>NW_025796728.1:1585002-2967975 GCF_021613505.1 Equus quagga | reverse complement strand
TTTTCCCTTGCCTTGAAGAAGCTCTTTAGTCTGATGAAGTCCCATTTTCAACCATTCCTTTAAATGAAAACACTCGCATGGACACCCAAGCCTTAGGTGGCATGGATCTGGGGGCAGACTGCCCGGTTCAAATTCAATTACCTGCTGTGTGTCCTGGGACCAGAACTGAAATAACTGTACTTACTTCGTGTGGTTGGGGGCAGAGTTCTAGTGACTAATCCATGTAAAACAGCTTGAACAGAAACTGGCACATCTTAAACACTCAGTGAGTGATAACTATTGCTATTGTTATCAGCAACGGCTTATCATTTAACACTTAAATGGGGAGTTCGTTGAAAGACATTGGGCAACAGTGAGATGTCAAAAACAGGAGAGATGACAGGCAGCCAACCACAAGCTGACAACTTGACATTATGTCTAAAGCCAGCTCAGCCCCCGCCATTCAACATCGCCGCTGTGTAACTGTAGCTGACACCTGGTCTACACTGGTTGCTCCCTTACCACATGTATCATGGTAGCTATTCCATACCTTCTATGCCTTCTCTCTCCTCATACTGCCATCTTGAAGTTCCAACCCACTACCCTGCATCTTTATCCTTCCTCTCAACCTCACATTTCTGAAATGAAGGCTACTCTTGCAGTCTTCATTTTCTCATTTTTCACTCACTCTTTAAATCTTTGTCATCTAGCCCTTGGGATACAAGTCAGAACCCCCATATCAATGACTTGATCTTGAAAGAGACCAAAACTGTGCTCTATCTTTGCACATCAACTAGGAAAGAAGAGCGGGTAGTGAATTAAGTATCCTTCAAGATGAGGGCCTCTGACTGTGCACAGAACAACTGCCATGACGAGGAGAAAAGCAATATAAAATACGTCTTAGCTGCTAAGGGGAGCACAGTATCAACAAATGTTTAGTTCTGTCATGAATAATAGAATACTCCATTACAGCTGCAATTTTGTATTTTCATTTCAGTGTGTGCATTTTAACCAAACTGAAACGAAAATCAGAAAATCAAGAAACACTAATGGCCAAGTTGGAGGTTAAGAGGAAAACAAGACCGACTGTCACCATATAAAAAGGTAGTGTACCATCTGCGTGCGTGAGAGTATCTGGCTTGCAGTGAGGGCCGCTTCCTCTTCTGAGGACTCATCTGTATCCTCCTGGTTTGTCAGGTTCAGGCTGGGCGTGCTGCTGGAGCACTGGTACTCCTGGAGGGATGGAGTGTCCCCTTTGTCAATACTGTCCAGTGAGCGCCTGCGGACTCCCCAGTTGAAATTGTCCATACTTTCTCCCTGGAAATGTAAGACATGATTTCTAAATCCTCAAATACATGCTTATAAATATGGTAAATGCAATAACACTAGGAAAACATATACTGAGATGAAAGATACTTAATGCATCGTCATAAGCAGAGTTTCAATCAGCCCTTCAATTTCTTGAAACGGTTAAAACATCATTAAATATTTATACTTAAAGAGATCAAAATATTTGGTTGATAACCTATTTTAACTAAATAATTTTCTTAACTTTCTATCTTGTATTACTGGGGACCAACTAAATCTACTATCTAGGCCATTTCTATTCTAACACACAAACACAAATGAGACTACCAAGACAAGTACGTCACAGACGACAACAAAGAAACAATCCACAACACCAGGCTGCAACTTACCTGCAGCTCCTGGTTAGCAAAAAGGAAAACACACAGAATTAGAAAGAACGAAGACAAACATTTAAATATACGCTACACTTTTGGGGAAAATTCTTTGTGATTTCTCACACCCAAAGACTGATTCAAGCTCTGGATTAAGCTTTGTGCAGGAAGCAACATGTGATTCAAATTACTTTTTTTATGCAAAATATATTGTGAAAAAGTCAGAGACAGACACTTAAAACAACATTTCTATGATACACTTTGGCAACACAAACTCTAAGAAAATCTTCAAAATTTACATAGATTGAATACTTGATACAAGGCAAAACTGACTGAAAATATCCACACTCGGTTGACGACATACAGGGTCACAATTATTTCAGTCTGTAGGACGGCTCTGGCTAAATCCAATGGTCATTTCTTACTATAAAATAATTTAAAATCGAGATTACAGCTATCAAAACATAACCTTTGCCAACTTCCAAAGGTCAAGAGGAAATACGACAAATTTCTATTTCACCCCAATAACGGATTTATGTAAATTATGTTTCTGTTATTCTAAGCTGATCCTCCTTTTGTAAGGATATAATTCTTTCTTAAGCCCTGATATGACAAATCACAGTGAGTTAGCTAGCAGACTATGATTTATTTGTGTTCCTTTACTCAAGAGGGATTGTTCAGAATAGAGGTTTTCAAATCTTTTTCTTTTTTTTATTGAATAAAGCAGAGGAATACTTATTTCAAATAAAATTTAAGATGCAAGTCAACTGGGCAAAACTGACAAACAAAACCAGAGCTGCTCTGGTTAATAAAGGTGGCCAGGAGGTCTGCCCATTTGGCCCTTGGATCTTTCCCTGTTCTCAGGGTATCCTAGAAAACAGGGCTCTGCAATCAGGGTTTGAAAAGCCACGTTCCTAAAACATTTCAAATATTATTATGTAGCATAACACATAACAATGGCCACAACACTCGATATATATTTGGTGAATGAATTGAATACACACTGTGGGCTTTCAAGGTTGGGAATACTTTGGAAGTGTCATTAGAATTAATTCATTTATTATTTTGTAGCAAAGTATTTCCTGTTACTATGTTTTAAGCACGACTATATTTAGGTTTTAGAAAATCTCTGTCATTTGATTTGGCCTAATTCTGAGGCATAAATTAGCACCACCTTCCCCAAATTACGGTGACTTGAATCAAAGACAGAAGGATAATAAGCGTCTTTAATTCAGTCTACGGTTCTATTTAAAAGCCACATTTATTACTACTGACATTTTAAAGTACTGGATGAACTTGGAAGCATTTACAGTGTTCTTAGAGAAAAAAAGCAAACAGAAAAAATAACCTTACCATTACAAAAATGTCAAGAGCCTGCCTTTGGAAATTTTAAATTCTGAACTGAAAAAAGCAAATAACTACAGAAGAATTTAGCAGCTGCTCATGCCCTCGAGGCAGGGCCGCAGGTCCCTTCAATTCATAACGCTTTTTTGCCTGATTATGCAAGTCTGGCCTATTTCCTACGTTTTCCAAATTGTGGGAGTGAAGTCAATCTTAGAGGGTGGTGACTTGCCCTTTTTGAAAAAAACAGAAACGAAAAGAAGAGAATAGAAAACATCGGTATGCATGGCATAGAGTAAGGATGCATATTCTTGAATTTTTTAAAATGTGTGTCTATATATCTACATGGATGTGATATAAAATGTTATTAACTATGAATTACAGTCAAAAAAAGTTTAAAAGCCACTGCCCTATAAGGTGCTGAATAATACTTGTTCTTGGGCTCCTATGAACCTGTACAACTGTGGGAATGTATAAATGGTTAACTATTATATAGGAGCCTTCTAGCTCATATCTGCAGGGGATGCCGAAGCATACAGGAGGCCCTCCCTAAACTGGTCTCCTATCAACAACCAACAGTGTGACACGGCACAGGCCATTACATTTCATTCCTCCGCCTCACCTAGTAGCACTAAAGGAAACATCCCTTCAAGAGAGTTGATGAATGCATACGAATTATATGAGTGTTTAAATTCTTCGGAGAGACATATATCAATGACATGGTATGGATACTTGACAATAAGGCATTTTGGGCTCCTCACGTATAGATATTTGTAAAAGTTTTAGAAGGAACATTTTTTTGACCTATTTGACATAAACTTTCTAGCTTTAGGAGACTGTGGTTTATGGGACTGACATTAGCTATAGGAATTCATTCTGAATAGTCTAAGACAACCAGGGCGATCTATTCTCTTTGCCACAATGATTGTTTTAGAAATTGGCACATGTGCCAGCTTGGGCCAATGAGATATGACAAGTATGCTAAAAGCATTTAGGAGAACAACTTCTTCACTTTTATGAGAGCGTTTCTGGAAGCAGCCCTCACTTCCTCTGACCAGTACTGTCTGTGGACATAACCATCTCGCCACTGTCTGAGCTGACTGGTAGAGAAAGGCAGAACCTAGGGAACTACAGAGAAATAGCCAGAGACCTCACTGAGCCATATCTAAATAAGTAATAACTCCAGATCATCTAAATTTTGTGAACTAATAAATCCACTTTTGGTGTTGGATTTTCCACTTAGAAAGCATCTAAACTGACACAACTATCAGTTTAATTAAACAATCATTTTAGAGGAGAAAGCCCTTTGGGCATGAAATGAAGTGAAGCATTTGAGAGAGCTGGGTATGTCATAAAGAAGAGAGTGGTGAGGAATGTCATAGGAAGAACCTCAGCCATTTGCCATGGGAAAGAGTTCTGGAGAGCCAAAGCCTTCTTAATCATCAATTTAGTAGCAGTGTTTAGATTTATACTTTAAAATTGTTTGATAAATTTTAATATAATTTTTTACTATTTTGCTGCACATTAATTTGTATAGCTCATGTAAAACAGGATCTAAGTAGATCCTAAATTAGAAAAACACTTGTGAAGAAATCCATTTTTTTTACTCTATAGTTTTAAAGATAAAGATGAAAAATTAGATTTTCCTCTTATTTCAGACTTATTCTGCTGTTGACTAATTATACTAATCACATTCAGTTCCCAACTTAGATGTTTATCTTTTTGACCTTACACTGACTTTAATAAGGGAAGAGTCTATGGTCAAATCCTTAATTCTCATATAGTTGCAACTCTTCTATAATACCATAACGGAAAGCCCATATCCTTACCTCTGCATCTTCCAATTCAACATCTAAAAAGTCAAAATCCTTAAAAACACCAAACTGTTGTTCACTGCTATTATCTTCCACAGCTACTTCTTCCTCCTGAATTATGTCTTCTGTTGCAGAAATTAGGCTAGTCTGCTGGTCACCGACTTCCAGATCCTCATTGGAGGAAAATACAACCTGACCCCACCAGAGGGGAAAAAAAAAAAAAAGGCCATGCATCAGCTTGTCACTCTGCACACGAGACATCAGTGCCCTGAGAACCACTGCCGGGCATATCTGTCAATGAATCCAGAGCTTTAATTTGGTCTTCATGTTAACATCTAACTGGCTGAATACTTAATTAGCAGAGCTGCCAAGTGTCACAAAGACAAGTAATATTTTTTTCATTCTTAGTTAATACCATAAGTGAGGAAAGTCAGAAAAAGGCAAGCAAGGAGACAGAATAATTTCCATTTCTTCGTGGACTAACATGATTTTTTTAAACCTTTACACATGCCTTCCCGATTACTCACAGATGGATTCTTCGGAAGGCCAGATTCTGGACCACAGAGAGAAAGCACATTCATTAGCTTTTCTCTTGTTCTTCGCTAAAGAAAAAAAAAATTCAAGTGTTAGTATTACTGATATAATAAGATAAATTCTCGAGTGTTCACACAGACAACAAAATTGATTCTTCTATTCCATAAATATTCATTTTGATATGCTTTTACATACCTGTGATAACTGTGGCCTTTTCCAACTGACCGGGACCAAGGCATTAGAATTCGAACCCGAAGAAGTTGAAGAAGTACTTCTAGTAACAGCAATAACTTTCGGCTTCCCATTTCTTCCGGCTGCGCTATGCTGATCACCATATTTATTTCCAATAATTGGGGTCTACATAGAAACAAAATGCCAGTGTCTGACTTACATAATTCAACATAAAAGGGTTAATAGTGTATCAATAATGACATTTTTTTACAAACAAAAAACAGCATAAGGAGAAAGATTACTTAGCACGAGGCAGATGTTACAAAAATCAAAGGTAATGATGTCTTTTTTTTTAATTAAGAGATTTCACTTTTTTGGAATGAGTCTCTGAGAAGACTATCTGAGAGCTTATTCCTATTTTAAAGACAGATCTGCTTTCTTTAAGAACTACCACCTCCGGCTTTCCCCCCGTGGTTGTAAAATATATCCTGTTTGAGAGCTCAGAAAACATAAAAATTATTTTAAAAAATCACCAGTAATCTCACCACTCAGATTTAATGTCTGTTAACATTCTGCTGTTTCTTCAATGCATATTGTTAAGTGTGCTTCAGTAATGTGCTTTCGCAAATATTGAAGATAAGTAACAACTCCGAAGAGGAAGATATCTATATAGTGTCTTACTACAAATCTGATGTATAATACTTCCAAAATTATTTCGGTAAAAGTTCTATGATGATCCAAAACTCACTTATATTTATTTGGCTTTGTGAAGTGTCTTGAATTTTCATTTGAATATTCAAGCTCATTTGCATGTTATACAGTCCCTTTATGATCTGGTTCCTGCTTATCTCCCTAACCTCAACTTCTCCCACTCCCTCCTGAACTTCACACTCCAGCAAACTGAACTTCCTGTTGTTTTCCAAACATACTGTGCTTTTACGGACCTGTGTTTTGGCACATGCTGCCCCCTCTGCATGGAATATTCACCAAGCTTCTCAGGTCTCAGTTTATTTTAGCTTTGTTTTTCCTTCCACAATTTCAACTAAAAATCCTTTAAGAGTTCCTACTGCTTCAAGATAAAACCATCTTGTTACTATGGCAGGCAAGGTCCCTGATCTTGCCCCACTTATGCCTTCAGCCTCATCTCTCATCACACTCTACCGCCATTCTCTGTACCCTGCTTCCGTGCTATGGAAGTTTCCAGAGCACCATGCTTTCTCACACTTACAAGCCTTCATTCACACATGTTGCCTTTTCTTGGATTTAATCTCTCCTCCCCAAATTTCAACATATGCCTGTCTAGGGTTATTTATCTTTCGACATCAGATTAGATGTACATGCTATATATTTCTATAGTACTTCTAACTTACTTCCAGCCAAAGCACTTACCACAATGTTTATTTGCCTATTTCCCCAAGAGACTGTAAGCATCCTGAGAGTAACCCTTCTCCCTACCCCCACCCTGTTTTCTCAGCACCTACCACAGCATCTGCTACTGAGTATCAGCTCAATCAGTGCTTGTTGAACGGGAGAATGAATAAATGAACAAAAGAAAATTTCTAACAGAACACTTGTATCAATTCCTGAGCGTCTTACCTCAGATATATCAAAATGAAAATCTAAGGTCTTCCCAGGCAACTCCTTAGAGACATTATTAAAAATCTTAGTGAAGGATATTTCCGGGGAACCTATGTCTCCTCCATAGGTCTTGGGAATATCGCTGGGCACAACAAGACTTGCAGAGCGAGACACCACGAGTTTTAATATGTTAAGGGCTTCCTTCCAATAAGGACTCTGGTTTAAAAAAAGAGAAATATAAAGGTTACAAATACATTATTTACCTATGAACAAAATTTAGTGTGGACTGTAGACAATGAAAATACTGTTTCTACAAAAACTCTTGAAAACTATTCATTTTTACTTTGAGGTCCTTCACAGAGGGTCTGAGTTACAAAAGGAAAGAAAACAAGTTATTATTTGTGCTGTTAGATTTACAAGTCCCCAAATACATAATAATGCTACCAATTCAGAATACTTTGCATTTCTCCCCAATGAGCGCTTTATAAATACTATTAATTTCCAAAGTCTGATACCGTCATCTGGCATTAGTGGTAAACAAAGGGGTTGTGTACGTGTCAACTTTCTAGATGAATGAAGTTTATGGCTTTAAGACTCTAAACTTTAGATATGTTAAGCCTTGGACATAAACAATTTTTAATGCATACTTTCTTTTTTAGACATAAAAATATTAAAATACTAAAAACATTTTAGATTTTTCTTGATGACCCAAGCCCCAAATAATAAGCACAAACACTGTGCTAAAGAGAGGCTCTCTGGGATTACTGAGTTGCATAGGGTGAGTTTTTTTTCTCCTACCTATATGATGGCTATGTTTTTTGAGTTACTGTTCTGCTTTTAGTTTTGTATATTTCTACCAACATAATTTAGGAATGATTTACATGACAGATGTATATATGGGGAAGAATCAATGTCTAATAAAGAATTTATATTTATCTTTTACCATCTACTGAAAAGAATAGACAACATAAAAAAACTACTTTTTTGCTTATTTATGGTACCAAAATCACATCTCAACCTTGTATGACATATGTTGTTTCACAGCTGACAATTCTAGGGTAGGAAAAAATGCCACGAGAAAAAGGAAGTGAAAAATCTTTGGCAGAACAGAGTCATCCAGTTTAGTTAATAACATCTTAATATGAAGACACCTAAAGCACAAAATATTTAATAACAATAGAACTGTCCGTATTATGACATTTTATGCATATCATTGTAAAAATCAGTTTGTTTCCATTTAACAAAGTTATGGCTAAGTAGAAATCATCATCTTTTTTTTCTGACAGAGATAATTAGAAACTCTGGGCATTGTGAGGTGCTCCAACATTTCCAGGGATGTTTCCATAAATTACATTGGTAGCTGTGTTCCAAATGTAAACGACTATCAGGAGTTCAATTCTGTAAAATGTTTAATGTTGGAATAAAGCAAAGTCACTATCTGTGATGACCCGTCAGCTAAATATGACCTTGGTTCACACATCTAAAAATAAACTTGAAAAGAAATTTGAGTCACCATTTTGAAATTAGGAGATTTTACAGCAGAACCCAGATTTCTAGCTTCTCTTTAAAAATTCGAAGTTCTGGCCACCCTGGACCAGTCCTCCAACATGGCAACTGTTAGAGGAAGCCAGGTTGTGCTGTTCCTTTTAGATGGGGAACGTGCAATTCACTGAGTCATAAGTCTATGCCCTCCTTTGGTTACTTGCTTTCTCAGTGGGCATGTGGGCTTGTGGTTCTGAACAAAATAAATGTATTTATATTTTATAAATTAGTAACTCAATGTGTTTATGTTTCTGTGGAAGATTCAGCAAATATTTGATGAGTTAACTTCTTTACACTTTAAGAAGAAAAGAGAAATGTGCTTTAGGAAAAAAATACAATTGTTATTTGGTGAAGCCTTCCTCAATAAGAGATAAGGTAGAGAAGATACAGGGGGTCACCAAAGAATCTTAGGTTCTTTTGAATATTTGCAATCACCAATTTTCAAGGGAATCTGAAAAGTAATCTGGATTACCTAACTGAATAATGGAAAACATTTAAATCCAGTTTTATTACTTTCAGATACAGACTAGGACACAAACTCATTCCTAGTCAAGTATTTCCATTTGTAAGTTTTGCTTTAGTGAATGCAAATATAACTGGAATAGAAACATAGAATATTAATCTGTGAAGGTTCTTAAAGAGTTTGCTCTCTTTGATAAGTTGTATCCACAATACTGATCTGCTCAGCAAAGCCTTTCTTAACAGATAGTTCACAGGTGAAATTTAGAACAGACCAGGTTGATATGACGTAACTTAGATTAAAACTTTCTACTTTCTAAACTTCTGGTGCTTTTATCAGACACAGAAAGCAACTCTAAAATACAGACTCTTCAAAGGGCTCTTCTGTTTCTAAGAGTAATATTTGTTTATTAATTATGTAGAATCTGATTAAAAATAGGAAGGTACAGGGGCCAGGCCCTGTAGTATAGTGGTTAAGTTCAGTGTGCTCTGCTTCAGCGGCACAGGTTCACAAGTTCGGATTCTGGGCACAGACCTACACCACTTGTCAGCCATCCTGTAGCAGGTGACCCACATATAAAACAGAGGAAGACTGGCACAGATGTTAGCTCAGGGAGAATCTTCCGCAGCCAAAAAGTAAAATAAAGTAAAAGGAAGGTGCAAAGAGTCACAATTCTAATTGTACTGTCTAAAGATGGTGACTGCTGCCATTTTGAACATCCTTTCTAGTCATTACTGAAATGTATATTCGTAGATGTAATGGTTAAAATTCAAATTAGGAATTAGACCAATGTTACCATTCAGATTCTGCTTTTTGTCACTTACAAGGAGAACGTTTTTCCACATTGTAAATATTCCTGAAAACATGATTTATGGACTAGCCACTTCCCTACTCTTGAACATTTAAGATGTTTCTGATTTTTATGATTATAAATCGTTTTGAGATGAATATTTCTATACATAAGTTTTGTGGTCACTCACCTGTACGTATTTGCCAATAATCTTTATGATCTCCAGATTAAACTGCTTGACGGGGGCAGCAGAGAGGTCAATGTGACTCAGAAGACTGTAGATGATCTGTAGTAGCGACTGCTGCATACTGGACAACCCTTTTTCTAACAGCTAAAAGCAAAATTAAAAGGTGTGCTTTAATCAAGTTAAAGAAAATTCACTATTTAGATTTATGATGTTGAAAAACAACAGATTTAAACCATGAATTTATAGCTGGATGACTAGAAATCCAGAGACTAATAAAGGTAAAAGGTGGTATCTATTTATTGTTATTTGTCCTCAGTTCAGAAAAGAGAAGTAGATATTTTTCATCTTAATCTTAGCATTTTCTTTTATTTCCTTAACTAATTTAGTTGAACACCATTTACTTTAGGTTAAGAAGAACACCGCTATACCACCATCCCCAAAGAGTGCCTCCCCCAAACCATTCACGCCAGCCACTTATTAGCCATGTGATCTTGGACATGTTTCTTAACTTCTCCAAGCCTGATTTTTTAAAATAAAATAGCGGTAACACCTACTTCATGCAGTTTGCAGGACAATCAAATTAAATATACATAGTTTTAAATATACGTAACTAGCTTTAGAACTGTTGTTAGTAATACTTTGAGAGTTATTAATAATAATACAACAAGGACAATTTACACTAGTAAGAGTAACATTTGGGGCAAAGCAGTCTCTCTACCGAGTGGACAAATGTTGCCCTAATGTGATGCAAACAGGCTGCATTGTGCCAGTCCCAGACCTTGGAACCCCACGATTAGATCCTCAGGGAGGACTACTGTGACTTTAGTCGTGAGCTTTATGATGGCGCCAATGTGAAGCTGGTCTAAGGCACTGCAATTCAAAGCCAACTAAGGAGGCTAGGCCTGGTTTATGTTGGTCCTGGTCCGAAAGGTACAGGTATAAGATAAACCTAGGGACTTGCATTCACTCGGGTTAGGAAGCTGCCAGGCAGACAGTTCACACTGTCAGCTCCCTTGAGTCTAAAGCTCACAGGAGCAAACCTATCAAAATCAATGCTTTAAAAAAATTCACACCAATCCTGAAGCATTTCATGATATTCAACATCAGTGACGTAGCTAAGGTAAACAGTTTGATGAGCAATACGTAAAATATTTATCGAGTTGTGAATAATTTCTTTTAAGTTTACAGTGTTTTAGGTTTAATTTCTATAGGCCGACTTTTTAAAAAGGAAGCTATTACTTTATTATATGCTGATAAACATTCTTAGCGACCAAGAATTTCTTCTTTTTGAGGTTCTCCTTGTGGCTATCGACTCAGTAATTCACTTTTCTAAGCATGAAGTTACTCCCTCAAGAAACATTAACTTTTTATGCCGTTCTAGGGCTAGTTTTTTAAATAATTTCATTTTTAGCCACCAAAATCATATTTTAGATTAGGAAGCAAATGTATCATCAAAATAAAGAATTACCCAGCAGAAATGCCTTTGCATGCTGTATTATTCTAGAAGGGATTTCAGAGTCAAGAAGGAATTTTGTGGAAACAAAAATAATAGCCATTCTCTAGGATCAAGACCAGTAAAAACCCATTTTCCATTTGAATTAAAATTACATTATTTTGAGTTTTATGTCACTTAAGGACAGTGAATGAGGAAATACACCCAAAAACCCATTTTCCATTTTAAATAAAGTTGACGTTTGCATTATTTTGAGTTTATATCACTGAAGGGCAGTGAATGAAGAAATAAACACTGAAAATGGAAAAAAAAAACTTTATAAAAACTTCCTTTATCCTTGAAAGGAACTACCCATATTTTTCTTTTAAAAAAGATGTTATCTATATTCCCTCTCAAAGACAGTTTAAAGATTAGTTAGCCTCAGTGCTGCTTCTAGAAATAAGTCTACTTGAAAATTTTGCCACAGAGCGGCTAAACAGCCCCCTGCCCCGTTTTCTTGTAAATTTACCTCTGCAAGATAAGTCACCAGATTGAACGTAGTCTCCGAGAAGGAGTCATGCAGGTATCTACACACTACGTTGATCCAGTTAGAACAGTCTCGGGAATATGTGTGTGTACTGTACAAACTCATCATGTGAGCCAGATTGACAAGCGTTGGGCATTTTTCTTCTGCACAAACCTAAAAACACCAAAAAAAAAAAAAAAATTTTATTCACCTAAAATAAAGATATAAGTTTAAACTTGATTTTATACTAAAGGTATTTAATGAAAATGTTAGATGTATATGTTGAAGATTTAATGCATTTTATTTCAGTACAGAAGAGTTAGAAGAGAAGAAAAGCACAAGGCATTCTTAAGAGAATGACAGACAACATGGAAAGATGATTAACACGTCAAGCACTTCCACAGGTGTTAAACAGTATGGCTTTTTTCAGTCTGATGCTCTGTAAGACTTTCTTTGGTAAAAACCCATACGTGGTTTTGTGAACCATATATGTTATTTTGTACTTTTTGAAAAAAAGAGTTTTGTTTTGTAAAATCTATGGTTCAGCGCACAAGGAAACATGCTGGCTCAACCTGGGAATTCTCAGCGAGGTTCAGAGCTGCTGTGCCAACAAACAAACGCTTCGGTCTCAAGCTCCCCAGGGTCTCTCAGTAGAGCAGTCAAGTACAGACAGCCTCAACACGTGTGAGGTATTCAGAGGACCTCACTGGAGCTCTGATAATACTCTGAGTCTTGCAGCTCCAATGAATGGCAGTCTGCAGGGTGGACCCCAAACGGCTCTTCAGGAAATCACCTAAAGCTCTTCAGGTTCTTGGTCAGTCATGTAGAGGCCACTTCAAAATGTATTGACTTCTAGAGTTTCTTTGACACAGTACTATGGAATCTGAATCAACAAACGTTTGGGAGGATCTTACTGACCAAATGCACCTTCTTAGTCTGTTCCTTGAGTTATTGGTGAGGACGTTCCTGAGCCTCCTCTGGGGGACACCTGAACCACACAGAACTAGAAAAGGGCCATGCTAGTCTTTCATCCCTATCTATCAGAAAAGGCCAGCCTCAGGAGGCCACCCCGTGGCTGAGTGGTTAAGATCGCGCTCCACTTTGGTGGCCTAGGGTTTCACTGGTTCAGATCCTGGGTGCGGACCTAGCACCGCTCATCAGGCCTTGCTGAGGCACCGGCCCACGTAGCACAACTAGAAAGACCTACAACTATTGACTGAGGGTATTTAAGGAGGAGGAGAAGAAGAAGAAGAAGAAGAAGAAAAAAGGAAGATTGGCAACAGATGTTAGCTCAGGTGCCAATCTTTAAAAGAAAAGAAAAAAGAAAAAAGAAAAAAAGGCCAGCCTCACTGACATTGCTTTTAGTTTTCCTTTTTTCTTTTTCCTTGCTTAATCTTCCATCTTATTGATGTGTTATATGTATTCTCACAAACTGCCTAGAACATTCAATAAAGAAAGTAGAGTGTTACCTTTTTAAATATATATATTTTCAACTTTCAGAAGAATATAACTGACTTTTCTTTTGATTCATCATGTGGACATTATCACTGGACAGGTCTGGGACACAAAGTTGTGCAAGATTGTGCACAGACTATTAACACAGTAGCTTAGAAGCTATTTTATAAAATGATTAAAAGAAGCTGATTTCATGCATTAGCCTTTTACCCATAAAACAGACACCAGGAAGAAAAAAGAAAAATTTGGTTGATATTTCTTATCTGTATTTCAAAATATAATAATATTTTTAAAAATCACATAATTTTATAATTTCACAAAAATTTGTTACTCTTCTGGAAAATTTTTTTTTCTGCTTTTTTCTCCCCAAATCCCCCAAGTACATAGTTGTATAGTTTTAGTTGTGGGTCCTTCTAGTTATGGCATGTGGGACGCCACCTCAATGTGGCCTGACGAGTGGTGCCATGTCCATGCCCAGGATCCGAACCAGCGAAACCCTGGGCTGCTGAAGTGGAGCACCCGAACTTAACCACTCGGCCACGGGGCTGGCCCCAGGAAAAACATTTACACTTTAAATTCTTTATAGTAAATTTTTTAATTTAAAATTTTTTAAAGTAAATTTTTAAAATACAAAATTTTTCCTGAAGAATAAAAACATTGATAGAATTCTTATATTCTTAAAGAATTTTTTTTTAGAGAATGATTTTTTAAAACATATTTTTGAAAAGACAGAAAATTCCTAGGAATACATGCTGTGCAATTATATAATAAAGCCAATGGTTACAATTTAGTTTTGAAATTTCTGAATTACCAAGTTAAAATATGATCCCAAGAGTATGTTTATAAGAAACTTTTTTAGCATACTATTTTTGCCATATGAATAGCTAGAGAGGACAATATTTGTCCTAAGTGTTGCCTCGTTTTGAAATTTCGTGCTCTCCAAGGGTGCAAACAGCAGGGCTAAGGATATTTGCATAATGAGGAAGCACATAATGGCAGAAAATTACTCTCAACAGTTTAAGTGAGAGAATAATTAAGGAATCAATTTAATCCACATCCTGCAGGTTGCTGAAAGCATACGCAAGGAGCCTTTGTGTGCTGCTCAACAGGAAGAAAACAGAGTTAAAAACAGTTTCTGACTCACAGGAAGCCATATTTGATTTCTTAAAAACAAAAAAGATATTTGGGAATTTCCCGTGCTTGGCCTTGGTCATGACAGCAGAGGCTCAACACCCCAGGGGCTCCTGCGTGGGCCAGGCCAGGCGAGGCTGTGCTCCTCACGTAGCCCAGAATTTGGCAGAAGTTATGCAACACGTGTCAGCTGCCACCCTTAAATGCTTCTACTTCCCTTATTATAGGGGATTCATGCTTTTCTTCATACCTCAAAGTAAGCCCAAATACTTTTTTTCCTCATGTTTTCTTTCTTACCCCTCATGTAGGAAAAAACTCCTTGTTTACAACATTTTTCAAATGATGTGTCATTAGAATATTAAAATGAAAGTCATTTTAATAAATTATTTATTTTGTATCACTTTTAGACCTCCTTAATGCAAACACATATTGATGAAGTTTTTTTTTTAGGCAAACGATCATTTTCAAAACTAAGATCTTTCCATTGATTATAATAATGGCTCTTTTTTTTTTTCCCCTGCTGAGGAAAATTTGCCCTGAGCCAACATCCATTGCCAGTCTTCGTCTATTTTGTATGTGAGCTACTGCCACAGCATGGCCACTGACAGATGAATGGTGTAGGTCCACGCCCAGGAACCAAACCCGGGTCGCCAAAGCAGAGCACACTGAACGTAATCACAGGGCCCCCAGGGCTGGCCCAATAATGGCTCTTCTTTTTAAATACATGGTTTTAAAATGATTATGTTAAGAATATCTCCATATCTAATTTATTTAGAAATTTAATTAGGGGTGGATTCAACAGATATTTTATTAAATATTTTCTTGTCATTTATTAAATATTATCTATCAAGATAATGAAAAGGTTTTATCCTTGTTCCTGTAAATGTGACCAATTGGGTTGGTTGTATTTTGCCACTACATTTGCATCCAGAGATAAAGCTGCACTTACCAGTGTTGAAATCTGGGCCATGGAAAGGGGGGTGTTTTATCTGGCTTTCTACATGCTTGCTGTTTCCAATTACTGCTGTGCTACTTGTTAACTGAATCTTAGTTTTTAAAAAGTT
Organism: Equus quagga; assembly: GCF_021613505.1. Lineage (NCBI taxonomy): Eukaryota > Metazoa > Chordata > Mammalia > Perissodactyla > Equidae > Equus > Equus quagga. The sequence continues at coordinate 2,952,292 of NW_025796728.1, read as the reverse complement.
GCCTATATAAAAAGTTCTTCCAGAGAAGTTTACTTGCTTGTTCCCTTCTGTTGCTAACTTCTCTGACTGTTCTCCCAGGGCTGTAGCTAGATCCTCTTACTGATCTTGCTATTCACTCACCTCCCCCAGGTCACCCAATTTCCTGTGGTATGTATATTACTTGTAACTTTATATAACTCCTTCTTGTAACTATTTTTATTTTCAGTCTGAATAGCCTTTTCCCAAGACTCAATGACTGACCGAAAAAAAAAAGTTAATTAAGAATTAAGTTTAAGCAGAATGCAAGGTACTTGAGAGATCTTTACTGTTCTTAAGAGGGGAAATTATTAAAAATATAAAATGTCAATATCATATTCTTTTAAAATTAAGAGCTATAACGCTTTTAAGCAAATGTTAACAGACAGTTGAAAAATAGCTATGTTCTTGTTTCAGAACTGTATGGTGGGAGGGAAGGAGCCAAAGAAGGAAGAAAAAAGAATGAAGGGAGTAGAGAGAGAAGATGAAGACAGTGTTAAAAGGAAAACGGCAAACACACAGGGAAAGAAAACTTTCAGAATCCCAAACTCCATTATGCTCTCTTCTTCCTCAGGGTCTTTGCACGTGCAATTTCTCCTGCCTAGAAAACTCCTATGTTCAGTCCTGCTCTTTGTTTCTCACCCAGAGATCTTACTTTGTTTATTCCTGTTCAGCCTTCAACGTCTGCTTAGATATGACTTCCTCGACGAAGACTTCTGCTTTATGTGTCCCTAGAGGACTCTGCCTCCCATTGCACTTATCAGACTCTGCTGGGATTGTCTTCTTACTTGACTGCAGTCCCACTATAAGGCCCATGAGGTAAGTAGTCTATCTACTTTGACTATCATTGTATTCCCACACCTAACCCAGTGCTCAGTAAATATTTGGTAGTGAATAAATGAATGAATCAGAAAGTGACAGAGAGGTAGAGGATAAAGTAGGGAAACGGAGCAGAAAAAGACTCAGACTCAGAGAAGAGTTACTCTAATTAAGCAATTTTATTCACTGTCATTTGATCAGTTGTAATTTACATCATTACTATGCAACTCCTTTATATGAATAAGAATAAAAGTTTAGATGCAAAATTCACATAGGAAGTGACAGTATAAGGATTTTTAAGAGAGTTCCCCCCTTAAGATAAACTCCAGAAAAATTTCCCTTTAGTGTTATCTTTCATTGTAACATTGGCTTACCTTTGCTATTCGACTAGCTGTTTCTTTGCAAAACTGAGTTGGGCTGTCAAAATGCTGGATTAAGTGAGGCAATAAGCAAAGGATGTTAAGAGGAAAGCCTATCAGGAAAAAAAAAGCAAACAATAACCAATTTTATTGCACATTATTTTAAAAGTTAAAGGTATTTTTTTCAATGGTTCACGGAAACCATTTTCTTTTTATTTCCTGGGGTACTCGATCTTCTAAATTCTTTTTTTCGCTTTTACCAAAGAATTTAAGCTACCTCCCATTAAAAAAAAATGACTATAACTGTTTGTGGAAAAGCAGAAATTAGTAGATTTTCAAACAAATGGTTAGTTTACATTTCACTACATTAAAAAGCAAAGAGTTGGTGCAATTCTATTAACGTCACCTGACAACTGGGAAGGATCCACCAAGGTGTGTTTGGAGACAGCGATGAGTTTACTGAGGAGGTGCACGGTCATTTCTTGTGTAGATACTGAGGTAAAGCCCTTCAGGAAGAGCTGCTGAAGGCCTGGGAAATTATTCCATTTCAATTTACTTTGTACATTTTCAATCTTCTCTCGACTCTCTGATTTATCCAAAGGCAAATGGATAAGCAGTTTGTTGAGAAGCCTGAGAGCCAGGAGGTATTCATATTCATAATCTGATTCTAATAAAGATGCTGCTATCCAAAAAATGGTGGCCATCAAGTTGGTAGGCTCAGTAGTGGACTGCACATCATACATTCCTTTCTCTCGTAGAGAGGAAAGGCTTCTCGTCCTTGCTAAACTACTGCTATGGTTTATCCGTCCATCCATTATATCCAGTGTGTTGCTCCGCCGTCGGTCACCTCTTCGGTCACCAATTGAACTTAATCTCAAAGAGTTACTTCTTGCATTGCTGTTATATCCCAAATAACTGCTACTATTAATGGGACTTGTGCTTAGATTGAGTTGTCCAGTGCTTTTCCTGTTAGCTGCATACTTGTTTCCCATTATAGGATCATGGTATGAGGTTCTTCAAAAAAAAAAAAAAAAAAAAAAAGAAAAGATGAATGCATGCACAACCACTTCTTTTGCTATGTTAATTTTACTCTCAAAAACACTGAAAAACCGTCACTGTTACCAGGAAAAATCATTTTTAAGTATATCTGACTTTGCTTAATCCGATTTCATTTCTTTCCTCCATATTAAAATAAAATGTACAACAGTATCTTTTCTATTGTGGCCAACTGTTTCCTTTGAGTTGGATGACGTTGAGCTCGAAGTACAGATTCTGCGACAGCAATTACTGATAACTTTCAGCTCCAGAATTTAGTAAACAGGTCCAAAGCATCATTTATCTTATCCCCGAACTTGATGGTCCCGATGTTCCTATTCTCTCAATGCAGATTCTTTCCCAAAGAACCAAGCTCAAAAATTTATTTTTGATTTCTCCTTCTCCCTCAAATCCAATTATCAGTGATGAAAAATATAATTACAGAATACTTTCACTATGTGTCAGCAGTATGTGAAATGCAAGGAATATCAGACAGAGTCTATTGGGGGAGACTGATATGTAAATGGATAAATTTATATAGCCTGTTAATTGCTGTTATTAAAATAATGAAGAAAAAAACCTATGAGAACCCAAAGGATGAAATAATTAGCACTATCCTGGGGGACTGAAAATTGCTTAGCTAGGACGGGATATTTAGGATGGACCTGAAGATAAATCAACTCTGGGATTTGCAAGGAAGAGAAAGTGGGAGGAGAGGCTACGCCAGGGAGAAGGAACACCATGTGGAGGGTATGAGTCCTCAGGGGACTGGCCTGCTAGGTGGGCAATGGGATGTTGAGGGTGGCAGGATGGAGCTTGTCAGTGAAGTCACGTAGCACAGCAGAGAGATCTCTGACCAGGACTTAGAGGAACAGCACTACCACTTATTAGTTGTGACTTTTCTCAAATCCTCACTGTCTGAGGTTCATTTTCCCACTGGTATTATTATTTTTGGTATTATTCTTACTTACTAATATTACAATATAAAATTATAGTTATACATATTCAGCTACTGAAGTTCTATGTACAACCCTCCAGGTTGCCAGGTTTAAATTCTTACTGAGAAAGGGCAGAAAGAAGATCATAATGCTTCATGGTTTCAGCCAAAGTGTCAATTGCAGACTCCAACGTGAGAAGAAGCTCAATCACAAATCCCTAGAAAAAAGGGCAGATTTTAATTAATTGTGCTCTGGGAAAAAACAAATTGCAATGGACTTCCCAAGGAGATTTAAAAATAGACAGATTCCACCTTACTACTACAAAATGATTAAACTCTTGAGCAACATGATGCTGCTGACTGATGAAAACTCATCAAACTAATGGTATAAATTGATTACAATGATATCACAATTCATTCAAAATTGCTCAGGCCAGGAAGCCAGGAACCAGCCTTGTTACTTTCTCTCACGTCTAAATCAAATCCATCAGCAAGTCTCGAAAATATTATTTTAAAAATATATCCTAAAAAATCTGACCCCTTTTCTCTACCTCCATAGCTTTCCTTAATCTAAGCTACCACTATTTCAGCCTGGACTCTGACCACAGCCTCTGAACTGACCCCTCTTGCCCTCCTAAGGACTCCACCTGGCCGCCAGAGGGAATATTTTTAAAAAGCAAATCATACCCATCACCCTCATCTCAAAACTTTCGAGTGGCTTCCCATCTAGTTTCCCTACTAGACCCCACATGATCGGGACCTGCCTACCTCCTCAAACTCCGGCCTCTGGACGCCCCCATCCAACACGCTCCAGCCACAGTGCTTTACCTCATGTTCCTCAAAAAACCCTATTGCTTTTGCCTCAGGGACCTTGCACTTGCCAGTCCTATTTCCCTCTGCCTGAAACGTTCTGCCCCAAATTATAACAGGACTCTCACTTCATTTAAGTACGTGTTCAAAAATCACCTTCTCAGATGATCCTACCTAAAACAACTCCTTCTGCCTCATCATCCTTAACCCATTACGCTACCTTATTGTTTTCACAGCATCTGTCTAAGTAAAACTGAGTTATGTATTACGGGCAAATTAAAGGCTTGTTTTCCCAATAAAATGTGAGCTCCTGAATGCCAGGAACTTTGTCTGCCTCACTACCATATTCCCAGTGTCTAGAACGATGCTAATAACATCATCACTCTGTATAGACTTAAGTTCGCAAGTGCAATATTTCACTTACTTTATCTTAAAAATGAAATCTCATGTTCGACGTTACATTTAAATTTCACTTCCTGTCTCTTTTACTTTGTGATCATCCTACGATAATACCCAGGGAGGGGTGTGTAAATGTCAAGCTTTCTCTGATAGGCACTAAATGATTCGATTCAATTAGTGTGTTATTAAATATTAATTACAAAACTGTACTTAATTCTTTCCTGCTTGTTAACCTCTGCCATTAATAATTCTATATCGCTATTATTACGCTCTACCTACAGTGATCTGTGTTTGGCAGTAAGTCTTGACAATGAGCAGCTGCTCCAGAACTGCGGCGGGAACTTAATGAAATACCTGTGCATCTTCCCCTGGATCCCCCACAGTTTCTACAAGTCTGGAGAGAACATCAGAAAGCGTAGTTGCAGACAGAGGCTGCTTTAGTGCCCTGAAAATCTGAAAGGATCTCCCAGCATAGTGTCGAGAAGAACAAGAAAGTGCTGTTTGCAGAGCAACTTCGCTAAGATGATGTTCCAAATGAATTCCTTCTGTGAAAACAAAGGAAACAAGTAAGCAGTCCTAGTTTTTCAGAATATAGGGGTTATAATCAGAGGCTAATTTTTCTTTTTTTAAAGACCATCTTTTTTTGTCTGCTTTTTCTCCCCAAATCGCCCAGTACGTAGTTGTATATTTTAGTTGTGAGTCCTTCCAGTTGTGGCATGTGGGATGCTACCTCAGCATGGCCTGACGAGTGGTGCCATATGGTGCCCAGGATCCGAACCAGTGGGCCACTGAAGCAGAGCATGTGAATTTAACCACTTGGCCACGGGGCCGGCCCCCAGAGGCTAACTATTTTAAACCCAGTGCCAAGCAGTCTCTGGCAAACCGGGTAGGCACTCAAATTTTATGTCAATGCTTTTTCTTGTCATTAAACTCCATTTGCATTTTAGATGACTCTTCCTTCTAATCCCCAGGGAAGTAATCCTTGAGAACAGGGTTTCTCAACCTCAGCACTATAGACATTGTGACCAGAGAGTTCTTTACTGTAAGGGTTGTCCTGCAGTGTATGATGTTCAGCAGCATCCCTGGCCTCTACTCAACTAGACACCAGTAGGAACCACTTGCCCCTGCCCCTCGATTGTGACACAACGTCTCCAGATATTGCCAGGTGGCTCGAGGGGCAAAATCACCCTTCATTGAGAACTCTTGCTTTAGATATACATGTTTTTACTACAATTTTCAGAATTTTAGATCATAGAAGCCTGTACCAGTATAAAAAAGAATTTTTAAGTTTGTCATCTCTACATGTTCCTTTAATGTCACTGTTTCATAATGCGTTGTAATTTTATGATGCCACCATACACAAAACTAAGAAGCCCAGCATGTCACAAGTAGCTTCCTTATTTTTAAGTAGTAACTTAATTTGTCTTCAACCCACACAAATCCGTTATCACTGATAAGTTAAAAACAAAAAACCTATCTAAAACTTTTTAATGTAGACATAACAGCTAACTTTTTGCTAACCATTAGCAGAAGTTTCGACATCACATTAAAATATCTCATTGAAAGTAAATATTATCTGAAATATTTATTGAAAGATACCTGAGCTCGACTGCTTAAAAACGGAGACTACATGTTTTAAAAACGTGGTTAACTGCTCAGCACTCTTTATGCTAGGATTCTTGGCAGAAACATCCTCATGGTTCCAAAGGGGTCCTCTTTTTCTGAAAACAGAGAATAGATTAAGTCCCCTGGTTTTTAACTTATGTTAACAGTTCTACTCGCCTAACATGTGCCTTTGCAATTAGAAAGGAGAGTTGTTGAAGAAATCTAATAGCATGCCACACAGTCTATAGCTTACGTACATGGATTGATCTGTAATGATCTATAGCAGGCAGAGGGAGACTCAAGCCACATATAATTTCAAAGTCTCCCATCGTTAACGTCAAATTCTTTCAGCGGTAGTAGGAAGAGATAACAAACTTTGCCAAGTGAGAAGAGTACTAGTTACTGCTTTATAAGTCAAAACACTATAATTTGTAGAGGCTGGATTGTATTTAGATTGTAATGCAAAGAAAATAATTTACTAGCTACAACTACGGGCAAAGTTTAGGACAGAATAACATCCTGTTGATTCTTTCTTGGAACTGTCTTCGCATTTTCAAGGCCACCCCCTTGCTTAATAAGGGTTAAGGCCGTTATTACCACAGGCCCCAAGTGCCCTGGAGACCTTTCACATGGTCACGCCGCCTCCAGGCCCTTCTGCCTCTGATTCATCCTCCTCACTGCTACAAGGCTGATTTTCTCAACATACTTATTTAATTGTGCCTCCCACCCTCCCCATCCAGCTCAGAGATCTTCAACAGGGCCTCCTTTCTTGAAAAATAAAAGATCTGTAATGCAAGGCCTAAGCCTCATGGCCCTCCACTTTGAATCTTCCCAAACTTTCTCATCTAGAAAGCCCCTTTCCTCAGCACCGCAGCTGGACCGGGTCCCTCATTATCCCAACACACTTCTCTTCTCACGCCCCTGTGACTCTGCTTTCCCTGCAGAACACAAGCCCTTTTCTCCTCATCTATGTTTCTTCCTTACTTATAGTGCCTTGCAAACAGTAGACCATAAGTAAACATGTGATGACTGACTGATAATGTAGCTAATGGAAGTGGAACATGTATTCAGATAATACTGTATTCTCTTTGGGCACTTGGCATCCAGACACAATTAAGGCCCTCCTTAAGTATAGCCGTGTGAGCGCAGAAGAAGAAAGTCTTTGGTGGCATCAAATCTTCTGAATATTGCACAATACAAACCCATGTATTTCAAATCAATGGCACTTCAGAAAACAAAAATGTGGTTCACTGTAGCTGACGAATGAGGGAACAGCCTAACACACACGTGTGTTGCTGGAACGGTAAGAGCTGTAAGTGTTACCTTGAGGTGATGAATTCCATGAGGGTTTTGACTTTTCCATCCTGCTCGACTGAGATGTCGACCTCGCTGAGGAGAGTGGTGTGCAGATGCGACACGGCCGCGCTGCTATTTCCTAAGCTGATACTAGACGAGGTAGAACTTGAACTAAGCCCTGAGTCAGTCATAGGGGAGGGCTGGTAATCAGGTGTAAAATCATTAACGCCTGCTGGGAGAGAGATGGCCAGCCGTCAATACCCAAACACAGAAGAATCTCACACAGCACTGAAAGCACTCAACTATTGTTCCTTATAGATTGTATGGGACACCCGGGGGACGCTGTTAGCACAGGTTGATGCAGATCAGCGCTCCTTCTGTTGGGGCCTCATAAGAACCACATGACATCAGGCGAGTTTTTGGGCAAACATTATTTTCATAGCCAATTATTAAAACTCAACTGCTTGGATTTACTGTGCAGTCCTCTGCTGCCATCTGCTGAAGGAAGTTGAAAGTGGCAGTTTCCTACAATTTTGGCATATTTCCTCAACATGTGTTAAGTCAGTCACATTTCTATAATGTGAACTGACTTTTTAATTTCTTATGGAAAGGATTCTTCTATACTTTCTGCTTCATTTTCCTTAAGGAAAGATTATTTTAAAGCCAATTTGTAACATTTATATTATTTCAATATTAAACAAATAATTTTAAAGGTTATTACCAATGCCCGTATTTACAAAATGGCAAAAGCAGCCTTAAAAACAAACTATGAAATTTTAAATAAAGATTCTTTAACATAAAAAATGCAGTAAACTTTTTCCATTCAGCTTTGAATCATAGTTTTAAAAGGTGAAAAAGTTTCCTAATAATTGTTTTCTTACCAACTATAGGGGTCTTAAGTATATAACAGGGTTTTAACTAGTAACTTTAAAATTCATTAACCCTGTACCTGACATTATATGACTAGGGAAAAAAATTTTATTTCAATTTTTAAAAATAATTATTTTCTATACCATCTATTATTAACCTGATAATACTGATGAATGGAATAAATAAGTTAGAGCTACTAGGAATGAAGAAAATATAACTTCCAAAGTTAAAAAAAAAAACTACTCAGGGGCTAGCCTGGTGGCGCAGCGGTTAAGTTCACACGTTCTGCTTCTCGGCAGCCCAGGGTTTGCTGGTTCAGATCCTGGGTGCGCACATGGCACCACTTGGCAAGCCATGCTGTGGTAGGCATCCCACATATAAAGTAGAGGAAGACGGACACAGATGTTAGCTCAGGGCTAATTTTCCTCAAAAAAAAAAAAAAACTACTCAATAATTAAATAAATTTTATATTCTCATTAGTTTGTACCTCATTACTTCACAATGTTTTTTTTCTCTTTCTGATGAGGAAGATTGGCCCTGAGCTAACATCTGTGCCAATCTTCTTCTATTTTATGTGGGATGCTGCCACAGCACGGCTTGACAAATGGTGCTAGGTCTGTGCACAGGATCCAAACCTGCAAACCCCGGGCTGCTGAAGAGGAGCTCGCAAACCCAACCACTATGCCACCAGGCCAGTCCCCATGTTATTATTATTATTATTTTTTGCTGAGGAAGATTAGCCCTGAGTTAACATCTGTGCCAATCTTCTTTCACTTTACATGTGGGTCCTGCCACAGCATGGCTGATGAGTGGTGTAGGTCTGTGCCTGGGATCTGAACCCACAAACCTGGGCGGCTGAAGCAGAGTGCACCAAACTTAACCATCACATCATGGGCCTGGTCCCAAAATGTATAACATTTTAACTGCAGTAAATATAATCAAGTGAATAAAAAATTTTAAATGTCTATCTTTGTCAGTTTTTCAGATCTTGAGAGTAGGAGGAAGCTAATACAAGTTCGACACCTTTTTCATAACTAGTGGTCAATAAATTAAGCATTCTTTCATTGTATCTTCAACTTACATGTTCAGAACTTAAAATTTTATGACAAAGATTCTTAAAAGCAATATGGACTCAAATCCTGCAAGTTCAATTCCTTCTTTTACTGGTTAATAAATGATGTAAATGGTGCTTAAAATAATAAAACTATATTTATAAAAATGTTCTCTAGTATTTCAACTTTTATTTAGGTGACTGTCTCTATTGTAGGATTCCAAATTAAGGAAGTACGATTCCACTTTCAAATTGTATTTTTAAAGCAAATACCTGTGAAGGTATAATCTAAGTGTGCAATTTGTTTGACTGTAAGCACCCTGGGCTCATTAAACTCCTTGTTCCTGAGAAGGACAGAAGCAACAGTTCGGATGTTACTGCTGGATCCCATTACTATTAGTAAGTGCAGAAGCAGGCGTTTACAATGTTCATAGACCTCAGGGTGGCAGTGGTCAAACCCTAAAAAGGATAGTAGAAAATAATCATCAATAAAGAGAAATAATGAGTATTCTTGCAATCAAAGTCATATTTTAAAGAAAAGCAGAAATTATATGAAATATTTTGTGGAAGATCATGTACCACATAAAGATTTTTTGTTGGCCTAGAGTTCACACATGCTTTTCTAATAGTCTGTTGTACTAGGGAGAATCAAGATAAGTTCTCAATGTGTTTTATGTCTAAAATTTAGTACTCTTTTAGAAATTATTACCGTTACATAACACTAGATGTAGATGAATTTTAAAAAGGCAAGGATTTTTGGTGCCTAGCACATAATACAAAGACAATTTATGTTTGATTACTGAAGGAATGAAGCAATAAATATATAATAAGTGTGCATTATCAGGAAAACTTAGGAGAAGATGACTATGTCGATTTGCTTCAGGAAGCCAATCCTAGAAGCTTGAGAAGTGTTGCCAATGTGATGGATCCCAAGTGTTTGTTACAATGGGCACAATGGAGTGTCAGCTGTGATAATCAGAGTGTCCACAATCCAATTCTTTTGGGACTTGGAACTCATTTCAATTTCCCAATTACTCTGAAAGTTCCAAGCCCCAGAGGTGAATTAATTTTACTCTTGCTATGGCTACAGAATTTTTCCTGCTAGAGGGTTTAAGTGTTTGTGGTGAGAGAGGCAGTAGGATAGGAATAAGAGTGGGGATAATAGACTTGTTTGTAGTTAAAAGAAAGGCTAGAAATAACTTCCCACTAGACCACGAGAATCACAGTAAAAAGTGTCATGGAAATAACATACAGAAACATGTAGAAACTTTCTTAAAACTATATTGCCTTTAAATTATCACAAAAATATGAAATGAAGGAATTAGAACCAATATTTATTACCTATAAAAATTGCATGAAGAAGAAGATGGAGGTAGCTTCCCCATTCCACCTTCACACTATGATCAATGATCAGATCAGTCAAAAGGATTACGGCTATGTTACACCTGTGACAAATCAGAGCGTTATTAACATTTTACTAGGGTAAACCTAGAGAAAATCTTATGTAAATTACTTGAAGACTTTAATATTGTATTTTATGGAAAAATACAACTTCTCAAGAAAAAAAGAGGAAAAGAGATACAGGCAAAGAAACCGTTAAGTGATAGTTTTAGAAAAAATATATCTACTAAGAGCTCCTCGAAGTCAAGGGCCATATTTTCTTCATCGTCAACCTTGAGAGCTTAGCACACTGCTTGCCACATAGTAGGTGTTCAATTCACGTTTGGTACATTAATAAATTCTGAAAGAATGCAGTTAACTGTTCTGTTGTGATTTTGCTAAGTAGAATTCAGTTTAACTCAATTCAAAATAATAGTGCCTACTACCATAAAGCAATATTTTTCAGATGTAGTAACTGGGTCCCAGAAAGGTCAAGTAACTATGCCAGACACCCAGAAAAGCAGCAGCAGAATTATATTTAATATTATTAATTGTAAACAGAATTCTAGTTTTTAGATCTCTGAAAATCTAAACACAGTGATCTAATTTGTTGCAATATCTAAAGAAAGAAGATTGCTTTTATCCTGTGTCATCAGATAGCATAAAGAAAGCTGAAAGTGTTAAGCGGCAATTTGGCTCAAATGAAATAGGAATGACGCTGTAGTCCACCTGTGAAGAGGTAATCCAGGTGATGATGTTTCAGGCAAGTAATCCACCAGTGGTGACCAGCAGCCTCCAGCTGGTGGGAAGGGTAGTGGCTCTCCTTGATTATGCTCCATCACTTTCAGTCGCCAATTAGAATAAAGTGGCATTGAATCACCTATCAAAATAAAATGATCTCATTTTCTACACCATCTATTTTCTGCCAATATAAGCAAACTCTAGTAAGACACCAACTATTTATAGCATTGGAAAGTGCTAAAAAATAGTTTCCCACTACTTGACATATATTTGCTAGCGAGACCTGGGTACAATGATCAAATTAAGCAAATCAGAGAGAGAAAGCGTTATCAATTCAGGTTCCATCCTTTATATCAAAGCAAAACTACATTAGCACTTCATTATGACTCCATAATTGATGTCCAAGCCGAGAGACCACATTATAGGTACAGCTGCCTTGTAGCAAGGGCCTTCTGGTAAGTTACTCAATTCTAAATTTCCTGAGATAGGGCCAACACAAACCTATTTTAAAAGGAAATCAGCTCTACCGCAATGGGGCTGCAGGGTGCAGTAAATAATGCGATCAGGAAATGTGAATTCTGTGTGACGTGGGTAAGTCACTTAACCTCTCTGGACCTCAGTTCCATCATGTGTAAAATGAGGATATTGGACCAGATCATCTTCAGGGTCCCTTCCCAGTTGGAAGGCTTGTGTTTTGATTCCACCCTACTTCAGTGTTACAGTGAGACTTCGGCAGGTTACTCACTTTGCAATTGCAAGGGAGAACTTTTTAGGAAAATGTGAGTCCAATGGAGAAAGCACAAACCTGTTCAAGAAAGCAGCCTGGTGCTAGTGTCTGTTCTCTGATGCTTCTTGAGAACCGATTCTTACGTTTCTCTTGATTTATCTACAGGGAACCTGCGCTTTTAAAACAAATTTCCCCCACTCATGCTGCTTCTTAAACTCAAGATATTTCAGACTATGTCAGAACACCACTAGTGGCACTTAAATACTCTTCTTAAAAACAATTCATTGGAAAAAATATATTGATTCACTCTAATATAATTAATAAAACACCTCGCCATTGTAGTTATTAAAAAAACATTTGGAACTTATTACTTTTTTCTTCTTCATAAGATCCTCCAGAGCTGCTACTGTATCGAGATTCTAGTCTGTGATGTTGACGGTTTAAATGACTGTTTAGTCCGCTGTAGATGTCTAGGTGCACATAGCTACGGGAATGATCATCGCAGTTAGTCAAGGTCAAGGTAAAATGGTATTTGCACTTTATATTTCACTTTCTATGTTTAAAAAAAGAACACAGTACACAAAATATTAACAAAAGTTTACTACATATTAATATTTACTATATAGTAATATATTTATATTATTTACATATAATTATTAATAGTAATATATAATATTAATATATATTAATTTCCATCTTACAATTCAAAAGCTTAAGCTTTTAAGTCAATTATTTCTACCTGAAGATTTTCCTAAATTGTTGTGGTAATAATGTCTGATGAAACTTATTTTCTACCAAACAGGCAGAGTAAATATCCATTTAGAAGAGTTTAAAAATGCAGCAACACAAAATGTGCCTGACCATATTCCACCTCTTCCTCCATTCAAGCAGATGAAAGAATCTAGCATGTCAGCACCTTTAGTGGTGAGACAGTCAATGTGGAAAAATCCCAAAATGCAAATGTATTTCTTCACTAGAATTTTAACACAATGAAATACGCATTCCAATGCAGAAATTACCATTTATTCTGATGACAGTCAGCGTCTGTCAAACTGAAAGGCTAATGAGGGACAGAGAAGGACTTACCCCTCTTCCATATTCTCTTTTATGGGCTTATTATCAAGATTGCCCTCTGTGGGAGCTACCATCGTATTGCTACTGGAAGTAGTTCCTATAATCAGAAATAAAACAGTATCTGTGAATTTAAAGCCAGTGATAACTCAATAAGAACAAAAGACTTCAAATTACAGATGTTAAAACTCCACTAAACTGAGAGCAAGGTGATGTTTTTACAAAGGAATGTATTCATAATGACCAAGAGGGAAAGGAGACAACAGCAACAAAATTTTGGATGCTGGAAAACAAATGGACAAGAAGTAAGTGTTAAGAGGGCTGAATCCAAAGCTGGTAGTGGGGGAAACCAAGAAGCTTCCATATCTATGTTGCTGAACCTCCCAAAGGCTCAGGAATTAGTGGCATCAACGACCTCTGGAAGCAGGGGTTGAAGGTGGCACTAAAAATGGCAAGATTGGTTGAGAATCTATTTCAGAAGTAGGTGGTCCCTAAGACCTATGCCCTTCCTCTTGTAACTGGGTGGCTGTCTCTGTCCACTTCTAGACGTCCTTTCTGATGAGACTAAATCAGAAGATTTCTGGACTAGGGCACACCACATCCAACTGAAGGAGCAACTCTTTACTGGGAACAAGAGGATTAGGTGAAAATATACACACCCAAATTTGAGACTGTATCCCCATGTAGCCTTCTTACCCCACGGGGCTAACAGCAGGCTTGAAGACCATGATGTGTGTGTGAGTCTACAGATTCTATGTATTTGTATAAACACACACACACATACACTCACAGCCCTACACCTCTACTTTAGGCAGATGACTAGTAGAGTTTTCTCTGGGGAATCTGATTAGTGCAAGAAAAAAGATCTATGGACACTTACATCAGTGAAATCATTGCACAACAAATAACAAGTCCATAAATTCCTTATATACCTACAAAACATTCAATCCACTTTTTAATACTCCACTCTTTATGAAAAGATAGATCCAGAATTGGTAGGCTTTTGAGAAAAGCACTTACTAAGACAAATCAAAACAAACAGCAATATAGAGAAAATAGGAACTTTTCTTGGGAGAAGAAAACTTTATCAGATATAGAAAATAATCCAACCATGAAACATGAATAGGGCACTCTTAAAAAAATTCTATTTTTTTTTAAAAAAAAACCTCTTTGGAATTAAAAACATTCTGGCAGATAAGAAAAATTCAGTAGAAGCATTATTAGATGTTGCCTAGAAAGGAGAACAAAAAGCCTAAGAGATGAAAATAGATAACAAAAAATAAATTATAAAGATATAAAAGATCTCTAATTATACAGATAATGTTGTTATTAACATACCAAAAACATTTAATATAAACAGTTTAATATAAACTGAATGACAGAGTTTCATCAAAATTTAATCTACAATAGCCTAAATATTATACTGATTTTCAATGGAAGTTATTCCACCAGGGACATAGTTTCTTCGACTCAAAATACTACAATCATCATAATATATGTATATACATAAAAGTATAGACACTCACATGATTGGATACTATGCATGATATATGCCCAAATAATTCTAGTATGAAATTACAGACTAATTTCAATAAGTAAGCATTTTCTATATTGAATACTAATTATATTCATCACAGAATGCATTTGTTAGATAAGGACACATAAATCTATATTCCAGTTCTGAATAAGTATGTAAATACATTTCCCGTCTGTAACATTAAGAATCCTTACAATGTCAAATTTCTTTACTCATATGAGGATTTACAAAGTCTCGAGTTAATTACCATATATGACTCATGTTTGCCTTCGTTTTCTTGATGATGAGGTTTAAAGCAAACCCTTGCTAAAATGAACAGTTATGTGAAGCTTCTCTTTTGGGACAAGTGATCAGTTCTAAATGACTTCCTACCTGAGGTGACGGAAGGGATCTTATAGCTGGAAGTGATGCGGTAATACGGGGGGTTATCCATGTGAGTGACGCCCGAACTGACAGGATCCGTCAGCTGCAGTTCACTCACCAGTTCTTCGAGCAGCTGCATTGTTTTATCTCTACCTAAATATACAATAACTTTCTTTACCTGCCGCAAAAGAAGAAGCAAAATTCTTATCTCATAAGTTTGTCTTGAGACAAATTTTATCAAAGTAACTTTAAGTAGTAGATGAATTAAGTACAATCTAAATTTGAATAGACATTGATCAGCAATAAGACATTAATCAGCTTTACAAATACTGTGCTCCCTCTAGCCCTCAACATTATATATAATTAGGATGACCTGGATACATTGTTTAATGGTTTCCACAATGTTATCTACTTCCTTTACTTTTTGGCTTTTTTTTTTTTTTTTTAAGAAAAGCAAAAGAGAGTTTGCTTTCCTATAAGCCAGTTTCTTTTCTTTTTTCTTTTTTTTTTTTTTAAAGATTTTATTTTTTTCGTTTTTCTCCCCAAAGCCCCCTGGTACATAGTTGTATATCTTCGCTGTGGGTCCTTCTAGTTGTGGTATGTGGGACGCCGCCTCAGCGTGGTTTGATGAGCGGCGCCATGTCCGCGCCCAGGACTCGAACCAGCGAAACACTGGGCCGCCTGCAGCGGAGCGCGCGAACTCAACCACTCGGCCACGGGGCCAGCCCCTAAGCCAGTTTCTTTTCAATGGAAAAGCTTTTGATTAGTATCATCCTAAGGTTTTCCCTCATATTTTAAGTCAGCCAGCCCTTAAACCCAGGATTTATCTTTTATTCTATCTTCCTCATTCTGTATATCCAACACAGCAGTACCGAGTAGTGATTAAGAGTAAGGATCCAGAGCTAAACTAGAACTCAAACTACACAGCCTGGCCTGGAACGCAGACCTAACACTTACTAGCTATGTGATCTGGAAAGTGACTCTCGGTTTTCTCTTCTGCAAATGGGGACAATAGCATCTACTTCATACAGTTTTTAGGATGAAATAAGTTAAGATTTATAAAGCACTTTAAAAATGCCTAGTACATAATATGAGTTAAATAAGTGAAAACAAAATTTTTGTATGCATTATATGCATGTTTTAGTAATATGTATTAGAGAAAGAGCTTACTAACTGATCAGCCTATCTCTTTTTTTCTCCCTCTTTTCTTTTTTTTTTTTTCCAGGAAGATTAGCCCTGAGCTAACTACTGCCAATCCTCCTCTTTTGGCTGAGGAAGACTGGCCCTGAGCTAACATCCATGCCCATCTTCCTCTGCTTTATACATGGGATGTCTACCACAGTATGGCTTTTTGCCAAGCAGTGTCATGTCCGCACCTGGGATCTGAACTGGCGAACCCCGGGCCACTGAGAAGCGGAAGGTGTGAACTCAAATCACTGTGCCACCAGGCCGGCCCCATCCCTCCTTTTTTTTTAATTCTTACTACTCAAAATGTGGTCCTAGTAGCATAGGCAATATCATCTGGAACTTGCTCGAAATACAGAATCTTGGGCCCCACCCTCACCTCCAGAATGAGAACTAGAACAAGATCACCAGGTGACTCCCATACATACAGATGGATGCGAAGCTCTGCTTCAGATGACCCCTGGACAAATCTTAAAACATTACATCATACCAAAAATCTTACAATGCTTACTCATCAATAATGGTCCTACACACAGCTCTTCATCCAACCGCCTCCATCTATTTGCTAATTCTCTGTTCTCAGGTCAGCCTCCTCTGACCATGCCAGGTGCATTCCTGCCTCTGTGCCTTTGTTATGACTGTGAACACCTCCAGTTGACACTCCTGACCCTAATCCTGTCAAGTCTTCCAGCCCCACCCCCACCCCAACTGTGCTGCGTTCACATGAAGCTTTCACTGACTTTTCCCAAACCATCTGACTTGGAATTCCAGCTCTAAGAAGTGATACAGCTAAATGGCTGCGTGACTCTGAGGAAATTACTCTTCTCTCAGCCTTGTTTTATTCACCTGTGAAAATGCTATAATAATCTTACCAAACTCACAGATATCCTCTGAGAATTAAATGAAATAATGTAGATAAAGTTCATGAATCATGCCTGGCTTATAACAAGTGCTTAAGAAATAATAATTAAGAAATTAATATTATCGTCATTAAAAATGGCTCTTTTTAAAAGATGGAGAACTCCCTAACACATTCTATGAAGCCAACATCACTCTGATCCCCAAACCTGACAAGGACAACACAAAGAAGGAGAACTACAGGCCGATATCACTGATGAACATAGATGCAAAAATCCTCAACAAAATTTTGGCAAACCGATTACAGCAATACATCAAAAAGATTATACACCATGATCAAGTGGGATTTATACCAGGGACACAGGGATGGTTCAACATCCGCAAGTCAATCAACGTGATACACTACATCAACAAAATGAAAAACAAAAACCACATGATCATCTCAATAGACGCAGAGAAAGCATTCGACAAGATCCAACACCCATTTATGATAAAAACCCTCAGTAAAATGGGTATAGAAGGAAAGTACCTCAACATAATAAAGGCCATATATGATAGACCCACAGCCAACATCATACTCAATGGACAAAAGCTGAAAGCCATCCCTCTGAGGACAGGAACAAGACAAGGGTGCCCACTTTCACCACTCCTATTCAACACAGTACTGGAGGTGCTGGCTAGAGCAATTCGGCAGGAAAAAAAAATAAAAGGAATCCAAATAGGTAACGAAGAAGTAAAACTCGCGTTGTTTGCAGACGACATGATCTTATACATAGAAAACCCCAAAGAATCCACAGAAAAACTATTAGAAATAATCAACAACTACAGCAAAGTAGCAGGGTATAAAATTAACGTGCATAAATCAGTAGCATTTCTATACACTAACAATAAACTAACAGAAAAAGAACTCAAGAACTCTATCCCATTCACAATCGCAACGAAAAGAATAAAATACCTTGGGATAAACTTAACCAAGGAAGTGAAGGATCTATACAATGAAAACTACAAGACTTTCTTGAAAGAAATTGACGATGACATAAAGAGATGGAAAGACATTCCTTGCACATGGATTGGAAGAATAAACATAGTTAAAATGTCCATACTACCTAAAGCAATATACAGATTCAATGCTATCCCAATCAGAATCCCCAGAACATTCTTCACAGAAATTGAACAAACAATCCTAAAATTCATATGGGGGAACAAAAGACCACGAATTGCTAAAGCAATCTTGAGCAAGAAAAACAAAGCCGGCGGAATCACAATCCCCGATTTCAAAACATACTACAAAGCTACAGTGATCAAAACAGCATGGTACTGGTACAAAAACAGGTCCACAGATCAATGGAACAGAATTGAAAGCCCAGAGATAAAACCACACATCTATGGACAGCTAATCTTCGACAAAGGAGCAGAGGGCCTACAATGGAGAAAAGAAAGTCTCTTCAACAAATGGTGCTGGGAAAACTGGACAGCCACATGCAAAAGATTGAAAATCGACCATTCTTTTTCACCACACACCAAAATAAACTCAAAATGGATCAAAGACCTAAAGATTAGGCCTGAGACAATAAGTCTTTTGGAAGAGAATATAGGCAGTACACTCTTTGACATCAGTTTCAAAAGAATCTTTTCGGACACTGTAACTCCTCAGTTGAGGGAAACAATAGAAAGAATAAACAAATGGGACTTCATCAGACTAAAGAGCTTCTTCAAGGCAAGGGAAAACAGAATTGAAACAAAAAAACAGCTCACTAATTGGGAAAAAATATTTACAAGCCACTTATCCGACAAAGGGTTAATCTCCATAATATACAAAGAACTCACACTGCTTAACAACAAAAAAACAAACAACCCGATCAAAAAATGGGCAGAGGACATGAACAGACATTTCTCAAAAGAAGAAATGAATATGGCCAATAGACACATGAAAAGATGTTCATCATCGCTAATCATCAGGGAAATGCAAATCAAAACTACACTAAGATATCACCTTACCCCCGTTAGATTGGCAAAAACATCCAAAACCAAGAACGACAAATGTTGGAGAGGTTGTGGAGAAAGAGGAACCCTCATACACTGTTGGTGGGAATGCAAACTGGTACAGCCACTATGGAAAACAGTATGGAGATTTCTCAAAAAGTTAAAAATAGAAATACCCTATGACCCAGCCATCCCATTACTGGGTATCTATCCTAAGAACCTGATATCAGATATCTCAAGAGTCCGTTGCACCCCTATGTTCATCGCAGCATTATTTACAATAGCCAAGACGTGGAACCAGCCTACATGCCCAGAAACTGATGATTGGATAAAGAAGATGTGGTATATATACACAATGGAATACTACTCAGCCATAAAAAAAAGACGAAATTGGCCCATTCACAACAATGTGGATGGACCTCGAGGGCATTATGTTAAGCGAAATAAGTCAGTCAGAGAAAGACGAACTCTATATGACTCCACTCATAGGTGGAAATTAGTATATTGAGAAGGAGATCTGATCGGTGGTTACCAGGGAAAAGGGGGGGTGGGGGGAGGGTACGGAGGGGGAAGTGGTGTACCCACAACATGACTAACAAAAATGTACAACTGAAATTTCACAAGCTTGTAATCCATCATAACATTAATAAAAAAAAAAAAAAATGGCTCTTTTTAAATTCCTGGAAAATGCCTATTTTCTGAATTTCATCTTGGCATGAATTATAACTTCATACCTGTTTCTAGTTCCAGCCCCAGTTCACTCATTCATCTAACTAATGGGCACCTTCTAAGTGCCAGGCACTCTTCTAGGCTCTGGCCAGACAGCTATGAACCCAGTAGACAAAAATTCCTGCTTTTAAGGAGCTCACAATCACCTGGGTTGATTGAGGCAAAAATAATGAGGCAAACAGGTAAAATATACAATATGTTTGACGACAAGTGTGAGGAAAATCAATGAAGCAGGGAAAGGAAAAAGAAGAGTAGGAGTGTGGGGCAGGGCATCTGTAGTTGTAGATAGGATAACCAGCCAAGGGCTCAATAAGCGGACGTTTGAAGAAAGCTCCAAGGAGGTGAGGGAGTGAGCAATGTGGCTACCTGGGGAGAGAGGAAAAGTACGTGCAAAGGCCCAGAGGTGGGAATGCCTGGTGTGAGAGCAGGGTAGCAAGGGGGTCAGCAGATCTTAGGGGCAGGGAGCCTGAGGGAGAATATCAGCAGATGTGGTCAGAGAGGTAATGTGGATCATGTTGTTCTGTCCCATACACCGACCTTGCTTTAAGTGCTTCTCAACGAATATTAATCCTGTGACATGCCTCCAGAACAATTCTTTCAGTAGTCAGGTTAACTCAGGCAACGCTGGGTAAAGCAAAGCTATTCAATGGTGTGTTTAAAATAGAACCTGTAAGAACTTTTAGAGCAACATTCTGCAGCTAGTCTTCTGTGGAACACACTTTTAGGGAATGCTACCACGGGATGGATAGCTCTATCTATACACACACACACACGTGTGTTTGCACACATGTGAGTATATTCAGTTTAACCCTCATGTTTGATGGTTTCATATTGTTCTCTTAACTTGAGCAGATTTTAGTACTGCTTTCCCCCTAGAAGGCAAAGACTGTTATATTGTTCATTGTATATCTCTTACTGTGCTTTTCCCTTGCTTCCAGAAGCCTTAGGTGCAATTCTACAGGCACTGAGCCCTCACTCACCATCCTGCTCTAATATCCCAATGCCAGCTCCTGCCTAGCAGAAACTATAAACATCCTCAATTTTGTGGTCTCTTCTTCACTATCACTTTCTCTCGAGCAGCATCTCTAAACCTCCCAGATGGCTGTGGTTCCCAGGTCATTCCCTCTCAGTACTCTGCAATTTTCCCTCGTAGCCCTTATCAAGACTGCACTTTATTAACTTACTGATTTATTCATTAAATAAATCAGGTTTAGTTTCATAAAATAAAATCTGTATCATCCATCAGATTGTAATGCCCAGAATCTAGAAGAGCAGCTGGCCTGTGATGAAACTAGAAAATACTGGTTGAATGAATCAATGAGTAAATCCATGTGCGATTTCCTGACTGTCCTCATCCTGGCCCTGGCTTTGCCTCTGCCAGTCTACTGCGGCCCATGCTCTGAGATTGTAAGACACCGGGTAAATATTTTTGAAAAAAAAAGTCAAATGAACTTGAATACATACGTAAGGCAAGAGGCTTGGTTCACTATTCACTCCACAAATGCTGATCAAAAAGTGCAAAATTATTTTCAGGTTTTTTGGCCAGCCATCTGCAAGTGTGGTCCACACATTCTCCACCTCTGACCAGGCCAGCTCATCACCATACTAGATGCAGGAAACACAACACATACTTCAGTAATGACTGTCTATTAAATTTCCAACTTGTCACATCATGCAATATCAGAAAATAACATTTTTATGGACAGCTTTAATTGTTTCCATGCTTTAGAGGAATAAGCATTTTTTTCAACAAATCTATACTTAAATATCATTAATCGCATATGATTTTAGCTCCCTCCCCAAAAAGATATTTTATATCTACTGAGATATTTTTTAAAGACAGGAATTTATAACGTACATATGCTTATCACAGGATTATCTAATCTCTTCATCTATTTCTAACCTTGTTGACTCCTCGTAACTCAGTAATTTTGGGCAGCAACTGGAAACACAAACTCCATTTTACCTTTGCTGTCATGTACATCAGATTGTTCAAAACCATCGCAGTGGCTTGTGGGGAGCCCCAGCCTTCTCCTCGTAACCAGCGCCGGCTAGTCACCATAAGTTC
Source organism: Equus quagga (assembly GCF_021613505.1). Classification (NCBI taxonomy): domain Eukaryota; kingdom Metazoa; phylum Chordata; class Mammalia; order Perissodactyla; family Equidae; genus Equus; species Equus quagga. Next base: position 2,930,454 of record NW_025796728.1, on the reverse strand, counting down.
TCGATCCTTTAAGGAATCATCTTCATCTTCATCATGTCGCCTTGCTGTGGGCAAAGGTTTTAAATCTACCAACTCAATGTTGTTCATCCATGGTAAGAGGTAATGCAGCATGACTTGCCTCCCAGCGGGGTGAGCTGTCTGAATTCTCTGGCTTATCTCTGTAATTGCAAACAAGCCAAAAGAGGGAATAATTGATAGAATTTTGGTTTTCGTTGATTTGTAATTAATTTCAACATCTCATTCTTAAAGAATAGGAAGCCAGATTTTATTCATTATACTTAAAAATTATGAGTACTGTTTCTCCTTTTAATAAATTTGACCTTGGTGACATCGTAAAGTAACAGCTAGCATATATCATGTACTTACTTTTTATATAAAATACCATTGATGGTTAAATAAATGCGTACTGTCGGTGGGATTGTAAAATGGTGCAAACACTATGGAAAACAGTATAGTGGTGCATCAAAAAATTAGAAAGAGAACTACCATACGATCTAGCAATCCCACTTCTGAGTATATACCCAAAAGAACCGAAAGCAGAGTCTCGAAGAGATACCTGCACATCTATGTTGATAGCAGCATTATTCACAATAGCCAAGAAGTGGAAGCAACCCAAGTGCCCACTGACGAATGGATAATCAAAATGTGGTATATTCATATAATGGAATACTACACAGCCTTAAAAAGGAAGGAAATTTTGTCACTTGCTACAACATGGATGAACCCTGAGGACATTATGCTAAATGAAATAAGCCAGTCATAGAAACACAAATACTGTATGATTGCACTTACATGAGGTACCTAAAGTAGTCAAATGCATAGAAATAGAAAGTAGAATGGTAGTTAGCAAGGGCTGGGGCAAGAGGAAAAAGGGAGTTAATTGTTTAGTGGGTAGAGTTTCAGTTCTCCAGGATGAAAAATTTCTTGAGATCTATTTCACAATGATGTAAACACACAACTGTTGAACTGTATAGTTAAAATGATTAATATGGTAAATTTTATTATATGTGCTTTTTACCAAAATAAATAAATGCAATTTTAAGATAAAAGACAATCTTTATACATGAATTAAATTAAACTGACCCATGCAGAACCTCAGGTTTTGGTTCTATCTAGGGGAGACTCCTATGATGTGCTTGTTACTTTTACATTCACCTCATTTCACGCTCATGACAAACCTGTGAGGTGGACAGAGTCAGGGTAACTTGCCCGAGGTCAGACAGTAGCAAGTGGCAGAGGATTCAAACACAAGGTTACTTTCAAAGCCCATGAGTTTTTATATACTGTTTAATTTCCATAAACAACTTTAAATAAAAATCTTCTTTCTCCTTAGGCCCCTACCCCTTTTAGATCTTGCACTTACTTACTCACTAGAAGGAGTGAATGTGGAAGCACAGTGATTCAAAACTGGGCTCTGGAATCACACACACCTGGGTCTGAACCCCAGCTCTACCACAAACAAGCTGCCTGACCTGAGGCCAAACTGTCAACCTCTGATCCTCAATTTATTGTTCTGTAAAAAGAGGGTAACAAACTAGTTGCCTCATGGAGTTATTGTGCAAATTCAATATAGTGCCAATGAAGTGCTGAGTCCAATGCCTTGCAAAGAATTCTGCGCAATTCTAACTTTTTCCAAGAATCCCTCTGTTAATACATCAATGTGATTGCCTCTAGAATGAAATATTAGACCTGGAGCTCTGAAAGTAGTTGAATGAAGAGATCTTGTCTGGGGGAGAGTCCCACAGTATGTGCGGGAGCTGGGGCCACAGCACTACCAGCTGCCATCCTGACCAATTTCATGACCTTTGGGACCCAGCTGGACTTCTCTGCCTTCTGTGCAGGGGCCTCTAGAAGAAGCCCAGCAGCCCCTAAAAATCAGCATTCACGGTGGCGACTACTTTGTGCTGATGACCATCCATGTACATCTTAAAAAGGCTGGCAGGACTGTGGGAGTTGGGGAACAAAGAGGGGCATGATTGCTGCTATCTACCACTGCAAACCAAAGAGGTAAGCTGCTTTCAGACTGAATGTCAAAAGAACTTAAGTTGCTTTTTCCCCAGTCACGTCAACTGGGGATGGGAAACAAACTATTTCCACTGCCGAAATAGGCACTGTGGAAAGACTCCCAAAAAAGGCTAAGGTCACTATGGCTGGAGCCCAAATGAAAGAAAGGATCCACAGCAGAATCTTGCCATCCCCTGGATGGCAATTTTGGTGCATGCCCAGTACTCAGGCGAGACCAAGATCTTGCTGCAGATGAAAGGCAGAAAAACTAGGGACTGTCTTTTGTGTTACAATTACTTTTCAATTCAAGGAGGTATTTGCAATAGTATGTTCATTAGGCAGAAGGTTAAACTAGATGGATCCCAAAACTGTCCTAAATTTGAGTCCTGGGAGACCCAGATAGATATGATATCTTGCCTGACAACACACATCCCTCATGTTCTAGAAAGGAACCCCTAACAGGAATCTTTCTTGGCCCCAAGGAAAAGAAAGTGGACCAGAAATCAATGTGGGATCCCAGCAATAGTTCTGCTTAAGGCACTGCAGGACCTTTCCCTGTGATTACAGTTTTACTTACACAAAGAAACCTGTATCCTTATGCCAGCCCATCTTTATTACTAAAGACAGGCCAATACATAAGATAACACACACACTAGAAGATTCAGGAAGTTCTATATCAAAGAAACATTTTTAAATTGCATATGAAGCCCCCTACCCCCTACATTTTTTGTTGTTTGGTTTTTTTTTTGTGCTGGGGTAGGGTAGAGAAGGGAGGGCAAAGTGTGAAGCCCTGTAAGAAATCTAAATATCATGATAGACTAGTATAAGAGTTGTTATTAAAGAAAAAAAATTCTCTTCTATAAAGACATGTTCTGTTTCGATTCAGCCTTAAATTTAACATATTTAAAATTTCCCAAAAGTAGTTTTTTAGAAATGATTGCTAAAGAAAAACTACTAGCCAGTTAGTTCAATGATCATACCTGAGAATATGGCGAGAGTTAGCTCAGGATATGCCCTTGCTAATTCCTCAGACAACTGATAATATGAAACTGAATACAGATGTGGCAGAGGAGACAGCTGGCTGAGTACTCCATCTGTTCTCTGAACCTCCAATTTGTGAGCATAGCGAAACATCTTCGGTTCCAGGATCTACGGGAAAGTAATTCCATCAATTTAAGATTCTATGGGTCCTCTAAATTTCAGCTATAATTAAAAAATTACAGTCTTCTCCCAAGAAATATTCCAGTTTAAAAAAATATAGTAATATATATTGTACTTAAGATGTTAATTCCTAACTCCAAGAATGTTTGCAAAAAACTATAACTGTTTACAAGGCTTTACATTCCTCATGTTTGATGGTTTGGGTTAGTAGCATAATCTGAAAACAACTTCAGCGACTTAATACACAATTACTTGAAAAAGATTTACCACTTTTCTAGTTAAAAAATATGACTAGATTTTGTACACAAGATGTATAAATGAAAAACAAATCTTCAAACAGATCTTAGTTAATCACAGATTAAATATGGAATATAAACGAAAAGTCTTTTTGGCATTACACTACGTAAAGAGCTACGCTACTGAACTTTCCTGTTAATTAATCAAAACATTAGGGTATAATTCCTAAGATGGTCCCTACCAGCACCAGTACCACTTCAAACCCTCCGAAAAATCAGCATCTACTTAAATCCCATCCTTAACCTTTGGTTAAGAGTGAAGAGCCTCATGTTATTATCAATTAGTTAAATATTGTATAATAATAATACATCCACACTTGGTAAGTTAACATTCTAGGTTACTCTCCTCAGTCTAATAAAGACAAAGTATACTAGGTTATCATAAAAGAACTAATTACTTTCCACTTGGTTCTCAAAAATAATTTGACTCATATTGTTCTTATCTGGTAAACAGAAAGAGTTACCTGTACACACAGGCCCTAACCACTCGATTTTTATAAGTACTCTCACACACCTACAAGTGTGTGTGTGGGATCATAAACATAATCCCTCTACAATACACTTCTGAATATTCATATTATTTATAGACTTAAATGACCCATATCATCTTTGTCTTCTATTTCTAACAATAATCAGGAATTGATACCACACCTCATTATTAAAAATAAAGCTGAATATTAGTATACTTTCAAGGTAAAAATAGATAATTGCACTTCATCAAATCCTGAATAAAAAATTTTTTAATTAACATTTGTTTACAGACCTGTAAAAGTTGCATAGCAACTTCATAGATACCTCGAGAAGAATCAGCTGCTTTAAACAGTATCAGATTTAGGAGCATCACTGTGTCACACTGATAATCCCTAGGGACAAATTTTACATGTTAGGTAAATAATGTTCAGAGGTTTTCAACAAGTCAATAAACATGATATTCAAGGGGCAAGGCTACAGGCATGCAGCTGCTCAGCCTCTGAGATGACTGGGCTTTTTTTAAGGCAAAAGGAACGACAACAGATGCATGGTGACCATTATCCTTAGAGCTTAAGGAGAGAAAATACTGATTTCTTAGTATTTCTGAATTCAACAGGAAATAATTTCTTTAAAAAAAAAATCTAGGGGCTGGCCCCATGGCTGAGTGGTTAAGTTCACATGCTCCACTTCTGGGGCCCGGGATTCACCAGTTCGGATCCCAGGCGTGGACCTACATACTGCTCATCAAGCCATGCTGTGGTGGCGTCCCACATGGAGGAACTAGAATAATGTGCGGCTAGATTACACAACTATCTACTGGGGCTTTGGGGAGAAGAAAAAAATAAAAAGATGAATGGGGCTGGCCCCGTGGCTAAATGGTTAAGTTCACGCACTCCTCTTCAGCAGCCCAGGGTTTTGCCAGTTTGGATCTTGGTCATGGACCTAGCACCGCTCATCAAGCCATGCTGAGGTGGTGTCCCACATAGCACAACCAGAAAGATATGCAACTAGAATATACAACTATGTACTGGGGGGCTTTGGGGAGAAGAAGAAACAAACAAACAAACAAAAAAGAAGATTAGCAACAGATGTTAGCTCAGGGCCAATCTTCCTCACAAAAAAAAAAGAAGAAGAAAGCCAAGGAGAGCAGAGATTAAAAAAAAAAAAAATCTAAATAACACATGAAAGACAGTATCTTGGGTACCTGTTCTGGAATACATTAGCTATGGCTTTAAAGCAGCCAGCTGCCACCCTCTTGGAACCAGTGTAACATCGATCCACAGCCCAGTACATCAGGTTGCTCTGATCCGGGTTCAGCTCCAGCAGTAATGTAACTGCTTCACAGCCCAATTGATGAACCTAAGTACAGGTCATAGAATTGCCCAGGAGAGAGAAAGTTATACATCATTTAATTGTCTACTTCACATTTTTACTAATATACTCCATATATTTCTTATATTTAATCACAAAATTCAGTCTCTTTTCGTTCAACTTCTTTTCATTTTATTTAGCCAGAAGAAAAAACAAAATGACATGGATAAATTATATTTGGTCTCCTGCCTTTCACACAAGACTCTTAGTGGTACAATTCTCTCCTCCAGCAGAGCCCCGAGGGTGGCTGATGAATGTGAACAGTGATTAAGTGCTTTCAGCAAAGTGAGTTATTAACCTCTCCAATTACTTTCATCAAGCTGTATTCTTGCTTTTGATAACCCACCAGAAAATATTCTGAGTGAAAAAACCTAAGTCCTATTTTAAATTGTGAAGCCTATGTGTATGTTGCATGAGAGTAAGGAGGGCAAGGAGTAAGCAGGGCAAGAAAGAATGATTAACTGGAGAGTGGTCAAAAAGAAAAAAAAAGGAAATTAAACATAGCAAATAACATATTTCTTCCTAGGAGATCAATGTATTCTACATTAATATTTTACTTACAGACTTAGAACCCTATTGTGAGAGAAATACAACACTACCGTATTAATCCTATAATGTAAAAGGGAAATTAAAACTATTCAAATGAGTAATAAATAAGAATTAGAAAGTTCTTACACTATGGCATCCTATTTAATTTTACACAATATGTTTTCTGCATATCATTCTAACCTATCTTATTAAAAAAAGACATTTTCAGTGAGCCATACAATAACTCCAAATGCAATGCAATTTCTTATGAAATTTTAAGGGTGTTGTCAAATTACCTTTTTGTCCAGAGAGTCCAAAATGTTATCCAACCATTTGTACAAATAGCCATCTGATGAAAGTCCTACATTATCTGCAACAGGGCCACAACACAGTACAGCAGACATAGCCTTCAAACAATAATATTAGAATTACATTTAAAACATTTAGGAGGTTAAATGTTGGTTGCTTAATGAGAAGAGGCAGGATATTTTTACTTATGCTTATGTAGCCACAATATCTTTAATATTTTTCTTTACAAAGAAAAACGTCATAATTTTGAAACCAAGAAATTTATTGTAAGTAGTAAATAAATATAACGATACCCAATTGGAGTTTGAACAGTACTGGAAGAGAAGAGAAAGAAAAAAAAAGACCAAGAGCAAGTACTTAAGTAGGAAAAAAATAGGTATTTCTTCAAGGTAATCCTCAGTTCATTAGGAAAATGGCATTCAAATTTTGGTAGATTCTGGAACTTCTTTGCATTGTATATTATGCATTTAAATAAACCTACTGTATATGTATTTGAATGCAGCAAGCAAATATAAATTCTAATACTCTCAGGTATTTTGAAGAAATTTCTGTCCTCTTTATAATACCAGGTACTGAGAGAGACAAAAAAATTGAACTCTACTCTTAACATAAGAAAAAACAAAACAGATTTCTAAGTAAATACCTTCAGTGCACAGTACTGATGTCTGTTAATTTGCATATTTCTATCACTGTATCTGTCCAAGGGCGTAAACATGATGCTAAAAGGCCCTGCCCAGTGACTGAACAGCATAAACAGACTGTGACGAAGGCTCTGTTGAGGAAAAATACTTCTTCTCTGGTGCACTGTAAATAAAAAATAGACGAAAAAGAAATTTAGTTCCTTTTTACTTTAAACATGCACGTCAACTTATTTATTATTGAATATGTATGTGATGTAAAAAAGAAAGCAAAAGTTTTTATTTTAATCTACCAAAAACCTCCATAGTAACAGAAATCATTTACATATATGCAAGTCACAGAAACAAACTTGCAGTCTTTGTCACCATGTAACACAGCATTATATGAGATACAGCATCTGTGCACACAGGATTTCCTGGCAGGGACAGTGCTGCCCGGAGGCCTACAGAGAGCTGGGCGTCAGGACCCTGCTTCTCCTTGGGCTGTTGCTAGCTACATGATGAACTTGGCCAAAACATGAACACAAACACACTCTGGACCTCGGTTTGGTGGTAAGAGAGGGCTTTGGACTAGATTAGCTATTTTTAAATTTGTATGTTCTCAGCAGCGGAGCTGTCTTTATAAAAGAATCCTTACATGGGATCTTGATATACAAAACAGACGAAAGGGGAGCTGCTGGATCTGCAGTCAGGTGTGAGACCTGGCGTGCAAACCCACTCTGCTGCCTCTTGCTGATGGTGCCAACATGATCTCCAAGGATTCTTTCCACTTTAAAATTCACCATTTTCCCCTAAAGTTCAAAACAGAGCTCCTGCACTTGAAATTAATGCACCTAAACAGGTGCTTACACGAACATGTTATAAAACACAACCCATGCTCTTACTTTAAAAGTCAGCTGCTTGCATATACTTTTTCAGGTAACAAAATAACTTTCATGTTTTTTCAGAAAGAAGAAAAAACACTTGTATCTACATTGTATACCAAAGACTATAACAACCTTTTTATATTTTACACTTGTAAATAATTTACAACTTTTTAAAATGTAATTACATGTATCAATCTTCCTGTTGCCTAAACAAGTACCTGGAATACAGTATGTGCTCAATAAGAGGCACAACCATCTGTGAAAGGACTCAATCAGTAACACTGTATCCTTGTTATTCTTTACATCTGTGGTCCACACCTTTCTCTCATTATTCAAAGGTATCTCGTTAATCCTATTCTCAATTACCATTGGGAGTATTATGCTTCTTGGGTCTAGAACAAGTTTGTCCAAAGAGCTTATTCTACTGATTTCTTCAAATTTTTGTGTCAGTGTCTTTTTTTTTTCTTTTTTGAGGAAGATTGGCCCTGAGCTAACATCTGCTGCCAATCCTCTTCTTCTTGCTGAGGAAGACTGGCTCTGAGCTAACATCCGTGCCTATCTTCTTCTATTTTATATGTGGGACGCCTGCCACAGCATGGCTTGCCAAGCAGTGCCATGTCTGCACCTGGGATCTGAACTGGTGAACACCAGGCCGCTGAAGCAGAACTTGTGCACTTAACCACTGCACCACCGGGCTGGCCCCTGTGTTAGTGTCTTGATTGCTGTCATTGAAAACCTAAGCTGGGCTCCTTTTTGATTTCTAATCACTGACACTAATTCAAAGGTAAAACAAACTCTTGCCATCCATGTGATGCTGAGATATTTTTCCAGTATGTTCACATGCTGTTTTATCAACTTAGATTACAAAACCTCAGGGGAAGAAAAAATATGATGGTCCCTGAATATTTAATAATGGTTTAAGAAACTGAAAATCATACCTGGAACATTCTGAATGATATTCGCCACTAAGGCACTAAAATGGCATCGTATATCCTTCAGTGTGTCAGAGTCTTTTTCATTTTCTGCTTCCAGGAGTTGTCTAGTCAAATCTACATACTCCAATAAAGTGTTGTTGAGGAAATGTGTTTCATTATCAAGGCCACCACTTGCACTGAAAATATGGAAGGAAATAAATGATAAAGAAAACGTGATTTTGAATTATAATTTAAATCAAAACAAATTCCTAGTAGTCAAAATCAGAATAATATATATTGAAGTTTGCATGGTCACGGTAGTATGCAACTTAATATACAAAAATTAAATGAACATGATTTTGGCCCTCGTAAATATAAAAATAGACAGTACCTCTCAATCAAACGAACTGCTACTGAAATTTGTATTATTCAACCCCATATCCACCTTTAATCAACTACTCAGTGCTAAGGTTACTCCCTCTCCATCGAAATATGTAGCTCTTCAAAATAAGGAGGCATGTGAGATATGGAGGGTCAGCTGAGAGAGGCAGAAAGAAGAAAGACTAGTTCTACCTGTTCTCATAGTTGCCATGCACATTCATATTATGGCCTTTACCATAATCAATAAAAGACCCATTAGGTACTCATTCTCAGCAAGACCCTAGGATAGGGATTACTGGAGTTACAAAAATTTAAGAGAATTCAAGTAAGAGTGCTGGTTTTCAAATCTTCCATCTAGATCTATGGAGTTGCTTCAAGAATCTCTGCAGTCAGATTCTCTTTGAGGCAAGGGTTCTGTGCCTGGAAACCTGACTGGAAGGGGGTCACTTGGTTAGAGTCAGAAATCTCAGAACGCAGTCTTGTTCCATCAGTTATTAAGCATGTGACCAGTATCTACTTCAGAGCATTTCAGTATGAATATGAATGAGTCACCATCTATAAACGTCCTAGGAAGCTGTAAGTGCTGTATAAATGATTAGCTATTACATTCACATTTATTTGCGTCAGCTTTTCCTTCTTACATTGCAAAGGACTTCTAAAACGTATGATTTTAAAAGTAAAAACAATTTTTTAAATAGATGTCAATAGCTTCTTATAAACATCCTAAAGCCATGAAAACAAGTGTGAGGAGTCACAGTGATACCATAGTATATCAAAAATATCAGTCTAGTAAAAATATGTTGAATGAATTTATGATGAAATTTTTTTCTTTATTCCTTAAACAAGTGTTTTTAATCTCTGGGTCATGACTTATTAGTGGATGGGAAACCAATTCAGTAGATTGCAACCTGGCCCAGAATAAAACATTCCTTTAACAAATATTCATTGAGTACCTATTGTGCATCAGGCACAGAGAATCGATTGGGTGAGCAAAGCAAAGACCTCTATACCTTCTTGGCATTCAGACTTCATCCTTTTTTCCCTTAACCAAGGAAATAAAAAGTCCATAATAGTGAAAGCCTTATATTCATTTCTCTTAAAAAAACAAACCTGACGGAATTTTCCTCAAGGGACTGTCCTTTTATTACAACCGCAGCCCCAGGTTTTATGTTTTCATTTGCAAAAAGTGGAAACAGTTAAGAACTAGGTTTGTGGATTTCATAATTTTCCCAGCAGGACAGATTAACAGTTGATTGGAATAAATTTACAAACCTTATAATGTTTAGCCTTTAAATATATGATTTTTTTTTACAAGTCCAGAAGAAATAGATCTTAAAAATGAGGTAAGAAATAGTTGAATCAGTCACACACAAAAAAGGCTACTGTCCACTTACCTAGATTACTAGATTCCAACAAACATCAAAATCATCGCAACATTATATCCAATTTTTGCGTGAAGCAATCCAGCACTAGTGTTTCAATACATTTGTTAACCATTAGTTAATTTGCTGGATGCATCTTTGACTGCTAAATAATGTTTACCGTGATGCAGACAGGGATTTTTTGTTGCAAAGGTGCTTTTCTGTTCCTCTGTAGTTCATGAGAGAAAAAATATTATGTTCCCTAATCATTCCAAAGTTTTAAAAATCAAAATCCAATACCAACCTGTGACTAATGGCACCAGCATCTGCCAGCAGTTCAAATATTCGTACCAGTTGTACTCGTAAAATATCTCGACGCCTGCGCCGTTTCATATTCTATTCCAAAGATACAAAGATATTAATGAAAAGCCCTTCAGGGAAATTGATAGCAAACTTGTTAGTGTAACTTGGAGAGAACAATGTGAATGTCTGAGAGTTAGCAAAATTATGTAGCTTGTGTAATGTAGATTTTGACCATTCTGGTAGCTACTGCATCAAAGAGATATGTGCTGATGGTTTGAAATTAACAAGCCAAATAAAATCACATGACATTTTACATGGTGATACCCCTTATGTGGGGTACAAATAAAACTCCACAGTTACTTTTAGGTGATTTGCCAGTCTGACATCTTTAGAAGAAGTGAAGTGGTTAGCAAACTGTTCTCATTGAATGATAAAAAAAAACTCCCTAAGATACTCCCCAAAACATAACAGAAAAACAGGGAAAATATTGTGAAGGGGACTGAAGAAACCCTACAGATTTTGCTCATGCCAAAGTTTTCCACTTAACAGTTAATTTTGGCACAAAAAATAAATACAAACAAAAACAAAAGAAAACATTTCTTTGATCATTATGGTATGAATAAACATGCTTGTCTTCCTAGGGCCAAAGTCCTAATGCCTAGAGTAACAGCTGTAATGCCTCGACTTGATTCTGCTTCCAACAGTAACTCATATAGCAGTAACATACAGATCTCCTATCTCACTCTCTTCTGTAGCTCATGATTTCATTGATGACGTCATTTGCATAGTACAGAGCAATTCAAGATATATTTATTAGTCTTTCACTTTCGTGCCCACAATCCAGTTTTCTGTCTTCCATAAGCAGCCAATTTGCTGAGAACCAATTCATTAAATTTACTGTTTCTTTTACCTCTTTATAAAGTTTACAGCAATTTATATTGGAAAGGATAGTTTCTTAACAGCCTTTGGGGACTTTTGCAAAGTTTTAGCTAACCCGTTTTCATTCTGTCTCCATAGGAAGACTGTGAGTCTAACGCTCTCTGACTACAACTCACAGTGAAAGCCCATTGCTGTACACAGCTAATCACTTGGAGATAACTTTTTTCCCCTGAAACTCAGAAGTATAAAAATACTGCCACTTAATTTTGTTTCCAATTCTACTTCCCTCTAATAAATCATCCTGCATTGTAACCAAAATGATCGCTCTGCAACAAATCTAATCAATTACAAAATGGGGATGCTATCACTACTCCTCAGGGCTGAATTAAAGAAAGGGAGTGAAGAATTACAGATGGTGTTTTAAAGCCTCTGAAAGAGTAGCTACTGTCACCATCTCCGTCTCCCACTTAAATTCCTCAGTGGATCTCCAACGTTAACAGCAGGGACTCTCAAAAAGTGTTCTACATCTAAGGTGCTTAAAAAAAAAAGAAAAAGTTTTCTGGGCTCCACTCCAGGGATTCTCATTCTATGGGTCCAGTAATCGGTAGTTTTTAGCAACCTCTCCTGGTAATTCTCAGACGCCACTGGCATATGCTGACCACTGGTCTACTTGATAAAGCTGAAACGAGGAGTCTTTCAGGAAACAGTTCCTATCTTGCTTTCCAGCCTAACCGATCACTTTCCCCATAAGATAATCACACGAAAGAATGTGCAATGTCTAAATTCTTTTATAAAGTGTGCAAATGCTGTTCCTCTGCCTAGAATGTCTTTCTCTTGCTTGTCCACTGGGGAACATGCTTTAAAATTCACCTCAAATGTCAGTGCTTCATCTGTAATGCCTTCTCTTACTCCACAGGCAGAGTCGGAGGCTTTCTTCTCTGTAGCTTGTGTAACCTGTTATCTATGACTTTGAGTGTGTCATACATTGTTATAATTATGGTTTACATATCAGTCTGTCCCACCAGATCTTTGGTTTCTAAAAGCTGCTCAAAACCCACACAGATCTGTAGGTTTAGGGATCTAGAGCTGGGGTTGGCAAAATATGGCCCTCGGGCCAAATCTGGCCCACTGCTGCTTGTTACTGTAAATAAAAGTTTTATTGGAATATAGCCACACCCACTTGTTCAGTAGTCTATGCAGCAAAATTGAGCAGTTGCAACAGAGACAGTATGGCCTGCAAAAAGGAAAATATTTACTATATGGCCATTTATAGAAAAGGTTTGCCAACTGCAGTCTAGACTCTGACTGTCCTCACTTCAGCTAGAGCATTTTAACATCTGTTTTCAATAACGGGTTTCTGCATGAGATCTCCTGTGGGGGACAGAAAAAAGAGTTCTCTATATTAAAAAAATGCTGAAAACTGCACTAAATAATCTTTTACTTCTTTCTGAATTTCTAACTTTTGGCATAATGTGTAGAATATAGAAGAGAGGTAAGTGTTGGCCAAATATTTAATGATAGAATACTACACAGCTTACCTCTGGCCTTCTTTCAAGTGCTTCTTTAATTATGGGATGCAATTCCTCTATCAGTTCCCTAGAAGAAAAATGGTATTCGTTCACTTAATTAAAGCCGAACAGATCACTCCGACATGTGTGAATATGTAAATATAATGATGTAAACTGATAAGTGTTAACCCTAACCCTATTGTTTTAAACACAACTTTTGTTGTTTTGTTTTAGTTATAAAATAACAAATGCACACTGAAGAACACTTGGAAAACAGAAAAAAATGGTATAGGCCACTTATTCTCATTTGTAGACATAAGTACTATCAAGATTTCTGTTCAATCATTTTGCAGCCCACATACATTTTACATAATTGAAACCCTATCAGATGTAAGATGGTACCTTTTTTCCTTTACATAATATTAGCATAATCACTTTCACATATCATTAGTTAATTCATAACATTCCATTACACGGTAGGATACCATAAATTTCCTAACCATTTTCATTTATTACTGATTTATTAAATTTTATCTAATTTTTGTTATTATAAATAATGCTTCAGTGAATATCTTTGTCTTCATTTCTGATTATCTCCTTAGGATTAATTCTTACAAATTAAAATTAATGAGTCAAAGGGTATGAACTTTATGAAAATGATAATTAATCTTTGCTTATACTCTGATTTTAAGTGGAAAATGTGCTCATTGTAGAAGATTGGGATAATACAAAAGGTATAAGAAGAAAGTAAAATCTGCCCACAATTTCATCATCTATAGAAACCACTGCGGACATTTGAAGTGTTTGCCTCAGAACTGTGTGTGTTTATGCAAATTTGTTTTTTCAGAAGTTGAGATTATTTTTGTATCCCATTTTTTCTATTACCACAATAGTGTATGTACCTGTCACAAAATAATCTTCCAAAACTTCACTTATAATGAATGCTATCCCATATCTATAGACAAATTACAATTTATTAACCTATTCTCTATTGTACGTTATCCTGGACATAAAACATCAAACATCACCTCATATCAATAGAGGACAATCTTAAAAGAATAAATTCAGGGACCAGCAGGCAGTAATAAGGCAGAACCTCAGGCAAAAATGAACAATTTCCTTCATTAATATCAAAAACATCAAGAATGATATAAAATATATACATAAATAATGCTTTTAAAAATAGTCTAATTCTCTTAAACAAGAAGGGGAAAAACTGTAGTTTTCACCAACGGATCAAGATTACAAATTAATAGAATCACTGTGTAAAGAAATCAAATAGGAAAATATTAAAGATTTACATGGCGTTTTATTTCTGGAACATATTTATACAGTCTATATTTGATTTTAATAATTGTTCTGTGAAGAAAACAGGGTAAATCTTATTTACTCAATCAAAATGGGAAAATAAAGGCTCAAATAACTTAAATGACTAGTTAAATGTTACACAGCTGGTTAAGCCATAAAAGTCAGAACAGTTATGCACCCATCCTGATGATAAGTACTCCACCCGCGCCATCTCTCCAAGTAGTCACATTTGCTATTTTAGTGTGTAGAGAAAACAGAAAGATACTTACCTAAAAGCTCCTGGGTTGGTCCTGCCAAGACCGAGAACAAGGGATTCTGTGATTTCCATGCTCTCAGAGCGCATCATGGGAACTATGTGCTTAAACAAGGATGAAGGGGATGGGATGCCAATAATCTGGAAAAATAATGTTATATTTATAACAGCACTAATGGTAGTACATCCAACTAAATAATGTGACATTTCAACAATATTTGGTCAAGGACAATGCACAGAGGAAATTTTAGTATGAATGGTGCTTCAAAATTCGCCTGTTGTGCACATAACCTGAAAAGGTTAAACAATTTGTCCAATGACTCATTGCAAGTGTGCTAACAGACTTGGGCTCTGCGACTCTTAATTTCTTATAGATACTTACCATCCCCTAATAGGCTGACTCCCTCCATCAGACCGTCACTGTCTTTTGATCCGTAAAAATGAGTAGAAAACAACTACTTCTAAAGGAGTCATCGGTGTTGAAGTTAGACACCCAGGTCTTAAATTTTGTAAATTTCCTTCAACTACCTCAGAATATTTTGTATCGTATCAGAGACTATACAGCTGTTGTTACCAAGTATCATTTGTACCACTACATAATTTAGGCAAATTCTAAAAAGGTAATTATTTAAACGACTCCTTTTGGACATGGAAAAGTGTGAGAACTACAGGAAATAGAATAAAGGAAGACAAGGATGAAAATTACTTTAAAAATATTCATTAACAGGGGCCAGCCCAGTGGCATAGTGGTTGGGTTCACAAGCTCTACTTAGGCAGCCCAGGGTCTGCGGGTTCGGATCCCGGGTGTGGACCTACATACTGCTCATCAAGCCATGCTGTGGCAGTATCCCACATGCAAAATGGAGGAAGATTGGCACTGATGTTAGCTCAGTGATAATCTTCCTTAAGCAAAAAGAGGAAGACTGGCAACAGATGTTAGCTCAGGGCCACATCTTCCTCACCAAAAAAAAAAAAAAAAAAAAAATCATTATGATGAATTTAATGAGCAAATGAGCATGGTCGTTTCTCCCCAAGAACAAACTATACATATTATTGATTCCAACTAGGAATCCATAAAAATAGTAATGGGATTTCTTGAACTACTTTCATTATTAATGCAAGTAACTAATACCCTTTTCAACCAAGTTACTTCATTGTCCTGGAAAGAAATTTTAAAACATTACTACTTCTATGGTGCCATTCAGATTCAATGACAGATCTGAAAAACTTACTTTAGAATCAATGCTATAGCCACTGTCCGGGGTAGACGCCAGTGTCTCAGGAGGAGAACACCTTACAGAACCTGCAGATGCTGAAGACGAGGTGGATGTTGCTGCACTGCAGCAAAGAAGCAGGTAGTTCCTCCACAGGCCAATGTAGGAGTCACTGCTCGTGGTAGTATTTACTTTCTTGGCATTGATGGGGCTACTAAGGAAAAAAAAAGGAAGAAGAAAAACAGGTAGATATAAATAATACAACATATTTTAAAATGTTTTCTTTAACTAATGCTAAGTTTCTATCATTTTAGGGGAGATCGTTCTCATCTAGTTTTCATTAGTACTAAATCTTTGTGGAATGATACGAGATATAAATGAATACAATATTAGATCGAAAATTAAAACGTATTACAGGATCATTTTAACACGATCTACTATTCCTGTGAAAAAACTTAATATTTTATCAGGCCACATTTTATAACTAATTATATGTGTTTAGTGTAGAACAAAATAAAAATTACCTTTACTGCCACATCAAAATAAGCACTGTATATTCTTCTACACACCTTTAGTTCATATATATGTATATATAAATGCATGAATACCTCTCTTTTAACATATAAAAATTGAATAATATTGTTTCTTTTGTTTTATATTCGCTTTTTGTATTAAACATATATTTTTAACATCTTCCATGTAAATTAATATACTTCCATGACATTATTTTTGATGACCATATGCTATATCAATATACAGATTACCTAACTTTTATATGGCCAAACTTTCATTGTTGGACATTTTATTTTCTTTTGTTTTCTCCCCAAAGCCCCAGTACATAGTTATATATTGTAGTTGTGAGTTGTTCTAGTTCTTCTATGTGGGATGCGGCCACAGCATGGCCTGATGAGCAGGTGCAGGTCCAGGCCGAGGATCCGAACTGATGAACCCCAGGCCACCAAAGCAGAGCGTGTAAACTTAACCACTCGGCCACAGAGTCAGCCCCCTGGACATTTTAGCTAATAGCAATTTCCCCCTATTATATACAACATTATACATTTGCATATATGCTTAATTATAATAAAAGGTGAATTAGTTTCTTGGGTAAATTCCTGAAAAGAGAATTTCAGAGTCAAAACAATATCCACATTTTTAAGGCTTCTGTCAAATTTCTGTCTTAAAAGATTAGACCAAGAAACTATTTTGAAACCATTCCATAAATCTTCCCAAACACCAAAATTCCATGGGGATTAAGGACTGAGAACAAAACAAAAACAGGAAAAATACTGATACACACTATTTGCCTTCAGTCAATTTATAACATATTAAGATAATATGTATACACACCACTTCATTAATTCCGCAACAGTGTCTTAGTGTGTTAGAAAATGTTCTGAGCACTGATGACAGTAGTGGGAAAAAAACCTGTAAAAAAACCAGCGCCATTGTGTGTGCTGGGGGAGACATACAATAAAGAAACAAATAATGTCAGATGGTGCTAAGTTTGATGAAGAAGAATAGAGTAGAAAGGGGAGAGAGGGAGTAGTCATAGGAGAGGGGCTTATAATTTAAAATATGGTAATTAGGGGAGACCATAAATAAGATCACGTCATGAATGCTATGCAAGGTGGCGAGCGTCAATCTTCATTAAAAAAATAACACCCAATATACACAATACCTGAGAATCTACATAGATATATAATTAGCATGTACATACAGAAATACCAAAAATATATATACTAAAATCTAAAAGAAGGAATGATTACTCTGGGTTGGAGATGTAAAAGGTGGCTTGAAAAATAAGGTGGAATTTGAGATATGTCAGATATGGACATGGGGGGGTTGGGGAGACAAAAGGCATTCTAGGCACATGTGAACAAAAGCTCATAGAATGGAAACTGTGGACCACGGTGAGTGAACTTCGAGAGGTTCATTTTGGTTCCAACATAAGAGTACATGGATGGCAGTGACAGAAAATAAGGAAAAAAGTACAAACTGAGCCAGGTTTTGAAAGCCTTTAATGTGAGCCTAAGGTGTTAGATTTATCCAGGTGCTGGGTTTATATGGGCAAGTTATACGATGAGAGGACTCATTCCATGCAATCTGATCAATGGCGTACTGGATAGATGAAATCAGGAACTCAAACTCAGGTTCAAAAATTCTCTTCTATATTTAAGAACAAGAAGAAATTAACTCCAGTTTATAGTGACCTTGGTCAACTCTCCATCACATACTCAGTTACTGCAAATCTTTATGATTATCCTCAAAACCACAACCCAATGTCATTATCACTAATCTCCGTTAGCAGATGGCCGTTCTTATAATGTCATCAGGAAAAGTAAGGTCCTTGAGCTCGGTTTCTCTTTACTTCTCAGCCTTTGTCTGCAAACTTATCTATATCCACATCCATACCCATCTTCAGATCCTTTCATCATTAATTCTTTCATTCAAAATACATTCACTGGGGCCAGCCCGGTGGCACAGTAGTTAAGCGCGCATGTTCTGCTTTGGTGGCCTGGGGTTCGCCGGTTCGAATCCTGGGTGTGGACATGGCACCGCTTGGCAAGCCGTGCTGTGGTAGGCGTCCCACATATAAAAACAGAGGAAGGTGGAAACAGATGTTAGCTCAGGGCCAGTCTTCCTCAGCAAAAAGAGGAGGATTGGCAGATGTTAGCTCAGGGCCAGTTTTCCTCAAAAAAAAAAAAACATGCACTGGACACATACTCTGTACCAAGCACTGTGTCATTAAGTAAACTAACAATTACAATTTGTTGAGACTAAATTATATGAAAAGGATTATGAGACTATATCCTTCACAACGTTCATCTCTCTCCTTAATACATCAATACATTATGGCCTGTTACTTACGGGTTTCCAATTTGTACAACTTTTCAAATACATACGTTATGAAAACTGATAGTCTATACATTTTAAAATTTACATTAGGAAAATAACTTACTTTATATCAACTTGTGGGGACAATAACTGGAGTCTTGTGTATGCAAACATCCAAGCATAGCTCACAGCTGTGGAGCAGTGTTTCGGAAGGTTTTCTTGCTTTAAAAAACTGGAGAGACTTATAATCCATGGGTCTTGGCCTTGGGTCACATGTGCAAATATCCATATGTGTGATGGACTGATCACATCAAACTGGTGGCTGATAGGAGAAGAGTTCCATTCTGCTAACGTCTGTAAATCTATTGAGCTAGGGCAATACAGCAAAGTCGTCTACGCAGAGAAAAAAAAAATTGATTATTGCACATTTCAATAACTTTCAAAGTTTTGCCATATGAATTGCTTTAAACTGTAAGTTGTCTATTGGTAGTTTCTAGAACAGAGGTTCTAAAACAGGGAAAATAGGAGGTTCGAGTTGGGTTTAAGGAAGGGGATGAAAAGCTCCATTAGCCACACCATGCTTGAAGGGAGTAGTTTGAGTAGTAAATTCCTGAAATGGCATGTAAGGTTTTTGTGCATGTGCATAAATGCTTTTTTCTGGAGAGACATTCCACAGCTTTCATTACTCTCAAAAAGATCTATAACCCAAAAAGGTTAAGAACCACTACTTACATAATTCACATATGAATACGCAACTTTCATGGGCATACTGAAGCTGCTAGAGAACTCAAAAATGAACCATTAACTTCCATGCTGATGCACCCTATATAGGCATAAGTGGAACAGACTGGAAAATGGGCTCCTCTCTAGAGGTACAGATTCTTAAATTTTTGCTCAATAATACTCTGAGCTCTTATACTGAAGAGATAAAAATTTACCTTCAGAGCAAAACATATATATATACATTTCTGCAACAACAACAATGAAAAATGGAATCTTAAACTGAACACAGGCTCAATTCATTCTATCATTCAACAGATATTTATAAAGCATCTGCTATGAGCCAGGCATGGCTTGAAGCACCAGAAGAGAGTCATTCACGACTCCTTTTGTTGGCATAATTCATGGTTAGTAATCTAAAACAGAATTCTTTAAATGTACAGATTTATAATCATCTCTTAGATTTATAAAATTTTATTATTATTTTTCTTGGTTATACATAACTCATGAGTTCTAAGAGCCAAATGTTATGCCGAAAGCACAGAAACTTCTTGTCCATGTATTCCAAGACAGGAAGAAAAAAATTTCAAGTAGTAAAGTTTGATAGTTATTCCTACATCAATCGAAATATTGATATATGGCCCTTTTTTTTTCAAATCCAGCTAAGAGTTTGCGTAAGCTTTCTCAGCAATGTGTTTGTTGACAAAGTTTTATTCTTCTTTTTAATGCGTCAAATTACATAAGACTCACATAAAATACTACATATTTACCCCATTGCTCTTATGTGTCAAAGCAAACAAATATACTCATTGAACGCAAGGGTGCAATTTTTTGCTTTGAATTTCAACACATATCTTTTTCCATAGCATTTTAACCAGTATATATATGTCAAGAATATTATATGCCATAATAACTAGCAGATAGTAGTCAATAGTAACATTAGATTTAAGAGAAGCTTCTCAGGTTGGAAAGATTGAGATTTTACAAAGATAAAGTATTTTTATTTCTATGGGGAAGAGTAATGACCATAGCATAAACTAGTGTCACTTCGTCTGTGTGTGTGCCACCTTTTTAAAATTACTTTTTATTTTTAAGGCAATTTACAGTTTTCAAAAATACTTTCTAGCATTACATTTGTAAAGGAAATTCACGTATGTATGTATGTATGTCATAAGTTCCAAAACAAGACTGAACAACATGAAATCAGCATAGTTACCTGATCAGCCCCAGTAAGATGTATGAAGCTCTCAAGAATGGATGGGCTCAGCCTGTCCATCACATCTATGGCTAATTCATCATCACCCTATAAAAGAGACATCATGTGTCTAAAAAAATTTAGGAATGTTTAAGAAAAGTAGCCAAACCTAAGTAAACATTAAAAACTCAGTTTAGCCTTATTTGTTACAAATGGAATGGAGGGCAGGCGGGTTAATTTAGACTCTGTCAAAAAGACTTTGTTAAAAAGTTATATCTGTGCAGTAGTAACAGAAATACAGAATAAGGATGGACAAAAGGACAGTTTTTAAGTACTTTCATTAGGTAACAAAATGAAATGCCTAAATCTTACCTTAGGTATTTCCAAAAGTGCAAATAAAGCCCGTATTTCCCTAAGGACACTGACGGCTAATCTCCGAGTGGCCTGTCGACTGCTACAGAGAATGACGAGTGCAAACCCTTCGACCACATGGAATACATTGGAAAACGGGCTCCTTTCCAGAGGCGGGGGATGAGAAGCTCCATTAGCCACACCATGCTTGAAAAATAAAGAGAATTTTAAAATAAAATAAAATGTATGCATACACATCCCAGTCAAACAATTAATAAAGGGTAAAGCAAATCATAAAAATTATGGCCATACGTCTGCCTCAGCTCAAACAATTTAAGTAATATTTAATTTATAAAAATGTAATCATATACACAGGGAAGAAAATCCATTTAATTGGCAGTCTGAATATGAATTCTGTACCTAACTTCTATCATTCTCTGGCTACTCTGTAACCTTGGAGCTGACACTATTAACTACTCTTGGTCTAACATTTCTATGTGAAAAATGTAGGGGCTGGATTGGAGCCTTTGTACTCAAAGTGTGGACCAGTGGCATGACTTCCCCTAGGAGCTTGTTAGAAATAGAGATTCTCAGGCCCCTGCTGATGTGTATGCTCATTAAAGGTTGAGAAACTGGGTGGCTTAGATGATCCAGCTCTAAAATTCCAAGGATCTATAACTTAGACATTATCAAAAGTCAATAATTTGAGCACGTTTATGGTTAAGAAGCCCAGATACTGTATTTAGGAAACAAGGACTGGTATCATGGATAACATAATCAAATAACTCAAATGGAAGGCTACCAAAAATTTTCACTGTATCGGATTTAAACATATTGGAAACAACCTAAATGTGAGCTAGAATTGCCTCTACTTTCTGTGTTCGTCCAAACCTAACTGTTACCAAAGGAAGACGGGTGGAAAGGTTAGATGCACAAACGCTATATATTTAATATATGAACTATAGGAAAGTTCAGCTTAAGGGATGAGGAACACTTTTAAAGTGAATAAAACTAATAAAATTTTTAGTTTTTGAGAAAGTCAATATATAGAACATCATTATTGGTCATTTACATACAAAGGGACAGTGAGAAAGAATTTGGTACCTGTGAGTCCTGATTTTTGTTATGCATTTGGGTTGCTTGTTTCCACTGATTTATTAATTGTACCAACATTCTTACAGCGCTATCGAGAAGCGTGGGATGGACATCAGTCACTTCACGAACAATAAAATAAACAAATCCTGAAAGAACATCCTCCCGCCAATCTGGAAAATCAAGCATTAGTGCCTGCAGAGTATTGAAAGCCAGAGCACGCAGTTCTTCATCCATATGAACTGTGAGCCTACCAAGAACAAAATTCCATTAGCGAACCTCCAAACCTTCCAAATAGCTTCAGCATCTAGAACTTAAAACTAACAACTTAAAAAACATGTCCTCTTAATTGGTTTGTAAGAACTATGAAGACAGGAACCAATGTTCACTTTTTTTGTGCTATATTCATCCTTATGTTAGTCTTTACTCATTGCTTAAATTCACATATGAATCTATTGATATTATTTGGTATTTTTACTGTAATTCAGAACATTAAGTTTGATCATAATTCAAATGCTGTACTTTAGAAAATAAAGGTTGACATATTAGAATTACATTAAAAAATTCTTTAATTCTTCAAATACCATGTGTATACCATCCTATAATCCATCAAAAATTATGCCCAATCATATAATACCTTAGGACTATCACAGTTATTTAGTCCTTTATATCACTAGAAAAGACGAGAAAAGACGTGATTTATCTCTATCATTCCTTTCATGCTGCTGAGGTTACAGTTAAACATCAAATGGCTGATTGTGAAGAAGGAAATACAAATTAAGATGGAATCAATTTAACAGAAATAATTCTTGAAGGTGAGAATGAGAATAAACTTAGGAGCAACATCATAAATGGGGTATGCCTAGAAAAAAATGAAAAAAATGTATCGAACTAACACAGAAGGCCCTAAAGAGAGTTCAAGTCTAAATAAGTTAGAGGAGAGGCTACATAAAATTACCTTTTAAAGACATCAAAACAATATGAGGACATGAACAAAATATTAAAGGATTTTAACAGAACATAAAGAAGAGAATGATGAACAAGAAAACTATAAAAGATGGCTGCAGTGGTGAAGCCACCAAACACAATGCTATACGCATAAGAGTTTCTGATTTAGGGCTGAAAAGGATTATTTGAGTGATTAACCATCAAGACAAATGCATTAGAGCTGGAAACAGCCTGAATGAATAAGATAAGTAGGTAATATTAAAAATATGCCACAATTACATGCTTGGGAAGCTGGGAGGATGGAGTTATCCACAATGACAGAGGAGGAAAGCTGTGTGGTTTAGGTGAAAGGAGATATCACAGTCTTCACCCTGCTGAACTCAGTTCTGGTCTTCACTAAGCCAACCTTCAACTGACAATGAGACTGAAGAGAAAATTTATTACAGCTAGACAGACTCGGGAGTAAGCCACGAAGCAGCAGCAGTTATAGAAGCACATAGGAAATACCATATAGGGTCAGATTAAGGATCTCTAGCCCAGTGTCTGTCTCTGATAGTGGCGCCAAAGCAGCTACTGTGGGAGAGGAGAGTGACTGTCTCTATGATGCTGATTTTAAAGGTGATTTCAACTTCCCTTATTAAATCCACGAATGTGTAAATATCATCTTAACCTATTTGTGTGACTCTGGGTACATATGCATGAGAACAACAATGCAGCCTGGCTAATTCAAGGCAGGGGAACTAATTAACTTTCCTGAGAGACAGCACACAGGTCTACAAATTTACTGCCTATCTTTGATTTGTTTGTTTGCTTGCTTTATTTTTAAGTAAATAAGTTTTAGTCATCACAATTCCAAATGATAGGAATAGAGGACAAAATAGAACGGACCTTAGAATCTTTCTCTCTGCTGAAGTAAATTAATTAGTAAATGAATATCACCGGGGAAAAAAGCAAAGTACACAGCAAAGCAAATTGTCATCCACTGTTCAGGAGTTCTCTCCTCTAGGCTCCCCCATCCTGCCCCTCCTAGATGCTGCTTCATTTTAGTGAGGGATATGGGATCACTATCCACAGAGATGTACGTGAGTTAAATTGAGGTGGGAGGAGTACAAACAGAATTGAATGATACTTGTTTACTGCTTTCCCAAGGAATAACATTATAAACAATGAAACTCCTTTTCTCTCCCTAATGCTGATTATCAACTTTGTAACTCTGCAATCTACTTCACAGCAAAAATTAAGAGACACAGTGGGAAAGGCTGAATTTCTTTCACGGTGCATTTTCAAAGTAACTCCTCCCTCTCCTCATAATCCTAAAAAGAGACAAATAGCATTCTATCTCTGATGGCAGCCTGCAACAGTTGAGGGTAGGGTTGTGCATGGGTGTGTGAAATGCCAGGTTTTTCAAGGAAGTAGAAAGGGTTGCTGGAGCTGTCTATTAACTGTTTATTCATTGTGAATTTAACTGAAGGCTTAGTGACAAGTGCTAAGCAACCAGTAAATGTCTTTCAATATAGCCAAGTATCACTGCTCTAGGATAGTCATCTACTTGGCTTTTCATTTAGGGCAGGGCTGGCAAACTATGGCTAAGGGCCAAATCCAGCCAGGCGCCTGCTGGAACACAGTCACGCCCGTCTCTTTACATGGTGTCTACAGCTGCTTTTGTACTACAAAGGCAGCATTGAGTAGCTGTGACCAAGACCATATGATCTGCAATCCTAAAAGATTTATTATTTGGTCCTTGACAGAAAAAAGTTTGCTGACTCCTTACCAAGAGAATCCCTAAATACATCAACAAACCAGTTTTTCCATAAGCCATCACCTCAACTTAGAATTAGTTTTGGGAGCTAGTATTTCAGTTTGGTTATTATGCTATTTACTCATTTTATAGAGATATGACATGCCGAATAGAGGAAAAAGAGACACAAACCCGAACCCTGTGGGGACTACAATAACAAAAAAGTGCAAAGGAGACCTGGTCACCACCCTGGGTGCAAAGGAAATGACTGAAGGAGTCAACACAATAATTAATTGCCTAATGGGTATCATTATACCTGATAAGGCTCACATGCTAGGGGATGATGGGTTCCATAAATCCCAAGAAACAGTACTAGATGGAAAGCTAGGGAATTGAAAAATAGGATTTGTAGGGGAATCCAAAAATTTAAAAGTTAAAAATGAGTGGGGAGAACGTGTTTAACAAAACATAAAAGAGAAAATGGGAGTTTAGAAGGTAAATCAAATAAAGGATTAAAAATGTCTTTATTATTACTTTTTTCATAACAGTAACAAGGCTGTGCTAGAAATTAAAAGGTATCAAAAAAGAAAAATTAACATAGCAAACAGCAATTCTTATTTACCTTGCTAATAATTCAATGAGGTCAGTTCTACTCATGCCATCAGGAATCAACCTTGGAATAGCAGCAATGCAAGTTCGAAACAAATCAATTTTGGGTTTTCTTTCTCCCCTGAAAAATAAATCACAACAGGACTTAATAAGAAGTGTATTATATATGTTAAACAATGAAAGCAAACTTGGAAAAATAACTATAGAAAATAGGAGCTCATCTCTGAAAGTTTAATGTATTTAATATAAAAAGAGTGCACACAAATCCAGTAAATAACTATCAGTTTATAAATGGGCAAAAGACTACAGAGATAACTCGGGAAAAGACAGAGTTAGTAGGCAAAAAAAGGTTTTCAGGATTTAGAAAATAAGCATAGGAACTATTATGTTAAAATAATAAACATTATTTAGGTAAATTATGATACAGTTATTTCAAATTAATAAATAAAATTTATAATATTTAGGCTTCAATAAATAATAATTATTAAATAACACTAAATAATATTGGTTATTTGGGGGGGCCTAGAAAATTAACAAAAAGATTTTTTTCATTTAATATCATTTACTAACAAGGGTCTTGGAAAACACATATTCTCATAAACCACTGTTGGCATTGCCTGTTCCTGTCTTTTTATTTTACTTCAGGACATACGAACATGTATACCCAAACATACATATTTAAAATTTTTATGTAATAAAATGTGTCAATTTTTTGAAAATTCTCTGGTTCTTTCAGAGGCTTAATACAATTTTATTCTACTCTATTTTCTTTGAGTTATCCAATGACTTTATTTATTTTAAATATCTAACCTCTCAATACACTGATTTTTATTTTGGTCTCTATTTCAAGGTGAGGTTTTAAGGTAATTTATTTTATCTAAATTGCTCTTTAGTTGGCCTAATAAAATAATTCTCATGTAGAAAAGAATTTGAATCTTTTAAGCATTTTGGGTCAGTATTCCTTATAGTGGCAATGGGCTTGCTACCCACTTTTAGAGATTTTATATAGTCGGTCTTCTCTTTGCATGGTTCCAATATGCATGAATTTTAGTTACCACAATTTAGTTAAATAACACCAGACCCCAAAGCATGGTTCAGTTTTCAGTTACTACATGCTAACTATAAGTAATTGCATAAAGAAGCTTCCCCGTTGGCTCTTCATTCCACAAATCATGATGTGAATAACAGATGTACATCATAATCAGGGACAATCACGTCACTTTTTTCAAAATCTGCACGTTATTCGGTTCACACACAGCGTAGTGGTGTTGCTTCCTTGTCTCCAGCAATAAATTCAGGTGACATTTTACAACAATGGATAATCAAAAGAGGAAACTGGCCAACAAAGATTAAAGTGCAGCAAAGAAAGGAAAGTGATGTCACTGGTAGTGAAATTGGAATCAAACATTAATGGAGTTACAGAAGAAATAGCTGAGCGGGCAATGCTGACACTGCTATCGTTGGAGACTGTACATAGGCAGCCAGAGGAACTTAGTGAGGGCAAACTTATTGACATAAATGAGGAAAGTGGTTGTGACGAAAAGGATGAAGATGTCCCAGAAGAAGTAACGCAGGAAAAAACCTTCACATTAGAGAAACTCTCATAGATATTAGCATATACTAGTACATAATAACTGTGTATTAATTAAATTGAGAGATCCAATATCCAATTTGCTAATCTAAGACCTATAATGCAGATATTAATATCTAAAAAAAATGCCCTCCCTTATAGAGAATATGTAGCTACTTCTTAGCAAATAAAAGAAGTTATTGCCATAAAATGCATCCTCCTGAGGACGAAGTTCCTAACAGTAAAGAAAAAAGATGCTGGGATGACAAGCAGCGACAAGGCTGGGGATGGGGTAGGGTGGGATAAAGTACTGTTTTGAAAATCCATTCATACATTATTCCCCTCTGTACCCCTGGCTCCCAGGAGATATTCAGGTTTTTTTGTGGGTTTTTTTGCTGTTGTTTATCAGGGCTCTAAAAATAAGAGCATTTGTTTGACTTAATAAACCAATCATGTCCAGACACACATGGGTTAACTGGGATTTATCTATCGCTCATGGAATAACTACAGGGCTTTGTGACTGACAACAAACTAGACTGGAATCCAGGATGACTTTTGCTGTCTCTTCTAGTCTGACAGCACTTTAAAGAATAAAACTGAGCATGTGGAAGGAAGAGCTGCAGCAGCCGGCAATACAGGAGAGCTCCAGAGAGAAAGGAAGGAAATCAGTAAGCAAGAATCAATCATCTATACTTTTCTATGAAAAGTGAAACAGCAATGAAGAAAAATAATTTATTACATACGTGATCATATCTTCAGGCTCCTTGTTAGACATCTGCACGCTAGTCATACACATTGGCCTCCCAACTTCTTTGTCCAAATGTCTGAGAATGCTATCTAATGCTTTTCTCACTTGAGGATAGTAAACTGACATTCCTAGGGGAAAAAACCTCACAGTTATAAAATGTCAGATATTAGATAAAGAATAGTTACAGTTACCTTCTGTAAAAATAAAAGCCTATTAATCTTTAAATGACATTAGATTATTATTGTTATAAAAGAAGGAATTTCGACTGTGATATACTTTATCCCTGATGATCAGTTTCAGCATTTTGGAGAAAAATGCGTAAAAATTATGCAGAGAACTAAAATTAATTTGAAGGAAGGACAAAATGCAGTGAATAGTATCTTTCAAAAAATAAGGATTTTAGCAGAAGACTCCTAACATGAAGACATATAGGTGTTATCAAAAATGTATTCATTTTTGTATCACTCTTTATACCAGAATAACAATTATTAGGCAAATACACACATTTTAGATTTGATCTAAGCTTTTAAAAAAGAATATTAAACTGTAACACAAAGCAATTTATTTATTCCAGTTAACACTAACCTATGACTTTTGCTTCTTCATCTGTCAAGGTTTTATTGAGAAAAATTTTCTTTACACGAAGAGTGTTTCCCGAGGGAAGAATGACCCCTGTCGTCGGCATTGGTGGCTCGCCATCTTTCTGCTGCAAGCTGTCTGCTATTACCAGGAAGACTCGGAGGCCTATGTTCATTCTCTTCAGAGAAAAAAGTTCCAAAATAAAGAAGTCAGAGTGTCAGAAAACATCTTTTTTTTTTTTTTAAAGGGGATGTTTATTTATTTATTTATTTATTTATTTCTTGCGGAAGATTAGCCCTGAGCTAATTACTGCCAATCCTTCCTCTTTTTGCTGAGGAAGACTGGCCCTGAGCTAACATCCATGCCCATCTTCCTCTATTTTATATGTGGGATGCCTACCATAGCATGGCTTTTGCCAAGCTGTGCCATGTCTGCACCTGGGATCCGAACCAGTGAACCCTGGGCCACCGAAAAGCAGAACATGTGCACTTAACCACTGCGCCACGGGCCCAGCCCCCCAGAAAACATCTTTTTTTCATGTTAAAAACATCTCATCAAGTAACACTGCAGGATGGAAGTAGGACAGCAGGAAAACTAACCTTTCTGTCCAGTATTTTTTAACTAGTCCAGGCATTAGAGTTTGCTTTAATATCAAACTTCCAAATGCCACCCACTCAGTTCAGAGGTCAACTGGCTCTCCTATTCTCCACAAAGCTTATTTTAAACCTCTTCTGTCCTTGTGTAACTTTCCTACACTCCTACCATCCCCTCCTTCTCTCTCGCCAGATGATTTGTCTCCTACTTTACAGAAAGAAAAAACCATCACCTTTCCTCAATCTCGCACCTGAATACATACCAGTCTACTTATATCTGCACCTCCTTCCCCACTCCTTTGCTCTCCTTGCAGATGAGGGGGTGCTGGTCTTCCCAGCTGTTAGAATCCCATCTGCTCTTGTTTCTTCAAGAACATTACACTATCAATTATCCCTTCCCTTTCTTGTATCTTCAATATTTCCCTTTCAACTGAATATATTCCATTTCTGTTAACTGTCCTCAACTATCTTTAATGGAATAAGCCCTCCCCATAATACTCCTCTGATGCAACTCTCACTCATCAGTGACGATTCTGCTCAAACGGTGGGCACCTTTCCTGCATCCTGTTTGACTTTTGAGCAGCACAGGACACTGTCAAGTAATCCTTCTTTCCTGAAACACTCCCTTCCTTCGATATGTCCATGCCACTGCTGGCTGCGTCATCTCTGCCCACGTTTCAGGTTTAGCCTTCTTTATCTGGATGTTCAATGCTACACTGCTTCAAGACAAGGTCCTAGGCTGCCTTCTCCTATCATTATGTATTCTCTCCTGAAGTAATTTCATGTGTATACATGGCTTCATTTACCACCAGGACCAGATCACCCACTAATTTTAAGCCTCACTTCTCTGAACTCGGACTCTCAGACTCATTTGACATCTCTACTTGAATGTCAAAAAGATACCCCAGATTAGATACGCTCACACCAAATGCACTTTCCCCTCAAACTTAATCCCTTCTCAATGTTTCTTTTCTCAGTAAATGATCTTCTCTCCATCTGTACCATGCTATTTCAGCCCAAGCTGCCGTTATCACTGACCTACACCGGTGATCTCTAAAATGGGTATGTGCATCCCAGTGGGTGTGCAAGATAGTTCACTGGAATACAGAGAGAAAGTAAAACTTTTATTTATGTATTTTTTGTTACCTAAATAAGATTAAGGTTTTAAGCTTTACTCATCTTTACATATGACACAGTAATGGTGCCCTCCCTTGGTCTAAATATCAGATGGTCACAATACATAGTCAGAGAAGACATCCTGGAGGGAGATGGACAGCTCCACAATGCACTGGGGTTCACAGAGGTGCCCGCACTTACTCATTCTTTCAGTGTTGCAATTTACAAGTATTTGATTAAATGGATTAATGGATAATTTATCTGGCTTTAACTAAACTAACTCTCATAAGCTTAAAAAGATTCCTGAAAAGAAAATACAGATTGGAGATAATCCTAATAAAGTAAGCCTAAATGAGTAACAACAACAAAAGAGCAGAGCTGACGCTTTTTCTATTCCTAGTATGACAGCTTCAGCGAGGAGAAAACATTGTCAGAAATAAACTTGTTCAATAGAGAGAATATTTTTGAAAATGGATGTTCAAGAAAATGTCTTTCGTTATGTAATTTTTCTTGCTGAAAAGCATGTTAAGTATGTCATCTATAAAAACACTCACGTCTGCTCACTTTAAAAATCTGGAAACAATTACTGACTGATCTTTAAAATCCTACAAATGAAAAGCTTCAATAGCTTTCTAATCCATTTGTGAATTACATAAATACATATCTTAGGATTTGATTACGAGAAGGACCAGGATAGTAATTTAAAAGAAATAAGAAAAAGGATAACCTTATTTTGCCTTTTTATATTCTCGTATGTTGTTAGATTGTGCTAGTTAGTTTGCAAAATATTTTTTTTTTCTTCTTCGTCTTCTCCTCCCCAAAGCCCCCCAGTACATAGTTGTATATTCTAGTTGTCAGTGCCTGTGGTTATGCTATGTGGGATGCCACCTCAGCAAGACCTGATGAGCAGTGACATGTCCACGCCCAGGATCTAAATCAGCAAAACCCTGGGCGCCAAAGCAGAGCAGAAAATTAACCACTCGGCCACGGGGCTGGCTCCTGCAAAATATTTGTAAACAATCTCAATTTAACATCTACAGAGCGAATTAGAGTTCACTAGTGAATAACAAGGCCGTAAAAGTAGGAAATAACATTTTTTTTTTTTGGTCTGTTTTTTTATTGTAAGCTCCATCTGGGGAAAAGGATTTTTGTCTGTTTTGTCTCTAACACCTAAAACAGCGCCCAACACACTTTAGGTGCTCAATAAGTGTTGTATCAGTATTTATTAAAGAATATCTTTTTTTTTTTTAAAGATTTTATTTTTTCCTTTTTCTTCCCAAAGCCCCCCAGTACATAGTTGTATATTCTTCGTCGTGGGTCCTTCTAGTTGTGGCATGTGGGACGCTGCCTCAGCGTGGTTTGATGAGCAGTGCCATGTCCGCGCCCAGGATTCAAACCAATGAAACACTGGGCTGCCTGCAGCGGAGCGCGCGAACTTAACCACTCGGCCACAGGGCCAGCCCCTAAAGAATATCTTAAATATAAGTCATTTGAAGTGAAAGAAACCTGAGCTCATGTTACAACTTCCACAACTCTGAAAACTTCCTCTCTCAATTGTCTTCTACCATGCTTAAAACTACAATAAACCATTCAGCCAGCCATCAGAAAGGTTAAATAACTTGTCCCAGATCACACTTGTAGTTACAAGTAAAGCTTCTAACTAGGGATTTGAGCCTAAGAGTTCTGATTCCAGAAACTGTGCTCTAAAAAAAAGAAATAAAACAAAAAAATTGTATAAGATAGTACATTACTACATTATAATTTTTCTACCTCTGGATTAATGGTGAAAGTTTTAGCAGATTTTCCAACACTGAGAAGATCAAATATTATTTCTTTCATTGCAAAATCCAAACGTTCCTAGAAAAAGAAAACAAGAAATCCTTATAACTCATTACTATTATACGTTAGATATCATGTTAAAAATTGCACTTATAATGGCAACAACACAGGTCTGTACCCATAAGAAGTTCATAAACCTAGTCTGACAGAAGAAAAATACAAATGAATTAAGATTTAAAAATATGATTATAAATATATTATTTAATTATCAAATGATGTGTTTAATACCCCAACCAATAGGACAAAAATTTTAAATACTCATTCACCAAAGTCATAGTCAAAATCTAAGAAGGATAATCATCAGGGAAATGCAAATCAAAACCACACTAAGATACCACCTTACACCTGTTAAAATGGCTATAATCACTAACACTAAAAATAACAAATGTTAGAGAGGGCATGGATAAAAGGGAACCCTCATACACCAACGGTGGGAAGGCAAACTGGTGAAGCCACTATGGGAAACAGTATGGAATTCCTCAAAAAACTAAAACTAGAACTACCATACGATCCAGCCATCCCACTACTGGCTATCTACATAAACAACTTGAAATCAACAATCCATAGTAACGTATGCACCCCTATGCTCATTACAGCACTATTCACAATAGCCAAGACATGAAAGCAATCCAAGTGCCCAAGTTCTAACTGCTCACTCAGAATAAAAGACAAAAATCATCCTATTTGCAACAACATGGATGGACCTGGAGGGAATTATGCTAAGCGAAATAAGCCAGACTGAGAAAGACAAACACCAGATGATTTCACTCATATGCAGAATATAAACAAATACATGGACAAAGAAAACAGTTCAGTGGTTACCAGGGGAAGGGGGCTGGAGGGTGGGCACAGGGGGTGAAGGGGAGCACTTAGGTGGTGACAGACAAGGAATAATGTACAAGTGAAATTTCACAATGATGTAAACTATTATGAACTCAATAATAACAATAAAAAATCTAAGTGAAGGAATTCCCAGAATGATGATGACAGGAAGTCCCAAGACAATAGCTCTGCAGCAGGCTTAGCGAGCAGTGAGTTCATACTGGGACAGAAAGAACAGGGCTCCAGGAAGGAAACCTCTAAGACAAAAAATAAATAAATAAATAAAAATAACTGATAAGATTAACTGATGTTTGAGAGGAGTTGTATAGTTCTGGTGCAGTATTCGTGTGAGGTGATTAAACCCAAGGGAGTCAGTAAGTTCCCAGAGAAAAAAAGGGGGAAGAGAGACATCTTAATGGCAAAAGTTTTCTGAACAGTAGATCTAAAGCACAATTTGCTTTCATTCATCTTATTGACACATAAGTAATTATCATTAGGTTTGTGCTCCAGTAAACAGATACATTAATTTTATTTAAATATTCCTATTCACTGTCCAAATTAATTACATTATGGATAATCTAAATTGTTACAGTTTTAGTTCAGAGAGAATGCAATGAATATTCTGGAATCAAATTATTTTCCCAAATTGAGAAGATAACCCTACCTATGTTTCTCCAGGGCTCGTGTCCCAAAAGGGAATGTGACCAAAACCTTGGATTTGCTCACTCAACACCCATTTAACGCCCTTGTAATAAACCTTCCTTTACTGCAGAGGCTAGGAAGCTAAAATGGTATTTCCTGGGATTCCTTATAACAGTAGGCTGCAGGATGTGATTTAGACCCTGCCAAATGGTATTTAGACCCTACTCATGCGAATCTTTGGGAACAGGGGTACATGAGGAAGAGGAGGAGGGAGGAAGGAAGGTTTTACTGATGGGGATCATGGCAGGAGAACGATGCTGAAGCACCTGTAGTGACTTCCTAATTTGGCAGCTTTTTGATTGTGGCAGAGGCAGAAGCTTCCTTGACAGCCCAATTCTGCAATTTCCTGTTAATCATTCAAATTAGTCCTATTAGTGATTCTATGAACTATCTATATTCCTTAAAAGATCCCTTTGGGTTCAACTAGCTACAGTGGATTCCAGTATCTGTACCTAAGAACCTACATTAATGCGGACTATGAGAATAATTTTCCAAAAATCTTTCGAGATACTCAGGAGGTAATTAGTAAATGAACTAACACTAGGATCAGAGACACTTTCTTGACCTTTCCTAAATTAAGTGCTTCCACTTGTGGGTCTCCTTTCCTTCTCCAAGTGTGTAGCTTAATGATTTAAATTTATATCGTCACAAAAAATTAATAGCATCTTTTTTTTCAAAGATTGGCACCTGAGCTAACATCTCTTGCCAATCTTCTTCTTCTTTTTTGCTTTTCTTTTCTTCTTCCTCTTCCCAAAGACTCCCAGTACATAGTCTAGTTGTAGGTCCTTCTGGTTGTGCTATATGGGGTGGTGCCTCAGCATGGCCTGACGAATGGTGCCAGGTCGGTGGCCAGGATCCAAACCGGAGAAATCCCGGGTAGCCAAAGTGGAGCGCGAGAACTTAACCACTTGGCCACAGGGCTGGCCCTAGCATCTTTTATTTCTTACTTTTTAAAGCATACTTTTATTTTCACTATTCAATATTAATAAATGTTTTGTTATCATGCTTTTAGATGTGTAACAAGTTTTAAAACTCCAAGTTACTACAGTAGAGTACTCTTGTAACTTCATGTGTATATGTGTCATGAGGTGAAGCACTCACCTGAGCAATGAACTGAATAATCTTCACAAATATATTGAGAGGTGTGTCACGAGGAACCACACTACGTGAACCTTTTGGAAAAAGTGCTGACACTATGCTCATAAGACGACTATAAGAAAAAAAAGATTTAGTCATAATAAGGCAATGAAATGAACAGCAAACCATTCTTCTTACTCTGCATAATAGGTCAAGAGAATTCATACTCCTCCCTCAAGGTAATTATAATGTTCACTAAAATTCCAATCATGTGATTGTTTTTTTACCAAGATTTTATTTTATTTTAAATACACTTTAATACAAAGGCACTCACCTTTGAGTTACAGTGTTGCTTTCACATTTTATTCTAATTACATAAACCCACAACAATCTATACAAAGATTCCAGTGCAACTCGAGACATTTTAGGATCTTTATTCTGTTTAAAAACAAAAGAGAATAAAAATAAACTTATTTCTTTAAGTACTTGCAATCACTTAAGATCAAATGCATTCTCTGTCAAAACTTAAAAGCCCTCACCCATCCCCCATTTTGGATTCAATCTAAAACAGGTTTAAATATATATGTATACGCATATATATATATATATTTGGCATACAGTAAGTACAGATAGCTCAAAAGTAACCATAGATAAGGAAATTCTGAGCCATTCCTGATACTCTCAAAATGAAACAGTAAAATATCAGACTTATATTATCATTTCTAATAATTCCTAAATTACACACACATCAACTTACTTGATGGCAAACGGTTCACACAACACTGGTAGAATGAGGGAAGGATTACTCCTTTGGAATTCACTGCAGCCCATACACAGTAAAATTTAGAACACCAAATGTTACTGAAGATATATGTATTTGTGAAATAAAGCAAAATATTGAGTGATTATCCTTACAAGAGGGAATATGGGATAGTGGGTGAAGAGCATGGACTCTGAAATTAGGACTGACTGGCCAACCCCCATACTTGGGCACTGTTATATATCAGTGGTGACACAATTTCCTCATCTGTAAAAGGGAGATGAAATGGTACCTACCTCACACATTAAGGAAGTTATTATGTGAAAAGCACTTGGAACACTGCCTGGCACATGCTAAATGCTCAACAAATGTTAAGTGTTAGACCTTTAATTTTTACTTAGAATGAAAACATTATTATTTAGATTATTATTATTTAGGATCAGAAAAGTATTCCATTTCAATCACAATTTTATCAGCAAATTTTTTCTTCACACTAGCTATAACAAAAAGTGAAGTTCTCAAATGACCAGAGTCATGTAATGAGATTAAATTGTGAATTCTGAAAATGCACCTAATAATCACCTTTTATTAGGAGAAACCCTTTATGCATTAGTTAATTGGCTGTAGGATGCATTGATTGCTATAAATTAGCATTGATTTAATTTGGTTTGGAGGATTTCTTATTGTTAAACAATTATTCTATAATGTTAAATAACAATTGTTAAATGACTATTATATAGCAACTGACAAAAGGTAATTTTAAAATACTAAGTAATTTAGTCATTCTATTTTATGTTTTCTTAAGATACAGAATAATGGACATCTACTCTGTAAGATTAAAAGCAATGCAAAAAGATAACAACTGAGGATGTTTCAAATAAAAAGAAACAACCTCTAGAAAATATAATTTTGCACATCTATCTATACGAAGATTTGATAAAATTAAGAATGAAATGTCAGTTACTCTGCTGGTCAGAGTCTGAACATCAATCCCTCCCTCCAGATCCATAATGATGCCAAATCTTAACAACACTCCCCAAGTCGTTCTCTGTTAATTTCTTACTAATGGAACTAAGTAACATATAAAGTATCATATAGTGTATGTATGCTACTAATAACAACCAAGTTTTTTCTAGTATTTTCTTCCCTATCATTTAGTTCAAGATATCAGATATCAAAATATAAATTCAATTAGTTTTATGTATACTCCAAATAATATATATTCAAAATATGATCAATACCAATTAATATATAATAAATTGTATATTGAAATATTTAAGTCCAATTCCACATAAAAACTATTTTCATATAAATGGTTAATGACATATTTGGATTATCTTATTTTAAGTGCTGAGGTACCTGGCATGAAAAAAAAACACTTGATTTTCAAGCTTTCCAAGATGGACTACTATGTTTACAAAGCAGACTTACTTTATACTGAACAATGCCAAAACAAGATGAAAAGTGATAAAAATCAATTATTAATTATCTATTCAGTCACTATAATGCTGCTATACATGTCTGAATAATAAAAACATACTACATTGATCTGAGCCTTAAACGGAGACATATAATTCCCTAGTTACAATTTTGGTCTAATTTGCATAATCAGATTGTTATATAAATTAAAATCCAATAGTACTAATATACAATAAAGTTTTGATACGTCAAATATGCTCTTTGGCAGCAATCATTTTAATGTTTCTTCCCCATTTTTCTACTGTGAACCAAAAACAAAGTGATTTGTTTAAAACCCAAACCAAAAGGATAGAAGTTTTAAAAAGTCATACATCAAAATCATATTCAAAATCTAAGCTACTGTCTCCTTAATTTCATTGGAAATGTTTTTAAAACTCTCATTTATAACAGCTAATATAAATTAAATAGAATATTTTAAAATTGAGGACTCTGGTGAAGAATCAACATCCATTATCATTTCTCTCTCTTAAATTCATCTTCTTGGGGTCACATTACTATTAAGCCTGTGGAATGTTCCCGCTGTGTGCTACTCTTCTTTTACAATATGAAAAGCAGGTTTGAATAAATACATTAGACATGCAATGCAACAATGGGTAAAGAAAAAAAGGCCACACTTAAAGGAGATAAAGCGATATTTTACTTTGTAACATCAACACAACTCACCTGGAGTGTTTCTATTTGTTTTCTGATACTGTTGTTAGATGGCATCTAAATAAAGCAATGTGAGACAGCAAACATAAACATGAGATGCAGCACATGCATGTTAGATGAAAATAAGCACAAAACAAGACAGCTCCTCACCAAGGTCTCTATTTAGAAGAAATTTGAAATTTCCAACATGGTGGCTAGAAACACTAAGAAAAAAAATCCTATAATTTGGGCATCACGGTACACATTTTAATAATCAAACTAAGAGAAAACAGTTAAAATTTTTAACTACCTAATTTTTCCTCTCAAAGCACTGCATTTGAGTTCAAACTAGTTTAAATTTTTAAAAGAAAATAAGCATACACTGCAGAAAAAAATCTTCAAATTGTTTCTACATGATATCTACTCTTATTATTATTCTCTCCCTCTCTCTAATTTTCTTTAGAAACTTCAAAATCATTTTTTACATTATGACCTCAATTGATATAAAGATAGGGGAATGGGAAACTACCAAATTCTGTTTGGGACAAAAATAACAGATTTCACATTTTCTGTGAAAATAAGCTGATGCTCTCTCATGCTGTTTATGGGCCTATAGGACTAGAGCCCATTTTTCATGGTCACCAACTTCAAAAACTGGTATGGTAATCTTTAAAAAATTGCACAATATCTTAAAATGCCTTGAAAATGTTATCATATTTATTCTTATGACTCTAGAGGATAATGCCTTAATATCCCAGAATTATAGCCAAAATATTTTCTTAAAATATTCAGTATGGCATTTCTCATAGTACACTAAAAGGTAACATGGTGGACCGGAAAGAGCAAAGCTTATGGACCTACATGGACCTAGTTGTAAATCCTATCTCTATCACTTTTTGGTTCCCTAACATGGGTTACTTATTTATCTTCTCTCAGCCTCCATTACAGACAGAATTAAATGAGATACTGTATTTAGAGAATCTAGTATATAGTTAATATTAATAAAAATCAGTTTTAAGAAGTAGTAGTTTTGAAAAATGGAAAGCTGTTACAGATTTTTTTTTCAAATCAAGAGATTACTTGAATCTCAAAACAAAATAAATTTAGGTAAGGCCTTTATCTTGGACCAATTTTTCCTACATATAAAACAAATAAATTATACCTATTATAACAGATAACTAGCACAGTTTTCCCCTGAATGCTCAAATCCTTACCTCAACTCTGCAGCAGAGCCACAGTATCTAAAACTCAAGAAACAGGAGCCAATTCATAAAATTTCTGCTGAATAGAGCCTTAATGTAAGTTAAGGGTTAATGGCCAAGACAACTATATTCCAAATACTCATGCTAAGGGGCTCTTATCTCCTTTAGACTGGCAGATTGACATAGCCATTAATGAAAATGGACAAATGCCAGAAATATTTAACAGGAGGTAAGGGTTCGAAGAAAACAGAGCATTTTAAATGAAAGCCTTAAGACAAAAAAAAAAAAAAAAAGTTAAGGTACTGCGAAAGAATTGCAAATATGTTAGGTGGAAACGTATATATATATAAAAAAATTCCAACAAGCAACAGAAAAGTATGAATTGTCGTGAAACAAAGCAACCTTCCAGAAAACACTTAAATGCATTCCTTAAAATATTCTATTCAAAGCATGAAAAATCCTACTACCCAGAAAATGATCAATTATCAAAGGAAGGACAGAAAACAGTATAATGTAATTAATTAAATAAAACATTTTCTGGTTGCATGACATAAAGAGTTTAGTCCGCTTGATTCGGTCCAGGGAATTTTCATAAATAAAGTAAAGAGAATATATCAATTCTCATCCAAACATGAATAATATCAACGCATGTCTAGGAAGAAAATAGCCAAAAATGTTTTTCAAAGACTTAGATTTTTTTTAATATATACCTTACTAAGAAATGAAGGCATTTTTGAAAACGATACATAAAATCATGAAAAAGATATATATAGGATAATGTTGTCCAACAGATCATTCCTAAAGTGGGAAAGAGCCAGATCTATTTCTCACAATACCACAATGAGCTGTAGGGCCAGAGACAATCATTTAATCTATCTGTGCCTTGCTTTCACGATCTTCAAAGTATAAGGTTCTCAGTCTTAATCCTAACTTGGAGGAGTAACAGGAAATGAAATGTCATGTCTACCATGTTTCTATAACTTGCAAGAGATTTTCAAATATATTCGTCTATATATCAAAACCAGTATTCAAATCAAGCATTCACATGACACGCAGATGAGAAATATTCCCATGTTCTGTGTCAGACATTAACTATGCTCCTATCCACAGAAGGAAAGAAGATCCTGTAGACCTTGTAGCAGAGCATCCTGGGAAGAAAATGACCCTTCCATCTCACAGTTTTGTTTTCAATACTAAGAGAGACCAGACATGGATGTGCCAAACAGTGTTAGTAACAATTATCCCTTGATTCAAGTCAGAATCATTTCAGGAGCTTTTACATCCACGTGGATCCAGTATCACAGGTGTAGATTTGTCCGGGCATAGTTACATTAAATGTACCTTTAGTGATATTCTACTATCAAGGCTTTTTTCATATTATTCAGACTTGAGCCAACATTACTGAATTTTGTCAAAACAAAACACAAAATATGTATATGGAAAGTTTTGTAGGATTAATTAACAATTAATTCTAAAGGAATTTATTAACAAATAGTGCTAGATCTAAGATAATATAAAAACAATCATTAAAAAATGTACAATTTTGCATTCAATAAGACAAACTAAATTTTCAATCAAAAGTTCATTCATGTCTATACATGATTCCCTATAGAAGGAATGAAGTATGTATAAAATATGTGGCAAAGTATTTCTTTTCAAATGTACCAATAGTAATGAAAGTTTTATTATATACTGTTCAATGTATATGCATCAGTGACTATATTACAATCAGTATTTACATGTCATAAATGAGATTACATCTTACCTTTAAATGCGACAAACAGTTCTGTAGGAAAATATGCCAGTTATTTAAAAAAAACTGTTTCTGACTGACACATAAAAGGCAGGTAATTAGTGGATACAAAGCCTATAGGAAACAGGGAAAAGAGAATTAACATTTTTCATGGAAAAGCACTAGACTCGTAAATTATATTTCTTTTATTCTCCTAAACACACAAAAATTCTTTTATGCAGTTTTCCCATTTGTAATAAGAAATAGGATCTCATGGAGTAATCTAACAAAGAATGGTAAAGGGCAAATTTTCCATAAAAACAATTCCTTGACCAGTAACAATTCCCTGAGTTAAAATGTGCTATTATTTCCCCCCAGACTCATTACTTTCTCAAGCAGTGGTTATGAACATAGGCCCTGGGATGAGACGACAGACTGGCAGTGAAGTTTCCGCTTTCTGAAACTAAAAATTCACAGAAAAATCCTTCAAAGTTACATGAAATTAGCGGTTCCGTGGAAAGAAATGCCTTAAGTCACTGAACAGAAACAATGTAATCAGACAGACAATGGCTCCTAAATAATCTGATGCTTCAGAATGCAATTTATTATCATGTAAAATCAAGGAATTTATGGTTTAGTGTAAGAGTTCATTCACCTTTCCCATATTATAATATACAGTTTAAAGCACCTGTCAAGACAGGTAAATGCCTAGAATGAAGTCTGAATAACCTATCAAATGCAGAGCTAAAAAAATTAAGAATAGAAAGTTTTAAAAAGAGCAGGAGAAAATATACAAAATTTGCCCTCATATTATACTTTGGATATTTTATAATTTCAAGTTTTACAGTTATCTTAAATCTCCATTGAATTCATAAATCAATTACTAAACTCCTAATTGAATATGTAAAGGTTTGAAATGTTTCTCAATACCAATGAATGCTTCTTTCTGGAGCTCAGTTCAAAAGTAGTCTGATAAAGCATCTCCACAAAATTTTTCAAACAGGGAACATTCACTTCATTTTTAACAGCCTACGTAAAAAATAACACAAAAAGAAAGAAAATGGTTACAAACAGATTAAACTATGCAAGGATTACAAGAACTTTCTGTAAGATTTGAAATTAGTTAATAATTTACTGAGTGTCTCTCTGAAGTGCTAGAATGTGCCAAATAACCAAATGTTAATAAACGTGGTCCCTGCCCTGAGCGAACAGGCAGACAACACAGGCAAGGGAACAGGTATGTGGTACAACAGAACTGTAAGAGGAAATGCTCTGTGCTCTTGGAGCACTCAGAAGGGGCCCTATGGAAAAACTCTACAAGGAAGTAACATCCAAACTGAATCCAGCATCTCTTACCTGAAATATAGCAATAGCCTCCTGTTTAAGCTCTCTGGCCTTATCTCCCACTACTCTGCCCCCTACACTGGGATCCAGCCACACCAGATAGGTGAGGGTTAGGGGTAGGACTAGGGTGAGGGTTAGGGTTAGGGCTAGAGCCAGGGCTAGGGCTAGGGCTAGGGTGAGGGCTAGCTTCCTTGCTGTTCCTAGAACACATCATGTGTGCTCTTGCTTCAGGACGTCTGCGCTTGTTCCTTCTGCCTAAGAAGCTCTTCTCCCAGGTGTAGTATGTCTTACTCCCTCATCCCCTTAGTCTTTGCTCAATTGTCACCATCTGTTTCAAGGTGATGGTCTTTGCTAATCACTATTTAAAATGTCAACCCCCTTATCCCTTCAGTAATTCTTATCCCCACCCTGCTTTACATTTCTCCACAACACTTACCACCATCTACGTATCTTACACACTAGTTTATTGCCTATTATCCGCACTAGAAGGGAGCTCTTAAAAGCAGGGAGTCTTTCCTGCCTTGATCATTGTTGTATTCCCTGTGCACAGAAGAGGCCCTGGCCCACAGAAAGCACTCAGTACATATAATGAATAAATAACTAGAGTCCAACCAGGCAAAAAGGGGGGAGGTTATTAGAGAGGCAAGAATGCTCCAGACAGAAGGAGCTCTATGTGCAGAGGCAGGTGTTATGAGTCGAACTGTGTCCCTACAAAATTCATATACTGAAGTTCCAACCCTGATCCTTCATAATGTGACCTTATTTGGAAATAGGTCTCTGCAGGCATAATTAGTTAAGATGAGGTCATAGTGGAGTAGGGGGACCCCCTACTCCAACATGACTGTCCTTGAAAAAACGGAGTGATGTGGACAAAGATATACACACGGGAGAATGCCATGTGGAGATGAAGGGCAAAGATCAGGTGATGGTTCTTTAAGTCAAGGAACACCAAAGATGTCAGTAAACCACTAGAAGCTAGCTGAGACGCACAGAACAGACTTCCTCACAGCCCTCGGCAGGACTCAACCAGCCAACACCGTGGTCTCAGACATCTAGCCTCCATAACTGTGAGACAGTAAGTTTTTGTTGTTTAAGCCACCTAGCGTGTGGTACTTTGTTAGGACTACCATAGCAAACAAATAAACCACAAAAGCAAACATGGCACAAAAGAAGAATAAGGTGGGGCCAGCCCCGTGGTCCAGCGGTTGAGTTTAGCACGTTCTACTTCAGCGGCCTCAGTTCGTGGGTTCGGATCCCTGGTGTGGACTTACACCACTCATCAGCTATGCTGTGGTGGCAACCCACATATAAAAAACGGAGGGAGATTGGCACAGATATTAGCTCAGGGCTAATCTTACTCAGCAAAAAAAAAAAAGAAGAAGTAGAAGAAGAATTAGGCAATGTAGTAATAATGGACAATTGTCAAGGGTCTTTTTTCCTACAACCTGCTGCTTTTGATGAACTACCTTAAAAACTACAACCTAATCCCAGTTAGATATCTGGCAAAAACAGATTTTCAGACAAGGGGTAAATAAAAATGACAATTTGGGATAGATCGGCAGTAATTCAAACCATTTCTAGGAAAAGAAATTGAAGCACATGTACTAATGATAATAGACTAAAGCTGACATGGTTTTATAAATGATAAAAATGAACCTACTACATGGCTAAGAACTGGGGTAAGGGGTGGGGGGCTATCTGACTCAAACTACCTGCAAAGCTATGATTCATGACTTTTACTTGTACCCATTAAAATAATCTTCAAACATTTAACTATAAGTAAACATTCAAGAAAGGTAAACAAATCATGCCAATTACTATGTCATTAATATTTAAAATTCTTAACTTTTCTTACAATCCCTGTCCACCTTTTCTAAACACGCTCTAAAGATAGGACCTAAACACCACATACCCATACATATGAACACATTGATCACAAGTCAATTAGTTCAATATTTAAAAGTGAAAGCCAAAACAGTTCAATTTGATTCTCAACATGAAAATAAATTTCTTCATTAAAAAAATTTTTTTTTTCTTGGTGAGGAAGATGGGCACTGAGCTAACATCTGTTGCCAATCCTCCTATTTTTGCTTGAGGAACATTGGCCCTGAGCTAACATTTGTGCCAATCTTCCTCTATTTTGTATGTGAGATGCTGCCATAGCATGACTTGATGAGCAGTGTGTAGGTCTGCACCTGGGATCCAAACCTGCAACCCCAGGCCACCAAAGCAGAGAGTGTGAACTTAACCACTATGCCACTGGGCTGGCCCCATTTTGTTTTTAAAATTTTTAA
Source organism: Equus quagga (assembly GCF_021613505.1). Lineage (NCBI taxonomy): Eukaryota > Metazoa > Chordata > Mammalia > Perissodactyla > Equidae > Equus > Equus quagga. The sequence continues at coordinate 2,886,714 of NW_025796728.1, read as the reverse complement.
ATAGAATAAAACCTGAATAAACAGAATGTTACTAACTTCCATTTCTAGCCAAGATGGCGTAAAGGGGGCTGGATTTACCCTACCATCTGAAACAAACAAAAAACAAACAAAATATATGAAATGATATGCAAAACACTGCATATCAGTCAATAAAAGAAAGTAACCCCTAAGGAATGGAAAATAAATGAGGTGAACCCTTCATGGTCCCACCTTACTACCTTGCAAGAGTTTTCAGGGAAGAAATGGAAGCATATGTATGATATAACTACCCACGTATGGTACAACACCGCTTGAGGTAGAGAGTGATAAGTTAAAGATGTATACCATAAACAATAAAGTGCCAAAACAATGAGATATAACTAATAAGCCAACAAAGGAGATAAAAGAATCATGAAAATATTCAATTAATCCAAAAGAAAGCAGAAAAAAAGGAGAAAAAGGGAACAAAGAATAGATGGGAAAAATAAAAAACGTAATCAGAAGATAAAAGATTTAAAATAACTGTATCAATAATCATATTAAATGAATGTGGTCCCCAATTGAAAGGCAGAGATTGACAGACTAGATAAAAAAGCAAGACCAAACCATATTCTGCCTACAAAAAAAGGTACTTTAAATACAAAACCACAAGTAGATTAAAAGTAAAAGAATGCAAAAAGATATACTATCCTTACACAACCAAAAGAAAGCTGGAGTGCTATATTAATATCAGACAAAGTAGATTTCAGAGCAAAGTGAAAAGAGGCAAGGAAGTCTGCTCTCTTCATTTCTATTTATCATTGTACTAAAAGTCCTCACCAGTGCAATAAGGCAAAAGTAAAATAAAACATACACACTGAAAAGTATTTTGAACACCCAGATAGCATAAAAATATGAAATGCCTAGGGGTAAATTTTACAAAATATGTTCAAGATCTGTACGCTGAAAAATACAAAACATTGTTCACAGAAAATAAAGACTCAAGTAAAAGGAGAGAGACATTATCTTCATGAATAGCAAAAATCAATGTTAAGATGTCTGTCCTCCCAATTTACTTATTAATTGAATGAAATTCCCATTCAAATCCCAGCAGTTTTTCTAATTGGTGGGTGACTCTAATCTAAGGTGACTCTAAAATTCATATGGAAGTGCAACGGACCTAGAACAGCCAAAATAATATTGAAAACGTATAAAGTTGCAAGGTGTACACCACCTGTCTTCTAAACTTAATACAGTAATTAAGATAGTGTGCTACTGCTGTGAGAATATACACATAGATATTAGAACAGAATACAGTCAGAAATACACTCACACACATAAAGTCAACTGATTTCTCAGACAAAGGAACTAAATTACTTGAAAAGAATCTCTTCTCAAACAAATGGTCAAATGGTGCTGGAACAACTGAACACCATATGCAAAAAACAAAACAAAGAATTAAACAAAACACAGCAAAATTTCAATCCATACCTCATACCTTATGCAAAATTAACTCAAAATGGATCATTGACCTAAAAGCAAACTCTAAAACTGAAATACAGGAGAAAACCTTTGCAACCTTGGGTTAGGTAGACTTCTTAGGAATGATACCAAAAGCACAATCTGTAAAAGAACAAATTGATAAATCAGACTTCATCAAAATTAAAAACTTCTCTTCCAAAGACTTAGTTAAGAGAATGAAAAGACAAATCCAGAGCTAGGAGAAAATATTCATGAAGCACTATCTGATAAAATCCTTGTACCCACAGTGTATAAAAAATATATCTCTCAAAACTTGATCAGAAAACAAATTCCCAATTTAAAAATGGGAAAAAAGATTTCAACACACATTTCACCAAAGAAAATATATGGACGGCAAATAAGGACATGAAAAGATGCTCAAAATCATGTCATTAGGGAAATGCAAATTAACAACCACAATGAGATATCACGACACACCTATTTCAATGGCTACAACTAAAAAGACTGGCCAAAGCAAGTGCTGGTGAGGATTTGGAGGAACTAGAACTCTCAGACGCTGCTTGTGGAATGCAAAATGATACAGCTGCTTTGGAATATAGTTTGGCAATTTCTTTAAGAGTTAAAGCTACTATTTGGTCCAGCAATTCCATTCCTCTACATTTACTCAAAGGAAATAAAAGCATATGTCCATCCACAGACTTGTACATGAATGTTCACAGCAGATTTATTTGTAACAGCCCAAAACTGGAAACAACCCAAATGTCCAAAAACAAATGAACACATAACCAAACTGTGGTATATCCATACAAACGAAATACTACTCCAGAATGAAAAAGGAATAAACTATTGACATACTCTACAACACAGCTGAAATTCAAAATAATTATGCAGAGTGAAAGAAGCTGGAAAAAAGAGTTCGTACTTTTTTTTTTTTTTTTGAGGAAGATTAGCCCTGAGCTAACTACTGCCAATCCTCCTCTTTTCACTGAGGAAGACTGGCCCTGAGCTAACATCCACGCCCATCTTCCTCTACTTTATTCGTGGGATGCCTACCACAGCATGGCTTTTGCCAAGCAGTGCCATGTCCGAACCCAGGATCCGAACCAGCGAACCCTGGGCCACCAAGAAGCGGAACGTGTGCACTTAACCACTGTGCCACTGGGCCGGCCCAGAGTTTGTACTGTTAAGATTCCCTTATTACAAAATTCTAGGAAATCCCAAACTAACGTAAAGGGATAAAAAGAAGATCAATGGTTGCCTGAGACGGCGGGGTGAGTCGGAGGGAAGGATTAAAAAAGAATATGAAGAAAATTTTAGGGTGTGATCGATATGTACATTATCTTGACTGTGGTGATGGTTTCACAGGCATATACATGTCATATTGTACCTAGAACAGCCAAAATAACTTTGAAAAAGCATAAAGTTGGAAGATGTACACTACCTGCTTTCCGAAGTTTAAATACGTGTAATTTATTGCAAGTCAATTTTACCTCCATAAGTCTTCTTGAAAATAAAATCATAATACACATAAAAAAAGAATATAATTTATACAGTAATGTGTAGTGTACTGAAAGTGAGTAGCATATCACATACCATATGGAAAAACTGAGTGGGGAAAAAACCCAGGAAACAAAAAGAAACGAGCATGTCTCTAAGTAATCTAAAATCACAGAATCCTGCTTATAGTATATGTTACTAGTAATTGCAAAATTATTTTTGAATAACACACTGCATTTACACCAAGAAAAGCTTCTATAAATCTGCTTCCCTAGAAGTTACTGCAATCATAATTATAGCAATCATAATTTCTAGTTTAGAACACATCTTTTTACAGGTATGATAAATAGCATCGCGACTACAGAACAGAACATTAAACAGTGCTGTAAATTCCAGGACATGTGTCACAGTACTTTTAAATTCTTCAGAGGCTGTTAAAATGACTGCCATTTTGTGAGGAGCACAAGTCACGAGTAAATGCAGCACGTTGTATTGAGCTACTCTGGGCACCCATTACTGCCAGGACGCAAATACTCCATCTCTGAATCTTAAGGGCTTGGGCTCGTTCTTTTAATGAAAAGATTGATCAATGCTCTTCTGCTATTTGTCTAACAACCATTTTCCCCATACCCACATTACATTCCAAGTTTCTGCTTCATTGTCTCTGAGATTACCAGAAAGTAAGAATATGTATTTCATGTGGTAGCATCCTCAGTGAAAAGGTATTTTCAAAATATAGTATAAAAATATACTTACAGCAGCTACAGGGATAAGAATCTCCACAAATAAACCAGCAAGTGCATGTTTTATATCTTTATCTTTTACTTCTAAGAAATACTGAGCACATTCCTGGAGGGGGGGAAAAGGTACATTAGATTAACGAAAGAGGAAGATTAAAGAATTTTTAATATCACAATAATTTTGTAAATACTCTGCAATTTTACCAAAACGCAAAGGTCAAAACATGCTCATATTAAAAAGAAAAAAGAAGGTAATTCATACTTGTGACATCTTAACATTTGGAATAAGGAAATAACAACAATGTCATTACTTTGTATACATTTTGCTTCTTCAAAAAGCCACGAACAAGAACCACCACCGTCAGGTGAGTTTTAATTACTGCAAGTGGGAAGGCCCATCACCTGCATGAACTGAAACGATGCTTCAAAATCTTCCACAGGATACATCTTCACTCGGAAGAACTTCATTCCCATTATTAAGCTGATGACACTTTGTACCACATGTGGACTTTGCTCCTTTTGTCGCAGTTCTTTTAATTCTGTCACAAACTTCTTCCTCACAGCCTGAAACCTTTAATATACATGGATAAATCATTTGAATGTGAATTAAAAACACAATTTCCCCCATGATAATTAACGTTGAAATCAAAAGGTGTTTTATCTAAACATCATCTCCTTTCTCTGCCCTCATCAAAATTACCAGAAAAGCATTCAGAGGGAAACAAAATTATTTGTTATTTTAAATTTGCCGTTCATTTATTTTAAAATCAGAACTTCCTTATGGGGAAATAACAGGATTTCTTTATTCCTATAATATCATCAATACAGCACCATTACCATTTAATAATTAATAATCATCATAAAAATAAGATCAAATAATCCACCCATAAAACATCCCCATGTAAATCAGAGTGTCTCTAAATTTTAAGGTTCCTTTTTACAGAGTCTGAAATTTGAGTTACATGGAGAGCAGATTGGAGACTACACATTTGTTCAGAGATAAATCAATCAGTTGTAGGCTACTAATATCCCCTTACACTGCAGGAAAGCTGAAGAGGAGTTGAGGGACGCTGGTCTCAGAATGTGAATAAGCTAAAGAATCCAAATGTGAGCTTTCAAAATGTGAGCACCATCCTGGATGTAAATGACCACAACTGTTAAGGCTACTAAGTTTTTCCCTTGTTTACATTGGAAAAAGATATCTGATAGTTTATTAATCAATAATTCTTCATTTTCTCCTTCTCTATATTGTGAAATAACTAAAGATTTTACTGTTAATGTTATTTGGAGAAACCAGTTCCTGAAAGTTAAAATGACAAACGAAGCATACTTTCCAATGGTCACTGACTACAGTGGGGAAAAAGTAAATTACATATTAATGAAATATAGATACAGGATAGCAAATATTACTTATCTATTTCCATTTGAGTTTTGGAGCATACGATACCATTTTCCATTAAAGTATTCTTTTCCATTTTATAAAGAAAATATAAAGTGGATAAAAAAACCTTCCTATTGCAATAATATTAGAATCCAAGGGTTTTTTCTTTTATTTTTTAATTTTTCTTTCTCATAATAATCATTAGTCACTGCAATCAAAGGACATGTATACACAAGATTCTAATACACCACCTAGCCTCTCTTTCTCCTCTCCCCTTTACCACCCCACTACTTGTCCCCTCAAATGTCGATGCTAACAGCCTCACGTAATGTGGATCCATCCATGTTTTCTCCCATGCTCATTATACGTATGGATGGAAAACACCTCAACAGTGCTCCAAGTGCCATTTCTCTCACAATTAGACTAGTGAGGCTGAGTGTCATTTCGCAAATTTACTGCCCACTTGGATTTACTATCCTTAATGTCCCAGATTTAACTTAGTCGTGATATAGTGTTCTCCTGGACCCAACTTGCTGATGTATTAGTTAGAATTTCTAATCTATATTCTTGATAGAAATTTATTTTTGATCAAAATTAAAATATCGTGAACTATTATGCCATAGAAGGAAATATATCATTGCTCATATTATGTTTTTGTGACTATATTCCTGATCAGGGATTCATTATTGATTAAATATAAATGAGAGATTAAGATATTACTGCCAATGTCTGAATCATTTAAAATTCTCAAATTATGTTCTAAGTTCTATAGCATTGGTTAGACAAAGATCCCTAGTGTATGAACAAAAGATAAAAAATACACAAAATAAAATACACTACTTAACATTAAAATCTAACCTACTAAACATTAATAATAATTGTGCTTGCCTTCTTAGAATTTAGAAATGTTGTCAGATGGTGATTTCAGGGCCAAAGACTCTAAATAGCATCCAAGAAAATGTGAGCTGATACTTTTTACCTTAGAAATTTCCCAGTAGCAACAGAGGAAATTTGAAATCTTCCTCAGCCTTTAGAGCAACCACAAGATACTAAAGATCATCTTGTTTCATTGTTTACTACAATGATAGTTCAACACAACTCATTGAGTGTAACTCCTAATGAATAACACTTTTTATGGAGTAATACAGTATCTTTTATTTTTCCTTTTTGCTATCTCTTCTACCTATTTAAAACTCTGGTTAGTACTAAGACAAATAAGATGATCAGAAGGAAGACATTATGTTGCTGTTTCAGAAATAAAAACACTCAACTGGAGAGTATTAAAAGTAATTATTAGCTCTGTAAAAAGTTCTAAAATGAAGACATTTTAAAACACTTCTCATAGAATTGTAAAAATAGGGAACAAGGTAATGTTCTGACTATTTCGGCAATTTTTGACTTCCTCAATTCAGACATTTATGGAAAACCCCAAATAAATGAAAACAGGTTATAAAATTAAGGTATGGGTGTTACTTAAAAATCCTCTAAGGAACAGAGGCGTTGAGTAATAAAAGGTGGAGCAGATTTCATAATAACTATGAAAAAAATAGTAGCTCTAAAACTATCAGTGTCTATTAGTTAGTAATAAAGCATTCTAAAACGCAAAGCAAATCAAAATCAGTGGTTTTTAAAACTTACTTTGATTGGGCAAGAACCCCTATCACCTCTGCATATAGATCTGCAATAATATGCACATTCCCAGTGTTGGTTCCTGAATATCTAAAATAAAAAGAGAACAAACGTAAGATTTCATTAAATATTTCTACAAACTTAGTAAATTGGAAAATTCCTTATCAGAGTGTTATATAATTTTCTCTGAAGATTCGTTTAGGGGATGAAAAAACCACAAGAATTTTCTTCTATCTCTAGATTTTAATTTGCCATGAAATGTAACCTTCCAATTCTTATAAGTCCAATCAATGGTTTTAAGAACTGTTTTTACAAAATCTTTCCTATAAGCATTTTGTGTGAATTCAATAAAGATAGGAAGATAATTGCTTTGAACTCTATAAATAAATGATCAATGAGAATCCAAATTCTACTTAAAGAGTCTAAACCCAGACTGCAGAGAAAAGCAACAGTTCCTAGTTAGTATTTCACTTACCCTTCCTTATGTTTAAAGTGCTTAAAAGCTAAATTTAGAACTTCATGAACTAAGGGATCAGGCACAGGATGAACAGGAATCTAGAATAAAAAAAATTATCAGGTAAGAAAAAGCTAAATGGGTTCTAACTCTTTTGAGTGTTCTCAATATCTCAACTAAATCAATTCTAAATGTCATGATATGATCTATTACTAAGAAGTCAATCTTCCCTTTTTCTAAAGAATGCTATTATTTCCTCTAAGAATTTAGTTACTCGTCAAATTTAACAACCTCTAGATTTAAGAATATTAGCTTCAAAATCACAAGTCCTTGAACTATGGACCACGTTGCGGAAAAAGCAGTCATTATTAGTGTTATTACAATTGTTACTGTCAGAAAGTTAAAAAAGACACTCATGTATAACTCTCTGCACCATCTACAGGAAAACAACCTTTGACTGAGCCAGCCCCACGTTTCACACAGAAAATCCATTTTCTATCATGAACAGAAAACAAAAAGGACACCAACTAACCCAACAATTTTAAACTATTTATGGCTTTATTGGTATTAGAAATTTGTCATTTAAACTTCTTTGTTTTGTTTTGTTCTTTGAAAATTACATGCCAGTTCCTAATACATAAAAGAAATCAAACTATTTAAACCAGAAAGTAAAACCCCTGCCCCTTTCCCCATTATAATCACTATTAACAACTTGCTGTATATCCTTCCAGACGGTTTCCTACACACACCAACACACCCTTTTTTTCCCATTGAGGTACAATTGACATACAAATTATATTAGTTTCAGGTGTACAACATAATAATTCAATATTTGCATATATTGCAAAATGACCACCACAATAATTCTAGTTAATATCTGTCACCATACATAGTTACAGAATTTTTTTTCTTGTGATGAGAACTTTTCAGAGTTACTCTGAGTAACTTTTGAATACGCAATACAGTGTTATTAACTATAGTTGTCATGCTGTATATTACAGCTCCATAACTTATTTATTTTATAACTGGAAGTCTGTTCCTTTTGACTCCCTTCACCCATTTTGCCCAATTTCCACATCTCTGCCTCTGGCAACCACCAATCTCTTCTCTGCATCTATGAGCTTGGTTTTTTGTTTCGTTTTGTTCTTTTGAGATTCTAGGTATAAGGCACACATCTTATTTTTACTTTAAAGAATAACACATCTTTGCATGTCAGTACTTACAGCAACTCCTTATACTTTTTAACAGTCATGTAATACCCAGCATACACATTTTAATTTACTTAATGAGCTCCCTGTTAATGAACATTTCATTCCAAATTTTCAATATCCAACATATATAACGTTATACAATATACATCTTCTGCATTTAACATTATATACTTGTATAGTTCCATCAGAGAGTCCAAAAGGAGGAACTGATAGGTCAAAGAGTACACAGGTCACCACTGGAATACATTCTATATAAGTGTGGGTCTGTTTTTGAGCTCTCTATTCTGATCTACCAATTTGTTTATGTCTGTACCAAAACCACGCGGTCTTAATTATGAGACCTTAATAATAAGCTCTGATGTCTCATACTGCAAGTTCCCCCTTATTTTTACTTCAGACACAGCTTGGCTGTTCTTGGCCCATTGTTATTCCATATTCAATTTACAGTCATCTTTTCCAGCTCCACAAAAACTGTTAGGATTGTTATTGGAGTTGCAATGCATCTATAGACCAATTTCAGGATAACTGTGTTGCCGCATTTACATGGAATACCTTTGCACTTCTTTAAAGGCTTTCAGCAAAGTTTTATAATTTTCTATTTTTGTCCTGTGTTATACTTATTCCTAAGACAATAAACATATGAAGAGATGCTTGATTTTATCAATAATAAGGAGAATAATAATACACAAGATATCATTTTACACCTATTCAATGGGAAAAAGTTAAGTCTGACAATACAAACAGTAGAGAGAACGTAAATGAATGAGGTTTCGTATACATTGCTGGTGGAAGTTTAAATCAATCTTTCGCAAAGCCTGCAATCTAGTGAAGGGGATCAAAGCATGACATCACAAAATATGGCACTTTGGCATAAGGATTATTTTGAACTGAAGGCAACTGAGAAACAGCAGATGCAGGAAAAGCTCTCTACCTTTCTACGTCTCAACGAATCTTTTAAAAGCAACCTGATGATACAGGAAAGAAATGAAGTTTATTCATCAGTCTGTAAAGCTGAGATTTTTTAAATCCCATGTTAGTAATAGGGCAAAAACTGAATTTATTCCACATAATAAAGTTCAAGAATTCAGAGACTCGAAGAGAATAATCTTAACCTTTGTCCCATATTGGTAAACTGAAATTTTAAACCCAGAATTTCTCTAGCAATTAGGGATACTTACCTAGGAACTTGAACAATGACTGCATAATTACAAGAAGCTTTTCAATCTTTTACAGGCAAACGCATCCCATCATTATAAAAGGGTAACAATCACATCTTATTGATACAGGAATTTCAGAATACTGGTTGATCGATTAAGTTGCGGTATGGCAATCTTTTACTTGGTACCCTGAGTACCTCTTTTTAGGACCACATTCTTCATCTCATAATAAGAAGAAACTAAAAACCACATCCCCAAAGTACTCCTGTATATCCACACCAAGCTGTGCAATTTATCACAGGGAAACTCTAATCAAACCTTTATACGATAAATAAAAGCATTTCCTTCATTATAATGAGAAAAGCGTAGAAAGACCATGGATTTTGGATTAGTCTAATCAAATCAAAGCCTCTTTTCTTTTTACTAGTTATGTAACCTTGAGGAAGTTTCCACTTGCTCACCTGTAAAATGTAGAGAATAGAAGTCTAAGATTACCAGCCCTGAGAGAGCGCAAAATTGAGTGTATTACAATTGGAGACTGATTCCTGTTCTCTCACTTTTTCTATCTTTTTCTAAAAGGCACCAGACCAAAATTCTTACTTCCCGAGAATGTAGGGCAGATAAAGGGACTAGAACATAGGATGCAGATACTGAGGGGAAGCCCTGGTAGGGAAAAACGGCAGGACACCAGAGCCCGTTAGAGAAGCAGGGAGGAAGATGGGTCCTCCTAGCCTGATCTTCCCCGCACTGGGCCACAAGACAGGCCCCACCAGAATCACTGCTGTTGCCCTGTACGTCCCAGTCCCCATGTGGCTATCCCATTGAGAGCTAAAACAGAGCAGACATCTACCACTAGGTGATGCCAAACTTTAGCTAGGAATAGGCCATATTTGCATCAAGCAGCCGGACTCCCAGAACTTATTCCAGAACTCACAGAGCTAATCACGCAGGCTGGCCCCAGACAACCTGGCAGTCATGCAACACTGCATTTTACATGATTTAATTTTTTGTACCCCACTTACTGTCCTGTGTTGTGGTTTTACCACACTGATTTCCCCACAGGGGTGTTTGGTGTACTCTAGACCAGAGATATAAAAATCAAGGTGACTTAACCCTATAATTTCTCCTAGTCTTTGTTTGCTCCAGTTATGCCTGAAGTCTAACAAGGACAAGAGGGTACTACTTAGCCATGCTGTGTGCTTTTCACCACTACCCTAGTCCTGCCACTATCAATACTTTCTACACGTCTACGTGCCAGGTACCGGTTAGGCATTTCTATATACATTATTTATAAACACTTACAACAGCCTTACAAGGTAGATATTTGTCCCCTAACTTACAGATGAGGGAACTAAAGTTCGGTAGTGCATACTTCTCTAGAATATACTGTGTGCCCAGTTTCTGATATATGAAAATGCACTCAATAGATGAAACAAATGAGGAAAGAAAACTTTCAGTTTTATATTATAGCTGGAAAAGAGATGGGGAAACAGAAGTGAAAGAAGAAATATATTTTTACTTTTTGGAAGAAGAAGAGCACAATCTCTAAAAATTTTATTTAAAGAATAAACATCAGAATGCACACACATCCTTGAACTCTCTCTTTCTCCCCTTGTTTTCAATAGCAAAAAAAATTCCCAAACCAAATCTCAAAAAAAAAGGGCGGGGGGGGGGGGAAGAATCCCATTGCAGTATATAGGGAAGAAGTTCTACTTTCATGGGATGATATTCCCATCTTTTGTATCAAGAATTTTTCACAGCTTGTCATTCGTGTGATTTTAGAAGCAGCTCTAATTTTACCTGAACATTCAAGAAGGATATACTTAGTAGACTCTAAAGAATACTCAGGTGTGATTCCAAGGCTAGTCCCACCACCACTTCCAAAATTTAAAGTTTTTATCACAACATGAAAGTGAAAAACAACCAAATCAGGTTAAGATAGGGAAACTGTGGAGTCAGTGAGGCTCGCTCGTTACCTAAAGGACCAGGCCTCAACGCAAAGGGGAGGGAATAAATTCATGCCTCAGCAAAATCACAAATAACTCTACAAGCTCCAGGGCTGCCCATCAACATCTAAAGTGCTAATGTTAAATCTAAAAATATGAAGGATCCACTCCACCTTGTGATACTTTAGAACAGCACGGATAAAACTAAGCCAAGAGCTCGAAATGGCTCACAAGCCTGTTTCCTAATGTTCTTGTTTGTTTTGATGAATAAATGTTTCACTAAAACTCCATATGAAAAGAAAATTGCTTCAAAGTTTCTAAATGCTATATTGCTGTTTAAATAGACTTTTATCATGGATTTGCAAGCCTTTGGTACCAACACACTAAAATCTGTAGTGGCCATGACCCCAAAATTACTATTCTGATTTTCTAGAAAAAATTAAATTAGTCCTCTATCACCCTGAATTAAGTTTGTTCCCATGGCAAATCACACTGTTTAATTTCATCATATTCTACTAATTCAATTATTTCTCTAACTTGTTATGATTAAAACTTTAATTTCATAAAATCCTGGCCATTTCACCTAATTTTGTATTACTGATTTTACCAATAAGAATAATTTTATTTTTATTATTAAAGGGAGAAAACTTGGAGTAAAAAAGTGAAGTCACTTTATAATCTTCAGCAAATCACTACAACCAAGAAAATTTCTTTATCTGCAAAATGAAAGTAACAGACAACATTTATTGGGCACTTTTCATGTCTCAGGCATTATTGTTTTAATTCTCATGATTCTCCAAAAATGGTACTATTACCATCCCTCTTTTACAGAGGAGGAATGAGTTAGTGGGTAATAACTTGCCCAAGTCACACAGAAAGTAAATGATACAGCTAGGATGGAAACACTTGTCATGCATATCTCCCAGGCTATTATAATGACAACTGCTACAAAGGACTTAAGAGTCTTTATGTATTACCAAGAGTTCTAAACATGTGTGATTATTACTAAAGTTATGACAAATTATTCAAGAAACAAAAAATTTACAAAACACAAGGTCAAAGACTGATCCACAAAGAATATTTACTCCTCCTTAAGACTGAACTAGCCATGTATAATACTTCCAATGCTCCCAGGACTGTCCACCTCATCAAAATAAAACTGAATCACATTTTAATATGTGTATATTATCTGGGACAAAACTAAAAGTCCTATTAAATTCAAGATATATTACATTGATTACTCTCTGGATCTATTAAACCCTATATCACCTTGACATGGAAGAAAATTGGGTTAGTTTGTCATGATATTTCAGAAAGTTCTATTGATTTTTACTTCATTTTCTGTGGTTTTACAGGTTTTGAAGACTTGCCTTTTTCTAGGAAAGAGAAACCCATATAAGATTTAAATGAATAAAAGTATATCTATGTTCTTGGTGATGTATTTTATTCTTTGATGGGTACATTTGAATGAAAGTCTGAGGATAACGGTAAAAGGGAGAAAAGGTAAGTGGAAAGGGAACTGTAGGTTGGAACAACATGGCGACAGAACCAAAGGCAAAGATGAGCTATTAGAGCCACTGTATTTCTCTTTTTCACACTTTGAGTCCATGTGAACCACGGGTCTGAAAGGATTCTGTGCAGTGGACTTGAAAAACGAGCCCACTGAAAGAATGTTCTTGAGTTTATAGATGCTGATGTTTTTTTATACCAGAAGAGCTATCTGGATTATATTTTAAAAGAAGGAGGATAAAGATCAAGAAGATGGGGAGGGAAAAAAGACAGGGAAGGAGGGAGGGGAAGACGAGAAAGAAAAACCTTCACAGGGTTGTCTATGCATTGAAGTTCTGAAGCCAGTGCAATTAGGGGCAACTTTTAGACAAGAACAGAGACTGATTGCTAGGCAGAAGAACGTCACGGGAAACAAAGGAGAAAAGGCACAAAGGAGCCGGATCAGGGAGGGCCCTGGATGTCAGGGTAGGGAGTTTGCAACTTCTCCTGCTGGAAGAAGAAACCGTGTACTATTTATTTAACTAAGCAAAGAAGTGCAAACGCTGGTGACCTAACCACTTCAATGACCTACAGTTAGTACTTAACTGACCTACATTTAGCATACAAGAGATGCTAGAGATCAACCAGGATGAGCCCTAGTCAAAGTCCATTCATGGTCTATTGCGTTTCTGCTCCTCAGCTCCTCCAAGCCCTCGTTACTTCGGATTTAGGGTCTTAGGATCCCAGCTAGCCTGAGAGATCACAGAGAGCAAATCTGGCTTGTTAGCACAACTCCCAGAGGAAATTTCCTTCCCACATCCACTAAAAAACCTTAATGAAAGGTACAAATTAAAGTGACTTTACCTTTCATTAACTCATTTATTTATTTTTACATATTTAAAATTATTTTTATTTGCAGATTTCAATGTCTTTTTGCATATATTGTAAAAACAAATGCAAAGTAAAAATGATCACATAATTCAAATGTTTTTATATTGGCTAGGTCAAAAAATAGGCTATCAATTAACTTTTATATCTTACATTTTCTCTTTATTGTCATATTATATATTCTATTCCATTTTATATAACAGAAACAAAATCCACTGTCCAAACAAGTCATATGCAAGATGTGATTTTTTTTTTCTTTTAGGTTTCCTAACTTTTTTCAAAACATTACAATGTGCATAGTTGGAAATAGATAGATTATCTTTGAATTATATATAACTTTTTAAAGACTACGAACTATAAAAAAAATACTATCAAAATCAGTACAGGTATTTATATGTATATTTGTACTGATTTCGAACAGTAAAAACATAGATGGTAGATTATATTATGTACTTATATCTTTACTGTCTATGCCATTCAGATGTTAGCCTCTTGAGTGTAGTGCCTAGAGCAATGCCAGTGAACAGTAGGCATTCTAATACTCACTGAATGAATAAACATAAATAATTTATTACCCTGAGATATTTTCACTTGTCTGAGAACCATTTGCACTTGACAATTCAGCTTTACCCATGTCAGATCACCTCCATTCCTCAACTGTAACTGCTCAACCATTCCACGTTGGAATGTAGGCTTGAGGGCTTTGGAAGACAAATTCTTAGAAAGTGGATTGAAGGAGGTGAATGACAGGCAGACTGTATTTGCAGCCAACAGACCTTATTTAACACAATTTCTATTCAGCCCAATTTTGCTAACAAGCTTTCACATCTTAGATGGCATACAAAGTAAAAAGAATGGCAGTGATAGGTACAGCACACGAAAGCCCCAGGCAACTGAACGAAGTGTAATTGAATTACAGGAATTCAGTTGATGTGGACCAGAATTTTAGAGGTGACATCTTAAATAAGGTAACTAAAACACAAAGGCATAAGCAAAGAATAAGAAATACAGACTTTGCGGAAATAAAAGAGCTTACCTGCTTTAGAACTTCAACTAAAACTAAACAGAAAATGAAATCTACTGCTAAGTCTCTCCTTTCAAGAAGATAATCTCTTTCACGTTGCTGTTCATCCCTGAAACAAGAACAAATTGGGATGGCTCACGTTATGTACTGAATTCCTAATAAATATGGTGTTCCACAGCAATTGTTAGTACAAGTTTTTTTCATAACCCAACGCATGTATTACATGTTCTCACATTCTCTCTCTTTTTGTACATTAGGTATTTATATACACATTTCACTATTATATCTGTCAGAAACTAAACCTAATCTAAAAGAATTAGTAAGAGGAAGAAAAATATTTTAAATTTCATTTAGAAAACCTAACATTGTTCCATATTTGATCAGTACTTTTTTTTATTAAGAACTGAAATAAAAGTAATAATTTTCTGAGGAAAATACAATGCCAGGTAACTTTCTCACAAATCTAAGTTGAAAAATCATGAGTTGCATCTACTAAAGTTCAATTCCAAACCACGGACCATCACTTGAACACAAAGAGATGTTTTATGAAAAGTCAAGATCTCCCGGAGACATTTGAAGGAGGTGAAGACAATTCTAGGATTTGGGCACCAAGAAGAGTCCCTGGTATTATAATGCAGGGTTTGGGCAGTCTTCTTGTATCACAACAATTGCCTCCCTTCACAAACCACGTGAATGGCACCTTCTTTGAATATTTTCTTAACTTCTACAACTATTAAAGCTATTAAAACTATCAAAATTAAAAATTTACTCACTGAACTGCTGAAAGGGCACTCCTGTCTTTGCATGACTAGTACTGCAGAGCTGCACCTAGCTTAGCTGGTACCTTCCTTTGACTTACAATTTAAGTAAGGACTACCCTTTCCTCTTACTGCCACCTTCATACCAAAAGTAATCAATGCTTTTGCTTAGAAACCAAAAAATAACAATCTTCAGTTGATAACACTATCATAGCCCCTTCATTGGAAATGTTTTGATTCTAGGTAGAACAGTGGAAAATAAGCCACTTACCCCTTAGACTTTGTGCTAGATCGAGGCCTATACTCATAAGATTCATCTTCAGTTCCATTCTGGCGTCTGTACCAGTCAAACAAGGTGCGAAGTAAGGAAGGGAGACAGTGCTCTGCTACTGAGCTCATAGAGCTTATCAACTGAAAAGACAGGACATTACCCGAAAATAAAATACAAAATTGAAGTACCACACTCCTAACTCTATTAGTAATCATCTAGAAATGATTAACATTTGTAGAATAAACATAGTAATTCAAATGCAGTAAGCATGTTTTAAAATAAAAATAAGGGCTAAGGGTTTAGCCAAGCAATAAAGTGGGCTAAGAAGTTTAACCCACTATCAAACTTTACTAAACCCATTCAGTGGCTGTCAACCTTTCTGCTGCCACCACATGCCATTCACGTGTAAAAACACGCCATCGGTAACATCCCTGATTATACAAATGGATATCTCTGGGAGAACTGTCATGTATAACATGAAAAAACCATATCTACTTCGTGCCCCAGCCAGTTCCTCTGTGCTCATGTGAATTAAAAGGTTCTAAAATGTTGCCACTAGAATGGATGAGGAGATGTAGAAACAAAGATGACTACACTATGATAGAACTCTGGGAAAAGCTCCAATTTACTCTGTACTGCTGCTACGACACAGAACAGAGAATTATAATTAATTTGTGATACCCGCAAATAAACATAGTAGAAATGTATTGTAAACAAGCTTTTAAAGCTTAGAATATAAAAATGGACACATAAAGATAAATGTAGTGGGATGAACAGTTGCTACTCAATTTGAGGCATCACTGAAACTATTCGAATTTTAGGTGAATATCAGATTTAATCCATGAATGAACCCAACTTGCCTGCAGTGGTGGTAAGAGGTACACCAGCTACCTTTAGTAATCCCTAAGGTCACTCTTCATCTTGAGGATTGCAAGAAAAGAATTCTCTCTTCATAAGAATTTCTGTATCTGATTCAACCCACTGCTCATAAAATTAATATTCTTTTTTTTTTTTTTGAGGAAGACTGGCCCTGAGATAACATCCGTGCCCATCTTGCTCTATTTTATATATGGGACGCCTGTCACAGCATGGCTTGATAAGCAGTGCTTTGGTCCGTGCCCAGGATCCAAACCAGTGAACCCTGGGCCGCCGAAGTAGAGCATGTGAACTTAACCACTACACCACCAGGCTGGCCCCTAAGATTAACATTCTAAAATCAGCATACAGTCAAACATGCTTCATTTTTTTTTCTTAACTAAAAAACTATGGGTTGCAGAAATACTCAAGGCCTTTCAGTTCCATGACTATAGGAAGAGGGAGATAAAGAAGATAAACTGATACCAATAGGAATCAAACATGTAATTTTCCTAATGTTTTAAATTCTTTATATAACTTCAAAATGTACTTCATCCAGGAAAATAAAAAAGAATGAGTTTATCTGATTGTGTAGGCTGTTCTCTTTTTCATTGTCTCTGCTTTTCTTTAATCATGCTTTTATTTATAAATTACCATAATTTCAAAGGTAAATAGTTTGTAATACAGGGAATTAAAATAAAAACAAGATCCTATGGGGCCAGCCTGGTGGCATGGTGGTTAAGTTTGTGTGCTCCGCTTCGGTGGCCTGGGGTTCACGAGTTCACCTCCTAGAACATACGCACCACTTGTCAAGCCATGCTGTGGTGGCACCCCACATATAAAGTAGAGGAAGATTGGCATGGATGTTAGCTCAGGGACAATCTTCCTCACCAAAAAGAAAACAAGAAGAAGAAAAAAAAGATTCTAATTTTATTTAACTGTTTTATTAAGAATGAATAGCGTCATTCAAAAGAAATCGCTTTTAATATCTAGAGAAAAATAAAACACCACCTGCCACTATAAATATATATTAAAACAATTTATAACATGCATAGCTTTTTACTGTGGAAAAAAAAAAATCAAGCTATGAGGCATCATCATTTATAATTTTATTAATCATTTACATAAGAAAACAATTGGAAATTTGCCTTAAAATGTTGTTTAACAGGATTTCAAATTCTGAATGTACATTCATTCATCATTAGTGAAGTAGATTAGACATGTGAATAATCTAAATACCTTTAAAATAATATATTAATAGATAAATAAGTAATAATTAGTAATAATTGATACCTTTTGTAGTGGAATTAAGATTTGAATATTAAGATTATAATTAACATTAAGATTATAATTAACATTAAGATTATAATTAAGATTATATAAGGTTATCTTAATATTACTGTTAACAGAGGACTAGCCTTCCTATTCATGGTTTCTTCATAGACCAGTGGCTATTTACTAAGTGTAGGCATCAGAATCGCTTAGGGAGCTATGGGAAAACACAGGTGGCAGGGCACTGCTCCAGGTGATTCTGATTCAGCAGAACTGGACTGAGAGCCAGAAACACAGTATTCTGGTAAGTCTCCACCAAGTAATTCTAACCAGTCAGCTTGATCTAGTCAATTAAACTCATATGAACATTAACTTCTATTTCCTAGATACATAATAATGAGAAAAGTACTAGATGGCAGAGAAAGCTAATCTGGGTTATTGGTTTTTTGCCAACAACACATAATAAAATAACTCTTGAGCAAACATAATTATGATAAAATAACACTTGATCAAACGTTCAATCTCAGCCAAGAGGAAAGAATTAACACTAGAGGAATACTACATCAATTTTTAGATACTGGCATTCTATATAAAGGTTCTAATATCACAATCGGAAAAAATAAATGTTAAAAGGTAAAATACTATTACGTAAAAACTGGTACACAAGGAAAGATTGAGGGCTGTAATTGGAAACATTCTGAGAAAATTTCAAATGGCACAGAAGAGAGATTAACAATGAAAAGTAAAACATTTTAAAATGCTAAATGAACAGAAATCAATAAAGTTCACAGCTCATCCTATGAACTATAAAGTTCACAGTTCATGCGAACTTTTTCACACGTTTTGTTAAAAAACAATCTACCAATTCTAGACTGAATCTAGTGTATAAAGATATAAAGGATCATTAAACAAAATAAAGACATTTCTTAATATTGGATATATTCAGACTAGACTATTACAATGAACACTTTCCTTTCAGGAAAATATATTCCCCCCAAATTGGCATACCTGGTCAAACTGAAGATCTTCACCCCTCTGAAGAGATCTAGATAATGGCTTCTCCTACAATTAAAAAAAAGTATATATACAAAATATTAGAAATCTTATATATGATATGCAGTTTAGATTTGTGAATTGGTTTTGTTTTTGTTTTCATTTGTAATTAGATTGTTTTAAAGAAAGGTAGGCCTCCCGCTTGCCCAGGGTCACACAACTAGGATTCAAGCCTGAGTGTGGCTCCAGAGCCAGAGCTCTCTCCAGGATACCCTCCAAAAAGAGTGGCCATAAGTCCTATAACTGGGGTGGGGGGGGGGGGGGGGGCGGGGATGAGAAAGTAACTACAGGAGGAGACAGAAAAGAGGTATCGGGGTGACTCCTAGGTTTCCAGTTTGCACACATGGATGATGGATGGTGGTACTGCTCTCTGAAAGGGGGAATACAACGGGAAGACAAAGTTTAAACGGAAGGACATATTCTGGTGACATTGAGTTTAACGTCCCTATAAGCCATAATAGAGAAGATGTTGACTAATAGGGGCTTGAAGAACACAGAAGAGCAGCAGACTAGCCTGGAGAGAGAAATTTGGAAGCCATCACTGTATAGAAAGTAACCAAGTTCATGAAACAAAGTCAACTACCTAGGAAGACATAGGTAAGACGAGGTCCTAGATTTAAATTTTGAGAAATTCTAACAGTTAACGTTTATGTACTCAGCCTCACAAAGATTATCAACATTCCCTAAATTCTATAAATTTAACATGATCCTCTGGTAAAAACAGAAATTTTTTAATCCAATAAGCTGATTAAATGTTCATATGGAGAAATAAATAATTCTTGATTATGCCAAGTCACTATATCAGTAAAGAAAATACAGAAATAGACACAAATACAGATGGAAAAATAACAAGGGCAGAAATTCAAATATTGTAGCAAAGATGGAAAACTTAATATATAGCATTGGGATAATTAGATTGTCTGCAGGAAATATTACGTGACATCATTACCTCAATGAATCCTAAGTGTTTTTTAAAATTTTAAAACAAAATCATCAAAATCCTAGAAAAAAAATCCTAGAAGAAAGGTGGTAGGTTTTTCTTGAGTTCATAATAGTTTACATCATTGGGAAATTTCAGTTGTACATTATTTCTTGTCTGTCACCACATAGGTGCTCCCCTTCACCCCCTGTGCCCACCCCCTACCCGCCTTCCCCTGGTAACAACTGAACTGTTTTCTTTGTCCATGTGCTTGTTTATATTCCACATATGAGTGAATTCATCTGGTGTTTGTCTTTCTCAGTTTGGCTTATTTCGCTTAGCATAATTCCCACCAGGTCCATCCATGTTGTTACAAATGGGATGATTTTGTCTTTTTTTATGGCTGAGTAGTATTCCATTGTATATATATACCACATCATCTTTATCCAATCATCAGTCAATGGGCATTTAGGTTGCTTCCATGTCTTGGCTATTGTGAATAGTGCTGCAATGAACATAGGGGTACATATGTTACTATGGATTGTTGATTTCAAGTTGTTTGGGTAGATACCCAGTAGTGGGATAGCTGGGTCATATGGTAGTTCTATTTTTAGTTTTTTGAAGAATCTCCATACTGTTTCCCATAGTGGCTGCACCAGTTTGCATTCCCACCAGCAGTGTATGAGGGTTCCCTTCTCTCCACACCCTCTCCAACATTTATTTTTAGTCTTAGAGATTATAGCCATTTTAACAGGCATAAGGTGGTATCTTAGTGTAGTTTTGATTTGCATTTCCCTGATGATTAGCATGATCATCTTTTCATGTGTTTATTGGCCATCTGTATATCTTCTTTGGAAAAATGTTCACATCCTCTGCCCATTTTTTGATTAGATTGTTTCTTATTTTGTTGTTCAGTTGTGTGAGTTCCTTATATATTATGGACATTAACCCCTTATCAGATACATGATTTGCAAAAATTTTCTCCCCATTGGTGGGCTGTCTTTTGGTTTTGATCCTAGTTTCTTTTGCCTTGCAGAAGCTCTTTAGTCTCTTTTTCTTTTGGTTCCCTTTTCTGAGAAAACATGGTATTCGAAAAGATCCTTTTATGTTTGATGTCAAAGAGTGTACTACCTATATTATCTTCCAGGAATTTTACAGTTTCAGGACTTATCCTCAGGTCTTTGATCCATTTTGAGTTTATTTTTGTATATGGTGTGAGATAATGGTCTACTTTCATTCTTTTGCATGTGGCTGCCCAGTTTTCCCAACACCACTTATTGAAGAAACTGTCTTTTCTCCATTGCATGTTCTTGGCACCTTTGTTGAAGATTAGCTGTCTGTATATGTGTGGTTATATTTCTGGTCTTTCAGTTCTCTTCCATTGATCTGTGTGCCTGTTTTTGTCCCAGTACCAGCTGTTTTGATCACTATGGCTTTGTAGTACATCTTGAAGTCAGGGATTGTGATACCTCCGGCTTTGTTCTTCTTTCTCAGTATTGCTTTAGCAATTCGGGGTCTTTGGTTGCCCCATATGAATTTTAGGATTCTTTGCTCTATTTCTGTGAAGAATGTCTTTAGGATTGTGATTGGGATTGTACTAAATCTGTACATTGCTCTGGGAGGTATGGACATTTTAACTACGTTTATTCTTCCAATCCATGTGCCTGGAATCTCTTTCCATCTCTTTATGTCCTTATCTATTTCTTTCAATAATGTCTTATAGTTTTCATTGTATAAGTCCTTCACCTCCTTCGTTAAATTTATTCCTAGGTACTTTATTCTTTTTGTTGCAACTGTAAATGGAATTGTATTCTTGAGTTCTCTTTCTGTAAGTTCATTATTAGAGTAGAGAAATGCAACTGATTTTTGTAAGTTGATTTTGTACCCTGCAACTTTATTGTAGTTGTTAATTATTTCTAATAGTTTTCTGATGATATATAAGATCATGTGATCTGCAAACAGCAAGAGTTTCACTTCTTCACTCCCTAATTGGATTCCTTTTATTCCTTTCTCTTGCCTTATTGCTCTGGCCAAAACCTCCAGTACTATGCTGAATAAGAGTGGTGATAGTGGGCATCCTTGTCTTGTTCCTGTTCTCAGGGGGATGGCGTTCAGTTTTTCCCCATTGAGTATGATGTTGGCTGTGGGTTTGTAGTATATGGCCTTTATTAAGTTAAGGTAATTTCCTTCTATCCCCATTTTGTTAAGAGTTCTTATCATAAATGGCTGTTGGATCTTGTCAAATGTTTTCTCTGTATCTAATGAGATGTTCATGTGGGTTTTATTCCTCATTTTGTTAATGTGGTGCATCACACTGATTAATTTGCAGATGTTGAACCATCCCTGTGTCCCTGGAATACATCCCACTTGATCATGATGTATGATCTTTTTGATGTATTGCTGTAGGCAGTCTTTTTTTAACAATCTCAGACTTTTCTAAATATGATACAAAATGCAGAAACAAACAAAAATAGTAAATTCAACCACATATAAATAAAAAAGTATACGCATAGTAAAAAAAAAAGAATGAAGGTCAAATGACAAAATAGGAAAAATAGTTGTAATAGATATTATAGACAAAGGTCTAATTTCCTTAACATACAAACAGTTCCTATAGATCATTAAGGGAAAAATTCAATAACCCAACAGAAAAAAATGTACAAAGAATCAACAGATAGTTCACAAAAAGGAAATGTTTATAGCTCCTAAATATCTGTTCATATACTTAACCTCACTCAGAAGAGAAATGCAATTTAAAAACACAAAGAAGTACTCCCTAGCTATCAGATTTGCAAAGTTCAAAAAGTCTGCCAGCATGATGTTTTGGTGAGGTTACTCTCAAATGGTGAGAGTCCTCTCAAATAATGCCAATGAGAAAGTAAATAGATAACAACATCCTTCGAATACTATTTGGCAATATTTGTCAAAATTTTAAAACGTACACATCCTTTGACCCAGCAAAAGTTCCACTCATAAGTATCTATCTTACACACATAATCACATCTGTAAAATGATTTTCATAAAATATTCACTACAGCTTCATCTGCAACAGCAAAGATTAGAAATAACTAAAGTCTACCTATATTATGATACATCCATAGAATAGAAAGAATACCGTGACGACTTTTAAACAAATGACATAGCTCTATACATACTAACATGGAATAATCTCCTAGGTATAATGAGAGCGTGCTATACACACACACTCACACTTGCTATTAAATACATAGACTATCTCATTAAAAAAAAGAGAGAAAGAAATGTGTTTGCAAGTGGGGAGAAAAATTGGACAATTAGGAAAAGGGGTTAGGAGTGGAAGGTTGTTCCTGTACAGATTTTTGTACCATTTGAACTTCCATGATACAACACAAGCCAAGGGAAAAGAATACTTCAAAAAGAAAGAAACAGTGTATTGACAGTAAAATACAATACTTTCATGAGGTGACCTTTCAGTATGGTTGCTTCCTATTAATTTAAACGGTATCAAGAGAAGCTTCTGATTTAGTGTTGCATCTTGCTTCAGCACACAGCATTACTGGAATGCTTTTTTTTTTTTTTTTTAACTTTCCATCTGTTCTGTTAATTTGTTTACTGAAAAAACACATGAGTTCCTACTATGGGCAAGCAATATCTGTGACCTAAAGATGGTGCGGTGGGACTCACTGTGGAAAGCTTAGACTCTTTACCCTTCAACCACTGGGTCTGCGGGGCATAATGGATACTATGGCCTCTCCACCCTCTCTCATCTGCATGTGAAATCATTCTTGCTTGTATGAAGACATGCCCATGAAAGGGTCATTCTAGATCACTGTCTCAAGTTAGAATAGAAAGATCACCCTTGCCACATACAGAGGCCTCTATCAAAGGAGAGAAGGAATGGGTTATGATACTTTGTTGCATTAGGTTGAGAGGAAGAGGGATTAAAGAAAACCCTGGACAGATAAAAGTTTTGATGGACACTGGACATTATGATGGTTAATTTTATGTGTTAACTTGACTGAGCCCAAATATTTGGTCAACATCATTCTGGATGTGTCTGTGAGGGTCTTTTTGGATGAGATTAACATTTGAATTGCTAGACTGAGTAAAGCACACTGCCCTCCCTAAAGTGAGTGGCCCTCATCTGATTAGCTGAAGGCCTGAAAAGAACACAAAAGGCTCACTATCTCTGGAGTAAGAAAGAACTCCCCTCGCCTGTCTGCAGTGAGCTGGGACATCAGTCCAGACCTGCCTTTCTTCCTATCTCAAACTGATGCATCGGCTCTTCCCGGGTCTGCTGGCTTTCAGACTGGAACTGACACCATCAGCTCTCCTGGGTCTCCAGCTCGCCCACTGCAGATCTCGGGACTTCCCAGCCTCCATGATCATGGGAGCCAATTCCTAAATTCTTTTTATATATACATACACACACCCCTTATCAGTTCTGCTTCTCTGGAGAATGCTGACTAATATAAACATCATTTCAGATTTAATTTCCTCTTTGATCCAAGGAAAGAATATGTCCCAGGGAAAAGAAATGTGTCCACATTTACAGAAGGTGGCTAGAAGGACATTCACTGTAAACAGTAAAAATTGAAAAGCAACATCAATGCATAACAATGGATAATTTGAGTTAAAAAATCATGGTATATCAATAAATTAGAATATTGCAAAGCCAGTAAAATGACAGGAAGAACTAAATTTATAGATTAGGCAAACATCTTCAATGTATTAACTAAATTAATAATAGATATAATACTCTTATAAAAGGATAGAATGCATATATGGTGGTACACACATATAAGTAAATTTAAAGCTCTAGAAATATATATATATATATACCATACACTAATAATAAGAACCAGGAATATAGATTGTTTCGTGGTTGTACTATTACTAGCTTATTTTTATTTTCTGAGTTTTCTACAAAGAACACAGATTACTTCTTCACATTCTTAAACTTGAGGGTTGCTGTTGGGTTTCCAGTGCTTGGTGGTATCTAGCAAATCCATTTAATGATAGAACTAAGACAGTAAAATCAAGAGAATTATGGTTACAGAAGAGAAGTGGGCTTTTTAATGCTTTTTTTGGTGAGGATGATTGGTCCCGAACTAACATCTGTTGCCAATCTTCCTCTTTTTTTTTTCTCCCTCCCCAAAGCCCCAGTACATAGTTGTATGCCTTAGTTGTAAGTCCTTCTAGTTCTTCTATGTGGGACGCTGCCAACAGCCTGGCTTGATGAGTGGTGTGCGGAAGTCCGAGCCCACGATCCGAACCTGCGAACCCTGGGCCACCAAACCCGAGCCCGCGAACTGAACCACTATGCCATCAGGCCAGCCCCTGTATATACGTTAATGTTTACATTTAGCTTTAAAGATCTCTTACCTATTCTCTCTGTAAAAGAAACATTTGTCTGAAATTCAGAAATTAAATCATTTTAGTTTCAGTTTACTTTTGTTCTGTTAATTCAAACAAAATTTACCATAATTAGTTTAATTTAAAATAACATATTTAGTGTTATCCCTTTTGTCAGTTTTTCTACCTACTTGTCTTGATGGCTACCCCAAATATAGTTACGTAACTTGCTGAATATGAGATGCCTGGGATTATGTTCAAATATATGATGACTGATTCTTCTGTTGAGATTTTTAGAATGATCATCTAAACTTTCTACTATGCTTTTTGAAAGTTATTTTTTATTTTTCTTTTATTTATTTATTTATTTATTTGAGGAAGATGAGCCCTGAGCTAACATCTGCCACCAATCCTCCTCTTTTTGCTGAGGAAGACTGGCCCTGAGCTAACATCTGTGCCCATCTTCCTCTCCTTTACATGTGGGATGCCTGCCATAGCAAAGTTTGACAAGTGGCGAGTAGGTTCACACCCAGGATCTGAACCGGCAAACCCCAGGCCACAGAAGTGGAGTGTGCAAACTTAACCACTACACCACTGGGCTGACCCCCAGAAATGATTTTTGAATGCAAAAGGATACTCATGTCACCATTAGTACAACATGAAATAAGTGTATTGCATTAAATATAAATTACTAACGAGGAACTTTGTATTAACCTCTCAGTGTCATTATAGTGTGGCTGAGGATGCCCTAATCAAGGTCCAAGCAGATGTACTGTCTTTTGATATGAGATTTTGAAAAGATGAACCATTCAAAAATATGTTTATAGTACATGCAAGCCATTATCACAACAACAAAAAGGATACAAATTATTCTCTATATTCACATATATATGAATGCAAAGACTTATGTACAAGAATGTTTACTGTGGCATTTTTTTCCCAGAGTTGTCCCAAATTGAGGTAAGTCCCAAACTGCCTACCAACAAATAATGATAAAAAAAAAAATTTGTGGTAGTTTTATTGAAATAATATTAAATTGTTAGGAAGAAAGAAACAAATTGATATGGGCTGATATAGAACAATCTCCAATCTATATCACTAAACAAAAATATCTAGGTACAGGAAAAAAAATTATATATATATATATATACATACACACACACACATATATATAGATAAAACTTCCCATTTGTGCTTTTAAAAAAGGTGGCAGGTGCTACAGAGATAGATAAATAATAGACATGAACAATGGTAGACTAAAAATTGTGGACAGAGATTATCTTGATTCAGAATGGAAGGAAGAGTCACTACTTTTATTACATAACCTTTAGAACTATTTCCACTTTTTATAATGTCATTATTTCATAATAATATAAAAAATTAATAATGACACTAAGGCTCACAATCTTTTATAGTCTAAATTGGTTATTTAACTAGGATATATGAATAGAGCACCAATAGCAACATGTAGCTTCCAGGGAAAGCCACAGAGTTTATTGAAAAGATTTTGATAGCATAACAATGATACTGAAATATTTCAATAATATGCAACTAAAGATGGCAGGGTGAACGCACACGCTTAAAATCCCACTTATAAAGCTTAAAACCAAAAGGTCAGAGAGAACGGGAGAAGAGGTAAAAAGCAGATGGAAGAGCATAACTATCTATCTCACCAAACAACAGCGAGTCCAAAGCAGGCAAGGGGAAAAGTCAAGACATCTGTTCATTCCTGCAGCTACTCATCCGTTCACCTGAACCATCTACTGAGTGTACAGTACAGTAGGAACAGCTCTTGGCTCTGGAGACACAGCCATGAACACAATGGAAAACAATCCCTGTCCTCACAGAGCTAAAAGTCTAATGAGAAAGCAAAGAAAAAATATATTATCTTAGGTAGACTTTAGGATAGGACGTTGGAATGGGGGTTGAGATTTTAGATAGAAGGACCACTGAGAAGATGACACTTGAGTCACAATGGGAGGGAAGTGAGTGAGCTGGCCATGCAGAGTGAAGGAAAGATAATCCAGCTGACACTCGGAACTCCCAAAAGTCTCAGGATGGAGAACTTCAGCACTCTGAAAGTGTGGGTGAAGGTGAAGCTAAAAGTAAGAGGGCTGGGGCCAGCCTGGTGGTGTAGTGATTAAGTCCGCATGCTCTGCTTTGGCGGCCCAGGGTTCATGGTTTTGGATCCCAGGCATGGACCTACAACACTGCTCATCAAGCCATGCTGTGGCGGTGTCCCACATACAAAATAGAGGAAGACTGCCACAGATGTTAGCTCAGGACCAATCCTCCTTAAACAGAAAGAGGAGGATTGGCAGCAGATGTTAGCTCAGGGCCAATCTTCCTCACCAAAAAAAAAAAAAAAAGAAAGAAAAAAAGTAAGAGGGCTGATTGAAGGATTGTTTAAGAAAGATTAGAAAGATTTAGATCCTCCCTCTTGTTCCCTTCACTCACTCTGCTTAGCAGGTTGACTGTCCCTCCACCTTACCCACGCAGGAATTGCCCTTTTTAGGAAGGGGCAAAAAAGATAAACACTGACTGAGGGATAGTACAGTTGAAGATAAGGTTATCATACTGAAGTCAGGGAGCTTAGTAAAAATTTATACACCAAATATCACAAAACCCAGTTACCTTCTGCCTCTAGAGACCCAGAATGCTAGCAGCCAAGCCTAAACCCTCCCATTTAGGGTACTGGGGGAACCTTCTCTGGGGATTCTGACTAGCCCCCAGAAAGAGAGGCAACACTGATGGTTCAGCTGATTACACACTGAAGACCACAGTCAAAAAGGCCCCAGTCAGATGTTTAGTGCCTCAATCATAAATTATAACATGTTACAACAAACATGTAAGGAGAAAGCAAAATTTTTGGAAGAAATAAGAGATCATATGGGGAGAAGACATTTTTAAATATATATATATATATATATATATATATATATACTATTCTCAAAAAATAGCAGAGTTGTAAAAATGCTGGGTCTAAACCAACTACAGAAAGTCTAAACCAGCAGGTGATTGGTTAAAGCATTTTTCCCCATCTTCTTTTCTAGTCACTGGCCATCTAAAAGATTAACAGATAAGCTTGGATGTGCCTGGATCATTACCCAGGATTGATCCACCTCCTTTAAGGAAGAAAGAAACCTAAGGTATTGGATTGCATAGTTTGCAAGCTGCAATTTCAATCAATGACTGCCCATCATTCCTGAATCTTCCTTCTAAAATGAAAATGAATTGTGGCTAAAAATCAAGCTCAGCTTCTCTTTGATCCTTTTGGCCTCCTTAACGTCCTTTCATTAAGGCTTCTAATATGAGAATAAAGACGCCGGTTCTCTCATTTTAGTGGTAGATTAAAATCTGTTTGCAAAAGCCATTCTCATGTGTGCTTCTAAGATTTTTTGGAACCTGCTGTCCAACTGAGCATAGGATGTGCCAGTCTCCTTGTATCTAACAATCCATGAATGCTGTTTTCTTTACAGTGACCCTGCAAGAGTTTCATTTGAAAACTCAAGAGAGTCCTCTTGGATGGTTGTTTATTACCTAAAAGGGTACAGAGTCAACTTTAAAATAAATGAAATCAAGTAAATGCATCTGAAGCTATAATAAAAGCATTATGACAATATCAGATTAAATGTATTTTCATTATTTAATCTTGATGCTGGGTAGATAATACACAATCTACCCAGACTTGGATATAAGTCAAACAAAGGTGGCAGAGATCTGATGCAGATAAGAAGAAATTATGCTGGTATACAGGAATATAGGGGTAAAAAATCTAGAAAATATGGGGATTTTCTCAGCCAGTGTTTGCCTTTGGCTGCTGCAGCCCACGACATTGGGGGTCTTCCTGGTGTGTGAGGAAGAGTAAGCAGGACTGAC
This sequence comes from Equus quagga, assembly GCF_021613505.1. NCBI lineage: Eukaryota > Metazoa > Chordata > Mammalia > Perissodactyla > Equidae > Equus > Equus quagga. The sequence continues at coordinate 2,857,518 of NW_025796728.1, read as the reverse complement.
TCTTCTAGGTGTGGGGATGGGGGAGAAACATCTATTTTCTGATGGAATCCTCACCACTATTCATTAGTTTATGAATAATTTCATAAAACTATTCATAATAATTTTATCATCTCATCTTAGATTTACATAACAGATGTTTCTGAAATTAGCTACTAAATGAATGAATAAAATATAGTCAGCATCAGACTACTCTGAAAGAACTATTAGAAACCCAGGCTAGAACAATGACATTATGCTTTGTTAGAAGACCAAAGGACACATGCCACAGAATGGCCTTAGGGCTCAATTCAACTTAAAATACAAACCTTTACTAAGAACCTTCTACTAAGCACCTACCACCACGGGCAGTGCTGCAGAAAGAGAGGCAACAAGCAGCTCACATCAGAGGAAACAAACACGTAAGCAATCAACCATAATATGGCAATGTCAGAATCTAGGAGTACAAACAAATTATTATGGTACAACAAAGATTCGTTTAGCTTGGAGGACGATCACTACGTTAGAGGGAACATATGGGAGGTTGGAAGGATGAGTAAAGGTTTAAAAAACAGAGGAGTTAAAAGCATTTTAGACCAAGAGAAAAACAAGAACAAACACATCAGGGCAAAAGAATACACAGAGGAAACATCAAGCATCACAGCATCCAACAGGATGGGAGAATTGAGAGACAGTATACAAAGAGTAAGAAGACTGTGAAGAGGCTGGAAGGACCCACCAAGAACTTGAATTTATTTCATAGCAATGAAAAGTGAGCAAGATCTTTAAAGAGGAATGGTGATAATACTTGTTTTAGATATAGAAAAGTCTGGAGAGAGCAAGGAAAATGGAAAGGCGATAGATCACCTCTTGACTGGTTAGAAGGCCACTGCAGAACCTACGACAGTGACAATGGCATCGGAAGAAAAAGGAAGGAGAAAGACACAAAATCACCATTTTACTGACTCAGTCAAATTAGGTAATTTCACCTATATTATCTTTTAATATTTTAACTCTCAAGGTCTTTACATTTCAAAATTAAAATTCCTTTAAGAATATATAACATTCGAGAGCTGACAGGACCATACCACATGGTGCTGTTTATAAAATGTTTTATAAAATAGGTAATAAAGTGCTTTAAAAACGTGCTGTGCGAGTTGAAAATTGCTGAAGCTAGGTGATGGGCCTGGGGGGTTAATTATACTATAATCTGTACTTTCATCAAAGTTTGAAATTTTTCATAAACTTTTTTTTTCTTTTTTCAGGTTTATTGAGATATAACTGACAAATAAAATTGAAATATATTGAAAGTGTTTTGGTATATGTATACATTGGTATATGTATACATATTTGGTATATGTATACATTGTGAAACAATCCCACCACTGAGTTAATTAACACATCCATCACCTCACATATTAACCTTTTTTGGGGGTGAGAACACAAGTTCTACTCTCTTAGCAAATTTCAATTATACAATACAGTATTATCAACTATAGTCACCATGTTCCATAAATGTTTTTTAATGTGTATTTTTTAAAAAGTAGTTCCCTTTCTTACCGTTGCTGTTTAAGTAGGTTAGTGTAGCAATCTATCATGTAATTCACAGGCTATTGATGGAGAAAATTAACTTTTTATAGATTAAGTACATCTATAATCAAATCTTATAATCATTAATTCATATCTATAAGCTCTTGTAAACCTTATTTCTAAAACAGAACTTTGTATTATATATGTGCTATAAAATATATATACACTGGTATAAAAATAATCATTACTTTGTTATGCGGAAAGCAATCATGGAATGATTTAAATTGAATACAGTGAGCTACACAGTTTTGAAATATACATGTTGGCTAATAATCTTTTACAACTGTTATTTTTCAAACTTCAAATACATTATTTCATAGATGCTTTTCTCAGAGTAGTTTCCTTTCTCTACTTAATGATCAGGGAGAAACTCACTCACATGCAGGCACATCCTCACTCACATACTTTCACAATCTTAGCAATCTTAGTTAAGTCCTACTTCACTAAGAAAATTAAGAACACATAACGATACCTTCTTCAACTTCCCTCCTTTCTTAGGTCATCACCTATTCTCTCTTCTGTTCCTTTCCTCCCTTCCTTCTGAGGAAGTATAGCAGACTGAGTAAGCCAACAGGTTCTGAAGCCATTATGGTGCCTAACTCCTCACTCTGCCACTGACTGGCTTTGAGCTTCAGATAAGTAACAAACCCTCTGAGTCTCAAATTGGCGGTGAATACCTATCTCTAATGCAGCTGTGTAAGGAATAAATGAATTTCAGCTGTCACGTTCTCCACCTCCATCTTCTTTATGATCATCTCACTTCTAACCTACACATGATCTTGGTACATCACACATCCACTCCCTTCAAACCCAAAGACTTACTTCCTAAAGTTCTATCATCCTGCCAAAACCGTTCTCAGGTTAATTTCCAAATCCAATAAAATTTTCTCAGTGTTCATTGTAGTGCCTGTCTATATTATTTGACAATAATAATGCTATTCTATACTCTCTTTCCTTTGATATCATCATCTGTTCTTTTGGCTTTGATTATCACCCTCATGTAGATGATGCCAAAATCTCTATTTCTGGTCACCATCTCTTGTGAGTTCCCCAAAAGAATTTCCAGCTATCAAATAATTCCACGTGGTTAGATCACCAGTATCTCAAGCTTAACAAACAAAAGAAAAATCACCCTATTTACTTTTCCTACTGCAACAATATTCCTGTGTTCTTTACCTAGGTATATAGATTACCATCTTTTTGAACACTTCAAAGAACCCCTAACTCTTCACTTTCACTCAAAACACCTACTTGTATTTATTTGTCAAGATCCACTGATTCTACTTCTGTTATTTGTCTCACTTTCTTCTGCCACCATCTTCACGGTTAATGCCCTAGTTGAAGACCCTTGCATTCCAGGTTGAATCCTATACAATAGCTAACAAGTCTCTACCTTTAATCTCTTCTCCCTTTTATTGTGCAACAACTGTATTATCTACAACAGCCTTCACAATTCTTCAGAATCTGACTCAAACATTTGTCTTCAGTCTTCCTCTTCCTCCCTCGTCACTAGAAGCTCAAATCACATAGAGCCCCTCTTATTCTTTAATATGCTTCATGTACTATACATACATTTAAAAATAAGTTTACTTGTTTATTACAAGTTTGGCTACTGCCATATCATCAACTTGCAGAATGTTCTAGATTTTCCTTTTTTTCTCTTATGTTTTATCTGTCTCCACAATTCCCATTGGTGAAATCCATTTTTGTTCTTTGGTGACCTGCAGTAACTTATCAAAGTAGATTCCAAAGTCATTACAGCTTTCTAAATCACTACTTTACTACTAACCTAGCCCTTAATTTTTTTATGATTTTACTTTTTTAGAGCAGTTTTAGCAAAAGTGAGCTAAAGGTACAGATTTTCCCAAATACCCCCTCACCCTACACATGCATAGCCACCCTCATTATCAACACCCCCCACCAGAGTGTTGCATTTGCTACAGGTGATGAACCTACAAGTGACACATCTTAATCATCCACAGTCCAGAGTTTACGTTAGGGTTCACTCTTGGTGTTGTACATTCTATGGGTTTGGACAAATGTATAATGACATGTATCCATCACTATAGTATCATACAGAGTATTTTCACTGCCCTAAAAATCCTCTGTGCTCCGTCTATTCATCCCTCCACCCCCAACCAACTCCTGATCTTTTTACCGTCTCTATAGTTTTGCCTTTTCCAGAATGTCATATAGTTGGAATTATCAGTATGTAGCCTCTTTAGACTTGCTTCCTTCAATATTTTTTTCAAGTATATTATTTCCTTTGGAAAATTTGTATTACAATGGTTAATACAAAAGTCAAGAAAATATTTCAGATTTATAGGTCAGCTCTACTCACCAAGGGTTCAGCCATTACAACTTCAATTTTCTTTTCAGCTTGAACAGCAAATTCTGCGAAGAGGCTCTTGATGACATATTCACCAGGCTTGACATCTGGGTCAATCGTAATGCTTGACATGATGAAATTCTTTTTTCCCAAAGTGGAATGAAAGTTGGAAGAAGTGCAGTATTTATTCACTTTGCTGACTGGTGCTGAAGCTGAAAATAAAAGAAACAAAAGAACTCTACTTTAATAATCAACTCAATGAGGCCTACCATAACCATCCTCTTTAATATGCATCCTGTCCCTAAACCCCATCCAGATCTCCAAATCTGTATGACCGTACTCTCCGTCTATTACACTTGCTGCCTTCCAACATACTGCTCAAAGTAACTATAATTTAGTTATGTATTATGTTTATTATATACTGTTTTTCTATCCTAGTAATGTGAATTCCCTAAGAACAGGGATTCTCTTTTGTCTTTTTTGTTCATTGATGAATCCCAAGTACCTAGAACAATGTCTGCATATACTAGGTATACAATAAATACATATTGAATGAGTGAACTCTAAACAAAGTCATGTGCAATGAAGGAAACAAAACATGTGAATAAACGAAACAGGGATTGGTTAGGGGACTGAAATACTACTTTAGAGAGCATGCTCAGGAAAGGCCCCACTGAAGAAGCCACATTTGAACTCAGATCTAGATGATGAAAAAGAGACAGCAAGGCAAAGCACCAAGAAGAGAAAGCACCAGTGTGGCTGGAGCTCAAGAGAGCAAGCAGGGGTGGAGGGAAATGTGAGATGAGGTCAGAATCATTCGTCAGGGATCAAAGTTTTAGAACTTTGTAGGGAAATTAGATTTAATTCTAAAGGCAATTAACATTCAGTCGGAAGTATTAACTTGGAGAGGGATAGGATCTGGCTTCTCCTTAAAAGATCTCTCTGGCTCCCCTGGAGAATGGATTGGAAGAGGGCAAATGAAGAATCAGGAAAGCCATTACAGAAATCCAAGTGAGATGATCAGAGCCTGGGCTAAGAGGATGGCAATGGCAAGGGGGAAAGGAAAAGGATTTGAGATTTATCACGTCAGTGGGTTGGATATCAAAGAGAAGGAAAGGAATTAATGATGACTCACAGATTTTTATTTGAATCGCTCAAAGGATAGTGGTGCCCTTCACTCAGATAGGGATGTCATGGTGCTTGGCAAACACTATGTTGCACCAGATGTGGCATAAAGAGAGCACACACCACTGCATGCTGTTGATCTTCACCTGCTCTGTTCTGTTGACTGCCTGGGCAGCCTACCTGGCTTTCTACCGAGTTTATCCAGTCACCATGATCTTCCAGCCTGCTGCATAATTCAGACCCTTCCATTCTCTAACTTCAGCTTATGTCATCCCTTTGGCCTAGAATACCCATGGAGAATCTGCAAGATGGTACTCCTCTATCTCAACTTGATCTCCAGATATTGTCCTTTCATATGCTGTCTTATAAGTAATCCCCTCCTTGAAAAGGGAAGCAGAACTCAATTCTCAAACACTGAATTTCTGTCTATATGTATGTGTATGTATCACTATAGGTCATATCCTACATGTATACACTCCAAACTCATAAGGAATTGTTTGTCAACTATAAAAATCCACTCTACCAAACACAGTATGTCAAGACATATACATTTATAAAAATAACCTAAAGAATATTACAAATTGTTAATATTGTACCTAAAATAAATACCTTTGTATTAAATTAAAATACAATATGTATTGTATTCTAGAACTAAAATTATATAATAAGAACAAGTCAAAACAAAAATTCACAGTCCTTTGAACACAGTGCACACTATTTATTTTAAACAATGACTTGTTTGTTTACTGATTCATGATCCAACATTGTGTATTATAAAGCAGAGAATCTGTTAACAAATGGCATGGTGGAAAAAGGAGATCTTAAATTTTAAAAAATTATTTTGGATCATTAAGATACTCTATATTTTATACCCATATTATGTTGGATAACTTTAGAGAATTATAAAATAGTGAAAAAGATACTCAGTTTCCAGAATTTTAATTTAGATTTTAAAAATAAAAATGAGAATAAGACATTTTCAACATTCTGACTTACGGTACTAGATACAAAACATACATTGTCCACTAGTTAAGATTTGCAAGTCTTAATTAAGATTCATAAGATCATAAGAGAGTTACAAAGTGTCTTTGGCTTTAACTTTACAATAAATGTAACTACAAGAAACCTTATCATAGACCTAGGTACTAAATTCTAGACTATGACAAGGTACAAACTTCTTAAATGACATTTTAGTCTTTGAATAGTCTCTTCACAAAGAAAAACAAAGCTTTATTTAGTTAAAATGATTTCTCAAATAACTCGCCTTTACTTTCTTCTACTTCCTAAAAAGCATAAACATAAATATTCCTAGGTATAATAAGTGCATATTTTAAGAAATTTGCCAATAAAGCCAAAAGTTTTAGGAAAATCATTATTTATCTTCCAAACATCTGGATTGTCTTCCAAAATAAAAATATTTCAAGTTTAAAAAAATCCAATTTTTATGAAAAGCAAATGTTTTTGATCAAATAAAATAATCTACTGCAACTGTCTTTCTTAATAAGTGTTTAATAAATGCTTGTTGAATTTATTAATACTAAAAAGCAACACTGAACAGATCTAATGATTGAAATTTCAGGTCACAAAACCACCTAATGTTGGTAACATGGGATTAGTAAAATAAATTATTTTTATAATCTAAAAAATAGAATACTATACAAGACAGCTGAAACAACATATAGAATTAAGTGAAAAGAGATCATAAGACAGTATGTATATAAAACCAAAATAAAATTAAAAGGCAGGAAAAAATATTTGCAGCCTGGAATAAACAGAGTTCATCGCTTTTATCTCCATGCACAAAACTCTAATGACATCAATTAGAAAAAGACCCAGGCCCCCAAACTGAAAACTGGATAAAAGCCATGAACAGACAAGTTACAAAGAATAAAACAGAAGAGGCCAATAAACATGAAAATAACATTTAGCCTCACTAATATTTTAAAAGCAAGTAAAAATTAGGCAACAGTGTTCACCTATTAAATGGTTCCCCCTCAATCTCGTATTTCGCCATAATGTTCAACCTTGGTGAAGGTATGTGAATTTTTCTCATATTATGCTAAAGTTACGAAAAAGGAATGATCAGTCCAAGCAGGGTGAGAAGGCTAGTTTCCACATAACTAGATTAACTTGACGTCACTTGACTGCTTGAGTTAAATATTTTATAACGTTAAATAGTAATATTTCCTTACACGCTATTATAAAATTCTGAAAAATTTATGCAAGCTTATGAGAGAATAAAGACATAATACATATTTTAGAGTGTAATTCTGAAGAACACTGAAAACACTCTGAACGTTCTTAAGAACATTCAGCCATTGAATTACAAATTGTAAAAACCCAATGTCATATTATATATCCTTGGAATATAAATCTACTAAACTCTAACTGAATAATTAAAATACAGGAATTAAAAGCTAGCACATCTAGGCTTTCTCTTAAAGTACGAATAAAAGTAAATATGGTATTTTTAGATGGTTTACTCTATATATAGCATTGTATTTAGCATATTTAATGAAACAATTATTATTTTGTTCACGCTCACAGGACTCCTATACCCTGAGAAATTTAAATTCAGTCAAGGAGAAGAGACAAGTAAGAAGAGACATAAAACCCCTAAAGTGATGCATGTTTGGTTTCATTACTTTCCAGCAGCAGTTCGCAGCCTCTCTTTTCTGCCTCTACTATTATCTTATGTGCTACACTCTAAATAGTGACATTCCTCAAAATACACAATGATTCTCAATAATTCGGGTGTTTTAGACAGGGATGGGTAGGGACAGGTATATATACTTTAAAGACACCCCACTGCAGTGTGGGAAAGCTGTCTGAAGCCTCTCATCCCCCAGGACAGGTCTTTAGGGAGAAAAATTAGTACTTTATAGCCACAAACTTATATATATATATACATGCATATTACATGCATATATTTATGCACAGATTTATATAACGCAGACGTGTAACAAAGTACCATACACTTGCTCACTAGTATAATAATTATTACTTATATTGGCTAACAGTAAGATTTTGATGACCACCTAAGGAAGAAAAGGTGTAAGGTAAATGACCTTGGAACAAGAACAGAAGTCAAAAATACCTCTGAATTAAAAAAGCAAAACCAAAATTCTTAGTTTAAAAAAGAAGCCTATGCCAGCAAGTTACTTTGTGGATATCAACAAACTGATTCTAAAGTTTATATGGAAAGGCAAAAGACCCAGAACAGCCAACACCATATTGAAGGAGATGAACAAAGTTGGATGACCGACACTCCCTTACTATAAAGCTACTGTAATCAAGACAGTGTGGTATTGGTGAAAGAATAACAGATCAATGGGACAGAATAGAGAGCCCAGAAATAGACGCCCATAAATACAGTTAACTGATCTTTGACAAAGGAGCAAGAGCAATACAATGAAACAAAGATAGTCTTTTCAACAAATGGTGCTGGAAAAACTGGACATCCACAGGCCAAAAAAAAAAAAAAAAAGGATCCAAACACAGACCCTACAACTTTCACAAAAATTAACTCAAAAAGAATCATAGATCTAAATATAAAACACAAAACTATAAAGCTCCCAGAATATAAGTTAGGAGATAATCTAGGAGTTCTTGGGTTTAGTGATGACTTTTTGGATACAACACCAAAGCACAACCCATGAAAGAAAAATTGATAAATTGAACTTCATTAAAATTAATAACTTCAGCTCTGCAAAAGACACCTTTAAGAAAATGAAAAGAGAAGATACAGATTGGGAGAAAAATCTTTGCAAAACACATATCTGATAAAGGACTGGTATCCAAAATACATAAAGAATTCTTAAAACTCAACAATAGGAAGATAAACAATCCAATTAAAAAACAGGCAAAAGATCTGAATTGGACCCTCACCAAAAAAGACATACAGATAATAAATAAGCATATGAAAAGATACTCCAAATCATATGTCTTCAGGGAATTGCAAATTAAAACAACAATGAGGGGCCGGCCCAGTGGCACAGCGGTTAAGTGTGCACGTTCTGCTTCAGTGGCCCTGGGGTTCACCGGTTTGGATCCCAGGTGCAGACATGGCACCGCTTGGCAAGCCATGCTATGGTGGACATCCCACATATAAAGTAGAGGAGGATGGGCACAGATGTTAGCTCAGGGCCAGTCTTCCTCAGAAAAAAAAAAAAAAGAGGAAGATTGGCAGATGTTAGCTCAGGGCTAATCTTCCCCGAAAAAAAACAAAACAAAACAATGAGATAACACTGTAATACATTTATTACAATAGGTAAAACCCAGAACACTGACAACACCAAATGCTGGAGAAGATATGGAACAACAGAACCTTGCATTCATCCCTGGAATGCAAAATGGTACAGCCACTTTGGAAGACAGTTTGAAAGTTTCTTACAAAACCAAATATATTCTTATCATATGATTCAGCATTGGACTCCTTGGTATTTAACCAAAGGAGCTGAAAACATGTCCACACAAAAACCTGAACATAGATGTTAATAGCAGCTTTATTCATAATTGCCAAAACTTGGATCCAATCAAGATGTCCTTCAATAGGTGAGTGGATAAATAAACTGTGGTATATCCAGACAGTGGAATATTACTCAGCGATAAAAAAGAAATGAATTATCACGCCATTAAAAGAATTGGCGGAAACTTAAATGCATATTACTGAGTGAAAGAAGAACCATGAAAAGGTTGCATACTATAGGATTCCAATTATATGACATTATGGAAAAATAAAACTATGGATCAGTGGTTGCCAGGAGTTCAGGTTGGGGAGAGAAAGAAAGGGAAGGATGAAAAGGGGAGCAAAGGAAATTTTAAGGCCATAAACTATTATGTATGGTCCTGAAATGATGGACACATGTCACTATATTTGTCAAAATCCATGGAATGTACAACATAAGGGGTGAATACTAACATAAATTATGGACTTTGGGTGACTAGGATGTGTCAACGCAGGTTCATCAATTATAACAAATGTACCACACTAAGGTAAAATGTTAAAATAGGAGAAACTGGGGGCAGGCAAGGCCACTCTCTACTCTCTGCTCAAATTTTTTTGAAAACTTGCAACGGCTCTAAAAAATAAGGTCTTTTAATTTTAAAAACACAAAAAGAAAAGAAAGAGAGAAAAGCCTATTTTAGCCCTGTCAGCCAGCACCAAAGATGCCTGGGAAGAGTGAAAATAAACAACAGCTCACGCTCAAGCATAAAACAATAACATCCTTGGATCACTCAGAGAAAGGAAACGGTTTATAAGTCCATTACAGATAAAAAGTCAAAAATAAAATCAGATTATATGGTAGATACATTGAAAGCACAAAGAAAGAACAAAATCAGGATTAGGGAATAATAGCAAATTTCCACTTCTGGGAGGCCAGTTGGATTGGTGTACCTTTCAACCAACAAGCCAGAGGAAGACTGGACATTTGAAACCAACCATAGCTGACGAGGAAAAAAGAAAACATAAGGAATGTGCATGTTGTGGGTGTTGAGAGATACAATACGAAAGCACCATTTGATGACTCAGTGCACAAACAGTTTGCTATAAGGCAAGATATGCCTCAAAATTCCTTCATGAATGAAGGACATTCACACCAGACACTGTTTATTTCGGATGAAAATGAAACACTAATACTTTATTAAAGCATTTTGCATATTATCTCATTTTATCCTAACAAACCTATTCTTATTTGAAGTGAGATGCTGGCATGTGGCTCTTTCAAAAAAAGAAAAGTCCTGATTTGTGGCATTTGCCAATTTCCATTGTGAAAAGTCGCTCATTGCTCATCGTGACTGATTTCAAGCCACCAATGGTTTTAACAACTAGCTGGTAAAATTCCTGCCAGGAACTAGACCCAAAACTCCACTTTCAGTTATCATCCAGTGATAATGAGGAAACTGACTCCTAATTAAAGTCCGTTGTCACATGAGAGGGGAATGTGAACTCAGGTCCTGAGTCTCTAAGAACTTTCAGATCAGAGGCTTTATTTCCTTCAGAATCGCCAGATTTTGATATATCCTGTTTTCTCCTTTAAAGGTCTAGATTACTAACATACTATTTGCTTAGAATAACTATTTCCCAAATCAAATACTTTGGTTTCATCTTCAAATTCATTTACATAAAATGGGCTTAAAAAGAAAAGGCTTCCCCACTTTGATTAGATTTATATTTACCAATATTGTACCTCTTTTTTAGTTCATTTTATTTATTCCATTTAAATCTGTCATCCAACTGGAATTTATTTGGGTGGTATGCAATAAAGATGTTATTTTATTTTTCTTCCCAATATTTAATCAATTCTTCTCAGTTCCTTTACTGAAATTCTGTCACTGATTTTATTCACTATCATAACTGAATCCATACTCAAATATGCTTTCTGGGCTTTCTATTCTGCTCATTAACACTCTGTTTTGTGTCAGTAGCATACTTTTTTTCTCAATTAAAAAAATTTTTTTTTTTTGAGGAAGATTAGCCCTGAGTTAACATCTGTCACCAATCCTCCTCTTTTTGCTGAGGAAGACTGGCCCTGAGCTAACATCCGTGCCCATCTTCCTCTACTTTATACGTGGGATGCCTGCCACAGCATGGCTTGACAAGCGGTGCTAGGTCCATACACGGGATCCGAACTGGCGAGCCCCGGGCCACCAAAGCAGAACATATGCGAACTTAACCACTGCACCACTGGGCCAGCCCCCTCATACTTTTAATTATTGTAGCTTTACAATAGGTTTTATTGTCTGTTGGCACAAATACCCCTTTTTAGTCATCTTCAGTACTTTCTCAGCTAATGCCACTCACTTATACGTCTAAGCTTATGCATAGCTTCACAAATTAATTATAAGAAAACTGACGTCTTAATTAAGACTTCTTGTCTAAAACCTGGCATATCCTTATTAATGTGTCTTCTTTAGCATACTCAAAGAAAAATGGACATTTTCCTTCATAGGAGATCTATCTAATTCTCATTCATTCTATTCCTAACTACTTTTTAAGTTTCTATTCTGTGTGAATGAAATCATTTTCCCCCACTATTCAGTCCAACTTTTTTTTACTTTTGGTTGAATTTCAATGGACAGAAAAACTAAGACTTTCTCTTGTTCTTTGGACAGCTGTTCTTAAAATGTTTATTTATCCGAGTCTAAACTGTTCCTATTAAAAACAATTTCTAAACATAGAAGTCCTATGACATTTTTGGCACATCTCCAATGTTTTTTACTTGAAATCTACTACAGAAATATCACTTATTATAAAACTCAAGAAAAATGACCTATCATCTAAACAATCCATTATTCACTCAGCTAGAGTCTCACTGAGGTTAATATTTTCTTGTACTCTTGAACCTTCAGAAGCTTAACTAAGAAACTCTTCTAAAAATCTAGTTATAATGTGGTACTTTTTAAAATATGCATGAACTTAGGAGTCAGAAGACAAGGGCCCTAGACTTGACTTGGCTACTTAGTGTGATTATAATCTTGGTCACATTATTTAATCTCCCTAAGCTTTTGATAGAAAATGAACGAGTTATAACTCAACCATGGATCTGTATCAGAAGCAACAAGAAAGATGTTTTCATTTTTGTTCTCTGCTCCTCTGCCAATAAAAATATTTGCTGCCCATTAAAAACCACCTATTGTGGCAAACCTTCCTCCTCTAGCCAAACGTGAGCCTGGGACCAGCACAGGAAAGCCCTGAAGTGAACATCTGAACAAGAGAATCCTACAGAACTTCATCCAGGAGGCATGCCTAGACTCAGGGCCTGGGACAGGGAAATAACTGCATATGGATATGTAGCCATCTTCTTTGACCCCAAAGAAGTTGAGTAGAATCTAAATAGGTGGGCTGAGTCCTCTCTGCTTCAGGCTGAGATGATGTAAGAAGACAAAGAGCAAAGGGGCTTCCTCCTAACATCCTAACTGGTCGTTAAAAGAGGCTCACAGAGGCTGAGACTGCTTTCCCTTCCAGCACTCTTGTGGTTACACTTGAAAATACTCTAGCTGTCTGGCCCACACTCAATTAGCAGACAAGGAAATACAACTGCACATCTGCTGGTATCCAGCAGCCAGAGACAAAGAAAATAAAATATTTACCAAATACCAGCAGCGAATACCATTACAGATTTCAAAACACCGAACCTATTTCAATGGAAACAGAAACTAAACAAAGATACTGATTCTTGCCTTATTATTCAGCACCATTCTGGAGGTTATGGGATAATATAAGTAAATGTGATAGAAGAAAATGAAATCATTGTTATAAATATTAAAAAAAAGACATGAAACTTTCTATATTAACTAGCAATAACTACCTAGCAATGAAAACGGATAAAAATCTATTTACAAATATAAAATAGGTGAGGATAAATTTAATAACAAAAGTATAGGACTTACATGGACGAAATTACAAGAACTTCTTAAAGGTCATAAAAAAAGATCTGAGCAAATGGAAAGATATATTTGTAGATGGAAGCGCTGTTATAATGTGTCAATTCTCACAAATTATTTTATTAATTAGTACAATTCCAATTAAGATTTCAGTACTATTTTGTTCAGGTTGTATTGGCTAAAATCATCTTAAAGTATACTTGGAGGAAAAGCTAAAAAAAATCATTTTAAAAAAATACAAAGAATATTTTCTAAATCAGAAGATAATACAACTATAATCAAAACAGATTATAACTATAATCAAAACATCATATCAAAACATATGACTATATCATAACATAATATAAGTAATCAACTCAGTGAACTTAAATGTAGATAAATCAGATTAATGTAAAAGATTAAAGAATCCCGCAAAAGTCCCAGAATAAGAATTCAACAGAGGCAAAATCCAAGGGAGGAGGATGATTTATTTAGTAATAATATTAAAATATCTGGCTATTCATCTGGGGAAAAATAAGTAAAATATATTCAGAAACTAATCTCCAGATGGACACGAAGTTAAGAGTTAATTTTCAAAAGTCTGAGAAAAAAAATTCAGAGTCAACATGTATAATCCAGGGGAAAAGAGACCTCAGCCAAGACATAAAGCTCAAAATTATGAAAAAGATGAATGCATTCAACCGAATAAAAATTTAAACTATTTATAAGGCAGATGATATCATAAACAAGAAAGGACAAAGCTTGAAAAAAATATAATTCAGATGACAGAAAATATAAAACATTCAAAGAGCTCTTACAAAATAATAAGAAAAAGACAACACAATAGAGAAAAATTGGCACATTATAATTAGGCAATTCACATAAGAACCAATCTGAAAAGACAACAAACAAAAAAAATACTCAAACTTTGCAGTGCCCAGAAAATGCACATTAAACTAGCAAGGAGCTTTCATTTTATACACATCAGACTGGCAAATATTAAAAAAGAATAATTAGATCTACTGCTGGCAAGGTAAAGGGAAAGTGAACACAACACGATGCTCAGAGAAATGCAATGACCACCTAAGTACAGTCCAGTAGGCTGGACAAAAGGATGAGTATTTTGGCCCCTATAGAAAAGTAACACAGATACAAATTTATTTGATGTTTAGGCTCTCCGTGTGACTTTCTGATTACAATTTAGCTTTGTATGACCTACCCCACAAGGAGAGCAAAGGAGGGTCTGCCAGCTCTAGCATTAACATTCACTTGGCATATCACTCATTGTAAATTAGTAAATTGGCAAACATAGAAGCTTGTCCCTGTCAGACTGTTGATTATGATTCCACCCCTGGAAAAAGATTTCATATCCACTCTCAGCATTCTGGCAAAGTCAAGTTTTCTGACCTGATTCCAGTCTTTGCTGGCCTTCTCAGGCAATTCCTCAAATCAAAATCAAACTCTTTGGAGTGAGGCCCAGGCATCTGTATGTTTTTGAAAACTCCCCAATATGACTCTAATGTGCAGCAAGGGCTAAGAACCACGGCCTTACACTACTCTTCTAAAGTGGAAGAGTTGGTTCTATACAATGATTTTATTTAAAACTAAGTCTGACCACTAAAAAGTTTCAAAAACATCATAAATAAGTAAACCCATTTATATAATACCACAAATACTATCCATCAAGCAACTCAGAGAGAGTTAAACAAATGCATGTCAGGGGCAAAACTCTAGGAAGCAAAGTGAAGGACCAATAAAACAATTCAAAGACCTAATTTTAAAAAATCATACAGGGTTTTCCCAGTTCACACTAGAAATCTTGATAAACTGATTTTTCTCTCCGGTTTCAGTCACTTGACTTTATTCACTGTCTGCGCCCCAAACCACATACCTTGGCGCCCTGTCAACTCTCTGCCTTTGGTTATCCATGATTACAAAGGGTGAAATGTCAATGACGTAAACTTTGGAACCACTATTGATTCTTCCCTGTGCCTTATATTCTATGCCTAGCCATCAAAGTCCATCGCTGCTGAAAGTAATCCCCCTTCTTCTTTCTGCATAGCTAAATTCTAAGTTCCAATCTCCTATTAACAGTCTATGTAGACTCCTGAAAAATATTCCTCCATAGTTATCCCTGCCTCTTAGCAGAGGAAACAACTTTACACAGCAGCCAAAGCAATTACTTTCCATTTGAACCCTTTCTATTTGAACCTTACTAGGCCCTATACATCAACCCAGGGCCATACACTGCCTTTGTACCCTGCATAGGAACACACTGCTAACCTTATCTTCAAGATGATTACTAAAGCTGTTTTTTTGGAATCATCATTTTCTTTTCTTCCATAGTCTTCCTACAATAAGAATGACTCACTCATATACTGCTCCAAAATTTTATGTGAAGCTTTTTCTTTTTTTAACTTCATCTTCTTTTTGTTTTTTAAAGGCTATTTTTTTAGTTCTAGGTTCACAGCAAAACTGAGAGGAAGGTACAGCAATATCCCATATACCTCTTGTTGCCACACATGCACAGCCTCTCTCATTATCTACACCCGCCAACAGAGTGGTACATTTGTTACAAATGATGAACTTGCATTGACGCATCATTATCACCCAAAGTCCACAGTTTACATTAGGATTCACTCTTTGTGTTGTAAATTCTATGAGTTTGAACAAATGTATCCATCATTATAGCACAGAGAAGTTTCATTGCCCTAAAAATCCTCCTTCTCCCTAGCCCCTGGCAAGCACTCATCTTTTTACTGTCTCCATAGTTTTGTCTCTTCCAGAATGTCATATTGTTGGAATTAAATAGTATGTAGCCTTTTCAGACTGGCTTATTTCACTTAGTAACCGGCGTTTAAGTTTCCTACAAGTCTTTTCATGGCTTGATAGCTCATTTCATTTTAGCACTGAATAATATTCCATTGTCGGGATGTACCACATTTATTTATCCATTTACCTACTGAAGCACATCTTGGTTTCTTCCAAGTTTTAATAATTATGAATAAAGCTGGTGGAAACATCAGTGAAGCCTTTTTTAAACAAAAAAGATCCATTTAATGCATCTAATATAAATCTGTATTTTGTTATTATGTTATACTGTTACTATATTACATGTTGATGGATATTAAGTCATTCTTCATTTTTTATGAATGCCTTTGCTTAACTAGTTTCTGTATCACATGTCAATAAATATAACTGAAAATTCAGCTTCTAAAACAATTCATATGATTTTCTACTATGAACTACCATCACATTTACAATTCATCATCTTCTAGTAAAAACAGGTCTGACAGTTTGGAATTTGGCTTCTACAGCCTTTCCCATTCAAACGAATTTCTCTTTAATTCTCTTTTTGTAAAAACCCTTAAAACTTTACTCATTTTAGAAAATTTTTTTTAAATTGGGAAATAGCATGCTTCATGAAAACCAACTAGTAGACTCAAAATGAAATTGTGAGAAATCCCACTGAACAAGCAACATCCTGTTGACATCATGCATTAACAGGTGATTAGAAGGAGGAATAATCAAGAACACAGCCTATTCCATCCTGCAAAACGCTAGTAAACTATGTCCTATCAATGCGACAGAGAGACTATAAGCATAGCTACTTCCAGAAAGGAAGTCTAAGAGTGTGGCCAGTAGTGGAACAAGCCAGAACTCAATGACATGGGGCCTAACCACGATAAGAGGCCAGATACCTGTCAGGTGTCATATTTAAAATATTCAGCTATCAGTACAGAGGACAATCAGAACAGCTTCTGGCTGTAAACACCAGTACAGTCATAAGGATGCATAATGGCTGAATATCAGCAATGTTAGAGATAACGAGAAAGCCAGTAATGAGAGCAGAAAATGGTATCTAAAGAGCATGACAAAAGGTAAAATCTTGGATCTTGGATCAGGAAGACCCAAGAAAGAACAGATATGCCAGCAAACAGATATATAATGTAAAGTCTAAGGACAGGAAATATGTGGACATGCAGTTGGAGAGGCAGGTTTAATAAATTAGGCCAAAACTTGTAGTGAGCTTGGGCTGACGTGGAGTCGTCTGGACTGGTGAGCTAGGGCTCTCCCAATCTCCCCATCTTAGTGCAGGTTAGGACCCAGGGCCTGACAGAAGACTGAGTCTACACATGACTACGACAGAAGGACAAAAGGGGAGGGGTTATGACATCAAGATTTATGAAACAGTGGGTCTGAAACTTACCATAGATATTACACCGATCTTTTTGAATACTCTCAGACACCTAAGAACACTGTGACCCTCTGTTAGATTTTCCTGATTTTGAATTTTCTCACATTATTAAACAATGTGTCTTTATTCTAATATTTACCAATAAAAAATTTTAAAACAAATCATGAAACCAAATACTTAATGAGTTAGACAATCAGCTGTACATCTCACAACACAAAATGTTTAGTTTTGAAGATGAAATGTCTCTTTGGTCAAATGAGGTACACCTAGCTGAACGAGTTAGAATATTAAAATATATATATATATGGATAAAGCAGGCTTGTGATTCCTAATTCAATGATATCCGGAGCTGGGAACTCCAAATTCAGGGACCATCACAGAGTTCACACTGTTCACGTAACAGCACTATGAGTTGGCTTCCTTGTCCAGCCTCATATCCTAAAGTGGACAGATCTCTCTGGGGGATGAGAGGGTATTCTTGGCAATGAGCAGGAGGTGATTCTTTTCCACTATGACTCATGTTAACTCTCAATGGATGCACCTCTGAAATTAACGTCAATGAGAACATAAATTTCTCTACCAAATCCATTCTATGAAAACCTAGTTAAAAATTTCCTTCACATCCCATATCTAACCGAAGACCTATTATTCCCACCTCTTAAATATTTCCCATATCCATAATTAAATGAGTTAATATTCTGTAAAGCACTTAAAAGAGTAGCTAGCCATGCGGTAGGCATTACATACAAGTTTGCTAAATTAATAAATAACATTTCTCCATTTGTTCAACTTTCACCTCCAATCTGGTCCACTGCAACAGCATACCAACTCATCTCCCTGCAGACACTGTACTGCTGTCTCGTCCCTTCTCTCTGCCTCATCCCATGAAAAATGAAAGCCTGTCAACTACTGTCACAAAGTCCAGCAATGGTTCCCCATTTATTTTAGGTTTAAGACCAAAATCCATAACAAGGCCCTCAAGATTCCACAAAGACTGTCCCCTGCCTACCTTTCCAGCTCATTCCCTCCCTCCTTCCAGGCCTCTCTGTTCCAGCCAAACTGGCCACACTTCCTCCAGCCTCCAGCACACGACATCCTTTCTTTTCTGCCCATCCACCCTCCCCTCAAACTGTTAACTATTTCTTCCTTCGTACTTTTATGAAGTATCACCAGGTCAGGGAAACCTTTAAATTGAAATATGAAGGATTAAAGGAAGTTAGCTAAAGAATTTGAGTGCGTTTTTTTTGGGGGGAGGGGGTATTCTCAGCACACTTTAACTTACCTGAGCCCCAATTTTCTCTTCTATGAAAACAGCAATTTATCAACTGATTAATGGATAGACAAAATGTGGTATATCCATACAATGGAATATTACTGAGCCCATGAAAAGTAATGAAGTGCCAATACTTACTAAAAATGGATGAACCTTGGAAATAGGATAAGTGAAAGAAAACAGTTACAAAGGAACACCTATAGTATGATTCCATTTATACGGAATGCCCAGAATAGACAAATCCATAGAGACAGAAAACAAATTAATGAGTATGAGGGCTCTTTTTGGGGTGATGAAAATGTCTGAAAATTTGAGAGTGGTGATAGCTGTACAACTCTGTGAGTACACTAAAAACTACTGAATTGTACACTTTAAAAGGATGGATTTTATGGTGTGTAACTTATATCACAATAAATCTATTTTTAAAAAGCAGCAGTAATAGTATTCCTTAGATTTTCATGATGATTACATGAGATTTAATAATTGTATTGCGTATCTGATTGTACACATGCACATGTACGACATGTACTTACCACAATACTCGACCCATAAGTACTTGAGAAAATGCTAAGTATTATTTTAATCAAATAACTCAGACTTTAACAGAAATTTATAAAAATGCTTAATTGTGCTTTTTAGGGTTGGCTTTTTACCATTTTTGCAATCCAGGAAAAACATCTCTGAGGTTTAAAAAGTCTGTTTGTGAATTTTTTGCATTGTTTAAAAATCCAAGTAATTTATGCAAATTTAGTTTCTTAACATACCATATCTTATTCACATTTTAATTTATAAAATCATAGTTAAAATAAGTCAATTTACCTCTTCTAGTTCTGATAAAAACCGAATTCTTTGAAACACTAGTTGTCATAAAATTATATATGCAAAATAACTTCTATAAATATGTTTATTAGAGGTATGATATTAATAAATGCATCTGTGACCATAATTAACATTGCAGATATAGAACTGGATAGTTCTCAGTACTGAACCTTGTCTTGTCTCACCAATTTTAGGGAACTAAGCCAATCTTTTAAATGACAACATCCTTACTACACAGCTGGTTTAACAGAATGTTCCTGATTCCGTTTTTAAAAGAAGTAATGCCTAAAACTGTTGGCACAAAGATAAAATCCTGAATTTAGGCCATATGAATGTCACTTCATTGTTGTTACTGAAAGACAGAAGCTCAACTATAATCAAACTTCAGCAGCACTGCAACAACATTCTGCCAGCTAAGCAGGCCTTGAAACCAGAGGGCCTCTAGCGATTAATACACTGTCAAACATGGCATTTAACATTAATACAAATCAGGACAAATCTATCTTATAAACATGAAACATTATTATATTTAATGATAAAGAATAATACACATTGCTATTGTTATGTTCAATGACAAAAACCAGATTTCTTTTTTCTTTTTCCTTTTTTTCTTTAGGAGGGTAGGGGCCTCCCAAAATTTGAAATATATAACTTATTTAATGGAAAACTTATTTTCCATTTTATTTCTTTTTACAAAGGCTATTAATAAACCAGGTTTTTCTCTGTTCTTCCCAAGAAATTCACTGAAGAGAATTTAATGAAACATTAATTCTTTTGAAATCACTAAGGTATTTATACATTCCTGCTTCAGGAACTATTCCCCTGAGAGACATCACTAGAACAATAATAATCACATACTATAAGAGGGGTCATATATTTAACCTCCTACCTTCTTTCCAATTATTAATCTATTCCAACAAAAATGACTGCATCCCTAAGTTTTACCTTAGTTGCCTGCACATTTCCCGAAACTTGATGAAGCATCAAGTATATAAAGATGAACAAACACACCATCAATCTATGCCCTCCAAGAGCTTACACTCAAGTAGCAGAGAAAGACACGAACGGGGGATAAGAACAATGATACAACGATGTTTAAAGTGAAGGACAGAGCAGACGAAGCATTTAGTATCTGGCTGACTCAAGAAAGGATGGGTCTTCAAACACAAGTAAGAGTTCATTGAGAAGCAGACAACGGGAGGAGGAGGGTAGGGGGTGCATTCTAGGCAAAGGTAGCAACAAATATAAAGGCACCAACAAATATAAAGGCACCACATGCTCTAGGAACGGGGTAAGTATGGCGAGAGAGGAGACTGAAAAATGAGCAAGGGTACATGATGAAAGGCTTCATCATACGGGGGATAGAAAGACTGTTAAGTAAGGAAGGGAGAGACTTTAAGAGCAGATGTTTAGAAGGAACCCTTGGCAGCAACGTGGAAGATCCAAACAGGACAAAAAGAAACTATGGCAATAATCCAGGTGATAAGGAAAAGAGAGAGGTCTGAACCAAGGCAAGTTAAGTGGCTCTGGCAACAGAAGGCAGGAGAGACTTAGGAAATTTTAGAAGGTAGAATGCCAAGTCTTGGTAAATGACTGAAAGGGGTGGGATGTGGGGTCCAGGGGTGAGACAGGGGTGCTGACCCACCCCTGGTTTCTGGCTCAGGGAGACTGGATGGCAGTACTGCCTGCCACCAAGGGGAACATTCTACCCTTCGAAACTGAACTCAAACAGATTCCTTTCCCTCTAAGTCTTCTCTGTCCCCTGTGGTTCAATGATTCCTTCCATCTCTGTACACTGTTCTTTTCCTGTGTAACAGTTACTTGGTAAGTCATAACGTATATGCAACATCTCTCATTTAACTTCCTTACTGTTAACTTTTTATGTATATTTACTCTCTGACTAAACTAGAAGCTCCTTATGTGCAAAGGTCACATCTATTTGTTACAGCACAGTACCTGCTCAATAACTGTTCGCTGATTCAAGTGTTGGAATCATGGAAACATCCCTAGGAAGAGACAGATAACTACTTAACTGTCCCTTTCTAAGGTCTTAGAAATATTTCAATCCTCTCACTCTCTTTTTTAAATACAATAGGGCTAAGTGAAGACCTAAAAAGACACCCACAGATGCCGGTGAAATAAAAACATTCTCCCATTTTTCAGAGCTAGGGCAGACATGGTTAGGGACTTATTGAACAGTAAAGACTTATCATTTCTTTTCAATATTAACCTACCGCTGTACAACTGTAAAAATGCCTTCAAGAGATTTGTACTATGAATACCCAAGGGCAATGGGATTCCCACAAACTGAATCATTATATTACTAACAGCTAACAACAAAGGCTTTACAAACATCTGTTTTTGGTTCACTCTTGGATTCAGGGAATATGATTACACGAGATTTGGCTGTGGCTGGTTATAGGGTTCAGGGAATGACATGTAGAAATGTTTAAATGGTCACAAAACAACCACATAGTTCACAAGTATCTAAGCAAACTAAGTTTTTACAGGACAAACTGCTATGATATAATCTAATACATTGTTCCTCTATAGGAACCCATTAATTATAGCCTCATTCTCACTATAAAACTCTCTTACTGTTTAAAAAAATGTACACGATGAGGATGGGGGAAGGAAGGAGAAGGAGGGGGAGGGAGGAAGTAAAGATGGATTAGAACCCATAGTCTAGTTTATTTTAGTAAAAATGTATTCTAGAATACCCTTTTAAGTAGTAAAAGTATTTAATTTAAATTAGTCAGTAATTATAATTCTCCCAATATTTTAACTATGTATATTCACTTAGAAACTTTCCTAGAACTAAGACAATTTTCTGCCATCTGGCACAACAATATCTCCATATGGAAGAATTACTTACAGATCAAAAATAAAAGACATGCAGAGATTGTAAATGCAGTAAATTTGGCATAATACAACTCTCCTCTAATTATAATCTATAAGGCTTTATCTTAAGAGGTCTTTTTCCCCCATATCAACATTTGGTCTCTTATATTATTTGCTTATAAAACAAAACTACACTAAATAAATATTTGGGTAAGGAGTTAACTGGAAAAAATTAAATTTAGTCTCTCATATTTTATTCATTACTTTGCTCAGGCACTGGCAGCACAGTTGGGAGCAAGAACAACTGGGTTCTAATTCTAGTTCTTTGCCACCGTATGACCTTGGAAAAGTCACATTTTTTTCTATATTTCAATTTTCTTGGGCAAAACAGATACTATAAGAGAATCTTTGTTTACTTCATTAGTTTAGTATCATATTACTAAGATAATTTCAGAAAAAAAAAAAAAACACACACAAAAAACCCAGCTATGGTAATAAATAATTTCCATTAAGTGCTTTGAGATCTTCAGAGAAAAGTACCATTGGAAATTACTGGAAATACTGAAGAAAATCAATATTTCTGCCAAATCCACATATTAGGAAAGGAGTTAAAATAATGGCTCAATGATATTAGTTTTGTTGACTTACTTCAACTTTGAAACATAAGTATATCATCCTGAATGTTCTTTATCATACAGAAAATTACTCATTGTAACTTCAATGACAGGAATAGGGGAAAGATATGATTGTTATATTAAATCATCTGATGTCTTAAGATAACTGATGTTGCTTCAAACAAACATTTCATGCGAACAGAACTGTGGAATAGTACTGGTATCAGATAACCCTGCAGACATCAGAGTCTATTTGTCATCTTTTTCCCCCATTTTTGACCAATGGAAAGAAACTTTTCCAGAATGACACAAATTAACAAGAAAACTAAGGCTAGTCAAAGAATATTTAACTACCAATATTACAACTGTCCTGTGTGTGCACATCTAGATTTTCTATCTTACTAACTGCCATTCAGGAAAAGAATTCTTCATGTTATTTTTAACAGCTTTTATTCTATTCGGATTGGTCTAAAGAACTAGCATGCAAGGAATGGTAATGATCATAGCTCAGCATTTCTCCCATTTAGGCATGTATACTTACAGCTGCTGCTCCAGGACTTTAACAAGGACTTTATGCTAATTTCAAAAAACACAGAATCCTGTAGACTCAACATTGTGTCTCAATTGGCTGCAATAGCAGCAGCAGCAGCAGCAGCAGCAGCAGCAGCAGCAGTAGCAGCAGCAACGGATTTGTTGATCTATCTCCCCGGCCGCTGTCCCTTCTCTTCTCACAGGCAGCAGAGTTTTGGCCCACAGTGCCTTGGCTTCATTACCATGCAGTCTCGCAGTGACGCACAACTATAGTGGAAACGCTGCTGAATGCAGATGAACTATCCAGTTGAATAAAGGCTTACGAGTTTATTCTAAGTGTCCTGAAGGACACCCTCACCTTTCTTTATGGAGACATACACGTGGCCGCAATGATCTTCTCTAAGTCTGTGTTATCAGTTTTGATGAGCTGTGTCTCCAACTGCTTTCAGTGTAGTCACTACTGCTAGTAAACAGACAAGGGTAGAGCTCTGCCCTCGGATGCCAACTTTTCTCATTAGCTAAGGACCTTAGAAATACAAAATGAATTTGGATCTAGCATAAGGTCTTTAAATCTCTTCCTGTAAAAGCTGACCAAAAAAAAAAAAAAAAAAAAAAATCGGTGGCATTTATCACAACTCCAACATCAGTTTTTTCCTAGATGATTTTAGTAGTAAATTCTCTCCACCGCTCTACACACCCAGGCAGTGAGCAGTGACTCTCAGCATGCTTACGATGATGCAGAGGCCACTGCCTCACTTAACCCACCGGAGAGAACGCTGGCTAACGGAATGAAAAGATGATGTAATGAACACCATGGCTGAGCCTCCATCAGCCCTCTAAAACTGCTCAGCTCAGGACAAAGTTTCCTCTGCTGAATGCAACTTATTCAAAAGAGAGAACTCTATTATAATAATGAGATTATTATAAAACATAGGGTCTTCTATTCTTAATGAAGTGCATGATTCCCCTGAAAGCCTTACAGTCAGAAAAGTCAATGAAAAGCGAGAAATCCTCTGGTCAAATAAAATGCACATTTTTAAAACTTTACTCTATAGAAACTATTTTAAAACTGAAAACTGACACTATTAAAAGCCTATCTGCTCTTCAAAATAGTAGAAAAATTTCATAATCAAACACAGCCAGTATTATTTCATGTTATATCAGAGGAAAAATGTCTTGACCTCATAATTAGTTTACTGTGACTTTGAAGGTCAGCGAGGTATGTGTTTTTCCATACGTGGTAATACATTTGTATTCATCCATCTATACTACTGTATCCTTTAAATACTCTAAGTAATAAATAAATTCAGTGATCAAAGTCATAACCAAATAATTTACTCATAGCCAAATGGCTAGGCACTGTATTAAAAGCTAAAAGGGAAAAAAAGAAAAAAAAGCTAAAAGAACATCCTTCCATACTCAAGTATCATATACTAAGGGAAAAAGATAATTGTACTCCATAAGACATATTCAGAATAACAGTATTGTTCAGTGAGTGTCATTTCAAGCTTGTATTTTTTCATAGTGGTCCAAGAAATTTGGAATGAATCTGGGCTATTCCTATTCCTGAACAGGCCCAAAACCTAAATTCAAGCCAGAGCTGCAAGGCTAACCACAGAGAACCTCAATACTACAACCCCATTGTTTGAGTGCATCTTCTTGATCAGAGACATCTCAGGATAAGCTAAGAGCAGAGTTTCCCCTGGTCCAATGGAACACAAACGCCTCAAGGTGTCGCATGAACAAAGGGCATTCCACAGTCCCAAAATACTACCTATTACATGCCATTCTTGTACATTACCAATGTATGTCAACAAGCAAAAGGCTCTGAGTTGTACACAAAGTGGTTTGATTTTTCTTTTTAATTAAAGTATATCTCAAAGTGATTTGACAATACAATCCTCTTTTCATCAAACAGCTGTCAGCAGATTCAGGGAATAAGCTGATCGAGACCCAAACTACACCGTTAAATGCCAAGACTCAGAACTGAATCATGTCAGCAAGCAGACAAGTTCGGAGGCATACGCCCAGATATTCTGCCACATTTTTTCTACCCCTATTGAGCTAAGTCTTTTAGTCTCACACAAATCTTAAAAGTTACTTAATACTATTTGGCTACAATGTCCCACCAAAGTAACCAAGCTTCATTCCTAGCAAACCTTCATAAATGACAACAAGCAAAACTACCTGTCATACAGAACGTCAGAGTAGGATAACCTTTTTGGGTGTGGGTGTGGGGGTTAAATAATAGGTGACTTTCTCACAATCTTAAAAAAAAACAAAAGGTTTTCTTCTGTTTGTTTTCTCTACATAGACCTAAAAGAATAAATCAGAACCTAAAGTTTCTATTCTATCGAACCAGTCTGTTACTATGTATATACAGCCAAAGCAAATCAACAATTTCTTTGGGACGTAGATGCATAGAATTAATTTCAGGGCTGATTTTGGAATTTTACACCAGGTCTTTCGTGTAGACAGAGGGTGAGCAAACATAGCATTTTCCATTTTTATGGAAAATAATTCAATAGGCCCATGTGTGCAGGGCCTGGGCTCTGAACTTTATTCCGCAATATAAAGAATAAAATAAGCAGTGTTACTATTCCAACTATTAATCACAGCTTTCACAAAGGTTAATGGAATTAGGTATTTCCTTTCTAACCTTTCCTAAACTTTTATCACCCAAATCGCTAAAGTGAGTAACCAGGAGACATAGGCACCCAACAATCCTTTTAGAAGATCGAGGCAGAGCTCCCTTGTATTCTGAATCTTTTCTCAATCCCTCAATTACTAAACATATTTTTAAATTACACAAATAATACTCCTACCATTCTTCAAGTGAGTTCTCTATCCTTAACCTTTCAATTAATCACAGAAACAAATACATAGCGTGGAGTTCCCTGCAAGCTTGCCAAAAGACCAGTCTAAATGTCAGTCTTCTATTTTATTCTTTCCATAAATTCAGAATTCTCCAAGTTGTGTCACACATATATATTTTTTAGTCTCATCACCTTAAAAAGATAGCCGCAGAAATCATTTCTCAATGGCATATCCTTGGCAAAGCAGAAACATCTATTCTGGATAATTTCCTTCAACTATATTCCTCTCCATCTTTTAGATTAATGTAATATATTGAAGAATGCTTTTAAAATGATAAGATTTAGAATATTTTTAAGAAATTCACAATTTCACTATTGTCAGCCTTTGCTGAGGTCCTCCTGGCATGGGCCAGCTACCATACAGCACTGGGCACAAAAGATGACTGTGGTAGTTCTCTCGCCCTCACGGAGTTAGAAAGTAGGTTTCCCTCTTTCTTTTCATCAGTTTCCATTTAATTCTATGCCCTTTCCTCTGACATTTTAAGGATTCATGGAATTATTACTTGCTTTACATTTCTAAGTAGAAGGGAGATAGAGGTACATTCTAATACACCAAAAGAATGTGTACCAGGAAAAATTCTCAGTAAATCTTACAAAAATATTGCCATTTAGATATAGGATCCAAACAAAATGTTCCTAATATATAATAAAGTTTGGATTCAACTGAAAATATACAACACAATTCACTGGAATTTAATGTTCCACCTACCCAAAAGGAAATAAAAGTCTTCAATTATTAAAATTCTTAGGAAGAATGCAAATATATGGATTATTCCTCATATTAACACCTTTTTAAATAACGCAGAAATTATTAAACTGGTATCTAAAACAATCATAAGATGGAAAAGAATAGACACCGGGCAAGTTTTTTGATAGAAAATGTCAAATATCCTATCACTCTTAGAACCTTCTGTAGTCCCACAGATTTCAGCCTCTTCAAAAAGGCCTATCTTTTCCGGAGTTTAGAAAAGAGATAGAAAGGTTTTAGGTATGGAAGGAAAGATGCTGTCAAGTCTGTTAGGTAATTAACACCACGCATGAAATACAAAAAAAATAATAATAGTTGTAAAAATCACTTTGTATTTTGCTTTGAAACCTTATTAAATAATGTAACAGATATTAACACAGTAACTATCTATAATCATATCAATAGTTAACATTTACTTCTTACTGCAATTACTTTACTTACTTCTTCCCATATTTCCCAAATTTTCTACAGTGAATTGTTTTAACATTTTAAAACTTCATTACAAAAAGGAAGCAGAGCTGCTTGGAGAAATGGCTGATTCTAGATCTAGAGCACAGAACCCATAAGATAAATCTAGAGTATCTGGTGGTGCCAGAAAGCAGGAAAGGGCTCAAAAAACAAATAATGTGGGGATGTCAAAGAGATACAGGAGCCAACTGAAGGAGCTGCCAATGGCCAAAGCTAACAACTTGAGCAACAAAATAAACAACGTAGTTTTGGAATATAACCCAGAGTATATAATAAATATCCATGAGTCTATACTGATATAAATAAATGATTAAATAAATAAATAAGGGAGAAGAGACAAATCTCACATTGTACAGAAAAGAGTTAACCTAGTAGGCCTGACTGGTATCCTTTGAAAGGCCTGCTTACAAGATGGGCCCTTGGCTGGCACCTAAGAACTTAGATTTTAAGAGGGTCCCACCACCCCTAGAATTACTAAGAGTGGCTTACTATGCCTAAACTATTGCTACAAAGAATATTTTTTCTGCTGAACATCTGCTTTCCTTCGGGGAGTCTAAAATTTCAGTATGTGCCAGGCAGGGGGTACCTATGTGATCAGTCCCAATAAAAATCCCGGGCGTTGAATGTCTAACAAGCTTCCCTGGTTGGTAAGATTTTATCTGTGGTTTGCAGCTCCCTGCAGGGGAATCAAGTGCAAGGGAACCCCCTCCATGATGCTACTGAAAGACACTGAAAGCTTGCAGCAGGTTTCCCCTGGATTTCGCCCCACATGCCTTTTACACTTTGCTGATTATGCTTAGCATCCTTCAGCTGTAATGAATCATAGCTATGAGTATAACTATATGCAGTGTCCTGTGAGTCATTCTAACAGATCATTAAATGCGATGATGGTCTTGGGGACCTCTGACACACCTTCAGATGAATTCCAAATAATTTATGTAGATACTTCACCCTCAAGAGTGAGGAGCAATACTTCTCAACACTTCAAAGTGTGGGCTACACTTGCGACTCCCTTCCAAAAGGTACTGTATAGAAAGCAGGGCGGAAAGAGTAATCTTACTGTGGAAAAATCTGACAAACACTACTTCAGCCAGGAGATCAAGGTTAACATTATCAGTAATAAATCAAGAGTATATGTTCTTGATATGATATGATGAAAATGGCACTTTACCTCTGTGTTTTTCCTCCCCAAAACCCATAACCCCAGTCTAACCATGAAAAAAAATCACATAAACTCAAACTGAACAATCTACAAAATACCCAACCAATACTTCTGAACACTATCAAGGTCATCACAAACAAGGAAAATTTGGGAAACTATTACAATGAATACCCAGTGCATTCTGTAGATACTCCACAAAGGTCACGCCTTATTAGTGGAACTAAAAGCTACTTTAAATCCTCCTTAACATAGCTTCAAAGGATCCAAAACAAGCCTCAAATGATTAAGCTATCTACAAGTAACTGCCTTCCCCAAACAAAGAACAACACTCTTCAAAAGAATGTAACAAAATTCAGCTCTCAACAACTGTGTCACATATACAGTGGCATCCAATTAAAAATTACTAGATATGTCAAGAAGCAGAAAAATGTGGCCTATAAAATCAGTCAATAGAGCAGAACTAGAAATGATGGAGATGATGGAATTAGCTATGGGCTCTTAAAAAAACTATTATAAATACGCTCAAGGACTTAAAGGAAAAAATAAACAAAATGAGAAGAAAATAGAAGGTACAAAAATAGAATATAAAAATAGACTCAGAACTTTGAGGGATAAAATATACAATATCTAAGTCACTGGGTGGGAACAAGAGAAGATTAGATTCTGCAGAAGAAAAGGTCAGTAAACTTGGAGAAATGGAAATAGTAACTCTCCAAAGTGAAGCACAGATGACAAAACAAGGGGAAAAAATGCACAAAGTCTCAGTGACCTTTGGAACAACATCAAATGACCTAACATATGTGTAACTGGAATCTCAGAGGAGTAAACATAAAACACTATTTGAAGAAATAATGATCAAAAATTTTCTAAAATTGATGGACTATGAACCCACAAATCCAAAACTCTCATTAAACCTCAATCAAGAATAACACACATACCAAGGCACATCATAATCAAACTACTGCAAACCAATAACAAAGAGAAAATCTTAAAGGTAGTCAAAGAAAATGATTCATTACATACAGAGGAGCAAAGATAAAAAATAAACACAGATGTTTAATCTGAAACTATACAACACAGAAGTTGGAATGACGGCACTGAAAAGCTTAAACACAAAACTGATGACCTATAATTCTATATACAGTGAAAATATGTTGCAAAGATATGAGCAAAAAATTTTCCAAGACACATAAAAGCTGAAAGAATTTGTCACCAATAGATCTGCATACAAAAAATGTTAAAGACAGTTCTTCGGCAGAAAGAAAATTATACAAGATGAAAACTTGAATCCACACAAACAATGAAGAGTGCCAGAACTGACAGATTTGCAGGTGAGAAGAGGACCTTTTATTTCTCATTTTAAATTTTAAGTTAATTGATTGCTTAAAGCAAAGTGGTTAACAATGTACTGTCAGGTTTATAACACATGTAGAAATAAAACATTTGACTACAATAGCACAAACGATGAAGGGGAGAAAGATAAGTATAACGTTTCAGGTTCTTAGATTATAAATGAAATCATATGCTATTATTTGAAAGTAGACAGTGATAAGTTGAAATTCATTTTGTAAACCCTAAAGCAACTAGTTTAAAAAAGAGAGAGATAATAAGCCAATAAAAGAATAAATTAGAATACTAGAAAATATACAATTAATTCAAGAGAAAGCAAGGAAAGAGAGGAAAAAAGAAAACACAACAGATGCGACAAATAGGAAATATAAGCAAGACAGATTTAAACCCAACCATGTCACTAATTACATTAAATATAAATGGTCTAAACACCATGTGGAGCATCATGCCAGGTGCTAAAGGACAATTTAGTGAATAAAACAGATCTTTTTGCCCTTGGAAAGGTTAGGATCCAAAGGTGGAGATAAAAAGTGTGCTTGTGGGGGGCGGGTGTCCCCATATATATACATGCAAATATAAAATTACAAATTGTGATTAAATGCTGTGAAGGTAATAAAGGGGGTATAGTGAAAGAGAAAAACCAGATGAGGCCCTACGGACAAAGGGTGATCAGGGATGGCCACCCTGAGGGAACACTATCAAATTGAAATCTGTTCAGCAGTGGATCTTCTTTTGAAGAATCAATCTTTTTTTTTTTTCCTGAGGAAGATTACCCCTGAGCTAACATCTGCTGCCAATCCTCCTCTTTTCTTTTGCTTGAGAACAATTAGCCCTGAGCTAACATCTGTCCCAATCTTCTTCTTCTTTATATGTGGGTTGCCATCAAAGTGTGGCTGACTAGTGGTGTAGGTCCATGCCCAGGATCTGAACCCACAAACCCAGGCCATCAAAGCAGAGCATGCAGAACTTAACCACTGTGCCATTGAGGGGAGGAGGAAGGGCGGAGGACGACGGCTGAAGAATGAATATGTTTAATCCCCAAAAGGAAAATAGATTAAAATCAAAGTAACTCTGGCTGACCAGGGTTAGAGCACCAGAGTCCTACCCACTTGGCTCAGGAGATTCTCAAAGAACCCCTGAAATATCCACAAGGCTCCAAGAAACATTGAAGTTGATAACTGGATGCTGTAGAAAAGTTTGATCAGGAACAAGGTCAGACAGACCACTTGATTGGTTAGCTGGAAAATGGACTTGAGGAGAACACAACGGAAGTCAATGGGCTATTTAAATTGCTGAGGTGAGTGATAATCAAGAAAAAAATAAATAGTATACTTAGAATAATTTGGTAAAAGGCAATAAGGATGGGAATAAGAAGACAGATCTCAATTTTTCCTAATAGATACCTCTTGATGTATTTGGCAACTAAATGGATAGAAAAAAGTAAAGCTGAAATACTCAAAAGTGACCCCTAGGCTTAGGTGACTGGGTGGACAGAATTATTAAATATGGAATAGCCAGGTGTAGGTAACACGAAGAAGAGTTTTGGCTACATAAATCTAAAGTACAAACGAGAGTCAGGACTAGAGATAAGAGGAGGACAAAGAGACAGAAGAGAAGGAGATGGACAACGAGTCCCACGAGCTCTCCAGCTGTCTTCTCCCTTTATTGGGGGGAAAAATTAAATTTATTTTTTTAAGCACTTGCTAACCAACAATAACCACAAATTAATGGATTCAGCTGACCTGAAGGAAAATAAAACAAACAAAAAAGAGACAATAATTCAAATAGAGCAAATGAAATAAGCAAGCGAGCAATGAGGAGAATCTGCTCCTGAAACACACAGACTAGAATTCCATCCAGACTTCTGGATGGAAAGATTTCAGGTCATGTCCAAATTAACTACTGATTTTAGAAGTATAAATCAAGTTTCTGAATTAATGGTCATAGCTATAAAAGGGTTTCTAATAAAGGTAAGTTTTATAAAAATGTCGCAGATTAGACCAATGCATCAATATATTCACAAATTAGCAACATAAAACCAGTAGAGAAGCATTTTAACCAAGCTCTCTAATTTTGGGAGTGGTTACCTATGCAGCAATTACATTACTTGGGTATGCCACAAGGTACAATTACTGTTACCTTCCTGACACAGGATATTTATTAATAGCCCAACTTGTTCTTAGCTATTGGTTTAAGTTCTTTTTATATATTTCACACATAAAACAAAAAAAATTTTTTCCTCTGCTTAAAATGAAGCAATCCAGACCCTGTAATCATACTTTCTTCTTTGCCCTCACAAACCAAACCAATTTGCTGTAATTTGGCGCAGTGCTAAGATATTATTATTTCTTGAATGAGAAAAGAAAATCTGCTGTTTCTGAATATATTTAAAATTGATTCTTGAGATCCTAAGAACTCGAGACATCAGAAATTATTTTTAATTGCTTGAAATAATTTTTGAAGGTACCGTTATTCAAAAGGGGACTAGTTTTTGGATTTGTATTTTTACAACACACACAATGCATATTCACCACCCCAAAAGAAACTGGAATTGCTAATACTAGGATACTTTCATTGTCAATACACACAGACAGACGGAACTGAGAAGGAAAGGGTATATGCATTACCATTGGTCAATCCTAATGGGAAAGAATAGGTAAAATTCTATGAAGCATGAAGAGGTTGAATATACAATGTATTGTCCACAGCAGGACTTTTTTGAGCACTATTAACAACAGGCCAGAACAGAGATGTAAACCATCAACTGTCCAGGGTCCATGGAGACCTTTGGTTAACTTATCCCTGAAGCACCCATCACAAAGTAAAGGCTCACTATTTCCTGCCAACACCTGCCTTTCTGGATTTTTCCAACATTGTCAGTAGCATAATAAATTTTCAACCAACTAGAGGTTTTTATTGTAGAGCCACCTCTGATATGACTCTTAGTTTTAAAACAAAAGGGTAAGTCAGCAAGGCTGTAATAAAGTATAAAAGGAAGACCCTAAGTCAGGAAAGGAAAGAAAGCATCAATAAGCTGCAGAGGTAACCAACTGTAAAGACCAAAATCACACTTAGGAAGTAGGGTACCAGTAGTGTCAGGAAGAAAAGACGAAGAGAGTGTTCAGTAGAATTCAATGGGCAAGCCCAAAACACAGGAAAATGTTTATGCCTGGTGAAGCTTAATCATAATGTACTATATTAAAAGTAAACTGGAAGGAGCTACCTGCATAATCTTAACATTCCTTAAAGGCCCACCCTAAACCTAGCAATAAAACCTCTAGGTCATTCTTATGCACATTAAACTTTAAGAAGAGCTACTTTCAAATTATACTAATATAAAAATATCACTATCTTGTTTATGTCATTTTTCGCATACATCTATACCTATACTTCTTTAAAAAGAGAGACTGGGAAAATTCAGAAGCCTAAGAAATAGTAAAGAGAAATTTTCTGTATTCCTTACAAAGAACTTTTCAGAGTTCTTTAGAGTGTCTTTATCTTGTAGACTAGAAATATATACCAACTTACATTTCATCTTGAGAAGAGTATAAGAAATTATCAGACAGCTTACATAACCTTAAACAATTCACTCTTTAGAAACAGAAAAATCTATCAAAAGTCTAAGTGAAAGAAGAATTTAGAATTTAGGTAGGGTGACTATAATTTACATCTGTAATATTTAAAACTATTTGGATTGTTCATCTTTAACAGTTTAAATGAATAAATCAATGATGGCATGTTCCCTTTGCTGATACAGAAGTTAGAAAAATATAATACTTAAAAGACAGATTGACCCTCATCTTGATTGCCAGCTTTCTACAAAGAATTACTTGAGATTGTCTAGGTTACTTCTACAGCTAATTTATTCTTCTAAACAAACAAAAAAAACTGACTAGGCTTAATAAATTTTACGATTAAAGTAAGGCAGTGTGTATTCTATCCACTTGTGTGGCAGGATAGGGTGACAGGGACGGGTAAAGGTATGGCCTAGTGGACAATGAGTTCCATTGTGGAGATGTCCATAAAACATAACGATGGAGGAAAGCAACCATTTCAGAACTCCACATCAGGATACTGTACTGAAGACAAACAGGAAATGTGATAAGCCAACAATTGTTATCTTTAAAGAATAAACCATCTGGCCTTCCACAAACAGTCACAGAATCACATATTTTTTCTTAACTGGAGAGTCTGTGAAGATAACATCATCCCTTCAATTTTAGATGAGACATCTCAAGCCCAGGGAGAATAAGTAATATCGTTAGATCCCAAATAAAGGCAATAAATATTTATTGAACATCTACTACAGATAAAACACTATTCTAAGAGTTATAGAAAATATAAATAAGCATAATATTGGATCCCATCTTCGAAGCTTCCATTCTCTGCTTCCCAGGTAAGATACCCGCATGAAGCTCTCTGATGTCAGCAAAATTCTTTTCCATATTCTAGGTTGGGGTTGGAACCCTTTGGCCCAGAGGCCAAATCTGGTTCATCACTTGTTTTTTACATAGAGTTGTGCTGGACGTGGCCACAGACATTCATTCATGTACCATCTAGGCAACTTTTGCTCTACGAAATCAGAGCTGACTAATTGTGACAGAAACTTGTGGCCGGCAAAGCCAAAAACATTTACTACCCGGCCCTTTACAGAAAAAGTTTGTTAACCTCTGTTCTAGATCATTATTTGCTCAATATGAGGGTTTTTTTTTCTTTTTTCATTTTGAAACTAATGGAAAGGTGATTTTGCCTCCAAACCACTGCCCACCGCCTACTGTAGTAGATGGTTTTGAAGGAAAAGTCAGTGGGCTAAATATGGCAACTGACAGCAGCTCTCAGCAACAAAACTTGCTCTGGCACATACAGGACAAGAATGAAAGGACTGAGGACTCTAACATTCAACAAACATTTACCAACTGCTCAGTAAGTGCCTGCCATTGGGCTAAGTTCTGGGGCTACCCACATAAAGAAGAACAACTCAGTTCTCAAAGAACTCACTATCTCGTAAACTCATTATCCAGTAGAAGAAACAATCCCTTTATATCAAAAATAGAAGCTAGTGGACAATGAGTTAGAGTCCTGACACACAGAATAATTAACTAAGGTTGGGAGTGGGGGAAATTATTCAACCCCAAAGAGCGTCACACAGAGACTTCTGCTCCCCCTGCAGAGTTCCAGTTGCAGGAATTCACCAGGGTTGGAAGCTTGTAACTACCTATCGTTGCCTCAACCCAAAGGCTACTACTTGTACACAGGTGGAGTTGACCCTTGGACTGTACGTTGCTTCCTGAATTCTTTTTATAGCACGTTTTATTTTTGTTTAACTCTTCTAGTATATTCCTTTAGTTACATTTTAATCTTACATTTAGTTTTAGTCATCTTAACCTATTTTACTGTGGTTTTTTTTAACCTCATCTCCATTATTCACTTTAGTATCTTCCAATATAGATATTATTTTTTTATCATCCTATTCATCTTTTCACACCTTTATTATTTCAGTATGTTTTGCCTAATATTTATTCAGTTATATACTTTTCTTATCCCCTTTTGTTTCAACTATTTTACCTTAGACACAATACCTCCTTCCTTTTGCTTCTTAAGTGAGGAATAAGCAGGGGTGATCATTGACATAGTGAGCCACCAGGAAGGTAACTGAACAATTCAAGCAAGCCCAGCCTCAGAGCGAAGGTGGGTTCCAGGGCAGGACATGTGCCTAGGACTTATCGTTTAGTTGATGAAACCTGGGGTGGTCCCAGAGGGTCCTGGGGTTGGGGCAGGAGGACTGAAGCAGCAGGAACATTTCGGAGAGGAGATGGAGCAGTAGCTAAATGTCAACTGATACGAGGAATAATAAATATTTTAACAACCAGGATCACCCTGCCAGTACCTACTGGATAAATATCAGTTCTGTGATTAGGAAACAGCAGAGTAAGCGGGACAGAGAGGAAGCTATTCCAGGCCCCTTAAAAAGGGAGACACGTGCATTTACTTCCATTGTTTCTTGCAAGTCTTTTCTAAAAGCCAAAGAAGACCCTGATCCTAACTCTAGACATACTTAACTGTTCCAATTTTAAAAAATATACATCTATATAACTTGAGAAGACAGTCTAAAATGATCCTTCTTAAGAAGTGTTAGGCTAATTTCAAAAACAGCCAAGAGAAACTACTGAAGCAATACTGTTGTGCTAACTTCTAGATGCCTTTGTATCTGAACCACACAATAGTTTGGCAGGAATTATTTGGAAGAGCACCCACTGTGGACAGAGAAGGAAGCACAGGAAAAGGTGTTGCAACTCAAGCTCCCATGAACTGTCACGTAGCTATAAATCACATGCTAACTCTTTTTGGAATTATGCACAATAAAAGACCTGGATCCAAATTCCTGGAATATTTTCTATGATGGAATGCTCTAAGGATAAATTCTAGTTAAATTTATCTACCTCCAAGACAGAAATCCAAAAGCTTTTATAAATAATAAAAGCCACCATGTTTTGAACTATGTGCCAACTTTGCTGCTATTTTTTATAATCTTGAAAACAATGCTACAAAAACGGTATCAAGTTGATAGGTGAGGTTAACTGGCCTCAGAGAGATTAAGTAGCCTGTTCAAGGACACACAGCTAGTCACTGGAAGAGCTCAGCTCAGTCTGGACCAAAGCCCCATTCCACTCCTTTCTCAGTACTTTACTGCCTCTCTCTCATCACGTTGTAGGTCTTCCCCGTATCTCTCCTCAATCATGAGATTCTCATAGATTCAGAGAAGGCATGAATATAAAAACCCAATAAGGCCTCTCCTATATCCTCCCATGATTACAGCCTGAAAAGTGCTCCAAAGGTCTTCTTAAGTAAGCGAACACACTATGAAAGCCCAATGCTTCCAAATCTCATTTGTATAAGCAAGAAGAGTTCCTGAACTCCTTCACACACTTACACAGTAAGCGCAAGACATCATTTGGACCAGACCAGAAATTCCATAGCAGATATTATTTGGACCCCAAGTTCTTCCATGACATTGCCCTGCCCAGCAACCTTTTTATCACATTTCAATTCCAAACGCTTCTGCATCTCCTTTGGTCTGTGATCGCTACAAGCATGTGAAGTGTCAGAAGAAAATCTCATCTTAATTTTCTCCCAGGACCTTCTCTAAATTCCCTGTGAATAGTCCAGTCTCTGAGGAAGACTTAAATGACTCATTACTCATCTCACTTCCTTCTCAAAAGAAACTGGCCTGCCAGGCTGTTCCCCTACCCAATATAGGGCATATCAAACAAAAAGGAGCTATTCTGGAGATACAAAATTTAACCATTGAGAGCAATGGTTCTGCAAAAACAAAGCTGAAAAGATCACTTATTAAGGAAATCCAGTTAGTAACAGTTAGCTTTCCCCCTTCTTTACTAGTCAAATATAGATAGCAGCCTTTAAAATTCAACCAAAAGGCACTTGGAATTTTATAACAAGTGCCACATTTTGGTTTGTCCCCTATAGTAAGCTGTGCTGAATACCTCAAGAGAGGTAAACCAGTATACTATTCAAATGTTTATATCCTGTGGAGTCATTAACACTTTGTAATGAAATGGAAATGGTTATCTCAATGTGTGTCTCTTAATTATTTTTGTAAAAGTCATGTGAAACAGCTATTCACTTAATCAGCTTATCTAACCAGTGTTATAAAAAATTATCATCTGTTCATTAAAGCAAAACACAGGGCCTCAAAGAGTAATGCTTAATATACACTGAAATTAAAATCTTTTCCTATTGAAGTTTAGCTCCTAATTAAAATGAGAGCACCAAAAACAGCGACGTTCTTTAATGGAACTAATAAACTTGATTGATACACTAGTCTTTAAAAAAATGTTTTAGGGCCAGCCCCATGGCCTAGTGGTTAAGCTCAGCATGCTCGGCTTTGGTAGCCTGAATCCGATCCCAGGGCATGGACCTACACTACTCGCTGGTGGCCATGCTGCGGCGGTGGCTCACATACAAAATAGAGGAAGACTGGCACGGATATTAGCTCAGAGCAAATCTTCCTCAGGAAAAAAAAATTATATGTAAAGATTCAAAAACATCAAACATTGCGATGAAGTGGAGCAGAAAGAGCAAATGCCTGACTTTAAAACAATGGCATGGCTATACCACTTAGTAGCTGAAAAACCTCAGATAATTTTTTAAAACTTTGTATAACAACCTATCTCACCAGGTTTTCAAGAGGACTTAGATAACATCTGCTCATTCAACCAACATTTATTGAACAACTATTATGTTCCAAGCCCTGGAACACATCAGTAGGCAGAGCAAACCCCATGCTCAACTTACATTCTATTTCAGGAGGAAAGGGGACTGGAAAGCACTAAATAGGCAGATAAATGAGACCATTTAAGTTAATGGTAAAACAAAGCAAGAAAACAGAACGCAGAATACAGAACGTGCTCAAAAGTTTCTTTCATCTTTAATGCTGACATATACCTAGTATATATCATTATCTCTGTTCTTAGTGAATTATAAAAAAATCAATCTTATACTATATTTACACTCATTTATTCTTGACTACAAACAGAATGAACAACAACAACAAAATTAAGGTTGATTCCATCAGAATAAAAATAACCCAATCCTGGAGATACAAGGACTTTGCAGCTGTCACAACAGAAGCCTGTGGAAAAACACTGCCTGATTCTTCGGATCTGACTCATGACTATGCCTAACATTCATTGTTCTTCAATGGTCAGACAACCATGTAGTATATTCTAAATCAGTGAAGGGCATTTTCTCCCCACCAACTTTTATGCCTGAAGATAAATGAGTAGAATTGTCATAAATAATATCTATCAGTGAGTAGTCTTTGATGACATGATTAGGACTCTACACAAAAAAATACATGGATATTTAAGCATCTTATGAAGAAGATTACATTACATGAATACATGAACACTTTGATTTCTTTTTTTTTATTAAGGAAGTGGGGGGAAAATAAATGATTTACTTCTTTAAGAAAACTGCAACATTTCACATCAATATACAATAGAGTCCTTTGACTGTAAATTACAACTGTTAGCTAATCATTTAGTCAAATAGCTCCATTAAACTAGGAATCAGAGGAATAAAAGAACAACAGGTCCACTAAAGATTTTACTTTAGCTTAAAATATAAAACCTGCTTTATTCCCTAGCCTTTTGATATAGTGCCAATCGTTGTCTCTTAAGGTGAAGTTGCTGACTACACCAGTGTCTTTGTTGCCTAAAATTCAACCCATGTACGTCATCTGCAATTTCCAGTTTCAATTTCTTCAAAGTGGAGTGGGAAGTTGAAGGTATGTGAGGGCAAATCCTTCCAATCTTGTACACTTCTCTGGCCCACATGTAATTCAAAAGCAAATTTAGGGAGTCTGACCAAAGCATTCAACTTCACTTACACCGAAACAACTCTTTTCAGTCTCATACTTCACTAAACTATGTAATACCTAATTAAATTACATGATCACAATTACAAGCATAATTGGCAAAAACAGGTTTGGTTTAAAACACAACTAACTCTTGGTAAGCCCACAACTCAACCTGCTGGGAGCAGAAATGATGGCAGGGGTTTGAACAGTGAGCAGCGTACTACAGGCATTTGTTAATATATTTTATAGAGAAATAGACGATTTCTGGTAAATTCACGGTGGGTTATTTGAGAATTTCCATAAAAATTTTAAAATATGAAATAAATTAATATTTAGAGAAAGTGAAAAAATGAAAAAATTTATCAAAAGCCAAGAAAAATGCTCTTCAAAATATCAACCCCTGCAATACCTCAAAATTCTATGCATATTCCTGTTAAAGAAATCATAAGCATCTGTAAATACTTCTGGAGCTAAAAGTAGCAGGTAAATTTCTATATACTGCAAACTATCTTATTCTCAATTGATCCTCTCACAAAAGTACAATTGTCAATCCATATTGCAATCTTGTCTAACATTCCTTAGAAATAACTTTTTAAATTTTGAATTAATAATGAAGGAGGTTGGAACCCACTGATTTAAGTACAAAGCTACGGGATTACAGATCAGTTTCCCTCAAAATGAATAGTTCCTTCTTTGCATTACTGATATGAAATCTCTTCATACTCTTGGTTTCTCCTTTCATTAAATGAACAAAACCCTAACGCCCCTTAGAAGAACTGTACTCAGTCATACTTGCGGAACATCTGGCTAAACTACTGCATTATCTCTAACACCCAGAACCACCAGTAAACAGGAAGTAAAATCCATTCACGCTGAGTTGCGAGTAACCTATGTATAGGCTAGTGCAAACCATGTGGGTTCGATTCTTATAATACAATATAAATTTAGTATCAAATCTTGAGATTCGAGAAAAGGACTTTGATTAGTAAATTTAAATTTAACAACCCGACACTTTAAAACCAAATCTTCAACAGAAATTGCCAAAGACGACCTCGAAATTAATTTTAATAGTCATTCCCTAAAGTGGAATTCTACTTTTGAAGAAAATATTAAGCAAGAGTTATTCCACAAAGGACCTGTAGCCTCTGGAGTTTCAGACAACAGATTCTTCAGTACTCCATGACTGTGCTTTGCTTTGACTGTGATTGGTAAAAACACATGAACTATGGAAATTTTTAATTATTAAATTGAGTGCTTATTTGAAACTTAAATTACAAAATCTAATTGGTACACTTTATAACATGTACGCTATTTTCAAAAATGTGTAAGACAGCCTTCAAAAAAAGGAGCCATTTTAAACTGATGGGCATAGCATATTGCATTTAAATACCAAGTCCAACCACATAGGCTGAGGTACAGAAAGAAAACAACTAAATGATTCAAGACTGAAAGTTAAAGGAAAAGTAAATTTTTAATAACTTAAATAACTGCACATATTAATATATCTATATTTTTCACTTATGCCTGCATGCACTATAGAACCAAAACTAAGTGCTCAATGATTTACAGATTTTAATTGAAACTAAACGGCACTAACTTATCAATGGCCTCACCTCCCTTTCAACTCCCCAAATGAGTGAAGAGTATAAAAAAATGACTTCTAATACCGGTATAGTGTAGATATCAATATATATTTCTCTATAAAGCTTAGAAACTCCTTCTCCTTTCTTTTACATAATTCATATTTTTAAAACAGAAAGTATGGCTTCTCATAGCTATGATTCTATTTTCTAAACTGACAAGAAACTATGTTAGGGAGACTAGAAAGAACTAGGGACACTCCTATCCTGCCCTGGGGAGCTTAAATTGAAATATTTTTAAAGGTAACTTGGCACTGTCTATCAAAACTTTAAATGCACACAGAAATTTATACTAAAAAGCAATTAAAGGCATAAAGTGATATATAAATGGATATTTATTACATAATTATTTTTGATAACTAAAAATTAAAGTCATTCTAAATGTGCTTCAATAAGGGACTGATTGAATAAATTATTATATCCACACAATGGAGTGCATTTTAAATGAGACTGAAAGATGTTTACGATGTATTAAACGAAAAAGCAAGTCTCTGAACAGTTGGGGTAGTAAATCTCATTTTTAAATTCTATAAATAAAAATGTCTATGTGCATATTAAAATATGCATAGAAAACAGCTATAAGAATATATATTGAGTGGCCGGCCCGTGGCGAGTGGTTAGGTTCACGGGCTCCACTCCAGCGGCCCAGGGTTTCGCTGGTTTGGATCCTGGACTCGGACATGGCACCGCTCACCAGGCCATGCTGAGTCTGCATCCCAGCTAGCACAACCAGAGGCACTCACAACTAGAACACACAACTATGTACTGGTGGGGGGGGTAGGGGAGCAGCAGAAGGAAAAAGAAGATGACTGGCAACAGATGTTAGCTCAGGTGTCAATCTTTAAAAAGATCTCTATAATATATATATATTGAACTTGCAGAGGATTTACAGAAACTCTCTTCTTTCAACTAAATATAACATTAATTTTGTAAGAGTAATTTATTCCCTAAAAGAAAAAAATTCATAATTATCTGGAACATTTTAACATTTTAAAGTGTTTTAGTCAAAAATTTCAAAACTTAAAGCACTTTCCATCTTCTTCCTAAAGAATTTTCCTTTCAATATTGGCTAGTTACTATATGCAAAACTGATTTTTATCCTAACACGTAATGAATATCACCCTCTCAAACTTTAAAAGTCATTAAACTTAACTTTGCAGAATTATACGAAACAAAAGTACTGTGATGCAAAATAATCATTGTATTCAAAGATGTGACTTTTTTTATATTTCATTCCAAATATTCATTTTCTTTAGGACAAAAGAATGGGACATAATTTTGAAGCAAAATTTAACTAATAAGTAAAATTCAATTTTTTTTATTTACATATCCTACAGGTTATAACAACAACATTTTCCAACAAGTATAACACTTCATTATCAAAATGTTCTCCAAAGTTCACCAAACTGCTAACTTTATTAATGGTTTTATCTTGATGCATAATATCAGTATTTCTCCATCTAAACTCAAAGCAAAAATTCTGATACTAAAAATATTTAGACTACGTATTTATTGTAGTAAACATATTTTAATATTTAAACCTGAGTTTCAAAATAAAGATTTATGCTCACTAGAATTCATACTTACAAAAATAATTTTACTTTTCTAAAATGCTTTTTTAAAGGATTGAAAATAATACATTTTTACT
The DNA here is from genome assembly GCF_021613505.1 of Equus quagga. Classification (NCBI taxonomy): domain Eukaryota; kingdom Metazoa; phylum Chordata; class Mammalia; order Perissodactyla; family Equidae; genus Equus; species Equus quagga. Next base: position 2,814,584 of record NW_025796728.1, on the reverse strand, counting down.
TTACCCAGTCGATGACGTTGATTATTGTAATTACTACGACAGATACTGATTCTGTCTTCTCCATCTACAGTCTTCTCTGATGAAGGCAAGCTAAGGCGTCTCATCTTAAGTAATCTTGGGGAACTTTCCTGAAAACTCTCTTTAGTATCCAAAACCACATCTCCCGAAAGAATGGGAGGAACGACTTTCTTTAAAAAATCCATTTTAAAGTTATCCTACATTACTAGACCCACAAGCACACAGAAAGGAGCTTGTACCAACTTCCTTGATGAGAAGGTGAGGTACACTATTTGCGTCAGAGAGCAAAGAAACGTCATGTGAATTTAGGTGGTGCTAAACACCAGGAGGTCAGCTGCCAGCTGTTTTGAAGCTGATTTCCAAGACCTTTGCTGTTCACACTGATAACAGACCCAACAGCTACAGACCATGAAACTGTACTTTATATACATGGACGTGTACACCTACGATGGGTGTGTTAACAGCAGTATCGAGACTATAAAATGTTTAGCATTCACCTAGTCTAATATTTAGACTTTGAAAACCTACACTGTGATAATGTTAAGACAAATTTACTTTGGAGTGAGGTGTGTGTGCCTTTAAATTAACTTACGGCTAAAGTGTGAAACAGTAACTTGTATTCAAAAGATAATTCTTACCATTCTGAAAATTCCCTAATGCACCTCAGGGACCTCAAGTTTTATGGGACATGAAAAGGAACGATGTAAAACTTTATATTGAATTATGAATATTCCAATACACTTTTTAAACACAAAATACCTCCTCATTACAATCAATTGTAATTATTAACAGTAGTGATAGAAACCTTGGCATGAATTACCAAAAACATAATTGATAATTTAAAATAAATGGACCTAAGAATATAAAGTTGAAGAATTTAAAGTATGAATATTTAATTCAATAAACCCAGTAATCAACCTTACATAATTTATTTCCAAATAACTGAACATTCTACTAACTATTTTAAAACAGCAAAAGTAGTGGATCCTACTGCTTTAATGTAACCCAGAAACATGACAAAATACGCCAGGGAAAGGTGCCTACATAAGACTTTGAGAACTGAAATTAATCTCTTTTCTCCTTTCCTTTGCCTGCCCTCTGGTGGGGGTACTGAGTGAGCAACAAGGAAATGAAAAAGCAAAGGGAACAGATAAAGCGTGAACTCCCTAAGTAATCAAATCGATAACTTTGAAGGATATACATTTTAATAATAAAAAAAAAATTTGATTCACTTAGGGAAACACAAATACAACCTCATTGTTCCAATACTCAACATGAAGAAAATCACTTACATATTTGAAAGATGAAGTATAAAATTGTCTATATAGGTAGGAAAAATTGTTGTAATGTGAAAACAAGTAATTTCTGGTTCTGAACTGCTGAGTTTTTAATCCTTATTCTTCTACCACAGAAATTATGAAGCCAATTATTCCTGAGCTTATTCCTTTAAAAGATTAACTGAAGGTCATCTACACATAAAGCATTAATATTAAGGTTCAGAGAAAATTTAGAGGATTTATTAATGCAAAACCTATCTCAGGGAATCTTACAGCAAAAAGGAAGGAAAAACAAGAAAGTTAAACACTTAAATTTGTTGCCCTGAAGCAGGACTGTACCTTCTAAAAAAAAATGTTGACTTTTAAAAAAAAGCTTCTAGGAAGTAGATTCTCTCTTAACCCTTGAGCATAAAAGGATAAAAATTCATATCTGATCAGCCTATTGCCCATATACAGAAAAAACCGGTTAGAACCACTGTCTGTATGCCTTAATATAGAAGTTATTACTGTGTCTTCCAGGTTGTTTTTTTACCTCTTTACAGATATGATATCATGTTTGTTACAACTTATGTTTGTGGTTTCCCTCAGGTCCCTCTGCAGGTCTTCCTTACGTATGGAACCCGGAAATAGTATATGTAACACATGCCGATTATAGAGGGCAAGTTACCTTCACATTTGTTCATGATATGCAGGGCAACCACCTGTGTCACTGTGAAGCCCACCTTCTAACCTGCACTTTCAACTGGGGAGAGGAAGGGCAAGGATTAGGTGTAACAGAAGAGACCACAGGATTCTTCTCACATCTCTTTCATTCAACGAATATCTGCTGAGCAGCTTCTATAATGCCATGTGCAAAACGCCAAGGCACCGAAGATATGTCTCTATTCCCAAGCAGCTTACTGTTTACGAAGGAAAAGAAACTCTCACAACTGCAATACTCCCTGCAGAGCTGGCCAAGGCTTTGTTGAGCCTGTGTTCCAGTTCAGTGCCCTCTGCTCAACCTGCTTCCTAACCCCCTCTCTTCATGGGTGGTGATCTCGAACAAACATTCTGGAAGCCAAACTCCTTTTAAGCATCAGCTTCGGGAGGACCCACCCTCAGACATACAGCCAGGGGAAAAGCATGGCATTCCAGAGACAAAACTGTATCCATTACTAGCTGAATCTACGAGGAGGAAATGCCACAAAGCCTTGTTTGCATGTTGGTTTTTCTAAGATCTCTGGTTGACTTATCACAACTTTGAACTCCTGGTATAATAGTTACAAGATTAAAAAAATTGTAATAGGAGCTAGGTGCTCAAATACGGCTTTTAAAAATCTTTTTAGACCTCATAGTCACTATCTAGCCTTTAGAATATTTATTATGATCTTACCGTAGAACTCAGGACAGTAATTTCTTGGTGGTAACTCGGATCATCTAATCCTGACTGTGGGACTCGAGCAGTTTTGAGAATTAAGCATTTAGGTGTTAATCATCCAAGATTCAAATAAATGGCTTCGGCTCTGAAGAAAAACAAAAGGCAACATTTACACATTAGATATGTTAATAACAAGTACATCTGTATGTCACTCATATCTATCCTTACTTCTTAATATATTATATAGTAACATCACTAGTGATGCAATTATCTTCTCCCGATGTTGCATTACATTTTTTCTAATTTTTATTATGAAAAATTTCAAAGTAATGCAAAATTACTGAGAATAGTAAAATGAACCCACCATTATTAACTCATGGAAAATCATGTTTCACTTATTATCTCCACCCACCCCCTCAACCCCTATCCCACCACTCTGGATTACTCTGAAGCAAATTCCAGACATCATACCACTTCATCTATAGATAATTCCATATGTCTCTAAGAGAAAGATTTGCTTTTTAAACATAAATCGATATTATAAAATGTACAATAAATAATTTCTTTATAACATCAACTACCAATCAGTGCTCAAATTTCCACAAGTGTCTCATAAGTGTTTTTGTAAACAGTTTGTTCCCAACTCAGATCTAAACAAAATTCATACAAGCAATTGTTACCATGTCTCTTTTTTTTTTTTTTAAAGATTGGCACCTGAGCCAATCTTTACCTGTTGCCAATCTTTTATTTTTTGTTTATTTATTTATTTTTTTCTTCTTCTTCTCCCCAAAGGCCCCCAGCACATTGTTGCATATTGTAGTTGTAGCCCTTCTGGTTCTGCTACATGGGACGCTACCTCAGCACGGCTTGATGAGTGGTGCCATGTCCATGCCCAGGATCTGAACTGGCGAAACCCTGGGCAGCCGAAGCAGAGTGCATGAACTTAACCACTCGGCCAAGGGGCCAGCCCGACCATGTCTCTTAAATTCCTTTTAATTTATAGCTTTCCTCATTTCTTCCTTCTCTTTGTAGTGACAAATAATGTTTTTACTAGCCAATGATTGAACTAATACATCAATACCTTAATATATCAATAATTTAATAATACATTTGATACATTTTTATTTTATTCACTAAAATAAACAGACTTGCAAAGTAGTTCACATATCCGCTAGGCCCAATATTTATCCCATTACAGACAATGTTTGGGATACATATTTTTCAAAGTCCAATTATAATAACTCTGAGGGAGTCATGGATTGTGAACTGTATCATATCTGTAATAATTTGATGGTTACTAAGAATGAAACTAACGACCACAGGGAGTTATCCTTTTACCATATATAAGGACTCACATATAATGGTACACATTCCATGTTTTTATTACCATTAAACATCTTGGCATTTTTCAACAGTTAAATAGACCACATTTTAAATCTGGTATTTAAATTCAAATTAACCTCATTTTAGATCATAACTGGTTTCTTACTATTTTTTGCTGTTGTTGTTAAATGAATTTAATCCTCAACCCAAGAGAAAGGACTAACTACTCTCTAAAGTATTAATTTTGTACTTAAACTTCTTAATTTGAAATTCCTTTAGCCAAGTTAGAAAAATATAATATTCCATTTACTTACAGGCATAATCAACTAAATCATGATTAAAACCAAATCTTTGAAGCCAAAAAATTGGTAAATATGAATAAAATACTAATTTATATGCACTTGTTCATAATCAATGTCATCCAGACTTCCCAGAATTTTTGAGTGCCAACCAAATATTTCTGAATCTACTAACAACATGACATCTACAATTCTGCCATAATTCTTGACACTTTTTTTTATCTTAGGTTCATGGAATCATTTCTCCTTCCAAGCAAACAAAGCTTATGTGACAAACAGCATATCATTTCTGTAGATGTTGGGTAGTACAATCATGCATTGGTCTATATTTAATGAAATTTAAACTATTTTTCACTATCTTCTAGGACAAATCACAAAACCAATTACTACTGTAATACAAGGCAGTTTTAGGAATACTGCAACAATTTCAAATAGGATTGAGTTGTACCACCATGTCTAGGTCTTTCGTTTTGCTTCACTTTTGAATAACTTTCTGTTCAGGCATAGCAAGGGCTAATGCCATGCTTTTTATATGTTTTCTCTTCTTGTAACCACACCATCAGAGCACTGTATCATTTTAAGACTTTCCAGTGTTCATCTAGAATTTTCAGGATCTCTTTAATAGATACACAACCTTCTTATTTTCAACTTTCACTTCTGATAAAATAAACATATGTCTTTGGTTACCCTGGAAAATATTTGGTTTATACTCCTCTGGCTTTCTTTATAAGTTATAACCATTTTTAGCAGGGATGGGTTTTTCTTGTTTTTGTCTTGGTTTGGGGTTTTTTTTCACGTCAATTTCTTTTTCATCTTGTCTCCATATATCTATTACTTAACATGGGACTCATTTTTATTTTCATTTCACTTGATTAATTTGGAGAATATTTTATCTACAAGAAAAGTAATTTTTATTACTACTTTTACAAAACTATTTTTGAGATGGTCAAGGTCAGAGAGGTTAGGTAACTGTGGTCATGGTGTACACATGATCGATGCTGTTGTTTCTTATTTTAAAAGAAAAAAGTCATAAGCAAGAGTGACTTGAGGAGGTCAGTTGGTTTTTGACAACACTAAAGAGAAGACTGTAAATAGTCAAATAGCAAAAGCTTTGAAGGGGCAAGGCTGCAGCAAAAGTAATGATCTAGTAGCTTCCATGTGCAATAAAGAGAACAGTTGCCCAGCTCTGGCGCTTGGGAGGATCTCGGGTCAAATGAGGTCCTCCAGGGAGAACATTGCTTCACTCAGGCCAGAAAGTAAAAGAGAAAGTTGAATGGTGTTCAGATAGCACATTAACCTCATTTCCTTTCTAAACAGAGCTACTAGAATAACAAAGAACAGAAATGCCACAAATTTAATGTATCTTAATTGTAATAAGACACTTGATATATATGTCTCTCATATACACTGATACAGAAAATAATAATCTCAAGCAAATAGAGCACAAATTAAGAGTAAATGAATCTCAGTGATGTTCATTATAATATTCTCAATACTTGTCTGTATACTTCATAATTTGAAAAGGAGAACAAGGAAGTTTGGTGCCTAGCACAAGGTAGATGAATTCAACATAAAGAAGAATAACTTAATTATTGCACAATTAATGAAAAGTCTGCATCATAAAGATATGAAGTCCCTGCTCACTGAGTTTTTAGGCAAAGGTTCTCAGAAATGCTATAGAAAGGGTTATATCCCACTGCGTAAAAAGATTAGGCTAAATTACTTCAAAGATCCCAACTCAAAACTCTAAAGCTGACTTAAAAAGGTACTTTATACTTATACTTGAACTGAACCATGTGGTGACCTAGAAACTCACTGTATGTCAAGTAAAGAAAGAAACCACATTGCAAGATACGGAATCTATGAGAGCAAATTCCTGCCTTCCATTAAAATTATTCTAAGAATCTTGCAAGGCTTCTTCAAATGATGCAAAAGACTAAATGATGGAAAAGTTCTGACAGGCTTTTAGAGTAAGGATGCAATGGTTTTCAAATAAATTTAGAATAATCATAGGTCCTATTCACAATAGCAAAACAATTATGGAAAATAAAATGTAGTACTTTTTTAATCTGCCAAACATTATATAAAACATAAAAAATCTACTCACAAATAATCAAGTGCAGGCAGCAAACAATTATTCAAATATCTTTTATGTCTGACTGGTAAGAATAAAGAATTTACAATCACCCCTTTAATTAACCAAGAAAATTGATGATTCATAAGAGTAAAACTGGTTCCATCACACTCGAATTTTTAGAAATTCACTTTTTCTCTTATTTTAGAAATGATATACTTCAAAAAATTTTTTAAATGGAATTGCATCTTAACTTCCCTGTCATTCTTTTTAACCTTCTCCTAAATGTCAATTTTAAAAAGTACAGAAACTCATTACGCTGGCTAATGTAATCACAGACTACTCTATATCTATCACCTGCTAAAAATGCTGTATAATGGTAATGAGCTAGAATAATTGGGCTTCACTGCAAAAATCTAAATCTCTTGCTGATAAAGCAATGTTCTCTGCAGTTAAATTTTGTTGATTTTACATTTTTAGCCAGATTATCAGTTATTGCCATACTACTTGATCTAATGAAAACAATTATGAAAATTTTCCATTCACAAACTTAAGGGGAAGTTTTTTATAAAGGTTTCATTCATTGAATCAAATGAAAACAGCATCAGAATACAACATTTTCTGAGATACTGATGAAGGGATATGTATTGTTTAAAGTAATTTTCCTACTACATTTCCACGTTGGCACAGAAAAAAGGAAGGAAGGAAGGAATTCAACCACAAAATTATCATACAAATGCTCTACCTACTTAACTAGACTTCAACACCAAGAGAAAATTTTTGAACAAATGTAGGAACAGACCATAACACATCAACCTCACTAAGTCTGGAAGGTACTCCCATCCCTAAATTCTAAAAACCCAGGACTATAACTATGACACATATAATTCACAGAAATTCTATATTCAACAAATACTTATTGATCAGAACTACGTGCCAGGAACCAGGGACAGGGGAGTGAATAAAATAGACAAAAAGCCCTAGCTTCATGGAGCTTACATTCCAGCAGGAACTTGAGCCTTTTTTGGAGTCATTCCTATAAGAATCTGAAAAAAGCGCTTGGAGGCCTCTCCTTCCAAAATGCACATAGACCTAATTTCACAAGGTTATCAAACTTTCTAATCCAATCATTAATTATGGATTAAGAACCTCTGATAAAAACCCTCCTTATATTTATTTTCTATCATTTATCATAGATAGCTTCATAATTTTACTATTCATAATAAAAAGAATAGTACTTTTTTTCCATTAAAATACTCATGGCTTTCAAATTTCAATGGAATGTTTTCTATTTATTCCATTTGAACCTCTCACAAATTTCTAGGCTGTCAGATTCCTTTATCAATCTTGGTCTTTCCAGAAAACTTAATCCTAACCTCTTTGGCAGCTTCATAGGGAAATTTTCTTTCATTCATTCATTATTCTCTGGATCCCCTTAAATTAAAATCCCCCTCCCCTGCCCAAATTCTCGGTTAAATTCTTTGTAGAAGTCACTTCAAGAGTCTCTGGAAGAAGATATGCTCAAGAGAAACCACAATAAAACTTTAATCATTTAATACAAACCAACAATTAACCAAAAATTTTTCTGTTTTTGCTTGTCACAAAAAGAGAGTAAGCAACCCCCTAGAGAGAACTGTCTTTTTAATTAAAAAAATGCAACATCTAAAACACTTTCTAGGCTCATTATAATCTCTAATCAATGTGTTATACCTTTTATAGCTATAATTTTAAAAATTTACAATGGAAATTTTTCTACCTAATTATGACCCTGAGGTCCCCATGCAAATCTGATACATATATTTTGAATGTTTTTATAAAACTATTCACAATAAAAAGTTTCTGGGCTAATCTAAATTTTAAGTTAATCAGAAAAATGAGGAAGTAATTGCTGAAGGTCATCGAGCAAGTAAGTGCCCACGATTTGATCTCTAAAGTTGGTCTCTCCTCTCTTTCTCTGCGTTTACTGTCTCCGGCAGGCTTAGAGAAGCCTGACTTTTATAAGGGCAACTAAGAAAGCACCAATTCCCATTGATGTTTAGATGACCTATTTCTCCCAAATTTATAGCCGCAAAACAACTTCTCTAAACGTAAGAAGGAATGATCACTTGTGACCTGCAATCTCACAGCCTGTGTAAAGCCTTTAAAATGTTTGCGTTCTTGACTCAATAATTCCATTACTAAGAGCTTTTTCTAGGACGATAGTCAGAAATGCTCATGCAGATTTATTCACAAAGATGTTCATTGTACCATTATTCCTATGAGCAGAATCATGCAGGGGAGACAGAACAAAAACAAGGAACCAGTTGAAGAGATCATGGTTTATCCCCAAGATGAAAAGTTATCTATCAATGAAAAAATGTATTTTTTACTAATATGTCACCATATTCACTATATATTTCTAGGTAAGAAGTAAAAAACCAAAACTATTTATAGTATCTTCACAATTGTTGGAGATAAAACCACATTTAGAAGCAAAGAATAAACTTAGAAGGATAGAACCAAAGTGTCTAGGTACTTAATCTCTCTGTGCCTCCATTTTCTCATCTATAAAACAAGGATAATAAAACCACTGGGGCTATTGTGAGAATTAAGTGTAAAAGATAAAAAGTGCTTCAATAGTGCTTGACATGGTAAGTACTCAATAAATGTTCATTGTTGTTTAACATATTACATATGCTGACAAATACACAACACTTCCAAAAATTAGTACTGAAGAAATCAAACTCACTCATAATTCTAATACCCAGAGATAGCCACTATTAGCGCATTTTAATATCTGGGTTAATTTCCTTCAGGTCTTTTAATACGTATTACACATTTTATAAAGTTAGTATCATATTGTATCATTTCTAGCGGTTACAAAATATCTCAATATTTTATGAATACATTATGTGTATTTAATCATTCCACTATTATTAGGTCCAATTTTTCACTGCTATAATTAATATTACAGTAAATACCTTGATTGGCAGTCTTTGTACACATCTTTGATTTTTCCCTCAAGAAAGAGTCTAGAAGCAGAATGTCTATCTCAAATGGTCTGAAATACACTTGGCTTTACTCCCCTACTGACCTATACGGAATGTAGGCACATACCACGTGTTTTAAAATGCCGATTTCTCTCTTTTCTCCATGGATACTTAAAGGCTATTAATTGGCTTTTCCATTGTAACCTTTCTATTGTTTTTTTGTTACAACTGCTTATCAGGTATTTCTCTTTTTCCATTTATTCCATTTAAAGGATCTCATTTTTCCTTTATGTCACTCTAACATCCCAAATACAATTTGAGTGTTAATTACTTCAGTACCTCTCTCAAAAAGGTTCTTAAGATTCTACTTTATGTCTAGAAATGGAAATCCTTGTCTTTCAGAAATACATCTTGAAACATTTACAGATGATGTTTTATGAAAGAGGAACTACATCAAAATAAGTGGGAATTGGGGGAAAGGAGTGGGTAGAGATAACAAAGAGCTGAAAAATGTTGAAGCTGAAGAATGGGCATGTAAATATTCATTCTACCATTCTCTCTATTTAAGTATTTTTAAAACTATCTTTAGTGGGAAGAAACTGCTTTAAAATAAATCTTTAAAAGAAGATATAATTATTAAAATCTATAAAACAATTGTGGTTTACCTTCTACCACAGGTCTTAGAGAACAATAATTCAAGGATTATAAAAAAAAAAAATAACAAGACCAAAAATATTTAAGCCAAATTCAAAAGTGAAGTAAACAACTACAGTATTTAGAATCTCTCAATTACACTTGCCAGTAATTCCCACAGATAAAAACATACTACAATGCCTTTTTCCAAACCATGGCTTCAGCTTAGCATGCTGATTCTCCGAAACAATATTAGTATTTATATTGTGCATTACAAGAACACAATTATGCCTCTGTATGTGCCCACATGAATATTTGATAAGTACTTTTATTATGTACTAGTATTAAATAATCCAAATTCTCTCAGTGCTTAAATCACATCTTGGTACCAAGTTAGGCACATCATAAACAATACTTACAGATTAGCAGTTAGGTCCACCAAAGCGTTTATTTGTACCCAGAGGCGTGCAAGCAAGACCAGCATAACGGAAAAACCACCTCGCTGCACATCTTTTATTAAGACGTATTGTGGGAAAATATCACCTGCATATATTTCTACCTCTGCAGAAATATACCTTGGCGTCAGGTTATGATAACAAGAGAGCTTAGCAAAAAGAGTAAGAACAAATCTAGGGATAGGGGATCAATGGCCGCTCAGTGGATTTAAAGGGTGAAATGGACAGGTTAAACACATGCTTTCTAAACTCTTTTCACTGCAGTAAAAAAATACATTTTATATAAATGTACTTACAATATATTTTATATAACAACCCCAGTATATATACACCCACATGATACATTTGAAATAATCTGCAATACATTTTGATAGTCTCCAAACTATTTCTTTTTAAAAGTGTTATTTTCGAGTCACTACCCACTAAAATAATTTCTTGACTTCATAGGTTTAAATCTCAGGACTAAAAAATTGGCCTGGGAAAAACAGCCTGCTTATCCTCCTGTTCACCAGTCGAAGGCAATGGAAGAGAACATCTGACAAACTAGACATTTCATGCCACCCAAGCATTCATCTGCCTGAATTCCTGTCTGCCCTGAACAGAAAATGACATCATTACATGTATGGGAGGATGGGGAGTGGGGACAGGAGACACTGAAGTGGGCAGGAATCAGACGACCACTGCTTAAACACACATACACACACACACAGCCCTAAGAGAAGATAATCTCTTAAATTTCTTCCAGTTCTAAAATTCTGTAGTTCTAAGAGTTGGCTCTGAGATTATGAGTCCCTAAAGGGTAAGAAATTCATTGCTACATCTCCCACAGTGCCTAGCAAACTGACTTTCATAAAAATAACAGAGCACTACATAGAAATTAAACTCAATTAACAATATGCAAACTAGGCATAAATGTAAAGGTTCCTGTCATTTAAACGTATGTTTTCCACACACTGTTAGATGTAAAAATCAATGCTATTGTATATTATTTGAAAACTCATAAGCATAAAAATGCTAAAATATATATATAGCGGATGTATATGTATGTGTGTGTATATATAATACATATGCCACAAATACTATTCCTGTTACTTTATCCATAAAAGGTATAAAAACAATTCACTGTAAAATTATTCTAAAACTCAGAATGGAATTAAATTACTAACTTTTAGTTTGAATTAAACCTTTTTTCCTGTCTGCTTAATGATACTACATTAATGGCAGAGAAATAAGCAAAACATGGGCCTAGTACAAAAGAAAAGTAACAGCAGAGGACTAGACAATATAGAACTTTCATAACCATGATTTATAGTACTCTAAAGGCTACCAGTTTGGGCCCAATGGTCTCCTCTGCTTTTATCTTAGAAGGAATAGTTTTCATCAAAAAAATTTTAATGACATTGAAGTGTTTCCATATATATATTAACTTTCACTAAATTATTATGGCTTAATTGAAGTGAGAGAGAAGGTGAAAAAACAGTCTTCAAAAAAGACTTCCAACTTCAAATCACAATAAAACCTTTTATAAATAAGGACAACAAAGTCAATCCTTGTGCCTTTTATATAATGTTATAAAATGCCATATGATGCAAAAAAAGACAACTTTCTCATGAACCTGAAAATTACACACAACTCTTTCTTTCCATAAGCTTTACCTAAAATTCCATTACTTTGAGGTGCTGGATTAAATTATTTGGAAAAAATCTAGGATTTTACCAAAATTAATATAATTTCTGATTTTTAAATGAGGAAAATGTTTACAAATATACTTTTGTTACTTAAAAGAATAATGTACTTTAATGGGCCGATTCCAAATTTCCAGTTCTGCTTAACATTTCTCACCAGTTCTTGGATTTCTAAATTTAATTACTACTAACTAAAACATACCTTTCAAAAGCTTCATGGAGAAGGACCTGAATTTGTTCCTTGAAAGAAATAAGGGAATTAGAGAATCTGCATTGGCAGAGGAGAAAGAAACAAGACTGGGAACGACAGAGGTGGTACAGGAGACAGGATGGGATTAGCCTCTCTAGAGATTATTCATTAAAGAACTGTTAAAGATAACGTCAGACAATATAACTGGACCAGTGACTGTTGAGGAGTCTCCACAAGCCACAGGGAGATGAACACCTAACACTGACTGAGGGTCAACCCTGAACTCCCAGAATCAGCACGAAGTGGCACTTAGACACAACGGCAACCTTCCAGGAGTTTACAGATCCGCTGGAAGAGAGACACACGCGATGACGTGTTTTAGGTGATTTGAAAGAGGTTACCTAAATATGTTCAAGCTACGATCAGGTCCAAGCGAGACAGTCATCAATTTAAGTGGAGGAGGGGACAGGAAAGACTTTGTCAAGGAAGTGGTGCTCACAGCTCCATTGCCAGAAGAGTAACTGGAGCAACAATCTACAACTACACGAATGGCTTTTTGCCTCTCTTTGAGGAGCTGGCTAGCTGTTGACAGAAGAGCTGCTTGAGTGGCATATTAAGGCTTAACAAATATGACTATTTCACTGCAGCCTCCAAGCCATAACTTCCCAATGTGACAGGCTCCAAAGTTGGGTGCTATCACATACCCTTTTAGTTACACAACAGGACCTGGCTTCATCCCAAAAATGGTTATCCTAGGATTGCCTCTTCCTCATGTTTATGAACAGAAGTATTGTGTCCAGTAAGGTTTACACTGATGGACTGTTCCTCTCACTCTAGAAATGTAGAAAGGATAATAAGCAATTTATTCAGATCAAGATCCTCTGTACAGAAAATAACACATTTCAAAGTTAGTAACAAAACAACATTCCAAATCAGTTTGGTCACTATGGATGACCATATAGAACACGCCACAAAGCTTAATCCTTCACATTCCAGTACATCCAGTGACTCTAAAAGGACTGCACACAAAAGTCAAAAAGCCCCACCCTACTCCACCAATAGGCTTTATTCTTCACAGTGATTAAGTCAGTCTGAACATTTTACAAATACAGAAGGGTAGAATTCAGAATTGGTTCACTGCACCCTAAGAAATGGTGCTCTGGAAATCCAAATTAATTAAGTACCCAATAATAATAATAACAACAACACTCATCACTGAGGCCCTACTATGTGTGAGAAACCAAGTTAGGTGCTTTACACACATTACTTCAGTTTAACCCAAACAAACCCATAACTTCTGTAAATGTTCAACTTTGCAGCTGTGGAAACTGGCAAAGCTAGTAAATGAACTGAGAAATACTGCACATCTGGATTCTTTTATATCTTGAAAAAATAAGCTGTTATATGGAGTTACATTAGATGAAGTTCTCAAATTAAAATGCAATTATGATTTCAATGTTTTTATACTGATTCTGAATCTCAGAACAAAAGCTAGAGATCTCTTTAAAAAAAGGATAATTAAACATAATTAACACACAATTTATCTTAAATATTCCATAAAGAATAAATTTGCCTCATCAACAGTAAAAAATAGGGGGGCCAGCCCAGTGGCATAGTGGTTAACATTGCACGCTCCATTTCAGCAGCCCAGGGTTCACAGTTCGGATGCCAGGGGCAAACCTACCTCACTCATCAAGCCAGGCTGTGGTGGCAGCAACCCACATTCAAAACAGAGGAAGACTGGCACAGATGTTAGCTCAGGGACAATCTTCCTCAAGCAAAAAGGAGAAGATTGGCAACAGATGTCAGCTCAAGACCAATCTTCCTCACCAAAAAAAAGTAAAAAGTAGGGAGAAAAAGGAGAAACCATTTATAACCAACAAATCGCAGAAATGCTTATATTGAGACTAAATTCAATCCTCTTCTGTTAATGTCTTACTATTAATTTAAAAGTCCAAGCACAACTTTATAAAGGAAAGTGACATCCTCCTGTTTCAGCCAGAATTCTTAAAACAATCTTTAACCTAAAATGTATGTTTCCCAAAGATGGATGCTCACAATTTAACCACAGTGAAATTTAACCAGCTGCAAAATTCTGTATCAGGACTTTCTACATTACAGAGAAAACCTGACAACGTATGCAAGTATCAATTGTCATATCTGTGGTTTAAAATGAAACTCCCTCCCCTCAACTCAAATCATCCTTTCTCTTCTGGGTCCCTGCATGCCTCTTTTCCTTTATTCCTGCTCTATGTTGAGAGAATATTTGGTCCCTAGCTCAGTTTAGTCAAGTTCAGAGTCATGGGAATAATACCTTTTTAATGTTGTCTCTGGATCAACTTCCAAATTTAGGTTATGCTCTTCTTCTCATTAAAAACTTTAATATAAATTCAAATCATATTAAGACGGGATGTAAATGCTAACTGCAAGATTTATCAGAATAAAGCAAAAACGAAAATAAAAATTTTTAAGCTTTCTAGAAACCCAATACCAGGTACAGTATAATAAATAAAAACAGACATAATTCTACCACCTTCACTGAGCTCAACTGTATATCAAGCTCGGTAGTGAAGGACACAAACAATGAATAGGACATTGGCTATGACCCTAAGGAATTTGTTGTGTGGTGTGACTCATCCAGCTCTAGGACCATCCCTCCTAAACTGCTGTAGAAGGAGAGTGTTGTAGAAAGTTCCAATATGGTACAAATGGAGTTATTACCAAACAGCAAATGCTTATCTTCTAATATATCAGGCTTCTGAATTAATGTTGTGATCATATTTGAAGGTATGACACTCATGTAGGATTTGAAATGAGAGAGGAAATAAGATGTGGGGAGTGCAGCGTGAGGAACTGAGTCATTTCTCCCACCTTGCCAGGTTTTTTCACCCTTGCTATTAGTTACATAAATCCTATGTGGAATGCAATATTTCACTTATGACAATTTTACCTTTTAAGCCTTTCATAAACCTGTCAAACTATGAGCTACATGGACCAATTTTTGTTTTATAGATTCTCAGTTTTAAAAATAAAAGCTTGTTCATCCCTCCAAACTAAATGCATTATGATTGAAGATCACAGTACCAAATGATCATTTGATTCTTACCGATAAGTACCTGTCCTGATTAATGTTTCAAAGTAATTTAAAAAAAAAAAAACACAAAAACATATTCCAGAAAATAAGACAATGTGCTAATTTAACCCTAAGCAAGCTCATTTAAAATTCCCATTAAGAGATTTTTACTTTAAAATCATACAACCAAAATACTTCTCATTAGTTAATATTGTTGAAACATCAAAAATTTCAAATGCGACTTTAGGAAACTTACTTTTAAAATAGGTTTAAAAGGTTTAGTCCCTACTGCATCTCCAATGACAAAAATAAATCCCATTCAGTATGGAACCAAAATTATTATAATCTCCTGACCCTTTTATTTAAAATCGCATACAAAAGAAATCTGTATAAACCCTATTTCAATTATAATTTCAGAGAAATGATCTCACATGAGAAAGCAGCACAATGTATGTAGCGCAGTTACACAATAGTAAGCTATATTAACTCAAAGTGAGTTAACCTCATTTACAAGAAGAAAAGGAGAGAGGGAAGAAGAGGAGAGAGGAAAATTTATAAGAATAAAAAAAGATACAGTACATAAAATCATTTTGCAAGTTTATAGACAGTAAACGATAGTCCCCTGTCTTCATCAAAGAAAACATGCTGGCTGGCCCTGATACACAAACAAAAGCACATGGGCGAATCAAGTATATTAATCTCTGTCAACATGCAGACTACGACATTTAACCTAGCAGGATGCCTGGTAAGTTAGCCAAGCAGATAGTTAGTCCACAAAACACCGCAGGTAAAAGCAGAGGTACATTTAGACATGCTCCATATTTATGATTTTATTGCCCATTCTCCACCATCATGGAAACTGAGTATTTAATACTCTAAACATGCCATTACCCCCAGTAAGTCATAAGAACTCTCTGATATTGCCATAAAAACATATTTTTGTCAAACTAGTGTAGAGAGTATAAGTATTATTTGATGTTCACCGAACTGCAGACTGTTTCAAAAGGCAAGTAAGATATTCCCCTCTAAATGAGGTCACTCTCTGAAGGTTCAATACAAGATACTTGCAAAATTGTACTTGAGACTTGTTTCTTTTATAAGAGATTGCCAATGAGTATCTACCACATGGAATGCTCCCTAATCTCATCCAATTCAATTCGACAAATATCTCTTGAGTTCCTATGAATTACAAAAACGAAAAATACACAAGTCTTTGCACTCCAAATACACAAATATAGTAATACAACACAGACTCTGATGAATCCTAGAACCAACACATCAACAAAGGAAAATAGGGTATGTGGGTTAAAAGTCAACCAAACTGAGAGATTTAAGAAGGAATAGGGGAATAGTGAGGATTTAAGAAGGAAGAGGGGAATAGTTAGGATTTGAGTGGAGCCTTTAGGAAAAAGAAAAAAGAAAGAGGAAACAGCATTCTGGAGGTGGAGATGTCATGACACAAGATGAAGATGAGCTAAAGAAAAGAGGTAAAAAAAAGTATCAGTCTGGTTGCCTAAAAGAAAGTAGTCTCAGAGGAGCAGACCATGAAGCTCAAGGAAAATAATAAAGGCTTCAATTTCAAGTGGGCTTTCACTTTTCCACAATGAAGGAGTCTATTAGTCAGGGTTCAGAGACTACAGAGAAACAGAACCACTAAGATATACATCCATGTGCCACGTTAACGACGTTTCAGTCAATGATGAACCACACATGTAATGGTGGTTCCATTAAGATTAGTACCATAAAGCCTAGGTGTGTAGTTAGCTATACCATCTCATACTGTAGGGAAGGAAGAAATTTTCCTCGACTCTTATAGGTTATTCCAGCTGGTCTAAGAATTGAATTGACATGAGAGAGATTAACAGAGAAAAACAAACAAAAGTTTAGTAACATTTGTATATGGGAGAACCAAGTAACTCGTCAAAACGGCCAAAGCCCTCACCTTAAACACCATCGTCAGCTAAAGACAAAAGAAGATGTTGGGGTTGGGGAAAGACTTCAAAGGGAAGGAAGGCAATTCACAAAAGGAGCAAGTACTTGGAAAAGAAGTATTTGGCCACACAGAAACAGAAGAACACAGAGGGAGCCCAACAAACAGGTTTTTCTAGATTCCTCCTGTCTACCACCCAGTTCATGTTATGCTAAGGTGATAGCTCGCTTCCTGAAACAAATGGAATTCCTTTTTTAGGCAGTTAAGGGAGAGGTAACAAGAAAAACTTTCTGAGCCTTTTGTTCCTTAAAAATAATCAGCCTAAAATAATAACCACGTTAAAGAGACATATTTTTGGATGGCAAATTTTGCTCCCCCTCAGTACAATCTGTGATGTTCACACAACAAAGAAATCCCATAATGATGCATTTCCCAGAACATACCCCATCATTAAGTGACACAGGACTGTAAATAGACATACAAGAGGAGATTTATTATGGGAATTAGCTTACATGATTATGGAGGCTGAGAAGTCCTACGATATGCCATGTGCAAGCTGGAGAACCATGAAAGCCAGTGGTGTAATTCAGTGGGAATCCGAAGGCCTGAGAAGTAGGGGAGCAGATGGTGTAACTCCCAGTCCAAAGGCCAAAGAGGGTGGAGGGTGCTACCAGTCTAAGTTTTGGAATCCAAAGGCCCCAGAACCAGGAGCTCAAATGTCTGAGGGCAGAAGAAGATGGAAGTCCCGGCTCAAGGAGAGAGAGCAAATTCACTCTTCCTCCATCTTTTTGTCCTATCTGGATCCTCAACCAATTGGATGATGCCCACCCACACAGGTGAGGGTGGTTCTTCTTCAGTCTACTGATTCTAATGCTAATCTCTTCTGGAAACACCCTCATAGACAGATCCAGAAATAATGTTTTACCAGCTCTCTGGGCATCCTTTAGCCCAGTCAAGTGAGCTAAATGCTTGACACATGAAATTAACCATCACAGGGAGCCACCATGAGTTTTTGAGAAAGAAAGTGATATAAATAGACCTGAGAGTTCTAAAAGCTATCTTTTGAAGCATACTGGATGGGAAACAGAGACTAAAACAGAGTGGGGCCAATTTTTAAAAATCCATCATAGTAGTAGAGAGAACTTTCCGAACTAGTGGGGTGGATATAGAAATATGGGAAGAATGAGCAAAGCGCTAAAGTAGAACTGAAAAAGTCCTCCAACTGAACAAATGTGGCACCATCCCTTTCACAATTACTCTCTCAGTCTTCTAAGCAGGCTCCTAAACAACTTCTACACACACCCCTTTCCAACATACTCTCCCCACCACGGCAGAGTGACCATTTTACAAAGCAAGCCAGATCACATCTCATGGCCCTCTACCCCTTCTCCCTATCGGCCAGCAACCCTGGTCTTTTCATTTCCTAGAAGTTCAACTTCTTTCCTGACTCAGGATCCTTCCACACACAGTTTCCTATACCTGGAAACTGGCACCTTGGCTTTTTTTCACCACATTAACCATAAAAGACCTTCAAATCTCAGTTCAAATTTCGCAAAGAGGCTATTCCTAACCTCTCCAATCTAATCATGTATCCCAATCTTTAAATTCTCTCTTGAAACGCAGTCATCAAACACAGGCATACCACATTTTACTGCACTTCACTTTATTGTGCTTTGCAGATATTGCGTTTTGTAGATATTGCGTTTTTTTACAAATTGAAGGTTTATGGCAACCCCGAATCGAGCAAGTCTATCAGTACCATTTTTCCAACAGCATTTGCTCGCTTCGTGTGTCTGTCACATTTTGGCAATTCTCACACTATTTCAAACTTTTTCATTATCATTATATTTGTTATGGCAATCTATGATTAGTGATCTTAGCTGCTACTATTGTAATTGTTTGGAGGCGCCAGGAACCGCACCCATATAAGACAGTGAATTTAATTGATAAATGTTGTGTGTGTTCTGACTATTCCACCAACAGGCTGTTCCCCTGTCTCTCTCCCTCTCCTTAGGCCTTGCTATTCCCTGAGACACAACAATATTGAAATTAGGCCAGTTAACAACCCTACAACGGCCTCTAAGTGTTCAAGTGAAAGGAAGAGTTGCACGTCTCTCACTTTAAATCAAAAACTAGAAATAATGAAGCTCAGTGAAGAAGGCATGTCAAAAGTCGAGATAGGCTGAAACTAGGCCTCTTGTGCCAAACAATTAGCCAAGTTGTGAATTCAAAGGAAAAGTTCTTGAAGGAAATTCAAAGTGCTACTCTAGTAAATACACAAATGAGAAGAAAGTGAACCAGCCTTATTACTGATATAGAGAAAGTTTTAGTGGTCTGAATGGAAGATCAAACCAGCCACAACATTCCCTTAAGCCAAAAACTAATGCAGAGCAAGGCCCTAACTCTTCTCAATTCTACGAAGACAGAGAGGTGAGGAAGCTGCAGAAGAAAAGTCTGAAGCTAGCAGAGGTTGGTTTATAAGGTTTAAGAAAGAAGCCGTCTCCATAAGATGAAAGTGCAAGGTGAAGCAGCCAGTGTTGACATAGAAGCTACAGCAGTTTATCCAGTAGATCTAGCTAAGATAATTAATGAAGGTGGCTACACTAAACAACAGATTTTCAAGGTAGACAAAAGAAGAAGATGCCATCTAGGACTTTCATAGCTGAAGAGGAGAAGTCAATGCCTGGCTTCAAAGCTTCAAAGGACAGGCTGACTCTCCCATTAAGGGCTAACGCAGCTGGCGACTTTAAGTTGAAGTCAATGCTCATTTACCACCCCAAAGATCCTACGGCCCTTAAGAATTATGCTAAATCTACTCTGCCAGAGCTCTCTAAAAGGAACAAGAAAGCATGGATGACAGCGCATCTGTTAACTACATAGTTGACTAAATATTTTAAAACCATTGTTGAGACCTATGACTCAAAAAAAGATTCCTTTTGAAATACTACTGCTCATTGACAATGCACCTTATCACCCAAGAGCTTTGATGAAGATGTACAATGAGACTAATGTTGTTTTCATGCCTGCTAACACAACATCCATTCTGCAGCCCATAGATCAAGGAGTAATTTCGACTTTCAAGTTCTATTATTTAAGAAATACATTTTATAAGGCTATAGCTGCCACAGATGCTGATTCTTCTGATGGATCTGTGCAAAGTAAATTAAAAACCTTCTAGGAGCCAGCCTGGTGGCACAGCGGTTAAGTTTGCACATTCTACTTCTCGGCGGCCCAGGGTTCACCAGTTCAGATCCCGGGTACGGACATGGCACTGCTTGGCAAAAAGTCGTGCTGTGGCAGGCATCCCACGTATAAAGTAGAGGAAGATGGGCATGGATGTTAGCTCAGGGCCAGTCTTCCTCAGCCAAAAGAGGAGGATTGGCAGTAGTTAGCTCAGGGCTAATCTTCCTCAAAATAAATAAAAAATAAAATAAAAACCTTCTAGAAAGGATTCACCATTTTAGATGCCATTAAGAACATTTGTGAGGAGCCAGCCCCGTGGCCGAGTAGTTAAGTTTATGCGCACTGCTTCAGTGGCCTAGGTTTTCCCCAGTTCGAATCCTGGGCACGGACATGGCACTGCTCATCGAGCCATGCTGAGGTGGCATCCCACATGCCACAACTAGAAGGACCTACAACTAAAAATACACAACTATGTACCGGGGGGCTTTGGGGAGAAAAAGGAAAAATAAAATATTTAAAAAACAAAAAAAAGAGCATTTGTGATTCATGGGAAGAGGTCGAAACATCAACATTAACAGGAGTTTAGAAGAAGTTGATTCCAACTTTCACAGATGACTTTGAGGAGTTCAAGATTTCAGTGGAGGAAGTAACTGCAGATGTGGCAGAAATAGCAAGAGAACTAGAATTAAAAGTGGAGTCTGAAGATGGGACTGAATTGCTGCCATCTCATGATAAAACTTTAATGGATAAGAAATTGCTTCTTGTGGATGAGCAAAGAAAGTGGCTTCTTGAGATAGAATCTACTCCTGGTGAAGATGTTGTGAAGACTGTGGAAATAACAACAAAGAATTAAGGATGTTACATAAACGTAGTTGATGAAGCAGCAGCAGGGTTTGAGAGGATTGACTCCAATTCTGAAAGGAGTTCTACTGTGGGTAAGATGCTTTCAAACAGCATCGCACGCTACAGAGAAATCATTTGTAAAAGGAGGAGTCAATCAATGTGGCAAACTTCACTGTTGTCTTATTTTAAGAAATTGCCACAGTCACTTCAATCTTCAGCAACCACCACTCTGATCAGTCAGCTGCTATCAACATCAAAGCAATACCCTCCACCAGCAAAAAGATTACAATTCAGGGAAAGCTCAGATGATGGTTAGCGTTTTTTAGCAATAAACTATCTCTTAATTAGGGTATGTATATATTTTTTTAGACATAATGCTATTGCACACTTAATAGACTACATTATGGTGTAAACATAACTTTTTTTTTTTTTTTTGGCTGAGGAAGATTTGCCCTGAGCTAACATCCACTGCCAATCGTCCTCTTTTTGTATGTGAGTTGCCACCACAGCATGACCAACGATAGACGAGTGGTGTAGGTCTGCGCCCAGGAACCAAACGCAGGCCACTGAAGCAGGGCACATGAAGCTTAACCACTAGGCCACCGGGGCTGGCCCTAAACATAACTTTTATAAGCATCGGGAAACCAAAAAATTTTCATGACACTTTATTGTGGTGGTCTGAAACCAAACCCGCAATATCTCCAAGGTATGCCTATACTGAATATATCACTTAGCGAGAAGAATAAATGTAACATTAA
Organism: Equus quagga; assembly: GCF_021613505.1. Classification (NCBI taxonomy): domain Eukaryota; kingdom Metazoa; phylum Chordata; class Mammalia; order Perissodactyla; family Equidae; genus Equus; species Equus quagga. The sequence goes on along the minus strand of NW_025796728.1, from coordinate 2,792,517 downwards.
CGGAAAGGGATGATAAGCAAAATAAAGCAAACTAAAAGCAGATTAGACAATACCGCTCTTTAACTGGCAGGAAGAAGAAAACAAATAGACAAAAGGTTGATATAGGTACACAGCTTATAAAATAGAAAATACCAACAAATCCACAGAAAAGAGGGCTAAAAAAATGGACAGGTAACAGGAAAAGAAATGCAAATGTCTCAATCATATAAAAAGATATTCCATCTCATTCATAATGAGAGATGGGAATTAACACTATGATGAGATTCCATTTGGCAAAACAAGACAAAAGTTTGACAAAATATTCTGTTGACAAGGTTATGTATAGACAAATAGGCACTTTCATATGATAGAAACACAAAAATGTACACATAATTCTTAGGGGATAAATTTGGCAATATCTAGTAAAATTGCATACTCATTTACCCTTTGAAACTATAATTCCTCATCTAGGAATCTGTCCCAAATATACAATAACAAATGTAAAAAGACATATATATGAACAAGGTTTTTCATTGCAGTGCTATTTACATACAAAAAATTAGAAACAATCCAAAGGTCCATCAACTGGGAACTGTTTAAATAAACTATGGTACATTCATTCAATGGAATATTATGTAGCTATAAAAATGAATGAATAATATACTACTAAGAAGTGATCTCCAGGATATATTAAGTGAAAAAAAGCAAAGTATATAGTACTCTACCATTTACTTAAGAACAGAGGGATAAGAATATATAGCCTTATATTAAAAAAATAGATAAGAATAAACTGAAGTTTTTCACAAATTGTTATTCCCCTTAGCAGGGGAAGAAGAGTAAAGGATAGAGAAAACAGATAGAAGCTAGAGTCCTTTAAATAAACTTTGTTTTGTGATTTGACTTTGGAACCATGAAACTATTATACATGATTATAAAACAAAATTACATTCTACAACAGTTATTAAATATCAAAAATAAAATAAATGAACTTAAACGTATATCCAGTTGGTAGCATAACTATACAGAGAAAAATTAAGACTGACTTAAACAGTGTGGCATGGTAGGTGGCCTCTGTGAGGGCCCAACGATCCCCACCTCCTGGTATTCACACCCTTATGTAATTATTTCCTCTTCATCATGGACTCAATTTAGAGACTTGCTTCTAAGAATAGAATGCGGCAGAACATCAAGGTTTACAGCAGAGTTATTCACAACGGCCAAAAGGAGAAAACAAACGTCCATCGATGGATGAATGGATAAACAAAATGTGGTAGATACGCGCAGTGGAATATCATTCAGCCTTAAAAAGGAATGAAATTCTGATGCACGCTATAACTTGGATGAATCTTAAAGACATTCTGCTGAGTGAAATCAGCCAGTCACAAACGGCCAAATACTCTATGACTCCACTTAGGAAGTGTGTAGAGTGGTCAAACTCAGAGACAGAAAGTAGAATGGTGGATGCCAAGTGCTGGGGGAAGAGGAGAATGGGGAGTTGTTGTTTAATGGGTATAGTGTTTCAGTATAGAAAGATGGAAAAAGTTCTGGAGATTGATGGTGGTGATGATCGCACAACAATGTGAATTTACTTAATGCCAATCATCTATATACCTAAAAATGGTCAAAGTGGTAAATTTTGTTATGTATATTTTACCACAATAATTAAACAAAAAAGAATGCAGCATATATGATGGGTTGTCACTCTAAGAACAGGTTACAAAAAGGCCATGGCTTCCATCTTGGATACCCTTTCTCCCTTGCTCCAAGCCAACAACCAGCTGCCATGTTGTTAGCTGCCCTGTGGAGAGGCCCAAGGAAGTGGTCTCTGGCCAACAGCCAGAAAGGACCTAGGACCTGTCAAGAATCACAGGAATCTGCTTGAAAGCACTCCAGAAGGCTCCTTTGTGCCCCCTTTAACTGAGCCTTGGGACGAATATGGCACCAGCTGACACCTAGATTGCAGCCTTATGACCAATCCTGAGCTGGAGTTAAGATGCACCCCACAGAAACTGACCCATAGCAACTGCGAGATAATAATGTTTGCTGTATTAAGCCACTAAGTTTTGGGGTGATTTGTTACACATCAATAGATAACTAACACACACAGTGTTTAACTAAACATTCCTAGGGGGATGTGCCCTAAGTCCAAAACAGAAGTGCAGATTCCATTGCTGGGTATATGTCCAAAAAGAACCCAGCACAATGTCCAACAAAAGACATATACAAGAGTGTTCATAGCAACTTTATTCATAAAAGTCCCAAACTAGAAACAACTCAAATATCCATCAACTGGAGAATGGATAAATAAATTATTGTATTTCACACAATGCAATACTACGCAGCAAGCAAAAAAACTCCACTGTTTCATAAAACAACATGGATAAATCTCAGACATAATATTGAGCAAAAGAAGGCAGAAAGAGACAAAACTTTAATGTTGGTATTGCTATTCTGAAATTGCTATGTGTATAATGGGGTGCTATAAATGAGTAATTATGTAATGTTTTAATTGTATTATTTCTAGTGTCACTGAGAACCAGGATTCTCAGCTGAGAAAAAGATACAGATGCAAAATAAAAAAGATTAAGTAAAAATCTGGTGGTGCTGAAACTGAACTAGAAGTATTAGTATGAACTCATGAGGTAGCCTATCTTTAAAAATATTTTTTCTGGGGCCAGCCCTGAGGCCGACTGGTCAAGTTCGTGCACTCTACTTCAGTGGCCCAGGGTTTCACTGGTTCAGATCCTGGGTGCAGACGTGGCACTGCTCATCAGGCCATGCTGAGTCAGCGTCCCACAGAGCACAACTGGAAGGACCCACAAATAAAATATGCAACTATGTACTGTGGGGCTTTGGGAAGAAAAAGTAGAAAAAAAAATTTTTTTTTCCTAGTTCTGAGGACTAAAAAGACCTAGAAACATGATAAGTCCATTATCAACGAGAAGCCCTAGAGCTCGGATTGTAGCCTTGAAGTTCCATTCCCCAGTAAGGAATTGGGGCTCCCTGGAGAACTTGCTAATACCAGGTGTGGGGAGGCAACGTACATGATGAGCCTGGAACTGCCTGTCATACCAGATAATCAAGAAGCTATCAAAAACTACTAGAGACATGTCAAAATAACTCAGTAAGCAACTTTAAAAGGTTCGCACTGGCCAACGATTAATTTAAGCATCAGTAAGGATAATAAGTACAATCAATTTTTTAAAAACACCCAATATGTTTAAATTTAAGAGTCCATAATGAATCCAGGAGAGAAGGGGAGAAGCCTAATACAACCAACTCGCTATTTTAAAATTAGTAAGCCAAGGGAAACTATCAAGCTTTTATCCCACCTTTCCTATACAAACCTTACTACTAAGTAACAAACAGTACATAAGGAACAGTTTCTCTTTACAGAATATTCTAACTAATAAATGAACAGTAAAGTTATAGTATTAACTATCACTATTCTCCAACCTCTAACGATTAACAGACCTAAAGCAGAGTCTATCATCTACTTTTTTTAATCTTTATTTTTTAAATTTTTTTTTTGAGGAAGATTAGCCCTGAGCTAACATCTGCTGCCAATCCCCCTATTTTTGCTGAGGAAAACTGGCCCTGAGCTAACATCTGTGCCCATCTTCCTCTTGACAAGCAGTGCCATGTCTGCACCTGGGATGTGAACCGGCAAACCACAGGCCACCAAATCGGAACGTGCAAACTTAACCACTGCGCCACTGGGCCAGCCCCTCTATCATCTGTTTCTGTAAATAAAGTTTTATTGGAATACAGTCATGTCCATGCATTTACATTTTGCCTATGGCTGCTTTCTCATTACAACATCAGTTTAGTAGTTGCAGCAGAGGAGACAAAATGGCCCATGGACCCTGAAACATACGCTGTCTGCCCCCTTACAGAAAATCATTGCCAACCCGATCTAAAGCATTGAGCACAAATGGCAACAAATTAGCAGGAAAAGAGAGACACTGTCTGCACCAGACAGACACCTGCCAAAAGACAGACACTTTCCAAAAGAAATCAAACCTGAATCTGAGCAAGTCTCTAAATCCAAACGCCAATTAATAGGAGATAAAAAGGACAGATGAGTATGACGTTTAATCGCTTCACAGGAATGTACTCAGGAACATCCACATCAACAGGACAAAGGCCCGATTTGTTCAACAAATAAATTTCAAAGACAAAGATGTGGAGGGAGGCATTGGGACAGGGATGAGACACCACACAACCTTAAGAGAAAAATCAACCAATTGCAATGGGAGGCAGGTGACCCAATCAGGTCAATTGTTTTTAAAATGTATGAAAGAATTAAAATTAACACTGACTGGATATTTGATTACATTGGAAGTCTTGCTGATTTTGTTGTTCGATTTGTTTTGGTTTTTTGCCGAGGAATATTAGCCCTGAGCTAACATCTGTTGCCAATCTTCCTCTTTTTTTGCTTGAGGAAGACTAGCTCTGAGATAATATCTATGCCAATCTTCCTCCACTTTCTATGTGGGTTGCTGCCACAGCATGGCTGACAGGTGGTGTAGGATCCCACGCCTGGGATCTGAACGCACGAACCTGGGCCACCAAAGCAGAGCATGCCAAACTTAACCACTACACCATGGGGCCGGCTCCTTGTTGCTGTGTTTTTAAGGGGGATAATGGTTTTGTGGTTATATTTTTTAAAAAGAAAGTCTTATACTTTAAGGATACGTAGTGAAATACAAATAAATTATACGATGTCTAGGATTTCCTTTAAAATAATACAAGAGTGGGAGGGAAGTCAGCAGGAAATAAATAATTTGGCCATGATTTGATAATTACTGAACCTGAGTGATGACTACAAGGGGATTATAATAATCTGTTTACTTTTACATATGTTTTAAATTTTTCATAAGTAAAACCTTAAAATTAGGCAAAACATTTCTTCTTCAGACACAAGAAAAAATCTGGAGTATGAAGAAGAACAGGTCAAGAAGTATGCTAGATAACCCCAAAGAAGCAACATGACAGTGACAAGGGTAGGGTCTTCTACGGAAGGGTAAAAAGCCAAGTTTGAAAAGAACCAGTTTAGAGACCAAGCAAATGACTGCTGAATAGATTCCAAACTTAGTTAAGTGACCTTTTCCAACTGCATCGAGCAGCGAGAACTAGGAAAAAAGACTATATATGGCAAATTAACTTAGGTACGGGATTTGGTAAAACAGATTCCTCAGGAGGAAAAGGGCAAGAGAACGTAAGATGCTGCTGCAAGTATGATCATGGGGCTTGGGTGAGCAAAACGCCAATGAGGCTAGGAAATAGCTAACTTGATTAGAAAAGCATGGAAATGCCAAGAAAGTACAAGTCATAACAAAGACAAAGAACAGACTCAGAAAGCGTGACATGATAGAGGGTTATGATCATGAGAGGGAACTTTTCAAGACCTCAGAAGTGGAAGTGTTCCAGGTGATGATGAGAAGTGATGGGGTACGAAAAGTGCACAGAAGTTTGGGGCTCCAGTCCTGCTAAACTAATGCTGGTTTACTAACTGCTTCCGGCTACCTGCCAAGAATCACACCTCTGTCCCAGGATCATTTCAGAAGATATCCGTATTTTTTAAAAGGGTCCCAGGATTGGAACCACTAGTTTACAATTTAGTAACCCTGGAAAATGACTAAGGTGAAAATGATGGATGTCAGTCAGGTCAAGGAAGCATGATGAGAGCCACTAATATAAGAGACAGAAGGGGAACATGTGAATCAAATGAAGAAAAATTCTAGAGGTCAACAGAGGATAAAAATGTAGAGAGAAAAGAATAAAAGACATCAACTTCAAAAGAAAACAATTAATTGAAAAATGTTCTAATAGTGAGGACGTTATTCTAACCCCATAACTCAAAGAAAATAGTCTAAAAATATCTCTATCGGATAGATTAGGGAAGAAAAGGTATCCTCAAAAAAACAAAAATCAATTTGTTCATTACAATCATAAAGTGCTGGGTGTATGAAAGCACCAAAAAAACCTTATAAATCATTTAGTTTAATTCACTCATTTCATAGAGAAAACCAAGGTGCACCAAGGCTAATTAACTTGCACCCAAGAACATTACGCAGTTAATGAACAGAACTCAAGTTAAAGTGTACCCCATTCTTCCCCCAACCTCCCTGCCTCGCACTCTCATCTAACACCTTGGTTTCCATCTCGTGACTCACTTCTTTTCAATGCTAAATGTCATTATATATTTTCACTCATAAATAGCAAGCATTTGGTAAATATTTGTTGACTGGCACTCAAAATGAGCCTACTTCAGTAATTTTATTTTAAAGGTCTCCTATAGCAGCAACTTGTTCCGCTCAATTTTACTCTTCTGTCTCCCTCGGTCCCCTCCCCAAAATATGTTCTGAGTAAATCTCAGAGATGTTCAGAAAATGTGTTGGCTAACTAGCACCTATGCTTCCAAAAAATGTTAGAACATGAAAAGGCACACATAGTGCCATGCTATAAAAAGAAGAGCTGGCATTATACACTTCTCTCATCATTTCCATAAATGCATACATAATTTACAATTGCTATGAAGTAAGAAGATGTTCTGGACCCAGGGGACTCCAAATACCTAAATAGACAGGAAAAAACAGGATAAACTACCTCAGCCTTACAATAGCGGATTATAGAGTACACAAAGTACACACACATAAAGATGTTTATACATTTCTATATTTATTCTCTATAAATATTACATATTATACTCCACCCAGAATATAATATGGAAAGAACATTTTGAAGCTTCCACAAACCTGATGTTACTGCTATTTTTAGAAGAGATTTTTAAAATATTAACCAAAAAAAAAAGTGCAGATATCACTCATATGTAAAAAGAGAAGAAGACACAAAAAAGGGGAAGGCAATCTAAACAAAAATTGTGTTACAAATTTCTATTATTCTTAAAAAAAAAGGTACATATTCTTACCACTTAGAAACGGTTGTTGAGGCACAGAGTTTGTAGAAAAGACACCAAATTTGGAAAGGATCCATCTAGAAGCTTTTTCAATCGGGAGCTTGTACTTTATAGGCACACAAGTGGGCACACTGGTGCACAGCAGTAGGCATTCACCATGTACAAAGCAGAATATGGAATGTCAAAGGCTGGAAGACAAAAAGAGAGAGGAAAGAAAGAAATATGGTTGGTTAATAGTAATAGCCATGTTTAAACCCAAAATTTAGCAGTTTTCATATATCATGTATCATTATTGATTAGTTTTTATAAGGAAGAATCTGGCCAAGAACTTACTTATCAAAAAATCTCAGCAATTTTTTAACAGGAAAAGAAGCTATCTGGAGAGAGAAAACAAGAAAATGAGAATAACTCTTTTAAAGGTCCTAATTTAAATACTTTTTCGCCACCCATAACATCTTTCTCAGGTATATTATAAATTTCTTCACCGTCTGAAAATAATTACCTGTTTTTTGATGACAGAAGGGCCATCATCATAAGAGTGCTTGCACAGTATTTGAGGACATAAACATTATGGGACTTGGGGTAATGACCCTAGAACTACCTCTCTTTCAAAGGTACCCCAAGAAAGAAGTGAACTCTCTGTCGCTGGTGGCAGTGCCAATACCTACAAAATTAGGAATGTATCTATCCTTTGACCCAACAATCCTTCTTCTGGGACATTCTCCTACAGATATAATTCCATACTCACAAAATAAAGTGTACAGTATGATTATTATGGGATTATTTATAAAAGTGAAACACTGAAAATAACCCGAGGACAAATAAAAATACCTATGAGACATCCGTAAGAAGGAACACCATGCAGCTGTAAAAATGAATAAGGAAGCACCCTCTGTGCTTCTATGAAAAGGCCAGAAAAAGAACTCAGCCACCATGCTGTGAGAAAGCCCAAGCCACATCGGGAGGCAAAAAAAAAAAGGTCAGAATATATTAAACAAGCAAGATACAGAATTTATATACACAGTATGCTATATTCTGTGTTTAAAAAAGGGAAGGGGGGAGGGAAGTAAGAATATCTATCCTTATTTGTTAAAAAAATGCACTGTATAGATACATAAGAAATTGGTTAAAATGGTTACCTATAAAGGACAGTAAGGAAACAGGGATAGGCGCTAAGACTTCTCCGTCTGTCATTTTGACTTCTAAAACACGTAAATGTTCAAACAAAATTAAATTTAAAACAAGTCCCCTAAATACTTGATTCTTACTCTTTCATCCCTTATTCATAAAAATTTGAGCTGTTATGTGATCAGTATAACACATTACTTTCCTGAAAAATCAAATGATAAGTTATTTTCTTATCCTTCAGAAAAACCCTTCTCTTTGCTACTGGTAGCAATTCAATATATACTGAGTGCCTGCTATGCACCAGCACTACATGCATCTGTGAACAAAACTGAAAAATCCCTGCTCTGATGATCTTAAAAGTGAACTGTTATCCATTTACTCATTGCTAGTGAAGGTACAGTAAGAAACGCATAAATATACATTTCTAGAGAAAATATAAATTTGTCAACCATTCTGGAAAGCAATTTGTGAATACATAACAAAAATCTTTAAAATGTTCATAGCTACTGACTCAGCAACTACACTTCTGAGAACTCAAAATGCAGACATAACTTTATATACAAATGTTTTGTACATTATTTATAATGAAAAATTGTAAGAAATCTAAATGTCCAAAATTAACTAAACTATGATGTACTCAGCAGATGGAATACTATGCTGCAGTTAACCGAGAAGTCATTTCCAGTTAAACGTGGTGGATTAACCACAAATATTTATCCCCACTCTGTCCCTGGGTTCCTCTGAAATAATTGTAAAAAAAAATTAAAGAAATTTAAAATTAAATAAATAAAAGAACACAAAAGCAAGAAGAACAGAAGAGACATTCTCTGATAGGATAAAACTAAAATGTGATTTCCAAAAATAACATGAGGAAACAATGTTAAAAAAGGCAAGACTCAATCACATATAATTTTGGCCATACTTTTTAAATTACATTAAAATGTGGAGGAAAAAACACTAAATATTATTTCTAAATAGTGATTTAAAATAAGTGATTTTTATTCTTTTATTCTTTTCTATATTTTCCAAAATATCTCCAAAGAGCATTTATTACTGTTATAGTCAGAAAAATAAAATCACTTTAAAAACATATATATACCTACTAGGATGGCTATAACCAAAAAGATAAGTATTGGCAAATGTACAGTTGGAACACTCACACACTGCTGGTGAGAATATAAAATGGTACAGGCATGTCGGAAAATAGTCTAGCAGTTCCTCAAAAGTTAAACATGACTCAGACATTCTACTCCCAGGGACACACCAAGAGAAACAAAAAAATGCATCCATGAAAAATACATATGCAAATATTCGTAGTAGCGTTATTTGTAATAGCCAAAAGGCAGAAATGACACAAATGTCATCAACTGATGAATGGATAAATCAAAGTAGTATATTCACCCAACAGAATATTGTTCTGCCTTAAAAAGGAATGAAGTACTGATACATATTACAACATAGATGAATCTTAAAAACATTATGCTAAATGAAGGAAAGCAGTCACAAAAGGCCACCTATTACATGATTCCATTTATATGAAATGTCTAAAATAGACAAATAGAGATAAAATAGATTAGTGGTTGCCTAGGGCCAGGAGGGAGAAGATAGGGAGTGTCTGCTAACGGATACAGGTTTTCTTTTGGCAATGATGAAAACGTTTTAAAATCAGTTGTGATAATGGTTACACAATTCTGTGAACATACAAAAACCCTGAATTGTACATTTTAATCTGGTGATTTGCATGGTATATGAATTATATCTCAGCAAAGCTGCTATACTAAAAAAAACCCTATAGTCTGTAACTTCTTTACCGCTAACTAATATTTCACTTATTAGTCCTTATCACCTTGCAACACTATATAATGGGAAAAGCATTGGATTCAAAGATAAAACCAGACGCTTGCCAATCCTAAGACCATGGACAAGCCACAACTTCCCAGCTTCAGTTTCTTTTTCAGGGAGTGGGGAGGCCTCTCTGGTACACCATCTCATTTTTCTCCCAACAACTGAGTTGCATGCCTACCAAGAGCAAATTATATTTGTTCCAAAATCTGTTTATGCCAGTTGTATTTACTATAATTATGTAATTTAGTAAAATATTACATAAAAAATATGAGCACAAAAAGAACATGCTTTGTCTCTGAAAATCAAGCTGTACAATTTGAAAAAGGCAAGTCACTTTAAAAATGTCCTCAATAGAAGGCCTCAGCTATACATCAAGATGGATGAAGTACAATCATTTATATAGTTAACAATTATAAAATATTTAAAGTATGTATCTTTCTTATGATTCCTCATTTTAAACAAATTTTCTGTTTAACCAACCCAACCACCGGTTGGTTATACAACCACTATTGTGTAAGAGAGAGATTCTACTCTACATAAGTTATTTGTGTAAAAGACTAACAAAAGAACACCATTGTGATTCTAGCTCATGCTCTAAAGAGTGACAGTGGACTCTAGCGAGTTCCCTCTTACAGAGGTTGAAATTTCTCCACCCTTCAAGGTCCAGGCCCACTAGGTTCTGTCTTCTCTACAGATACTTTGTTTCTTAAAGTGAAAGAGGATGCCTAATGTAAACTCTTCAAATTCAATTCAAGCTGCTAAAGTCCCTTTTCCTGTGCTCTTAGGCTCTCCAAATCCTCCTGATCAAAGCTAAACCTACACCTGACCCATGTATTCAGATGACCATTAAGCACCCCCCCCCCCCCCACAAAATCTTACACTCATGCTCCACAGACTCCTTTTTTTACTTCCTATTACCACACATTTGGGCCTCTACTTTTCTCACCCACCAACTTACCCTCCATTGCCAGTCATTTGGACTCTGATCCCAACCACTGGAACACTAAAATAGTCTTCCTAATGACTTCGAAAGAATTCCAAGTGGTCATTCTAACTTGTCCCTAACTTCTCCTCTCTCACTACTCCGATGCACCTCAGATATTGCTGCCAAATGCACCTTCCTAACGCACAACACTCATCACAAAACTGCTGGCTTGGTAATTCAGTGGTACTCCCACTGCCTACAAAGTCCAGAAATTCAATAGCCTGAGAGTCAAGGTCCTAAGAGGAGAAAATAAACTGCTAGCCCGGCTTGGTAATTCAGTGGTACTCCCACTGCCTACAAAGTCCAGAAATTCAATAGCCTGAGAGTCAAGGTCCTAAGAGGAGAAAATAAACTGCTAGCCCATCTCCCTAATGTTCTCCAGACCACAGTCAGGCTCTGTGAAACACATCCCATTCATTCCTACACATAGATCTTTCTTCCACCTAGAATGTCCTCCCTTCATTTCTACGCACTGAAACCCTATAATCATTTTCAAAGTAGAAAATCACTTACCAACTCAGAGACTGGAGTTTCTCAACTGTAACACCTTCAAGGGTCATTTTACAAGGATTATAAAGTGTTGCAAGTATTAGAAGTATTATCAAGTATAATCTTAGAACAATAGCCAGCAGATATCACTCAGCAAATGTTACTGTTGCTCATGCAACACAATGAGCACTCAATAAAATATTTTCTAAATTGACATACAAAACCAAAAAAAGTCTTTTCCGGCCACACTGTACTCTTTGCTCTAAAAGCAACAGTTTAAGGCTTGAAATCTCTGGAAATTAAGATGATGAAAATTTCTGATAAAGTTTTCACTTTATGGCACTCTCACACAGATTCGTGATGCAAGAACAGCAACCTACTATTTCATGATTTAACCAAGAACAGCTTGATTCACTAACATCTACCAAACGAGGAGAGGGAAGGCAAGCTTTACAAAAATAGGTTAGTTCTATCATTCACTTCTTTTAAAAATTGTGGTAAAATACAGATAACGTACCATTTTTAAGTGTACAGCTCAGTGGCATTAAGTACATTCACACTATCTTGCAACCATCACCACCATCCATCTCCAGAACTCTTTCCATCGTGCAAAACTGAAACTCTGTACTCATTAACAACAACCTCCCACTCGCCTTCCCCCATCCCCTGGCCACAAGCAGTCTACTTTCTGTTTCTATGAGTTTGACTGCTCTAGATACTCATCTAAGTGGAATCATACAGTATTTGTCCTTTTGTGACTGGCTTACTTCACTAAAAGCATGATGTCCTCAAGGTTCATTCATGTTATTCAATTTTTCAACAAGAACTTCAAAACCACATAAAGGACATGGGCTAAAAATACTCTAGTTCAAACTCCTGGTTTAAATATACTCTATATCATATGGCACTACTCCACAGATTTGGATGGCTCAATTACAAAAAAAAAAGGGAAAAGGAGAATAATAGACTTGATAATCCGGTATGATGCCAGGTATTCTGCTAGGTGCATTTCACACACTTAAGGCCACCCAATTTGAAGGAGGTAGGTTTTTACTACTCCCAACTGGTAAATGATAAAAAGGAGGTTCAGAGCCACTCAGTATCAAGCAGGCTTCTCATGTCACGAGCCTATTTTCATCTTGTTTGCATAGAAATTACCACTATCTGACATATATCCATTTATTTCCTTATGTGCAAATTATATGTAGATCAAAAAAAAGGTTGAGAATCTCTACAGTAGTGGAATGGTCACATTTATACAACAAAGTTCTATCTATGATACAACATAGCCTTGAATCTAAATATCTTAGAATCCCTAGCTTTTCTAAGATTTCAGTCCATAGATACATTTGTTAGATACTCGGAAATTTGGAGACTCTATTAACTACCAAAGATATATTCAGAGATTTTTTTTTCTTCTTTTTTTTAAGCAGAGATGGGAAGTGGGAGGTATTGGAGGACAAAGGTAGAGGATAAAATTCCAACCGAGAAGTCCAAGGGTTCAGGAAGACTGGTCTCCGGTGAGTCTAAATTTACTATAACACCCTCATTGTCTACAGATTTTGTTGTTTTTAATCAAACTTCACCTGAGGAGTTTTCTACTAATCATGGATTTACAGTGGGAAGGGAGATACTAAGTTGTGGTATATAGTCCACTTACACTTTAAATATATTCTCACTATAATATTAGCTACATTTACAGTAATATGGATTTCCTTCTTCTGCTTCAGAATGAATGTAAATATTCACACCATCCTGTATTGTGACATTTTCTCCCTTAAAATTAGTTAAAACTTTTTAAGACATTACAAAATAACTAAATACCTAGCTTCTAACCTGCTTAACCTATATTTTTTCATAATTTAAATTATGGCAAATATCTCCACAATTAAAAGACTTTAAAAGGTTAGGGAGAGAAATCATATATATATATATATACACATATATATATATTTTTTTTTTGGTGAGGAAGATTTGCCCTGAGCTAGTATCTGTGCCACTCTTCCTCTATTTCATATATGGGATGCCTCCACAGCATGGCTGTTGAGTGGAGTAGGTCCATACCCAGGATCCGAACCTGTGAACCTAGGCAGCTGAAGGAGAGTACACAGAACTTTAATCACTCAGTCATGGGGCCAGCCCCAAGAAATCAGATTTTTTTAAGGGCTCTCACTAAATAAATCCCCACTTGTAACAAAGTCTACATTTCGCATTAACTTACTGTTTTCATAAATAATTTCTTTTGATCACAGTATGAAAAATGTTACTCACAAAAGGAGTACTGTGTTCACAAAATAATTATATCTTCACTGATGTAACAAGAAGTCAGTGGTTTCCTTTTTGTGGTAAACAATGGGCCTTGGGAAACACATTCCCCATTAAATGTCTTTTACATTTTTTTATACACAATTGGTTCCACTTCCTAATAATCACCATTTACCAGAAATGTGAAAGATAAAAATCTATCAAGATACACAATAAGACTAAGCAAGCCAAAAGGAGAAAAATAAAATTACAAAGGCTCTCTGAAGAGGGTGGGGTAGAGAAAACTTCCAACCCAACACCAACCATCTCCAAACTACTTTTTAAAACTGAGAATATCAGTTTCAAGGAGACAAAAATCTCACATCTTTTCTCTCTATTCCTAAAGGATCACGCCCATCAGTATCCAAACATACTATAATGATCGCCCACCATAAAGAAAACAAAAGGAGAGGGCCCTCTTTGACCACAAAACCCCTGTCAGTGACGGCACCATTTCTCCGCTCCCCTTTATAAGAAAAGTCCTCCACAGTTGCCTCTATTTGGTATTTCACTAGCTTCCCTTCTTCATCCCATTCTCCTATTCACTCCAAGGCTTGCCACCTCCACCACTCCACAGGACTGCCTGTCTCTAATGACCTCCACACCTCACGAAATCCAAAGGTCAATACTCAGTCCGCATCTTAGCTGACTCAACAGGAGCATTTCTCTCCCTACTTTTTGAAACACCATCTTCATCTGGATTGCAAAATGCCACACTCTCCTGGTTTTCTTTCTTTTCCTCATGAGCTGCTCTGTCTCTGCCCAGGGTCAGTCCCTGGCCCTCTTCTCCACTGACATTTACCTCTACACGACCTTATCCCATCGAGAAGCCTCAAATTCAAATTTGGGATTTGCCAGCATATAGACAGCATCTCTAACCCAGACCTTTCTCTCCAGAGCACTAACCTTGTAAATTCAACTATCTGACTGTACATCTAGTAGGATCTCAACCACGACTCTTAATACATCCCCCTACATCTTTGCCTATGCCCAACGCTGCACCTCAGTAAAGAATGCCGTCATTCTTCTAGTCACTTAGTCCAATAATCTGGCAGTCATTTTTATTCCCTTCTTTACCTCACACCCTCCCATCTAATCCATCAACAGCTTCTGTAAACCCTATTTTCAAAATACTGCTACTCCTGCATCTACTCATTCCCTAATTCTCCACATAGTAACCAGAGTGATCTGTGTAGAAGACAAATTTATTCATTCCACTCATGCTCAAAAATCCTCCAGTAGTTTCCCACCAAACGCAGAAAAATATCCACCCTCTAAGTTTTTTTTCCTCTATTCTAGCCATGCCAGCTTTCTTGCAATTTCTCAAGCTCAAGAAGCTTATTCCCACATGGGGCCTATGTATTTCCTAATCCCTCTGCCTGGAAAGTTCTCTCCCTTGAGTATGATTTGCTCCCTCCCTTCATTCAGATGGCTGCAGATGCTACCCTCCACAAAGAGCCCTTCCCCACACCCTATCTGAAAAAGTCCACACCCATCATTCTCTAGCCAAACTTACTTTTTCATCACAGAGTTTAGCATTCAACATTTGCTTAATGTTTGCCTATGTGACTAAAAAGCAAGCTCCCAGGAGGGCAGAGACTGTCTTGTTTACCTTTATGGTCCCCAGCACCACCTCCTGGCTCACAGGTGCACAAGAAATATTTGTTGACTACATAAACGACGCCAATGATAGTACCTGATATGCACTAAAAAAAAAAAAAATCAATTTATAGACTTTCATTTTATTCAACAAAAGGAATATTAACAAATACATAAATTTCCATTTTACAACCTTTAGAGGAGATCAGAGTAGTACAGAATAACAGAGGAAGAGAGGTGAACTTCTGGTCTTCAGCACATAAATCCAATCTGTTCACGGAGGCTACTTTATATTCATTTCGAGATATAACCTAAAGTTTCCAGAAAATAGCAGGTTTTAAACTATTTCCTTTCTTCCTGTTAAATACCTGAATCAACCTCTATTCAAACAAGCTTAAGGAGAAGCAATACTCACACGATAACCTAAAAATACATATTCGATTAGCTCCCTGTTCCCCCGAGACGACTCAATCAATATAAAAGGGAAAACTCAAGCAACAGTAGAAATTAGAAAGGAGTATCACCATACACCTCAAATTTTGAGCTTCCACCAAGATTTTTTAAGGTAAGAATAATGGGAAACAAGTGGCAACCTGCCCACTCTCAGCCATTATCTGCTGTGTTCCGAGAACCTGCTTGCCAGCCCACTCCACTTAGGTGACCCTAGAAGAAAGTGGTCCATGCTCAACCCCTCCCTCCATCACATTCACTGGGCTAAACACTAACTGCAGTCTTCAGACTCTGACTAGCCTTTCAGAGAAGAGGAAGAGAGAAGAAAACCTCATGCCAGGCTGTGACAGAGCATGTACTATTCATCAATAATACACAATATACACATACATACAATATATATTTACATATACACATATACATATACATAATAAACATTTTCATATACACAATATACACAGAATAATGTGTATATGAAAAAATCACTATTCTTAAGAGGAGACGACAGATATAGGACAGATCAAATTCTGAGATCTCATTAAAGTTCTGAATTCCAAGGATATTTACCTTGGTAAAATTCTAAACACAGATGAGAAAGGCGAAACCATTTGCTTTTCTAAGATATTCACTCTTTGGGGGAGAATGGAGGCTTACCAAAGGCATGTCTATAATCAGGGTGAGACACTTTAGGAACTCTTTCTCTCAAAAAACAAATCAACTAGTCAAAAATAAATAAATAAATAAAGATATAGAGATATTAACAACATGATCCAGTACCACTCTCTTGGGCATAATGGTGAACTACACTTTCCTTCTCCTTCTTGAAGTTAAGCATGGTCTTGTGACTTGTGTTGGCCAATGAAATGTGAGTAGAATTGATATATAAATTTCCAATGGAAGCATTTAATTGTCAGTACTCAGCTCTGTACCTCTCCTCCACTGTCTCATGGAGGCAGGTGTTGATACGGAAGTGCAATGCCAAACCTGTAGAGAAGACAACTTACACAAAAGGCATGGAGTTGACATGAGTGAGCAATAAATTTTTACGTTTTAAGTACTGATAATTTGAGGAGTGTTTTCATTGCAGCATAATCTAACCTAATTTGATTTGTATTTAACAATTCCAATAAAATTAACTAAAATTCAGCAAATCCAGAAAATTGGACAAGGGAGAAGGAGTTTCAGAGATGGACAGGGAAACGCTAATAGGACATCATAATGAGAAATGGATTATAACTGTAGAAATAGAGGACTTTAATGGAATGTGCCCTCAAAAATCAATAATTTCATCTCACTTAAAAAAATTTTAAGAGGCCGGTCTGGTGACACAGCAGCTAAGTTCACATGTTCCGCTTCTTGGCGGCCTGGGGTTCGCCGGTTCGGATCCCAGGTGCGGACATGGCACTGCCTGGCAAAAGCCATGCTATGGTAGGCGTCCCACGTATAAAATAGAGGAAGATGGGCACGGATGTTAGCAAAGGGCCAGGCTCCCTCAGCAAAAAGAGGAGGATTGGCAGTAGTTAGCTCAGGGCTAATCTTCCTCAAAAAAAAAAAAAAATTTAAGAATAGTACGCTCTCTTTGGAAGGATGCAAAAGAAACTCATAATACTGGTTGTCTCCAGGAAAGGAAACTGTATGGCAAGAGAAAAAGTGAGAAGGAAAGACTTCCAGTTTCCAGTCCTGCAGGAAAGATGGTTAGAAGTCACCACTCTGGGGCTGGCCCCGTGACCAAGTGGTTAAGTTCGCACACTCTGCTTTGGTGGCCCAGGGTTTTCCCGGTTCGGATCCTGAGTGCAGACATGGCACCACTCATCAGGCCATGCTGAGGCAGCGTCCCACATGCCACAACTAGAAGGACCCACAACTAAAATACGCAACTATATGCTGGGGGTATTTGGGGAGAAAAAGCAGAAAAAAAAAAAAAAGATTGGCAACAGTTGTGAGCTCAGGTGCCAATCTTTAAAAAAAAAAAAAAAAAGAAGTCACCACTCTGTCTTAACAGAAAGTAAAAAAGATGAACAAACTGAAAAGCAACAAGTCTTCGTAGATCCATAAGGGAAGTGAGGTCATGGGGCAAACTGCTACTCCCAAAAGTGGAGAGACAGATAGGCAAATACAGAGAATCACAAATTATGGGAACAGAAACCCATGAGCAGAAACTTCCGTGGGAACCAGTGCCAGGGTGAGAAAATCTGAACTCTAGTTGACAAACTGTTATAGGCTCAGAGTGGACATTTCTGAGAGTCAAAGACTCCAGGGGGACCCAGTTATGGGGGGACCCCACACTTTTGTGAGGTTTATCTCCAAGAGCTTGACCTGGTTCTCATAGCAAATATCAGAGAAAAATCCCCTTGTGCTTCTGGCAGGTGGAGGGGGAAAGGAACCATTTCGAAATACTCCAAAGCATTCTGTTCTTAAAGCCTGCCCTCAGGAGAAACGATTTAACCAGAGTCTAACTTACCAAGGGGAGAGAAATACAAAACTCCAGGCCCCCTAACCATCCTTTCCCACCTACAGTGGGGAAAAAACTGATTAGTACTTGAGAAGTTCACAGTCCAGAGGCACAGGCTGACTAAACTACTGTGATCCAACCATAGGACTACAGACTGCCTCCTCTGCCCCAACATCTCACCACCACATTACTGAAGCCCTATTTAAAGCAGTCCCTTTTACTTGGTACATCATGTCCAACTACCAAGAAAAATTACAAGGCATATTAAAAGACAAAAGCACAGTTTGAAGAGACACAGCAAGCATCAGAACCAACCTCAGATATGGCAGGATGTTGGAATTATCAGACTGGAAATTCAAAACAACTGTGATTAATATGTTAAGGGCTCTAAAGGATAAAGCAGAAAGCATGCAAGAAAAGATGGGAAATGCAAGCAGAGAGATGGAAATTCTACAAAAGAATCAAAAAGAAACACGAGTAGGGGCAGGACCAGTGGCATAGTGGTTAAGTTCGCATGCTCCACTTTGGCGGTCCTGGGTTCGCAGGTTCGGATCCCAGGCATGGACCTAGCACCACTTGTCAAGCCCACTGTGGTGGAATCCCACATAAAAGAAAGGAATATTGGAACAGATGTTACCTCAGAGACAACATTCCTCAAGCAAAAAGGGGAAGATTGGCAACAGATGTTAGCTTAAGCTTAATCTTCCTCAAAGAAAAAAAAAAAAAAGAAAGAAACACTAGTGATCAAGAATACTGTAACGGAAATGAAGAATGCCTGTGATGGGCTTATTAGTAGACTGGCCATGGCTAAGGAAGGAATCTCTGAGCTTGAGGATATCTCAATAGAAATCTGAAAAAAAAAGAAGAACAAAAAACTGAAAAGCAAAGAGAAAAAAGACCAGGGGAAAAAACAAAACAGGGCCCAGCCCCACGGCTGAGTGGTTAAAGTTCACATGCTCCACTTCGGCAGCCTGGGTTCACAGGTTTGGATCCAGGCGTGCACCTGCTCCACTCGTCTGCCATGCTGTGGAGGTGTCCCATATACAAGGTGGAGGAAGACTGGCACAGATGTTAGCTCAGGGCTAATCTTCCTCAAGCAAAAAAAGAGGAAGACTGGCAATGCATGTTAGGTCAGGGCAAATCTTCCTCACCAGAAAAAAAACAGAACAATAGCCAAGAACTGTGAGACAACTATAAAAGATGTAACATAGATAATGGGAATACCAGAAGGAGAAGAAAAAGAGAAAGGAACAAAAGAAATGATTGAAACAAAAATGACTGAGAATTTTCCCCAAATTAATATCAAATACCAAAACCACAGATCCAGGAAGCTGAGAAAACACCAAGCAGGATAAATACCAAAAAAAAAAACCCCACACCCAGGCATATCATATTTAAAATCAAAGATAAAGAAAAGGGGCCAGCCCCCTGGCAGAGTGGTTAACTTCGCATGCTCCACTTTGGCGGCCCAGGGTTTCGCCAATTCAGATCCTGGGCGTGGACATGGCACTGCTCATCAAGCCATGCTGAGGTGGCGTCCCACATGCCACAACCAGAAGGACCCACAACTAAAACTATACAACTATGTACTGGGGGCCTTTAGGGAGAAAAAGGAAAAATAAAATCTTAAAAAAAAAAAAATCCTGAAAGAAGCTGGGACACACACACAAACACACATACACATGACACAATACACCCTATCTATAGAAGAACAAAGACAAGAATTACATCCAACTTCTCCTCAGAAACCATCCAAGGAAGAACAGAGTAGAGTGAAATATTTAAAATGTTGAGGGGGAAAAGAAAAACCACCCAGAATTCTGAAGTATAATTGATATGCTAAGAAAGGAAAGAAAACAGAATTACATAAAATAGTCAAATTAAAGTCATAAAAGGCAGAAAAAGATTGGAAGGGGAAAAAAGGAACAAAGAACAAGGGCAACAAATAGAAAACAATGACAGATATTAATTCAACTATATCAATAATCACTTTGAACATCAATGGTCTAAATGAACCAATTAAAAGACAAAGATTGTCACAATGGATAAAAAAACAAGACCCAACTACATTACCTAAGAAACCCACTTTATATATAAAGACACACATAGATTAAAAGTAAATGGATGGAGAAAGATCCACTATGCTAACACTAACCAAAAGAAAGATACAGTAGTTATTAATCCCATACAGAGCAGACTTAAAAGCAGGGAAAGTTATCAAGGATAAAGAGAATCATACATAATGGTAAAAGAGTCAGTTCTCCAAGGCAGACAACAAGAGTCCTCAACGTGTATATGCCTAACAAGAGAGCATCAAAATACGTGAGGCAAAAACTGACAGAACTGTAAGGAGAAATAGATGAATCCACTGTTATAGTGGGAAACTTCAACACCCTTCTGTCAGAAACGGACAGATATAGCAGGCAGAAAATCAATAAGGACTTAGCTGAGCTCAACAACACCATCAATCAACTTGATATAACTGACATCAATAGACTATTTCATTCAACAACAGCAGAGTGCCAGCCCCGTGGCCGAGTGGTTAAGTTCGCGCACTCCACTTAGGCAGCCCAGGGTTTCACTGGTTCGGATCCTGGGCACATACATGGCATCACTCATCAGGCCACGCTGAGGCAGCATCCCACATGCCACAACCAGAGGCACTCACAACTAGAATATATAACTATGTACTGGGGGGCTTTGGGGAGAAGAATTTAAAAATAAAAAAAGATTGGCAACAGATGTTGGCTCAGGTGCCAATCTTTAAACAACAGCAGAATACACATTCTTTTCAAGCTCACCCCAAAAGATTCACTAAGACAGACCACATTCTGGGACATAAAATACACCTTAACAAATTGAATAGAAATCATACAGTGTCTCCTCAGATGACAATGGACTTAAACTAGAAATCAATGACAGGGAGACAACTGGAAAATCCGAAAATATATGAAGATTAAACAATACATTTCTAAATAACACATGGGTCAAAGAAAAAAAAAATCAAGAGAAATTTAAAAATATTTTGACTAAATGAAAATACCACTTATCAAAATGTGTGGGATGCAGCAAAAGCAATGCCTAGAGAGAAATTTATAGCACTGAATGCATATATTAGAAAAGAAGATCTAAAAATCAATCTAAGTTTCCACTTTAGGAAAATAAAAAAAAAAAAAGAGCAAATTAAATGCAAAATAAGGAAAAGAAATAATATAAATTAAACAGGGGGCCAGCCCAGTGGTGCAGTGGTTAACTTCCCACATTCCGCTTCGGCGGCCCAGGGTTCGCTGGTTCAGATCCTGGGAGCGAACCTCCACACCACTTGTCAAGCCATGCTGTGGCACGCATCCCACATATAAAGTAGAGGAAGATGGCACGGATGTTAGCTCAGGGCCCATCTTCCTCAGCAAAAAGAGGAGGCTTGGTGGTAGATGTTAGCTCAGGGCTAATCTTCCTCAAAAGAAAGGAAAGAAAGAAAAGAAAAATCAAACAGAAATCAATAAAAGTGAAAACATGAAATTAATAGAGAAAAATCAATGAGACAAAAGCTGGAAGAAAGAAAGAGAGTCAGCCAAGTAGACACCAGGAGTAGGAGTGTTCCAGCCATGGGGAAGAGCCAACACAAACACCCTAAGGCAGGAACATGCCTGGCACCTTAGAGCAAGATCCAGGGCGATTAGAGCAGATGAACGAGAGAAAGAGTACTAGGAAAAAAGGATCAGAGAGGTAGCTAGGGGCCAACTCAGGTGGGGCCTGTAGACAACAGTGCTCTAAATGAGCTGGGGAGCCACTAGAGGGTTTGCAGAAAGAGTAACATGAGCATGGTACATTTGAAAGGATTGTCTGGCTACTGTATAAAGAACAGACTGTAGGGGGGAAGCACAGAAGCAGGGGACCTCTCAGGAGGAGGCTATTTGTGACTGAAGTGTTAGCAAAACCCTTGTCTTCCAGCATAAGAAACTGCTCTTGGATTCAGTTAACTTTCTAGCTCTGTTCCCCTGGAAACCATACAGGCAGAATGTCAGCTGTGTTACTAGGCAACACTGCTTACGGTAAAAATGACCTATTGGTAAATTGCTTGGAACTGAGAGGAACTTTAAACACCTGGTGAGTGGCCACAAGTTTGTGCTTCTCTTAGTGTGGTGACTCTTGTAATTGGGCACGCACCTTGTAGGGATCCTGGAAACTATGCTCATGCGTTGTTATACAAGATAATGGCTTTTGTGGAACATGGGGTTCCTAAGCCAGGTTAATTACATACTCACTCATGTAAGCCTCATTACTAACAGCCAAGCTTCATCTGGAAGGAGAGGAGAGTCATAGAGAACAATTCTGGCTGTTCTCTTTGTGGACTGCCACGAGGACCCCAAAGAAAGAGAACATCTGATGCCTCCCTGCGGGTAAGCTGTGTTTCCTGTCCCATATCCTCCTAAGTGAATCTGACGTCAAAAGTGGCCTATTGGTGATCCACCGGTCTGTCTACTGGAGCCCTACGTAAATTCCCTGGAAAGGCACTGCTCTATTGCAGTAACCCAGCAAGAAATGCTAGTGGCTTGGACCAGGATGGTAGTGGTATAAACAGGAAAAAGTAGTGAGATTGTAAATATAATTTTTTTTTTAAGATTTTATTTTTCCTTTTTTTCCCCAAAGCCCCCCTGGTACATAGTTGTGTATTTTTAGTTGTGGGTCCTTCCAGTTGTGGCATGTGGGATGCCACCTCAGTGTGGCTTGATGAGCGATGCCATGTCCGCACCCAGAATCCAAACCAGTAAAACCCTGGGCCGCCAAAGTGGAGCGCGCGCACTTAACCACTCGGCTATGGGGCCGGCCCCTGTAAGCATAATTTAAAGAGGGAGCTTACAGGGTCTTCTAACAAATAGAATATAGGCTATGAGGGAAAGAATAAAGTTAGGGATAATGGCAAGACTTTTGGCCTAAGCAACTGGAAAGATGGAGTGAAAAATTTGGGGAAGGGAGGACTTGAGGTTAGGAATTCAATTTCAGACAATTTTGAGTTGAAGGTCATTCATCATCTCAGTTTCTTCTCAATGACCCGAGATGGCTGCAACAGCTCTAAGTGTCATGCCCTTACTTGACCACATCCAGAAGAAGGAGTGTGTCTTCATAAAGTGAAGGAAGCCAGACTCCCAGGAGACTTTCTCTGACGTGTCACCATGCCAAAAAACAATCACTGGCCAGGAGAACAGAACTAACACAATTGAATTTAGGCTGAGCAACATGCACAAATTGCCTCTTTGGGCTGGGGAGGAGTTGAGGAAGCAGATGAGCACTGAATACCTGAGCAGACCTGGGCTTCTCTTAGCAAGGAAAGAGGAATGACTAACAGGTGCAGCATCTGTCAGAGGTATTATCAAGGGTAGTGGATGAACCATCCACATTGTTGATGTTAAAATCACCCAGAATAAAAGAAGTAAGACCAGTAAAAAGGTACAGGTACAAAATAAGACAAGGAGACAGGTGAGAAATGAATGAGAGGAAGTGACCTACCTTCTGTTTCATGAAAAAAAAAATCTAGACAAATCATGTGAAATTTCATAACCACCAAGATGATCTGAGGAAAAAACAAGAGTTAAGAATTGGACTAAAGGGGCCGGGCTGGTGGCACAGCAGTTGGGTTCACATGTTCTGCTTTGGTGGCCCGGGGTTCACCAGTTCAGATCCTGGGTGCAGACATGGCATCACTTGGCACGTCACACTGTGGTAGGTGTCCCACATATAAAGTAGAGGAAGATGGGCATGGATGTTAGCTCAGGGCCAGTCTTCTTCAGCAAAAAGAGGGGGATTGGCAGCAGTTAGCTCAGGGCTAATCTTCCTCAAAAAAAAAAAAAGAATCAGACCAAAATCTGAAACTCTCAGTGGTAGAAGACAGAGACTGTCTCAAAAATTTCCAGAGTGAAATAATTCTGACCTAGATTTTTATATCCAAATGATCAATCAAGTGAGAAGGCAGTATAAAGACGTGTTCAGACACTAGCGAACAAGAACGAAAACCAATAAAATAGATGTGAGAACACAAGAAATAGTGGAAACGATCCAAGAGTGAAATGAAAAAGAAGTCCCGGGATGGCAGCTGTGCAGCAGGACTACACAATAATTCATCCTACTAAAACAGAAAATTAGTGAACTCCATGAAAGGAAGAAAGGAATGGATTCCGTTCAAAAGACAGAATAACTAAGAAGCTGGTTTAATGACAGGAAGGCATATGTCTCTTTTCTCAATAAAAGAAGAAGACATGCACCAGAAAACTCCAGCAGACTGCTGCTGATTGACTATCCACAGCTTCAGTCCCTTATTCCTCGCTCAAGAAAACTAACTTTTTTCTTTTTTTGTTAAGGTATCAGGTGAGACGCACATGATTAGAAAAGGTAGCCCCTCTCCCAGACCCATGAGATGAATCACTACATGTCTAGACTAAGCCTGGAAATCCCATTCTCCTTTGCCAGCAACTGGCCTGAGCAACTGCTCCTGTCCCATTGTGGACAAGCAATTCAGTTCAGGTCAATGAGACATACAGGAAAGTCATCTGGGGAGCTTCTTAAAAGATTTTCCTCCAAGATAAAAAGAGAGATCTCATCAGGGGAAATTTGCTAAAGGAACATTACAGGGCAAACGGTGAATTTGAATAGGGACTGTATATTAGATAATAGTATTGTATTGTGGTAGACATGGAGAGGTACCACTCACATCCAAAACTCACCACCAGGTGTGAGGAATGTGGTTAAGCTATTAGCTTCATCGGAGTTGGCTTCAGCTTTCAAGAGAGTCTCACTGTTCTCTGGAAAGCTCCCAGCCCATAAGTGAGAAAGGAAAGGTACGTGCCAACACGGAACTCCTCTAACGAACAATCTTGACTCCAGATCTGCTCCTTGTGCCAACAGACAGGGTATCATCACAATCTGACAGCTCTACCTGCCCAACCCTGCTTCCTCCCTTTACTTTTGTGTCATCCTAATTCTGGCTCAGCAGCTGCTTCCCAGAGAACTCAATCTGTGACAGTTAACAACATTAAATTTCCTGAACTTGATCATCATTCCAGCATCACATGAGAAAAAGTCCTTTTCTTAGGTGGTAAGTGGTGAAGGATTTAAGAGTAAAGAGTGATGATCTCTGCAACTTTCTCTCAAAAGATTCACCAAAATAAAAACTACTCTAGATCTAGATAGACAAAGATAAAGAAAGGAAAAAGCAAATGGAGCAAAATGTTTATAACTGATGAATCTGGGTGAAAGACAAGAGTTCATATTACTATTTTCACAACTTTTCAATAAATTTTAAATTTTTTCAAAAACATGTTTTAAGAGGGGGAAGAGCCGAAAGAAGCAACACCCATGCTATCCCCTTCTTCCTGCCTTGTAGTAACTAAGAAAAACATGCCTGGAGCTACAGCAGCCACTGGCAATAAGAGAAAGGTCAGGACAATCGAATATGTCACCTGTGGTTGGATATTCTGTCAAATGCTGCCAAAAACAACCAACATGATACATCAGGAAAAACAAAAGAGCTATTCAAGGAAGTCATTGTTCAAATGTGAAAAAAATGTATATATGACATGGTTTTGAGTAACTGATGAATTACAGGAAAAGAAAATCCATTTGTCTTTGATACTAAGAACATCATCCTTCCATTGGCATGGGGTCATGGCACTGGCATGCAGAGAAGGCAACGTAATCGTAACTCACTACTCTGCTCTGCAGTGAATATCTGCACAATTAAAAGATGTAGGACCAACATAAAACAAAGCACCAAAGACCTCATTAAATTTACAGAAGAGAATGTAAATGTTTTTAGCCTTGCTAGTGTAAAAGGTACAGCTGATACAAGTTGGGAGATGGAGTCGGGGAGAGCAAAAGAGAAAAAGAGAAGCAGCGAAAAAGAGTAGGATTTCAATTTTGAATGCTCTAAGACTGGAAATTTGTAAACATATTCCACATGACTTATTGATAACAGTTTGTATAGAGATATAATTCATATACCATAAAATTCACCAATTTATTCACCATTTTAATTAGGTTATCTTTTTATCATTGAGTTGTGAGAATTCTTTATATATTCTAAGATACAAGTCTCTTATTAGATATGACTTGCCAATATTTCCTCCCATTTTGTGGATTGTTGTTTCACTTTCTGAAGGTGTCCTTTGAGGCATAAAAGTTTTGAATTTTGATGAAGTCCAATTTATTTTATTTTTTGTTGCTTGTGCTTTTATTGTCATATCTAAGAAGGCTTTGCCTAACCCAAGGTCACTATGATTTACTCATATTTTCTTGCATGAATTTTATAATTTTATCTGTTACATTTAGATCTATGAGCCATTTTTAGTTAGCTTTTGTGTACAGTATGAGAAAGGGGGTCAAATTTGCTCTTTTGCATGTAGATATCCAAGTGTCTCAGTACCATTTGCTGAAAAGATTATTCTTTCCCTATTGAATTGTCTTGGCACCTTTGTCAAAAAAAATTTATATATATATATACACACACACACACACATATATATCAATCAATTAATCATAGGGTTCATTCATTTCTGGACTGAATACTATTCAATTGATTTATATATACTGACCTTTTTTTTAATTAAGGTAAAACCCATATAAAATATAATTAACTATTTTAAAGTGTACAATTCAATTGCATTTAATATATTCACAATGTTTTGCAGCCAACACCTCTATCTAGTTCCATAACATTTTCATCACCCCAAAAGGAAACCTGCACCCATTAAGCAGTCACTCCCCACTATCCATGCCCCTGGCAACCACTAATCTGCTTTATGTCTCTATAGATTTAACTGTCCTGGCGATTTTATATCAATAGAATCACACAATATGTGATCTTTTGTGTCCAGCTTCCTTCACTTAGCATAATGTTTTTGAGTTTCATGCACTTTGTAGCATTTATCATTTTTGCAGCTGTACAATATTCCATTGTATGAATACACCATATTTTGGTTATCCATTCATCAGTTAACGGACAATTGGGTTATTTCTACCTTTTGCTAATGTTAACAGAGCTATGAATGAGCATTCATGTACAAGTATTTGTTTGAATACCTATTTTCAATTCTTCTGGGTATATACCTAGGAGTGGAATATCTGGGTCATATGGTAATTCTAGGTTTAACTGTTTGAGGAGCCCCCAAACTGTTTTCCATAGCAACTGCACTATTCTACATCCCTACCAGCAAGGCATGAGGGTTCCAACTTCTCCATATCCTCGCCAACACATTTTCTGTTTTCTGGCTCATTTTCAAATGTGACATCCAGAACCCAACACAATACTCCAGGTATAATCTGGATAATACAGAACAAAGTAAGACTAACACACTTCCCTTCTGAACTTCTTCCTCTTATTAGTCCAGACAATGGTTCTATGAAGCCTTTGCGGTAGTCACAATACATTTTATATCCACGTTGAGTTTATTACAGTAAGAAAGACACCTAAGTTGTTTAACTGCATCTCCCTCACCGCTATAATTATGTGGCTGTTTTCTGAACCCATATATAGGACCTTCCCATCAAGCTCCATTAAAAGATCTTGTTAGCCTCCGCCCACCTTTGCAGTCAGAAATATTATTTTCAAAAGTTATCCCTAAAAATTTCATTTCATCCAAAAATTTGACAAGCATAGTTATCAATGTTTTCATTCACATCATTCCAAAAATATGGACAGCGACCTTCAGCATGTCACTAGAAATTTGTCTCCAGTTGTTATCAATTCGCTGTTTATTAATTTTTGGAGGCGCTAGTGAACCAATCACATTTCCACCTAATTGAGTGGTCAGTCAGCCCATACTCTTCCCCCTTGTCAACAGAAAGAAACGTTACAAAATGTCTGGCTGAAATCCGCTTATGCCGTTTCTTCTGCATTCTCTTGACCCACAGTCTAACAATCCTATCTAAAAAGAACTAAGGTTAGTCTAACCTAACTGTCTTTTGTGAGCCCCAGTAATACTTTCCTTTAAAATGAAATCATAATCAATGTTTTTAGCACATAAAACACAATGAACTCAGAGTAGATCATCCCAGGTTTGAAATAATATTTTGAGATTTTTATAGCAACATCTTTTTATTTAATCCTTACAACTCTATGAGAGAAATCATGTTTTACATGTTTCATACATGAGGAATCTGAGGCTACCCATGGCACTTCTAGAGACTCCAAATAACCGACCCCAAAGTGCTGGGCTTACAGGAGATGCTACTGTACGTGTTTGTGGAACTGAGTCAGCAGAACCAGCATTCAGTTGGCACAGACTCCACCGGCCTGTTTCTAACCCTCACCGCTCTCTTCCTATTCATGTGTGTGTTTGTGCACTGGAGTGAGGGGGAATGCACAAAACGTACGGCTTTTCTTGCCCCCTACTTCAAACAAAACCGTCTCTCCTTTCATCACTTGATATTTGAGATTTCAGGGCATGATTTTGTTTAAAGAAATGGTTTTGAAATCTCTACACACCATGCCACTTTCCTTTTAGGCTTTGGTGAAGTCATATGTTAAGAAATAAGGCAAAATTATGTGAAAAGGTGACATATCAGATGTGAAAATCCAACGCATTTATGTATCTCTGAATCAGCTCAACAATTTTAGATGAATTATAGAGTTTAAATTTATAGATTCCTTCCTAAAGTATACATTTTTGGGTTCCAGATTTGAACACATAAATTACTTTTATAGCTATTTCAAGCATTCAGATAAACTCCCCAAAGTCTAATAGATTGGATAAGAGATTATCAACATTTTAATATATCTTGACACAAATAATCCATTATTTTTCAGGATCCCATAAACCATATGGGAATGTATCCTTTTTAAAAAGCAATTATTGGGATGATATAATTGACTTCCAGGCATCCCTTCTCATCTAATAATCAACTCTTATGATGTTCCTTGGCTCCTCCCCAAGCACTGGGGTAACAATAATTTTCTTTTTATGTCCTGAAAAAAGGATGGAGATCAGAGATGGGGTCTGTGACTGACTGCAGAAGTCTTGGTATTAAATGGCTGGCAGCTATCTTGATTGAACCTACTCCCCTGGAGCAGCCACTTTTAATCTTTCCTGGGTCACAGCCTCCGCTTTGAGAATCTGAAGAATCTATGGACCTCTCACTAGAAAAGTGCAGATGAACACAAACTCAAAATTTTTCGTACAACTTATTTTATTGCTTTTAAATCAATTGCCAACACAGGCCATATAAAACCAGTCTTTGCAAGGATATCTGTATGTCTCATTTTTGGTTTTGTGCTGAAATTTGCTACACCCAGGAATAAAATCCAAAGTATGCAATAAAACAAACCAAACTTTATTTTTGACAAAAAGATACCAAAGTAGTGATGAGCGCTGGCTATAGAGCCTCTGGCATCAGAGAAGAGTTCTACAAGAAAGCCCACCTCTTCCACGTTCTTCTCCAGGGTGAGCCGGGGAAAACACAGGTGCTAGACAGAGAGAAGGCTCGGGTGCCAGCAGTAAGTGAAGAATAACGTTGGCAGAATTTAATGAGGGTTTCCCAAAACAATAACATTTTATACTTGTATTTACTTATAAAAAGGAAAAATATGGTTTCAGAAATTGGGAGATATTAAGATAAATTTAAAATTTTTGAAAAATCATACCAGACCTACTATGTTCCTACTACTTAATCATTTGAAATGTATGAAGTTCAAAGTGGAACAAGTGCATGCACTGCTCAGAGGTGGGCTAATCAAGCCAAGAGAGTGAAAATACTAGCAGATTATACATATGCGTTACCTTAAACTTGAAATTTGAGCTTTACTAATATTCAGTATGTGAGATTGATACCAGCAGCTTCTCTTGATCCTGCGTCAGGCTGCTTCAGTCTCGTGGCATTTATGTGAAGTATGCAGGATCCCACAGACTGCCTCTCCTGACCTCCAGTCTACCTACAGGCAATTTGAAAGGCACCTTTTCAGTTGTTGGAGGGGCAAGCACAGTTGTGGAAATGTGCGATTTCTCTACAGCATCATTCCAATGTCCATCCTCCAGCTTCTTGGTGACGAGAAGCACTGTGGTGGCAGCAGCAGCAGCAGAGGCTTCTGGATCTGACTTCCTAATTCTGGACTGCAGCTATGGGTCTGTCCTACAGACTCTCCAGCATCTGGAGGCACGTGCAACAGCAACGGAGGTGGCACGAGCTCTGGATTCCAGCAGAGCTACCCTAGTGGGTTACTTCGGTATTGGCACCCTAAAACCTGCTGTCAGGATCTTCTAACAATTCTGTAAGCCCTTAATACCCTGCATTAAGTCTCTTCTATCTTAAAATACTCAGAAGGGTTTCTGTGACACTGAACACACACAATATTACAGTAGGTAAAGGTCTCCTAATGGAAAGGTGGCCGTTGCACACTCTGGGGAGGTTGGTTGTGATGTCCCCACTTGTCTGCTCACTTTCAGCATACTGCAATACCCTACAACTTACATGTGCCCAAGAGAGCAGATTTGCAGTTATCATCAGAATTATGACATCACCCACAAATAGATTTTTTAAAGATTTTTGCAAAGAAAGGCACATTAAACATAAATAAAGCAAAACACAAGCAAGCAAGAAAACGGTAGAGCTGACAACTACTTTATTACCAGTAACGGTGCTTTATCAAAAATTGTAAGGTAAGAAAGTGATTACCTTGTAAAATGTAAAACCATAAAACTTTTAGAAGAAAAATTGGAAAAAAACCTTCAAGACATAGGACTAGATGAAAAGGTCATAGACATGACACCATAAGAACAATTTTAAAAAAGGGAAAAAAATAATTGAATGCACTACATGAAAATTTAAAACTTTTTTGCTCTGTAAAAGACCCTGTTCAGAGGATGAAAAGATAAGCTATGGGGGCCGGCCCGGTAGTGTAGAGTGAAGTTCATGTGCTCCGGTTCAGCAGCCTGGGTTCATAGGCTGGGATCCTGGTGCAGACGTACACACTCCTTATCAAACCATGCTTGACACAGATTTGAGCTCAGCGACAATCTTCCTCAAGCAAAAAGAGGACGATTGGCAATGGATGTTAGCTCAGGGCCAATGTTCCTCAGCAAAAAAACAGAAGGAAAGAAAAGAAAAGAAAAGCTATGGATGGGAAGAAAATTTCTGCAAACTGCCTACCTGACAAAGGGTTTATATCTAGAATATATGAAGAACTCTCAAAACACAACAATGAAAAACAACCCAATTTGCTCATTAGGGAAACAATTAATTTACCCATTAGGGAAAGGCAAACTACAACCACAATGAGATATTACTACATTCACCATTAGAATAGCTAAAATTTAAAAATAATGAAAATACCAAATTCTGGTAAGGATATAGAGAAACTGGATCTTCCATACATTGCTGGTGGAAATATACAGCCACTCTGGAAAATAGTCAAGCAGTTTCTTATAAAACTAAACATACACTTACACTATAATCCAGCAATTGCACTCTTGGGCACTGATCCTGGAGAAATGAATACTTATGTTTACACAAAAACCTATACATGAATGTTTACAGCAACTTTATTCATAACAGCCTAAAACTGGAAACAACTCATATGTTCTTCAACAGGTGAATAGCTAAACTGTGTACTGTGATATATCCATACAATGAATACTACTCAGCAATAAAGAGAGAGAACCTACTACTACATAAGTACTTAATACATAATAGTACATAATACACGAGAATTTGGATGGTTCTCTATACCACTGTATTGAGTGAAAAAAGTCAGTCCCAAAAGGCTATGTACAGAATGATTCCATTTATGTAACATTCTCTGAATGACACAGTTATAGAGATGGAAAACAAATTAGTGGCTGCCAGTTAATAGGGATGGGGAGGTTGGGGAAGGGGGGGACCTTGAGCCGCATGAGAGTTTCTTGGTAGTGACAGAACTGTATCTTAATTGTAGTGGTAGTTACATGAAACTAGACATGCTATCAAATCGCATAGAACTGTACCCACACACACATGAATGAGTGCACTAAAAACCATGAAATCCGAATATGGCTGCTTAACAGTATTGGACCAATGTCAGTTTCCTGGTTTAACATTGTTATTAATATGTCATATAAGATATTACAACAAGGGGATGTTCATGAAGATTACACAGGACTCCTGTACTATTTTTGCAACTTCCCGTGAGTCTATAATTATTTTAAAATAAAAAGTTTTTTTAAGGGATGACATTCAGTCATACTTATCTAATTTTAAAAATTACCATTTAAAGTGGAATCAAAAACATGGAACTAATACATTTTAAAGTTTTCTAAAATGTTTTTCATCGTTATCTCATTTTTTGTTAATGTCTCATTATGTACAAAATATGTAGTATATACTTTTAAACAAACGTATCTTGGGAATGCAGACACAATTTTTTATACTGCTGGGTGTGACATAAAATTTTCGCAGACCAGACCTCTGTTATAGAGGCTACAGAAGTCTAAAATTCTACCCACCTCTTAAAAATTTTACTTGGGGAAGCATATACTAGAAGACGAAAAACACTGCACTAAGAATCAAAAAGAACTCAATTCTATTCAAGTTTAAACAAGTCCCAATCTCATCCTCATCTACAAAATGCAGGCATTGTATCAGATCTTTCCCCAGGACATTCCAGCTCTCAAAGCATTGTAACTCCATGAGCTCCACAACAGGAAAGAGTGAAGCAACCCTAAAGAAACGCACGACAAAAACTCGAACCAGTATTTATTCAAAGTGTACTAAGGGTTCAATATTGCCAAAAACACTAAATACAAGACATAGTCTAAGTTATCATCAACACAAACAAAGAAAAGGGCATCTACAAAGACAGTTTTACCTCAAAGAAAATAGATGACCAAAAGAACCAGTTTAAATATAAATATCTAGACACCAGGCATATGTGGCTACTTTACAGGCAACCTCACAGTTCTTTAAGGCTTCTAATTTCTATTCACGAAAATTAAGATTACGTTCTGTACTGCAACAAACAATACACCAGCGCATACAAGTATCCTAGTGTACAAGCTTGGGGGTTGTGATGGTTCTTGCAAGAAGTAGAATATCAAGACATCCAAGAAAGAATTATTTTCCATCTACATGAGTTAAGACTTAATAAGACAGAATTTTAAGAGGTCCATTATTCAAGGGAAATTAAACATCCACAAGGTAATTATACCACCCTGTTACACCCCCTTCTGCTTTCCAGAAACATCACCTACCTCAAACAGAGCCCAAAACTAGGAAAGAAGAAAGAGTCCTCTAAGCAGTAAAAACCAACATAACAAGGGCCTAGCACTAAAGCTCCATGAACAGGAAGTCCTGTGGTTCCTCACTCAGAACCTTCTATCATTTTGATCGACCATTCAACAAGTGTGCTATGGGTTCTCTTCTCATAGCACAGTGAAAACATCAAATTAGAAAAACAAAGAAACCTCTACAGGTAGGTGTAATGAGAGCACACAGAGAGATACAACTAACAGTAAAGTGAAGAGCAAATCGACCCCAAAACAACACATGATTTACAAAAGAATGGTTTTGCCAACACATGAACAAAATAGGGTGGCCTGTATACTGCTGACCAAGGAGACTAATGGCTGGAGTTTCTTCTGCAAATAAATGGTTATGAGTTCATTCACACCCCAGACACACGAATGGAACCACCAAAGTACTATCTTTTTACCAGTGCTATAGACAGCATAATCCATCTTAGATTTTTAAATGGAGAACAAAACTGCAAACTGCCTTTAAATGATCTCTCCAGCATTCTTTAGTATTGAACTAAACTATATCACATTTGAAGGTTACCGTGAAATAAAGAGACATACCAAAAAACAAAACAGAACAAAACAAAACAAAGAATCCTGAGAAGTTGAAATACTATGTTGAAATCCATTCGGCAACAAAGCACACATATGACTATTTTATAACCTAAAAAAATGAGGTTGTATTGCAGTAAGTGAACATACTAATAACCCTTTCTCATCAATTCTCAGACACTTTTTAAAAACAACACTTTAATCTCTCTAAAGTATGGATGCTCCGAAATAAGAGACGTTATCTTACAATGCTGTCATCCAAGAGCAGGATGTAGTTGCTGAAAACCTTATGTTGACATCTCTTGGAAACATCAAGAAAGCATCAGCATCAAAGTGCCTGAGGTTTGATAAAAAATGGCCGTTCAAAATAATCTAAAAAAGACAAAGAAATGATCAGAAATTTGTGAAACTACAATCAATGGAGATAATTACAGAAAATTCTCAAAAGTAAATTGCATCCTTTTACCTTAAAAGATAGTACATATGAAGTACTTATCACATTACTTAGTAAGCACTCAATAAATTTAGCTACTATTATTATTACAAGATGGAAAATAAGGACTCATAGAGCTGATAAAAATATCTATGATCACAGTGACCAGGCAATCAATAAGCACTTATTAAGTGCCTACGAGGCCACCAGCATTGTGCAGGAGCAATACAAGCGCATCATGATCAACCTAGGAGGCACTATTTTTTATCAAATAAATGGTGATTTGCACAATACAACAGTTTCAACCAATAAGATAAACATCACATTATCTTCAGCAACGATTAGAGCTTACGAAGTACTTTCAACTTCTTTTGAAGTACTGTCTTTTATTTAAGTCCAGCATGCAGAACTTGTGGTATAAACCATTCAGGGGCCGGCCCCGTGGCAAGTGGTTAAGTTTGCCTGCTCTGCTTTGGAGGCCCACGGTTTCACCAGTTCAGATCCTGGGCACGGACATGGCACCACTCATCAAGCCATGCTGAGGCGGCGTCCCACATGCCACAACTAGAAGGACCCACTACTAAAAATACACAACTATGTACCGGGGGCCTTTGGGGAGAAAAAGGAAAAATAAAATCTTTAAAAAAAAAAATGTTTACTGAAGAGTCACCAAATGATTAAATGAATATAAAGAAGTGTCACCAAAATGAGTCTTATAATTTTCATCGGTGGGAAAAAAATCTCTTTTCCCATTACTCTCCAGGCGTAGGTAGAATAAGGATTTATATAAATTCTCTCTTAAAGAAAATATTTCTGAACTTGGAGCTACACACATCATGAAAAGACCCTCTCTACTCCTAGGATTTATACACATTTACAGGGACCAATTTATACAGGAATGCACATTTATTAAAATGTTATATTTCACTTATATGAAATGTCCAGAAATGGCAAATGTTACAGAGATGGAATGTAGACTAGTGGTTGCCCAGGGCTGGGAAGGGAGGTGGGGAAGACGATGGGGTGATGAAAAAGTTCTAAAATCGATTGTGGCAGTGATGTACAACTCTGGAATATGCTGAAAACCACTGAATTATGCCCTTTAAGTAGGTGAGTTGTATGGTATGTAAATTATATCTCAATAAAGCTGTCATTTTAAAATCTTAACTCTTCATGAAACTTGACAAATTATAACTGTTGCATTACGGTCAAACTCCATAGGCCGTACCTACCCCTCTGTCAGACTCTTCCCTGGCCTGGGTGGATTCCATCAATGACAGTCCTACAAAGTCCCTTTCTTAGTAATCCAATTCCTTCCCCAGAAATACAAAGATCGAGCAAAGGGGCAGGGGTGAGGGGGGGGACGATGACGACACAGTCTATTGTGTAAAAGTTAAAAATACTTCAGACTGTATTTTATACAAGCGACTTTTCAAAATAATAATTATTTTCATAACATTAAAGAAAATCCTGATTAAGGAATATATTTATTATAACATTTTGAGTTTAAAAGAACATGTTACTACTCTATCAGCAAACTATGAATTATCTGATTATCTGCTAGGATACAGATGTAGTCTCACAATGGTTGTCTTTGAAATGGATGATCCTTGTAGAGTACAAAGAAATCAATGTATGCAGAATTTCAGAAATATTTTGCCCCAAAAGAATAGCAGTGTTTGAAATTAAAAAAAAAAAAAAATTCTAGAGCGGACGGATTTAATTTAAAAGGCTCCCTGGACCCCAACCCACCTCCTATGGAAGACCAGGTTCGTTTGCTAGGAGACTTTGGAAAAAGCTTTGCAGAACAATAAACACGAGTGAATCATAAATTCACCTAGCTGTGCCCTTTGTTTACACTACCTTTAATCCACATGTACCACTCTATTTAAGGATCCTATTCAGAGGCGCTCTTAGCTTGTGGTAGAAACAGACTTAATCTTATTCTCAATGCCTAGCACGGTGCTTAGAGTAGGTGCAGTTCTCAAGAAAAATTTGCTGAACGAATGGAGATTTCTCAGCTGACTAGGCCAACTGGCTGCTTACAGCTGGGCTTTCTATTCAGGAACCTTTGGAAAACCTTTTTCCTCTCTGAGTTGGCTTAAAGAAGCTCCTAGAACAACAGAATCTTATCACCTACTTCACTGGCCTAAATTGTAGCTCCCTTTTCAAAATGAGCAACAGGAGGTGAAAGTAAAACCTCTGGATATGATTTGATCATGAACAAATGTCTTCCTACATTCCTCCTTGGGCTACGATGAAGAGTGCCTGTTGGCAGCCTCAAAGCAATTTTTAATGGCTCTCTAGAGATGAGGAGAATCAAGAAATGAAAAGAGATTATGCCTAGAGCATGTACTCCAAAAACTGTTTAGGGTAAAGGCAGGTAAACTGTTCAGGGACACAGGCTTTGATGAATTTTTTTTTCAAGGAACATTAGCCCTGAGCTAACTGCTGCCAATCCTCCTCTTTTTGCTGAGGAAGCCTGGCCCTGAACTAACATCCATGCCCATATTCCTCTCCTTTATATGCGGGACACCTGCCACAGCATGGCTTACCAAGCAGTGCCATGTCCACACCTGGGATCCAAACCGGCGAACCCTGCGCCACCAAAGCAGAATGTGCGCACTTAACTGCCGCACCACCAGGCCAGGCCCCGGCTTTGATCAATTTTTGAAATGATTATGAAGGCTATATTTTGAACACACACACACACACTGGTAGCAGCCTTGTATCTCAAGAAAAGGTAAAAGAATCAGAATTATTGAACCAGGAGAAATTAATAATAAATAAGTGTGTAAAAATCTATTATTTTTCTCCATTCCCAGTAAACAACTACTTCAGGAAAAATTTCAAGTATGATAGTTTAAGGCAGTCCTATCTGAAGGTAATAAAAGAAAAGGAAAGAACTGGAAGAATAAACACCAAACCATTACTAATAGTTATAATATGCTAAGGGCAGCGTTATGGGGGCACTTTTAATTTCTAAATTATATATTTCTTTCACATCAATATTCTGCAATGAGCATGTGAAACTTTGGTGATAAGGAAAAAAATGGTCTTGCCTTCAAACATACATATACATTTTCCCCAAGTAAAATAATTTGAACTTCTTTACTGCTTACGGCTTTACAGAATACTGGTGGGCTAATAAAACTGCTCACATACTTTAGGCAACAGTAAAAAAGGGAGGGAGGAGGTCCAACTTTTGTTAATGGCTTTTACCAAAGTCCACAATCTAATGAAGAAATACATAATCATACTGTAAGTCAGAGTATGGCTTGTACTGTCAAAGTGTTTTACAGGAGCGAGAGGAAAGAGCATCACTTATGACTAGAATAGAAGAAGAGCTTGCAGAAAAGGCGACAGTTGAGCTGGGTTAGATGGATGATCTCTCTGGTGAGGTAACAATAGTTGAAATTCAGAGCACATGCTCTGTCCCCAAAAAATATTTTGTAGATAAAAATAGCTCAAGTTAGGGAACATACACCCAGCCAACCCCCAAACATATTTTTTTAAAATCTATTTTTAAATATATCACAAAATCTGCTATATAAAGCAAAGAAAACTTTCCCACCTCATCTCGGTTTCTTCTCTCATTCGACTATTCCTTTACCATTTTGGCGTGAATCCTGTGTGACTGGTACTTCACACCAGTTTCTGTGCTGAGATACACACTGTCTTTTTTCCTATGGATGATAATTTTGCATCTCCTCATTAAACTGCATACCTTTGAGAGCAATGGCGGTCATCCATTTCTACTTTATCTTTCCATGATACTCCTTAAATAAGTACTCAACAGATGTTGTTGACAGATTAAACCTAGTTCTAATAATTGCGACAAGTTATTGATATCACAAAAGATATCTGTGAAAGAGATACTATAAACAATAAAATCACATTTTTGTATAGAACAAAAAGCGTCTTGATTAATATATCTTCCCCAGACACTAACCCAATTGCTGTTCTTTGGTGTAATCTGTTCAGAAACGTGTTTATTAAAAAAAAAAAAAAAATTAAGTCTCTTAAGCAGTCTCTATTGAACATCATCTTTTTTTGTCACAAAGACCTAAGACAATACATTTATTGGGCACTAGAAAGGCACTAGGTGACACACTGAATTTGCACAGAAATGGTGGACAGTCCCAGTTCCCAAGGATCTCAAAGGACAGTTCACAACTCAAGAAACGACTTGGCAATGTATACATACCAGACAATGTGTTTAAAACAATGTGAAAAGTACACAGGAAAAAACATGTTTTCCAGGAAACATGTCCTAGATATTTCAAAGGTAATTCTTTCTGAATGTTTTCTTTACATGTGCTTTTAAAAGTTCAGAAATTCTCTCCTCTATTGTTTAAATAAGCTAGTAAGTAAACAAAGATAGAAATTTGGAAACTTGTTTAAATCTTCTACTTTCTATTATAAAATGGAAAGGAAGATTCTGCCCACAAGCTTGCCTGACAATCCTTATCACAGAAGAGGATGAAAGAGGGTGGGGGGAATATTAGGTGTGACAATGCCAGATACCATCAAGATTACTACAAAAGAACATGTTTTGTGTGTCTAAATTTCCTAAATTCTGTAGGAAGAATAGAGTCTCTCTCAAACATTATTATCTGAAATCAGCTTTCAGTTGCCCAAGTATAGTTTCTCCTTTGTTGCTGTTGCTGAGCCTCTGAATTTAGGCTATAATGTTTCACCCCACTCAAAAAGTTACTAGACAGTGAGTTAATCAATGAACACTTTGGAAAGTTGTTAGTATTGCTTTAAAAAACAACAAAACACTGGGCCAGGGTTCCAACAAAACTCACTCTTCTAGAGAAGTGTTTTACAAAATAACTCAAAATGGAAGAAAAGACAGGATGGAATGCTATTTTTGATAATGAGTAGCAAAAAAAAAGAAAAGAAAAGAAAAGAAAGACTACAGAATAACACACCCACTGCTACTTTGTTTATAGGCCTGTAACTTGCACATGCAAGTACTCTACAAAGTACTGCACAAGAAGAAACTGTCAAAAATGAATGCTTATGAAAACATTCCTTCTCTATATTAGGTCTCTAACCAGGAATGCGCTGTTTCTAAATATGACGACTTCAGCAAGTATTGACAGGTATAGCAGAGCAATAATGCTCAAGATGGAAAAAAAATCTTACATGTACTTGTTTTTGTTTTATCAATAGTAAAAGTTGCTGTTACCAATTATAATACCTATGGTCTCAGTAGTAGAAATTAACTTTACGGAAGATATCTGCTAGGCAGAACAGTATTTTACAAACTAATTTTATTTCTACCAAAAGTCTAGTTTTTTTCCTAATCCAATACGCCCTAGCAACCTGGGGTTTTTTTTTGTTTTGCTTTTTCCCCCTTCCAAAAGAGCCTCCGCCAGTAAGTCGAAGTAATACTTTCCACAGTTCAAAGGTTAAGGCAAATTCGGCTCTACGTAGAGTCTTGCCCCTCATCAGCAATACCCACCCCTCGCCCCCGCCTTTTTGTTGTTGTTCTTTTCAAATTTTCTTGGCCTGAGAGAAGTTAATGCTCTCATATGATTGCAAATCCACGACACAAGCGATTTCAGGTGCCGAGGAACAAAACTGGGATGGGAGGAAAGGAACGACAGCAATCAAGAACCATTGCGCCCTTGAAATGAGCCTCTCCAGAACGCAGGAAACGAGATTATGCCCAAAGAACCTGCCGCCCGGAAGCCACAACTTCCATCAATCAGCAAAGAAAAGTTGCTAGGAGGAGCTCAGCGCCCAGGCAGCCGGCGCCGGAGCGGAGACCGAGAGCAGCACAGACACTCCAAGGCCCGGACCGCCCCGGACGGCGGGCAGCAGCTGCGGCTGCGGCGTCCGGGGGGCCGACTCCGGAAGGCTCCGGGTCTCGGGGTGCGCGACCGGCCCGGAGCGGCGCGGGCACAGCGCCCGAACGCGCACCCCTCCCCACGACCACGAGCAGTGGGCGGAGAGACGGGCGCAAAGGAAAAGCGGGACAATGCTGGGCCGGACTGGCGACTCCGCGAGCTCCAGGGGTCCCCAGCGCCCCTTCCCGCCCTGGGGCCGCCGGCCGCCGCGCTAAGTTAGCTCCTCGGCCCTCGCTTCAGGGTTGGGGAGGCGAAACCGTGGGCGCCGACCTCCCTCCGCCTGGCCGCCGCCGCCTTTCTCTCCGCGGGGCGGCTCCTGCGAGTCCGCGAGGAGGCGGCGCGCGAGCAGAAGGGAGCGCGCGCGGGGAAGGGGGCGCGCAAGGCAGCGGCACGCGGGGGAGCGGGGCGCGCGGCGCTCCCCGAGGACCCGCTGCCGCTCCGGCGGCTTTTCGGTTGAGGCGGGGGCTGCGCCGCGGTTTAGCGTCCGTTACGAGTCTTGGCCCGGGCGGCGCAGCTTGCCAGCCATCCTGGCCCGCCTCCCCCTCGGCTCCCATCAGGAAGGGCAGCCGAAAGGGCCGGCGACCGTCTCCCGCCAGGGCTGCGGCCGCCGGTCGGCGGGCATCCCGGCGCCTGCCCCTAGGGCTGGAAGAGAAAGTAAAATGAAGTGCCTTTCCCCAGGCGACACCTACCCGTCCCCAGTCCAAGTGCAGCTGCCTCGCTCCTCAGGCGCCGCCGGTCCCCGCCCTCGGGCCCCAGGCTCCGTTCTCTTGACAATGGCGCGTCCCCTTTAAGGAATAATCCGATCGGAACCGATCTGTGGTTAAACCTCCCTCCGACTCTGATTTTAACCGGATTTCTCTCTCTCTCCCAGAGCCCGACGGGCGCCCGGCGGTGCTGCGAGCTCTTCCCACCCCTTCCCCGCCCCGCCCACTCCCTCGCCTTCCTGATTGGCGAGCAACACTACAACAGGAACAGCAACCCTCGCACTCCACTGGCCAGTCCAGCCGCCGCTCAGAATTACCCCCACCCCCACCGCGCCCCTTTTCCTGGGTTGGTCCTACCTCCAATCACTCTATGTCCTCTATTCTATCGTTGCTTTGGAGAACTGGCAGTCAAGGCTCACCCTCCCGCCTCCGGAAAGCGAACTTTATTTTTATTGGTAAAAGGACATCTTCCTGTGCACCTGATTGGGCAAGGAAGGAGCTAGTCTGCACGCCCCTCACCCATTATCGCTCTCCCTTTAACGGGTTTGAGAAATACAGCCGCAAAGTCCTCCCTACTTTGCCTTCTTCTAAGCGCCTTTCCCATTAAATGTTGGAGGAGTCGTGGACAAACCTCACAGCCGGTGTTGGGAAAAGCTGGAAAGAGAGAAGAGAAAAATTCAAAATCTCCTGCAATGAGTAATGTATCCTGAGCTGGAGCTGGGATCCTGCGGAACCTCATCATGAGGTCTAGTGAATGGAGTGGTTAGAATGAGTTTGTATACCTGAAATTTGAGTGCTAACTCTTCCTGAGAGTCACTCAACAAGTTTTCACTCACTGTCCACTCTACTCCTACCGTCGGTTCCACTGGCATTTGGCCACCCGGAAGAGCTTTAATAAAAGTATCTGCAAACCTGGCGTTTCCTTGTGTGTCTCGCAATCGTTCATTTAAAAAGTATTTAAATAATTTCCATTAACAATTACCTTTTAGTCACGTCCTCTGCGTTATGCCGGCGTTTGTCACGAGACATAAGTTACTTTTCTGAAAAGATTGAATAGGTGGTCCCACTTACGCCAATCTCAAAGTCGAAGACGTCCATCTCCCTTCCTCGAACGGTAGCAGGGAGAGCCCCGAGTGAGCCCAAGCGATACCAGAAGGCTATTCCTTGGGGGAAAGAGAGAGTCTGGCACCGGAAGCTTGACCCTGCAGCAAAACCTCACGCATGAAAAGACGAGAAATTCTGTGGCAGCCTGGTGGGATCTGCATTAGGATTTCCCCAGTTTCCCACCGGAGCTGTAAGAATCGAAAGGATTGTAACTACTAAAACTGGGTACAGTTCGTGCTTTGGTACCCATCTAAGAATGTCAGGGGAAGACGATTAAGTGTCCTGATCCTCTTTGCCAATGAACTTTGAGAGACTTTGGACCACAGGATGTTTAGTGTATTTGCAGTGATAGCCCCGGCGGAAACCAGTGGTGCCAAGAACGTGGCGGCGCTCAGCAGTACCCTAGAAGGGGGTTTCGTGCCAAAAAAGGGAAAATAAACATAGATAGTCCATAGGACTTTTCCGGTGAAAAATCTCCTGGGAATACCCATAAATATCGAAGAATGAGAAAAGGGAATGTTGTGGGTGGGTTACGTGTTGCTAAAGGGGGCAAGAGACAAGGAAGTATCTGGATTATATTTACATAACCTTCACAGACATATATATATATACATTATATATATAATATATATATAATATATATATAAATCTCTTAAGTGTCTATCACTAAACCCCTATTTTCAGCCTATTCCATTTATTACTTTTTTTTACTACAACCAAGGTAAATTAAGACTCCTGGTTTTCTCCTGATTTACTACTCTCAAGCTTTGAGATGCTTCGGGGTTCTGATACTCTATATTAGAATATAATCAGAATAAGAATATTCTATATTTGGGCCGGCCTGGTGGTGCAGCCCTTAAGTTTGCACATTCTGCTTTGGTGGCGGGTTGGCGGGTTCGGATCCCGGGTGCGGATCCCGGGTGTGGACATGGCACTGCTTTGCAAGTCATGCTGTGGCAGGCATCCCACATATAAAGCAGAGGAAGATGGGCACGGATGTTAGCTCAGGGCCAGTCTTCCCCAGCAAAAAAAGGAGGATTGGCAGCTGATGTTAGCTCAGGGCTAATCTTCCTCAAAAAAAAAAAAAAAAAGAATATTCTATATTCTAATATCTAGTATGATCTTCTGGAAACAAAGACATCTAGTATTTCAGATGTGTAGCAACTGCACATAACTGCAAGTCTTGTTCAAGATCTAGGTGATATTTTCAACTTGTTTGTAAAACAGCTGTTCTCTGATGTTCAGATTGTTTTGTTATACTAACACATTGGGCTCATAACTCCAGAAAGCAATCTACAGTAACCTCTAGATTCTCTTTCTTATACTAACCAACCATGCTGAGATCATCACCCCTCAAATATAATTTATATTATTTTTTTCTCTATTTCACCCTTGCCCACAATAGGATTATTTATCACTTTTTAGCCCATACACCCAGCCTCCTGGTACTAACATTCCTATTGGTATTTCACATTAAGGAAGAATTTTGAACATCTGCAAACCTGAAGCTTCCAATAGGCAGGTCATTTTTCAGAATGTTCAGAGTTACTGAACACAGTGCAAATTCTAACACTGGGGAAATTTACAAGTGGCACTTTCCCCTTCAGAGAAACTTTATCTCCTACCTTTGTTCCTATCTCTAAGTCAGACTATTCTTTTTTTTCTCTCTCTCTTTTCTTCAGGGGAAGATTCACCCTAAGCTAACATCTGTTGCCAATCTCCCTCCTGCCTTTTTCATCCTTCTTTTCCCCCCACTAAAGCCCCAGTACATAGTTGTGTATAGTTGCATGTTCTGGTTCTTCTACGTGAGCCACCACCACAGCATGGCTACTGACAGACTAGCGGCATGGTTCCATGCCTGAGAACTGAACCCAGGCTGCCAAAGGGAGAGTGCAGAAGTTTAGTCACTAGGCCATCAGGGCTGATTCAGACCCCACCCTTTAAACAGAAATATCCCCTGTAATGTGCCCATATGACTAAAGCTTTTTAACATCCTTTTGTGTAGATCTTTGGTAAAGTCTTTGAAAGGGTGAAATGCATTATGATCACTTGTTCTCCCTGTTTATATACAAAGATAAACCACATCAAAGAACTACCATAGTTTAGGGGGCTGGCTCCGTGGCCGAGTTGTTAAGTTCGCGCTCTCTGCTGCAAGCGGCCCAGTGTTTCGTTAGTTCGAATCCTGGGCGTGGACATGGCACTGCTCCTCAGACCACGCTGAGGCAGCGTCCCACATGCCACAACTAGAAGGACCCACAACAAAGAATATACAACTATGTACTGGGGGGCTTTGGGGAGAAAAAGGAAAAAATAAAATCTTTAAAAAAAAAAAAAAAGAACTACCATAGTTTAATCACTAATTAGTTTCCTCAGAAAAATTATGTTACCAATTACATTGCAAATTCTTTTCAGTTCACCATACATATACACAGTAGCTATTATGTGCTAAGTAAAGAATAGGGAAAGGGGCCAGCCCTGTGGCCAAGTGGTTAAGTTTGAGTGATCAGCTTCAGCAGCCCAGGGTTTTGCTGGTTCGGATCCTGGGTGTGGACATGGCACCACTCATCAGTCCATGCTGAGGCAGTGTCTCACATACCACAGCTAGAAGTACCCATGACTAAAATATACAACTATGTACTGTGGGGATTTGGGGAGAAAAAGCAGAAAAAAAAAAAAAAAGATTGGCAACAGTTGTTAGCTCAGGTGCCAATCTTAA
Organism: Equus quagga; assembly: GCF_021613505.1. Classification (NCBI taxonomy): domain Eukaryota; kingdom Metazoa; phylum Chordata; class Mammalia; order Perissodactyla; family Equidae; genus Equus; species Equus quagga. Next base: position 2,747,740 of record NW_025796728.1, on the reverse strand, counting down.
AAAAAAAAAGGAATAGGGAAAAAATGATGAATAAATGATGAATATACTGTCATTCTCATAAAATGAATCTCCAAATTCCATCTCTAAGGGTCACAATTTTACTCTTTACTCAGCACATAGGTGGATACCATCTATTAACCAGTGATTTTCTACAGTAAAATTAAGAAAAATCCAATTGCTAGAAGCTGTCAACCAAAATGTCTTCCCCCAGCCCCTTACTAATATTCACAAGCATGAGTCAAATTAAGAGAAAATAAGTTTATAGTAATTTGATTTTATAAAGAAACTTCAAGAAATATTTCCTGGGTCCTTATGGAAGAGGCCCACATCCTCCACCTTCTATCCTTCAATGTGTTCAATGTAAAATGAGAACTGATGTTCAATGAGAATATCACTGAAAGATCTTCAATCATCAGTAAAAGATTCAGTTATGTTCAATGTATTCTACTATGGCAGAAGGGAGATACCAATACATTTTTAGGAAGATTTCCAATTCTCTCCTTCTTAAAACCCTTCAAAGATTATCTAGGCACATGTCAAATATGGTTCAAGCGTCTCAGCAAAACATGCAAGCCCCTTTATAATTTGATTCCAGGCTCCTTCTCACGTTTCTTCTCTGGCCGCTCCTTTATTTGACACTTGAAATGGCTGCTCCATCAGTATCAATGATCCTGCTCTTTCAAGCCTCAATGCCTTTGGGCACATGGTTCCCTTTGTGTAGAATAGCCTTCCCCTCCACGTTCACCTGCAGGACTCTCCCATCCATCAAGCAAAACCCAGCAGAAGCGTTACTTTGTTTATGAAGCTTTCTCTGACCACAACTCTTTCCCTGACTTCATATTTCTCTACCACACACACACATCTATGATTCTGATTACAGATATCACATTGAAGAGAGATCATAAAGGTTTCTTTGTCTATCTCTTGCACTAATCTAGTCGGTTCTTGAAAAGCAAAGGCCATGCTTATGCATCTTTGCATGGGTGTCACTTAAGACGATGACCGGCATAACTGAAGGCTTTCAATAATGCACATCAAATTGAGTCAAATGAGCACGGCTGAAATGAAAAGGTTAACCCATAATGGGCAAACCTTATTAACTAGAATAGTATTCTAGGAGCAGTCTAATTATGTATTATTTTATTATAAATCTATCTTATCAATTAGTCCAGGTCACTGGTTCCCAGACTTTTCTATTTCAAGGACTGGTAAAATTGCCAAGGAATTTTTGACATAGGCTTAACAACTTTCTGTTTTGCATAGTAAAGATATAAAAATAAATATATGTGAATCTTCTATCTATTCTCCCCATTATTTCATAAAATAAGAAAAACTAAAAACTGAAAATTGGGCAGCTTCTAACTTCAAAATGAAAGTTCTTCGAACAAATCTGACGTTATGAAGAACTTACACAAACCTCCACTTGAATCTAGAATATTCACTACACTTCATGCTACTTGATCTGATGCTTCTTTTCATCTAATTTAAAAGATGGTTTAGAAATGAAAATATTCCTAAGGTTTTTTCCCCCATAATTATCCATAAGGGGGGAAAAAACTATTTGACTTTTTGTTGATTTTTACTCTACCCGTGAGTCAACACTAGTGTCATCGCTAATTGACTTGCTAGTTTCCTGCTGGAATATTTGTAGGGAAACTCATCGTTTATAGAAGCCCTTGCAAAATGCTTCTTGAATTCCTTTTTGCATCTACCATGTTTTACAGAGTTCCTCTCCTTTTCTTTTGGGAAGCCTTTTCATCTTTAAAACCCATTGTTTAATGCTTAGAAAGTTCCCCCATTGTTTGTCAGTGAGTCAAACAATAAAAATTTAAGTACTCTTTTAAAAATTTTTTTACCCATGTAACACATACATTCTCTGAGCTTCCAAAAACTCGGGTTAAGTGCCTGATAACCATCAATGAATATTATAGTGTCTATCCTGTGTCACAGTTATAATAATGATAATATGAGCCATATTAAAGCACATGGAGAAAGGTTTGTGTTATATTGCTGCAAATATAATATATTTTTATATATGTAAGTGCTTTCTTAAATAGTGTAACCCAATCATATGTAAGTTCTTTATGATAGGGTAGCTCATAATGGCTAAGCATCCTAAAGAAGAAATCTTCTGATGCCATGGTAAAGGTCTAGAAATATCACCTTCTAAACTGGGTCAAATAATTGCTTTTCTTGCTCTGTGAGATACATAAATAATGTACATGATACCATCTTCCATTAATAAAATATTCTATTTATTTTGTCTTACTTCAATTTCTATACCTATTTTAGATAATTTAGGAACTTTATATTTTAATGCTACTTTTATTAATCGGGATACCTTTATGAATAAGATCTTAACTTTATCCAAAATATCTTACTGCTGGTATGTTGGTATTCTGCCTAATCTTTCCTTTTATCGTTACAAGGGGAATTCCAATCTAAATAGATCTATTGGGTGAAAATGTGAATTTAAAGAAGAGATAGGGGTCGGCCCCGGTGCCACAGCGGTTAAGTGCACATGTTCTGCTTCTCGGCGGCCCAGGGTTCGCTGGTTCGGATCCCAGGTGCAGACATGGCACCGTGTGGCAAGCCATGCTGGGGAAGGCGTCCCACACATAAAGTAAAGGAAGATGGGCATGGATGTTAGCTCAGGGCCAGTCTTCCTCAGCGAAAAGAGGAGGATTGGCAGTAGTTAGCTCAGGGCTAATCTTCCTCAAAAAAAAAAAATAAATAAAATTAAAAAATAAAGAAGAGATAAATGAAGGATTAAATACTGACTTTATAAGTGAATTACTCTGAGGCATTTTTTAGAATATTATTCAACTTAAATCTATTTCCACTCACAAACTGGTTTTTAGAAGTAAAAGGTATTATATAAAGAAAGACACCTATATTCAGTACAATCCCCTTTGTCTACTCTATCACTAAAAATATCTTTGAATTCAGCAGCCAAGAGCATATACAGTGGTTACATTTCAGACTAGATGTTTAAATTAAATCATTTAAAGGAATCAACAGTTCATCTGTTCCTGTTGGGATGGTTATCTAGTACTACAGTGAAATCACTTTGAAACTATCTTAAAACCTTGTTAGATTTTAACGTGTATTTTAAAGTGTCGCTCTGGTAAGTACGCATTTGTACTGGAAAGGGATATAGTCCTTCTAAAAGAAGAGAGACAGCAGTTTTTAAGCCGTTCCCAGTTTATGAGTTGAAGGAAAGTTGGTAGAAAAATGTAGGCGCTCTATTTAAATTCATTGCTACCACCTATCAGCTCATTATCTTATTTAAGAAAGGAATTCATGAATTAGCCAAAGAAAGAGGAAATCTTCTGATTTGGGGGGAAAAACAGTTACATGATCACACCACTTGCAAAGGAGTACACCATATGACTGATCCCCTTTGGGGGCTTCTGTCTGTTGATGGAGAAGCAGAAAAACAAAGGACAAAGGAAAGTCTCTTTAATTAATCCTACCAACTAAGCAAAATAAATAGATCACTTGTTTCAGCAATAGAAGCAAACTGTTAACCATTGAGAAAAGCCACCTGCAGGTGCTTTTGTACACAAGCTGCCCCAGAGCTCAGAATTACTATTGTTTAACACAAGGGTCTGCAAACTTCTTCTGTAAAAGCCCAGAGAGTAAGTATTTTTAGCTTTGTGGGCCATATGGCCTCTTTCACAACAACTCAACTCTGCCACTGTAGCACGAAAGCGGTCATAGAGAATACATAAATGAATACGCAGGGCTAGGTTCCAATAAAACTTTATGGACATCGAAATAAAATTTTATTTAATTTTCATGTGACAAAATGCATTATTCTTCTTTTGACTTTTTGCAATCATTTAAAAATATAAAAACCATTCTTAGCTTGCAGGTCATGCAAAAAAGAGGTAGGGGGCCAGATTTGCCTATGGGCTGTAGTACTGACTCCTGATCTAACATAACTAATTCACTAAAAACAATTTTCGGGGGGCCGGCCCGGTGGCGCAGCAGTTAAGTGCGCATGTTCCGCTTCGGCAGCCTGGGGTTCGCCGTTTTGGATCCTGGGTGCGGACATGGCACCGTTTGGCAAGCCATGCTGTGGTAGGCATCCCACATATAAAGTAGAAGAAGAAGGGCATGGATGTTAGCTCAGGGCCAGTCTTCCTCAGCAAAAAGAGGAGGATTGGCAGTGGTTAGCTCAGGGCTAATCTTCCTCAAAAAAACAAAAAAAACCCAATTCTTTTTGGTTCAGTACCTAGCATGTGTCAGGTGCTATAGTAGGCCTGGGGACTATAATGGCTAACAAGATAGACATGGTCCCTGTCCTGATGGAGTTTATGATTTAATAATCACACAAATATATAATTAGAAACTGTAATAAATGGCTATAAAGGAAAAGTACAGGGTGCTCTAAACTATGAGTTGTAATCTAGACTAGGAGGTCAGGGAAGCCTTCCGTTTGACAGGGACTGAAAAATGAGTGTGAATTGACATGGTGAATTTGGGGGTGGGGCGGAGGAAAAGGCACAGCGTGTGCAGCACCTCGATAGCACGGAAAGGCGTGGAAAATACAAAGCGAAGGCAAGAGAGACAAGCAGTTAAGTTGGAGAAATAGGTAAAAGCAAATGTACTCAGGGCCCAGTGGGTCTTTATTCAGAATCATTGAAGGCTTTAAATCAAAGCCATGACATGGTCAGGTTTGCGTTTTTGAAAGGTCACTAGCTAATATATGGAGAATAGATTAGTGAAGGGCAACAGTGGTGACTACAATTGTCAAAGGATTCTAGACCCTAGATTCTAGGGCGTAGAGCCAAACATCGCTACTACCTATGCCAGGTACTGTTCTTAGTACTTTACATATATTAATTCATTGAAGTTTCACAGCCCCATCAGGAGGCATTATCATCTTCCCTTTATGGAGGAGGAGACTTAACCACGTGCTGCCTCTCAGTTTCTTCTCTTAGTTTATAGAATTGCAGGAAGTAATTATAGGAGAAAGGTAAGAGTGAGAAGGAAAGAGGAGGCAGAAAGAAATGAGGAAGGTATGTTCCATGGGACCATGCCTTGGCTTAGATCCCAGTCTGTTTTCCAAGAAATTATATTGTTTACTGGGAATGAGGCCCAAATTCAATGAGGTAGCTCCCTTGGGTATCTGTGGAAGCCCTCGTGAGAAGACTCATTGCTACAAAAACATACCCCATGCAATATTTGGGACATACCTATACTAAAAAAGTCCCCCCTTGCATTATCTAAAATGTAAATAAATCTAACTGGGCATCCTGTATTTTATCTGGCAAGCCTACACTAAGGAAACAAACACTTTCCCTCTCATAAAATCTAGATGTCAGCTGGAGACACCTGGCCCCTTAAGATTTAGAAGATCAGCCTGAATAGTTTATACAAGTTCAAAAGCCTTTCCAAGGATTTTTGTGCATTACCAGGGCAAGGGTGTGGGATGGGGGATTCTGTTTTCACCTTTGCCTCCAGGCTCATTCTTTCTCCCTGAAGACTCACTTCTGAGCTCTTCCAATGCCAAGAAAACCAAAAAACCCATCGAAACATTGCAAGAGTGGTAGATTGCACAGAAAAGCTGGGAGCTGGGAGCTAAAGGAAGCAAGCAGTCCCATCAGGAACAGCCTGAAGAACAACTCAAAGTAGTATTTTGTTACACTCTCTTCTTTAAAGTCCTTTCAGCCACCTACCACCAATGGTTTCTCATGCCCCTCTGCCATGATCCTGGGTCATGCTCACCCTCTTGACAGGCCCTTTCCCTCCTCTGTCTAGATCTTCTTGACATTCTCCTAGCAACCAAGAATTTCTCTCCTCCTAGAGAGCAAATTCCCAAACTAAGCAGTTTTGACTCCCTCTCTAAAGCTTCGTCATCAGCTGATATCCAAGACCTCAGGGTCTCAATCACTTATTGAGGCATTCTTTCAAAACAAAGACAGTTTGAAATTCTCCCTACGAAGAATTCTGATGCCAGCAGTTGAGACAATAATCAGTTTTTCTTAAGTTGTTGCAATGATACTGTTTTGTGCCAGCTGGCAGGAAAAAGAAGGATATCTCTTTTGGTTGTATCCAGTGGGGCCCATTTTTACTAGTTCCATCATCATTTTCTTGGGGGAAACTCAGTTGCTTCTTACCCCGTGACCAGTACATCAAAAGCTCAGGGAAAACCTAATGGGCAGCATTTTGGATTCCACTATGGATTTCAGATAAGCCTGTTTTTTCTCTGCCTTTAAATCTGATTCAAAATTAAAGCCGAATACTTTTTTCAAGGTAAAGAAAGAAGGTTTGGGTAAACACACTACAATTTGCTGTAGCTGGAAGCCTGATCTGATCTTTAAAAAATGAAAAAAAAGAATGAAATGTACTATCAGGTAAATTCCTCAGGTAAGAGTGAGGAGAGAAGAAGCAGAAAGGTATGAAAAAAGTGGTCTCTGTGGAACCATAGCATTGGACTCTATTCCTTTATCTTTTCCAAGTTTGTCTTCTAAATTTAGCTTTACTTGCCTATTTACTGATTCCTAGATACTGCAAAAACCAATAAAACTGCACAGATATAGTAATCCTGCTAGTCAATTAGAATAATAATGATAATACAAAGATTTACAAATACGAATTTCTGTGAGGTCATTATAGAAAAATGGAATATAGAATCTGATCAATCATATAAATACATTTAAAAAAAGCTTTGCTACAATTATCTCAATATTTAGTCACCTATTGATTAGAGTCTGTTTTTTGATTTGAACTATCCAATTAAAAGCCTCAATATTTTACTCCCTTTCTGCAAATGTAAAGTTGGCCTGAATTTCAATGTATTGATAACTGACATTGAGACTATATATACATATATATTTATATTTATATATTACCCACATATTAATTATATAAATGATGAGCTGATTAGTAATATAGAAGCCACACTCTGGTAATATGGCAATACATCAGAAATTGTTTATCTTCTACATATAATAAAACTACTAGTATACTAAAGATTTTTACAAACCAACTAAAAAATAAAATCCTCTTTCAGTAAACTACTTCTTTAACATAGAAAAAAGTCCATAATAACTGAACAATATTCTAAATTGTCCTTCAAAGGTACATTACCTTTAGAGAATTATGCTCTTTCACTCAATCAGTGAAGCAATGTAAATCTTTTATCTGTGAGAGGTTTTTTTTTCCCCTCAAGAAAATTCTCAACTTTCCATATCTCAGTACTTTAGCAGGTCACATTTTCCATACGACAAGTTTTACAAACCATATGTACATATCTGATGGCTTTTGTGAAATCCCACTCGATACAATTTAGTATTTCGGATCTATTTATAGAAGTCCTGCTATGTGAACATTTTTAGCCTGTACGATGTCAGCCTGGTAATTTTCATGCAAGTAAGAAAACAATTTGTTCTAGCCTCCAAAATGGTACTGACATCAAATGCGTCCTTCACATGGGAGAACTTGTGACTGAAGAACTTCCAGTAAAAGCAGTAAAAATGGTGGCAATAGCAAGTCTGCAGTGGCAGTGCTAATGGGAGAGCAGTGGCTCTTGCTGGCCAATATAATGGAATCAGCAGGCATTGTTGAGTGATAGTGAGGTAGAAAGCATCTGGGCTTCAAGTTTATCTCTTTCCTGACATGGAGATTCTGCCAACCTGTGAGAATCTGCATTGTTACTCTTGTTTTTAATGGCAATTCCATTACTGACCCCAACCCATTTTTCCTGCACCATCTCCCACTTATTCTGTAATATTCAGGTCAACTTGATCTACATGCTATTCCCCAGATTCCTCCATTGCCCTTGGCTACATCACTGAGAAGGTTCTCAGAAGAGTAGGGTTCAAGAAATGGTAACAGAGAAATCAAGAGAGTAGTATTTAATAATGGTGGCATTAGAGCAGCTGAGATAGGAAAGCATGGCTGGCGTCGGCCCGGTGGCACAGCGGTTAAGTGCGCACGTTCCACTTTGGCGCCCCATGGTTCACCAGTTCGGATCCCAGGTGTGGACATGGCACCACTTGGCAAGCCATGCTGGGATGGCGTTCCACATATAAAGCAGAGAAAGATGGACTCGGATGTTAGCTCAGGGCCAGTCTTCCTCAGCAAAAAGAGGAGGATTGGTAGCAGTTAGCTCAGGGCTAATCTTCCTCAAAAAAAAAAAGAAAAGGAAAGGAAAGCACGGCTGCAGCCCCTATAAATTTCCCTAAGAAATCTATAAATGAATCTGAGGAGAGTGAGAATAGGACAGACAACAGAGTCATTAAGACCTCTCAGCTTATTCAGTACCCATGAACAGACAAGCCAAGTAGAGCATAAACTACTGTCAGTGTTTGGAAACTGCATTGAAGTGGCCTAAAGGAATCTGGAAATGAAAGAGGTCTAAAGGTCATCTTGGAGTTCATTGTAACCAACATGTAATGGATCAGAGAGGAGAAATACAAAATCACTGTAAAGAGAATGGCTCCCAACCCTACAAGTCATGTCTGAACAGGATAAAATGTGCCATCATATCTAAAGAGATGAGTCCATCAGAATGGGGATGGTTAGCCAAGGAGGTGGAGAAATAGGAGAGTCACAGAAAACTGCTGACAGCCTTCAAGCCCTTACAGAGAGAGAAGACCTTGATTTGAAGGAGTCAATTTGTCAATCCCAGTGGCAGGAATACTATTATTACATGTGTTCTACATGTGCTAACTTACTGATTCCTTAAAAATACTATTAATGCTGAATTGGTCAAGGTTCTCTTGTTGCAAATGGCAGAAACCAACCCTAACTAGCTTAAGCAAGAAGAGGAGCTTTACGAGAGAACCCAGGGATGTCACCAGAAAAGGTACAGCCCCTGAGCCTCTGCAGGACCTGGAAAAGGGAGCTGGCAGGCACTGCTCCCAGGATCTCTCTCTCTCTGATGCCTATGGTCCTAGTCTCTACTTCCCTAGGCAAGTCTGCTTCACTCCTCTCTCCCTTTCTCTGCAGACCAGCCTCAACTCACTCTGGCAGCACATGGACGGGCATCATTACTCTACAGCAGCAGCCTCCAGTCCCAAGTTTACATCACTTCACTCAAGCAAACAGATCAGACTGGATGGAATCTCTGGGTCTAAATTGCAAATTCCTAGGAGACAGAATCGATTAGCCTAACTAAACAAGGAGTCCATCTCTCATCTATTTCCCTGTGGACAACAGTACAAGGTCATAACATAAAAACACAGACATTGGAGGCCTAAACTTATGGAAGGAGGGAGGGATGGAGGGAAGGTGGTTATTCTTAAAGGAAGTGAACCAGTGACCTATGAAGACATCCCAAAAAGTATCTTCTACAGGTTGGGACCGTCATTATCCCCACTTTACAGATGAGAAATTAAGCATTCAGAGCTTAAGTAATTTGCCCAAAGTAACAGAGCTAGTTTACAGATGAGAAATTAAGAATTCAGAGCTTAAGTAATTTGCCCAAAGTCACAGAGCTAGTTGGTGGCAGGCTTAAGTGATCTGAAGCGAAGTCTAAGTCTTAATCATTATGTTGTAATGTGTCTCCAATCCCCGTTCACCAAGCAAGCTTATTTGATATAGCTTCTTATGAAGGTCTACCTACAGGCAGTACTGATTATACAGACTTCATCTGTTCTAATTCTTGTGATGATTATAGCTCTCATGATAAACTAATAGATTGGCATTCTAGTTCATATGTCATTATTGTGAGTTTGGGTAATGTCAGTCCAGTTCTAAGAAATGGATCTACTCTTAGTATGTTGATAAAATTGGGTATCAGAGCCTGTTAAGGCTAAGACTGAGACCCTCGACATCTATGGCTGTGAGGGTTGTAAATTCCACCGTTGGGTTAATGCATGCTTTTAGGAAGTTCCTTAAAGGACAGTTGCTGGCCTTTCTGTCATGATAGTCTTCTTCTTACCATATGAAACATTTTGATTTCTACAAAGATTGGATATTTTTCTCTTTTAGGCCATAACAACAACAACAACAACAAAGTGCTAGGTTTTGTTTGCAAACTGGGGAATTTCTATTCTCCATTCATCCATGCATTCCACAATCATTAATGTCAATTATGTGCCAAGCAACGTGCTAGGTACTGTCAATGCAGTGAACAACATAGGCATGGCTTTTGTCCGCAGGTTGCTTGTAGTGTAGATTAGTTTAGAATTTGAGGCAAGTAAAATTTCTCCTAACAAGCTTTGGGAGGAGAATGAGAATGAAGGGAAAAGAGAAAAAAATGTAAAAGAGGTGTGTGGGCCTTTTCCTACAGGAGAGATGAAGAAAGAAGCAGTAAAGAAGAAGAAAAATCCTGGGTTGATTTAAAAATAACAGAGAGATAGATTTCATGAGTGCTTATAAATATATTAATCATGAGAGCAATGTATCTCATCTCCCATCCTACTGGAAAAAAGAAGTATATTGTGATATAAATAATCCAAATCAAGGCAATTTTGGCTAAAGAGCAACTAACATCAGCAACAGCCAAAGGACTGTTTGATTGTGAGCTTTCTGACATGTCCATGGAGTTCACTACCTCATCAGCAATCAATCGACAAATATAGATAAGATTGCAAATGAAATTTGATTGAACTGATAGATCCAGCTGAGACCCAGCATGCTTAATTAATCAGAACACTGCTAAGTTTTTGTCTATCCTAAAAGCAAAATTAGATTCTCTACAAGCTATATTCTACCCCCACCTTCTGCCCCCATGACAGGAACAAGTTTGACGTGTTCAAAGAAGGGCAGGAAGTCCAAGTTGCTAAATGAGAGTAAAGGGGAGGAAGAGTTACAGGGATGAGGTCAGAGAGCTGGGCCAGGTCACTGGGGCCTTGTAAACATAGGCGAAGACTGGGTTTGTATTCTAAATGCAATGGAAAACCACTGTGGAACTGTACTCTGGTGAATGACATGATCTGATTTACCAATTAAAGAAGATCATTCTGGAGTCTGTATAAAGAAGAAATTGTGTGACGGCAAGAATTGAGCCAGAGAGACTTGTTAGAAGAATATTGCAAAAGACTGGAGGAGAGATTATGTTAGCCTGGACTTGAGTGGTAACAATGGAGATTGTGAGATTTCAGTGGATCCTGACAGGACTTGCTGATGGATTGAATACAATGGAAAGAAAACTGAGGGTGACTCTCAGGTCAATGGAGAGAAAGGAGAATGCTAATTACAGAGAAGGGGAACACATGGAAAGGAACAGGTCTGAGGGAGAAAATAAAGAAGTAAAGTTGGAGATATCAAGTGGACATACAAGAGGAGTCATCAAGTAGGAGCTAGTGTATGAATCTGGAGCTCAGGAGAGTGATTACGGCCAGAGAGATTAAATTGGGTGGCTTCAATATATAGATGATATTTAAGGTCATGTGACTAGGTGAAGGCATCTAGGAAATGAGCATAAATGAGCACAGATAAAGAAAAGGCCAACAACTGATCCCTGATGTGCTCCAACATTTAACAGTCTTAGAAAAATTGGCCAGCAAAGTAGGAGAATCAGAAAAGAGATGTGAGGGGCCAGCCCAGTGGTGCAGCGGTTAAGTGCGCACGTTCCACTTCTCAGCGGCCCAGGGTTTGCTGGCTCGGATCCCAGGTGCGGACATGGCACTGCTTGGCAAAAGCCAGCTGTGGTAGGCATCCCACGTATAAAGTAGAGGAAGATGGGCATGGATGTTAGCTCAGGGCCAGGCTTCCTCAGCAAAAAGAGGAGGATTGGCAGTAGTTAGCTCAGGGCTAATCTTCCTCAAAAAAAAAAAAAAAAAGAGGTGCTATGGAAGCCAAGTGAAGAAATGTTTAAGAAGGGAATGATTATCAACTCAAATGCTGTCAGGAGGCTAAGCAAGGTGAGAACTGAGACACGACCACTGGATTTGACAAGAAAGGGGTTATTATTTGATCTTGACAAGGGTATTCTTGGAGGAATAGTCAGTGCAAATGCCTGAAATGGAGTGAGTTGAAAATATGAGGTACAAAGAGGAGACAGTAATAACAGACAATTTTAAATGGACTATTGCAATAAAGAGTAGGAAAATGTGACATTAGTTGAGGGGGACAAGGACACTAGAGAGAATTTACATCCTGCTTGTATGCTGATGGGAATGATCGAGAAGAAAAAATTGTGGATGCAGGGGAGAGATGGGATATTGCTGGATTGAGATCACTGATGGGCCAAAAGGGCAGAATCTGATGCACATGTGGAAATGTTGGCTTCAGGTGGGAGCACTGATGGTTTACACAGAGCGACAGAAGGGAAGGCAAAGTACATAGGTACAGATGCTGGCAGGCTGGTAGATATAATTAAGAAAAAAATAGTTTTCTTCCAACTGCTTCTATTTTCTCAGTCAAATTAGAAGAGTGGTCATTATCTAAATGTGAGAAGTGGGGTGGGGATGTTTGAGGTTTGAAAATAGGGGAGAAGTTGTGAAATAATTATCTAGGAAAGTGGGAAAGACTAGGGAAATGTAGCAAGACTGTTGAACAGGGTAAGGCTGACTTGAATTTTATGGTTAAAAAGTTTCCGCAGTAAGAGCAGTCAACAGGGTTGAATATTGTTCTCTAGCCATGTTCAACCGCTCAGTGCTGATGTGAAGCAGACAAAGAACTGCGTTTAAGACAGGACTGGGTTCGTCTAGTGAGTAAGATGGAAAGTGCGAGAGGCAAGGCCACTGTAGGTGTATGCAATGGAGTGATTGATTACAGTAAGCCACATAAGGAGAAAAGGCAGTAACGCAAGTGGAAAATGGACAGTGAAGAAGAGGTAGACCACTCGATCAGCTGCTCCAAAGGGGTTGACTGGGGGAGGGAGTGATGGCAGAACTAAAAAGTTAAGAGATGATTGGTCAAAAGAGTATGCAATACTGGAAACCAAGATTTTTGGAGGTGATACAGTGACATGGTAAGAAGAAGTTTTCTAGGGCATATGACCATGATAGGGTTTTGCTGAAATGTAGCAGAGGAAAATAATATTGGAAGTGAGAAGATTAAGGAACTCAGATGCTGGAGCGTTTCCATGGAAAATTTTTGTGGACGCTGAAGTCACCAAGCATAGGAGTATAGAGTAGCGGTGGAGAGAAAGACAGAAGACTGGAATCTAAAATCTCCACTGAAAAAGGAAGAGTTACCAAGAGGCTAGCAGGTGACTCAATAAAGAGGGATAGTGGTTTGATAGCATGTGCTTCAAAAAAGCTGATTTTGTGGTGGTGGTTGTTTTTTAGAGAAGAAAAATAAAAATATCTAAAAGTAGCAATGAGAAACAAGGACATCATTTCCAGGTCCTCTGTAAGTGGGATGTAGGAGAAAACACAGCTACCACTTGAAAGAGTGAGGAGGGCATAGCATCTTCAAAGACTAGCCAAGGGGGCCGGCCTGGTGGTGCAGCATTCAAGTTTGCATGTTCTACTTCGGCAGCCCGGGGTTCGCCAGTTCAGATCCCCGGTGCGGACATGGCACTGCTTGTCAAGCCATGCTGTCGCAGGTGTACCACATAGAAAGTAGAGGAAGATGGGCACAGATGTTAGCTCAGGGCCAGTCTTCCTCAGCAAAAAGAGGAGAATTAGTGGCAGATGTTAGCTCAGAGTTAATCTTACTCAAAAAAAAAAAAAGGCTAGCCAAGCTTCACTTAAAGAAAGAGGGACCATAAATTCCAAAGGACACAGTGCAAGGGTTTGTCTAGTTAGGGAGGAGTGGGAGATTGATTCAAATCAGTGGATGTACTAAACTCAATGAATGGTAATCAATGACCCAGGGGCTAGGACTTCCGTTTGTGCTGCTGAAGTATATAATGCATTTGGCATAATGAGATTAATTCTGATGGTCTCTTAAGAGAAGGTGTGTATCAATCTTCATTGTAGCCTTGGCTTTATGCCTGATTTCTTACACTTTGTAGGAGAGCGGCAGGTGGTCTCGTGATCATTGCTAAGTGGCAGCCTTGCCAGCTGTGTGGCCCTCCCTTCAATCTTTTTTTTTTTTTTTTTTGAGGAAGATTAGCCCTGAGCTAACTACTGCCAATCCCCCTCTTTTTGCTGAGGAAGACTGGCCCTGAGCTAACATCCATGCCCATCTTCCTCCACTTTACACGTGGGACGCCTACCACAGCATGGCTGATTTTGCCCTGCCTTCAGTCTTGCTGAAGTTGGTATGAGAGGAGGGAGAGGGCTGATTTTACCAAGGCCAAAGGAGTTCTCGCAGCCTTGCTTAAATCCTTTGAGCCTTTCCACAGATATATTCCATTGAGCCATCAAGAACACATCCCCTTGGAAAATTCCTTCCTTCAATGTGCAAAAGCATATGTTGTGGCTCCCAGGCACATCAATTAACAGCTTAATCAGTTCTACTGTAGCCTGCTCACCCTAGGAATCCTCCAGTATTGAGATGAAAAGGAATGACCTAGGAATGGCATTGGCCTTTCCTCGATTACACCAGTGAAAACTGATGTATGTAATGGCTCTGTTCCAAAGGATTTAAAACAAGTCACTAAGAAAAAAGTCTCATAACTGATGTGCATTAAACTCCTTAAATTCCATAATAAAAAATAACATGTATGAAAATAACAAAGTATGTTTACTTTAAGTATATTTAAAGTATTATTTATTTAAAGTATATTATTTTCTTTTTGACAGTTGCGATCTTACTTTCCGGCATGCTCCAACACAGGTGAACATTCCCCATTAGTCTGGATATAGTTTAAAAATACAAAGCAGCTCAGTGCTAAATAAATTAGTAACAATATTGCAAAACAACAAGAGACCTCTTAGAGGCTGCTAGGTGTTTATCCAGCAATTAACTATTCTGGATAAACAGTAGGAGAACTAGAGTTCAAAGAGTTGAAACCCATGTCCCAACAAGCTAAAAGCTATTGAAAGTGCCGAGTAACAGCGTTTCACCTCTACCCCAACACCTCTCAACATAAATTCACGACACAGAATGATGTTTGAAACAATGGGTGTTTTGTTCAAGTCCAAGGACTTGGACATAAACGTTCCAGCCCAAGGTGTTCACGCTTACTACCGGAGTCTGGAATGCCCAGATGGTTGGGCTCAACTGATTCAACCTGCCTGAGTCTTGTTCAGACACGACATAAGATTAACGCCGGTGGTCAAAGCAGACAGTCAATTTTAAAATACACTCTTGTATAATGATTTTGAGTAGGTCTTAATGAAAGCTAAATTCAAAAGTATAGTGGAGAGACAGATGAAAAATAAAATTTAATTAACAGGACTTGAACTAGAAAGGTTCCACAAAAGTTTAAAACAGATGACTCTGGTAGGCTCAAACTTTCCCATTTTTATAACTCCACCTAGGTATATTGTATAGTCATTATTCCCCTTGAGAAAAGCCTCTTCTCCAGATTTTTTTCCTCCTCAAGTCCTTTCCCAAAGCTGCTGCCAAAATCAACTTCCTCTGTTGTCATTCTGACAATGTCACTCCCTTCTTAAAATTCCCTTTAATGGTCTTTGCTGGTCTTGGTGTGAGCGGCAGGCTTCTCGCCCTGAGTTTAGGACAAACACGCTATTCCTGCCCAGATTTATTTAAGGCTCCTCCCCATTTTGACAAACCCACATGCCATTTTCCTCTCTGTGAAGACTGATTACCTTTCAGCTTCTCAACTTCTTTATGTTCATTAATGTTTAAACATTTTATTCAGTTTTGGTCAATAAGAGTTCCTCATTTTACCTCTACCCTCCCTATCCCCTCCACCCCAACACAAATACATACACACTAAAAATCTCTAGAGCTATGTGCCGTATTCAAATTTCTCCTGAAATCTGATTACTTTTGTAAGAACTACACAATTATCCACAGTGAAACTTTTTGTCCAATGAAAACCAAACAACGGCAAAAACAAAATACTCGTAAAAGATGAAAATAATATGTGGAATTTCCCTAAGGAGTGAAAAGATTTTTCAGAATGAGTCACAGGAAAAAATATCTAATATTATTATCACGGGCAACTTCTAGGAAAAAGGTTCTCCTCATTCTGAAACAGCACCAATGCTATGTTCTTTGTTCTTCTTCATCTTTTTGCTGTTGTTGTTTTAAACCAAGAAGACCTGAACTCAAGTCCCAGCTTGGTTATTTGCAAATTCTATTATTTTTGTCATTTAACTTCTTTGAGCATGAGCTTCTTGTTTGTAAAGTGGAAATAACAATACCCATACGAGCTTTTCTGACGATTCAATAGCATTTGTTCAAAATGCTTTGTAAAGAGCGCTACACAAATACAAGACATTATTATTACTTCCTTCGAATGTTCCCTTTTGACTGAGAACTTTCCCAGGATTTCCCCTTTCCCATGCATCTGGAGACAAATCTGGTAGTGTAGTTATAGACCTACCTTCTAAATGGGAAACTGTATTAAACCTTTCAGAGAGAGTGAATATTGTTACTGATAATTTCTTCCTTTATTATTGTGTTTTGTAGAAAACCAGATACAATAATCTCATTTTTTAATAATTATAACTTTTAAAATACAGAATGTATATAGAAGGAAATAAAATTTATCAGTAACCTTACTACCCAAAAAAACAAGTATTGAAATTTTGGTGTATTTTTTCATATCTTTTCCTAATGCATATGTATAACCTTTATGGAGTGTTTATATGTGCCAGATGCTTTAGATGAATTATCTAATTGATTCTTCACCACAGCCTTGTGAGGTAGGTACTATGGGCATCTACCTTTCATGGAGGAAAACCAGTTCAGAGCTTAACTAGCCGAAGCTCCTATAAGTTAGGAGGCTGCCTGATGCTGAACTCCCTTCTAAGACGCACTCCATTTTTCTATCTACAATACTATGATGCTACTGCGCCACTTGTGTGCCACTTTTTTGACTTACCATAAAATAGTGACCATTTTACTATGTTATTATACATTCATTAAAAGCACGATTTTAAATATCTTTGTTGTTTGGATGTGTCATGATTTATTTAACTACCCCCCTATTGTGGAATACTTAGTTTATTTCCAAGTTTTCACTATCACATTCACTTTTTTTAGTGATAATTAAATACATGCTTGAAACGCAAAATTTTTTTAAATAAGGAAATGTATAGAAAGTAAAAATTCCCTGTGCAACATTCTCCGAAGAGAAACTCTACTCCCCCTCATTTTTTTTTTTTTTTTGAGATAATCACTTCTAACAGTTTTGCATATATTCTTCCAGGATTGTTTTTCTTGTTTTATGTGTTTTTTTTGTTTTTTTGTTTTTTGAGGAAGATTAGCTCTTAGCTATCATCTGCCACCAATCCTCTGTTTTATTTTTGCTAAGGAAGACTGGCCCTGAGCTAACATCCATGCCCATCTTCCTCTACTTTTCTTAATACGTGGGACACCTGCCACAGCATGGCTTGCCAAGCAATGCGTATGTCTGCACTCGGGATCTGAACTGGCGAACCTCTGGCCACCGAAGTGGAATGTGCAAACTGAACCACTGTGCCACCAGGCCAGCCCTTGTTTTTCTCATTTTAATTTTATTTAATTTTTTGACAAAAAATGGAATCATCCTATATGTATTTTGCATCTCATCTTGCTTTTGTCTTTGCAGTATTCGTGGACATCTTTCCATGTCAGTCCATGTGTTAATCAGGACTCTTTCTGTGGCAAGAATTAGATACCAATTCAAACCAAATTAGATTAAAAAAGGATTTCCTTTTTTGCTCATGTAGCTGCAAAGTCCAGAGGTAGATCTGTGTTTGCTGTGCAGCTGGATTCCAGTACTCTAAAGATAGCATCGAGAAACCCTCTCTCTCTCTTTCTCTTCCTCTCTGGTCTCTGCCTTCCTTCGCAGTGGCTTCCTTCCCAGGTGGGCACCAGCAACTTAGCAACCCTAGTGGAAGCTGTGTGCCTGTTTCCCAATACTTTCCGCCAAAATCCCAGTATAGACAATCATCGGCTCAGCTTGAGTCGTAGGCCCATAGCTGGAACTGAGGGGTGGAGTCAGCCTCAAGCTCACCACACCAACTGCGAGTGAGTAACACTTGGTTTCACAAAGGAAGATCAGGCATTGCTACCAAAGAAGGAAGAAAGGACGATGAAAGCAGGTAAACAATAAACGTTTGCTATGGTATGTATAGACTTCTCTCACAGCGTGTGATAGTTTCTTAACTTGGAGATTGGGTCATAATTTGTTTAGACTAATCTGTTGAGCAGTTTAGCTATTCTTATCAAATAGTCTAAACTAATATATTTTATACTTACGTTGTCTAATTTTTACTTTAAGCATCTTTAGTACCAAACTGCTTTAATATTTGTTACATAATATATCATAGCCTTCTCATTAATTTGGCAGTGCTCCACATGGAAATAAAGACACCATGAGTTATAGGTTGATATGTGTACCCCCAAAATATGTGGAAATCTTCACCCTCCGTACTTCAGAATGTGGCTTTATTTGGCAATAGGGTCTTTAGAGCGGTAATCAAGTTAAAATGAGGTCATTAGAGTGGTCCATAATCAGTAGGACTGGTGTCCTTATAGAAGGTGGAAATTTGGACGAGACAGACACACAGCGGGAGACCATGTGGAAACATAGGGAGAAGACAGACATGTGACTCAGTGATGCATCTACAAGCCAAGGAACACCAAGGATTGCTGGCGAATACCAGAGGCTTCAAGAGGCAAGAAAGGATTCTTCTCTAGAGCTGTCAGAGAGGGCACGACCCTACTGACACCATGATTCCAGATTTCTAGCTTCTAGAACAGTGAAACAATAAATTTCTAGTTTTAAGCCATCCAATTTTTGGTGCTTTGTTATGGCATCCTTAGGAAACTAATGCAATGTCCTTACCCTACTTCAAAATGTCAGTGAAATGCAAATAAAAACAACAATGAGATCATTACTTCATGACTAAAAGATTGGCAACAATTAGTATTCTGGGTACTGCCAAGAGTTGGAGGGGATGTGGTAATGTATATATATCTGAAGTCTCATTGCACTGCTGCTGGAAGCACAGGCTGGGGCAGCGATCCTGGAGTGCTGTCTGACAGTGCTTTGTCCAATAAAGAACATGCATAGCCATTCTCCTCCTGGGATTATGGGTTCCAAAGAACTCTCACATATGTCCTCGAGGGGATGCGTTCAAGGAGGTTTGCGGTATCACTACTCGGGGTGGTGAGAAGTGTGAAGCAGCCCGTGTGTCCATGCCAGGTAGGTGAGCGCAAAGGCAAAATGTGATGAATACATCCCATGGACTACTATGTGGCCGTTACAAACAACAGACTATATATTCACACAGCAACATGGATGGATTTAGGAACATAATACTGAATTTGAAAAAAACAAACCAGTGACTTTTGGCGAAGATGTTCAGAGGAGACGTGGGGGTAAGAGACAGTAGTTTGAGGGATGAACGGGAAGCAAGATCTTGGAGAAATGGAAGGTAAACGGCTTTTTCCAGAAAAATGCACTATCATCGAATTGACAGACAACTCTGATATTAAACTGTAGTTTTACATGACAGGGACTGTGGCGGATTTAAAATACGTCCATAAGGGCTTTGATACTCCTCCTTTCAAGAGGTGAAGCTGAGTTTCCCCTCCCCTTGAATGCAGGCTGGATTTAGCGACTTCCTTCTAACAAACAAAGATGGAGGAAGTGACAGCGGTGGACCCTGATACTAGGTCATAAAAGGCATTGCAGCTTCCTCCTTTTCTCTCGTAGACTATTTGCTCTGTAGAAGCCAGCTGCCTGATCATGAGGACATTCAGGCAGCCCTATGGAGAGGCCCTTGTCAGCAACCATGCGAGTAAGCTGTCTTGGAAATGGAGCCTCCAGCCCCAAGTGTAGCCCTCAGATGACTGTAACCCCAACCTACATTTTAGGGGCTAACCCACTCCAAAGTTCTTGACCCGCAAAAACTATGAGACAATAAATGTATATTGTTTTAAGCTGCTAAACTTGAGGGTAATTTGTTACATAACAAAGATAGCTAAGACAGGGCCTATATAGATAGCAAACAAGCCGAATCCTTGTATGGCTAATACTGTGAC
Source organism: Equus quagga (assembly GCF_021613505.1). Classification (NCBI taxonomy): domain Eukaryota; kingdom Metazoa; phylum Chordata; class Mammalia; order Perissodactyla; family Equidae; genus Equus; species Equus quagga. Next base: position 2,727,772 of record NW_025796728.1, on the reverse strand, counting down.
TTACTTCGGATAGATCTGAAAAGAGACATATCACATAAGATTTGTGAGAAATCTCCCTTGTCTCTCCTATCCAAATTTGTCTGTATATCCATGTTCGTTTAGTTTGCAGTTATTTAGGAGAAAATTATATCATTTACATTTAAGTGGTGAACCATTTAATTTTTTTTATTATATGGGTATGTGGACATTCCACATTTTATGCTAGTTTTATAAATTAATGATCTCTAAAAAAGACAATATCCCTGTCTTCTAAAATTAGAACTACCCACATTTTATTCATTCACAGTTTCATGTCTGGCTTTAGCATTTGTCATTAAAATTTGGTAAAATATTTGAAAGTAATCAATTTTTCTTCCTTTCATTAGAACATTTTCCTTGTCAACTTTGGGAACGGACTTTATTGATTTTCATCCTTTCCCTAAATTGCTTTTATCATTTTCTTTATCTTCTCTCTACCCAGAAAGACTACTTTTTCTTTAGATTTACAGAGTACATTTTAAAAAATCATTTCAAATAGTGTCTTTTAAAAAATTTATTGGGGGTGCCAGCCCAGTGGTGTAGTGGTTAAGTTTGCACACTCTGCTTTGGAGGCCTGGGGTTTGTGGGTTCAGTTTCCAGGTACAGACCTATACACCACTCATCAAGCTATGCTGTGGAGCATCCTACCTACAAAATAGAGGAAGATTGCCACTGATGTTAGCTCAGCAACAATCTTCCTCAAGCAAAAAGAGGAAGATTGGCAACAGATGTCATCTCAGAGCCAATCTTCCTCACTTAAAAAAAACAATTAGACCACAAATACACAGAATTAGATTGATTTGACTAATCACACTCTGGCTGATTGCTCAGTATCATCACCGGCCCCTCCCCCTGACCTTTTTTTTACAATTAACTTTAGTCACTTTTTTTTAATTGAGGTTACATTGGTCTATAACATTATATAAATTTCAAGTGTACCTCGTTAAATTTTGATTTCTGTGTAGCACTTTAGTCACTTTTAATGCTCATACCCCGCAACGAGTTTCTTCCTTGCCCAGATCTCACACCCAAAGATTCTGCTTGAATTTGTTTGGGGTGGAACCTGGGCCTCATTACTTTTTAAAATCTATCCAGGCGATTCTAGTAGTAACCAAGTTGAGAACCAGTGTGGGGGTGGACCCTTGCTATTCAAAAGTGATTCTAAGACCAGCAGTACTGGCTTCACCTGGGAGTTTGTTACACATGCAGAATCTCAGTTCGTACCCCAGACCCACTCAATCAGCCTCTGCTTTTTAAACAAATCCCCAGGTGATTGTAAGCACTAAGTACTAATTTAGAGCATGGGCGAGATTCAAATCCTAGCTCTATCACTTATTAGCTATGTGACCTCAAATAAGTTACTCGACCTCCCTGTGCCTCAAATCCCACATCTGTAAAGTGAAGATAATAATAGTACCTACTAGCTATAGAGTTATTGTAAGGATTTATTACGATATTGACCTAAAATGTTTAGGATCGTGCCTGATTTATAGTAAGTGAACAACAAACGTTAGGTATTATTATTAATTACCTTTTCTTGCCTCTTTGTTCAAGTAATACTTCTTGGTCTTTTCTATCCATCATTTTAATCACTGGTTCCCAGTTGCCTCTTTGGCATGCTGCAGGCTAGCCCCAGGAGAATCAACTGGGAGTTTTTACAAGTATATAGATTCCTCAGTCTCATCTCTGAAGACTTAGATTCAGTAGGTTTAGAGAGGGCTCCAGCAACTCTTTTTTGTGTGTGTGTGTGCTAAGGGAGATTAGCTCTGAGCTAACATCTGTTGCCAATCTTCTTCTTTTTTTGCTTGAGGAAGATTAGCCCTGAGCTAACGACTGTGCCAGTCTTCCTCCACTTTATATGTGGGTCATGGCCACAGTATGGCTGATGAGTGGCGTAGGTCTGCACCCAGGACCCGAACCCATGAACTGGGCCCTCAAGGTGGATCACACCAAACTTAACCACCCCAATTGAATATATATTTTTAAAACTTCCCCAGGTGATCTGATGTTCAAAGTCCTCAGACTGAGAATCATTGCTTTAAATGCTGGTATTTCCCACATTCGTTCCACTCATCCACTGCCATGACACCAGCTCCATCGATGGCCTGATGACTCTAGCCCAGATCTCTTTCTGAGCTACAGATCAATATATCTAATACCCACTGCAACCCTCTACTTGGGTATCCTGTAGACACTGTAAAATCTGCATGTCCAAATTCAGCCCTCCATCAAAATTTCCCCCTCCAGTATTCTCTGAGAGTTAATTGTTCCACCATCCAACACTTACCAAAGCCACAAAACTAGGAGTTATTCTTGTCCTCTTCCTCTTTAACCACCCTATGTAGTTGGTGACAATGTCTTTTTGATTATTCATGTTATTATTCCTGAAATCCGTTCTCCTGTCTTTGTCACTATTTCAGTCACCTTAGTTCAGGCTTTGATCCTTTCTTCCTTGGATTAAAACATTTAATTAGGGGCCAGCGCAGTGGCGCAGTGGTTGAGTGCGCATGTTCTGCTTTGGCGGCCCCAGGTTCACCAGCTTGGATCCCGGGTGCAGACATGGCACCGCTTGGCAAGCTATGCTGTGGTAGGCGTCCCACATATAAAGTAGAGGAAGATGGGCACGGATGTTAGCTCAGGGCCAGTCTTCCTCAGCAAAAAAAAGGAGGATTGGCAGCAGATGTTAGCTCAGGGCTAATCTTCCTCAAAACAAAACAAAACATTTAATTAATGTAGCTGCTCTCCTTGCCTTTAATTTAACCTGTTACCTACACAGCTGATAGTGATTTTTCTGACATTCAAATCTGATCTTATTTCCTTTCCCTTATTTAAAATCCATCTATGCTTTCCCTATTGCCTTCAAGATAAACTGTAAAATCCTTCCTGTGACATACCCTTTATGGTATGGCCTCTGTCTACTACTCTTATCACTTTTTCTCTACCACTTTCTTCTCTAGCTATAACTAATAACACTACTTTTTAAATGCCCAAAGTCCCCTCTCTCTCCCCTGTTGGTGCACATGCTGCAATTTCTGCCTCGAGCACCCATTCCCTTGTTCTTCCTTTGGCTAACTCATTTGTCTCTCGCAATTACCTCTTCCAGAAAGTCTGCCCTACTATGTTTCCCTGTGATGCCCTAGGATCCCCTTAATTATAGTAATGATTTTATCGCATTGTAAATTGCACAATTAAGTAATTAAGCATATGGGTTCTGGAGTCAGACTGTATAGATCTGAATCGTGGTATGCCTGGTTTATAACATTGAGTGTGCTACTTAATTTCTGTGCTTTTGGTCCTTCATTTTTAAAAATATTATTTTAATAGTATTCATCCCTTGTTCTGAGAGTTAAATGATATGACACATGTAACATTCTTAGAACAGTGCCTGGCACAAAGTAAGTGCTTGACAAATATTAGATATTATTATGATCTCTGCCAGCAAACTTAGCTTTTTAGCAGTAGAGGCTGTGTTTGTGTTTAATTATGTTTCTGTCTTGTTTTTTTGTTTTTGTTGTTTTTCTAAAGTTGATTTTTATTGAGTTCATAATAGTTTACATCATTGTGAAGTTTCAGTTGTACATTATTTCTTGTCTATCCCCACATAAGCACTCCCCTTCACCCTCTGTGCCCACCCCCCAGCCCCCTTCCCCTGGTAACCCCTGAGCTGTTCTCTTTGTCCATGTGTTTATCTTGCACATAAGAGTGAAATCATCTGGTGTTTGTCTTTCTCAGTCTGGCTTATTTCACTTAACATAATACACTCCAGGTCCATCCATGTTGTTGCAAATAGAATGATTTTGTCTTTTTTATGGCTGAGTAGTATTCCATTGTATATATACACCACATTTCTTTATCCAATCTTTGGTGGATGGGCATTGTTTTGTAACCTCTGTGCTCTTTATCCAGTCCCTGGTATATGGTATATACTCATTAGAGACTATAATTCTTTTATCCATTCAATCTTTTAACAAATATTAGTTGAGCACCTATGTGTCAGGCACTGTTCTAGGCACTAGGTATACATTAGTGAAAAAATTAAAGTCCTGCCCTCATAGTGCTGACTTATAGGCAGAAAAAGAATAAGTAAAACAATAGGTGAAGTGGTGATAAGAGCTATGGAAGGGTAAAAAAAGGCAGCGATGGGGAGGGATAGGAAATGCTAGTGATGAGTAAGGGCTGAGGATGGGAGAGAAGGAAGAGAGGGGTTACAATTCTCTCAATCAGCAGAATGATCAAGAAAGCCTCATTGAGAAGATGACATTTCAGCAAAGACCTGAATTAGATGAGAGACAGAATTATGCAGGTATTCTGGGCACTCAGATATCCCACCCAGAGGAGGAAACAATTACATGGATCCTAAGACGTACACCTGGTATACATATACAATGGATTACTACTCAGCTTGGCATGGTCGAGAAAATGCAAGAGCAGAATTGCTGTAGTGTAGTTAGTAAGGGAAGAGTAATAGATATGAGGTCTGGAAGGGAGGTAGAGAAAGACTGCAGGGCCTTGTATGCCATGTAAGGACATTGTCTCTTATTGGAGAGACATGGGAAGCCATGGGAGGGTTCTGAGTGAAGAGTGAATACCTGACTTGGATTTTAGAAAGATCAGTGTGGCTGCTATGTTAAGAGTAAACTGAAGCAAGGCAGGCAGAGCAGTTACGGGACTTGTGCAATAATTTAAGCCAAAGACGGTGATGATGGGGGCCAGGGTGGTAGTAGTGGGTCTAATGAGAAGGGGTCAGACTATGACTACGCCTTGAAGATAGAGCCAGTAGGATTTGCCAAGAACGTGTATGTAGGGTGTGAGATAAAAAAAGAGTCATGGATGCCTCCAATGATTTTAGCCTAATAAACTGGAAAGAGGAATTGCCTTCAAGTGAGATGGAGAAGACTGGAAATAAGAGATTCATTTTTTTCTGTTGTGGAGTTGGAAATAAGGAATTTGGTTTGGGGTATATAAAGTTTGAGATGCCAGTTAGATATATAGACAGATATATGAGTCTGGAGTTCCAGAGAGAGAGGTCTATACTGGAAAAATAAACTGGGAGTTATCAGAGTATAGATGTTATTTAAACCTCGAAATTGGATGAGATTACCAAGAAAGTGACTACAGAGACGTCCAAAGTCTGAATCCAAGGGCACCCCAAAACTTAGAAGTCCAAGAGATGAGGAGGAACTAGCAAAGAGACTGAGAAAGAGCGGCCAGTAAGACAGGAAGAAAAAAAAGGAAAAGTGGAATATTTTGGAACCAAGTGAAGAAAATGTTTAAATAAGGAGTGATCAGTTGTGCCAAATGCTTTAAAAGAGGTTAAGTAATACAAGGACTGAGAATTGAAAAATCAGTTTAGTAACATGAAGGTCATGGGGACTTTTACAAGGGCATTTGCTGTGGAAGAGGAAGGGAAAAAACAAGCTTGAAGTAGGTCCAAGAGAGACAGGGGGAACAGGAATTGGAGAGGAGACAGGAAGTATAGACAGTTCTTTCAAGGAGTTTTGCCATAAAAGAGCAAATAGGGCTGGCCTGGTGGCACAGCAGTTAAGTTCCCATGTTCCGCTTCTCGGCGGCCCTGGGTTCGCCAGTTCAGATCCCCGGTGCAGACGTGGCACAGCTTGGCAAGCCATGTTGTGGTAGGTGTCCCAGGTATAAAGTAGAGGAAGATGGGCGTGGATATTAGCTAAAGCAGAGGAAGATGGGCATGGATATTAGCTCAAGGCCAGTCTTCTTCAGCAAAAAGAGGAGGATTGGCAGCAGTTAGCTCAGGGCTAATCTTCCTCAAAAAAAAAAAAGAGCAAATAAATGGGATGCAAGGTCAAGAGAACTTTTGGGGTTTTGCTGTTGTTGTTTGTTAAAGGTGTGAGAATTATAGCTTGTTTATAAGCTGATGGGAATTTGTCCACAGTGAAGGGAGATCAGGGGCGTGGGAGAGAGTGAGTAAAATTGCTGAAGGGATGTCCTTGAGTAGATGAGAGAGGATAGGGTCTACCTCACAAGCGTAGGGCTGGTCTTGAATAGGAGCACAGGCAGGAGATCCACAGCAACAGGAGGAAAGACAGACTATACGGGCACAGCTGCAGGCAGGCATGCAGATGTAAGCGCCTGTGGTTCTGACTGCATCTCTTAAAGGCCCTTTCAAGAAATATCAGAATACCTTTTCTATTACATACATAAATGACTTTCAATTTAACTAAACATTATTAAAAGAGCCTAGTATGCATAATACTGTTGATATAAACAGAGGGGGGAAAGTCCGTTTTCTTGCAAGGATCTGTATTGTGGGTAAAATAGGTAAACAAATAATTGTGGTGTGGTCAGTGTTATCAAAAAGGCATACAAAATGCTGCAGGAGCTAAGGCTGAGAAAAGCCTTGAACAGAATTTTCATAGAACTTAAGTATGCAGCCAGGACTAATTTCCTATGGTTTAATAATCTGGATCAGCAAGCTTTTTAAATTCTATAGCATAACATCATAAGAATGTGAAAATGCTGCGTAGACAAATAAGTAAATACTGTATTTGTCTTTTGGTCAATTTGAGGTTGATATAGGGAAACTGGCCTGAAGCTGTTAATATCTTAGATTTCTAGCCTGCAAACTTCTAGCATCTCTACAGCAGACATCAAACTTGCTTCCATATCTGAAAGTACTCAGTTCTTGAGTCAAAATTTTTTAAACATTTTTTTCATGCGATACGTTTTCTTAAGAGGAACTCATGAATAATTATTTAAATATTTACAGTTGGCTTGAGTTTTAAACATTTGATGGGAGTTGGTAAAATATATATTCTTTAAATTTTCAGAGAACAGAATTTTAAGGCTCACTCTCTTAAGAGTTATTACTATAAAATGAAGTAGTCACTTTGTGGTTCAAATTCATAAAAAATAACTTCAAAACTGAGATTGACGTGTAGGACCCAGCTGCAAAAATTCAAAATAAGCTACATGCAGCTGCACTTGGTTTTCCTAATTCATCTAACAGCTTTTAGTGGGTTCTCTAAGTGACATTAGAAAAGACACAGCAGATGTGCAAGATGGCTCCTGAAATCTAAAGTGGGACAGATGGTTCTCTGGTTGATTGACAGCAGGAGGAACACTGCAGAGGGTCACCTCCTGGGGAGAACTTTCCCCCCACCTGCTTCTGCCTGCAAATGAAACTGTCATACAAGAAAGAAAAGCAGGGATGGCTATTCAGAAAGCCTGTGTTTTCAAATATTCATTGTAGTAAAAAGATTCTCAGCAAAAGAAAGAGTCTCCTGGATGTGGAAAAAAACTCTCCTTTTCTGACCTTTGACAAAGTCTCTTTGCACAGTTACAAGGAAGTAGACAATTCATGTTTGAACATGATACTTAGGAGACTGGAGATAGAGCTGAGATTAATGAAAGAATAAAGAAATAATATAATTGGGATTTACAAGCCACCAAATAGCATTGATTAGTACCAGACTATTTCATCATTGGAAGCCCTATATTGCCCTGAAAAATAAACTTCTTGTTTTAAATTTTAATTAGAAAGCTGGACAACTATTTCCAGTTGTTAACCAGGAATTAACAGTCTAGCCTGCATCACCTGTACACTTACCCCCTCTCTCTTTCTCTCTTTCTCGTGTCTTTTCTAAAAAAATTCCTTTCTAGTACTTCAAATCTGCACGAAAAGTAAAAAAGAACTTATTTATTGCATGAAAACTAAATGCTGGACCCTGTGCAAGGTGTTTTCTTATAACTTTATACAATTTCAGATCTCAGAGATATTAATCCACTCTTTTTCTTAGGTTCATATTAATACAGAGACATGGGCCCCTAATTTTATTGATGTTTCTCTTTACCTCTTCTGCTGTAAAAGGGAAACCAAGCACAAAATATGCCCCAGGAAAATATGTCCAAGCATAAGTTCAGATGCATGTTAGGATTCCAAGATTTCTGCCTTCAATCTAGCTCTAGAAGAAATTTATACAGTGGCAGATGCAAGAATTCTCTGTAGAAGAAACTCAGGAATGGCAATGTGTTTGCAAGGACGAGCTGGGGGGTAACTTGTCTTGAAACTTCATTTGCCTAAAATCAGGCTTATTTGGAGTGATCTGCCAAAACTGCCAGTGACTTCATATGCCCGGGGAAACCTGATTTTTGGAGGATCTTCAAGAAATGCTACACTTTGGTAAAAGTCTGGAAACTACAGTGGATCTTATATGTAATTAAATCTAGACTTTACCCCTGGGGCTCATGACCTAAACTGGGTTCTGACGATCTGGACAGCAATCTCCCCATTATCTCCTTCCATTCTCAAGTAGCGCCACTTCAGCTCCTGTAAAGTCCTCAAATTCCTACTCTACTGGCCAGGAGGAAATCAAATTGTGGAACTGCAGCTCAGAAGCCCCAGCCACCCCACATTCCTTTATCCTCCCTTTCATTTCCCATCATCTCTATTTTAATGATGACAAAGCCTTCTGTGGTGGTGGTGGAAATCGATTCAATAGGAATATTTACATTCCACCATCTGGTCAACATCTTCTTCCTGCTCTCCTACCCAGAAAAACCCACAAACACCTGTGCTTTGGCGTCATAGTGACTGCCAGGTCTTTGATACCCCTAACTTTATACCTATCTGATTGGGTTCGCTCTTTCCCTACCCAACTTTGATTCCATTGCCCATGATTTCAACCATTCTCTTGCCAATATCCTCCACTCCCTTGTCTTTTTATCACAAATGTATGAACTGGCCTGCATTTTGTAACTTTCATTACCTTGTTCCTCCCTGTTTCAAAGGATAGGTCAGTCCTTTACACTGATCCATCCACCTGTGCCCTGTCCTGTCTCTCCCTCTGCTCAGAAATCTATGCAAGTATCTCCCAACCTTTTTTACATCATGGCAAACAGAAAAATGACAATATTTGTGCACTTCACTAGAATAAAATGAAGGGATTGACGTATTTATATAGGGCTTCTATATATATAGGGTAAATATAGATATCCTCAACTATTTACATCTATTGCTATATATTTATTTATAGCATAATTGTGATAAAATAAAATACAAAAGATAAGGGAAGAGAATAAATATTGACTTTTTGGATTAGATATTGAATTGTACAAAACTTCCAAATACTATCTTTTTAAACTTAGGCTTGCTTCTCTACATATAACTTTTAAATATTAGGTTTAAATTTGAAAGGGCTACACAAATTTCCTGAAACTTTTTAATAATAATCTAACTCTTTTTTTTTTTTTTTTTGAGGAACATTAGCCCTGAGCTAACTGCTGCCAATTCTCCTCTTTTTTCTGAAGAAGACTGGCCCTGAGCTAACATCCATGCCCATCTTCCTCTACTTTATATGTGGGACACCTACCACAGCATGGCTTGCCAAGTGGTGCCATGTCCACACCCAGGATCTGAACCAGCGAACCCCAGGCTACCAAAGCGGAACGTGTGCACTTAACTGCTGCGTCACCAGGCCGGCCCCTTAATGATAATCTAATTCTTAATAGTTCCCACCAATGAGAAATTTATTTTATTTTATTTTATTTTATTTTATTTTAAGGAAGCTTAGCCCTGAGCTAACATCTGCCGCCAATCCTCCTCCTTTTTTTACTGAGGAAGACTGGCCCTGAGCTAACATCCGTGCCCATCTTCCTCTACTTTATATGTGGCATGCCTGCCACAGCACGACTTGCCAAGCAGTGCCATGTCCGCACCTAGGATCTGAACCGGTGAACCCCGGGCTGCCGAAGCAGAACGTGCGAACTTAACTGCTGCACCACTGGGCCGGCCACAAGAAATTTTAAATGTAATCACCATTCGATGTTTACAATTGAAATTTTATCTAAAGAGTCTAACAGTTCTTTCTTATCTTTCATTAACAAACGTAACATGGAAATGTCCTGTGATAATCCAAGTGAATTTTGAAGCCAAATGAACATTTTAATTTCAAGTATATCAAAATAATGAGGAACTCCAAGTTGCATTGTTCAAGCAGTCGCCTGCAGCTGGTCTGGACACCACAAAAAGGACATATCAGCTACAAAAGACCAGATATGTCCAATTAATATGAAGACTGAGATTTAGGGCTGCTCCTTGAACTGCAACTGCCAGGAGCCCCGGTCCTGTCTCCTTGTGCCTCCACCCTACCAGCTGTGCCTTGGCATGGCTGCCATGCTCCCTGGGCATCTAGAACATAAATATCTCCAGCAACCCCAAGGGTTCCTTGCCTATGATGGGCAGTAACGTCCCTTGGGCTGAATTTTCTGACATTTAGGTTGAAGAAGAGCTGAATGTTGCCCATTGTTCTCATCACCTGTGGAGTACATGGGCAGACCGTTAGGCTTTATTCCCTACTAGTTACTCTCAGGGGACCTCAAAGAACGTTACTCAGGCTACAAGCAACTGGCCCCGGGCTCTGCCCACAGCTCATCCCAAAGGCTGAGTGGATCAATAGCTTGTGGCATACCTATAGCACATCCACAGAACACCATTTGTGAAATCTGCCTTATGCCATTAACTATCCCTTCTCACTCCCTTATTTTCCACTCTTCTTTTTACTGGTTCTTCACCTTTAACAATTACAGTCAAGTCTCTATCCAATTAAAAAACCAAAACTAACCTTCATTCATTCCTTATTTGCCCCCCCAGCTAATACCCTGCCTTCCTTTCACCAAATAACTAAGCTTTCAGAAAGAGTAGTCTACACTTTTCTCCACATTATTTCTAATCACTCTTTTCTCAACTCATTGCCATCTAAATTTTAATGAAATCACTTTTGCAAAAGTTATAAATAACCTATTGCAATATTTAATGGATAGTCCTCCATCCTGATCAGCCTTTGACATGATTGACCATTCCTTCCTTCTTGGAACATTCTCTTTCCTTGGCTTCTATGACATTACATTTTAGCAATAAATACGTATGGAACACTGGATAGTCTATGGTGAACAAATAAGACACAATCTCTACCCCATGGAACATAAATGGAAATATGCTAAATAATAACATGGGTTTCATTTATATGAATGAATGAGTACTCTCAACAACTCCTTTATAATTAATTTTTTTAAGTTATGTCTAACAAGTGGACATTTCTTATGGTGACATTTCATTAGATCTTAACTCAGTGGAGGTATTCTGAAGTGAACTGATTTAATGTAATCCAGGTAGGTTGATTTCTGGTGATCTCACAGTTCAAGATTAAAGCACCAAGGGTGTGAATTGGATAATAAATCCTGTAGCCTCTTTTATCAAATGTGAACTAGATTCCAGTAAGGCTTTGGATCTTAACCAATTTATGTTTGAGTTCTTTGATTGTTGCATTGCCCAAATTACTGATGGACTCAACAACCTCTAAAGCCAACACAGAAAATGAAAATTTACCTTGAATGTTTAGAATCCTATTTATTCCCACAGAAAGAGCACCATACTCTTTCATCAATGGAAATCTAATTTATTAACTGACTTGATTGCTGAGAAATATGTGGGCAACTCATCAATATCTACAAAGTGCCATGTGTTAGGCCTGGCTCTGTAAATATAAAGAATATGATAAATCTGGATTCTGGAATCTTATAATCTAGTCAGAAAGCAAACAGTAGATTTTGCTTTAGCATAAAGCTTGCCCGGTATTACTTCTAATTATCTTATTTTTGTTTCTTCTGTTATAAAAGTGTACTCAATAAATTCACCTAAGGAATATTTGTTGATTTCACACTATGTGCCAATATTTTGATGTCAGACAGGCTGCTACTCTCAAAGATCTTTTACATTAGTGAGTGAAGAGAGACAATAAACAAACAAATAATTATTTTAGATCATGATGAGTGCTATGAAAATAATAAATGAGGTAATATGGAGAATGACTAGGGTACTATTTTAATTGGGTGATTGGGGAAAGCCTCTTTGATGTGGTGACATCAGCTGCAACCTGAGACAAGAAGCCATGTACACATCTGGAAGAACAGTGTTCTTGAAGAGGAAACAGCAATTGCAAAAGCTGTGAGCCCAGAACCAGCTTAGCACGTCCCAGGAACAAAATGAATATTAATTATTAATATTGATTATCTTAGGGATACATTTGAGAGTATAAAGATTTATAAGCCAAGGTCTCTGTCCTAAAGAAGCTCTGTAACAGAGATAGACATAAGCAAAAAGATCACAATACAGTGCAGAACTACATTGCAATCAAAGAAGTATGTACAAAGTGAACAGGTGCTAGGATGGAGGAGTGACTTATTCTCTAGGCTGTGTTTCAGAGAAGGCTTCACAAAGGAAGTAACGTAAAAGCAGGATTTTGAAATATCAACAGAGTTGACAAGGCAGGGAGGAGGGCTGTGCCAGGGGAAAGAGTATACAGGGAACAGTGAGTGCAAAGGGCTGCAGGTTGTTTCTTATCGGTGAAAACTACAATAGAAGAAAGTGAGGCTCAAGAGGACAGAGGCCAAGCTGTGAAGGACCTTATATTCCGTGCATGATGGGAGCTATGAAAAGGCTCTAAGGAAGGAACCATAGGATTGAATTTGTGTTTTAGATGGATCACCATAGGCTGTCTCTCTTAAATGTGTCTGTGGGAGAATAAATTTGGGGCAGCTCCGGAGGCAGTGTAAAAGATGAAATGAGGATAGTGGCCGAAGGGCTCAGAAAGAGGTGAGAAATCTGAGAGGTTTTTAGGAGATGATGACACAAACGGGTAGGGCTCATTGTTCTCTGCTGAATCACCAATAACTTTCAGTATCTGGCTCATAGCAGGCACTCAATAAATATTTGTAGAATGAATGAATGAATGAATGAATGGTGGCTGGCTGTGGCAACATGATTCTGATGAACGGAAGTCATAAGCCCCGCATTCAAATACAGACTTTCCCATTAACAGAACCATTGAGCGCTTAAGCTTCCTCTTAGGTGTGTTGCCTTAATCCTAACAACCCTATGAGGTAGGTGCTATTTCTGTTTTTCAGATGAGAAAAACCCGAGGCTCAGAGAGGACCCTTACCAGGCCTGAGGTTCTAAAACTAGTCAGAAGCTGGACTCACAACAGTCTGACAGCCAACTGCGCATGCTTAATAATTACTTTATACTACTTAGCCTAGAGGCTCAAAGAATGAAATGAATTATGTAAAACCTAAAAACAGAGAAATCCAAGAAAAGCCGGTAACTCTCAACAAGAGGATAAAAGGGGGTTCCAGCACGGTCCTGTCAGCCGGTCACTGGAATATCAAAGTCGGCCATCAGAACAGCCTGAAACCAAGCGTCCCCCGGAGGTCCAGGGAGAGGGCGAGCGGAGTTCCCCGTCCGCAGGGGCGGCAAGCGCAGCCGCAGTGCAGCTCGCGAGCGCCGCGGCCTGGGGGGTAAACAGAGGAGGGACCAGCAGAGGAAGACCGGGCCGGCAGGCGCAGGCGCATGCCTCTGCGTCTATTCCGAAGCTGCTCGCCTTTAGACTCCGCGGGGCACGCTTGACGTCATTTCCGTCCGCAGGTGGCCAGTGCTTCCGGGTTGCGGTCATTTTGCGCCCGTATCTGGGTGACTTCTAGGCGGCCGAGTCGCTGTCCGTTCCCCACCCCCAACTCTGCTGCGGTCGTGCGCGCCTCCCGATTTCCGCGCATTTTTCCCCCTCCCTAACCCCTCTCGGGTCCCCTCCGGGCCTTCTGCCCGTGACCGCCCGGCTGGCCGTGCCACCGCCCGCCGTCGTCGTCGGGAGGTGGGTGAGGTGACGCAGACAGCCCCGTTCCGCCCCCCACCTCGCCACTCACCGCCTCAGCGCGGCCCGCCGCGATCCCGCGCCTTCCGCCATTTTCGCGTCTGTGAGGGTGGGCTGAGCGCGCTGCTGGGCTCGGGCTCCTGGGTGCCGGTGACCGGGGGAGGTGAGGGAGTGTTCCAGGGGGGTGTGGATGGGAAAAATTCATGGTGACGGGGGTGTAGGGGGGTTGTTGCAGGTGGGAGACGCGGATGTAGCGGGTGAGGGATGGAGTGCTGCAGTCGACGGTCGTAGGGCGACGAGGGTTCAGCTCAGTTTTTTTCTTTGGGATTAAGAGATTCAAATGATGTTATGTAGAGGGGCGTTGTCATTCCTGACAGTCTCTTTGTAGGGTTTCTAGGTAGGATGCTGTTGTGGGAAGTAAGAGGGTTTCATTACTCTTTACGGTTGTTTTAGGATATAAGTATGTGGTTTATTCAGCCAGCTCCATGCATCCGTGGATTCCTCTTACCCTGTCTCTTCTTTTCACTCGCTAAGGGATTGGCATGTAGTAGGCCCTCAGGGCTGTCTTACTGAGTAAGTGAACTATGGAAGGGCCCCAGTTGCTATCCTCATCGCGTAGGCCGTTTCCCGTTTTCATGTAAATTTCGTGTTTTTAAGGTGGGAATAATCATAATCCCATGTGAGCGTTCTGTAAAATAGATAATTATCTACTGTGTTGGTCTCCTAAGTCCTCTGAGGCAGAGGTTGAAAAACAAAGAAACAAAAATAAAAGTGTGTGTTTTGAAATGTTATGCATTTTTTATATCTCGTATGTTCTTCTAAGTCTCTATTTGGGGAGAGAGGGAAGTTTCGAGGATACAGAATTTGCTGTTAGCTTTACACCACAGGGAGAAGGACGTGACGTCTTTGTTATTCCATTTTTTTGGAGTACTGCTTTGTGGGAGAGGTTCTGTGTTTCCTGATGATTATCATATTTTTTAAAAATGAAAGCCCAGAAAGGACTTTTGAGATTTTTCTGCTTGTATTTTGGGGAATTATCCTAATCATTGGGCTTTCATTTTTGAAAGGATCCAAACACAGGATAATGTGAAATAAACTAGCTTCAGGAGGAAAAATATGTCTACTAAATTCTTTTGTATCTTAACTTGGTATCAGTTGATAAATACTTATAAAGCATCTGTTATTCTTTTTCAGTTAAAGGATTTAAGGTGAATAATCAGTTCCAGATTAGTTAATAAGTGTGACTTTATTATTTAACTTTTTTATGTCAAGTACCTCAAATGAAGTAGTAGTGTTTGGTAAATATTTGTTGATTGATTGTTATGTAGACTGGTAATTTTACTATGCTACATCTTGATTTACTTTGCCCTATCTTGTAATCGTTTCTAATACTTAATATAAATGTTTTTGATGCAGGAAAGATGAATGGGAGGGCTGATTTTCGAGAGCCGAATGCAGAAGTTCCGAGACCAATTCCCCGTAACTATCAATTAAGTATTTATAATTAAAGCACTTCCTGTGTAGAGAAATTTTTGCTGCCTTGAGTAACAGTAGCAGCTGGGCTGGCTTGATGGTTTTGTGACCTGTGCAGTCACACAGTGACCCACACTTGGTTTAATGATCTACAGTTGCCGTCTTGAACTTTATAATTTGTACAAGGGGTCCCAAATTTTCATTTTGTGCCAGATCCAGCACATTATATAGGTAGTGCTGACAGCAGATAATATCTCTAACTTCTTTTTGAAGTCAAATTTATTAAAAGTTTATAAGCCGTTTGTTAAATTACTTCCTTAGAAAGAAAGCCGAATGCATTTTGTTAATGTTTAGACTAAGGTAATTTTTTAGACTTAGTTTTTCCATGGACCTTTTAATGTTTGCCAATTTTCTTTGGTAAAAAGACATAGGGGCTGATTACATTCCAACAGAGGAAGAAAGAAGAGTCTTTGCAGAATGCAATGATGAAAGCTTCTGGTTCAGATGTAAGTTAAATTTTCTAAGCAACAAAATTTGACCTTTAGTATCTGAAATTATAATGACTTCATATAGCAAAAATTGCACACTTTTGGCATATTGTGGTTATTACTAAAAGAGGTTGATTAAAGAAGTAGAATTGTACACATTTTAAAGTAATAATTTCTAGAACTTTTTTCAAAACCACAATATTTTTGTTAGTAATAGTATTTACTGTGTGTACATGGATTATATAGAAACAACCCAATAAGGTTGAAAACTATCATCCTCACTTTACAGATGAAGAAATTGAGGTTTGGAGATGTTTAATGAGTTATCTAGTGTTACACAATGGGTAAGTTGTGATGTGTGGACTTGAAGCCAAGTCTGTCTGAAACAGAAGCTCATGATTTTAACTCTTACACTTTAACTGTTACATGGTAAAGACTGATTAGTTCTCATTTTATCACTGTGAAGTGTTACTACCCTACCAGCTCTTGATTTCTGACTAGAGACTTTGTACATGGAGATTTTGCTTTTTAAATACAGAGAATGTGGAAAGCAACATAAAACATAATCTTGCTTTTGAACAGAACCCTGGTGTTGCTTCACTTGATCACTGCAGTCCTTTCAGATAAGGTAATTCTCACAAAAAGGCAGGATGGAATTTTAAAAAAGGGAGAGAGTGACTTAAGTCATTAAAGAGGTTGTACGTTTCCATCAGTCGGCCTGGTATTTATGCTCATGGAGTGTAAGGTACTATGCTTGGAAGATAAGTTTTATGAGACACAGTCTTTATCCTAAAGTAATTTTATACTGTAGTTGAGTCAAAGCTAACTCATGAAACATTTTGAGAAAGATTAAGTGTATAACAGCAATAGGAATTTTAAAAAGAGATAAATTAATTGGAATTGATTTAGCTAAAAAAGACTTTATTAAACAAATGAGATTTAACAACTAGTAGGACTTTAGGTACATGAAGAATGGTGGAGGAGCATTTACAAGAAAGGAATGGTGAACAAAGGTAGAGTCTACAATAGCTTGATGGCTACTAGAGTCATGAGGTTTCACTGACTGGGGCAGAGGTCTTTTGTTGGGGGTAGAAAATAAACATACTGCAAAGGAGTTAAAGGTTTGATTCATTATGTACTGTAGGTTCTTGGGCCAAGGGAATGATATATAAATTTTTTTTTTTTTATTTTTTTTTTATTTTTTATTTTTTTAAAGATTTTATTTTTTCCTTTTTCTCCCCAAAGCCCCCTGGTACATAGTTGTGTATTCTTCGTTGTGGGTTCTTCTAGCTGTGGCATGTGGGACGCTGCCTCAGCGTGGTCTGATGAGCAGTGCCATGTCCGCGCCCAGGATTCGAACCAACGAAACACTGGGCCACCTGCAGTGGAGCGCGCGAACTTAACCACTCGGCCACGGGGCCAGCCCGATATATAAATTTTTTTGAAGAAAGATTAGTTAGCAGTGTGTAGGATGGGTTAGAAGGATGAGGAGTTGTACTTGGTGAAATCTGTTCTGAGCTTTTGGCAATAGCTCAGGTATATAGTCATTGAGGAGACAGTTGATTGTAGTGTTATTTGGACTAGAGAAGATGGGATGACAATGGAAGGTTTTTTAAAAGACACTTAATGGGATTTCTAAATAGATTGAGTAAGAAGGAATGAAGGAAATATTAACTTCAGGATATCCAGCTTAGGACGCTGACTAATGATGACATTGCCATTTGAAAGGTATAGTTTGACGTTCTTGTTCAAGGGGGGAAACAAGTTTAATTTGGACATTTGAGTATATGGTGCAACATTTGATAGTGGAAGATGTGTAAGCAAGTAGAGAGAAACAGAGGTATATGTGAGAAATTAGGGTTTGTGGTGTGGTTGTGTTAGTGAATTCACCAAGAAATTAAGTGTAGAAATAAAAGCATAAAATGGATGATAGTATTTATCATGTGGTTAATATTTAGGAATGATGGAATAAATGACAGTTTGGGTAGTACCAGGGTAAGGGAACAAGTGGTGGTAAAGAAATCAACAAAGATCAAGAAAGAACAGTTAAGAAGCTAACAGGAGCTCTGATAGAATCCTTTGCATTTTATCCTCAGTCTAATATTCAGAGACTTACAGAGGTTTCAAGCTAGAAATAACCTGAGTAAGAATTAGGTGATGACACATATCTCCAAGTGAGAATAATTTTTTTAGAGGCATAGTCATCATGGATCAAAGACTTTAAAAAATTTACATGGCTCTTGGTATGGGAATAATTTCTCAGACAACAAAATTGTACTCTGACAACAGATTTTTTATCTTCGAGGATCGCATAGAGGAGATAGAATAAAGTGATTTATTTTTAATCTGTTGACACAGGATTAAGAAAAAGGCAAGTCTGGTAGACAGGGTTTGAGGTCATTGTAGTGTTAGGCTAATGACCACATAGGTACTGTGGTGTCCAAATTTATTTCTTAGGTGATAAATTTTTGCTGCTGTACATGTTTAACATTCCAAATAGCTACAACAGCATTGTGCTAAAAGTACGTTGAAGGGCAGTGATCAGTGGGCAGGGTACCCTTGTATGCCTGTTAAAAGTAGGACCTGTGGTATATGAATAATAGAATCCTAAGTAATTCTGTGTATTAGACCAGATTAGTCACAAGTTGGACAGAAAGCATGTAATAAGGACAGGCTAAAAAAATAGCTTGTTGTATACCATGTCTGAATTACTGGGAAATTACAACAGCCAAAAAATTAATGTATTAATAAGTAGTGATTACTCTTAGAACAGAGATAACCTAGATGTTGCATATCATAATGACAGGAAAGACTAAATAATCATGCATTAGGAAATTTTTTACTTTTAACATGTATCTTCAAATATGGATATTCTGTGCAGTATGTGTGTTTACATATATTTATGTAAACGAATAACGGAATCTGTGTTACTTTGGAGAGTATCATCTAGTGCCTATTGATTTAAAAAAGTTGTGATGAAAGTAGAAATGTCTAGAAAAAGTGCTTACTATGGTAATTTTTACACATTTTGTAAGTCTGTTAAATATATTCATCTTGGTTTAAAATTAGACTTGTTGATCTAGGGGCAATTCTCTTTCTTTAAGGTAACTGTTTATTTCTACTCCAATCTACTGTTCATCTTCAAGTGTAGCTAAGCAGGCATCTTATTTCCCATTGCTTAAAATTGTGGCCCTGTGCACTGACAAAAAAACAGTTGTATCTGTGCCCAAACATACAGGCAATGAAAGAATCTACACAAAAGGGTCATTCTAATGTGTATTAAATGCTACAGTAGTTTTCAGCCTCTGGAATTACTAAAAAGGTGTATGAATTCATATTTATGTCATGTATCCATTATAGATTTTGTGAATGGTAGTTTATGCATGTATACTACTGGTTTTCAAATGAGACAGTGCAGTAAATGATAAGAGCATAGACTCTGAGGCCTGCT
Source organism: Equus quagga (assembly GCF_021613505.1). Lineage (NCBI taxonomy): Eukaryota > Metazoa > Chordata > Mammalia > Perissodactyla > Equidae > Equus > Equus quagga. Next base: position 2,708,669 of record NW_025796728.1, on the reverse strand, counting down.
TGTCTGGATTCAAATCCCAGCTCCATCATGTATTAGCTGTGAGATTTTGGGTAAATTCTTAATGTCTCTATGCCTCAGTTTCTTTATCTGTAAAATGGGGATAATAATTCACCAATCTCATGGGACTATTGTGGAGATTAATTCAATTTGATTTATTACGTAAGTATTAAACTATCTTTATTAAATGGCTGTTAATATTGTGATAAATAAAAATTTCAATTCAAAACAATTGTGAATTTAGACTAGCGTTTTGCTATTGTAAGGGGAGAAGAGTTAAAGGAATTTTAGGGGCCCTTGTATTGGATATGGTTGAGACTGTAGTCATAAAGCAGAATAGCTTTTGGTCAGAAGTGTTATTGCTTTGCCTAAAGAAACATTATTTTATGAAGTAGGAGTCACGTAGTACAGTGGAAAAGGCCACTGATGTGAGAGTCAGGAGAGTTGGGTTTTGATCTAAGCTCTACCTCCAACTAACCATCTTTGTTGCTTTTAGCAACTGACTTTATCCTTTCTGGGCATTAGTTTACTCTGATTAGGGTGAAGACTAGATAATCTCTGAAGTCCCCTTTACTTTTGCCTTCTCTTTTTCTGTGACAGAATACATGATTTAGAAAGAGACCTTAGTTCTAATCCATTACCCTTGATAGCATGAAAAGAAGTTGAGATTTATGCGGACGTAGTGGTAAATGGCAGAACTAGCACTAGGATCACCTTAACCAGACTGTTACTTTTTGCATTGTACCAACTTGGCCTGAGAAAAAAGTGGCATGAAGAAAACATTGTCCGTTGTGGAGCTGGCCAGCTAACTCATTGTGTTTGTCCTTGTATGACTCTTCAGTTCTTCATGTTGAAGTTCTTGAACCAACCTGAAGGAGAAAAATGATTGCAAATTGTACAAATGCTGTAATTGAAAGGGAGTTGTCCTTTGAAAAACCTTAAATAGTAATACATGAAGGCATTCTAACCAACCATTAGAGAAACCATTTTGCCACCAAAGGTAAAATCTCTTAGTAAGTAGTAGAGCAAGGATTCAGAACGTAGGGTTTCTGCAAGTTGTGTCTGATGACAAAGCTCTACTGCCCTATTCCAGAGTTAATGGATTTTAATCATGAAATCTCTCTAATAATTCAAATGTCTTCATAATTACTTTGGTCCTTAAATTGCCCATGTATAATCTAGACCAGAGTTGAGCAAACCACAGCCGAAGAGCCAAATCAGTTTTTGTGTGGCTATGAGCTAAGAATGGTTTTTACATTTTTAAGTGGTTAAAAGAATCAAAAGAATATTTTGTTACATGTGAAAATTATATGAACTTCATATTTCTGCATCCGTAAATAAAGTTTTATTGGAGCACAGCTCTGTTCATTTGTTTATGTATTGTCGCAGTGCTTTTGCTTTAAAATAGCAGTTGAGTAGTTGGGACAGAGGCTGTGGCCCCCAAAACATAAAATATTTGCCATTTCAGCTTTTTACAGAGCGTTTCCCAACCCCTGGTCTGGAACTGACTGCAGTGTCCAGTGTGGCAGCCACATGTAGCTATTTAAGTTTAAAATAATTTACAGTTGAAAGGATACAAAGCAAAATCAGCAAAGAGAAAGGATGTGGGGTGAAGTCCAGAGAGACCAGTCACAAGCTTCCGAGAGTTCTCTCCCAGTAGAGTCACACATGAAGGACATGCTGAATCTCTCCAGTTGCATGTTGTAATAACATGTGTGAAGTGTTGTCTACCAAAGAATCTCATTAGAGACTTAGCGCTTAGGGTTTTTATTGGGGGCTGGTCACCTAGGCCCCCTCAGCCCAGCTGATAGCAAAATTCCAGACTCCTAGGAGAAAAGCAGGAATTTGGTATAAACTATTTGTACAAGTAGTCTAGGCACAGTGAGCCACTTTTCATTCAGGTAAAGTTTTGTATCAGTTTAGCAGTCCAGTTCCCAGATACCAGCCAAGGACCAACCTTGCAAGCTGGCCTTTCTAAGGAGAGCAGTCTCAGGGCTGCTATGTGAAATCACACTATCTAACTGGAAAGCACAGATGTAGACTACTCCCATTATCACAGCAAGTTCTACTGGACATTGCTGGTATAGAAAACAGTGATTTTTAAATTATGAGCCGCTTTGAGATTAGGAGATTTTGGATTTTTCACTCTGGATTAATACACGCACATATATATATGTATATATGTATGTGTATGTATATACACACACGTAATATTTTCATTTAGTTTCACAGAATTCACTGGTTTAGAAGAAGGAACGTTAGTATTTAAAATAAATGCTTTTTAATTCTTGCCCCAATCACTGTATGATTTCAGGCAAATATACCTTGTGTTTTGGTTCATGCAGTGTAATACAGAACTTAAAAATTTGAGATCTATTATAAGACAGACTTCATTAGAATCTGGAACCTACTGTTGAAGTGACTGTGTGGCCTTGAGCAAATTACTTAACATCTCTAAGCTTCTATTTCCTTATCTTTAAAAATGGTAGTAATAATACCTACATTATAGAGATACGATATAAAGTAAATGAGATAATGCACATAAGGCACTTAGCATGGTGCGTGGAATTTAGCAATTACTCAGTAATGTCTCTTATTATTTGTAATATGTTTTTTGCCTCCCTCATCCATTTTTGCCCCTTTCACTAACTTCATAAGTAACTTTTGGTTTCTATTATGTTGTTTTAATTGATGATATTAATGAATGTCTCTTTTAAGGCCTCAGTCTAGGCAGTTCTTGAATTATATCGTTTAATAATTTGTAATGGTTTCTTAAAGTGCTTGTTTTATATTTCCACTGTCTATACACAGTACAGCTTTTAAAAGTGGAAAAATTTCTTTTAAACGTCTTAATTGGGCACCATACTTCCGGGCTGGTTTTAACTGATATGCATTTACCTATCCTAATGAACTCAGACAAAATCTTCCTTTTTTGGTGTTGACAAGTTCTTTTTTCTCCTATAGCTGTGCCTTTGGCTGCAACAAGTATGTTGATTACTCAAGGACTGATTAGTAAAGGTAAGTATTTAAACTTCAAATTTATGTAGCGTTTTGGATATCATCATGTTTTTATGTCTTATTTTCCTGATGTTTAGATAAAGTAACTATGACAATGCATCATATTAAACATTATCACTGATGAATTTCTACAACCTCAGAAGAGTTATGTCTCCATGGTCCCGCTAACTCAAGTATCTTGATTTAAGAATTTGATGTCCTCCTGCACTGTAGCAACATTAACAATCTATAAGAGCAAGAAAGTAACTAAAAGCCTGCAATGGTTTACAGGGAGGCAGAGAGACAAACCTGGTCTAGGTAGGCCTCTACATTACCATCACCTAGGAGCTTGTTAGAAATGCAAATTCGTGGGCCCCATCCCAGACCTACTGAGTCACAGTCTCTGAGTGAGGGCCCCAGAATCTGTATTTTCACAAACTCCAAGTGATTCTTATATCTTATGCACTGGTTTAAAGATCAGTAGCTTCCTAGCTCTCCAGCTCCCTAACTCAGCTTTGTCGTATAATAGTGGGGAAGTAGAGATACTTTCTTTTTCCAAATTGTGTTGGCTTAAATAGTGCAGTGTATTCATATGTGGAATTGAGTTTACATTAAGTATTAAATGTATCAGTCTCTAAATCATAAAATTTAGTGATGTAAGCAATAGAAATGTTCATTACGTTTATTTTGTAAACTGTCTTCTTAGAATGAGAAGATGTCCCAGAAAAGATTGGTGACTTAGGATGGCCTCCACATATTCTAAAAACCTGTTCTTTTAACTAGCTAGCTCCTTCTAAAATGTGATTGTGATGGGAAGTCATAACCTTTTCTTTTTTTTTTTTTTTAAGATTTTATTTTTCCTTTTTCTCCCCAAAGCCCCCCGGTACATAGTTGTGTATTTTTAGTTGTGGGTCCTTGTAGTTGTGGCATTTGGGATGCCGCCTCAGCGTGGCCTGATGAGCTGTGTCATGTCTGCACCCAGGATTCAAACGGGCGAAACCCTGGGCCGCCGAAGCCGAGCGTGTGAACTTACCACTTGGCCACTGGGCCGGCCCCCAGTTTTAGCCTTTTCACATTAGCGGTATGAAATATTTAGACAGCAGTATTGACACAAATAGTTGAGAAAAGTACTTTTAGAGGAAAATGGGAGAATTTGGGAGGATAAAATTTTGTTTATTTAAAGAACTCCCAAAGAACCTCATTACAGTATACTGCCATGATGGAATCTTAAAAATGCAAGAAGTCAAGATATATATGCACTTACATGTCCTTTTGGACTAAGTTGTTTTAGACTGGGATTATTTTATAGTGTAAAACAAAAAACATTTTGGGGCTGGCCCGGTGGCATAGTGGTTAAGTTCGCATGCTCCACTTCAGAGGCCTGGGGTTTGCAAGTTCGGATCCTGAGCGCAGACCTGCACACCCACTCATCAGGCCATGCTGAGACAGCGTCCCACATACAAAATAGAGGAAGATGGGCACAGATGTTAGCTCAGGGACAGTCTTCCTCAAGCAAAAAGAGGAAGATTGGCAACAGATGTTAACTTAGAGCCGAATCTTCCTCTCTCTCACACACAAAACCCCCCAAAACAAAATCATTTTAATCACGTTACTTTTAGGGGAAAACTATGGTACAGGGAATTATGAACAGAGAAATTATAGTGTCTGATATTGTACTGCCCATTTTATCTATCTTAATCCAGTTTGTCATTTAACTAATAACAATTGGATCTAGGCATGGGGGGAATTATATAAGAGAAATGAAGAGCTATTGGTAGTTCATCTGAGGAAACAATATGAACGCAATGTTGAGGCGAATAGAGAATATAATTAAATACTTAAAAATCTATTAAGGGGGCCGGCTCCGTGGCTGAGTGGTAAGTTCGTGCGCTCCGCTTCGGCGGCCCAGGGTTTCACCGCTTTGAATCCTGGACGCGGACATGGCACCGCTCATCAGGCCATGCTGAGGCGGCATCCCACATGCCACAACTAGAAGGACCCACAACTAAGAATATACAACTAGGTACTGGGGGGCTTTGGGGAGAAAAAGGGAAAATAAAATCTAAACAAAAGCTACTAAGTGGTGTAGTAGAGACTCCAAGTGCTGTAGGTTTTCAAAGAAAGAGCTCTGTAGGGCTGCTATAATTAAGAAAAATTTTTGGAAGAACTATTTTGGAGACGAGTAGGACTTAGATTAAAGGAGTGGGAAGAATATCTCAGGAACGAGGGACCTGGTTATCAAAATAATAAGCATGGCTCTTGGGAGGGGCAGTCAGGAGACTGATGGGTAGAGTGGCAAAGTCATGCAGGGAGGAGTGAAAATGCCATTGAATAGCTAAAGTAGAACCAGGAGAAATGATCATTTTGATTAGATAGAGAGATGGTAAATTTTGGAGCTCTGGGCCTTAGGTAGAGTAGGAGACTTTGGAGAGCTTGAAGGTAAGGCAGAAGTGGTCAAAATTGAGAGGGTCAGATTGCACCTACTCATTTAAAGAGACCTTACATCTTCAACAGTAAAGTCCCACCACTGCTTGGTGGTTTTTTTCTGCCTGGCTGGAGAATGTCTTGTTCCTGCTCATAACTAATTAATACACATAACCAAACCAGACAAAGAAATTTCCTTTTTCTAATTCCAGATACATTCTGATAGGATTGTTCTCATACAGTTAGAGTGCATCCTACTGAAAACATTAGGACCTTTTACTTAGGAGACAAATTATTCTTGTAGCCAAAATTGTCGTGGATTCTTAGTCATCATTTGGTGATTAATTATTTGACTTGTCATCGATATAATAACTCTATGATTTCATTTGCAAAATTCGTGCCATGAGCAACAGCAGTGTTCCAACATCTTCCTCTGTAATTGTTCCTAATGACTGAGCCTGTAGCCTTTCAGTGGAATTCCATTTTTTAGAAAGGTTAAATTGCTGAAAGTGATTTATCCTAATTTGTGGAATAGTGTTATTTTCTATTGAGCATGTCACATGTCATCTTTATAACGTTGTTAGAGTTGTTTCAGTATTGTTGGAGTTTTGAAACTTTGAATAAAAAATACAGAAAAGAACATTGAATGATATATTACTCATGTAACTATCTCCCAGAATTAAGGGCTTTTATTATTCTTGAAATTGTATTGGAGTTTTGCTTTTTGGGGTGGAGTATTCTAATAAAAAAGTCAATCTCAAAAAAAGAGAGAAAGGCTTCAGAAAAGGAATTTAGAATCCACCAAGACATTTTGCATTTAATCAAAATGCCTGACATTTTGTGTATGCTTTCACAGCGTGTCATACCCAGCATCATGTTAGCTGCTCCCTCTTCTCATTCCTTTTCTATCAAAACATTTAAACATGCTCAGGTCTGTTCTAACTCTGCAACGCGGAAGAGAAAAATCTTCCCTCGTAGCCCTTTCCACCTGCTCTGACTGTTGCATTTGAAGCCAGACTTCATGGATGAGCATTTCTCTTTTACCCATTGAAGTCTGTGTCCTAGATTATGCGTATATTCTAAGATGTATCAAAACTTTTAAAAAGGTTACTAACACAACCTCTTTGTTGCTTAAATTCGATGAACTGTTTTTGTTTGTGACCATTATACAACTTTAACCATTCCTTCTTGAAACATTTTCTTCCTTTGGCTTTCATGAAAGCACAATCTTCCGATTTTTCTCCTATCTCAGGCAACTCCTCCATTTTTCCATATGTTTTTTGAGTGTCTGATATGTACTATACACTGTTTTTGCTATATAGCACTAAAAGACAAAAAACCATGACCACTTGGTGCTTGTATTCTAGTCTGTGTTTTCCAGAGTTCTACTTTGACTTTCAGTTTTCAGCCTATATACTATTACCCAGCAATAATATGGGCTTCAGTGACCATTTATTGCTCTGAATCCCCATGATTATCTCTAGCCTAGATAACTGCTCCAGAACCGTATTTTGCATATCTCCACATGGATGGCCGCTCCTACAGCCTCCTCAAACTGAACTCAGTTCGTCTCAAACTGAATTCATTTCTCCCCAGACCAATTCCTCCGTTTTCCCCTGTCTGAATGACATCACTATCCATCCAGGAAACTAAGGCATTATTTTTCACTTCTATCCCTTATTTACTTTGTCTACTAATTGTCTATTGTAGTTCAGCTCTTAAATATGTTTGTAAACTGTCTGCCTCCACCTGCACTGCCACTTTAATTAATGGAACCATCTATTGCCAGAAGTATTGCATTAGCCTTCAACAAGTCTGTTTGCCTCCATTCTTGCTACTTCCCTGTAGAAAACGGGCTATCTCCAGTGCCTGACAGAGGGTATAATGCACTGCTAGATACTCAAATATTTGAGTGGATGAATAGCAACTATCACACTGTGTTCTGTTTGTCTTCATTCCCTCTCTAGACTGTAAATCCTGTGAGGGTAAAGAGAGTGTCTTGTTTACTGTTACATCCCTACCTCCTAGCATGTAGTTCCTATGTGTTCTAAGTGGGCTATATAACTATTTGGTGACAGAATGAAGGAACAGCTTTTTTGTGTAAATGTATGTATTGTTTCCATCTTCCTTTTTCTCCTCCTTATCCTCTCAGTGTATAAATGAAGGAACTGGAGCTATCAGTGTGTCAGTTCTGTTTTTATAGTTTATTTACATAAAATCATACAATTAAATATTCTTTTGTGTGCCCTCTTTAAACATTGTGAGATTCATGCAGTGGTGTGCTGGAACTGGCCGGTACCAGCTCTGGAGAACTGATTGTTAAAATTTCAGGAGCTTATTATTCAGCAAGCTGGTTTTTAAGCCACTGTTAGCTTGAAATTGGGCATGGTGCAAGTATGTATGCCATGGAAATTGACATTACAAATCAGGGCTTTTTATTTGGAGACCTGGTTTATCGGCACATCTCTAGATTCCTCCACATTGTTGCGTGTAGTTGTAGATTATATATTCTCATTGCCATAGAGTTTTCCACTGTGTGAATATACCACAGCAATTTACCCATTCTATTGTACATTGACAGTTGGGTAGTTTCCACTTTTGACTATTACAAATAGTTCTGCCATGAAAACAATGTTTCTTAGTGAACATTTTGCTGGATCATAGATAATGTATATGTTCAGCTTTGGTAGATACTGCCAAACAACTGTTTGGACCAATTTACTCTCCCACTTACAATTTATCAGTAAGGTTCTATTGTCACATTATCACTAACACGTGCTATTTTTGTGTCTCTTGAATTTTAGCCATAGTGGTGAGTGAACGATGATATTGATTGCATTGTGGTTTTAATTTGCATCTCCCTGAGAGCTAATGAAGTTGAGGATCTTCTTCTTTTGTTTATAGCCTATTTGAATACCTCTTTTTTGTCACGTATGTGTTCAAGCCTGTTGTCCATTTTTCCATTGGATTGTTTTCTTTTTCCTATTGGTTTTGTGAGAGTTCTCTATCCTAAGTGTCTTTTCTCAGATATAAATATTGCAATTTTTCTCCCACTCTGATTAACTGTAGTTCTTAATGTAATAGTGTCCACTTTATCAGATCTCTTCTTTATGATGAGGGCTTTTTGTGGTCTGTTAAGATCTTTATCTATTACAAGAACATGAAGAATCTCTTATGCTTTCTTTTATGAGCATTATTTTTCATATTTAAATTTTCATGTATCTGAAGTTGGTTTTGAATATTGTGAGAGGAAGGATCAAGGCACATTTTCCCCTCTTATGGATATGTAGCTGACTCAGCACTATATTTTGAAAGGACTGTTCTTTATTCCCTGCAGTACAATGTTGCCTCTGTTATAAGTCAGATGACTGTATGTGTGGATCTGTTTCTGGACTCTCTTTTGATTTTGGTCAGTTTATTCTTATTGTACTTATAACAGACTGCCTTAATTACTGTATCTTTATCATAGGTCTTGATATCTGTTGGTAGTCAGGTCTCCAATTTTGTTCTTCAGTATTACCATGGTTATTCTTGGCTCTTTGTATTTGCACATGGTTTTTAGAATAAGCTTTTCAATTTTGGAGAAAACTTTCTGTGATTTTCATTGGGATTGCCTTGAATTTATAGGTGAATTTTTGGAGAATTGCCATATTTACAATATTCTTTCAATTCGTGAATGTGGTTTATTCTTCCATTTATTTAGCTTTCATTTCTCTCAGTAAGTTTTGTAGTTTTCAGTATAGAGATCGTTCATATTTTTTCATTAGATTACTCGTCGGTCTTTGATGTTTTTGGTGCTATAATAAATTGTACCTTTTTCAAAAGCTTGGCACTTTTTGTTTGTTCCTGGTATATAGAAATAATATATTTTTGTTTATTGACCTTGTATCAAGTGTTCTTGCTTAATTCACCTATTCTAATAGATTGTAGAATCCTTTGGATTTTCTTCATATTCTTGTTGATATTGAACTTAGTTGGTTCTCTCTTTTAAATAGCTTTAAACTTCTCTGGGGTTATAGAAAAAGCTGATGTTGGGTAATCTTTAAAGATAGTTTGTATTGATTTTACCTTATATCTTTGTGGGTTGCCTGAAGCTGCTGAGAAATAGATATATCTTACTTTACACTGCATTGCTACACTTATTACTACTTTTGCTTCCCATTAGAAGAGATCAGATGACTAACAGAAATAGTTGCCTTGTTTTTTCCCCCCCGAGGAAGATTAGCCCTGAGCTAATATCTGTTGCCAGTCTTCTTTTTTTGCTTGAGGAAGATAGCCCTGAGCTAGCATCTATGCCAGTCTTCCTCCACTTTTTATATGTGGGTTGCCGCCACAGCATGGCTGACGAGTGGTGTAGGTCCACGCCCAGGATCTGAATCTGTGAACCTGGGCTGTTGAAGTGGAGGGTGCCAAACTTAACCACTACGCCATGGGGGCAGCGCCTCCTTGTATTTTTTACCATAATTTCTGTGTCATTTTCGTATATACTTTTAAACTTGGCATAAACCTATTCTTTTACCTTAATAAAAGAGAAAACATCTTATCATAATTATGTAAATGTGTCCTTCTCTTACAGTTAGTGTAACTCGTAATATTTACTCTTTTGTCTTTAGGAATCCTTTCAAGTCATCCTAAATATGGGTCCATCCCTAAACTTATATGTAAGTATGAACACCACTAGTTTTCTTAGCTTTTCTACCTAAATAAAATAGTTTTTACCAAATGTTTTGTCTTGCTTAACTCATAGTAGTTATTTGGTTATTGCTTTGACAAATCAGTTTGTTTAAGCTTTTCATGAAGGGGTCTACTTGGATGTTTTGTTGTTAGCATTAAAAGTCATGACTTACTTGAAGCATCTTTTTCTCTTTGTAATGTAATAGAATGTTAAAATTATTTTGTAAAGATATGGTATTTGAAAATAAATTCTCTTTGTCTATGAGGAAAGAAAGTTGTTCAGATATTCTGATTAATCAAATAAAGTATTTTAAAATTAAGCTTAATAAAAAAAAAATCTCTTTTAATTTACATTTAACTTACATTTATAAGCATAACTTATTTACTTGTATATGGTTAATAGGAAAGAAGCCAAATTGCTCTAAAAAAAAAGTACCTGAGGCTTTTTCTGAATTTTTCCAAGTTAACCCCTCTTTTGTATTGGAAACAGACACATGATGCAACAAAGCTGTATTTAGGTAGCATTTCACAATTCATTATTTTAAGAGGTTTGTTGCACCTAATTTTAAAAACAATCCTATGATATTAGCTAGGCAAATGATATGATTCCCATTTAATAGGACAAGAAATAGCCTAAATCCCTGGGACTAGGCTAAAACTTTGATGTTTTGATTCCTCATTGTTATACCTTTAACTTATCTTTCCTGTCAGTATTAATAAAGTAATTAGTAAAGTAGAGTTTATTTAACTTATAGCAACTTTATTTGGGCGTATTTTATTTTGTGAAAGTGAGTTATATCCACAGAATCTTTTTCTGAACTCTGAATGTGATCTAATGTGCTCTTTTTACCATTATTTCAATAAATTTCTCTCTTCCGCACCAAAAACATTTAGAATCACATTTTGAAAAAATGTACTTTTAGAAAAGATTTTTGTCTAAAAGGGCATGTTGAGTCACACTTTGTTTGTTTTTACAAAAAAGTTGCTTGTATCATGGGATACTTTGCTGGAAAGCTTTCTTACGTGAAAACTTGCCAAGAGAAGTTCAAGAATCTTGAGAATTCCCCTCTTGGAGAAGCTTTACGATCAGGACAGGCACGACGATCTTCGCCACCTGGGTAGGCCAGATTCTGATCTTTCTTAAAGGTTTTCAAATTTAGCTAAAAAGTTCTAACTGGATATTGTCGTAATTCAGGGCCTGAAACATTGCCTAACTGAAGGACTATTGGAAACTTGCCATTGTGCTGCAAGCTAAGGCTAATTTTGTTTTAAAGTGGAGCAAGATTTATCTACGTTTGTTTTAAATATACAGTTGCATCCTGTTGGAAGTGCGTGTCCCAGAATAAGGAATTTTAATTTGGCAAACACCTTTGGTTACTCTATTTTGGACTTTTCTTTTGAATTCCCAAATTTTATCAATGCCATCACTAAATAATTTTCACCTTTTTAATCCTTGTGTTTAAAATAGTAGGGAAATTGTGTAGGTATAAGTAAATGAATCTTTCTGTCTGGATAGGTAGATAAATAATAAGATGACTAAGTAGATTTGGTAGATAAATTGTCATATCATAAATGGCAAGCAACATCAACCCCGTGAGAGCTAAGAGCTAGCATTACTTATATCTGCTTTAGCGAAACAGTGTTTATGGACTGCTAGCTGTGGAAGTAACTTGCAAATTAATATGGAAATGGATACATTTTCTATCTGGAGTACTTTTTCCCCCAAGAACTTTAAACACATTAAAATGATCTCTGAAGCCTAGTAATTAAAAAAGTGGATCTACTTTTTCTCTTCTCTATATTAAGAGAGACAATTTTTAAGTTGTGTAAGTGGGTCAGAACATATTTTTAATGTTTTTGTGGCAGAAAGAAACAGACCTCATTTTACCATTTTAAATAACTATGTTAAAATTATATGATTTCTTTAGAAAATAACTAGTTTTCATACCTTAACACACTTCTTTAAAAAGGTATAGGCAATAACTCGTGTTTCTTATACAATATGATTTTCTTTTACAGGCACTATTCTCAAAAGTCGAAATACGACTCAAATGTGAGTGGTCATTCCTCTTTTGTGACATCCCCAGCAGCAGACAACATAGAAAGGGAGATGCTTCCTCCTTATGAGCCAATTCCATTCAGTGCTTCTATGAATGAATCTACTCCCACTGGTATTACTGATCATATTGCCCAAGGTAGAAACTTCTCTTGAAATGAATTTCAGCATTTTATGGTCCAACGTATGTATAAACTTTATTTGACAACCTTTTCTGCTGGACATCACCTGTATGTTCCACCATCAGCCTAAACTCAGCCTGTTTGTTTGTTTGTTTATTCGTATCTTCATTCATTCAGCAGGTTTTGAGGTCCAGTAGGTGTGAGGCACTCTACTAGGTATAGAAGAGGTAAAGATGAATAAGACCTGGTTCTTGTCCCTAAGAACTCTCTCAGACTATTAGAAGATATAGAAATATAAGGATAAATTACTAATATGTTCCATTAATTGAAAATACTAAGTTTAGTGGAATAGCAAAGGAGAATTGATAAATTGTGCCTCAAGGAAGCTTTGTAAAGGTTACCTTTGTTAGGCTGGTCTTAAAGGCTTTCAGCTTCTTTGTCTGTAATGTTAGAAAAATAATAATTAACTGCCTTACAGAACTATTGTCAAGTGAGAAAATCCATGTGAAAATGCTTTATAAAGTTTGTGTAAATACTAGATTTGAAGATCACATAATGTAAGTGAAACTCAACTTTGGATTAAGATCTGGATTTGAATTATGATTGACATTTGCTAGCTATGTGACTTTGGGCAAGTAACTGTAATTTGTGGTCCTTCAGTTCCTGCTCTCTCAATTTGAAATGCAAATACTCTCTCTTAAAGAACTTCTGGAGTGAGATGAAATAATCAGAGGTAATGCCTGGCAAGTAATAGGCTCTCAGCAAGTGTTAGTTTCCTTCCTTCCTTTGGTCTAGTTTGCAGTGAAAGGTGTGAGGAATTAGAAAGTACAAGTCTGCAGTTCCTTATCTAAAATTGTAAAACCAAAAAAGCTTTGAAAACCAGTTTTTTTAATAAGTAACTAGTGATGAAATCTGACCTGAACTCATTTCAAACCCTGCCATAAACTGACATGTCTATTTATAATTATTTACCTTAATATGATTTTTCCTGCATTTTGTTGTAGAAATATTAAAGTGTTTGCTTATGCTTTGCTGCTCCAAGCCACTGAATAGATGGATATTAAGTAATATAAAGGCTCTATACTACAGTATTTTTCTAAAATCTGAGAAACTGCATTTGAAACATTTCTGACTCTAAGGGTGTGGATGAGGGATTGTGGACTTCATAGAGTATTCTTTGAAAATGCTTGCTTTGAAGCAAATGCAATAAGCCAGTAACTATGGGGAACAAAGTTAAAGGAACATTTGGGTTCTGTTTCTTTTGTTTAAGATGGAGATTTGAATCTATGTGTAGGTTAAAGGGAGGAGATACAGTAGAAAGAGTGAAGTTGATTATAGGTCAGTTAAGGTTCCAGAGGATGCAGAAAGGGGTCTAGGTAGGTCAGGATATAAAGTAGCCACTGGCTAAATATGGCCATTTAAATTAATTAAAGTTAAATCAGATTGAAAATTCAATTCTTTAGTTGCATTGGCAGCACTTTAAATGCTCAGTAGCCACATGTGCTAGTGGCTACCGTGTTGGACTGTGCAGATACACAACATTCTCATTGTTACAGACAATTCTACTGGACAGCTTTGCTTTGGAGCGTAAGTCAGGGAGTTGGGGATCAGGGGTGAGTGTTAGAGACAAGAGAGAATGGAAGTAAAGATGAGTAAAGAGATTCTTAAGTGGATGAAAGTTGTTGCGAATCGAATCTCTTAATCCTCGGCGGCTTCTTTTTTTTTTTCCTGAATGGTTGGAAGCAAAGACACCAATTAGTCAGAAAGGGAAGGAGGTGGGCAGATGAAGAGAGAGTGGTTAAAGCCATTATTTTATCTCCAAAGGCAGCTGTCCTTGTCCCTTACTGCATCTCTCATTTTCTCAGTCTCAAGTTCAAATCCATTCTTGTACTCTAGCTGGGCACCCACTCTTCCCTTGTAATGACTTCCATCCCTCCTTCTGTTTGCATTAGAAAATTCCATTCCATGTTATATAATTTCTTTTCCAAATAAAAGGAAACAAACAAAAAGGCCTTTGGTATCTGCCCAAAGACTACAGCAAGGCCCGTATTTTAATATATTTTATGTCCTCCACAGCAGCCATCCATTTGTCCACTGCTCTGCTTTCTCACCTGCTGCTGTAAGTCCAGGTTGCCACTCTGCTTGCCACGTGGGCCAGCAGTGGCCTCCTTTACTTTCTCCAGCTGTTGTCCTCCCTTATTACCAGGACGCCCTCTGCTTTGTTTAAGTCCTACTTGCCCTCTTTAGTTCTGCTTTCTCTTACCAGGAATTAAAAGAGTTACTAACCTTTCGAAGTAGAAAATGCTTCTTCATAGTTGTTAGGAGACTTATTATAGATAGTTTATGACAGATTTAAATCAGTGCTGTTTTACATTTTCTTATTCCTTCCAGCTCTTTATAATCTTCCCAAAGTAGTAAATTATGCTCCCTACACCATGCAGGATATCTTCATTGGGCTTTTATAAGTGGAAAAAATTCTCCCTAATTGTCTGATTTATGTTTTCATTATTTGTAGCAGAATTTCAGAATGGAAAATTTTTACTTTTGATAAGAAAAAGTATTAGACCTGGAAGGAACTTTAGAGATAGATCATCTAGTCAGACTACTCTGTGTCACAATTGAGAAAATCAAGGTTCAGAGAAGCTTAGTGATTTGCCCAATGATGTTCACTAATTGGCAGCAGAGTGGGAGTGAGAACCTAGGGTTCCTGACTAATCTAGTCTGCATGGTCTCTTTCAGAATTTTATATGGTGAAGAGAAATGAGTTTAGTAATTACTTATTACTAATGAAATGCAAAGTGGTTTTAAACCCTGTATTTTTCTTTGCATTCTTTTTTGGCAAGAAAAACTTAGATTTCACGCACGGTATACTATTAGAACTAAATAGTAGAAATTTAGATCCTGTTTGTTTTGTATCAGTGCAGTATACTTTGTAGCAAATAAAAGATTATGGATGAAAACATTTTAATACGTTATACATTATACTATACAGTTAAGTTGCTTTGAAATTTCTGATTATTCACAGGGACCTTACCATTGAGATCCAAAATAGGCCACTTAGAAAAATTGTTTTTTATAAAATTAATTAATATATTATTAAAATGATATGCCCAATTTGTATGTCTCATTAAAAACCGCTTTGAAAAATACTGCTTTTGGAGTGGTCTGTAAGACTTCTGAAGTTAGTAGTTATGAATGTCATGTTAGCAATGGTTAACATCTTTAAAAATGTGTATATGGCCTTTTTTGCTGGTAATACATTTTATATTCAATATTTGGTCCTACCAACTAATATTAAGCGTAATGACTTCCTTATTTTTACATCAGTATTTCACTATTTGATAATATGTATTCATACTTTGACTCTCTGTGGGAGAGAGAAAGAATAAATGCTGGTTCCCTGGCCGAAATTATAGTTGCCACTTTCTTCTGCCTCAGTATTGCCTCTGTTAGACCTAAGTGAAAATGATGCTGACTATAATTAAAGATTATGTTTTATACTTTTCAATAGCTGTTTTCAAGTACTTTTGTTTAAATATAAAGATGATAAAATAAATATTTTTTTTATGTAGGCTCTGATTGTAGGAACATTTAACTATGGAAATATTACTAAATGAAATCTACACTATGTCAAGTTTTGTTCAGTTGTCACTAGTAGAATATATTTCTCTTTAATTATATCAACAGTATGACTAACTTTCCAGGTTAAAACTCTAGCATTTTAATGAGTCTAGATTGTACTGGTATATATTATGATATCTGTTATTCTTCTAGCCATGGTTAGTTTTTAATTTTAGAAATAAAGCTGTATTAAAAGTGTAAGAGGAAGTAGATTTTAGTTTTATAATTACCTTGGGGAAATATAGTCCCTTTGGAATGGTGGTGGTAATTTGATCCTTTATTTCACTTTATTGTTTTTTTATTATAGGTAAGGAGCATTTAGAAAACTTAGTTGCTTTTGGATTTATTCAAATCCTTTTATCACCATTTATTAACTGTTTGTTGTTTTAGGACCTGATCCCAACCTTGAAGAAAGTCCCAAAAGAAAAAATATTACATATGAGGAATTAAGGAATAAGAACAGAGAGTCATATGAAGTAACTTTAACACATAAGACTGACCCCTCAGTCAGGCCTATGCAGGAAAGAATGCCAAAAAAAGAAGGTATGGTAGTTGAGTCTGATTCCCTTTGCTCTTTAGGATTGGAAACTGCAGAATTAGTTGCAAACATTAATTATACTAATATGTGGTTTAATTCCTCAAGCAATTAACCAAAATAACATTTTTTAAAAAGAATAGCTATTTCACAGTTATCAGTTCTTCCTTTTTTAAGGTGTTCCAAAGTCCATTTTGTGTTAGAAAATAATGAAGTCTAGATAGGAGTATGACTTAAGACAGTAAGACTAGTTTTGTAATACAGTGTAGAAATTATACTTCCATCTGACTGTTTTCTTAAAGAAGTTACCTTGGGAATTCATATCATTTTTTTAATGATGCATCTATTGCAGAAAACCAGATCTGGTGACATGAGGTTGATGATTGGGCTGTAATGCCACATAATCATGCTCAAATAATGAAATTGACTTTCTTAGATGTTTGTGAAACTGAGGTAGAGTTGTATGCTTTACAAACCAGCTTTTAGGACATTTCCAAAAGAGGAACTTAACTTTTTTTTAACAATGCTGTTGCTCTATAATTAATTATAAATTTTTAAGTCACAGTTTCTTTTAAGTCCTTTTGGAAGAGCTATACGTTACCCAAAGTAAAATTCCTGACAAGTTTACCTCTAAAGTAACAGAGCATTTTGAATAGGGGTTTGTAGCTATTTCAATATAAAATTTTGTGATATCTCTCCTGAGGAATTTTAGAGGCTGTGTCATTGTCTCAAGGTTTTCTATTTACTTCTTTAAAAATCAAAGGAAGGAATAGGTCCTCGGTACCTTGTTATGCCACAGAGATTGCAAAAATACATAAAAATCTTTAGTATTTTTTATTATGATTGTTCTTTTAGATCCAATTTTATTTCTAATTGTTAGTGGTTGCTTCGTTTAGAATTCTGTTTTCATAACAATAATGGATAATATCTGTCATATTATTGATGTAAAAAATCTGACTTTAAAGTGGATTTGTAATGAACAATACATACTTGTTAATGTTTGTCATTAAAAAAATTTAGCATTCACCGGCCGTTACTCTGTAATATGTAGACTTACTGGTACTTTGTTATGCTAATTACTTTGAGGAGTTAGACTGTAAGCTCCCATGGGGGCAGGCAGTAGTAGTTTTCTTATTTTTAGAACCTTTTCTACTGTATGTCTGCACAGTATAGTACCATGCACTGATACATCAAAAATGGAGTGTTTTGGTTGGGTCTTAGTCTATAGTAATAAAGGTTAAGAAAAGGAAATATGGTAGACTTTTGGCATTTGCTGAACTTTAACATTTGTGGTTTTGACTGAACAGTCGTAAAATTCTGTTACATGACACAGTAATGAGAAATAATGTTTTTCCTTGTAAAAAAGGAAGCTGATTTTTTTGTGCTTTATAATTTAAAGAAAAAAACAGTTATGTAATAGTTTCAGTGATTTCCTAGAATGTTTTGTTCTAAAATCTAGACAGAACAGCGTAAATTCACTGAGGCAGTATCACTTAAAGTTTTCAGCGTTAGTTTGTGTGGATTATATTTATTGATATTTATCTAATTAGAAATTAAGACTGAGAAATTTTTTAAATGTAAGCACATTATCAGTTAGCTGTCAGAGCAGTGATGTTGCCACACATTTTGTAGCTTCCAGAAAACTCTACTTTGTACACCTGAGGGAATGAAGGTAAAGAGGAAAAAGGCAAAGTATGAGGGAAAAGGGCATATAATGTCTTAGTAAATAATGAAATAGTTCTGACTCCACGGACACCCTGAAATAGTTTTGGGGAAGGGGTCCCTAGTCCATGTGTTAACTGCTTCTCTGCATGGTTGTGGAGACCTGAGTCTTCTGAAGAGTTGTAATTCACAAATAAAGGCTATGTAGAAGAGAGGCTAAAAAGAGAAGACGGAGGAGCATGTTTCAAAATCTAGTTTCATGTAAAATGCAGGAATTTTGGAAACTGTTTCCTTCTTGTACTAATATAACAGCTCATGGGAGAGAAGATTGAATTAACCACAATCTGAAGACTTGCCTGTTTCTATTTATTTTTTTCTGAAAAGCAAAATTCAAATGTTTGTTATTATTTTTTATTTCCTGGTAATTTTTTTGTATGTGTTGTAACATATACCCCGTTTACTTAGGTACTATGATAAAGTTGTAAGGCATCCAGACTTTGGGCCTAAACAGACCTGTATTCAGATTTCAGTTCTTCTGGTTTTATTAGGCTTATACCTTGGGCAAGTTACTAATCTGTTTTCTCAACCTTAAAATGAGGATTGTTTTTACTTTATAAGGTTGTTATGAGGATCAAATATTTATGTAAAGTTCTTGATAGAGTGCATTATTTTTTATGTCCAACTTCCAGTTTGCAAATATCTGGACAGCCCCTTTTTATAATGACTCATGTGCATTTATTCAAATGAGAGAGAAACGTAACTTTTCATCATAATAGCAAACTTAAAATAGTGCCTTTATTTATTACCATTTGGCATCATCAATTATTTGTGCTTTTTTCCTAGTCAAAGTAAACAAATATGGAGATACTTGGGATGAGTGAAAAATTGCATCATTGGACCTACTGAAGGAGTTTCAATATCCAACTTCATCTAGGTGGTCATGAATATCTGCATGCTCTGAGCTCAGCAGCAGTCTTCATAAACACATTTACAACTAGAACCTCGGTTTTTGTGGTTTGGCTTATTAAAATGATGTTTCAGAAACACAGAATTTAGTGTTAATATTGTGTGAATGTATTCACCTTTGGGAACTATATGAATGATGGTATTAGACCAGTTTGTGAAATTGTTTTAAGTTACAGGGCAAGGATATTCTCATAAAGCTGTCGAGATTGTAATCCTCTAGATTCAGCATATATGAACATAAATGATATCTGCATGTTGAATTGGGGTGGGTGGGGGGCAAGCATAATTTTAAGTGTTAAGCTTTACATTCAAAAATTATTAAAAAGCCTTTCTCCAGTGTTTGCTGTATTCTTTTAATGTTTATGGTAAATAAAATATAAAGGAACATGCATCTTCATTGATTTCATGATTTTATTGTTTGCAATCTATTTTTAAGTACAATTGTAAGTAAGTGGTGTTTTTTAGGGATAGGAAATAAAGTCATTTATCTCTGGATATTTAATAATGATATGATGAATGTGACTCATAAATAACATACAGTGTAAATACCCTGGTACCTTAAAAAAGTTTGAAAAATTTGCAAAGTCTGGGGGAATAAGAATTTAATATATACTTTTTTCATTTTTGACTTAATATTTGTTTCTGCTTTAGATGACTGGAAAATGAAATTGTAGTCTCATCTAAATTCTGCTTATTTATATTAGATTTCTGCCGGAAACCTAGTGTTTCAATTAGCTATTGCTGCAAATCATCCCAAAACTTGGTGGCTTAAAAACAACAATCATTTATGATCTCAGTTTTTTTGTGGGTCACAAATGAAGGAAGGATTCGGCTGAGTTGGCTCTGGATCGCTTGGGTATGTAGTCAGATGCTGGATGGAGCTGAAACAGCAGGGAGCTAGAGCAGCTGGGGCCTAGCCCGGGCGACTCTCCATTTAGTTTCAAGACCTTGCATGTTGTCTCCATGGGATAGTGTGGGCTCCTCACAATATGGTGTGTGTTCAGGGCAACAGACTGCTTACATGACCACTTAGGGCTTTAGTGTGAGTGTTCCAGCAAGCATGTCAAAAGCTGCATTGCCTGGTATTTATGATCTAGCTTCAGAAGTCGTGTAGCATCAATTCTGCACAAGCCTGCCTATCAAAGGCCAGGAATGGGACTCCCCACCTTGTCACATTTTTAAAAGGACACGGGGGACAGAAGGTGTTGCAGCTATCTTTTCAGTCCACTATTTGAGCACAGTAATTCACAACCCTCCCACGTGCAAAATAAACATACTTTTCCCAGGACCTCCAATTCGTATCCCATTGTAATAGCTAAGAGTGCAGGAGCTCCTTATCCAATCAGGTCCAGGTATAGATGAGGCGCTTGGGTAAAAGGCCTTGAGTACCTTTCCTTTCAGTCTGAAGACTTAAGAAGAAAGGGGTTACCTGCCCTGTTCATCCGAAATACCTATGAGGCATAACATCACTTCTCTACACATTCCCATTCAAAAAGGGGGAAAGAGGCGTACGCCAGTCACTTGTCCATAGCAATTCTGAGATCCAGCCAGACTCCTTGCCGGTTCTTTGACAAGGGTTCAGGCATATCCCCCTGGGGATTGCCGTGGTTCTTGGTCTTGCCTCTCCCACAAAGGTAGTTCATGTTTGCAGCTGAGTAGTTTTCTCAATCGGCTCCCTGCCCATAGAAATCCGGAATCCCAAGGCCTATTTTTATACTATCCCTGTCCAAACTGATAGACTTTTTTAAGCCTGTGGCGTTCTTACGTATTCGTTTATAATCCACTGTTACACAAAAGCCACCCATGTCTATTGGAAACAGTCCCTTTTCTATGTTTGGCTTCCTGAAGGCTGATGAACAAGAACATCCCTAAGATTCTTAGAAACCTTGGGCAGGGTCTACAAGGTTTTGCCTTTAAGACATGTAGAGGGCCATTTGTGTGTCCGAAAGGTCCTGTGAGGCACTGTCAACTTTCTGTGGTCTTGAACAGAAAATGTTACTGCCCCACTCTCGATTTGGTCTTTGCCCAGAAGTCATCTCTGAATGTGAGAACCCTTTGCTGGCTTAAAAGACTCTTATGAGCCTTGATATTTTCTACAAATCACATTTGGAAATGGAGTAATTTGTTTTTTATATTATGTCTCTCTTCTCTCATTTTAGAAAAAGCCAGGTGGCACCCTCAGCGCTGCCCAGAAATCTTAGCTGGATCATCAGCTTCGTTAGGTGCATTTTCTATTTTCCATGTTACCGCAGGTAACAGTTGTGCTAATCTTTACTACATAGAGTGTCTTCCAGCTTCCAATAACATATTCCTCTCTCTTATAATCCCTGCTTGACAGTCTCCTTGGAACCTCTTTAGGCTTCTAACAACACCCTTGTCCAGGCCCTTTAGGTTTTCACTGACAAGCTCCTTAAGCTTCTGCCAGCATCCATCTGCCACTTGCGCACCAAGCCAATGCCACGTGTTTTAGGTTTTTGTAATGGCAGTACCCCACTTCCTGCATTAAAGTGTGATAGAAGAGCAGACCTGCTGTGAATGATAGAGAGTAAGGGGTCGATCATAGGGATTAGATCTTAAGGGCAATTGTGGAACTGATGGGTCAGTCTGCAGGCTATTGCCTCTGCATCTAGTACCAGGCATGTTCTTATGGTCACGACAGAGACAAGTGGAAACACACAGGTCTCTTTCAGCCTAAATTTGGAACTGGCACATCTTTATTTCTGCCTCACCTTTTGCCTAAAGCAAGTCATATGGACAAACCCCAGGTCAAGAGATAGGTAAGTAGGCCCCACTCACAGTGGGAAGGAAATGCAAAATTACATGACAAAAGGCATGGCTGTAAGGACAGGTAAAGAATTGGTCCAGTAATAGAATCTACAAGGGCAGCAAAAGTAACCACTGCTGTCCCTGCATTCTAGTGGCGTTTAATTTGTGTGTATCTCACACACACATTACATCATGTTGTATTGTAGCTATTTATTTACATATCTCCTCCACTTACCTCTTTGACGGTTAGGAACTATTAGTCATGAAAGCACCCCTATTTCTTCTAGCACTCTGGTTCACATATGGTAGGTATTGAAAAATATTGTCAAATTAGTGAATTAAGCCATTTCTGGGCTTCCAAATCACAAGGCCTATAGTGACAGCCCTGATTTTCAAAATTTTATTCAGGGAGTTTCCTTTTTTGATATCTCTTTCCCCACCATTGTTGAAGTCTACTTCCCAGATCTCTCCTCTCTTGTCACTCTCCCATTCCAACCCTCATTTCTGTCCCACCCACAGCTAGAGACGAGAGAATCTCTCTCATAAACGGAACTACTATTTGAGGTTTTTGTTTTTATTTTTTAAGATTTTATTTTTCCTTTTTCTTCTCAAAGCCCTCTGGTACATAGTTGTATATTTTAGTTGTGGGTCCTTCTAGTTGTGGCATGTGGGACGCCGCCTCAACGTGGCCTGATAAACAGTGCCACGTTGGCACCTGGGATCCAAACCAGCAAAACCCTGGGCTGCCTCTGGAGCGCGCGAACTCAACCACTTGGCCACGGGGCCGGCCCCTTGATGTTTTTATTTTATAATAAATTCTCCTTCAAGACAATCATCAGTCAACAACGATTGTTTGTGCACTCACCGTGAACACTATACATTAAGAAACCAAAGGGGTAAATGGAGTATTTTCCAGTGCAGGTGACACGATACTCATCTGTTGAATCACAAATTTTAGACTGAAGAGGACAGACAATTGGGCCTGAAAATAGCCTTATAAAATTGAAAAGAGGTAAGTGTATGATGAGTTCCACTGAAGTTCAGAACGACCAGCTGCATAAACATAAAATGGGAAGACTTTAAGTTAGGTGATGTGAAAAAGCCTACCGGAGGCCACAAGTGGACACACACACACTTTTGGACTGCATTAGCAGTCATAGTAGTAGTAATAGCTAACATCCATGGAGTGGTTACTCTGAGCCACGTACTGTTCTAAGCATTGTTTAAGTATTAGCTCATTTAATTCTCATGAACAACCTATCAGGTAAGTCTAAAATTTTTCCATTTTACCAATGAAAGTGAGGCCCAGAGCGGTTAAATAACTCACTCAATGTCAGGTAGCCAGTAACTGGTGGGGCCTGGATTTGAGCACAGGGTCGATACAGAGCAGCCCTTGCTATCAGTTCAGGTGCCTGAAACAAAGAGCATGATAATCCTGCTCTCCTCTGAACTGGTCAGTCCATTTCTGGAGTCTTAGGGTGTGAAGACATCAACATCACCAACCAAGGTGTGTGCCACACCAGGATGTGACAGAGCTGGGAACCCACTCCAATGGTTGAAAACACGGGGGCCTCAGCCAGAATTCTGAAAGGAACGTGCTTTCCAGTATTTAAAGGCTATTATATGAAAGAAGAACAAAAATTCTATTTTGTAGCCACAGGGCAATTACAGATTTAGGCTGACAAACGTTTACGAAGTGCCTATATCCGGCCAAGAACTCTGGTTGGGGCTGGAGATTCAGAGATAAGTAAAAAAAAGATAGACTTCCTGTCCTGGAGGAGCTTCCAGTCCAGAGGGGAGGAAGGCAAACCTGGGCTCCCACAGCCCTTTCTGAATAGTTTAGCAGCTGGGCAGTGTACTGGGCTGCACCGTGGAGGAGCAGGTGTCCTTGCCTCAGAAGCACAAATGCAGGTCCTGCCCAGATGTCTGGGTCCTGCCCAGACACAGAGGATTTCCCCAGTGGGTGGGAGGCTGGGTTGGATCTCAAGCCACAAACTGGTGATGAGGACATAAGCTCCAGGAAGATGGAATTTTGTTGGTTATGTGCACTGCTACATTCCCAGGAACTCAGACAGTGCCTGGCACAGAGTGGGTGCTCAACTGTCGAATATATGAAAGAATGAACATTTAAAGACCAGAATATTTCCATAAAAGCCTGCACTTGTCTTTTATTTTATTTTGAGGAAGATTAGCCCTGAGCTAACTACTGCCAATCCTCGTCTTTTTGCTGAGGAAGGCTGGCCCTAAGCTAACATCCATGCCCATCTTCCTCTACTTTATATGTGGAATGCCTACCACAGCATGGCTTTTGCCAAGTGGTGCCATGTCCACACCCGGGATCCGAACCAGCGAACCCCAGGCCACCGAGAAGCAGAACATGAGAATTTAACCGCTGTGCCACTGGGCCAGCCCTGCACTTTTCTTTTAAAACCAGGAGATTTGACAACAGTGGGCCCACATATTCATCTGTGTGGAAGTGAAGAATACACTTGTGTTTAATATGTCCCTAGTCCAGCCTCACTCAATTACATTATTTGTCTGATTCTGGACTTCGCAGTCTCTGGGTTAATCACTGAAATCTCAGCCAACTCTAAATGTCTGTGAAATCAAATTCTATAGTTTAAATTTGGGGGCAGAGTTCCAAGCTGGAAAAGTTTTCTGTCGATTAATAGACTGCATTATTTGAATATCAAAAAAGTTGTCTACATGGCATTTTCATTACTTAAGTCATTCAAGATAAATTTTATTACTATCATAATGTTAACAGAAAATATATAAATCATCTATTCCTACAGCAAGGGAAGGGACTATCTTTGCTTAAATGAGAATTTTAAAAATATACTAGCATTATATACAGTGCGTTATGTATATACATTGATGATATGTGAATAGATGATATATGGAGATGAGATATATAGAGATGAGATATATTTTGTTTTCCTGGCAATTCTGGTCTACTTTGATAAGAGAACCAGATGCAAAAGGATTATTTTACTATTTTTTAAATTGTGAAATGTACATTTCAGACGGAAAATACTTTCACCCCAGCAATAACTTTTGAACTCTGGGATCACACAAACTGAAGCAAAATTTAGAAATGAATGGTTACCTTAGCTAACAGTGGGTAGGACATTTGAGCAATATCTTAGAATTTAAAAATATCTTGATAGAATCCTTTCTAATCATCCATTCATATATAACCCAAGAAAGAAACACACTTCTAGGCATTACTTGGGTGTCACAGGATGCATGGGAGTAACATAAATCATTTCAATGTTGTTTTCTGGTTGGATAAGGATCATCCTTACTCTCATTAGTGTCATTCTCCTCTGTTAAGAACAGCTTACTATGCTCTCTAGATAAGGTACAAATGCATGACAAGCCTTGTTGGTTTCAGGTCTCAAGTTTGTCTTTTTTTGTTTTGTTTTTTGATGAGGAAGATTGGCCCTGAGCTAACATCTGTACCAATCTTCCTCTGTTTTGTATGTGGGACGCTGCCACAGCATGACTTGATGAGCAGTGTGTAGGTCCATGCCTGGGATCTGAACCTGCGAACTCCAGGCTGCCAAAGCAGAGCACACAAACTTAACCACTATGCCACCAGGCTGGCCCCAAGTTTGTCTCTTTTTATACGTACATCCAGGGAAAGGGTAGCCAGATGTTACATTTTAAATTCCATTAACCAAATGTGAAATAATGGAATATTTTCCATTTTCTTCATTCTAGAATATTAGTCCATATCATAATAGGGAAAGGTTGCCAATAAAATTGGTTAAACATTCGTCTTTTTACTATAGAGTCTCATCAGTTCTCTCCTTTATACAAATTTATCTACAATTTTATGCTGGTGTTTTTTTGCCAAGATTTTTTGTGGCTTTTTTCCTTCTTTTCTTTTTTCATCATGAAGGTACCGCTTTCATAAGCTTATGACCACCTTGGAGACGAGTGTTGGTACTTGCTAAAAGGCAAACGCTGCTCCTTTAACACATCTTCCTACAAGAAACAGACATTCTCCCCCAGGTTACATGCTTCTTAATATGTACAATAGAAAATGCAGCAAAATATTCAAGATTTCTTGGATGACCTTCTAGTTTTTTCTTTATTGATTTCCTTTGACACTAAGATCACTGTGATAAACTGCTTCAATGAGTAACTATCTACTTAGGAAAAGCAGAGAGTCCAAACAATAAACCCAATTTGATTCAGAACTATGAAGATGTCAGCAGTAAAAACAATGTGCCTTTTCAACAATAATAGATTCATCTTTTCCCAGTACCCAGGGACCGACTTCAACATTGACTTGCTGTGCTTAGCAATGTGAAAATGTTCTCATCCTTGGAAAATCATTCTCTGGGATTCAGGAAAAAATGTGCCCAATTCTGAATTTTTGCCAAGAGCTGAGATAACAAAGAGCCAGCAATTGCTGGTTGTCAGAGCCAAGAGTTAAACCGCATCCAAGAAGCTAGGATTTTGGCTCTGTGTTCTGATTTACAGAAATAGAACTTTATCAACTAAAAAACCAGGATATATAATTTATAAAAAGAAACTTACTCAAAATCACTCCATTTTATACAATTAATGTCCATGTAAAAATAAAAACTTCCAAATATTTTTGACATTTGAAATAAAATATTTCATATCAAGTATTAACTTCTGATGAGGTTTCACTTTCTACCTCCATGGTATAGATTTCAAAATATATTAAGTAAAACACAGATGTGTACACACACACACACACACACACACACCCAATATACAAATGGTGACGAATGCAAAGGTTCAGGAGAAGTTTTCACGTAGGGCTCAGACAACCTGCCATAAAACAAAAGGTCCCCACTGGAAGAGTTTTGGGGTTTTTTTTAATGCAAAAAGGCTGGTAGGATAGGAATCTAACTCTTGGGGTTGGATTGGTTGCTTCTCAGCTCCCTACAGCCCTAAAAGTTTATCAATCTATGAATTCATTCTTCCAGGATTGCTCCCATAAATCAACTGTTCCTTGGGAGAAGGAGAGAGAGTTTGGGAAGCTGTGTTTGCTCTCTCAGGCCACTAGAGGTATATTAAAGAACCCAGTTCGTGAGTGCTGACCGTGAGCATGGACCCGTCAGCTCAGCCAGGGATCTAAGGACAATGGGATTTTTTCCAAAACTCTACCATACCAACGAGGCATGAAGTCACCGAGGTCACCAAAAGGACAGTTGATTCATATTGTGACTCTTCCGAACGAAAAATTTTTCATTAAGTTAAAAATCTTGGATCCTACCTTTTAGAAAGTACTTCCCATACCTACAAGACACAATCTTTCCTGCCCTGTGTTTCTATCTCCACACACATTGATTTTCTTTGGGGCATGACTTCCCAAGTTTCTCCTCATGCATCTCTATCTTCTATCCGAGATCTTAAAACCCTGAATGAAAGCAGAGTGAAAGAATGGATGGGGGTGAATCAGAGAAGATCTAAATTCTTTTATTAGGCTGTAAGCAAGTTAGGGTGCAACATAATTTCTTTTTGCTGGGTGAGGGCTCCCGATGCGTCCTTAAATAGCAGAAAAACACATAATGCTTAATTCAATTGAGACTCTTGCAGAGAAAGCATTTCAACTGGGTGAGAGAATCACAATGTTTTGGCTCCACCATAAGTATATCATTTTAAAGTACACTTGAAATTTTAAATGTGTACAAATTCAGAGGTTTAAGAAACTTCAAAAGCCAGAGAAACAGTGTTTAGGAAGCCGAAGGCTGTGAACTTCCTTTCTCACTTAATCCATGCTTAATTTTGCATTCCTCACAGGTAAGCAGGCAGTGCCTAGAATAGAAACAAAAATAGTGGTTTGCACGTTGACAGTACAAGTTCCGGTCAAAACACAGTATTATTTAGAGACTTTTTTATGCTAAGGTTCACAAGCCTATTTTTTTCAGGAATAATAGCCGTTTCTTGCTTTGAGAAACCCATAATTTCATCCAAAAAAAGGCCAATAATGATCTTCACGTCCAATGTTGTTTTCGCCGTACGGTATTGCCTCTCACGTAGAATCCACTAGGACAAGTGAGGATCTTTAGAGAAACGTGTCCCCAACACTAGTCCTGTCATGCTGTAGTAGAAATAGCTATTATTTACTGAGTGCTTCCTGAGTGTCATGAATAATCAATTTCGATTCCTTATAACATCCCATGAAAACAATTCTGATCACCATTTTATACGGATGAGAAAACTGAGGATTAGAGAGTTTAAGAAACTTGTTCAAGGTCACACAGCTTAGTAAGTGGTAGAACTGGTTTTCAACCCACGTACTCCAACAGCAGAGTTAGCGCTGTTCACTCCAGAGTCCTACTGCCTATATCCCCTAATGAGATCACGATATGTATTAACATAGTAAAGGCTCTGAGAAGTCCTGCAGTAAAGAAATCTGTTTAAATTTCGGGTAACCCTGCGACGGTAGGAGCCATGTCTGCTCATTAAGATATTCTTCAGAGTCTTGCACAATGCCTTGAACATAGTCGGTACTCACTACATATTTGTTGAGCAAATAAAATAGGGAACTACCTTAAATAATAAATAATTATTGTTGAAGTTGAACAGCAACAATCCCCCAATTTTTTTTACTTCTTCTTCTTCTCCCCAAAGCCCCCAGTACATAGTTGTATATTTTTAGTTGTGAGTGCCTCTGGTTGTGCTATGTGGGACGCCTCCTCAGCAAGGCCTGATGAGCGGTGCCATGTCTGTGGCCGGGATCTGAACCAGTGAAACCCTGGGCTGCCAAAGTGGGGCACGCCAACTTAACCACTCGGCCACAGGGCCGGCCCCATCAACCACTCAAAATGTGAGGGCTAAAGAGTTTTTTCCCCAACATATGGATGTTAAATTGTTTAATATTATAAATGGTGAATGATCTTTTATAATTTTTCTTCCTTACAATCTCTCAAGCAAACAAATTACAAACCTGTTATGCCCTGGACCAAAACCAGCCCCACGGAGCTGATCTTCAAAGGAATAGAATTTACTCCGGCAGGCACCTATGTAGGACAACTTTCCAAGGCCGAATCCCAAGATACCAGCAACTGTAAAAGCAGGGGAGAAAAGATAGATAATGTAAAGCTTCGGAGTCTCCTCCAGTAATTATCTTCTAGAACTTTCTTTATTAACAGTATTAATTTTTATATTAAAAGTACTGTGATAAATCAGTGAACAAAAACTCTGAGAATGAAGCGCCCTATTCAAGAGGAGCACTGGGGACTGGAGACTTTCTCGTCTCCCCAGATTTGAACTGGTGGTCGAAGGGCCCGCACGGAGGAAGCGAAGGTGCTGTCCCAGAGACAGGCAAACAGACAAAGGCCCAGCTGGCCGACAAATGTCTGAGGCTACCAGGGGAGGAAGCGGGGAGCAGGGGTTTAGGTTGTGACTATGGGTGGCCTCCAAATCACTGGGTAGGAGAGCCCCTTAATTCTCTTTACGGATCGGAGTTTGGGGAGCCACAGTCTGTCTTGCCTGTATGGGAGACAGGTCACGAGGCAGAGGGAACCTCCTCTGGAAGAAATCTCCCACCAGCTCCTCCCGCTGGCAATGAGGTTTCAGACCGTGAACGGAATGCATCCCCTCTGAACATGAAAGGTCCGTGTATAACGAATGGAAGAAGATGGAAATCCAAGGTTGTGGGAAATGCGTTATTACAAAGCCCCTGATTTTAAAAAAACATTCTTCATGTCCCTTATGGAAAATATTTTGAAAAAACTGGCCAAAGGAAGAAAACTTCAATCCCTAATGGATCTATCCCTCGAGGCTCTGCTGTTGATATCCTCCTGCTGGAGGTCCTGTCAGTCCCTCCTAGTCCGCGCTTTAACGAGGACAGTCGGAGGGGAAGTCCCTATTGCCCAGCTTTACATCAGAAAGAGTTGGATGAACTAAGAACTGCAAAGTGGCAGAAAATGCAGACTAATTCTCAGAGAGCCAATACAGGCAATTTAGTTAACCTGGATATTCACACCTTGTTATAAAGTTAAGAAGTTACAACAACTTTTTAAAAAAATGAATCCTTTTTTTTTTACGTCTGTGACTTACGTGCAACTTTAGGCAATGATCCAAATCTTGGGTTAGCTGCTAAATAACCTAAGGAGTAATATATAAACACATTACTATTTCCTTTTATAACATTTAAACTTATAAATTATAAAGAAAACCTTCAAAGTTTAAGATATACACAGATTCTTTTTTTTTTTTTTTAGGAAGATTAGCCCTGAGCTAACACCTGCTGCCAATCCTCCTCTTTTTGCTGAGGAAGACTGGCCCTGAGCTAACATCCATGCCCATCTTCCTCTACTTTATATGTGGGACGCCTACCACAGCATGGCTTGATAAGCGGTGCCGTGTCCCCACTCAGGATCCGAACCAGTGAACCCCGGGCTGCCTGAAGCGGAACGTGCACACTTAACCACTGTGCCACCGGGCGGCCCCTATACACAGATTCTTAATCTAAAGAGATGATCTAAAAGAATTATAATTCAATTCTTGATTGGATTTAACTCTCAAATAGCCATTTTTGGCAAGCAGTAGCTTTAAAAGAATGTGAAATAGACAATTCAAAACTGATTTCCAGATGTCAAAGCAAAGATGGAGCTAAGAACTTAGTTCCAAGAAATTAGTCAGTGCGCCCTCTCCTTTTTAATTAAGTCAAAAAGAGTTTCAACTTAGAGATTCACAGTATATATATCACAATTTTTAAATGAAAACATTACAACCTGTGGTGGGCAGGCCTCCTAAATAATGGCCTCCTAAAGATGTCCACATCCCAAAGCTCAGAGACTATGAATATGCTATCTTACATACTAAAGGGGAATTAAACTAGAAAATGGAATTAAGGTTGCCAATCAGATGACTTTAAAATAGGGAAATTATCCTGGATTACTATGACCTTTGAATGAGGAAGAAGGATTTGGAGACAGATGGCAGTGTGAGAAGAACTTCGCTCAACCTCATTTGCTGGTTTTACAGATAGAGGAAGGGGCCATGAGCCAAGGAATGTGGGTGGTCTCCAGAAGCTGGAAAGGGAAAGGAAAGCCCAAAGCCCCTGGAAAAGAACGCAGCTCTGCTGACATTTCGCTTTCAGCCCACTGAGACCCATTTTGGACTTCTGATCTCCAGAATGCTAAGAAAATAAATTTGTATTGTTTTAAACCAGTATGTTTGTGGTAATTTGTTACAGCAGCCATTAGAAAACTAATACACCACCCTAGAAAAGTATATTCGCACACATGCAAGAGACAGTAGATTTTGAATATGCAGTTTTTAATATTTATAAAACATAATCCCTATTGGGGTCAGCCCCACGGCCCAGTGGTTAAGTTTATGTGCTACGCTTCAGCAGCCTGGTGTTTGCTGGTTCAGATCCTGGGTGCAGACCTACACACCACTCATCAAGCCGTGCTGTGGAGGCATCCCACATGGGAGGACTAGAATGACCTACAACTAAGATATACAACTATGTACTGGGGCTTTGGAGAAAAGGGGAGAAAAAAAAAAAGATGAAGATCGGCAACAGATGTTAGCTCAGGGCCAATCTTCCTCAAAGAAAAAAAGAGAGAACATAATTCCTATAGATGTTGTGGCCATATTTTTTTGTTGTCCAAAATGGTCTGACAAAGGCTCATTACTGATTGATGAATATACTTCTATAAAAAGACTATCTTCAAGTTATAAAAATGAAATCATATTTAATAAATCACCTGTAACCACAAGAATAACATTGATTGAAATGAGGTTCTCTGGGACCCCCATGGCCAAGTGGTTTAGTTCACATGCTCCGCTTTAGCAGCCCAGGGTTTTGCCAGTTTGGATCCTGGGCGCAGATGTGGCACTGCTCATCAGACCATGCTGAGGTGGCATCCCACATACCACAAATAGAAGGACCCACAACTAAAATATACAACTATGTACTGGGGGGATTTGGGGAGAAAAAAGCAGAAAAAAAAAAGATTGGCAATAGTTGTTAGCTCAGGTGACAATCTAAAAAAAAAGAGAAATGGGGTTCTCCTAGATATATGACACATGTGGCCTTTAAGACCCAAAACAAAGCTAGAACATTATCCCTTATGTTTAATGGGTACAAACGCTCTTTAAAATCCTGGTAATCAGGAGGCCGGCCCCGTGGCCGAGTGGTTAAGTTTGTGTACTCTGCTTCAGCGGCCCAGGGTTTTGCTGGTTCAGATCCTGGGCATGGACATGGCACAGCTCGTCAGGCCATGTTGAGGCAGCGTCCCACATGGCACAATCAGAGGCACTCACAACTAGAATATACAACTATGTACGGGGTGTAGGGGGAGGTCTGGGGAGAAGAAGGAAAAAAAAAAAGATTGGCAACAGAGGTTAGCACAGGTGCCAATCTTTAAGAAAAAAATCCTGGTACTCAGCAGTTGTCAATAGAATGGGCTTCAACAGGGTCAGGTGCCTTCTTGATATCTGGGTACTAAGCAAGGCCTATGAGTTCTCCAGCGAGAAGGAGACAAGGAGAAAGAAGAGAGCAAGGAAGGAAGAATAGAGAGGAAGACTGGAAACTCTAAGAGGCAGGGAGTGGTTATGTGTGGAGATGCAGGGCGGCTGCTGGTCCTCACGATCTGTCGTACAAATTAGACAGGGTGTCCTTCCTCAGCCAGATGCAGCCTTTTGCCGGGACAAATGGCTTGATGGACAGAGCTTGGGTGGCTTTCGGCCCCACTTACGTCCTCCCTGGAGCACACCTGTGCAGGCGACAACCTGCCTAAGCACACACTGACCCCTGGGAGACACAGGGACTCTGGTATAAAGAAGGGCACTGTGTTTGTTTCCTGAGGCTGCTGTTAACAACTTACCACAAACTTAGTGGCTTAAAGCAACACGCATTTGTCACCTTACAGTTCTAGAGGTCAGAAGCTCAAAATAGGTCTCACTGGGTGTCTTAGTCCGTTCAGGCTGCTATAACAAAAATACCACAGACTGGGTGACTTCTAAACAACAGAAATTGATTTCTCACGGTTCTGGAGGCTGAAGTGTCAGCAAGGTCAGGTGAGGGCCCTCTCTGGGGTCTCAGGCTTCACATTGTATGTCCCATGGTGGAAAGAGCCAGGGGTCTCTTTTACAAGGGCACTAATCCCATTCATGAGGGCTCCACCCTCACGACCTAATCACCTCCCAAAGGCCCCACCTCCCAATACCAACACGTTGGGGGTTGGCATTCCAACACGTGAATCTGGGGGGACCACAAACATTCGGCCCACAGCACTGGGCTAAAATCAGCGTGCTGGCAGAGCTGTGTGCCCTTCTGGAGACTCTAGAGCTTCTTGCCTTTCCAGCGTCTAGAGGACTCACATTTCTGGCTGCGTGGCCCCTTCCTCCATCTTCAAAGCCAGCAATGCTGAGCTGAGTCCTTCTTATGCTGCCAACTCTCTGGTTCTGTCTTCTGATCCACTCTTTCATTTTTA
Source organism: Equus quagga (assembly GCF_021613505.1). NCBI lineage: Eukaryota > Metazoa > Chordata > Mammalia > Perissodactyla > Equidae > Equus > Equus quagga. Next base: position 2,675,405 of record NW_025796728.1, on the reverse strand, counting down.
AGGACCCTTTAATTACACTGGGCCCATCTGGATGATCCAGAATAATCTCTCTATTTTAAGGTCAGCCGATTAACAACGTTAATTCCATCTGCAACTTTAATTTCCCTTTGCCGTGTAACCTCATATAGTCATTCTTTCTGGGGATGAGGAGATCATCGGGAGGGGGTGACTTTAGGCTGAAAATAGGCAAAAACCTGTGTAAATAAACCCTCCACCAAAAAATAAATGCCAGGTGCCAAAAAGCTGCCAGGAGGGTCACAGAAAATTGGGCTCTCTTAAGTTAAATTCGTAAATGAATATTGAATCTTACCTTGGTGGACTAGTCCTTGGGTCACAAGCATGCTTACAAGAGAAAAAGGCAGAGCTGTAAAACAAAAAAGCCCTTCAATATTGGTATTTTACAGCATGGCACCTCACCTAGAAGTCAGGGAGAATGACTAGGATTTTTCTCTTACTTACCTTGGCAATGATTTCTTAGTCATGTTATTTTACTTATTCAACACATATTTATTAAGCAGCGCGTGGGGAATTTTCTTGAGATCTGCCTCAGGCACTCAACCCGATGCACAGCATTAATCTGACAAACTAAACCCCATCCCACTCCAGCTCTGACACCCACTTTTCCTGAATGCCCACCATGTACTAGATTCTGATCATTACATGCAACACACGCATCTCAGTGTCTGTGCACTTAGCTGTTGAATTTGGGAGTTGCCTCCAGCTACATATTTTGAAATTTCCAATCTTACATAAAAGTTAAAAAATAGCACAACAAACTCCTGCATACTCTATCTAGGATAGTTCCCTGCTTTTGTCTTTTATGACATTTTGTTGCACAATTTGGATACGTCTGTTTCCTGAAGATTATAACAGTACCACAACATTCATGTTAAAAATGGGCGATATCTAGCTATGATTTTTAAAACAGGCAAATTAGTCTGGCAAAGGCACTTTCTAGTTCTGTCAAAATGTGTCAAATGACTTCTACCAGAAGCAGAGAGCAGTGATAAACACGTAGCTCTTCCTAGCAACCAAGACAAATCAAACAGCAAGCGATTTTTACACTCTTATCCACCTAATGGTAGGCAAATGGGTCATATCGAAATGTTAACCTACTAGGGCTCCATTAAATTACTTAGTCAGAGCTTGTCAGAAAAGATGAATTTCTAGGAGCACGATCATGATGATAGTAATCCATAATGAATATCAACTTCTAAAGAGTGTTACTTCCAAATTGATATTGAATTTGAATGATTTCAGAAATCAACATGAGTATTTCAAAGTATAAATTATCTCTACATCAGCAATGTTGCAAAATATTGGGACTATACCCATAGGCTCTATTATGACATTTTCAAACGACACATCACGAATTTTTTAACTTGGAAGAGACCTTAACACACAGCCTGAATTCACACCCTTGTCTTACATAAGGCAGTCCCAGAAAGAGGAAGTGACTTGGCAGAAAAGGTTATTTCAGAGACATTGCAAGAGACATGCTAATGGAATGCTGCCAGTTTTCATTCACTCCACAAATATTTAACAGGTATTTTCTATGAGTGAAGCACTCACTGTGCTTGGCACTGGGATGAATCAACGACCTTGACATTATCTCTGGACTCAGTGAAGGTTAGAGTCTAGTGGCATTTGGGAGGTCTACTCTTCGAAGAACTTGTAAATAACACTCTCGGTACAATTCTCAGTCACATGAAGGAAAGCGTTATGTGTGCCTCGCTTTTTGCTAAGTGAGGTATAGTGTTCCTACATCAGATTTTATCTCTGCCCTTAAAAGGGTCTCCACATGGATTCAAACTCTAAGTAGCCCCAGATATCAAAGTTCTTCAGAGAATTATGCAAAGTCCCACCCCAAAATAAATTATTACCACAATTCTAATATGATATTTAGGCAGTTTATTGCAGCAAAGAGAGTGTTAACAAAGATAAAGAGGAGTGCAATTACCTCTCTTCCAGAAACTTTCTTCTTGACATTCACGGATAATCTTAGAAATCTCCGCTCTCTGGATGTGCAGCTTTGATTTTGGACAAAACAACAGGCTCTGTAAGGAAAGCTCTATGGTGAGTTGACTGAAATCATGAGAAAAGCACCAGCTCTGTTTCTCTGGAGAAGGGCAGTGAGTGCCTGTGTGCTGTGCTGGCTGCCAGCACACAGCAATGACCAGTTTCAGCCAGTGCTTTCCAGCTGGGAATGCTGGATGGACTCAGGCAAGGAGAGAAGCCCAGGAGGAGAAGAAGGGTAATTCATTGACCACAGAGCATGGAGCAGGTATCCAGTCAGAACGAATTACTGCTGAGGCCACACTTACTTTCTTCCCTCCAGCCTCTGTCGCTGCAGGGCATTATCTCTGCAAAGCTACTCCCTCTGTCTCCCTGGTCTCCTGATGACCCAGTTCAATGTTGCCTCCTGGATGAAGAGAGAGATTTCCCCTACAGCATAATATTTACCCATCTGGGAGGGCTCTCAGAGCAGCGTGTTACAAGTTATCTACTCACAGATCTGTATTCTAATTTACCTATGTATACTTCCGTATGCATTTTTAGACTATGAACTCATCAACAGACTGCTTTTTCTTTTTCTACATACTTTACTTTCTATCTTAACAGTTTTTTTACACATTTGTAAGCAGGCTGCACATAATTTCTGGTAGAGCTACTGACACGGTTGACATAATTATTTTGAATAGTTCTATCGTATTTTTTAACCATGTTGATATGCTATAATCTGGATTAACTCCTATCTTTTATGATCCCTCCCCTGTTGTAGGTATGTATGGGCTATTTACTCACTCATCCACATTCTCCATTTTCATTGCCCTCTGCCCATCACCAGCATTCCGGGTGTTTAATGTGGATCTTTTGTAGCTAAGCATTTTCGCACAATGTTCATTGTTTGGGGTGCATGCATATTTTAAAAATGTAAATGGCATTGTTTTCTGTACTTAATTTTATTTAAAAACGTATTTTCAACTCAGCTGTATGCTTTTGAGAGCCATCCCTGCTGCTCCATCCATCTAGGCCACAGCTTCTGACTGCTGCAGAAGCCTCCGGGGTGCCTCCAAGTCCCTACCGCCACATGTCCCCTCAACCCACGTGACAACATTTTTCAGACATATATCTAGAATTAAAATATAGGGCATTCGTCTTCCCAACCTGACAAAGTCCTGATACACTGCCCTCCCCAGTGGCTGTACCCCACCCCCACCACAGCAGTGCGTGAACATTCCTCTGCCCTCAGACCCTGCGTAAGGCGAGTTAATGCTGGATTCCAAGCAGGTCAGAGCAAAGGAAGGCTTTTGTAAACTTGGCAGTACCCAGTTTTCTAAATTTCCACAGTCTAATAGGTATAAAGTAATATTTTATTGCCTTATTTGTCTGATAACTGATGGGTTTGAACACTTCTACATATTCTTCAGCCAGACTGCCCTTCTCCCCTAGGGTTGAGGAAATCCTTGTAGCCGGACCTGGGTTATAATCTTTTGTTATATATTGACTCATTAATTTTTTATGGTGGTAAAATACAGGTAACATAATATTTACCATTTTACCTTTTTGAAGTATACAGTTCAGTGGCCTTAAGTACATCCACAAGGTATAGCCATCACCACCATCTAGTTCCAGAACTTTTTCATCATCCCCAAAGGAAATCCCATAACCATTAAGCAGTCTCTCCTGATTCTCTCCTCCCTCTGCCCACTGGCAACCACTAATATGCTTTCTGTCTCTATGGATTTGCTTATTCTGGAATTTTTTTTTTTAAGGTATTGATTTTGTTGGTGAGGAACATTGGCCCTGAGCTAACATCTGTTGCCAATCTTCCTCTTTCTTTGTTTTTTTCTCCCCAAAGCCCCAGTACATAGTTGTATATTCTAGTTCTAAGTCATTCTAGTTCTTCTATGTGGGCTGCTGCCACAGCATGGCTTGATGAGCAGCGTGTAGGTCCACGCCCAGGATCCAAACCAGTGAACCCTGGGCTGCTGAAGCAGAGCGTGCAAACTTAACCACTATGCCACCAAGCTGGCCCCTGGATATTTTGTATAAATGGTATCATACAATATGTGACCTTTGTGGCTGGCTTTCTTTTGCACAATGTTTTCAAGGTTCATCCGTGTTGTGGCATATAACAGTATTTCATTCCTTTTTATGGCTCAATAATATTCCATTATATGGCTATATCACACTTTGTTTACCCATTCATTGATTGATGGATATTTGGGTTGTTTCCACCTTTTGGCTATTGTGAACAGAGCCACTTTGAACATTACTGTACAAGTTTTTGTTTGAACACGTTTTCAATTCTGCCCGGCCATATGGTAATTCTGTTTAATTTAATGAGAAATTGCCAAACTGTTTTCTACAGTAGCTGCACCATTTTACAATTCCACCAACAAAGTATGAGAGTTCCAATTTCTCCATATCCTTGTCAACACTTGCTATTTTCTGTTCTGTTTTTGTTTTTAATTATGGTCATGCTAGTGGGTATCTCACTGTGGTTTTGATTTGCATTTCCCTAATGACTGATGACGTTGAGCATCTTTTCATTTACTTGTTGGTGATTTCTACATCTTCTTTGGAGAAATATCTATTCAAGTCCTTTGCCCATTTTTTAATTGGGTTTTTTGTCTTTTTGTTGTTGAGTTGTAAGAGTTCTTTACATATTCTAGATACTAGACCCTGATCAGATATATGATTTGCAAATAATTTTTCGCTTTTTGTGGGTTGTTCATTCATTTTTTAAAAACAAATTTTATTTAATTTGTTGCTTACTATAAAAGCCACACTTATATTTCCTTGCTTGTGAATTATTTATGTAGGTCCTCTGCCATTTATTTCTTGGAGTTTTAGTGTTTTTCTTATTGAGATGCAGCCCTTTTGCTTTAGATTTTGCCCCCAGCACAGCATAGGGAGGTGGTGGTCAGGCTGAGCACAGCGATGAGAGGAGGAGGTGTTCTCATCCTCCACTTACCCTAGCTCCTCAGCAAGCACTCTTCCTTATCCTCATGTAAATAACTCTTGCTTCGGTTGTGGCTGTGGCGGAAATAAGGAACACCTCTCTCCCTCCCCTCCCCCAAACACATACATACACACACATCCCGGGTCAGGGACCCTGACCATACAGCTGCTGTGAGTCCTGCGGTCAACACTGCAGTTCCTGCAGAGTCGCCCACAGGAGCCTGGTGACCCTTTTCTGTAGAGCTGTAAATGCTTTATGGCTCTCAATTTCACACAGGCATCTCGGGTGTCTAAATTCTTCTCCTTGTGACTTGATATCATTTGTCTGTTTGCGTCTCCTAAACTTTGCTCCTTAAACGTTCCATCCTCCATAAGCTATTTTTAGCTTGAAAAGTCGACCCCAGAGAACATGAACTCCATTTACCCATCACAATAATTTCTCTTTTCTTCATTTATGTGTCCCTGAAACACGTAATATTCATTCTTAACAAGTTGAAAAGTTGTGCCCATGTTAACACTTGGCTTCTCAATCTGATGGCTAACTTAGTAATAAGGACTCCGCCATCCTGAACAGGAACACCCATCAGCATATACTTAATATGATCAGCTTTGGCAACAAAAATGTAAAAACAAGCATCATGTGTCATTCCACTAGGTTCAACTAAGAGTTTTGCTCCGCTAATGGAAACCTCTTCAGTCACTGACAGCCTACATAAGAGTTAGTTAAGCTCAATTCTAATCAAGGAAGAGTAAAGAAAGGATTTTGTAAATAAAAATTTAAAAGTCTCCTTTTCAAGGCAGTCAAAAACACACTTTTCTTCCCTGTTCCATGTTCCCTGAACCCATCCATCAAAGGGCTGGATTGAAAGAAGTTAGTAAGATGACTGGTCAAGGATGAGGTTTAAGGAAAGTCCTGTATGATGTTCCTCCTTAGACGGCAGACTTCAAATTAAAAATATACCTGCTTGCTTGGCGGTGGCAAATGGGGCCCTTTATCTTGGTTTTCATGAGTAGACACTGAAGCCATGATGACTCTGTCTTTGCTTCCCTTCTAGCGGAGTGCAGGCGCTGTCTATGGAAAGTAGAAGAGGGTCACTAAGCCATAACTGACTGTTTACATCAACATTAAAACACTCTTAGTTAGCAACTCACCTATTTGGGAAACTTATTTTCGTTTGTCCTAGGTCTTAATCTGCAACCACCTGAAACCTCACTTTCTAATGCTCCTCTCCCCTAACACACACACACACTCACTAATGGTGACAGACCAGACTTAGAGGGGAGTGAAATGTCACACTGTACACAGCAAAATGTTTGACTACCTATAGATTATGTCCTTAAAAAAGTTTCAATGCATTAGAAGGTCATTAACTACACAAATATTTACTGAGTGTCTATTATGTGCCAGCCCAGGGGATAGAAAGAAGGATAAGACAACATCAGTGCTAAAGGCACTCATGGTCTAAAGGAGAAGGCAGACAAGTCAGCAGTTATACAACATGCAAAGGGCTCCACTAGGGATATGCACAGGGTGCTAAGGAAGGAGAGTGAGAAAGATCTATTCTGTCTGGCCAGGTCTGAAGATACCAAAGACTAAGACACCTGAGCTTTCAAGAGCTTTGAAGAGGGGCCGGCCAGGTGGCGCAGCGATTAAGTGCGCATGTTCCGCTTCCGCAGCCCAGGGCTCGCGGGTTCCGATCCCGAGTGGGGACATGGCACTGCTTGGCAAGCCATGCTGTGGTAGGCGTCCCACATATAAAGTAGAGGAGGATGGGCATGGATGTTAGCTCAGGGCCAGTCTGCCTCAGCAAAAAAGAGGAAGATTGGCAGATGTTAGCTTAGGGCTAATCTTCCTCCAAAAAAAAAAAAAAAGCTTTGCAGAGGGTGGATGGACGCCAGGTCCAGGAGGACCAGGAGCAGATGCTGAAATAGGGCAGGCAAGGAAAGAGACCTGAGCCAAGACCCTGGTAGAAAGGATAGAGATGATTAATTTGGGTTTGGAAAGGTTGGATTTGGGTCTGGAATTACAGATTAGGAGTAGGCTGGAGAGATAATTTGGGAGTTGCTATCATAGAGATGACAAGTAGAGCAAGAAACATGAACAAAATAGTCTAAAAAGAGTATTGGAGAGAGCCAGCCCTGATGGCCTAGTGGTTAAAGTTTGGCATGCTCCACTTCAGAGGGCTGGGTTTGGTTCCTGGGAGCAGAACCACACCACTCGTCTGTCGGTAGCCATGCTGTGGTGGCAGCTCACACAGAAGAACTAGAAGGACTTACAACTACAATACACAACTATGTACTGGGGCTTTGGGGAGAAAAAAAAAAGAGGTAAGATTGACAACAGATGTTAACTCAGGGTGACTCTTTCCCACATTAAAAAAAAAAGAGTACTGGACAATGTGAACATTGAGGCCAAGGGAATATCAACAAGAGAAGAACAAAACAAAACAAAACCCCGCCAAAGAAATGGCTGAGAAAGAATAGCTGATACAGAGGGGAGGGTGTTTCTCAAGGAGGGAATGAATCATCGGTGTTACGTGGCTCAGAAATGTGATTTGGCCATGATGGGCACAGTCCAGGTGGACTACGAGCCCTTGCCACAGGCCACTGCACGCAGCAGCCCTAGACTCCAGGACTGCCACTAATTTCCCTGCAAAGTGAACATCTTATCATACACAATTCTGTTCTTACTAAACTGCCTGTATACGAGCCAAGGGGACCCTTCCTTGTACCAAGTTTCACCCTAGCTGCCTAATGTTCTTGTAGAGGCAGCAGGATGCCCTACAGTGGAAAGTCGGCGAATCAGAAAGACCTGAGTTCAGATCCTGACTCTACTCCTTGCTAGCCCTGTGCTTTGGGGAAAGTGTCTTAAGGTGTCTGTGCCTCACCTTTCTTACCTGTTAAGTGGGGGTAATGGACATAACCTTGAGGGGCTGTTGCAAGGAGGAGAGAAGAGGAGGAGGGATGAGGAGGAGGGATGAGGAGAAGGGAAAAGGAGGAGGAGGAGTGAAGAGGAGGAGGGATGAGGAGGAGGGATGAGGAGGAGGGATGAGGAGGAGAGAAGAGGAAGAGGAATGAGGAAGAGGAGGGATGAGGAGGAGGGATGAGGAGGAGAGAAGAGGAAGAGGAGGGATGAGGAGGAAGAGGGAAGAGGAGGAGGGATGAGGAGGAGGGCTGAGGAGCGGGGGATGGAGGAGGGTTGAGGTCCACAAAGCCCCAGCTCAGCACTCAGCACACAGTGAGCGTGTGGGCAGTAAGGGGCGGCTGTCAGAGTGGCCCTGGGCACCCAATTTCTTGAGTACCTGGAGGAAAGCTTTCCTGACTTAAGGCCACATTAGATTATCTTTACTTAGTCAAGCGTTATGCCGTTGCCTCAAATCAGGAAGTAAAGACACCACATCTCAGCTTTCGTGATCAGGTCCCCTTGCATCCAATTAATCATCAGCCCTCACCTAATTAAGCCTTCTGAGGGTCTTGCCTTCTAGGTGCAGCTCCTACCACCATGCCCCAGTCTGGTCTGGGACCCCTCTGCTTCTTGGGGCAGGGGCGGTAAGGCTGAGAGGCGGTGGGCAGGAGATGCGCAGCAGGAGGCGCGCAGCAGGAGGCGGGGGCGCGGTGGGATGACAGCTGGAGGGGGTCACCGCACTTTCCGGTCGGCGGGAAAGCCCGGAATCAGCCTGCTGAAATCCACCGCCCCCTGCCTCCAGCGGCCGCCTGCACGACCTCAAGGCCCCCACCCTTGCCCGGGTCGCTGCCGGAGCCCAAGCCAGGTGGGGAGGGGGTGGAAGAGGCGGCTCTAGGCGCCCGCGGCCGACCCGCGCAGCCTGCGAAGGACCCTCGTCCCCGAGGTCCCAGGAAGTAAAGCGGGCAGAGGAGGCCACCCCTTCCTCGCCGTCCCTCCTGCTGACCCCAGCTGGGCCGGCTCACCTGCGCGGGTGAGGATCGCGTCGCAGGCCACGTCCCCGGTGCTCGCTGAGCCGAGCTCGCCTCCCTCCGCGGCGGCCGCTTCCTCCGGGACCGCTGCCCGCCGCCCCGTCCCCGCCTCCCGGCGCCACAGCCTCCCCGCCGCCCCGTCCCCGCCTCCCGGCGCCTGCGGGCCGAAGCGCCCTCTCCCTCCGCGCTTCCCCGGCGCTCACCTCTCTTCCCCGAGCTTCCCTCCTGCTTCCTACTTCCTCTTGCTCTGCCCTCGCTCGCTGCTCCTCGTCTACTCGCTGAAGTCTCTCAACAAGTGCGCCCCCATCCCCCACCCCGCAGTCCCTTTCTCTGTTGGTGGCTTCGGCACCCACACCCCACCGCTCAGGATGAAACCCCGCTTTTGCTAGAACTCCCACCCCGCGCCCAAGCCTTGTCATGACACCTGGTGGATTCTCCCACCGTGATGTCTTTCAAATAACTCCTTCCCTCCCAACAATGACAGCAACAACCATTTATTGAACAGGCGTCGACACATTCCCTTGTCTGCAGTCCGGTTGTTTTGTTTTGTTTGGGGGGTATAACTGACATATAACATTGTATTAATTTCAGGTGTACAACATAATGATTCAGTGTTTGTATACGTTGGGAGATGATCACTATAAGTCCAGTTAACATCCATCATTATACATGGTTACCAAAGAAAATTCTTTTTTCCTTGAGATGAGGACTTTTAGGATCTGCTCTCTTAGCAGCTTCCAAGTATGCAGTACAGTATTGTTAACTATAGTCTTCATGCTGTACGTGACATCCTCATGGTTTGTCTTTTATGACTGAAAGTTTGTACCCTTTGACCCCCTTCACCCATTTCGCCCCCATCCGTGCAATCTTTTTTACAGAGCTTTAGAGTGAGTGCTATTATCCTCATTTTGTAGATGAGGCAACTGAATTGTGCAAAGGCCACACTGGGAGTTTGGAGTCAAAGCCCATCAGCTTGGCTCCCAGGACTTTTCTTTCCATTGTTCTTTGTCCTTGGGCGCCTGCCTCCTGCCACTCCCAACCTCTGACATTGCGGGGGAGATGCTGGGTGCCTTTACCACCTATATCGCTCACCCCAACCTCAGCTGAGGTTCTTCCCTGGGACATGCCACTGAGACTCATGGAGTATGTTGAGTTGGAAGAGAGGTAGGCCCTCCCCATTTCTCTGCTGTCCTAATTGGGCTCTGTGCCTCTGGCCTCAGCCCCTCCACAATGCTCATCCCCTCCCTTCCCCCTCCACTATCCACAGGGGCCTCCTTCCTGTGCCTCATGTCCACCCAGCTCCTTCCACCTGAGCCCTCTATGAAGGCTCCTCCTACTTGAAGCCCCCTCCCCATCCATCTTGTCCTGGCTTCTTCCTACGCATCCTTCTCTGACTCTTCCTCGAAAAGGCTTGCCTTGACCCCCACCCAGCCTAAAGTAGGTCTCTTTTCTTCTCTTTCATAGCAAGCCGCTGTGTTTTCTTTCATTGCATTTATCACAGTTGTTATTACAGTCCTCCCTCCGTATCCGGGGGTTGTGCGTCTGGGGATTCAATCCACTGCAGATGGAAAGGCACACAATGGTTGCTGAACATGTACAGACTTTTTTTCTTGTCGTTATTCCCTAAACAATACAGTATAACAACTATTTACATACCATTTACATTTTATTAGGTGTTGTAAGTAACCTAGAGATGATTTAAAGTATTCAGGAAGATTTGCATAGGTTATATGCAAATACTATGCCATTTATATAAGGTACTTGAGCATCCGTGGGTTTTGGTATCTGTAGGCGTCCTGGAACCAATCCCCTGTGGATACCAAGGGACGACTGTGTAAACTTATTAGTGTGTTTATTAGTTTCAAGCCTGTTTCCCCTGTTTTAGTGTAATCTTCATGAGGTACAGAACAAGATGGTGTCTAATTTGTTCACTGTTGTATACTTAGCATCTCAGATACATAAGGGGCTCAAGCAATGTCTGTTGAAGGAAGGAACAAAGGAATGAATGAATAAATGAGGCTTGGGTTCAAAGACTGTCGAGACACTGTTGTTATGGAGGGTCCATGTTCCCCAGCTTGTCCCCCAGACCGCATTCTTTCATGAGATTCACTGGTTTCTTTTCTTCCCCCTCTGCTTCCTCCAAATGAAAGGGGGTATAATTCTACTGCTAATTTTACATTGTGCTACCGGAAGTCAGAAATAACCCTCTGCCATTTTGGGGTCTGAAAGGAACAGCTTTCCAGTCAGCTCTGTGATAGAAATGAAAAGCCCTCCCTTACACCAAGGTCTAACTTCCAACAAGTACCTTAAGGGTATTCGTCCTTTGACATCTCGCTACAATAAAGTCCGTGCCCGACCCTCAATTCTACTTTCCACTAGAATTGGATGGGCAGGTGAGGATGCCCTGGGCTTCTCTCCCTGGGACAGTCCTAGTTCATACCATAAAAAAGTCCACTGGGTCATATAGTTTGGCATGTAGGCCAGGTCACCTTGGGCTTCTCTGGCTGGGGCAGCCTTAATCCACATCAAGAGCAGAGTGTGGGCTAGCACCTTGTCAGAAACCCTCTAAGATAGTCCCCTCTTGGCTTTCCATCAAGACCTTATCTTCCTTCCAGAAAGTCAGACAGCCGTAATTGCTCTTGAGGGAGCATGAAAAGCTCACTGTGAGTAATTACGTGTAGGCTTCTACCTCATCCTCAATTTTGAAATTCCAGAGTTTGGATTTTTATTTCCCTCTTTCCTCTGTACCTGACTAAGAGGGCAGCAATGTATCCTGGCCTATTGCCTAATTGCGAAGAGTTGTTGAGGACCAAAAGGAGTTCCAGGGAAACCGCAGTAGGTGGCATATCACAGCATTTTCCTGATATGCATGGAAGTGACCAGTGATGCTGATGAAGCAGCTGTGGAAGCCTGTGAACAGTACAGGCTGTTAATTGCTTAAATAACTAGAAGTTACCGTATATAATGTGCATGGATTATATGAATTCATCACTTGGTATTAGCCGGACAAATCTGATATGCCCACATGTTGTTCTAGGCACTTTCAAGATAAAAGAGAAAAGACCTGGGTCCTTCCCACAAAGGATTTATCAATTCCCAAAGAATCAGAATCAAATAAAATATATTTGGGGGCTGGCCCCGTGGCCGAGTGGTTAAGTTCGCGCGCTCCGCTGCAGGCGGCCCAGTGTTTCGTTGGTTCGAATCCTGGGTGCGGACATGGCACTGCTCATCAAACCACGCTGAGGCAGCGTCCCACATGCCACAACTAGAGGGACCCACAACGAAGAACATACAACTACGTACTGGGGGGCTTTGGGGAGAAAAAGGAAAAAATAAATAAAATAAAATCTTTAAAAAAAAAAAAAAAAATATATTTGGCCCTAGAAGTGTATACCACTGAACAGAGCTTTTCTTAGGTTTTGCTTTAGCATCCTACAGGACCTCAGGATCACAACCACGAAGTTGATTACCACCGGCCATGGTAATGCTGTGAAAAATGTGGCTGATTTAGAAAGTGCCAAAATGTTCCTGGCAGGCTTCAGCTTGAACTATTTCCGTAGCCCTGCAGGGTCCTCAGGCAAGATTTAAATTCATTAGCAGGGCCCTGCATGATTCAGCACCTGCCTGCCTGTCCAGCACATCTATCTAGCCCCTCAGGGGCCTGTGGAGTGACTGATGGTCTCCCTCCTCATGCTTTTGCATGTGCTGGAGCGTCAGTGTTCCTCTGCTTCTCCACCCCACCTCTTTTTTTTTTTTTTAAAGATTGGCACCTGAGCTAACATCTGTTGCCAATCTTTTTCTCCCCCAAAAGTCCCTCAGTACATAGTTGTATATTCTAGTTGTAGGTCCTTCTGGCTCTGCTGTGTGGGACGCTGCCTCAGCATGGCTTGATGAGTGGTGCCATGTCTGTGCCCAGGATCCAAACTGGCATTACCCTAGGCCACTGAAGCAGAGCACACGAACTTAACCACTTGGCCACAGGGCTGGCCCCTCTCTCATTCATTCTTAAAGACTGGGCCCAGGGGTCACTTCCTCTTGGCAGCCCTGCCAGACTCAAGTTTACTTTTCTACCTTCTGTGCTCCCATCACACTCTCCAGTGGGTACCTGTTATGCATATGTGTGTGTACATATATATGTATCTATTATGCATATGTATGTATGTGAGTTTAACATTCAAAGCTAACATCTATTAAACACTATGTATCAGGCACTCTTCTGGTCTCTCTTCACCTTTGAACTCCATCCTCACAGCAACCCTTTGAGGGAGCTGCTAGTAACTTACTGGGTCACATAGCCAGGAAGTGACAGAATCAGAATTTGAACCCAAGCTCCAGAGCCATGCGCTTCAGAGCAATGCCATCCTGCTGTCCCTTGGCTGCTATCACACTGTGTTACAATTGTCATTCTTTGTCACTCTCTCTTGACTGTCAGCTCTTTGAGGGCAGGGACTGGTCTTGTTCAGCAACTGAAACATTGTATAAACTCAGGAATGAATAAATGAGTTAATGAGGCACAGAATGAAAAATAAATAATGCATGATCCTTTATTTCAAGGGGCTCACCGTCTCTTTTCCTCCTTTCTTTCCACCCTCCCTCCTTCTTCCATTCCTTCCTTTGCAAAATAATTGCAGGGCCTTTTAAACAACCTGAGAAACTGGTAGTGTTATTCCGCTTTACGTGCAAGAAAAATGAGGCCTAGAGAAGTTAAGTTATATGGCCAAGGTCATACTGGGGAATGACCTTGGGAGACAAACAGCTTTCTAATTGGCTTTGTGATGAAAATGAATAGCCCTCCGTTATACTAAAGTCTGACTTCCAACAAATACCCTAAGTGGCATTTGTCCTTTAATAGCTTGCTACAGCCAGACACAGCCAGGATTCAGACCTCAGAGGCCTGGCTCAGGACTCGTGCTCTAAACCTCCACAACATATATGTCCCCAGTAGCCTCATTGGGCAGAAGAGACACATAAACTGATACAAAACAAGAGACAGGTACAGAAGCTTGAGCAGCAGGGGAGGGAGAGGGACCCTGACAAGCTGTTTGGGGGAGGCAGGAGAGAGGACCATGCCATGTGGCTGGCTGAAGAGTAGGCTCTTGGGGGAAGGGTGGGGATGGATTAAGAACAAATGCAGGTAGGAGTCTAGATCAGCACCACAGGGAGCTTGAGGCTCATTCACAAACACCTCACCTCTGCCAAGTAAAAGGGGCTCACTGGTGTCCTGGTGGGGAGGTGGGTGTGTGTGTATGTGTGTAGGGGGGCATCTTGGATGATCTCAGAGAAGCCAGCACAGCCCTTACCCGCCTGCCATCCCCTTTCTTGTCCCAGCACTCCGCTTACCATCTGCCCAGCTCTGTGAGAGGCTCTGTGAATCACAAGATCTTGTGAGTCACTCATTCCCTCTCTGAGGAATAAATAACGTCAAGTCTCACAAAGGCAGAGCAGTCGGTTGAAATGAGGCGTCACACAAAGATGGAGCCTGGGGTCTGCTTTCTGTTATGAACTGGCACCGCTGTCAGGAGAGGTGTGTTGCCAGGCTCTCAGCTTGAGCTTTTGGGCCATCGACCCAGGGCTCTGGCTGCTTCGGGTTCATCTGGATTTGATGTTCAGACTGCCAGACTCAGCAAGAGGCAAAGCCATCCCCAGAGATCATGATTTTGGCCTAACTAGGGAACATCTGAAATGTGAAGATGAGTACGCATCAATTTGGTTGTGTCTCCAGTCTTCCCTGAGACAGGCCTATCCTTTATTTCACTCATGAATGCTGATGATAGCCATCCCCACAGTAAATTTAGTACTTAGAACATTCCAACACTGCTTTCCACAGTCTATGACATGTAAAGTCCTTTGAATGCACAAAACAGAATTCTCCTGGTGTAGCAGAGAGAACATGTGGTCAACTGGAGGCCAGTAATATCTTGTGGCAGATTTTTTGACCTCATTCCAAGAGTGTGTTGTCGTCTTCATGTCCTGGTGTCTGTCCCGAGCCTCTCTCTGGAGCAGCCTCCCAACCTGGCTAGAGTCAGGGTAGGAGAAAAGCAATTTGATTTTCTGGTGAAAAATACTCACAACAGGGTATAAACCTTTGCACAGATTTACTCCTTGCAGGGCATAATTCCATTTTAGAAGACAGGCTTGTGAATCAAAATCTAATTGATAGAAGGTTGGGCAGGACTTTTTTTTTTTTAAATAGACATTATTTTTTAGAGCAATTTTAGATTCACAGCAAAATTGAGTGGAAGGTATAGAGATTTCCCATATCCCCCCTTCTCCCCATTCATGCATAGCCTCCCCTATTATCAGCATCCCTCACCAGAATGGTACATTTATTACAGGATGTTACCATTGATGAACCTACATTGGCAGAGCATCATCACCGAGTCCAATACAGTTCACTCTTGATGTTGTACACTCTGTGGGTTTGGACAAAAGTATAATGACGTATACCCACCATTATAATATCATACAGAGCATTTTCACTGCCCTCAAAATCCTCTGTGCTCTATCTAGTCGTCCCTCTCTCCTCCTGGCAACCACTGATCTTTTTTATTGTCTCCATAGTTTTACCTCTTCCAGAATGTCATATAGTTGGAATCATACAGTATAAAGTCTTTTCAGATTGGCTTCTTTCTCTTAGTAATATGCATTTAACGTCCCTCCATGTCTTTTCCTGGCTTGATAGCTCATCTCTTTTCAGCAGTGAATAATATCCCATAGTCTAGGTGTACCACAGTATCTACCTATTCACCTACTGAAGGACATCTTTTTTTTTTTTTGAGGAAGATTAGCCCTGAGCTAACTGCTGCCAATCCTCCTCTTTTTTGCTGAGGAAGACTGGCCCTGAGCTAACATCCATGCCCATCTTCCTCTACTTTTATATGTGGGACACCTACCACAGCATGGCTTGCCAAGCGGTGTCATGTCCGCACCTGGGATCCGAACCAGCGAACCCCGGCCACTGAAGCAGAACGTGTGCACATAACCGCTGTGCCGGCGCCAACTTCAGAACATCTTGATTGCTTCCGAGTTCTGGAAATTATGAATAAAACTGTTAATAAACATCTGTCTGCAGGTTTTTATGTGAATATGAAGTTTCAACTCTTTTGGGTAAGTACCAAGGAGCATGATGGCCGGAGCATATGGTAAGGGAATGTTTAGTTTGTAAGAAACCGCCAAACTGTCTTCCAAAGTGCTCGTAGCACGTTGCATTCCCACCAGCAATGGGTGAGAGTTCCTGTTGCTCTACATCCTCCACTGCATCTGGTGTTGTCAGTGCAGATTTCCTTTTGAGGGGGATTTTCTGAAATCCCTTCCTTACCCGAGTAGCCCTCCTCACCAGATTGGCCTCTGTTAGCCTTAGCGAGAAGAGCATCAGTATCCTTGCTGGTCTACTTCTGGAGGGTTGCTGGGACCTTAGCCCTTACTGTTTCAGATAGTTCAACTCCAACTTCCCTCTTCATGGCACCTCCCAGGGCTCTTTCACACTGTTCCACCCTACCCAACCCTCGCACACCTACACTGTGCCACGGCAAGCTTGTAGTTATTTTTCAGTTCTCATTGAAGATATCCATAGAGCCTAGGAATTCAGGTCCTGGACTCTGGAGCTGGATTGCCTGGGTTCTAATTATAAGCCCACTGTCTATGTATATCTATATAAATAATTTCTTGGAGCAGTGCCTGGTACATAGGTAGGGAGTGGTATTTAAGAGTTCATAATCACTTCCTCCAGAAAAACCCTTCCCAGCCCCTGGTGCAGGGATTCCTCCTGTGTGCTATATTTTAACGACCTCTTTATTTGATCTCTATTCTAAGATGTGAGATCTCTGAAGGCAGGGACTGTCTTTCTCACCTTCATATCTGTGGTTAGAAAACCACCTCCAGATATTAATTTCTATGTTGTGCTCATTCAGCAGCCTGAACAAATAATAGATATTTTCCCTTTCCCATTCCAAGATAGTCGCTGTGGGTGTCCTTACCTCCAGATTCTCTTTTTTGCTGAGGAATATTGTCCCTGAGCTAACATCTGTGCCAGTCTTCCTCTATTTTGTGTGTGGGTTGCCACCACAGCATGGCTGACGAGTGGCGTAGGTCCACGCCTGGGAACTGAACCCAGGCTGCCAAAGCAGAGGGTGCTGAACTTAACTACTATGCCATGGGGCCAGCCTCCAGATTCTTAATGACTTTTGTATTATAGGGATAAGAAAAGGGTATATAAATAAAGCATGAAACAGGCATCCAGAATATTATCCCCGTGTAGCATTTTGTTGTAGAAAGAGAGGAAGAAGTAGACCCATCCTAGAGGGAAGATTTTGAGCTTTTCCAGAAACTAGGAAGGGAGCAGAGGTGTGCAGGTTTGTAGAGTAGTGGAGACCAGCACTTCACTCCCTCCTATAGCTCTGGTCTGTGGAAGGGCCTCATGGCAAAAAAAGCTGCAAGGTGTCCTGAGCGAGGAGGCTCACTAAGCATATGGCTTCCCAGCCTTCAAAAGATCTGGGACTGGGGCCACTGCTTTCAAGGGACCATGTGGATTTTGACATTGAATAGAGGCCAGAGGGGATCAGAGGGCCTTCTAAAATGGCCTGGACAGTGCCAGATCCCCAGATGCCCCCTTCTGACCCTACAGAGATGGATTACCTCCCCACCTTGCCCCCACCAAATTCATGAGATTGAATTTCTTGAGTGGATAGAGGCTCTGAACAAATGTACCTTTATTGGGACACAAAGGAATGCGGCTTATTTTTAACTCTAGTGAAGTGAGCTAAAATTCATACCTGTAATATGTCCATGGTCCTGGCAAAAGTGGGCACATAGACTATTTGGTGAGTAGATAAAAGCCGGAAGTACCTTGAAATGTATCCAGACTGTTTTAATGATACCATAGAAACGGTTTTTGCTTACTGACCTTGAATAAAGGTTTTCCAGGGCTATTTCCGGAATATTTAAAGCACATTCAAATGAATTGTCTTTGAACAAAGATTCAAAAGACTTTCGTGACTGCGAAATAGCAACAAGTTGAACTTATAACTCATCAGTCTTAAACATTGTTGGTTGCCTAAGCAACTAAGCCTGGCAGCTTTACACTTTGAAAAGACTGGAGTCTCCCATCAGAACTTGTCTCAAAGCCCCACCTAGTCCGACAAAGCCTGGTAGACACAAAAAACAAAAGTCGTACTTTGCATATTGGCATCCTTTTCACAAAGCTGCCTTGTACCTAAAAATCCTAGTCCTTGCTCACAACGAAAGTTGTTTAAGCTGTTGTTTTTTTCCACTCTCGATCACTTGTGGTCGTTCTTCCAGGAATTGCTCAAATGAATTAAATCTAGAGATAATCCTAAAATGTTTCTTCAGTCATTGGTTTCTGCTCAGTCCCCTCTTCAATCTTCAGAGGTTCTTTCTAGGCTGCTATAATGGCCTGTAGACCTGATTTATTTTCTTGCCCTTCTAAGTATCAGAAGAGCATCCAAAAGGCAGATAATAAATGGAAAAGTAGGAACAAGCTAAACACCATGACAGAACATTCAGGCAAATCTTGAAGGTGAGGCAGTTGGACCAATTTCACTGGACAGCTGTCCTGGACTCTCAGTAAATCGGTGCCATAAGAACAGAGGGTGTTAGAAAAAAATTGAAGGACCCCAGAGAGCCCTGACTAATACACGATGTGAGATAACTTTGTAAATGTATCCCGCCAAGCAAATCTGACACATGATGATTCAGGACCACAGTTTATCTTTGTCATTAACAAAATAGAAAGAGGGTAAATAGGACTTTGTAACTGTTTTAGGTTTTCAGTCAGATAAATACTGTACTTCAATCAATATTCCAAATGGATTTATTTTTTCAATGTTTCATGCCAATTTTGGATCTTTAGTACAGCTTAATAACTTTTTTTTTTGGTGAGGAAGATCAGCCCTGAGCTAACATCTGTTGCCAATCTTCCTCTTTTTGCTTGAGGAATATTGTCCCTGAACTAACATCTGTGGCAGTCTTCCTCTATTTTGTAGGTGGGACACCACCACAGCATGGCTTGATGAGTGATGTGTATGTCCGTCCGTGCCCGGGATCTGAACCCACGAATGCCTGGCCGCTGAAGCCAAGCACACAAACTTAACTACTACACCACTGGGCCAGCCCCATAACTTTTTTTTTAACTCCTTTTTTTGCTCCAATATAAACACAGAGAGCTTTTGACCTTTAGAAGCTGTAAGGGCTTTATGACATGTTACAACAGCACATTTATCTTTGATTCTAGAGTAAGCTGGAAACTTCAGGATTAAATGAGTGTGTACCATAGAAAGTCCTAAATGCTTAGGTTCAAGTTTACAGTCATGAAAAATTATGAAAATCATTCATCTTGTAAGGCCTGCACTACCAAACTAACAGCCTCAGAAGTGAGAACATTAACTGCTATGATGTTCCAACATCAAAATTTCATAAAAGCAAAACATTGTTTAAAATATACGTATAAGCAATTTAAATCCCCTGACACTGAATGACAAGAACTGTGCCGCAGGGCTTCCCATGAGACGTCTGGGGACTTCTCACAGTGAACCAGGGTTCTTTCATGCCTCTTTCCCTCGAGGGAACTGACACCCTGACAGGTTGAATGACGGGCCCAAGACCATATCGGCAGCTGCGATAAAGGCAGGATTGAAATTCAGAGTCGATGACTCATTCTCCATTCAACCAGTGTTTACTGAGCACTTACTAGGTGTCAGGCTCAGTTCTCGGTTCTGGGGACACTGAAATGAATAAAACATCAGAATCTGTGCTGTGGGTCTCAGGAACACAGCGGAGTTTAACAGGTAGAATTGATAACTATGCTCCATCGCTAGGCAGCATTCCAACTGTCCATGGGGAAGTTTTGCCCTATAAGTTGGTTTGTTTTTCCTGAAGGAAAAAGGCCCCCAGACTCATCCTAAGTCTCTGAAGAGTGGAAGTCAGGATTACAGCTGAACTCTTTCAGAAAAAAAATAATGTCTTGAAGTAGTTACTTTCTTTAAAAAACAAACGAATAAACAACCAGCCAACACACACACACACAGACAAGTTCCTCTATAGCTTTTCAAAGCATCCTCCACTCTAGGCAAACTAAATAAATATAGAACAATACCTTTTACAATTCAAGATTCCCAGGCCAGTGGACTATTCTTCCCTGTTGTAGATATCCAGTTGGGACAATTTCCATACATTTCACTAAAAAGGACATCACAGTGCATTTCTGTAGTACTGTGGCCTGAATTCGCTGGGAGGGCCTGTAGTTCCTCAGGTAAGGCTTTCACTCCCTTAGCAACCAAACTGCTCTGGTGCTGCAATGTACAACACTTCTGCAATGGCCTGACCTACTTGGGGAGCCCGAAGCAAGCCCACCTTGGTGTCTGAACACCATAGCCCTACACACATCCAACGCACAATTCATGGCTCGGGGTTGCTGCTTGTTATGTTATATGGGCAAATAGCCTCAGTAAGCAATTTAAAAAGTCAAGGTTTCCCTGTAGACAGTTACCTAAACTTTCTATACTTTAAAGTATAGCACTAGCTTTTCATGCCGAAAAGCACTGGGATAAGAAAATAAATTGGATGGCTATCTAGAATTTAAAAACTACTACTATTATACTATATACGTTTATAATGAAGAGCAAAGTCTTTATTTCTATTTTCAAACATGATGATTTATGATCTTTATATTTGAGTCCTATTTTACAGCCTTAATACACACATATTACATTATAGGAAGTGGAAGAATCTTGAAATAAGATTTCCCCCTCCTCTGGGTTTCTGAAGCTAGCACTCATTTCTTTTTCCATTCATTGAGAAAAAATTCATATGATTCATGGTAATGTAGGATTTTTTTTTAACAATGCCTAGGAGGTTTGAGCTGTGCATAAATAATTTAAAACAGACATCATTAGGATACTGGAGTTTATATTCACGTAAAAACTATCTAGTTTTCTTGCATTTTAAGAAAGTAAAAAGCTAAATGTCCCTAAACAGAGAGACTTGCTAACTCTAGCGCCGTGGACTTAGATAGATGGGAGATTTCAATGTGAAGTATCTCATCGTGAAGGGTACAGAGAGAGGTGACGAAGCCCTCACTTTACATCATTTAGAGAATTGACTGCTGTCTTCTCCTTGAACACTCCATCTTTTTACTGCCACCTTGTAATCCTGGCTGTGAAATGGTCGTGTGTATTATGTTTTTGTTTCTTATTGTTGGTAGAGGGTTTTTTTTTTTCCTCTCCTTCTTGGCACTAGGGAAAAGTTGATGACAAACTGAAAAACAGGCCATTGGATAGATAAAGGCTTTGGACTGAAAAGAAAGAGAATGGGGGTTCCAGTTCCAGCTCTGGGTGACCTGCCTACATTTCTGTCATAGGACAAAATATTCCATCCCTCTGGGCCTCAGTTCCCTACCTGTAAAAGGGACAGCAGGAGATCACATTGTCTTTGAAGTTTCAATTTTGGCTGCAAAGCTCTATGATTTAAATCTCATTTTAGCTATGACAATTAAGAAGTAAAATGGTAAGAAGCTCTAAGAGGCCAACTATTGCATATTCTGTAACGCCAGATTCATAAAGCAAAAATGTAATTGGCGCTCCTTCAAGGGTAGTCTAATTGCCCATGGGGCAGTACTGTTGCAAGTGTAATGTTATTCCTCACTCAACGTCTCCCTTCATTTGAAGGGCTATCCATAACTGTGACCCTCCTGGCATTTCTCTGCATCTGTCACTCAGTCTTTTCTTGAGAAGGTGCAGTGACTTGTCTAACTGGTGACTTTAGAAGAGAATCTGGATAGAGTAGCCAGTCCTTCCCTCTGGAGTCCTCCTGGAGCTGGTGTACCTGCAGAGAATGTGTGTCCTGCTCTGTTCCTCCACGTTGTGGGTTTCTCAGGCCAAGACCCCACCTGGGGAGGTCTGTAGTCATCCACGGGTAAGTGTGCCTGGTTCTGGGGTTTAGTGTTAAGAAAACATTTTGCTTTTAAATCTAAGCTACATTCTGTAATATCAGCTTTCTTAGTAGTAAACACAGAATTTTGATTTCCTTGTGTCTTATTTTTTTGGTCTAGTCTCAAGTAGTTCAGAATTTGGATAGGGTGCTATTTTTGGGGATCCCTGAAGTCCCAATGAGCAGCACTAGATTGTAATAAAAAATGACTTTGACAATGAACTTTCCACTTAGATTCTTCTCCCAGCCTCCACGGTCTCTGGTAAGGCCTTGACAACATCACTGCAAATTCTGGCCTTCCGAATGCCAGACATCATTGTCTTAGCCAGCAATTACACAGCTGCCTGGCACTCGTGGTTCTAAAATGGAAGCCAAATATTTAAACAATCACCGTGTGCTTTAAATATATTGCACCCAGCTTATTACAGAGCTGAATCAACACAGGAAGGAAGAGGTTCTTATTATGTGACTCAAGATGTTGGCTGAAATTTGAATAACCAGTCTACCCTTTTTACAACTTGATTTCCCCATGAATCCAGAAAGAAGGGCTTCAGTCACAGGAGGTATGTAATTTAATAAATACTTGAGGGCCTAGTGTGGTAGCTGGACTTCTCTAGGTACTAAGGCGTACAACAGTGGACCATATAGACAAAAAGCCATATTCTCAAGGAGCTTGTATTTTAGTGGGAGAAGACGCACAATAACCAAAATAAATAAGTAAATAAATCAGTACGATAATATAGTGTAGTGGCATAGTGCCTGGAGTCAAACAGCCTGAGATCAAAGCCTGGCTCCATCGTTTACAAGCTGTACAAACTTTGGGAAAGTTCTTAACCTCTCTGTGCCTCAGTTTTCTCATCAGTGAAATGGATTTAACAAAACGTTTGTAGGTTCGTCATGAGGTTTGCGTTTAATGAATGTTAATCATTTATAACAGTGCCTGGCACACTTAAAGCACTTTATAGGTACTTGCTATTATTGTGTTAAATAGTGCTAAAACAACAAAGGGAAAAAGGGTGTGTTGGGTGGGTTTGTAATTTTTAATGAGTAGTAAGAGAAGACCTCAATGAAAAAGTGGCATTTGAGTAAAGACCTGAAGTTGCTGAGGGAGTCAATCACTCAGGTATCTGGGAGAAAGTGTTCCAGGCAAAAGGAACAGCAAGTACAAAGGCCCTGAGGCTGGCACATGTCTAGGGTTCTGGGAACTGCAGGAGGGCAATGTGGCTGGAAGGGAGAACGCAACAGAAAGAGGTTGTAGACTGGGACTCCTTAGAAGAAGAGCCTAAGACAGGAATTCAAGTGTCTATGATTTATTGAGGACGTGCTCTCAGGAAAAAGGGAGAGAGGAGAGCAGAAGGGTGCAGGTGACAGAGCTAAGCAAGGACGTGACCTCAGCTGGAACGGCCTGGCCCACGGGGTGCTCTGGAGCAAGAACTGCACTACAGTGTGTCTCTCCTCAAGACAAGTGGGCTGGCCTTTTGTCCTCTCACATCACTGAGTCACTGGCTGCAGGCTACCAAGGGAGGTGGTTTCCTAGTCCCTGCGGGTTGCTATAACAAAACCCACAGAGTGGGTGGCTTTTAAACGACAGGCGTTTATTTGTCACAGTTCAGGAGGCTGGAAGTCTGAGATTGGAGTGCCAGCATCCTAGGGGAAGCCCCCTTCTGGGTTGCAGACTTCTTGCTGTATCTTCACACGGCAGAAGGGGCTAAGGATCCATCTCTACGGGGTCTCTTTTATAAAGGCACTAATGCCATTCATGAGGGCTTCACCCCCATGACCTAATCACCTCCCAAAGGCCCTCCCTACCAATACGGTCACACTGGGGCTTAGGATTGCAACATGCGAGTTTGGGGAGGGACACAAACATTCAGACCACAGCAGCTGGCTCCCATTGGCCAAGGGCAGTTCCCAGGAGAAGGAGCAGCTGTGAGTCGCTCGAAGCAGCTGGAAGGTGATGCACTAGCCTGGAGAAGGGCATCAGAGCAGGACAAAGCAGCGTCCACCACAGGAGAGTAACAGGACAGAAAGTCACTTTTTCTAGGGGACTTACAGACATTTTGTAGTATAGTTCTCAAAGACTGGACTCTGTCTACGTTCCAGGAACAGAATCTCAGCAACAGGAGGGCTGCAGTCTTTTCACTTCTAGCCTCCTGCTTCTGGAAAACTACACAGCGGGGGCAGCTTGGTGCCTCTATAAATTCCTGGCTTCTGACTTTTGTTAGGCCCTTGATACTGCTGGAAAATTCTCCAGGATGTATCTCCCTGGTCAGGTCCTGCTTCCCGCTTCTCAGCATCTATTCTGCACACCAACTGCTGTTCTCAAGTCTCTGCCTCACCATCTCCTTCTGCATCCTCAGCAATGAACCCGAAGGACAGCGCTCACTCTAGAACCGACTGGCCCGTGGGAGTTACAGGTCACGAGGCTGGATGATAATAAGGGGGTTCTCAGCCCTTGGCAGGGGCACACTTGGGAGGGATCTCGCCGTGGGTTCAGGGCAAGCTGGACTGATGAGAGAGAGAGAGTTTCCTCAGACAAGTGGAGGCTTCACCTGTAGGGGTCCTTTCTCCAAACAGGGCAGCAGGTGTGAACACCCCCACTCCAGGAAGCCTTGGAGAGCTCGCCTGTCCTTTTTCAGACAAGCCAGGGAAGGGATGCAGGACCAACCTATGCCACCTCTCTACCTCATTGACTTTTCTGGGGGAGACGGAAGCTTGTGTCCGTACGTGAACCATTCCTGTGGGACTCTGTTTCCAGACAGACCCAGAGAACCTCATGGGAGGCGGGCTATCTCAGGCCTAAACTGTTGGAGGGAATCTCAGTGCTGCTAACTACTCCTAGGAAGGGAGCCAAGGACACCGCCAACCCAAGAAAATCCCCCAGAAACCCTATTTGGAAGGAAAGTGCATCAGATGGGTACCATCATGTGTCGGAGCGGTCTCCTAGGATTCCTACAGGCTGGTTATAGGCCTGATAAGGAATCACTCTCTACTGAGCCTCAATGGAAGATTCAAGACCTTCTGGTCCTGGTTTAAAATCAGATCAGGGGAATCATGCTGAGGATCTCTCCCTGAGTGCATCCTCCCAGGTAATCATGGATAAGTAAGTGAATAGGCTTCTAGAGTCCTTTGTATATTGGGAACTACTCTAAACACTTCAGATGTGTTAACGTATTTAACCCTCATTACATCCATATTTAATAGGTATTGTTATTATGCTCCATTTTACAGATGAGGAAACTGAGGCACTGAAAAGTTGGGTTACTCACCCAAGGTTGCCCAGCTTGTGAGTTGTGGAGCCGAATTTGAACCTGTGCAGGCTGGCTCTAGAATCTGTGCTCTTAAACTCAACACCACTCTGCCTCCAGAGCTACTCTCTCTACCTGCTGGATGGAGTTCTGTTCACCCAGCTTCCCCCGAATCCAGTGGTTGGATAAAGTGGAGTCAGAGTCTGACCTAGACATCAGCTGTTCCAGGCAGGCTGACAATTTGGTGCTTCTCCAAATTCTTCTTTTTCCTTTCTTTCTTTGAAGGCAACCTAAATTTATTTTTTCATCTAATTTTTAAATATGTAAAACACTAAAATTGCTCAAAAACCAAACTATATACAAAGATAAGTTTGAAAACTCTGGTTCTCACCCCAGTCTTTGTCCACCACATTCCTGCCACCCTCCACCTACCATATTAGTTTCTTTTTCTTTTTTTTTTTGGAGGAAGATTAGCCCCGAGTAACATATGCTGTCAATCCTCCTCTTTTTGCTGAGGAAGACTGGCCCCAAGCTAACATCTGTACCCATCATCCTCCACTTTGTATGTGGGATGCCACCACAGCATGGCTTGATAAGTGGTGCATAGGTCTGCGCTCAGGATCTGAACTGGTGAACCGTGGGCCACCAAAGCAGAGTCTGTGAACTTAACTGCCATGCCACCAGGCAGCCCCCTTATTAGTTTCTTGTATCCTTTTGATGTTTTACGAACATATGAGCAAATCTAAATATGTGTAATGTTCCTCTTTATCTTACATAAAATTTAGTGTACTATAGGGGGGCCGGCCCGGTGGCACAGTGGTTAAGTTCACACGCACTTCGGTGGCCCAGGGTTTGCTGGTTCGGATCCCAGGTGCGGACATGGCACTGCTTGGCAAGCCATTCTGTGGTAGACATCCCACATATAAAGTAGAGGAAGATGGGCATGGATGTGAGCTCAGGGCCAGTCTTCCTCAGCAAAAAGAGGAGGATTGGCAGCAGTTAGCTCAGGGCTAATCTTCCTCAGAAAAAATTTTTTTAGCATACTATAAACATTGTTCTGTACCTACCTTTTTTTCTTTCTTTCTTCCTTCTTCTTTTTTTCCTTTTTAACCTATCCCAGAGGTCTTTCTACATCAGGGCAATGAGAACTTTCTTATTCTTTTTTCTTAGCTTCATAGAATTCCATCATATGGATGTACCACAGGGTATTTAACCAGATCCCCATAGATGGATGCTAGGGTTGTTTCTAATTTTTGCTTATGCTGCCATGAATACATTTGTAGCAGAATGGTGCACATGTATGGGGATGTACAAGTTCACACAGTCAGTAAGTGGTGAGGCCAAAATTCTCAGCAGTGGGATTACTGGCTCAAAGGCTAAGTGCATTTATAATTTCCATAGCTATTACAGATTTCTCTGCAAACCTGCCTTCTGTAAGTGGTTCCAGGTTTATTTCTAGGGAAGCTGAGCCCTGCAGCAGGCAAAGGCAGTGAAGAAGAGCTGCAGGGACACATTGCTGCCTCGGCTCCGGGGTCCTCGAGGATCCACACAAAGCAACAGTCCTGCAGGCAGATAGCCCCACATCCTCAGAAGGCAGCATAGGAATCATGGATTGTAACTGGAGCTAGAGCCTTGGGTGTCTTACACTTTACGCCAAGCTGCTGT
This sequence comes from Equus quagga, assembly GCF_021613505.1. Taxonomy (NCBI): domain Eukaryota; kingdom Metazoa; phylum Chordata; class Mammalia; order Perissodactyla; family Equidae; genus Equus; species Equus quagga. Next base: position 2,648,649 of record NW_025796728.1, on the reverse strand, counting down.
CAACCCACTGCTTCCAGCCACACAGTGTTTGTCCCTGAGAGGAGATGTGCTGGCTTTGTACAATGTCACCTTAACTAAATTGGAACTACACTTCCCAGACACCTAATTGTGGGAATGCCCTGTGTGGTTGAGAGTTACGGTTGCCACAAAGACGTTTGTGTGATATTTGAGAGGCAGAAATAAACTAGCAGCCATTACATTTCGAAGGTTGGTAGAGGTGGTTAGGGACGGCCACATAGAAGCCAGTGGGTGTCGCTCTCTCTTGATTTTCCTGACTCCAAGTCCAGCTCTTCTTCCCAACTGCTGGCCCTACTGACCAGCAGTGACCCTAGATCCACCATGACATGCTTTGTGCTGAGCTCACAGAGGGGGAAGCCGCAAAGAGCTGACAGCCTTCCATAGACTCCTTCCCCATCCCCTTCATGGCTTCTCTCTAACAGTTGCTTTCACCCAGCATCCAACAAGCTCTGACTTGTCCCCCCGCACCAGAGCTGGTTAGTGGCTTTTCTCTGACGCTCTTTGGACCTTTTCTTCAGCTCCTCGCCAAACAGTGTAAGGTCTAACTCATAATAAATAATCTACCCCATAACACTTGTAGTGGTCGTTTTGCTCTGAATGAACCCTACTGGTACAGGAGGGAAAATTTATTATCTTCATCCTAACATTTCCAGGGACATTTTCTCATTCCTTATAGATTGCCACACCAGACACCTTTCTGGCTGGCTGTCCTCGAATGTAATCAATATATATCAACATAATTAATGTGACATTGAATACAAGGTCCTTGAATGTCTGGTAGGGAAGGCACAAAAGGACTGTTTTCAGAAGAACCTTAATAAAAATCCTAAGCAGTGAGAGACGCAGAAACTGGCTGCTAGAGATGCACTGGAGGCAAATTCTCCCCTCGTATCGAGCACGGACCTAAAAAGCTTCTCCCATCTCCAGGGCTGGACCTGTCACCTCCTAGTTTCTGCTCCTTGTTCTGGGCTTGAGTCTTTCTCCCTCATCACATAGCACCATGCTGAAGACAGGCCAGCAGGACTTAATTCAGTCACCAAATGGCTAAATTTACTCATTCATGATCTCATAGTATAATGGGAAGTGTGTTGGCCTGTGGCTCAGAGGATCTGGTTTCTGGTCTCAATCGCGAAGAATCCTCTGTGGGATTAGGGGAAAGTCATGCCGCCTCTCTGAGCTTCAGTTTCTCTATAATTTGTTTATAATAGCAAGGCTAATTGAATAGATTTTGGATCTTCTGCCACATCCTTAACTTCATTGCTTTTGTAAAAGCCTTTTTAGAAGCTTGCATTTGAGTTATTTATATTAGAGTTCTACAGAGCAAGGCACGTGCATCCCGGGAGGGTTATAATGTTAAATGCATGCATTGATGCAGTGCCCTCACCTGATCCCCGTGTCAGATGGTGTGTGACGTGGATGTGTCACACACGGAGCCACCCTGAGGGAAGCGGGGGAGCCCCAGGGTTCAGAGGGGTTGCGGGCAGTTTCCTCCCTCTTTTATTTGCTTTCTGCACAGTACGACGTATATTATCATAACTGTTTTCAGGTAACATTCTCTGGCTTTAACTTTCCTAAAGTAGGCAAATGGCTTAAAAAGGATTTCCTGCAAAGAACCCATGGACTGAAGCGAAAACAATAATCTGAGTGCAAGCAAATAAACAACAGTAAAAATGAGAGAGCAGACACTCTTACTCCTAGAACCAACTCTTTGCAATCCACATTAACAGGTGAAAAATAATGAGGAGCAAATCAGATCTGACAAAAATAGTCAAAATTATCAAGAGATGGTTTACAATTTGGATTTACGTCTGCTAGATTGACATCTACTGTCATTAATGAGGAGCCTCTCCTTGAGGGCATATTGTATCTTGAAATATTAACTAATGTAGTCTGATACCATCATGATTAGCAAGGCATTTAACAACAGGATTTATTTCGTCTTTTTATTTTCTTTTCTGCGCACTTATTACAATGCTTATAACACCTTGGTAAGTACACACTTCGGAAGTATGCACTGAAAACTTCTCACTGAAGAGAGGGGCGTGACCAAAAAAGCTGGAGACTACTGATTTGGCCTGAGACTGACATGTCCATATGTCCCTCTGATGTATGAAGAAGAGTTGTGGGTGGTGGCCCAGCTTGGCGTCTGCACTTCAAGATTGTAAGGCATTTATCGCTCTACTTTTTATGATCTATGAGGTAATTACAGGAATTAAGGAAAGGATTGTACTTTAGAAATTCAGATAAGTGTTTTCACTTTAACCATCAGGAAACCCATCTCCACTCCCACCTCTGCCCCCTGCAACTTCTAGAAAATATTAGACCAGGTTTAATAATCTTTCAGTGAGTTGTTTGTTTTCTTTCTTACTTTCAGCCGGTTCAACATCTAAGTAAATCGTCACTGCTAACCTGTTAGCTTTTCAGAAGAAAGGGAATCTAAAAATTTTTCAGGTTTAGGAAAGAATCTTGTTGGGGTATTAAATATGTTCAATATTTATTTTTAAGTCTACTTTACAGGTCTAAAGTTACTTTTGATCAGGAACAACAAAAAAAGTCCTCTTGGTTTGCTCATAGATTGATTATTTATGGTATACTCTTTTTTTTTTTGGTGAGGAAGATTGTCCCTGAGCCAACATCTGTGCCCATCTTCCTCTATTTTTTGTATATGGGATGCTGCCACAGCATGGCTTGATGAGTGGTGTGTAGGTCCATGCCCAGGATCTGAACCTGAGAACCCTGGTTCACTGAAGCAGAGTGCAGGAATTTAACACTATGCTACTGGGCTGGCCCCTACGGTATACTATTTTTAAGTGTACTTTATGCAGAAAATAGTCATATTTAATGCTTAAGTTATTTTTAAATTTTGCAAAATATAGTTGGGAGACAGAAAAGAAACAGGGTGTAAATGTGGGCTAAACTGTGCACCAGTAAGAGACCCCCTAGATCTTAGTGATTCAGCGCCTTAAAAGTTTATTTGTTACTCATACTGCATGTCTGATGCAGCTTCGTGGGTAGGGTTCTGCTCATTGAAATCTCTCCGAGACTGTGATAGACAGAGTAATGGCCTCCAAAGATAACCACGTTCTAACACCCCAAACCTGTTAATATATACCTTATATGGCAAAAGGAGCTTTGCTGAAGTGATTAAAGTTCTTTACAAGGGGAGCGTACCTTGGAGTATGCAGGTGGGTCCAATGTGATCACATGGGCTCTTAAGGAGGCAACAGGTGCAAGGCAGTAGTAAGAGATGTGACCATGGAAGGAAGAGGTTAGAGAAATATGAGGGAGGGCCACAAAACAAGGAGCACAGGAAGCCTCTGGACACCACAAAAGGCAAAGGAATGGATTCTCCCCGAAGCCTCTAGAAAGAATCAGCCCTGTTGACAGCTGACTTTAGCCCAGTCAGACTGGTTTAGGACTTCTGACCTCCAAAGCTGCATGATGATAAATTTGTATTGATTGTTTGTTTGTTGGTGGTGAGGAAGATTCACTCTGAGCTAACATCTGTGCCAGTCTTCCTCTATTTTTTATGTGGGTCGCTGCCACAGCATGGCCTGCTAAGTGGTGTAGGTCTGCGCCTGGGATCCAAACCCAGGAGCCTGGGCCACTGAAGTGGAGTACACCGGACTTAACCACTATGCCATGGGGCCCGTCCCAAATTTGTATTGTTTTAAGCCACTAAGTTTGTGGTAATTTGTTACAGAAGCAATAGGAAACTAATACAGAGACCTATGTTCCATCTTGACAAATGCTTTCATGGTCCCTAAGGCAGAAAACAGAAAAATGGTGAATTATGTGCTGGCTCTTAAAGCTTCAACTAGACGCAACACTGTATTGCTTGTGCTTACATTTCATTGATCACTGCAAGTCACATGTTCACATCTGACTTCAAGGGAGGTAGGGCATGCAATGCTGCCATGTGCCTAGAGTAGAGAGCCAGAGCATTTATGATGAGCTCTAGGGACTAACACACAAGCAGAGAAGAACTGGAAAGAATAGGGCTGAGAACAGTAAAAATGTGACTCATGGAAGGAACACTCAGTAGGTGACTGAGTGCACACAATCAGGACATTTTTTTTTTTTTTTTGAGGAAGATTAGCCCTGAGCTAACATCTGCTGCTAATCCTCCTCTTTTTGCTGAGGAAGGCTGGCCCTGAGCTAACATCTGTGCCCATCTTCCTCCACTCTATGTGTGGGACGCCTGCCACAGCATGGCATGCCAAGCGGTGCCATGTCCTCACCTGGGATCCAAACTAGCGAACCCTGGGCCGCAGAAGCAGAACGTGTGCACTTAACCGCTGAGCCACCTGGCCGGCCCTGGCCCCCACAATCAGAATTTTTTAAAAAGCAGTTCAGAATTTCTCACTACTAGATTTGGAGTAGACGCTGGTGAATGGGGCAGTGGCTACCCAGACTTCATCTGAATCCCAAAGACAGGAAGATTCCACCACTCCTAGGCTCTGTAGAGCTAGAAGCAACAGTTCAGCCCTGACAAGAGGAGAGGGGCCCCTGAACATCAGGGTTAATGGACTCAAACTGCTTTAGGCTGCCTGCAGTCCCCAGGTTCCCAGGTTAGCTGGTTTCTGGCTGGGTTTGGCCAGTGGGAGACACTAGTCGGAAATTGATTGGTGGGAGGAGCCAGGATATTTCTCCCTCTTCTTTTCTCCTTGGGCAGAGACAGGGACAGTGTGTCTTCGTGTCTCCTGCCTCTGCCGGATCAGCCTGTTTTCAACTTCCAGCTTCTACCAGGTGACCCTGAGCCCTGAACTCTGGTAACTCATCTCCTCCTTTGTCCCTCCAGCCTAGGGATGGGAATAAACTTGATGCATTTGCTGATCTGTGGGTTACTTCATTGTTTCCTGTCTTTCAAGGCTCTTGCATCATCTGTTTAACTGATTCCCTACATTAACATTCCAGTTGGTTTCTGGTTTCCTGGCTGGGCCCTGGCTGAAACACTGAGTAACCCAGAATCTGACAAGCACACTGTCCACAAGGGCAACCCTGGGTAAGGAAACATCCTTGAGGTTCTAAGCAATAGATGGGAAAAGACTCGTGAAAAGGACCCAAGTCTGCAGGATTCAAGGCAGAGTGGATACAGATACAGGGTTGCCAGAAAAAATGCAGGTATGTCTCTTACAATATATAGACTATATAATTCTTTGTTGTCAGGGCTGTCTTGTGCATTGTAGGATGTTTAGTGATATTTGGGACATACTTATACTAAAAGATTACTCATTGTTTATCTGAAATTCGAATTGAACTGGGTGTCTTACATTTTTATTTGCTAAATCTGGCAACCTTAATAGAGAACGAGCTCGTGTTGAGAGCTGGTTTTAATGCTGGGCTGTGCAGCAATAAATATGGGAGCAGGCAGGATCAGTTTTGAAAAAAATTGGGCGCTGGAACCCGATGTTGACTGAAGTCTTTGTTAGAGGCTACTGTGACTGAGGCAATTGTGACATATGGATTAGTCCAGAGGACCTGTGAGAGTGAAGACTCAGAAAAATGCGTGTGCATATGTATTTGTGTGTGTATAAATAGTTACGGAAACTTACCTGAAACAATGGTCCAGATTCAGCTAGAGAAACATTCTCAATTATTCGTGAGTTTAAAGATACACAGATGGTGAACTAGCATGTGTTGTTTTTTGAGGACAATAACGGAAGACAAAAGTATCTTCCAAAGACCAAAAGTCCAAACTTGGTGATCTGTCTAAACCAGTAGTTCTCAGCTGGAGGCAGTTTTGTGCCCCAGGGAATACTCGGCAATGCGTGAATACACTTTGTCACAAATGGTGGGAGGTGCTGCTGGCATCTGGTGGGTGGAGGCCAGCTAACCATCCTGCAATGCACAGGACAGCTTCCAAAACAAAGAATCATCCAGTCCAGAAGGTCAATAGCACCACTGTTGAGAAACCCTGGTGTAAACTCATGGAAAGTTAGTAGTCAGCACACGTTCAGGAACGGCATACACAAAGTGTGCCATCCTAAGAGTGAAACCAGATAACGAGGCTGAAATTCAATGAGGACAGATTCTAAGCTAAAATAGAAGCAGCTGGCACCACACAGGCCCCTCATTTGTCATCCCATATCTGGGATTTAGCCACCTCTGTGGACAGACAATGAATCATGACTGAGTGGTGTGCGAGTGGCATTGCTATCCTGTGTATATTTAATCAGTATTCCTAAATTTTTTAACCAGAATATGGTGCCATTGTTTCTTCAAGGTGGTTTATTTCTGCGTGATTCAAGAGATGGATATGTGAATGGCGATACGGTTCAAGTTCAAGGAGTTCATTGGGGGAAGTTTTGAGCTAAACCTGGCCAGGCCTGGCTAAAAACCAAGGGAATTCTCATTTCCTGAGGCAGGGAACCAAGAATGTTTATTAAAGCTCTGTCAATTGTAGGGGACATAAAACCAACCCAACTGGCTTGAAAGCAGCAGAGGCTATGTTGTTTCACGGAACCGATCGTGTTCCTGGGGCATCTCAGAGAACAGGAGGAGGAGCCGCATGCACCAGCGCCTGCTCCTGGACTGGGCGCCGTGGGGCTCTCTCGTTCTCTCCGTCCATTTCTCATCTGCAACTGCATCTTGCAGACAGGCTTTCTCCACAGGGTCATGGTAGGGAGGATGGCTGCTGGCAGCCTAAATGTCACATCCTCCTAGCTTGGGACTTCTCTTTCCTGTTTTCCACATGTTAGACTCAGGAAAGGTCTGTTTGGCTCTACTTGGGTCGTTGCCCACTCCTGGATCACTCGCTGTGTCCAGGGAATGGTATTCTGATCGGCCAAGTCTGTGTGATGGGTCCACCTCTGTCATCAGGAGTGAGGTTACACTTTTAAATAGTAGAGGGGAAATTAGAATGACTTTCCTTGGGTCACATTACTATGCCTTTTCTAGTCCCGACTGCTCTTGAATGCAGTGGCTGGCACCTGACTGCTGGAAGGAGCTGGATTTCTGAGGATTTTCATCCCTGGCTGTGCAGGGCCACATGGGAGAGACTACCCTGAGCTGTTTGGCAAAGGACTGACCCTCTTCACCTGGGGAGATTGTCCTGGACTTGTGAGCTTTTTGTATTAGAGAATCACAGAAACCCAATCACATGGCAGGAGCTCAATGATGCATGGGGTTTGGTTATAGGCATTGGGGTGTTTTGGTTCCCAAGTTTTATTCAAGAACTCATACAAAGCATTCCATATAAGTAAGTTTTAATCCTCATCTTTCTCCTCTTCTTCATCTTGGTTAATCCGGATATAACATAATCCATAACTCTCTTTGCTGTTAGCAACTACATGCAACCAATCACATCAATTAGTCTTCTTCAAATGTTTTTTTGTGAGATATTTCAAACGTCTTTTGGAAAGAGACACCTCAGAAGTGATGGTAATCTTGCTCTTGCTCCTTTCAGTGGTTACATCCTTCCACCAAGATTCCAAGCATTTCTGGTCACTTTGATCCTTTCCTGAAGAAATTGGCAGCATCCGTGATTCCATCTTCTACAGGGTGGGTGCAGTCAAGGGTGAACTGCAGAACCTACTTCTTTTTTTTGCCCCCCTCACCACAAGCTTTTTTTTTCTCCAGGAAGATTAGCCCTGAGCTAACATCTGCTGCCAATCCTCCTCTTTTTTTTTGGCTGAGGAAGACTGGCCCTGAGCTAACATCTGTGCCTATCTTCCTCTATTTTATATGTGGGATGCCTGCCACAGCATGGTTTGACAAACGATGTGTAGGTCCACACCCAGGATCTGAACCAGTGAACCCCAGGCCGCTGAAGTGGAATGCGCAAACTTACCTACTGTGCCACCCGGCCAGCCCCACCACAAGCTTTTTCATGGGTGCCATGGTGGCAGTGGAGGCAAAAAAAGGATTAACGCAGGCATTTCAATACTCTAGATGATGCATGTAGGTAGTAGGTAAAACACTCTGCAAGGCCCGCCTTGGCCCTCACGGCCTCCTGCAGTCATTCGAGTGATGTGAGGGAAGAAGCAGTCTATGGAGTCCAATAGACTGAGCTCCATCCCCTGCTTTACCACATGCTAGCTGAGTGGCCCTCTGGACATCTCTAAACCATCTGCAAAATGGGCCAATAATCCCCGCCTCTCAGCGATTCTGAGATAATATCAGGTTATCTATGTGTAGAGCCTGCATACAGTAAGTGCTCCAAAATGCTCTGTCCTCTGTCTCCTCTCCTGCAGATTTTGGCCCACTTTTAGCAAAATCTAAAGATGCTGGATTTCTTTAAATTCAGCGATATATAGCTCCAGCTGTAGGGACATTTTTGAATGTTGAAAATAACACTCAGGTAATATATTTGAAAATATCTATAGAAATTGTACTCTAAAATACAAGACATCACATATGATAATTTGGTAAGGAAACTGAGTTAATCGTAATTCAACTTTTATGTTCCTGAACAAAATGACTTTAGATCTTAAAGGATGTTAAAAACAAATATTGGAAAAAATTCCATTCGTTTCACCCCATACTTCCAAGGGTCAAATTCTATTTTCACTCTGAAGTTTCAAAATATCTATAAATTTCTCTTCTCTGGTGTGCAAATGTCTTACCAAATGCTAACTCGTAGCACTGTCTGTCAGTACTGCAGCCCAAGTTACTAAGAATAAAGAACATGGAGCCTTTCTACAGCAGTGCTACTTGAATAAATATTCTGGGGAAAGCACTTTGAGAACTGATGGTATTTCTAAAGATTTCTTAGTAATGATAATTTCTCCCAGCATGAGCAAGAATAGAAATTTGTACATCAGAATAAATGGATAATGTGTCCTAGCAACCTGGAATTTCAAACTTTTTATTAGTCTTCCTCTGCATTTGGCACCTCTGAGGGGAGAAACACAAACATCATTAAACAGAGAATTTATGTGTAAGGTGTGAAGTATAAGAACTCTTAATTTTCTACTGCAGCTGAGTAACCCTTTGTCTGGAGTGTTGATTGGCATACACAAAATGAAATGTGCAATCAAATTATGGCCTGACAAGTTTTATTTACCCAAAGGAAGTCTTAATTCTTGTTGTTGATTTTTTTTCTATTTCAGTTAGCTTACATATAAAGCTAGCACATTTATGTAACTATGTCAAATTTATGAAACTTATTTCTCCTTTTATTTATCACCCTACTTCAAAAGAAGAAAGAAAATAAACAAAGAAATGCACACAATGCTTAATTATTTATTTGGCTGGGTAAGAGTCAACAGGGGGAACTAATTTATAGGGATTATCTAGAATTCTTTATTACCTTAATTTCAACTGTAGTTGATTTCTCCTCCTAAAGAATGATTTCCTTTCTTTCTGAACCAAAGACCGTTATAAAGATTAAATGAAATAACATATGTTCAGTACTGGCATAGAGCAAGTTTTCAATAAATGTTGCTTCTCTTTTCAGCCCCTTCCAATAGTCATCATGCCTGTTGACAGCAGAACAAGTAGCTCTCAAATTTCAAAGCATATCAGAATCATCTTGGAAATTTGTGAACTATACTACCACCTGGTTCCCACTTTGGCACCATAGGATTAGAATTTCCAGGACTAGATCTAACAAGCTCTGATGGACACCGGATCTCAAAACCACTGATTATTGCTTTGTTTAAGTCAGAGCCTACAACGATTTCTGGGTTGGTTTCTTTGGCTCCCATGTCTTGAACGAATTCTGCATCAAATATAAAGAGAAATTTGGAGCTAGACAGGAACCTGGGGAGTATTTATTCCAACTCCATCTTTTGCAGCTGAAACTGAATCCCAGAAAGGCTAAGTGACTTGCCAAGGACATCCACTTGGTGGCTGTGCATGATGTGGTTGTCCCTGGGCCTTGTCCCACATCAGTGCTGGCTTTGAGCATTAAGTACTTCTGGGCTTCATGTAGTAGAAACATTTACTCTGGGATTAGATTTGCCTACTTTTGCTGCTTATACAGCTCCACCCTGAAAATGTCATGCTGATCCTGTACTTTGAAGCTGTACTTTGTGCAAAAATAGCTTCCCACTTCTCCTGGCTGGCTATTTCTCACTTTTATTACCTGGTATAATTGTCCTCGCCCGGTCTCCTATGTGGTTATGTGATTCATGACTGTTATTAGCAGCAGACCTGAATGCACTTTGAAATCATGAGCAAAGATTCTTTATCAAGTACCATACAATCCCACTTGATTATTTTCATGTCTCAGAAGCATCAAAGGTTTATGTAGATACCTTTTGAAAAGATTGTTTTCTTTTTATTAGCTTCAAGTCAAGTTGGCTTTTGGGAGTATTAAGTTGTCCCACTTTTTAAATATAGGGACAAAATTCATAAATGCCCACCCATCTATTTTAGAATTCTACTATATGGTCTTTGGATGAAAGACCATCATATATGATTCAGAGTGATGTTTTTGAAGTTGAATTCCTAAAATTGAGTGAGTATCTCAAGATAAGGTAGAATGAATGTGTCTCTCTTTTTCAATTCTCTGAATTGGTCTATCCCACTTGTGAGTCAAATTACTCTTCCTGGAAACTAGTCCCTCTCAGGCTGTCCTTTTGTGCTTTGGGAGCCATCCCCAGGGTGTACTTCTCGTCTTCCCACCTGCGCCTTTTGCTGTGGCCTTGTCTGCGGCTGCCCCTCATGGGATTCTTCTGTTGGTTGAGTCTTCTCCTGCTAACTGATGCTCTTCCCACCACTGTGTGTAGGTGAAGGGGACGCTGCTTACAATCCTGCCTCTTCATCCCCTGTGCCTCTATTGTGAGGATAGTTTCCTGAAGATTTGATAATAATGAAAGAGATGTACAGTGCAGCAGAGAAAGACCAGACCAGTACTGTTTCTCTAATAGGACTTAGGCTCCCTGCATAGCCCCAGCTCTCTCCTCACGATGCTGGGGCAGTGAAGGTTCTAAATGCTTCAGGGTTTGTGTCAACTATCTTCCACCCCTAGAGAGAAAAGGAAGTTTCTTCTTCACTTGTGTCTTCGGCCTACTTGTCTTAGACAATTAACCTGCTGCCTGAATGATTGAGAGTTGCAAACGCTCATTCCCTGCCAAGGAAACTATACAGAGAGAATCTGGCCCTGTGGCCGCGACAAGATAATCCTTCATGGCCTGATGTTAGTATATTTACCCAAAGCTAAATTATTCAGTCTCAAATAAAACCACGTATGAAGTATCAAGAACCCAATCCAAGTTTAGTTGTTCCAAGTTTAATCCAGATAACACCATCTCTTTTCTTTAAGGGTTCATAAACGGGTAGAGTTAGATGTCTAGTCTTCCCTGAAGTCATTTTGTTATACAGAGAAACATCCCTCAGTAACTCTTTTCTGAGTATGGATATAAAAGCACCTTCACTGTGAAAGCCACGCTCTGGCGATCCCTCCCCACCATGCCCTCCATGCATGTTCCTCCCAAAGCTGCAGGCCTGGTTGGACAAGGAAGCCCTGTGGGAAAGTCCCTAGAGGTCAGCCTCCTGGGACACAGAGCACAGCAGAAAAGGGCAGAGAATGGATTTGAGGGGACAAAGGGAGAATACTCAGCACAGGGCCTGAGGTAGGAGTATGTAGGGAGGTTCTGATTCCCTGCTGGAAACTCTAGAATGTCGTAACTCAACCAACACCTGGGATTTTCCTGAAGACTGGATTCCTGACTGTGATCTGCTGTGTCTGCGTGTGTGTGTGTGTGTGTGTACGTGTGTGTGTGTGTCTCTGTGTGTATGTATATGGGTTTGTCTATGTGTGTGTGTCTTTGTATTTATGCTTGAGTATATGTACGTCCGTGCGTGTCCCTGTATGTATCTGTGTATATATGTCTCTGTATATGTGTGTGTGTGTCTGTCTCTGTATGTATTATGTGTCCCCCTGTATGTCTGTGTATATATATCTGTCTGTGTGTGTTTCCCTGAAAGCAGGGGCTTTGGCTGGGACCGAGAAGAGAGGAACTTCTGGGGCAGAAGACTCAGAACTCACACACTGTGATGGTTTTGAGTCTGTGAGGCAGTGGATGGCCCATCTTGGGGGCTGCCCGGCACCCAGGAAAGGGGCCTTGGGAGTCTAAATGACTGTGACTTTGTTTATGCAAGGCCAATCTTGGCATGGCGCAATAGGACTATCCTTCTTAGAAGAATCATCAGGCCAGTACTACCCCTGATACTTGAGGGGCCCAGGTCAATAGCATAAACGAAAGCCTGCATACCGTATAATTCTAAATATTCAGAAATTGTAAATCAGCGACATTGCAGCCTAGCCCTTGTACCCAACATGGCCACGGTGCTCCCCAGGGGTTGTCTTTGCTGGAGGCTAAAGGAGCCACACCCTCCCCCTCCCTGCCTGCAAGTAGTCGCCCAGCTCTCCCGGGGGCGCAGGACAGACAGGCCAGGGCGGAACAGGGGCTGGGCGCAGACTCCTGTGAGTGAGTTCACCAGCCTGAACCAAGGACAGTCACTGACCTGGGCCAAGCTTCCTGGGGGGTTATCAGCTCTCAGTACCTCCGCCACTAAAGCAGAAGGACCCTATTGTCGAATTGCTTTGGGAAATTCCACATACCAACTCCCCCGCTCACCCTCTTGGAGATTCACAATTTATATTACAGCATATAGTAAAGATTCTGACAGGTCGTATGATGAGAAAATCTGCTTAACTTTGTTTAACTCAGCCTTTCCTGAATGGAGCACTTTTTTCGGGAACCTTCCTTCCTTAAGCCTGGGTAATTGCTCCCAGCACCAGAGTTCTCCAGCACACCTAAGGAATTGCTTTTTTTGGAAGAGTTTTGCAGTGGACTGAATGACTAACACTCCTCAGTTTGTAGCACGTAACTACCCTCGGGTCATGCGAGGCCCCTCTCTCGGTCCATTCATTTGCTTATCCAGAGCCGACTCACTACTGGGCACAGTATGCACAGTGTGTCAGAGCTCGCAATACTTTTCGGGGCCCACAAAAATGGTTTAATTTCTTTTAAATCAGAAGTAAAAATGTGCTTTCAGGTCAAAGAAGATGTTTTCGTATGTAATAATATATTCCTCTTTATGCCAATGCAGTTGTAAAACATGATTTTTAATACTTTTCTTACCCATGAAAGGATCCACGAATGCAAACGGCCTAAGGGCCCAAGGAAATAAGAATAGGGCCCTGCATTTACTTGTCTCTTTTACCCTCTATCTCAGTTCTATCTTCCTCAATAAGCAACCCTGTTAATGTGTATATTTATTTCTATTTGAATGGGTTTTTTTATTTGTTTGTTTTTAGGAAGATCAGCCCTGAGCTCACATCTGCTGCCAATCCTCCTCTTTTTGCTGAGGAAGACTGGCCCTGAGCTCACATCCGTGCCCATCTTCCTCCACTTTATATGTGGGACACCTGCCACAGCATGGCCTGCCAAGCTGTGCCATGTCCAAACCTGGGATCTGAACCAGCAAATCCCGGGCCACCAAGCTGAATGTGCAAACTTAACCGCTGCACCACTGGGCTGGCCCCTAAATGTGTTTTTGAAAAATGTATATTGTTGCTTTGTGCAAAGTATTTTTCATTTAAGTGATATTGTAGTGTTCTGTTTCCTGCTTTTTTCACTAAGCACCATGTTTCTTTGAGGAAGATTAGCCCTGAGCTAACGTCTGCCACCAGCCCTCCTCTTTTTGCTGAGGAAGACTGGCCCTGAGCTAACATTCGTGCCCATCTTCCTCTAGTTTATATGTGGGACGCCTACCACAGCATGGCTTCCCAAGCGGTGCATAGGTTCACGCCTGGGATCTGAACCAGTGAACCCCGGGCCACAGAAGCAGAACATGCGAACTTAACCACTGTGGCACCTGGCCGGCCCCAGCACCATGTTGTTAAGATCAATCCATGGTGCTATAATTATGTAAGTATGTCTGGCTCATTGCTTTTACCTGCTGCAAAATACTCTGTCGTGTGCCCGCAGCTTTTATCCATCACTCTCCCAGAGATGCACTTTCAGGTCTCTAGCTCCCAGCCACCGTGGTGCTGCAGTGACCCGCCATGCAGGTTTCCCTCGTGGACCTGGGTGGGAGTGTCCCCAGGATATATCGCAGCAGTTAAGTTCTGAGCCAGAGGGTGCACACATACTTAATTTGGCTAAGTAATACCAAAAGGCTCTCTGGAGGAAATGCTGTTTTCATGTTTTTCTCTTTTTGCACTAGTAATGTCAGGGTTCACTATCAGTATGTTAGCTGCATAAAATAAATTGGGTATATTTTTAAAATATTCTGAAGCAATTTATATTGCATGAGAATTAACTTCTTTGAAAGTGTGAGAATACAGGCAGTATGACAGTGTTGCTTGGTGCTAAAGCCCATTTGTATAGGCAATTCTCTGAAAGTGTTTTCAATTTCTTCCTTGGGTATTGGTTCTAATTTTTTTTTTTTGAGGAAGATTAGCCCTGAGCTAACGTCTGCCGCCAATCCTCCTCTTTTTGCTGAGGAAGACTGAGCTAACATCCTTGCCCATCTTCCTCCACTTTATATGTGGGACACCTGCTACAGCATGACCTGCCACGCTGTGCCATGTCTGAACCCAGGATCTGAACCAGCGAACCCCGGGCCACCAAGCTGAACATGTGAACTTAACTGCTGCGCCACCGGGCCGGCCCCCTTTTTTTTTTTTAAAGATTGGTACCTGAGCTAACATCTGATGCCAATCTTTTTTTTCCTCTTCTTCTTCCCAAAGCCCCCCAGTACATAGTTGCATATTCTAGTTGTGAGTGCCTCTGGTTGTGCTATGTGGGGCGCCACCTCAGCATGGCCTGATGAGAGGTGCCATGTCCACACCCAGGATCAGAACCAGCGAAACCCCAGACCATCGAAGCGGAGCCTGCAAACCTAACCACTCGGCCACGAGGCGGCCCTGGTTCTAGTAAATTTTAATGGTTCTCAATCTGATGTTGGCACCTAGGCAGGAATTACTGGGTCCATGTGATACCAAGATGTATATTTCTGTTATTTATTACTTTGTAACTTGCTGTAATACCTGAGGAGGATGCTCTGTGCGCAGTGGATGCTCAGCAACACTTGATGGACTTGCAGTTAAGTGGCTTCCAAATGCACGGAGTAGAATTTCATTCTCTGTATGTCACATAAGCCTGCTCTGGTCAATGAATGGGCTTTTTCCCTTTTTTTCATGCTCTCAAGTATTTTGCTTTTAAATTGATAGTGATGTCATGTACTTTTTGGCATTAGTTTGGCATATAGATATATATATAAATTCTCAAGGATTTTTCCCTCCTGAGCAAGCCAAGGCTGGCAAATTACTTCTTATAAATCAAGTGATACTTTTGAAGTCTGAATCATTCTGACTATCCAGAGAACATTTCTTTCCTTCCTTAATAATAGTCATTCCAAAATTGAACTTGTGTCACAAAACTGTCCTTTTCTGAATCTGTTTCAGGAACAACTAGTTCAGTGAGTGTGTGCCCCGTTCCTGACTAGTCACTGTGGTTAAGATTAGCACGTTTCCAAAAAGGAAGCTAAGCCTAAAAATAATTTAAAAAGTAAATCTTTTTCATTTCTCAAGTTTACTTGCCAAGTTACATTACACAGGTATCCTCCATTTTAAACAAGCCCACTGGGGCTGGCCCAGTGGTGCAGTGGTTAAGTGCGCACGTTCGGCTTCTCCGCGGCCCGGGGTTCGCCGGTTCAGATCCCCACTGCGGACATGGCACTGCTTGTCAAGCCATGCTGTGGTAGATGTTCCACATATAAAGTAGAGGAAGATGGGCATGGATGTGAGCTCAGGGCCAGTCTTCCTCAGCAAAAAGAGGAGGACTGGCAGTAGTTAGCTCAGGGCTAATCTTCCTCAAAAAAAACAAAAAAACAAGCCCACTGTATCTATGTTAAAATGTATGCAATCATGTAGAGGGATGCTCAAGGGTCTTCTGAAGAGTTTTTAATTGGATCTAACAAATAATTCCCTCCTCCCACCCGAGAAGTATACCACTAATTTTTTTAGTCGTTGAGAGAATAAGATTCACCCTTCAGATATTAATACTATAACTTATTTTGCTGGAATACAATTATTATATGAAAGAAAAGATATGACAGTTGGATACTAGGATCCAAAGTGTCTCAGATGCCAAAGATTTTCCCTTTCTCTGACATTTTCCAAAAGTAACCCCAAATCCTAGATGTTTGAGAAAAGTTTCCAGAAGAAAATCCTGATATGAAAGCAACTTTGTGGACTTCATCTCGTTAATTCTGGGAAGAAAAGCACACAGTCCATTTTCTAATCTTAATTTGTTGTACTTGAGTATCTTGTGGCGGCTTTTGGTATCAGTGGGAATTTGGTGCCTTAATCTATTAAATGATTCAGCAAGCATTTATTACTTTAATTATTTATTTACATTTATTTATTCCAACAGAGACATCTACTCTGTATCAGGGATACAGTGGTGGACAAGTTCAACCACAAAAAACAGTCCCTGACCTTCTCAAGCTTACATGCTAAGAGAGGGAATAGACAGCCAAGAAACAAAGGATCCAGGACTGTTAGAGCTCCCTGGGGCTGCTGTGTAGAGCCTGGAATGTGATGGGGGGGGGCGGGGCCGGGAGGGGTGAAGAGCAGTAACAGTGACAGCAGACAGAGATGACCAAGACAGACAAATGGTGGTTTGGATGAGAATGGTAGCAGCAGAGATGGAGAGAAATGGACAGATTTGGAATATAATTTGAAGTGGAGCTACACACCTCAAGGAGACTATTTTCTGTCAGGCCGCTTAGGTTAGGCTCCCTGGAAACAGACTCCGAGGTGGAGATGGGGGCAGGAGTTTCTTGAGGCGTGCTCTTGGAACACCTTAAAGGAGTGAGGAAAGTGTAACCGTGGGCTCTCCAAGACCATTTCGACTGACCCCATCTTATCAACAGAGTAATTAAGAGTTGTCTTTCAGGAACTAAGGCCCCTTGTCCAGTTCAGGCCAGGTGAGACCACCAATCCATCAACTGGGCCTGCACAAATGCTCGATAAGTGACCTTTTTGACATCAAGGAGCTGAAAACTCCACCCTTAGATCGTGGTACGACTCCGTTTTGTGAACACGCATCCTCTGAAGAAGCGTGCAGCTTGACTGTGCTTGCACAGATCATCAATCACCTCACCTCGCCTCACCTGCAGTCTTCTATCTCCACCCTTTAGACCACACTCCTCTTCATCCCATAAATTGTGCGCCAAGCCCTGGATGGAGGGGACAGATCTGAGGGCACGTGCCCCCTGTCTCTTTGCAGATTAATCTTACAAAATAAAGCTACATTTCTTTTCCCAAAAACTGATGCCACGATAATTGTCTTTTTTAATGTGCATCAGGCAAGAGAACCTCAATTTTGTACGGCAACAAAAGCAGAGTGGGGTAGACGGAGAAATGGAAATACACTCATGACAGAGGCCTCAGCTGATGTCAGAGGGAGATCTGAAGCTGAATGGCCCTTCTGATATGGTCCAAAGTGAAGCAAGGAAAGGATAGGTCTTTGTCCCCTCCTGGACCAGTCATTAGAAACGGGCTGCTCCTGGAGAGAGGACATGACCTTGGGCAAGGCAGCTCCCTTCAGAGGAGGGCAATTCCTGGAGAGAGACTCAGCTGGGAGTTGTCAGGAGCCAACACTACCAGTGGCTGGGGAAATGAGAGCCTAGATCCTAACCTGAGCATTTGGGTGGCTCATCCCACCATCCACTGGAGTACCCATAACCCTCACTTACAGAGGAAGTGGATAAGATGCTGTATTTGGACCCAGGCTGATGAAATGCTAATCTCTCATTTTAGATTCTCAAATTTGAGTGAGCATCAGAATCACCTGAGAAGTAACGTGCAGATTGCTAGACCCAATCCCTCAGGAGACTGATTCAGAGGTCTGTGGTGTGACCAGAGAATCTTCGGTATTAACGAGTATTTTAGGTTATTCTTATGTGGGAACCTGCAGATATCACTGTGAGCGAAAAAAGCATCTCACAGGATTCTGTGAATCCCCACAGATTCTGTCAGAATTCTAAGAAGCCCCCAAGATTTCCTGCCCCTCGTGTACACACCCCACATAATCCCAGGATTGTGAGTTTGGTGGATTTCACTCCTGTGATTAGATTGTATTATACGGCACAGTTGATCTTAAAGTAGGGAGATTGGTCCAGGTGGGCCTGACCTGATCATACAAACTCTTTAAAAGTGGAGAGTTTTCTCTGGCTGGTGGCAGAAGAGGGTGTCAGAGATGAGAAGCGCCAGTAGTGTTCAATGTGCTGTTGATGGCTCGAAGGGGAGGGAGTGGTAAGGAATGTGGGCAGCCTCTAGGAATGGCTTTCAGAATGGCTCCCAGCTGACAGACAGCCATGAAGCAGGGACCTCAGTCCTACAACAGCAAGGACCTGGATTCTACCGTGACAAGAATGATCTTGGAAATGACTTTTTCTCAGTGTCAGTTGACACTTTGATTAGAGCCTTGTGATACCCAGAGCAGAGAGCCCAACCACAGGCGTGCTGGACTCTGACCTACAGATCTGAGCGAATAAATGGGTGTTATTTTAAGCCACTGAGTTGGCAGTATTTGTTATGCAGCAATGGAAAATCAATATAAAAACCATTGCATTAAGCACATCCTGGAGACAGAACAGAGTAGAAATAAAGAGACTTGATTCTACCACTAGCTGGTATAGGTGAGAGCATGGCAGAGAAGGGAACCTCCCTTGAGGTTCTTCCTGGTAAAATGGAGGTGACATGCCCACCCTGCCTGCCTCATGGAATTGTGGGGGGATGCAAATCAGGTACAAGCATAAGATATGAAGAACTGAATCGTTATTACAATGTGAGCTCCAGGACTTTCATAGATTCTTCATAGGGATTCCTCTAAATTGAATGTATAGGTTTTTTTTTTTTTTTTTTTGAATGTATAGGTTTTTAAATGAAAAAATTTTTTTCTGCTTTTTTCTCCCCAAATCCTCCCAGTACATAGTTGTATATTTTTAGTTGTGGGTTCTTCCGGTTGTGCTATGTGGAACACCACCTCAGCGTGGCCTGACAAGCGGTGCCATGTCCACGTCCAGGATCCGAACCAGCGAAACCCTGGGCATCGGAAGCAGAGCATGAGAACTTACCCACTCGGCCACGGGGGCCAGCCCTGAAAAATTTCTTTGCATCCCAAAGATATACAGAAAGTACTTCTCCTGACATTAAAGCAAATAATAGAGTACCAAGCTACCCACTGGGGCTTGCCCGCCACGTGCCAACAGACTGTGGTACCCCAGTGAGCATAGATTCAAGTGCACACGGATCCTGGGAATCCTCTTCCTTGCACCTCATAAGGCTGGGTCAAGACCCTGTTAATGGGAGCAACAGGAGGCCGGGTGGGGGGGCGGCAACAGGGAGTGGAGTTACTGTATCAATCAGGATCCAGCCAGGAAATCAGAAGCCACATTAGCTATTACAACAGAGAGAATATAATGTAGAGAATACGTGTCCACTGAAGGAGCAAGAGGAAACACTGGTGTGAACAGAAATAGCTACTGCCTCCTGCTGCTGGACCAAAAGGAAGAGGTTGGGATCATCAGAGTCTAGAAATTCAGAGGAGGGGCCTCTTGGAGCTGGGATGCAGATCTTTGAGGGAGAAGCCACGCCCTATGGGTGCTGTTTCTGAGTATCATGAAAAAGCTGGAGTCTGGAGCAATTGCCACTGGGGCAAACAGCGCTGCTAGCCGTGGACTCTCTCTAGTACCCTCTATGGGCAGAACCCAATAGAGGAGCAAGCAGGCAAAAGAAAAGTATCATTTGCAGAGTCCAGCCACAGCATCGCAAAGCAGTTTATGAAAGGGTGGGTTTGGAGCTGAGAAACAATACCTTCATAACCAGCACAGGTGGTTTCCAATGCAGCCAGAGACGCCCAGGCTCACCCGCAGGACTCAAAGACGGTGTCTGGGGTAGCGAGTGAGAGGGTTGGCTTATTATCAACTCCCCTTTTGCCCTAAGAAGAGATCCACGATCTAAGGTCATCTGAAAGGAACAGCTTTCTCTCACGATAGAAACCCTGGGATGGAGATAGAGGCGTAGGGTGGGGCTCGAGAGTACTTGTTAGTCGAGTTCCTGTGAATGATGTTCTCCTGCAGAGCTGGGCTGATGGACTAAGCTTTTGCTAGAATCTCTAACAAGGTGGCTTGTCCCCTGGAGGGCACAGAGAAGAATGCCAGGAAGGGTATGAAACTATAGGAAAATCATTGTGCATTTTCTTGGAATTTCCATTTTTTCTGTAAAGTTTTTAGGGAAAATACTTTCATATTAAGAAAATGTTTTACATAATGGGGTACAAGATTTACTTTTAAAGATAATGTATCAGATATCGAAGCAATGTGTGTTTGCAGTAGGCCACTTCAACTGCCACCTCTCCTCCCAGAGCCCTTGATAAGTTTGGGAATCACTCCTAGTATCAAGATCTGTCATCTGAATTTTTTAACACTCAAGGAGGGGGTCTTTTTGTCTGAAAAGGACTATTTATAGTGTCTTTTTTTTTTGTATTTGAAATTACAAATATTTAAAAGTTAATTTTCCTAAGCTTTATGTTAAATTCAGAAATCCGGTTAGACTTTTTGTAAACTTAATAAACAGGAACAATCATCTTTAATCCTTCTCAGATTAATGTTAGATTAACTCAATTTGAACAGATTAAATTCTCCCAAACATTGGTCCCACTTACAAACTTAATTAAATCCCCTGAAACATTTTAAACTGCATTTATACATATAATATATTTAATTTTCTTAAGTGCTTCAAATGGTCAACAAGGCTAGTTTATGACCTAACAAGTGAAACTTTTCTAAGCACTTAGATAACTCTTGTACATTCAGTAAATTAAATTAAATATGGTTATCTTTTTGTTCTTTTAAATGCTTCGATATTTGTTAAATATTTCTTTAAGGTTTCTTTGTCTTTTTTTTAAGAGGAAGGAGAACAAGCTCTGTCTCTTCTTTTTTTGAAGATTGGCACCTGAGCTGACATCTGTTGCCAATCTTCTTTTCTTCTTCTTCCTCTTCCTCTTCTTCTCCCCAAAGCCCCCCAGCATATAGTTGTATATTCTAGCTGTGAGAGCCTCTGGTTGTGCTACGTGGGATGCCGCCTCAGCATGGCCTGATGAGCGGTGCCATGTCCGCCCCCAGGATGAGAACCCGCGAAGCCCTGGGCCACCAAAGTGGAGGAGCCGCGAATTTAACCACTCAGCCACGGGGCCGGCCCCTCTTTTGCTTTTCAACCTAAAATTACAAGTCAAAAACCAATTGCACCTTCAAACTGAAGTCACGAGCTACTCCATCAGATTTTCTAATCTGTCATATCTCTACACTTTGAATAACCCTTTAAATAATACCTGCAGATTGTCCTAGGGATTACAAAACCGCTTCCTGCAGTGAATATGAAGCTGTTAGCTCTACGGCTTTGAGTTGCTTCTTCATCTCTATTCTATTCTAGTCTTTTCCAGGGTTAAAAGGCATTCACCCAATTACAGGGAGCAATTGTACCATCTTGGATGGGTCCAGATTACAGGAATAACCATTCCTGACTATGACATTGTTGGGATTTAGACCAGGCTCCATGTCACAGACCCTTTTTATAACATTTGTGGAGATGGAGTTTTGCAACCCCCTCTGGGGGTTTAACCAATTTATTTTCTGGCTCCTTCAGTTCTATATTCTTCCCTTTTCTCCTCTTCTCTGATATTTTAGCACCTTCTCTTGTCTGAATCTGGTCACAGTTTAAAGACATTTTAATTTCTTATCTTCCGGCTCTTCCAACAGAGCATTGTATTCTTGCTAGCAGCAAGATGGCAGATGTGGGTACCAGTGGGAGATGGCCTTCAATCTCTGCCTCTGGACATAACCTCAGGTGCAAAAAATAAATGCTTACTCAATGCAAATGAGCCAGTGCATTCACTGGAGGAGCAAGGTGAAGCACGAGTCAGCATCCCTCTCCCACTCTTATTTTCCTTCCCGTTGTTGCCATTGAAGGGATGTAAAATTTGTGCTAATCAGGCAGGGCAGAAGAGAATAAGCGGGGCCGGCCCCATGGCCGACTGGTTGGGTTCACGCACTCCGCTTCGGCAGCCCAGGATTTGGCTAGACCTGATCCTGGGCACAGACATGGCACCGCTCATCAGGCTATGCTGAGGTGATGTCCCACATGCCACAACTAGAGGGACCCACAACTAGAATACACAACTATGTGCTGGGGGCAATTTGGGGAGAAGAAGGTACAGTAAAAAATTAAAACAAACAAACAAACAAAAAAAGAAGAGAATAAGGGGCTTGGCTCTAAAAACGCCTCCTGACATATCCCAGGAGGGGTTAGAGCTTGGGGTATGGCTTCAAACAGATGGGGATTTGAATCTTGCGCCCACTACTTGAGAAAAGCATGACTATGGGAAAGTCATCAAACCTCTCCTATCCTATTTTCTCAACCTTAAAGTACCCAATTCACGGGATTATTGTTATAATCCTGTGAAATTATGAACATAAAGCAGACAGCATTGTGCCCGGCACATGGTTTACTGCAGTGCCAATTTATCGATTGACTTTTGTAGTCCATATACTTCTTGCTCAGTGTGCTTTCCCCAGCACCTAGTGATTAGGATCCAGGCTGCCCCAGGGAGAGAAGCCAAGGTGTCCTGGCCTACATGCCGATCTATACCACCCTCCAGGAAGTACAGGACGTCCTGACCTGATTCATCCTGACCTGATTCATATCTAAAGTTATATGACCACCCGATAACTAGACCCCACCTGCACTGATACCATTTTAGTGACTTTTTTACATGATCTTTTGTTTGTCTAGTAAAAAATAACTCACATGCCTGTGCCTTATAAATTTAGCCCTACCCTCAACCCATTGCAGCTCTTCACTGCCCCTGGGTCCTGTCCCCATGCTATTCTGAGAATAAAGGAGCACCAATACCAGACTTTGAGAGTCCAAGAAATCTTTCCTTCGACTCTTCAGCTCACCGAGCCCGCATCACCTAGCTCAGGGCCTGGTAGCAGGACTAGTTTGGGCTATCCTATCCATGACAATATGTGGGCCATTCTTCTTCAGCTGTTGGAGCTGTTGATGCTGGATATTACTTGTACCTGAACGACTTGCTTAGGGGCTGTATATGGAGCATTGGTGTTACGTCAGTGCTATGGTGATTGCTTTGTATAATGCATGCTTATGCTGTTGGAATAAGGGCAAAGCCACAGTGATGTGTATAAGGAGTGAGGTCATACCTGAGGGTGGGACCTCTATTCCGGAATTGGGTTGGAGAAGTGTAGGTGGGTGGCAGAATGGGGATCTTTCTTTCTCTTGGACTTGACCACGGAGATGTCAAGATGACTGGGGTGAGATTGTGAGCAGGAGGTCTTTACATGACACCCTCTGCATGGCCTCCTTCTCTCTTGAGTCCCAACCCTACCTTATTCTAATTGCCACGTGAGATAGCGACACTGGCTCCAACGGCCTGGGACCTCTCCTCTCTCTTGGCCATTAACCTGTGACCCCGGATTCTCAGCTTCATTGCTGTTGATTCTTTGTTTCAGGGAGCTGTCGTGGGAGTTGTAGGAGGGTTAGCAGCACGCTATTGTTGGAACTGGAGCAGGGACGAAGCAAATGCTCTCCTCACTAGATGCCAGTAGCAGCTCTCCAGTTGTGACTGTAAAAAATGTCTCCAGGGGCCAGCCCGGTGGCGCAGCAGTTAAGTGCACACGTTCCACTTTGGCGGCTTGGGGTTCACTGGTTTGGGTCCAGGTGCGGACATGGCACCACTCAGCAAGCCAGGCTGTGGCAGGCGTTCCACATATAAAGTAGAGGAAGATGGGCACGGATATTAGCTCAGGGCCAGTCTTGCTCAGCAAAACAGAGGAAGATTGGCAGCAGATGTTAGCTCAGGGCTAATCTTCCTCAAAAAAAAAAAAAGTCTCTAGACATTGCCAAGTGTTTCCCAGGGAAATACGGTTGAGAACCGCTGAACTAGACTGTTTCGTAGGTTTTCTGTGTTTACTTCCCCTGTGTGCACTTTGACATTTTGTAAAGTCTTCTCAAAAATTCTATCCTTTCTCAACTGTGCTAAGGAGTAAGGAAGTGTTTCCTGGATATGCACAAACCAGGTCCTTAAAGGAGGAACAAGCAGACCTTGGAAGCAACTGGGGTTGATGGTGACCATAGGCATCAAAGCGAAAGAATCTTGAGGAAATGAAAAACATCTGTTTCCCGCCTGGAGCTTCTCTTCAGACTTTGACACTTTGAGAGGGATGGTGGTTTTGCTTATGGTGCTCCTCTCATGAGTTTCTAGATTGTTTTTTTCACTAGAGGCAGGTGCACATTCCAGAAGTTCTGAATAAATGTTGCGCCACTTTACTGAGTCCTAATTAGAGCTGAGTTTTATAGTTTTTAACTGGGAGGGAGAAAGACAAAGGATAAAAGTTTAACATGGCTGAAAGCCCAAGAAATAAATTTGCAAAGCCCTTTATGGCCTTTCCAGCTATAGCAGAAATTAAGAGAGAATGACGGTGCCGCTTCCTGATGGCCAAGCATCTGGAAATGTTTTTGCCTTGTTTTCGTGGGCACCATGGCTGACTCACAAGGGACCCCCCCTCTTGGCGTCTTTTACATGGAGTACTAGTTGCAATTCGTTGGCACAAAGAAGATTTACGGATCTTTCAGTCCCCGCACTTTCCTTTCTTTGTCTTGTGAAACATCCCATCCAGGCCCTGAAATGTGAGCCAACAGAACAACACAGTGGGGTGGCCTGCAAAGCAGGTGCGAAGTTTTGGAAAACTTTCCCAATACCAGTATCTCTGGACAGATGACAACTCAATAAATGTGTGTCCTAGGGCTAATAGGCATTTTTTGAACTTGAGATATTGTGGAATAGGTAAGGGTTTAGCTACGGGACAGTTTTCATATTAAGTTGAGTTCAAGAAACATTATTAAATGATGCAAAGGTTTGGGCTAGACGTTGGATAGGGGAGGGGAGGTTGGTCAGGCAAGATTGCTTTCGGGAACACACTCAATTTGTAAGGGAGTGAAGTCAGGCATGAATATAACTATGATGTACTTTAATACTCTGTAGCTGGCCAAAGGCTATGGGAGAGATGAGGAGGGAGAGACTCTTTCTGGTTCAGAAGAATGTGGGATGGCCCCGTGGAGGAGGAAGCATTTGAGCTGAGTCCTGAAGCTGTGTAGGAATTTGTCAGATGGCTGGTGGTGGATGGGCCCTGCAGCAGGGAAGAATGGAATAGGATAAGCAAAGGAACAGAGACGGGAAGGAGCAGGACATTGGCGTTTAAGATAGGTTAAAGTGGTGCTTTTTTTATCCACTACAGATAGTAGTGGAAGATAAGGCTGGATAGACACATAATAGGTGTTCAATAAATATCTGTTAAATGAATACATTAAAAGTACATTGTAGTCGTATTACAGAGGCTTTGAATGCCAAGTTAAAGGGTTTGGACTTTCTCCTGTAAGCAGTGTGCGGCAGAGAGCGTTGAAAACTTTTGAGCAGGAAGGTAACATCAGATTTTTACCTTAGGAAGATTAAATTGGCAAATGCAGGTAGCATGGATTGCAGCAGAGTTTCCAAAATATGGTAGGTGCACCACTGGTGGTACACAGGATGATTTTAGGTGGGCTGTGCAGGGCTGACGCTCAGCTGGTAAGAAACGACAGAGACCTACTGCTCGATCAGGGCGCCTCTGCCATCTGGACTGTAAATGTTTCCTGCATCACCCCTAGGCACATGGACACATTTAAAGTGTTAATAGTTATATTCAACTGTGAACTTAAAAACTACTGTATAATATAAAATTTTCTCTTAAAACACATTTATTTATGAAGAAAAATGAGTTAATGTAAAGAAAAAATTAAATAATAGAATATAGGTGGTGTAGGGGATCAGAATTAGCCACCCCAAAATGTGTCTCT
Organism: Equus quagga; assembly: GCF_021613505.1. NCBI lineage: Eukaryota > Metazoa > Chordata > Mammalia > Perissodactyla > Equidae > Equus > Equus quagga. The sequence continues at coordinate 2,622,749 of NW_025796728.1, read as the reverse complement.
TTGCCTTGACTATTTTTTTTTTTTGCTGAAGATTTGCCTCGAGCTAACATCTGTGCCAATCTTCCTCTATTTTGTATGTGGATCACTGCCACAGCATGGCTGCCAGTGGGTGGTGCAGATCTCTGCCCAGAAACAGAACCCAGGCCACCAAAGCAGAGCACGCCAAACTTAACTACTAGCCCATGGGGCTGGCCCCTGCCTTGATTATTTTTAAGAACAGAAGACTCTGAAAGAAACTTTGACCTTCCCTGTAACTGCTTAAAAGAATTTAAGATAAAAGGCCTATCCCCAGGACAGGCCATCACCATAGATAACTCTAGGTATCAATAGATTGCGAGGGTCCTTGCTAAGCTCATTCTCTCTCTCTCTCTCTCTCTTTTTTTTTTCCCCAGAGGAAGATTAGTCATAAGCTAACATCTGTGCCAACCTTCCTCTATTTTATGTGGGATGCCACCACAGCATGGCTTGATGAGCAGTGCATAGGTCTGCACTCGGGATCCAAACCCATGAGCCCTGGACGACCAAAGTGGACTGCACGAACTTAAACACTTGCCACCAGGCTGCCCTTATGAGCCCATTCTTATCAAAGTTCTGTCTATCAAACATATGTTTTTCCATTTCCATGTGAATTGCCTTCCTCCCCTTTGAAGACCCAAACCACTACCCACAAAGCCCTCCTTTGTCTTGAGCTGAAGATGGTATTTAGGTGGTGGGATTCAGCCATTCTGACGAGTTACTCACTTTTCTTGGGTTTCTTCCATGTATGCATGTTATAAAGCTGTGTTTGATTTTCTCCTGTTATTCTGTCTCATGTCAATTTAATTCTTAGACCAACCAGACGACCTAGAGGGTAGAGGAATTGTCTTCCTCCCCTATAGTGGATAAGCAAAAGTCCTGAAGACGGCATGTGAATGGTTGAAGTTTGGGAAATGCTGGATCAGAAGAACAAGAGATTAGAGGAAGATGACCGGTTAACAGCCATTTGGTCTACCTTCTGAGCAGTCAGCTAGATCATGACCAGTCTTTGGCCTGTGGTATAACAAATTTGCAGGGTTGAGCCCACCCAACATGTTTGTGTGGGGGACTGGAATTGGCCACCCCAAGATATGTCTCTTTGGCATGAGGATTATTTGGGGCTGGTTACTTTTAAAAACAACAGCAGACAGGAAAGACACTCTGAAAAGTAGAATTTACTTACCCTTTGTTAAGAGACATTTACGTTTGTAAAGGAAATCTCCATCTGTAAAGGTATCTCCCTCTCTGTACCAGGAAAAAGGGGTAATGACCTTATCTCTAGAAACTCTTAATCAATGCAGAAGGCAAGGACTTAAATCTGCATAATAACCTTACTCTTGTTTACTGTACTTGTCTGGTAACTGACTCCCCCTATCCCCAACATCCTCCTTTGTCTTTAGCTAAAGATGATATTTAAGGTGGTGGCTTCAGCCATTTTGGCTAGTTGCTCAGGTTGCCTGAGCCTCTCCCATGTATACATGTTATAAAGCTTTGTTTAATTTTCTCCTGTTTTCTGTCTCATGTGAATTTAATTCATTCTCCAGCCAGAAGGACCCAGAGCAGGTAGAGGAAATGTCTTCCTCCTCTACAATTGCGTTTTACCTTTACTGTGCAAGAAAAGCTCTATTCCAGTTAAAGGCATTTTAGGCATTAGGGAGCAAAGTGGAGAAAACTTGTGGGGCCAGAGGAATCCCAAAATATCAGGTTAGGCTTTTTGGCTATGGGAAGGCAAAAGTTAAGACCGTTTTAGACTGAATTTGTGGGGAGCGGAGGTAGCTAGAAGGAAAGTCTTTAGTCTCTTCTCTCCAAGGGTAACTGCTCACCCAGAGAACCATCCCCACCCAGCTCTGGCTGGATCTCTATCTGCCTGTGTATGCATAAACTCTCTCTCCAAGCACATGCAAGAGGTCCACCACTGTGGTTGCCCCTGGGGCAGGGAAACTAACAACAGGCATGGGAAGAGGATTACTTTACACTTATCTTCTACATTCTTTATGATACACGTGTATTTTCTGTTCAAAATACAAATTTTAAAAATTAAAATTCAAACATATGTATTACACATATGTTTGATAAAGTTGAGATCATACTTTGTACACTGTTTTGTATCTTCCTTGACCATTTAAGATAATTTCATGAGCATTTCCCCATATTCGATACCCTTTCAAAAATATCTTCCAGGGGTTGGCCTGGTGGCACAGTGGTTAAGTGTGCACATTCCACTTCAGGGGTCCGGGATTCGCTGGTTCGGATCCCAGGTGGGGACATGGCACAGCTTGGCAGGCGATGCTGTGTCGGGCGTCCCACATATAAAGTAGAGGAAGATGGGCATGGATGTTAACTCAGGGACAGTCTTCCTCAGCAAAAAGAGGAGGATTGGCAGCAGATGTTAGCTCAGGGCTGATCTTCCTCAAAAAAAAAAAAAAATTCCATTTGGAAGTGTGTGCCATAATTTAGTCATTCCCAGTGTTGGACCTTTATATTGTACCCAATGTTTTGGACAGATAATGAAGTTGTTAGAAATACGGGGCCGGCCTGATGGCACAGCCGGTTAAATTGGCACGTTCTGCTTCGGTGGCCCGGGGTTCGCTGGTTCAGATCCCGGGTGTGGACGTGGCACTGCTTGTCAAGCCATGCTGTGGTAGGCGTCCCACATATAAAGCAGAGGAAGATGGGCACGAATGTTAGCTCAGGGCCAGTCTTCCTCAGCAAAAAGAGGAGGACTGGCAGTAGTTAGCTCAGATCTAATCTTCCTCAAAAAAACAAAACAAAAAAAAGAACACGAATGAATCTCTATGACTTTAAGGACGGTTTCTTAAGTAAAATGAAAAGAGTCTCCCTCATTTTAGCATTACAATTGGCCAAATAATTCCTGCTTTTGGGGGGTTTGACAAAAGGAAGGGTGGCAGGGGACTTAGTGGGTTGGAGAGAGACCTCTTTGCCTGGGTGTTCAAGTTCTTGTTGTTAGCGAAACGAAAGTGGGTTCCCTCCTGGGGAGTTAAATCAGACTCTCCACCAGAAGCAGTTGTCTCACAAAGTACATTTGTGGCCAATAGGAGACCAGGAGGAATCATTTCCAGAGTCATGGAGTCCCTGAACAAAGGGAAGCAGGGACATTTATTTTGGATGCGGGATGAATATTCAAAAGGGAGAGGTGAGTATCCTCTTGCGCAGGCTCAGTTGGAAACATGTTTCCATATACACTGCAGGTGACTGTAGTAAGCCCTAAGCTCCTCCTGGAGAGATCTTAATATTAAAAATAAGGCAAAGGTCATAGCCGTAGCTCTCTGGTGAGGCTTGGTCTGGTTCAGGGTGGTTGGTGACTGCATCTCCTTAACGTAACAACAGGAAAAAAAACAGTTTGGAAAAACAGTTAAAATATCCAAACCCACTCTTGAGTTCCTTGGGGTGACTAGTCAGTGACATTGTCAGGAATAGATATTTATTTTTTTTTTCTGCCCCATCTCCCCAACCCCCCATACATAGTTGTATATCTTAGTTGCAGGTCCTAGTTGTGGCATGTGGGATGCCACCTCAACACAGCCCAACGAGCGGGGCCGTGTCCTCGCCCAGGATCCGAACCAGCGAAACCCTGGGCCACCGCAGCGGAGCACGGGAACTTAACCACTCGGCCACGGGGCCAGCCCCAAGAATAGATATTTAAAAAGCACATCTTTATTAAGATATAATTTACATAGCATAAAGTCCACCTTCTTAAAATGCACAATTCAGTGGGTTTCTAAAAAAATGTGTATTTACAAAATAGCACAACCATCAACACTCATTCCAGAACATGCTCATCATCCCCAAAAGAAACCCATACTCATTGGTAGTCTTTCCCCATTTCCACCTCCCCTTGCCCCTGACAATCACAAATCTACTTTCTGCCTCTATGGACTTGCCCATTCTGGACATTTCACATACATAGAATCACACAATAGCTGGCCTTTTATGACTGGCTTCTTTCACTTAATATAATGTTTGCAAGATTCATTCATGCTGTAGCATATATTAGGAAAGCAATTTTTAAAAAACCACTTGTCTTCTTCATTAAAAAAAGCCAATTTCTAATTAGCTTCTGAGAGGCATAACAGCCCTGCGTTCTTCCTGGAGAGGTGGCTCCTCTCTCCTCCCCCCGACCCCGCTGCTCCTCTCCCCTCCCCCCTTCTCCTCTCCCCCTCCCTCCCTCCCACTCTCTTTCTTTCTTATGGAAAATAACCATCTGCCTGCTCAGAGTTCTCCAGGTCTTAGCACATCTCGACCATCCTGTCCTTCACCTCTTTCTCCTTTTCTGCCCCAGTCCCCATTTTCTCCAGGCTAATTTTAAAAAACAAGAAGGAACAACCTCTTTTTTTAGCACAGAGCTTTCTCGGCTGTATCTGCTGACTGGCCATAGGGAAATTCACCTTACTCTGGGAAAACCAGTGGAGGACTTCCTCCCCGGACAACGTTGTATGAAGGGCAGGTGAGCACTTTTTGTGCAGAAAGCCAGAATTTTCTTAACTAACCTAGAAACATGCGTTTACTCAGTACATGGGACTATATAAAATGCTCTATGAAATATAAAGATGAGAAAACCAAAGACCTGCTTTAGGTAGCTTATATTCTATGAAAGGATCTAAAACATTCTTGATAATATTACTTCATAGTTGTTCATGGACTATACTCCTTCTAGATAGTGAAGTCCTCAAGGGCTGGAACCATGTTCTATGAATATTTCCAACACCTATAGTGCTTTGCACAAATCTTTACAATGCGAGGCCTTCTTTTTGTTAGGATGCCCTAAAGTAAATGTACATAGAAGTAAGTGCTGAGAAAGGTCAGATGAGGGATGGGTTACTCCTGGCTGGAAAGATCCAAGAAGGCTTCATGGAGAAAATGGTTTCTGTGGTAAGCTGTGAAGGATGAATGGGATTCAGGCACATGGAGTTGGAAAGAGACTTCTAGGAAAAGAGGACATGTGCAGAGGCGAAACAGTGTGAGGCATGAGCAAAGGGAACGAAGACTTAATTTTGCAATGAAAAAGGAAAGTAGAGAAAGTCATGTCAGATGACCTAAACTTCCAAGTAAGGAAAGAAGCAGGGGTGTCTTCAAAGAAGGAAAGCAGCCGGGGTGGAATTTGGGTCTAAAGGGGTGTGGAAAAGGTTAGATTGTAGGATGTGGGCTAGAAACTCTAACAGACATTAAGACCCGAGATCTTGAGGTGTTAGTGGGTCACACAAATGGAGGTGTCTACAAATACGGGATCATCTATGCTATAATTCAACTGATTTCTTAAGTATATTGGTGGATATAATATTTTAAATTTTAATAATTTACATTCTATTAAAAATTAAAATATAGTATACAGTCATTTACTCATCATTTATTCAACAAGTATTATTAAACACTGTTTCAGACTCTGAGGGCACAGCAGTGAACAAAATAGATAAGATTCCTGCATTTTTAAACATTTACATCTAGTAGGGAGAGGCAGACAAAAAAAAAAAAAACCCAAGTAGCACAAACGTGTATAATATTAGCAGAAACAAGTAGAGTTAAACATCATTAGTTCAAAACTGTTTATTCATAATAATAGACAAATATTAGCAAGGGCTGTTTTCTAGCTAACTAATCAAAAATTGTTTCCTAATACAAGTATTAGAAAATCCAAACAGTTCCTTCAAAGTCTGTTTTCTCTAGCGCTTCATGTGTCAAATTAACAAGGTTTTATTGCATTAAGGCAGGAAGTTATTCAGCACAATATGAAAGACAATTTTAAAATGTTCGGGACACTTCAGCGCAAAGTATATTTGTAATGAATGTCCAGAGAATCATGCTGGCAGTCCATAAAGTCTTGGTAACAATACATAACACTGTAATTTTTTCTTCTTGAATGTATTTATCTACAAGTCTAGACGCCTAAGATGCAAAGATACATAAGACACCATTTCTACTTTCAAAGCGCTCCCAGTCTGGAGGAGAAAAGAATCCATTAGAAAGCTAACAAAATACACTGTATAATAACTGATCCCAGGACTGAGGAAGGCGTGCTGAGCTTGCCTTGAGGGCTAGGGAGCCGTCACGACTCTCACAATAACTACTGAATCTGGCCCTGAAGGACGGGGGTGGAGAGGTCCGTCTGCTCAGGTCGAAGGAACTGCATCAACAAAGGTCAGGAGGAAGTAGGTCTAGAGAAAAGGAGCTAATATTTATTGAGTTCCATGCACGTTTGGAACGTAGTAGATACATTATCAACGTTTGTTCAGTGAATAGGCGTCCTTGTTAGGAAAGGATCATTACCGCCATTTGGTAGATAAAGAAACCGAGGTGCAGAGAGATTAAGTAATAGTTCTAAAGTCACATAGCTACGTGTGGTAGTGTAAGATATTGACCTCAGGCTGTCTGCCGAAGAAATGTAAGTTTCTTTGTCCTGTCCCGTTGTGTGGCTCAAGTGCCCACGTGTGGCTAAAGTACAGGGTGTCTAGTGAGGGAGTAGAGTAGGCATTGTAGCCAGAGGTGAACTTAGAAACCGAGTTGGGACACTTACTGCAGCAGTCCCTGAAAGACATTCTAAAGAATGTACACTGTCCTTAATGGGAAGCCACCAAAGATCTTGAAGTAGGGCAGTGACGTCATCAATCTTTTTTTCAGGAAGACAAGTGTGATGGATTGGAAGTTGGGGGGGCGGTGGGGATGCGGGCAGTGGCTATGACAGTAGATTGGTAGACAAGCTAAGAAATGCTATCGCACAGAGCTGGTGAGGAGCAATGTGAGACTGAGAGGCGGCTGTAGCCGTGGAAATGGAGACTAAGGGGCTCGACGCCTGGAGAGTTATCAGAGGAGGAGTCACCAGCACTCACCAGCCAGATCATTCGAGGGCAGGGAAAGGATGCCCGATGCTGCTGGGATTTCTAGCTCTGGTGAAGGAAGATCCCATTAGCTGAAATGGGATATAAGAAGAGGAATGCAGAGGCTGGCCCAGTGGCATAGTAGGTAAGTTTGCACACTCCACTTTGGTGGCTGGGGATTTGTGGGCCCAGATCCCAGGTGCAGACCTACACGCAGTTCATCAAGCTATGCTGCAGGAGCATCCTGCATACAAAATAGAGGAAGATGGGCACAGATGCCAGCTCAGCAACAATCTTCTTCAAGCAAAAAGAGGAAAGATTGGCAACACATGTTAGCTCAGGGCCAATCTTTCTCACCAAAAAAAAGAAAGAAAGAAAGAAAAGAAAAGGAATGCATTTGGTGGGCAGAAGATAATATTTTGGACAGTTTGAGTGGAGACATCCAAAGAGAGATGTATAATGGACAGTGGGAAATATGAGATGAGAGCAAAGGAGAGTGGCTGGATTAAGAAAGTGTTGGGAATCATCAGTCTCTACGAGACAGTTGAGGCCAGAAGGATGAGAGGGCCGGGGGAGGTATAGAATGGGAGAAGAGATGAGAAGACAAGGGGAGGTCAGCAAATGAAGCTAGGGAAGAAAGGGCAGAGTTGTAGAAGGAGGACCAGAGGGAGATGGGTTATGGAAGCCAAGGGAAGAGGCTAGGAGAGGTGAACTGGGCTGAATGAAGGTTCTTGGTGACCTCTCCGAGCCCGGCTTCCCAGGAGAGCATGGGACAGAAGCCGGGTTTAGGATTGAGGACTGAGTGGATGCTTAGGCAGCAGGAAATGTGAGTACAGTCTATTCTCCGAACATTGCACGGCAACAAACTCTGGATAACTCGAGAGGAGTAGAGAGTAGAGAGAGATCTTAGTGAGATCCCGTGGGAAGTTTTGGAGCTGGCAGCTGCCTTGGTCAGCCACTGCAGAAGAAAAGCGAGTGAAGCAGAGTCCTCTCTGCTTCACTGTTGGGCAAAGCGGCTTTCCTAACATGGAGGGGAGAATCAGACTTAGCAGGAGCCTCCTTTTCATCACTGTTAAAAGACTGCAATATTGCTGTTCCCCAGGCATGTCCTACTGATTGTTTTATAATGGTGTTCTCTTTGGAAGGGATAAAAATAGGACTGGACTCGTAGCAGAGGGCAGAAGCAGGTAGCTTAGTGCCTCAGTTCGTGAGCCAGGCTGCCTAGACTCAAAGCCCGGCTCTGTCACTTACTGTGTGAACTTAGGTAAGTTATGTAAGCTCTCTGTGGCCCAGTTTCATCATCTGAAAACAGGAGTCATAATAATGCCACCTCAGGGGCTTGTTGGGAGCATTATTTGATTCAATAAATCAATAAGAAGAACTCAGAACAGAGTCAGAACCTGGCATACAGTCAGCCCCATGAAAGTATTAGCTACTATTGTTAATAGTTATTCCAAGCATTTGGGGCATCAGTGTTGGAAAGACCCTGGGGTCTTTCCACTTGTCACCAGCCTGTGCTGCTGCTCTGATTGCTTTGGCTATTCTTCAACAACATGAAGTTCTTTTAGTTTTGCGTATAACAGACCCTGCAAATTAATATTTGCTTTTCAAGATTAGCAGAGGCTGTTCTTAGGTGGAAAAACAATGGCTTCTCCTGCGGAGTAAGAAGGAAGAAGACACCTGTTAGGAGAAACTGGTTTCGGTGCAGTAAAACTCTGAAGCACGGTGCTTATGACAAAACCAAACAATTATAATATGGGTGGGGGTCTGTGTGCTATGAAATGTGACTCTTTTGGTATATTTTAACTAGCTGGGGAAGCTATATTTTTGCTTCTTATCTCTCTTAAAGCATTCACCCTCTAGAATACTCCAAGCACTAAAGTTAAACATCTGGTGCCAGGCAGGATGCAAAAATAACCTTTTATCTCGCTGCTATTTTTGATGGCAACCAGGCTGTTAGATGTTTGGAATTGCTCTCCCTCACTGCCACCTGCTGGTGAAGGCCCAGCACAACCCTCATTCCGCCAACCGCACTGGTGGGCTTCTGATTGAATGCCCCGCAGAGGCTGCAAAAAGAGACCCTGATTTCTTCCTATTAAGAAAATACATTGTCGGGGTTTTTTGTTTTGTTTTAGGATTGGCACCTGAGCTAACAACTGTTGCCAATCTTTTTTTTGTTTCTGTTTTATCTGCCCAAATCCCCCCGGTATGTAGCTGTATATCTTAATTGCAGGTCCTTCTAGTTGTGGCATGTGGGACTCCGCCTCAACATGTGCCATATCTGCGCCCAGGACCCGAGCTGGTGAAACCCCAGGCCACCAAAGCAGAGCGTGCAAAGTTAACCACTGGGCCACCGGGCTGGCCCCATACATGGTCGTTTTAACTTACATCCAGGGCCAGCTCCTGCTTTTGTGGGACCTGTAGCTTATTCATTTGAGGGACAGTCTTTAAGGTGAAAGAATACCAACTCACAAATACAGAATCAGGTACGGCAGAGATGATCTATTTTAAAATGAGAAAAGATGTGAGAGCAAATTTTCTTTACAGCGTCTAATCTTGAATACCGTTTGAACTGACAGCACTTATTAACCAGTTTGTCTCCATGACCCCCTCGTGTGGGTACACTATGATTTCTGTTATATTTTGAGATGGCAGTATTTCATGTCAAATTAGCAAGAAGGTTAAATATTTTCCCAATAAAATATACTTTTACCGCTCTTCATTGATGGGATTATCAAACAATCTGAAGACTGCTTTATTTCTTCTATCTGAAATCTGTCTCTTCCTCTTGATGACTTACTGCTTTTGCTATAATCTGAATTTTTTGGGTCACAATTTGCGTCTCAATGTCGGACTAATTTCTATTCATTTTATTCTTCATAGTAACCTCTTTTGTTTCATATTCCACTAATTTTTTACCTGAGTGTTCTCTCAAAATGCTAACTATGTGAGGTGATGGATGTGTCAGCTAACTTTATTGTGGTAATCGTTTCACAATAAATATGTATATCATATCACCACCTTGTACACCTTAAATTTATACAACTTTGATGCTACTCAGCCGTAAAAAAAGATGAAATCGTCCCATTCACAATCACATGGATGGACCTGGAGGGCATTACGTTCAGCGAAATAAGCCAGATAGAGAAAGACAAACACTGTATGATTTCACTCACATGTGGAAGAGAAACAAACTTACGGACAAAGAGAGCAGATTAGTGGTTACTGCGGGGAGAGGGTGGAGGGTGGGCACAAGTGGTGAAGGGGCACACTTATATGGCGTATGACAAATAATAATGTACAACTGAAAGTTCACAATGTTGTAAACTATTATGACCGCAATGAAAAAAAGAACGCTCGCACACTTTTCACTCTAAAAAAAAATTTATACAACTTTGTCAGTTATATCTTGGTAAAGCTAGGAAAAAAATGTTCTTTCAGTTCTTTAACAAATAAATGATAAGAAGTCAAATGATGTCTGTCGCTTCTCACTTGTTTTACTGAAACTTTGCAGAACAACTTTCCAAACTACAGCTGACACCAGACACGCTCCACTCAATTTCTCCTTAGCAGGATCCCAAAACTGCCTGCAGCCACTTTAATGCCCTTGATGAGGGAAATGTGACAGATAGGAAGCTGGAGTGGAAAGGGACAGCTGTCTGAACCCATTGTGGCTGAAATACCTTACTTTTGGAAATGTTATGTAAATTTATGGCCCTGTGAGCCCATTCCCCGGGTCAGCACGGGGGTCGTTGACTCCATCGGACACCTTCCGCACCTCACTGTTCATCCTTCTGTGCCCAGGAGGTGCCAGGGTTTAGGGATCATTTTTTATTACTTATGATTCCATTCTGTTGCTTCTGTCCGTGCAGAAAACTGCTTTAATTTAGGTCAAATGGATGGAATATCAGTCTAAAATAGAGAAAATGTGGAATTAGGAATTACTTTTAAGTGTACATTTTAAGGTGTGAACTAAAAAACAAGAGACTGGTCTGTTTTCGTCCATGCAATAACTTGACCTTGGATAAGTCACTTATTCGTCTGTAAAGTGAGAGAGCTGGGGTATCTGCTGAGCTAAATGCTCATAAACGCTGGTAAAAAAATTTAGCTACAGTCAGCTACATGCTGATCTTAGATGATCTCTGAGATCCCTTTAAATTGTAAAATTCTGTGAACTTGATGTACATATAGAACACACTAGGCTGTTTCCGAGAAGACAGCAAATCAGAATTTCTTTAAAAGAAAATGAACTTGTAATATTATTTGTAATTAGTGTGATCATTTCTAGTTTATTTATTTATTTATTTTGAGGAGGATTAGCCCTGAGCTAACTGCCGCCAATCCTCCTCTTTTTGCTGAGGAAGACTGGCCCTGAGCTAACATCCGTGCCCATCTTCCTCTACTCTATATGTGGGACGTCTACCACAGCATGGCTTGCCGAGCGGTGCCATGTCTGCACCCAGGATCCAAACTGGTGAACCCTGGGCTGGTGCAGTGGAATGTGCAAACTTAACCACTGCGCTACCGGCCTGGCCCTGTTTGATCATTTCCATTGGTATGCTGCTAGGCTTGAAAATTTTGGTTTTAATAAATGGGCTAAACATTTGCTCTAATCGGAACATCGTATATATTGTTAATTGGCCTAGAAACCCACATTCTTCTGTTATGGTATACAGCCCACTTCCACAGTGGTTACCACTGATTAAATATCGTCAAGTTAACATTGTGCGTATATATGTATATATTACCAGGCAAAAATAATATACGTATATGTTACCTAATCCTTGTATCGTTAGGCTTTCTTTTTACTTTTGAAAATTTGCCGCCTTCTAGGGAAAAAGTACTGTTTTAAAAATAATTTAAATGAAAATGTCTTTTTGTCATAATCTGCTTTGTAGTCCCAAATTTTATAGCCTCTTGGAAAAGACTGATGCTATTTCCACCATGGCCAGCCAGTTTACAAGGCTTTAGCTTCCTGAACGCAGGTGTTGAGGCCCCCGTGTGTTGGGGCACCTGTTCATTCTTTCTCATAAGGCCCCGGGCTCCGAATGCAAATTAACTCCAGCCCTCCCCGGCAACCTGGTTTGCATTCTAGAGATCTCTGGGAAGAACAGCGCCAGAATTCCTTCTGATATACCCTTTGTCTTCCTCTAAGGCCTCCTGGACAGCACATTTCACAGCTAGGAGGGGGTGATCACATGATTCTTAGCAGGACAGAAAGGTGCGCTGCAGCTCCCATCGCCAGACAAAGCGCCAGCTGGAACAACTGAGCACATTTGCTCAATGGCCTCTTGTTTCAAGTTGGCCTTGGTAAGTGGCCTATTCCATAGACAACACATGGCTAGTAATGTCACATATGGGGGGTACTTCTTGGCTCCTAGGGACACTTGCTAGGGTAACACATCCGTCCTCTCCTGCCACCTTGCTCAGATCTCTCCCCAGGAGATGCTGGTGGTTTGGGAAGGAGTTGCTGGCATCCAGCCCTCAGACCTTCCTCCTTCCCTTCTCTCTAGGGCTGGCCTGCAGAAAGCATGTGCTCTGTTCTGCAGTTGGCCAGCCAACAAAGGCTCTGCCCGATGGGGTGAGGCCTGCCGTTTCCTAGAGCTGCTTGTGGCTGTGTGGGTGAGTCTGTCTAATTCTCAGGTTCAGTTATTAGGACACTCATTGTTGCTGCATATCTAAACCACATGCTTCCATTCAGCTTTTACCAGTAATTAAGCTGCTAATTTTTTTATCTCCATCTGCTTGCTTCCTTTATGTCTCGCAGATGGTTCAGAGATTGGGTGGGCAAGAAGGGTGCTATTTATTGACTCTCTCAAACCTCCACACTATGTGCCAAGACACGGGGAACTAAATTAATCAAGACACAGTTCCTTCCTGGGGTGAGCGGACAATCTAGGAACTATGAAGACGTAAAAATTAGGAATTTGCAGGGGTAACACACACCCAAAACTGGGCAATCCCAACGCTTTCCCTTTCTATCCACCAGCACAAGTTATTCCAGCTCTGGGTGAGTCATCACACATTATCCTAGACTTAACTGCACATAATGAAGCTAAGGGTGTGGGTGATACTGCAAAATGTTTTCTATGTGTGTCTTGGAATGGGAGAGAGTACACAGTGAGGTGAGGGAAGAGGAGGAGGAAGCCACTGGAAACATTTCAGGGAGACTTAGGTGCTGAATTCATTTTAACTTGCCTGGGAGCAGTGGAGTGCATCGTCACATCTGGCTTGACCAGTTCGTGTAAGTCAGCAAACTTCATTCGAGCATGTTCTAAGTGGCAGGTACATTTCACATCCTTTAAGTCCTTGGATTCAAGGTCCCTTCATTAGGCTGTGCTGGGATGCTTGGTGAAACTTCTGTTTTAGACCAACTGATTACTCCCTGAACCTCAAATACAACTTCCCTTTTCCTGACTTTGTCCCTTTTCTAGGTCGCGCTCTGTTCACCTGGAATAGTCTTTCTCCGATCCCTGCCCTTTGTAATCTTCTCCATCCTTCCACGCCCATCTGTCTTGATCACCTTAGTGGATGTGAGCTTTTGCTCTGTATAAGAGGGACCCTTCCGTTGCTATTTCTATATCTGCTTTTTTTATGAGCTACCTGCTGAATTTCATTTTCTTCTCTAGGTTTCTCCTTTGGGGCCCCTGAATTGGCTTCTCGTAGTTCTGTCACGGCAGGAGTCTAATATAAAATGACTTCGTGGACATAGAAGCAAGCTCTCACACTTCTCAAAAGACACATGTAGAGAAACCTATTTGATTCATTTGTTCATGTATCTTGTTTCAGCTCAGTGATAGACTCTTGGAGGGATGTATATTTCGCACCTTCTAAGATTCTTGTTTAACAACTGATCTTCAATTAACAGCACAAGAGAATGAACAAATTCCCTCCAGAATTCTGGAAGACATATATCAAAAAGTCTACTAGGAGCCCCATATTCTTTATCCTAAAACTTCATAAGCGTTTTGCCTCCTTCTCTGTAGCATACCCATGTTTGTTTTTAACATAAAAATGTTATGAATTGTTTGCACTGAGTAAACAATGCTTTGAAAAGATGTGCACTATCGAATTGCTAAGCCTATATATCCTCTGATACACTGCTGCTCACCACTGTTGTTTATTCCAGATGAGAAGCATGGCTAATAAATGCTCAATAAATATTTGTTAGCTGAATAAATGGATGAAAAATCTGATAATAATAATAGGATTCTTGTAGCTCCTTCCAGAAATGTATATATTGAGTCACAGCTTTCCAAGGGAGCTAACCCACGGCGGGATAGAAGTTTGATCTCTATCTCCTTCAAGTCAGACCGGTCAGTGCAGGGACGCTGTAACTCCTTAACGTTCTCTAATTAGCTTCATTTTACAGCTGGGAAAGTGGCGGCTTAGGCAGGTAAATGAGCACTGCAATTATCCATGAGTAAATAGACCCTAACAGCCGTGACTCCAAGGGCCCCAGGCCGGCTCCCTCCTGCGAGCCCCCAGGCAGGCCCTCCTGCCTCCATTGCAGCTCTTCTCACAGTGACTGTGACGACCTGAGCACTTCAGTCTCCATGCTGGGCCCTGAGCTCCTCCTTGCTGGGACCGTGTCTTGATCATATCTGTGCGCTCAGGATTGATGACAGGCCCTCCCACACAGGCTCCCAGGAAATGTCAGAATGGATAAATAAAAATGTACAAATCAAAGAAACTGCTGAGTGATTCCTGATTCTCCAGGCCTGTCTTCTATGTAAGCCTTTTTTTCCCCCCAAACTGTGCTAAGACGGTGCTCTTGATTGTAAGTCTAAATGAAAGAAAACCTAATGCTTATATTAGAATGTGAACTCAACGTTTCTCAAGACTTTCTTATTCTATTTTTACTGTATTGAAAATGTTCGGGGTTGGCCCGGTGGCACAGCGGTTAAGTTCACACATTCTGCTTCGGCAGCCCGGGGTTTGCCGGTTCGGATCCTGGGTGCGGACATGGCACTGCTTGGCAAGCCATGCTGTGGTAGGCATCTCGCATATAAAGTGGAGGAAGATGGGCACAGATGTGAGCTCAGGGCCAGTCTTCCTCAGCAAAAAGAGGAGGATTGGCAGCAGATGTTAGCTCAGGGCTAATCTTCCTCAAAAAAAAAAACAGGCAAAAGGAAAAAGAAAATGTTCATTCAGTCAGATCCTCTTTACTTTGGGGGGCCCAACTTTATTGAGTCACTTCCAACTCTTTGAGAAACCCTGTGTCCTAGGGCACAGGGATTGCTTTTGTTGGTCTCTGAGAACAGGCGCTCCCCACTCTGCTGATTCAGGAACACAACTTGCCTTGTCTTCTGTGGGGATATCAGTTGTCTTTTTTTTCTTTTTTTTTTTTTTTTTTGAGGAAGACTGGCCCTGAGCTAACATCCATGCCCATCTTCCTCCACTTTCTATGTGGGACGCCTACCACAGCATGGCTTGCCAAGCGGTGCCATGTCCACACCTGGGATCCAAACCAGCGAACTCCGGGCCACCAAAGCGGAAAGTGCGCACTTAACTGCTGCGCCACCCGGCCGGCCGGATATTAGTTGTCTTAATCAGTACTCTTACAGGTCCCCGAGTTTAAATCAGCTCCAGACAGACATAACGAGAGTCCCTTACTAACTCTTTTACAGGTACAGATAACAATTCTAGGACTTATAATAGTTTTTAAAAACAGCTTCATTGAGATATAGTTAACATACAAAAAAATCACCTACTTAAACTATGCACTTCAATGGCTTTTGATGTATTCACAGAGTTGTGTGACCATCACCACCCTCAATTCTGGAACATTTTCATCACCCCCAAAAGAAACCTCATACCCTTTAGCTATCACTTCCCAACTACTCCCTCTGGGAAACTAGCCATGTGCACAATGAGAAAGCTCTGTTGCAATTACAAAAAGCTACTTTGTTTGAATATGAATTAGTCAAGATTATTGTCTTTTCACGTGAGAGAAATCCCAATCGAACTGGCTTGGGCAAAGGGAGGATTTACTGACCAATAGGATCCATAGAAGTGTTGAACAAGCAAACTATGGCTCGGGCATACATGCAGCTGGGTCTTGGAGACAAACTGAATGAGGGGCTTGAAGGCTGCCACGACTCTTCTTTCTTCTTTGCCCTTCTTTTCACGTAGTGTTCATTTTTTCTCAGTGCAAAATACTTTCCTCTACATGGTGGGAAACAAACAGCGTCTCTCCTGCCTTTCATTGCATGGCCTCCACCACTGAGGAAGCCAAAAATAATTTGGAAGCCTAAAGCCACCAACGTGGACAAAGCTCCCCCGGAAGACGACCAGGCCACCCTTCAAATATCATTACTGATTTGCGGGGTGGCTTTTCTTCTGGAGGATATGGTCATGTTGTGCTTCAAACTTAGTACAACCTATAAAACAGAAGTGGTGTTTGGGGACAGCCAACATCTGGGTTACAAATTAAAGATATAAAGGTAATAAAAATTAAAAGGCATGTTTACTTCACACCATGTGCTTAAAATCTAATTATAGTAATGATGCAGATATTTAGGCACAATAAAATCTATGGGAGGTATCATACAAATAAGGTTAAAAACAAGGATAAAAACTGATAGGATATTAATGCAATTGCCTGATTAAGTTCTGGTCGATGGTCAGGGGGACGTAGGTTGAAGGAGTGTGTGCAACTTTCAGGAAATGTCTTTCAGAGTTGTTCCCTTCCCCGTCTCCTTCCCTTTTCTTTTTCTTGTTGGTTTGCATGAGGACTCAAAGCCTGGAGCTGAAGCAGTCATCTTGAATCAGGAAGTGGAATCTGCCTGTCGAGGATGGTGAGCAACAAGATAGAAAGAGCCTGGGTTCCTGATGACTGTGGGGCCATCATGCCAGCTTGGGATTACTTATGCCAACGTTTATGTGAGAAGACAAAATTTCAGTCTTGTTCAAGCCACTGTTATTTTGGAATTTTGGTCACAATTGGTCAAACCTTGGGATAAATGGTGCAATAAGGTGTTTTCTATTCTAATAATTTTTCAATCTCAGTGGATTGTGCCGACTGGGTAGGATAAGGATATTTGTAGATAAAGCCTCAAAAAAGCCTTACTTCAAAGAACTCATATAACTCAGCAACAAAGAAATGAACAACTTGATCAAAAAGTGGGCAGAGAATATGAACAGGCATTTTTCCAAAGAAGATATACAGATGGCCAACAGGCACATGAAAAGATGCTCAACATCACTAATCATCAGGGAAACACAAATCAAAACTACAATGAGATATCACCTAACACCCGTCAGAGTGACTTTAACAAGACAAGAAATAACAAGTGTTGGAGAAGATGTGGAGAAAAGGGAACTCTCAAACACTGCTGGTGGGAATGCAAACTGGTGCAGCCACTACAGAAAACAGTGTAGAGATTTCCCCAAATATTAAAAACAGAAATACCATATAATCCAGCTATTTCACTAGTGGATATTTACCCAAAGAACAGGAAATCATTAATTCAAAAACATTTATGCACCACTATGTTCATTGCAGGATTATTCACAATAACCAAGGCCTTGGAAGCAACCCAAGTGCCCATCAACAGATGAAGGGATAAAGAAGATGTGGGGTGCTGGCCCTGTGGCCGAGTGGTTAAAGTTCCATGTGTTCCACTTCAGCAGCCCGGGCTTGTAGGTTGGGATCCAGGCATGGACCTAATCCATTCATCAGCCGTGCTGTGGAGGCACCCCACATACAAATAGAGGAGGACGGCACAGACGTTAGCTCAGGGCTAATCTTCCTCAAGCAAAAAAAGAGGAAGATTGGTAACAGATGTTAGCTCAGGGTGAATCTTCCTAACCAAAAAAAAAAAAAAAGAAGATGTCATATACATATACAGTGGAATACTACTCAGCCGTAAAAAAGGACAAAATTGTGCCCTTTGTGACAACATGGATGGACCCTGAGAGGAGGATGATAAGCAAAATAAGTCAGACAGAGAAAGACAAATACCATATAATTTCATTCATATGTGGAAGAGAAACAAACAAACACATAGATAAGGAGAACAGATTAGCCATTACCAGAGGATAAGGGGGTGGGGGAGGGTGAAAGGGTTAAAGGGACACATGTTTAGGGAGATGGATAGAAACAAGACTATCCATGGTGAACACAATGGAGTCTATACAGAAACTGAACTATAATAATGTACAGCCGAAATTTACCCAATGTGATAAGGCAATATGACCTCAATAAAATTGTTTTAAAAACCCTTACTTGCTATGCACTCTTTCTCAGGAAGCCATTGGAGTAAATCAGTTAAGAGGAAGACATGCTCCTGGAAACAGGGAGTCCAATACAGGACAGAGGGGAAAGCAGTTTCTTAAACGGGGCTGAAGGGAAGCTCCAGGACAAGGGCTTGCAGCAAGCCGGGGGAGCAGCCAGTCCAGACCGCAGCAGAAGACTAGAGGCACCAGGAGAGGTGATGCCCGGGAAGAAAGGAAACTGGTGGGAGACCTTATGGGTTTGACCATCATGAGGTTTTACAGCTCTGGGGATGGTTTGGGAACGAATTTGTGATTGTCACAGGTAAGTAAATGAAAAAACCAAATCAATGGTAAGCTAAAGAGGACACAAAAATTATATGAGAAATAAAATCTAATTACAGTATTCTGCATGGCTTAGCAGCGACATATCCTAATACAATAAACACGCTACTGATTCAATAAAAATCTGCGAACCAAATGAAACAACTATATTGGATGAAGGAGGTGACGCGTGTGTGTGTATGTGTGTACGTGTCTGTAAGGAGAAGAGATTTAAACCCCCATCTTTCACGATAATAAAACCAATAAAGTCTAAATTTTTTTAAAAAGTCAAGAAATAGAAATATTTCAAGTAAATACCAAAGACACAGCTAAGAAGTTGAGACTGGTTGCCTCTGAGGAATGGGGATGAGGATGAGGAGAGGTGCCCCAGGGGAAAGATGTTCTGTCTTTACCACGTGACTCTTAAAACTACGCAGTATACTACTTCAATAAGAATAAAAATTAAATTAATGAAATAAAATAAAACTGTTTGACTATATAATCTCTAAACTCCTTAGAGAGATTGGATTGAATGCAAGAACATTAGGAAAAAATAAGGAGAAGGGAGGACATTATTAGGAAAAATGAGTCTGCAAACCAAAATTGTAGTTTAAAATGATTTACACAGCTTTGTCTTCATTATCTATCAATGAGGAAAATGCCACGGTCCTTATTGAGGGCCAGGCCTACAAAGAGGAACATGGCTCAGCGCCCACCTCCAGAGTGTTTGCACATGAATCTCGGTGCTCCATACTGTGTTCACTACAAGGTAACTACAGCATTGTTATCTTCTCAGAGCCCACTCTGGGCCAATCATCTTCTATATAGGAAGGCAAATCCTCACAATAACTGTGCAAAGGGGGCTCTACAGATGAGGAAACTGAGGCTCAGAAAGGTTAAGTCACTTGCCCAATTTCACTGGAAGGCTGGAGCCAAGATCTAAACCCAGGAGAGATTGACTGAACAACTCGTTCTCCTTCTGTCCCCCCCCCGACATTCTCAGCGTGGTTAGTGTGGACAGCAGCTTCTGTGCATCCCGTGCCTCTGCTGCACCAGGCACTGGGCCGTGTGCATCACGTGCTTTACAGTCATTTGTTTTGACCTATATTCTGTGGTGCTGAGGATGCCAGTCGCTTGCTCCCCCAGGCTTTCTTGCAGCAAGGGCACATGGTCTACTCACCACCAATCAGACTTTGACTCAGGAGCCAGTGATGCCAAAGGAAAAGACAAGAACACTCCTTTGGCAGCACGGAGGTGTGCCACTCAGATCTCCCTGCAATGAACCTGCTGTGAGGAGGGTAACTAACTGACAGCCTTTGGCATTTGCTGCAGCATTCATTCCACGTCTCTGCTCTGACCAGGAGCTCTGTTCACTGAATGGGAACAGAGCACAGAGGAGCTGGGACATTCCTCTCCAATGCAGGTGACTCTAATAGGCTGGTGTTCTGCCTGGCTGAGACTTTCCCAGAGGTCCCTACAGTCTGAGGCTCTCCCCAGCCAATCCACTTTCCTTCCCTCTCTCCTTTCACAGGTGTCAGACCTGCGTCACAGTCTGAATGCTCTCTCTGCCTACTCCTGCTCCCTCCCCCTTTGCCTTTCACAGGTGTTTCCCTCATAAATCTCTTTCACTTCTAATTCTGTCTTGGTGTCTGCTTCCCAAGAGGCCTAAACTGACCCACCTTCTCTGAAGATGGTGGCAGGGATGGCAGGTGAAAAGGCAAGGTTTGAGGGCAGTGGTGACTTTGATGCTGGTGGCAGAAGCAGTTGCAAGATAGCTGAGTTCCTAGCATGGACATGGCAGTGGAGCAAACTATGGTGTCCAGTGCTCAATGCAGTGGAGGTTTCTGCCTCAAATCAGTTATATAGCATGGTTTTTGGCTATTGTTCTTGGAAGTCTAGCCATGAGCTAGTCCCTGGTTGAGCTGAGATTTGAATACAGATTGGTTTATTTCCAAAGCCCCATTCTTAATAGTTGCATTATATTCCCCATTTTTCCAGTTCAAAAGAATGTGGTGATCTCAGGGCTGGCCTGGTGGCATAGTGGTTAAGTTTGCATGCTCCACTTTGGCAGCCCAGAGTTGCATCTCTGGCACGGACCTACACACCACTCATCAAGCCATGTTGTGGTGGTGTCCCATATACAAAGTGGAGGAAGATGGGCACAAATATTAGCTCAGGGACAATCTTCCTCACAAAACAAACAAACAAAAAATACGTAGTGATTTCACATATAACTTCAGCTGAAAATCTGACAGGGACTCTGGGAGTTGGGGGGACTGATTTCCCTGGATGTGTTTAACAAACAAATATTCCTCTGGGGCAGCATAACAATTCCTACAGGAGAAATTAGTTCAAGCACTACACTCACACATTGTAACCTGGTTCTTCTTCTTTCTCTCTTCCCTGTGCCTAGAGGGGCATAGGATGAATGCTCGATGGCATTCCCTTTCTTTTTTTTTTTTAAAGATTTTATTTTTCCTTCTCCTCCCCAAAGCCCCCTGGTACATAGTTGTATATTCTACCTGTGGGTCCTCCTAGTTGTCCTACGTGTGATGCCACCTCAGCATGGCCTGATGAGCAGTGCCATGTCCACGCCCAACATCCCAACCAGCAAAACCCTGGGCCACAGAGGCGGAGCACATGAACCCAACCACTCGGCCACAGAGTCGGCCCCCCTTTCATTTTTACAGCTCCTTAACCTCTGGGGAAAAACTGGATGTGGGTGTATTGGTTAGGGCAATGCTAATTCTGTAACAAACAAGCCCCAACCTTTCAGTGGCCGATCACACACAATAGTCCAAGGCCAGTGTTCCTAGTCAGCTCTCCTCCTGGTGGTGATTCAAGGACCTAGGCTCCCTTCCTCCTGTGGCTCAGCCTTTCCCCAGGGCCTCACTATCCCAAGCAGAAGAGGAGAAAGGCAGCATTTTTTAACCTCCTTGTCTGGCAGAGACACACACATCCTTTGGTCACATTCTGTTGGCGAGAGTTAGTCACACAAGACCCCATGGAGATGCCAGGGGAGCTGAGAAATGCAGCCCTTGGCTGGCAGCTCCTTTCCAGTAACATCTCTGTTCCATGGACAGTGGGGGACAAGCGGGAATGTTTGGTAGATACTTAACGTTTTCTGCCATGGGGAGCTTGCACTTCTTCCCATTCAAGGAAAGACGCTTACTTGTCCAAATGGAAGAGAGGCAAGCGAAGTGTACTCCTCCGTTTCTTCACAGCCACAAGCTGAAGTCTGATGATCTCAAGCCAAAGCCAGTGCCCTGAAGACTTAGGCTGAAACAGAGCTGAAGACCATCAGCTTCTTAGAGAAGTTCACTACCTTTTCATTTTGTTGGAGACATGTAACTTCTGTCTTTTAAATGAACTGGATAGCAAAAAAGAAAAATGTGTTCATGTTTTCTAGGTAGGGAGTCTGTTTATTTGAATATTACCACAAACAAAGCAATGTACATATCCATCAAAAGGGGAATTGTCAATTAAATTATATACAACCATGATAGGGAATAATATACAGCCATTGAAAGTCACATTGCAGAGGAATGTTAATTGACACGAGAAAATATACTTAATGTGTTCGGCTGAAAGAAGCAGGTAATCAAAGATAATAATTAAACAACTACTAATCAATTATGAATTAAAATTAAAAGAATTAACAGAACTACACACTCTTATTAAAAAAAAGAGGACTGTGATAGATTGCATTATTGTTCAAAAACACTCCCTGCCTTTTTTGTATGGGCTCCTCCCCATTGAGGTCAGCTTGGCCACTGTATTTGCTGAGCAGCAGCTGAAGTGATGTGGTCCTCCAGGAGACCCGCAGGTGGAGACTGCTTCTCCATCCTGAGTCCCAGATTCATGACGGTGGAGCAAAGCTGTAGCTGACCCACCGTGGACAGGTGATGCAAGCGAGAAATAAACATTGTCATCGTAAAACATGAATTTAGCTTATCCTAAAGTGGCACAGATGCTTCTCAAAAAAATTAATGAGCATAACTGAGAGCTTGAAGCGACACGAAGGGGTTTCTTTTTATTTCGCCTCTTCAAAGAGAAACGTTTCTGTTTTTTGCTAGACCAGAAGATCTTTATTATACCATAAAAAGTATTATCTGCTAGTAGACATTCTTTTCTTCTGATAAAAAGAAAAATAATCTCAGCATGTTCTGACTGAACTTGACGTGTTCATGCTCCCAGAAGTCAGAGAGGAAGAGGCAGCGGGCAGTGCCTTAATGGGCTTCATCCTTTTCCAAGAATGCAAATAGCAATTTGAGTTCAAAAAAGAGATTCTGACAAAAATGAAAAGACCACGGCCTTTGAAATTAAATTAAAACCAGGCAGATCATAAATAGTATAAAAACCAAGGTCACAGTAATGAATTTACATATGATAGATGCATTCACAGAGTAGGTCAAACTGAAGGATGCTGTTATCAGTTTAGCCAGTAACTCAGATCCTTCATGTAACAGGTAAAATTATACAGTAATTGTAATTAAGTAGCAATGAAATTAAACGGAAAGTAAGGTAAGTAAAAGCTCATATGAGCATTCTATTGGACTTACGATATTTGTGAATAATATTAAAAGCAACTTCATGAAAAGGAACCCTCATACACTGCTGGTGGGAATGCAAACTGGTGCAGCCACTATGCAAAAAAAGTATGGAGATTCCTCAAAAAACTAAAAATAGAACTACCATACGATCCAGCCATCCCACTACTGGGTATTTATCCAAAGAGCCTGAAGTCAGCAATCCCAAAAGTCCTGTGCACCCCAATGTTTATTGCAGCACTGTTTACAATAGCCAAGACATGGAAGCAACCTAAGTGCCCATCAACAGACGAATGGATAAAGAAGATGTGGTACATATATACAATGGAATACTACTCAGCTGCAAAACAGAACAAAATCATTCCATTTGCAATAACATGGATGGCCCTTGAGAGAATTATGTTAAGTGAAATAAGCCAGCGAGAGAAAGATAATCTGTGTATGACTCCACTCATATGAGGAATTTAAAACTATGGACCAAGAACAGTTTAGTGGATACCAGGGGAAATGTGGGGTGGGGGGTGGGCACAAAGGGTGAAGTGGTGCACCTACAACATGACTGACAAACATTAATGTACAATTGAAATTTCACAAGATTGTAACCTATCAATAACTCAATAAAAAAATAATAATAAAAATAAATAAATAAATAAGGAAAAAAAAAGCAACTTCATGATTAACTGGTTATGGGAATAATAATTCAAACTTACAAGCTACACAGGAAAGGATCAGGGACCATGGTAAATTTTCCCACAATGTGTCACAGAGGGACAAAATGGTAAATCAGAAAAATTATTGCAAACACAATTGAAACATTATTATTCTTTTGTAGCAGGGGAGGTGAAAAAAACCTCTGATGAAATTTCCCCTGGCACACTGAGTGCGACTTTTGTTTGGGCAGTTGGGAAAAAGTCAGAATGAGTTAGAGAAAGACCAGAGAAGGCAATTAAAATGATCTCAGGATGGAGAGGCTATTGATGTAATGGCCAAACACGTACTTACCTACCATACGCTGAGCACAAGGTCAACATTATGAGGGGTATACAAATAATAATGCCAGTTACCATTTGCTGAATACTGTGAATACCATAGGTGACGTGCCGAGCACCTTAGTATTTGATCTATTTAAACCTCAAAACAGCACTATGTACACAGTAGGTTTTAATAGCAGAGACGGACAGCTGCTCACCAAAACTTGGTTTCTTTCCTTTCTGGGCTCACAGCTAGACCGCATTTTCCAGATTCCTTGCAGTTAGCTATGATCAAACTGTTAAAGAGAAAAAAACCCACAAAGACTAAAAATTGAGCTCTGAGTGGAAGAGAAAGCACACTGCATCCTCGGTAGGAGCAAAGGTTTTCTTAGCACTTAGCTTCAAAAAGGGACAAACTTTACAGAGCACCCACTGGGCACACACAGCACTGAATTAGATGCTTTTCATACGGGTGCAGGGAAAGTAAACCGACGTGGGCAAAGAGGAAGGAAAATGCAGCGTCTGATGTTTTTAGTCACTGAAGTCTTTCACACGTTGAAGAATGTCTGATACTAAAAAACTGGAACCCAGCCAAAAAGTTTTTTACAAAATATAACTACTCATGTTTTAAACTGCCTTCCCCATTTAGCATGTGCAATGCAATGCTTTTAGTATATTCACAGAGTTGTGCAACCAATGCCACAATCTAATTTTAGAACATTTTCATCCCCCTTAAAAAAAACTATATAACCGTTAATGGCAATTAACCCCTTTCCCTCACCATTTGTGCCCCCAGCCCCAAGCAAACACTAATCTACTCTCAGGCACTATAAGTTTGCTTATTCAGAATATTTCATATAAATGCAATCATACAACATGTGATTTATTTTGTGACTGGCTTCTTTCACCTAGTAAAATGTTTTCAAGGTTCATCCATGTTGTAGCATATATCAGTACTTCATTCTTTTTATTGTTGAATCATATTCTATTGTATGGATACACCACATTTTGTTTATCCATTCATCAGTTGTTGCACATTTGGGTTGTTTCCACTTTTTGGCTATTGTGAGTAATGCCTCTATGAACATTTGTGCACAAATTCTGTGCGTTTTCATTTCTCTTTGGTATATATTCCTAGGAGTAGAATTGTTGGTCACAGAGTAACTCCATGTTTAATCATCTGAGGAACAAGAGACTGTTTCCCAAAGTGGCTACACCACTTTACATTTCCACCAGCAACATTGGAGGGTTCCATTTTCTCCACATCCTGTGAACACTTGTTATTATCTGACTTTTTGATTACAGCCATCTCAGTGAGTGTGAAGTGGTATCTCTTTGTGGTTTTAATTTGTACTTCCCTAATGAAATGATATTGAATATCTTTTCTTGTGCTTATTTGCTACTTGTATATTTTCTTTGGAGAAAGGTCTATCCAATCCTTTGTTCACCTTTTAATTGTCTCTTTATTATTGAACTGTAATTTTTTTTGAGTTTAAAAGCATTTTATTTTTGGAAAACCTACATGACATGCTTTTTCCTTAAAAACAATGCCTCTGCTCCAAATAAATTAAGGTCAAAATAAATGAAGAGCTCAAGATGACATCAGTCCCATTTGTCTAAGTCCTGGTGTTGTGTGGATGAAAGCAGCAGCCAGTTACGACAGGTGCAGATCCAAAGTTATAGCCAAATTTGTTAACATTTTTCCATTTCTAAACCATCCTTCAAGAAAATCATATATGGCGTTACACCATCCACACAGCAGTCCAGCAGAGCAGCCATGCCATCTGGATTCATGTTTTCACCAGCAAAGAACTGGCAGTTTTTGAAATTAGCAAGGATGGGCTTCATTGGTTCCGCAGCCCCTGTCACAAAAGGTTTTACTCTTTCTGGTCTCTGTTCTTCAAGTTTGCCTTTGATTGATTTCACGGAATCTTGGTTGTACTTCTTGTAGGCTTCTTTTGTGAAGCTAGTTTCCTGCAAGTGATGGCTCATGATGAATTCTAATTTTTTAAAATATATTTTGGTACCAGTTCATTACCAGATGTACGATTTAAAAATATGTTCTCCCATTCTGTGCTTTGTCTTTTCACTTCCTCAAGAGTGTCCTTTGAAGCACAAAAGCCTTTAATTTTAAGAAATTCCAATTTATCTATTATTTCTTTTGAAACTTGTGCTTTTGGTTTTGTTGCCAAGAACTCATTGCCTAACTAAACATCATGAAGATTTACTCCTGTTTTCTTCTAAGATTTTTATAGTTTTATCTCTTACATTTAGGTCTTAAATCCATTTTGAGTTAATTTTTGTATATGCTGTGAGATGGGGGTCATATTTTCTTCTTTTTCATGGGGATATTCAGTTGTCCTAGAACCATTTGTTGAAGACTATCCTTTTCCCCACGTAATTGTCTTGGCAAGCTTGTTGAAAATCATTTGACCCTAAATGATACTGTTTATTTTTGGACTCTCAGTTCTGTTCCAATGATCTATATGTCTATCCTGTGACAAAGAGTACTAGTAAGTAATTAAGTGACTTGGAACTCTGCTCAAAACTGTTGTGGGCTTATAGCAATAATTGCTCCTAGTGATTCCTATACTTTTAGGCAACTCATCGTTTGCTTTAGAGTAAACTTTCCAAAAGTGATAAATGATAAACTCTCCCAAAAAAATCAAAGTGAATTAAGCTAAATTCCTTTGAGAAGGTTCTAAAAAAGTTCAAGACATTCTTGGGTATGGCAATATTTGAGCGAGAAATAACAGGCCTAGTTCACTCGCTCCATTGTTAACTAGAACGTCTCTCCCCTTCTCCTTAGGGACGAGCATGCTCAAAGATGATCATCGCTAAAGTTGAGAAGGGCAAAATTTCCACTCGCATCAATTATTTTCTCTCCCTTGACCAAGCGTTGCGACGTCTCTAAAAGCCACAGAAAGTCCTGTAGCCTCTAGATGTTTTTGACCACCTTTCCAGAATGCAATTTGTTTCCTACCAAAGCTGAGAAGGAGGCGCGCAGTCACGCGATTCTTGCCCAGGCCCGCTCGTCTCCGGAGCGTCGCCCAGGCCTTAGGAATGCCAGGGTCCTGTTCGCCCAGAGCGCCACAGCCGGCCTCACCGCCCCTCTGCAGCTGGGGCTGCCCCTCGGGTCTCCCTCTGTCTCCTCGCAGCGCGCTCCCGTGGCCTCGCCAAAACATGCGCACGACCAGGCCAAAGTTGCGCTTGTTTCCGCCCTCCTGGGCGCTGGCAGCGTCCATCCCGGGGCTGCTCGGCGAGCGGGCAGGGCACCCTGGGTTTTGCCCGACCGCGGGGCCCGAGGCCCCCAGCTCCCTGCGCCGGGACACTTGTCCTCTGCAGCGCGCAGTGGCGACGGCGGCTCAGAGACCCGAGGCGCCTGCGGCGGGGGAGCGCGCACAGGCGGCGCGGAGCCTGGCGGGCTGGACGGGGTGTGGCGGGGCGGAGGCCGACGCGCCGGGCACCACCCTCGCCTCGGCACATGGGCGGCGGCGGCAGCGACGGGCTCGGCTAGGGGACGCGCGGCGCAGACGCAGGCCGGGAGGACGCGGGGCTGCCGGGGCGCGCGGTGTGCGCGCGAGGAGGCGCGCGCTGCTTTCCTAGAAAGCGCCGCTCCACGCGCGGCCATGGGCTCCCTGTGGCGAGAAGTCCTCCTGGAGACCGTCCTGGGTAAGCCGAGGCCGCCCTCGCCGCGCGTTCGCGGGTGCCCGCTCCGCATGGCCCTGCCCCGGGCCGCGGCGCTTGGCCCGGGAGGGAGAAAAGCGCGCCCGGTGCCCAGAATAGAGATGCTTATCGTCCCCTGGGAATTTTGCTACGGAAGGAAAAAAACAAAAGACTCAGATTGAGGTTCCAAACCTGAGGCTTTGGCGAGGCGGGTGCGGGAGCCGGTGCGGGAGCCGGTGCTTCCCCGGCGGCCAAGCTACCCTCGGATTGCGCCCACGGGTCGCGAATTCTCCACGTGCCGCCGGCTTGGGACCGGCGCGGCTGGTACCGCCCCCTAGTACTCCCACCCGCGACCTTTAAGTTTAACTTAATAAGATTTAGTACTGAACTTTGACTTTCAGCAAGACAGGGCACCCGTCCCCGTTCCTCCGCCCCCCGTCCCCCGCGGCTGTAGGTGAGCACACAGGGCAGTAGACGCTGCTTGCGTTGGCCCGGCACAAGTGGCCTTGGTGGTCATTTGGGATTTGGCGAAAACCATCAAACTCGAGTCCCATGTGCTCACTTAGCAAAATGTCCCAAGAACAATTATTGGTGTAATTCTCTCGGAGCTGTATGCTTAAAATCAGAATTCCCAGACCAACGCTTGGGAAATGGCTAGAATCTCGCTGTTCATTATGAAACAAGCACTCCTCCGGCTTGGGAGGGGCGCCCTCCTAGGAACCTGATTTTGGGGGGGGTTAGTAACGCTTGGGAGGACCCATTGTTCTGGCGCAGACAGCATCTCATAAGTACGTCGGGCGTGTAAAGCGAATTACGTTGCGTTAAGTATCGAGGGCACTAGGTGCTCTGTGCCTGATCTCATTTAATCCTAACAACTCCGAGAAGTGGTTAAAAGAACAATTTTGCTGATCAAGAAGGGGAGGCTGAGCGGTACCTTGGGAGAAAGGTACAACACTCGGTGGTTAGACAGCTACGTTTGGAGCCAGACTGCTTGGGTCTACGTTCACTCTGCTGTTTGCTACTTTCATGACCATAGGCAATTACGTAACTTTCTGAGTTTCAGGAGTTTTTTCTTGTTTTTGCATTTGTAAGTGGGGAGTAGACATAGTGTTAATTTCATAGGACATGGGTTGTGTGAGGAATAAGAGAGATGACCCCTGTAAATACTTAGCGCAGAGCCTAGCACATGGTATAAGTGTCCAGTCGTTAATTATCGTTATTCTAGAAGATTGCACAGTCAGGAGTTGACGGAGGTGAAACTGACTTCGGATCTGGCTATTCCACTACCTGGTACTGTCTCCTAAGGGTTGGGTTTACAATAGTCTACTCACAAGAAACCGATGGTTGCGTCACTAACCTGCCTTTGGGTGTCGTCTGGAGTGGAAGGGGTCCTGCTGTTTGTTGCTCTTTTTGATTTTCATGATATTTCTCCTTATAGAAGAGGAGACCCAGGTAAGGAAATGTTATCACTTCAGGGTCCTGACAGGAAACCAAATTCAACAAAGATGGTCTAATTGAAGAGGCTTTCATAAAGGGACTACCTGCGAGGGTTAAAGGAACAAAGGAGGGTTGCTGAGGACCCGCAACAGCAGGAAGCCATTTTCCTCCTTGGTGGATGTGATGGCAAGGGGAGGAATTCTAGTTAAGACCAGAGTCATGAAGGAGGCCGGCCAACCGAGCGGTGGGGGTGCAGCAGCCTGGCTGCTGTTTGAAACAATGACAAAGTTACACTTTCTCTCTCTCTTTAAAAAAATTTTTTTCTAGGGTATGTCTTTTGGTCTCTCTGCCATGATATGGGACCAGTGATCTTTTACTTTCCTCTGCAAACCCTCGAACTCACTGGGCTTGAAGGTTTTGGCATAGCATTTCTTTCTCCAATATTGCTAACCATTAGTCCTTTCTGGAAATTGGTTAACAAGAAGTGGATGCTAACCCTGCTGCGGATGATTACTGTTGGTAAGATTTAAGATTTTTTTTACTTAAAAATCAAGTAAAATTATGTATACTGCTCTTTGAATACTACATTATTAAAAAAAAAAGAAATTTCTCTTTCTCTTACTGCTACCTTGAAGAGTTTTAGTAGAGCTGGGAGTCTAGACCAAGTCAGTGTAGTTTACATTTCTCACTTTTCTGTCGGATTAGAAAAGCCTAAAAATCACCGAAGCGAGGAGAGGAAAGATACCTTGGTGAACAGGTCAACACTTGAACATATTGTGTTCTTTTTTCCAACTATGACTCAAAACTCAGAAGCCATTAAAAAAATTGTTAAATGATACTGCATGAAAATATGAAAATTATGCATGATGAACACCACAGTAAGCAAAGTCAAACAGCAAATTAGGAAAAATATTTGCAGCTCTTTTAGTCAAAGGGCTAATTTCAGTAATATGTAGAATTTTTATAAATCAATAATAAAAAAGACCAACAACTCAATAGAAAAGGAAGCAACAGATACAATCAGTTTACTGGAAAGGAAATATAATTGGTTCTTAAAAATATATTAAAATGTATAGAATACAAATTATATATACACCCACACATATTTATACATAGTTTCACATACCGGATTGGCAAAGAACAAAGTCTGAAAATGCTGTGTTGGAAGGGTGGGAAAGCAGGTTCTTATATGTTGCTGGTGTGAATGTAAGTTGGGACAACTTCTGCAGAGGATAATTTAGCAATATTTATCAAAGTTACAAATATGTACATATTCTTTTACTCAGCAATTCCACTTCTAGGAATATATCCTACAGATACACTCATATGTGTAACATGATAAAAATACAATATTACTTAATCATTGCAGCAATATTTATAATAGCAAGATTAGAAATAACCCAAATGTCATCTATATAGATAGGTTAGATAAATTATGATTATAAAATTCGGAATACTATGCAGCTATATAAAAGAATGAGACCGTTGTTTATGTAAGGAAGTGTAATGTTCTTCAAAATATTAGGCGAGAAAAAGGAAGCACTAAACAGTGTGTGAAGAATACTAACACTTGGGTTAGATGAAAATGTATTTAGTATTTAATTGAACATGCGTTAAATAGCTCTAGAAGGATTTTTTAAAAAGCAACTGATAGCATTTTAGTTGCTTCCAGGGAGAAGAAAATGGTACCTAGAGACAAGTATGAAGGGCAACTTTGCACTGTATACCTTTTGAATTCTGAATTTGAGTATGTTACATTGCCGAAAACTAGCAACTGAAAAAATTTTAAATGTATATTTGCTATCACAAAAAATTGAGATTCTTAATATTGGTATTGAGAGACCTTGGAGAAGTCCTGGTAGTGAAAAACTCAGGAGGTGAGGTCATGGAGAAAAGATTTAAAAAACAAAAACACCAGACTCCAGTCTGGGTGAATCTGTAGCTAAAAACTCTGCATGTCTTGCCCTTCTGCAATAATGCAGTTGGTTTCTTTGAGTTTTCCAAGTGCATTTGTTCATGAACCGGGCTGTATGTTTCTTCTGTCTGGAAACAGTCGTTTGACTTTTTTCAGAAACAGTAACAGGAATCGCTAGGTAGCTGCCTTCTGCTTTTCTGTGCATCAGACCCAAAGAAGACAGAATACAGTTAGTGCGGTGAGTTCTGTGTCTGCCCACAAAGGTGGAGAGCTCCGGCTTTTAAAGAGCTTGGGCTCAGAAAGAAAAGTGGTAAATGCCACTGAAAAATGCACCCTTTACAAAGATGGTGTCCATAGGAATGGAAAGACAATATTTGACCATGAAATGTTCAGCTCCAGAAGTAAGAGAAGTGAAACTTTCTACCCTGATTTGAGTAGATGGTCACTGAGTGAAACCGCCTTTGGCTTACTCTATCCTTCTATGAATTACTACGGCCTGAGTGTTGCAAGTTTCAGTTTCTCATCACATTCCTTGGCTGGCATTTACGAGAGTGATCTCATCAGTGACACGTTTTGGTTGCCTTTGCTCCGTGCTGCCGGTGCCAGGCTTACCTACGAAGCCACTGACTGAGCAGTTCCTGGGACCGTGTTTTATTAAGTCCAGTTCCGGCCCAGTAACTTGTGGTGGCTGTAAGGGATGTGATATTAAATGAGTCTGGGGTGGGTATGGTATTTGGGATGCTTCCTGTTGTCCCCTTTCCACCTCCTTCCTCCGTGAAAACCCATCACCTTGAATAGAGGTAGAATTATATTTGAGAAGGTGGAGTAGGTGGGAAATGACTCGGAGTTGAGGATGAAGAAGCCAATTTCTGCCAGATACCCTTCCAGGTAACCCCTGAGTCTTGCTGATGCTCAACAGCGGCTGAAGTAAGCCATGACGTGACTTAAAACTCCCTTCAGATGCTTCTCAAGGCAAGGAAACAACTGGTTTTTGAAGAGTCCTAAGGTATCCTTACGTAATATGGAGAAGATCTGAGTGTTACCTGCCTCCTCATATCTGTCGTCTCAGATATTTTAGCTTAATTACTGTGTAGTTAACTATTAAATTCGTTCATACTCCTTTTGATTCAGGTCATTTTTGACCGTAAAGATTTTGACCCACTAGAATGGCTATAATCAAAAAGACAGACCATAACGAGTGTTGGCAAGGACATGGAGAAATTGGACCCCTCACATATTGCTGGTGGGAATGTAAAATGGTGCACCTGCTTTGGAAAACAGTTTGACAGTTCCTCAAAATGTTAAACAGAGCTGTCATATGACCTGACAGCTCCGCTCCTTGGTATATGCCCAAGAAAAATCAAAACATACATTCACACAGTACCTTGTACACAAATGTTTATAGCAACACTATTCATAATAGCCAAAAAGTGGAAACAACCTGAATGCCCAACAGCTGATGAATGGAGAAATGAAATGCTGTATATCCATGCCATGGAATCCTTGCAATGGAATATTATTGAGCCATAAAAAGGAATGACATACCAATACATGCTACAACATGGATGAACCTTGAAAACGTTGTGCTAAGTGAAAGAAGCCGGTCACAGAAGGCTACATATTGTATGATTCTATTTATCTGAAATGCCCAGAATAGGAAAAGTCCATACAGCAGGAAGTAGATTAGTGATTGCCAGGGGCTGGGAGTCGGGCAGGGAGGAGGAAAAGGGAGTGGCTGCTAATAGGTATGGGTTTCTTCTTAGGGTGATTGAAAATATTCTGGAATTAGATATTGGTAAAAGTTGCACAACTTTGTGAATACATTAAAAACCATTGAGTTGTATACTTTAACATGATGAACTTTATGGTATGAATGATATCTCAATAAAAATTTTTTAAAAGATTTATACACACACAATTATATATTCACTCTATCTTCCTGAGTATAAAGATGGTATCAGACACAACAGTTATCAGTGCAGATCACCGAGTACCAGTGCATGATTGCCAGAAACGTTCAGCTCTCCTTAATTTGTTTGTAGGCAGCATAGCCTCCTTCCAGGCTCCGAATGCCAAACTTCGGATAGTGGTCCTCGCGCTTGGTGTGTCTTCGTCTCTGATAGTGCAATCTGTGACATGGTGGACAGGAAGTGGTTTGCAAAGGTATGGTTCGTCTCTTAGACCTGTAGACAAGCAAGTGTGATTAGTCACCAAAGGGAAAGTCGGGACCCAGAGTTCCAGTTTCATATTTACCTTGCATATGGCCTTGTAGAAGTCTCATTTTTTTCCTTTTCACAAAACCGCGATGTGAATACTTGCCATTAGTTTTAATAATGTTTTCAGAATTAAAGAATTAGAAGAAGTCGCCTAGGTAATGGGCTTTATAAAGGCTATATCATGTATATTACTGCAAGTTACCAATAAGACTATTTCCTATGCTCATTCTATGAAACTGGAATTTGTAGAATTTCAATGGACATAGTACATTGAAACCACATAAAAAGTATGTTACAAATACTTTTGTACTTACAGGTACCTCAGAATCTGGGGATTTATTTTAGGACAGATTCTTCTTCTAGTTCTTCGCATATGGTACACTTCACTAAACCCAATCTGGAGTTATCAGGTGTCCAACAGAGTGATCCTGACCTTAAGTACCATAGCCACCCTTGATCGCATCTTCACAGGTAAGAGTATACCCAGTTTCTTTAGGGATTTTCTCTCTTGCGTAGTTTACTTTTCTTACCTGAATGTGACACATCTTGAAAGATAAAAATTATCTTTCTGTGCTATGTCTCCATTTCAACTTTTTCCCCTGAAATAGTAACCGGCACAGTCATGGTGGACTATTATCTAAGCAGAAGGCATCTTTTTCTTGCCATTACAGAGAATGATAATAAAAAGCTGACTGTATCACTGGGCAGTGGGGGAGTAGAACCCGGCCTCATACTCCCAGCTGGCTTTCAGCTCTTTCTCCTCTTTCCCTCTGGACAGGCCTTCCAGGGTGGGATCCGTCACCCCCCTCCCTCCGTACTGACCCCAGTGTAGCTCTAACACTGTGGACTGTTATCTGTGAGCTGGGGCCGTGGGAACTACCTGGCATTGTTTTTTTTTTTCCAGGTGTCTGAATATATTTAAACTCCAAGTCTAAAACTTGAAAAGAAAGGAAGTCTTGCTTATTCACACCACCTTTCAAATACCCTGTCGCTGTCTGGAGCTGACTTTCTCGGAGAGACAGGCACACACCCAGCTTGATGTTTGCTTCATATGCTAACTCGAGACCCTTCTGAAAAGAAGAGAGAAGTGTTACTAGATTCTAATTAACTTGCTCCTGGCTTTTTGTGTCACTCTCACTGAGTCACTGTTCTTTTGTAAATACAAGGAGAAATCTCACAGACTGATGGAAGTGTAGAGGGTTTTGGCTCAGTGTGAACAGAATGCTGTATAATCCCCCTTTGGCCCCAATTTTGGCATGAAATGAGGGTAGTGAGAAGAGGGGGACATCACGCAAGTAAATTACTCAAGTGACGTTAGTATTAGTTGCAGCATTTAGATCTCCGTCTAGGGCCCTAATATGTTCTATATTTTATAAAACACTAACATCTAGAGGTGGAAACTCAGGCAGCAAATTTCACAGGTACAGCCTGATAAGGATCTGAACTTGGGGTATAATTTACATTTCCTGACTTGAGTTTTCTTCTTTTAAATTTACATGACCCAGTTGTTGCTCCCTTCCTGTTTTTGCCCTGTGCCCCATTTACAAAACTCAAGACTTCTCGCCAGCTTCTCTAGCATTTCTGATGTTACCAGGAGTTTTTTGTAGTTTTATTGAAGATCGGCTGGGTCCTGGGGGAGGGGTCACCCGCCGTAATACACAGCAAAGTCGTTTTAGATATCTCTCTTCTCCGAAGACTGTCTGCTTAGCCTCCAGGCCCTGGCCACCCTTCTGTCTGTACCACCCTGTCCCTCATCCCCATAGCTTTCAGCTCTGCTCCTCCTTTCTTTGACTCCTTTTTTGGCAGAATGGCTTTCTTCCTCCTTGTAAAATAGGGCTGCCAGCCCCCCAGGCAGACCCTGAGGCTTCCTTCTGTCCTGCAGAGGGCTTCACAGCGTCCTAAGCATCTGCCCAACAGCCTCTCTGTTCCTACAAAGAAATTCTCCTGCCAGCATTTTCTCCAGTTGTTACATTATGTGAAGTCAGTGGTGCAGTGAATTGAGACCTGTTGGTTCAACAGTCCCCTGAAGTGTATGGTATAGCTAAGTACACAGGTGCTGGAGCCAGACTGCCTAAGTTCCAGCCCCACTTTCTCTTTACTAGCTGTGTGATCTTGGACAAGTTACTTGTTCTCTCTGGGCCTCAGTTTTCTAACCGGTAATGGGATTAGTAATAGAGCCTGCCTCATAAAGTTGTGAAAGTTAAGTAAGCTCCTATAAAGGGCTTGAAAGAGGGCTTGGCACACAGTCTCTGCTCAGGCAATGCGCTGTTAGGACTCTGGATACACAGAGCGTTAGGTGGGAGCCCTCTTCTTTTGGGAGGGAGCAGCCTGGTGTACTGGAAATTTTCCACTCAAGCAGGACTGCATTTGTCCCCTGAACATACCGTTCACTGTTTCTGCATATATTTTTGCTCATGCTGTGAACTTCACATGAAGTAAATAACTTTCCGCCTTTTCACTTGTCAAATTCCAAGACGTTCTGTTCCCTCTAAAGCCTGCCGGATCCAGCCTGCCTGAGGTCCTCTCTCTCTGCCCAGCTCTCAGCACGTTCTGCTTTGTGTTGTAGGTTCATGTGTCGTCTCCCGTTCTAAAGTAAGCTCCTGGAAGCCAGTCACATTTCTTACTTGCTAAAGTCTGTTAAATGCAGAGGGTAAATTTCCATGTAACTGACCCTTTTCCATTTTTGTTCTAGATGGTGACTGCAGTAAACCTGAGGGGAAAAAGACTGGCGAGGCAGCCAAGGGGATGGCCTCTAGACCTAACTGGTTGTTGGCGGGGGCTGCCTTTGGCAATCTCATATTCCTCACCCACTGGGTGTTTGGAGAGGTCTCCCTCGTTTCCAGATGGGCAGTGAGTGGCCATCCCCATCCAGGGCCGGATCCTAACCCATTTGGGTGAGTTTGGGTTTGGAAGCAATCAAGAAATTGGCTGTTATGGTTGAGGGAAGAAATACCTCCTTGGTTGAGCAGCTAGATCTGTGCTAGCCAGATATTTCATATTCCACTCTCCCTAGATATCAGAAACATTGAGTAAGAGGTTCTGGGAGCCCCTGCCAGGGAGTAGGAGAGCATTCTTAGTGGCCGGAAGGCATGACGTTCTCTGTTCTTTTCCTCTAGACTCCCTCCCCACACCCCCTACCGCTGCCTCGCCGCCATTACAGTTATTGGCATTTGGTAGGGCAAGACCAGAGTGTACTGATGGGAGATACAGGATTGGCAGCCTGAGCATAGATCTCTATTCTCTCCAAAGGAGGGAGCCTGGGAGATCTCTGATCCTCTGGTAGTTTGGGACTTGCTCCAACCATGGGGCACCTAGGGAGGTAGCAGTCTTGCATTTAAGTGTTAGTCCATGTGTTCTGTCCTCATCAACCCTTTGTGTGTTCTTCCTGGCACTTCTTTTTTCCCATGCCAGACCCAGTCTTTCATGTAAAAAGATTCGAGAAACCCTTAAAGCATCTGCCTCAGATACCTGTTTTTTCTTAAAGTGCTGAAATTCCCACATTTGGAGACATGCAACTGCCTGCTGGATCTTTCCCCAGCAGACATCTGGGCATATCCCACCGGCTTCTCATTCTCAGCATGTCCAAGTCTGGACTCAGGAGTTCCCAGGCCCCAAACATGTTGCTTCTCCTCCAGGCCTTGGTTCACTCTATCCATCCACCCCATCATCTGAGCCAGAAACCACAAGTCATCCTAGAGTTCTGTGTCTTCCTCCTTTTCTGCATCTTTGGCATTAAGTCCAGTTGATTCTACCACTTCTTTCAGATCTGTGCCTCCCTCCCTTTCCCCAACCATATCTGCCTTAGTGGAGTCCTTACCATCTTTCATCCAGGCTCTTGCTGTTTCTCCTGATGGTCCCTCTCCAGAATGATCTCTCTAAAATGCAAATCTGACTCCATCACTCCCTTGCTTAAAATCTGTCAGCAGTTTTTTTTACCCCCAATACCAGGTCATATGAGACAGGATCTGCCCCACACCGTCCGCTTTTACAAATGCTCCCTACCTTATCTCTGTGCTTTACCTGGGCTGAAAGCACTTGCAGTTCCTTAGAAGTGCCAGACTGTTCCACTCCTCCATCTGCGTGTGTGTGCTCTTTCGTCTGCCTATCCTCCCTTCTCTTCCTTAAGGTCTTGGCAAGCTCTTATTCACCCTTCAAAACTCAGCTCAAGCATCTCTTCTGTGAAGTCTTCTCTGATTATCCCAGGGGTCCCTTTATGCCACATACTATCTTGAATCCCCCCCAATATCTCTTATTATTATTCTGTATTACACATTTTTTAATATTACAGTTATTTTACACCTTTCTTCCTCTCTAGGCACTAACCTCCTTGAGGACAGGGAGTGAGAGAAGAACTAATGTTTGTGATGTACTCTGTGTCAGACATTGAGCTAGGAAGTTTACATATGTTATCTCATTTAGAGTCTGTGTCTTTTTGATCTTGGATACTCAGCATACTTGGGAGGAAGAGAGAGAAGGAAGAAAGGCACAAAGGAAGAGATGGGAAGGGAAGGAGTTTATTCTCGTATTAAAGCTTTGTCTCCAAAGTTCCCTGTGAAAACAAGCATAAGAGGTGTGAAAGAGCAAAAGGAGAGCCGGACCAGGAATCCAAGGTGGGGCTCAAGGGCTGGAGTCGTGGTTGGCCAACAGCAACTCACCATTCAACCTTGGACCAGTCACATTACATCCCTGGCCTTGTTTTTCTCACCTGTAAAATGAGAGTTTTCTGTTCAGACATCTTATGATTCTGTATGTTAGAGTGAGACATTGAAGGTGGAAATGCAACCCATGAGATCGGTGAAAGATTGGTTTCTTGAGATGTCAATAGCTACTCTAAGAGAAAAAAAGTCTTCTAGATCAAATAGGTTTATAAAATATTGCATTTTATATTCCTTTCTTTGTGATTCACAATGTGTGTTATAGCATATTAGAGACTCTAGAGAATTTCTCAAACTTATTTGAAGATGAAATTCCTTTTTTTTTTTTTTGCTGAGCAAGATTAGCCCTGAGCTAACATCTGTGCCAGTATTCCTCTATTTTATATGTGGGTCACCACCACAGCATGGCTGACAAGTAGTGTAAATCTGCACCCAGGATCTGAACCCACGAACCTGTGAGCTGAGGTGGAGCACACAGAACTTCACCACTAGGCTAGGGCGCCAGCCCCTGTTTCTAGAACACCTATTAACATCTCATAAAATTGCTGTTTCTCAGAACCCTGTTTGAGAAATGTTGCATAAGACCGTCGTCACCCATGACCATCAGAGTAGGAACTGCTTTCTAAAATTCACTAGATTCTACTCAAGGGAATGGGTCATAGATAAGTTTTGATGGGATAAAGATGTGAGAGATGGGTGAAAGGGGAGAGAGAGGCTCAGAGGGTGTTGAAGGGACTCTGGGGGACCAAAGGATCAGTGCCGACCATAGCTCCTGGGAGAAGAGGGAGCCAGACAAACGGTGTGTTAGTCACTTGTTCCAGCTTCCCATCAGCCCACCCCAGCACTCCTGACCTGTTACTCTTACTCTTCTGTAGCACTTTCCATCTTCTGATATCCTGTGTTACTTGCTAATGTGTTTATTGTCTGTGTCCCCCCCCGCCACCCCCGACTAGAATGTGAGCCCTGTGGAGAAAAGGGCT
The DNA here is from genome assembly GCF_021613505.1 of Equus quagga. Taxonomy (NCBI): domain Eukaryota; kingdom Metazoa; phylum Chordata; class Mammalia; order Perissodactyla; family Equidae; genus Equus; species Equus quagga. Next base: position 2,583,973 of record NW_025796728.1, on the reverse strand, counting down.
CTTTGTTCGTTGATGTATCCTGAGCCCCTAGAACAGAGCCTGGCACATAGTAGGTCCTCATAAACGTTTGTTGTTGAATTGAGGATAGAGAAAGATCACCTGTCCTCCATGGCCTTTCCTCACATCTGGTCTTCTGTAGACCCTGGACGATCCTTAACCTTAGGAGGTGGGGGTAGGTGGGAGGGCAGCTGGGAGCCTCACTCCAGAGCCTGAGGGCCTTTTTTTTTTTTTTTGAGGAAGATTAGCCCTGAGCTAACATCTACCACTGATCCTCCTCTTTTTGCTGAGGAAGACTGGCCCTGAGCTAACATCCGTGCCCATCTTCCTCTACTTTATATGTGGGACGCCTACCACAGCATGGCTTGCCAAGCGGTGCCATGTCTGCACCCAGGATCCGAACTGGTGAACCCTGGACCACCAAAGCAGAACATATGCGCTTAACCACTGTGCCACCAGGCTGGCCTCTGAGGGCCTTTTGTGGATTCTCAGTCCCACGTGGGCCACTATGTGTGACGTCAGGCAGGTTACCTAAGTGGTCTTTCCCCCAGTGTCCTCCTCTGCAAAATGGGGATAATAATAGCATTTGTCTTACAGAGTTGTGAGGATTAAGTGAGCTAAAATATGTAAAAATCTTAAAACAGTGCCTGGTGTGTAGTAAGTGCTATGTTTTTTAGCTTAATTTATATTATAACTGCTTAATTGAGTGCCATGTCATAAGCTATTATTGCTGTTGGATTTTTCCCTAAAGTTCAGTTAAATTATTTTTTTCTCCTCCTCCTAATTTTTGCCAAAGTAGCTAAAGAATGAGATAGCTTGTAGTTGTTTTAAAAAACACAACTCTCATTTATCAAGCTGACACCAGTCCCACGAAGGCAGTGACTGTAGATGAAAGCAGTATTGAGGTAGAGAAAAGAAAGAAAACAGGCAAACTGAAGAGAAACTGTTCCCAATGACTTTTTCTTTTGGTGTTTGGCAGTCATTTAAAATGTCACTTGGCCAATATGGACTATAATTTAATAGTCTGAGAAAACTCAATTACTGTGTTTGCGTTGACCATGAAAGATGACTATGAAAGATAGCACTTTTCTCAAGTTGGAGTAGTTATTACTTTAATGTTCTGAATGGATATAATCTTGGTCCCCAATGGGCACTCATCTCATTGGTTGTTCCACACTCATGTTATGTCTTGGATGTACCAAGAGGTAGGAGATATATTTCTGTTTTCTATTTGAGACAATGAAATATTAATAATGTCAGATGTCCTGTAGCCTGTCATTTTTTCACAGAGGTGTAATTCTGCTGTGCTTGGCGAGCGGATTGATGCTCTCGGCTTGTTCATGGTTTCCTGGTACCGGTGTAATCTGGTGGGTTACAGGTATGTGGAGCTGACCTGCAGATATGCCCGTCGTTCAGCTCAGCTGTCCAGTTCACTTGCAGGCATGTGCACCTAGACTGGAAGTAGATGACCCAGGCAGCCATACAAATAGGTGCTGTTGCCACGTGGGCTATTCTAAACAGCTACAGCTGCTGGAATCCAGATGTCACCATGATTTCCAGTGACTCCGGGCTCCAGGTTCCTACTTCCTCCATTTCATTTTCCCTCTCCTCCTGTAGCTGTCTCCTTCCCCCCGACTATGCTGACATGATCTCCCCCATCTCCCCACACGTGTGTCAGTCACAGATTTACCGCAGGTCTGAGGAGGTAGAGGGTTGTACATCGCCACGTTGCCAGTCCTCTTCCCCTCTCCGAGATCCCTCTCTTCTCTGGTTTTCAGGAACGCCCTCCATTGGAACTCCATCATGCAGTTCAGTTTCCTTTTCTCTTTTACGTGGAAGAGTTTAGCTCCTCACCCGTCTGCTCAGCTTTGGGGTCCATGTTTGCTTATTCAAAGGCTTGGACCCTCTCCTCCCCATCACTGCCTTTAGGATCACAGAATATTGGTGAAAACTATCATATTTCAGGAGCAATCTATTTACTTTCCCACAACTGAATTATGCCACTCTTCTCCCTTCCCCTTGAAAGGCAGAAATGATTAGAGTCAGTTTTGGTGTTAAGTTAAAAACCCCCCATTCTGTGACAGAGCAAGTACTATATTTGGTTTCTGTGAGGAGAGACGTCCTTATACACATTAATTAAGCAGGTGGTTCAGAGTGTTGCACTAGAGGCTGTGTGTGAGTTGTGAGACTATGTATATCGGTAACAGAAGATGTGGGTTGAATAAGAATGAGTAAATTTCTGTGCGCTCTGAGGTCTACCGCCCTTGCATGGAAACGTGTGTAATGAGTTAGGCTGCTCAATTAATGAGGTTCACCAGGCCCTCGAGCTCCCGGGGATGTGTGAACACACTGTTGCAGTCGTGTTGAGCTGTTTTCACTTGCTCCTGTGTTTTCTAGTAGGCGTTCCATATGGGCTCTGTGGAAGTTTGTGTGAATATAATATAGGAGTAACCTTTCTTCTTACCAGAGATACGCCTCATGAGATTCCTCAAGAAAGGGCCAGATCACTTTGTAAATGCTGTTTGCGTTGAGCATAGATAGCTTTTTAATCTGTTTGCAATTGGGAAAAGGAAGGTGAGATACATTGAAAGATTGTTCGGCATTTATAGCATACTAAATATAAGCAAAATGCCTATTGGGCAGGTGATTATCAGCTTCATTTTAGACATGGGAAACCTGAGATTCACAGAAACGTGAACTATTAGTTAAGGAACAGAAAAGCTGTGAATTTATAGTATTATGCTTATACTTATTTCCCCAGATAAGAAAGGTCCTAGCCTTGAGAGTCCAACCTACTCTCTTTGAAGTATTAAATAGTAGTTTAAAAGGCCCTTGGGACAAGCAGATTTAAGGCTTCTAATAGGCTTTTTTCAGTAGACAGGAAAGCAGGGCCATAATTCGTCTGTTTCGTCTCCCTCTCTGATCGCCTGCTCACCTGAAATAAGTTGGAGCTCACACTTAATTATCTAAAGATGGTGCCCACTTTTTCACTGTGATTCATTTCTGGAAACCGCATCATAAAGCAGAGTGTAGAAAAAGCAATCATATCTTTTCATTGTACAGTTAAAGTTGGCGAGCCCAACTGGGTCTCGGCATGAAATTAATTATGGCAGTGACCAACAGAATTTCATAAATGCAAACATACAGGAGCTTTAAATCTTGATGGCAATTAAATTAGGAAAATCAAAGCCCTATTGAAAAAAAAAGACGTGTAAACGCATTGATAGGACCCCAGTGTACTATGTAGTGTGCCTACAACTTCATTGTATAAACAATTTGATCTGTGGAAAGCTAACACGCTGGTTATTATAAGTATTGGAGTATTCAGTTACCGTTAATTCTACTTCGTGTCTTAGATGTTGTAAAGATTTAGGGGACAGCATTTGGAAGGACTCAGTCTCAAACAAAAAACAGTTGAAGTAGACAGTTAAGTGAAAAAGGCAGAGTGACTGACAGTGTGTGTCATATGCCACCACTGGTGCACAAAAAGGGAGGGAAATGCACATGTATGTATTTCTTCCTATGCATAGGAAGGATGCAGAAGATGCTAACATTGGTTGCCTTTACAAAGGGGAACTAGTGGGTGACAGGGGTCAGAGGGACTCTTTTGTGTGTGTGTGAGGAAGATTGGCCTGAGCTAATGTCTGTGCCAATCTTCCTGTTTTTGCTTGAGGAAGATTGTCCCTGAGCTAACATCTGTGGCAGTCTTCCTCTACTTTGTCTGTGGGACACCACTACAGCGTGGCTTGATGAGCGGTGTGTAGGTCCACACCCGGGATCCAAACTCGTGAACCCCGGGCCACTGAAGTAGAGTGCACAAACTTAACTACTGCACCACCAGGCCAGCCCCAGAGGGACTCTTTTTTTACCTTTTGAATTTATAACCTATTTAAAAATACAATTTTAGTGGATTTAAAAATATACAGCCTATTTAAAAGTAGTATTTAAATTAAAAATAAAAGCAATAACAGTCAAGGGAAATTTGAAGAAATGTTTTCTTTCCCTCCAGATAATTCTTTGTAGTAACACAGAAGCAACAAAGTCATTCTGATGTCTTTAGAATATCAAATGAGGACTCATTCTTCTAAAAAATAGTCATTGTAAGTTGGTAAATAGGAAAAATTTACTTACACTAATAATCAAATAAGTGAAATTCAAAATGTGGTACTATTTTCATCATTAATTTGGCAAAGATTTTCAGAAAGAAATAATTTTTTTTAAAGATTCATCCTGAGCTAACATCTGTTGCAAATCTTCCTCTCTTTTTTTTTCCCCTCTCCAAAGCCCCAGTGCACAGTTGTATATTCTAGTTGTAAGTCCCTCTAGTTCTTCTGTGTGAGCTGCTGCCACAGCATGGCTACTGACAGATGAGTGGTGTGGTTCTGCACCCGGGAACCAAACCCGGGCTGCCAAAGCGGAACACGCCAAACTTTAACTACTAGGCCATGGGGGCTGGCTCTAGAAAGAAATAATTTTGGCATGGTTCAAAAGGTGAGTTTCTGGAGGAAATGGAGACTGGTGTAACCTCTCAGGAAAGCAGTTGACCACAAGTAGCGACTCTTTAATATGCTTTTAGGGGCCAGCCAGGTGGCGCAGCAGTTAAGTTCGCACATTCTGCTTCTTGCTGGCCCGGGGTTCACCAGTTCAGATCCCAGGTGCGGACATGGCACCGCTTATCAAAAGCCACACTGTGGCAGGCATCCCACATATAAAGTAGAGGAAGATGGGCATGGTTGTTAGCTCAGAGCCAGTCTTCCTCAGAAAAAAGAGGAGGATTGGCAGTAGTTGGCTCAGGGCTAATCTTCTTCCAAAAAGAGAAAAAAAATAAATAAAATGCTTTTACCTCTTGACACAGTAGTTGTACCTCTAAGAATCTTTTTAAGAATTATTTTAAGGAAATAATCAAACATGTAGTAAGAGATTAATGGACAAAGAAAGATGTTCCTCACAGTGTCAGAAGCTTCAGAAGAGGCCAACAATAGGAAAATGGTTGCTTATATTGTAGTGTATTTATCCAGTGGAATAGTATATATACTAAAAATGTTTTAGAAACAAACATTAATAACATGAGAAATGTTCTTGATATAATGTCACATAGAAAGCAGAATATAATCCTCAATATGTGGTATGATTCCACTTACCTAAAAATACTTCCATATATATGTAGAAAAAGACAGTGGAAATATATTGGACTGTTGGCTGTGATCATCTCAGTCTGAGGCAATCCTTAATTGCTTCCTTTCAGTTTTGTATTTTTAAAATTTCTATAGTGAAAAGGCATTGCATTTGTTTATTTCAAAAAAAAAAAAAATTTGTTATTAAAATAACCATTGTCGGATCTAAGTATTTGAAGGTCTAACTGCAGAATTAAAGTCCATGGGTTGTAGAGGGCCCTGCCGTCTGGTTCTCAGGTTCATCTGGGTGATGCCCTCTTTGAAGTGGGGAAGAATAGATAGTCACGTGGCATTATCCTGTGAGATGCAAGTGGGACTTACTCATGGATGAGTGCACTGGGGCACTGAGAAGCTGCCTGGATCCGCTTCTTGCTCTCCACTCCTCCTTTTCTGGAGTTCTTGCCCCAAGCAGTGAAGAGTCTGCTGTAGGCATCCTTGAAGGGTGGGTCACAATTATACAACACTGATTGAAATGTCTAGGAAATGTCCTAGTCTATGGAAAGATGTTATATGGATGGCTCCAAAGTGAGGTGTTGTAAGACCCTGATGTGCTGTCTCAAAGCTGATTTCACAGGAATTGGGAGAAATGTTATATTTCCTCAGGTTTGACTCAGCAAATTAGCAAACATTTACTAAGTGCCTGCTGTGGACCAGGCAGACTGCACAGCGTCCAGCATCTCCTAGGCTGTTGGATAACAGGGAACGGACTGCAGAACTGCTAACGCAGTGAGTCCCATGCTGTCTCAGTCACGTCTTCTTTTAGGGCTATGTGGAAATGAAATGGATGGAAATTCCTTTAGAAAGTTCTTTAACAAAAACGTTGTAGAGACCACACTGACAGATTTTCTAATGTCCTAGATCCAGCTGGTTAAATTAAAAGGAGATATTTTTGGTGTCATAGGTAATTTCAGTTCTTTCCTTTTTCACCATTAGGATCTTAACGGAAATAAGCTAAAAATGCCTTCTTCCCTCCCACTGCCCTTCCTGAAGAAATAGCACTGGCTGGAGATTTACTAGATCCACATTCCACTTCCAGTTGTACAAGTAACTAGCTGTGTGACCTTGAGCAAATCACGTTAACCTTGAGAGACTTCAGTTTCTCATCAGCCTGGAGATTGGGCCAGTATGCTCCTGAGGTCCCTCTGGTTCTAAACAGCTATAAATCGGTCATCTTATAAGCTTATTACACCACCCCCCTACACACACACACACACGTGGTTTTTTTTAAAAGAAAATGGTAGAGACTATGACTGCTTTCCTGTCTGATTCTTTTTCTTTCTTTCTCTCAAACAGGAGTGGCTTCAGCTGTGGGTCTCCTTTACCTGCCCACGTGGGCAGCCGCTGTTTCTGGCTGTGTGCTTGCCCTCTTCACAGCGTCCATGTGGCCTCCAGTGCTTGGACACCTTGTTAGCTCTGGGTCAAGCCCTGGGAAAGCCATGACCATCGCCATGATATTTTATCTTCTAGAAATACATTTCTGTGCATGGTGCACAGCTTTTAAATTTGTCCCAGGAGGGGTATATGCTAGAGAAAGATCTGATGTGCTTTTGGGTGAGTACATATGAAAGATCTGGATTAAAGTAACTACTCGAAAATACCCTTCAGCACTGACTAGGATTTAGCACTTTACGTGACTGGTGGAAATAAATAGGATTATTTAGCCTTTCTATTAAAATAGACTCTCTTGATTAAAAAGGAAACTGAAGGAATGTCTAAATTACTGCTTAAAAATCAGTTTCTTAATTCATCCATGAGTTTCAGTAATATTTGCTACTGCAAAGGCCTTTTAAGTGAATTAGTTGTGATAACAACTAAGTTTAATCTGTAATAAAGTATAAAAGAGGTGCCATGTAACACTTGTGTTCTATGATATGTTAGGAGAAAATACGATCATGATGCTTACGTTGCTACTTCAGTGGTAGGCTCGTAAAAATATACAGAAATGGTGATTTTTTTTTTTTGGGTTCTCCTGAATTTAATCTGATTTTTATTTACCATATTTTTACCAATAAAATATATCTGGTATATATGAATCTTAGTGTAAATAAATTTCCAAATCACAGGGTAAATACATTTTCCATTTCAGTGGTTATGAGCTTATATGCCAAAATTAAAACTTCATAAACTCAGCTCGGTTTAATATTTGAAAAATTGTCTTCTAGCCATACTGAAATTACCAATGTATGATATATGTATACTGATGTATAATTACTACTGTAATTACTATCATTTCAGTTTCAGTAAAGCATGTCAGATGCTTCCAGGATACGATCTTTGACAAATGAGGAGACAAAACATGTTAACAGGGAATTCAGTTCTTGTTTACACATTCACTTTTCCATTTGTTCATTTATTCATTAAAAAATTATTGCTCACCTGCTGTGTTCCAGGCACAGTGCCAGGTGCTGGGGATTTAAGAGACATAGAGTCTGTGCCCACCTGGAGCCTCAGTGTAGCAGGAGGAACACTAGGCATGAAGTTAGACCTGTACTGTGGAATTACAGTTGTGTGAGGGCAGCGCAGAAGTCTAGGCTCCTGCTCGTGTTTCTTTGCACTTCCCCGTCATGTCCTACTACGCTGTCCATTGTCGCATGAACTTTTCTACTCCATGAGCTAGGCATCTGTCAGGACAGGCTATTTTGGAAGATATATTTTTAAACTATATGGAATATTTTTAAACATCTATTGAGAATTTGATATGTCTGGTAAACACCCAACTCTCATCCAATTCCAGACATACATTGCTGCGTTTCCTCTGCAATAATCTTGGCTTTGTGAACTTTGTGTTTCTTCTGGTTTCTTTCAGGTATGTGCACTCTGTCCTGCTCTATCTTGCTGTCTGATGCTCTGCTTTTTTCTTACTCCACCTTGCTTGGGGGTCTGCCGTGTGGAGAAAGCGAACGAAAGTAAGAGCCACTCTCAACATAAGTTGATTTCTTTAGAATGTTAGGAATGATGTGCTTTTTGAATTCCTTCCTGCTGCGTCTGGGGTTGCAGAACAGTGCGTCAGTACAGCTTCCAACAACTAAGAACTTGCTTTAGTAAGAATGATGTTATGTTGATAAGGCCACAAAAACTGAGGAATGTTGGTAATGTTCAGAGTAGCTTTTAATACAATTGAAAAGAATCTGTATTAAATCAGAAACTAGTATAAATTTATTGTCTGGGTTTCTCCTGGCTTTCCACCTAAGTTAACTTTTGCTTGACATTTCCTAATTTATGTATTATTCAATCATACCTCTGTTTCTATTCTTATTATATACAATTTTAGAAGTATGTAAACTTTACATATAAGCTGCATTGTAATGCATCCCAGTTGACTGGCTGGCCTTATTGGCGCAGTGTGAGTACTAGCGTGCATCCTCTGTGAGACCCACACCCCAGCCGGAATGATTGCCAACATTGCCGTATTAAGAACTTCCAAATCCTCCTTTTGTGCTCCTCAACTTGGTGCACTTGAAGTCTCTTTGGTGGGGAAGATTGAGCCCTGAGGCAGTTCAGAAGGCTCCTTTCTCTTGTGCTCCGCCCTCCCCTGCACTATCGACAGTCAGTGACATATACTGTTACCAACATAACAACTAGGAAGCACTCAGGAAATTAGAAGAACTAAATCCCTCATGAGGGAAAGGCTGAGTCTTCTTATTTGAAGTGTGGTTCCTAGAACCTCAGATGATTTCTCATGATCGTCTCGATTATCAAAAGTACTACCAGAGATATGTTAACTCAATAACTGAATTTTCAGGGTATGTCCATTTCAACAAAACCTAGGCTCATAGAATTTACTATTGGAAAGATTTTTAGATTAAAATGTGATATATTCTTTCTCTTTTAACAGGGACGGTGATGCTAATCATTGGGCTGAATATGCTATTTGGTCCTAAGAAAAGCCTTGACTTTCTTCTTCAAGCAAAAAACAGTCCTAAAGCGCTTTTCAGAAAGAGTGAAAAATGCATGAAACTTTGTAAGTATGGTTTTGCTGTCTTTTTTTAAAAGCATTTTATTATAAATATAAATTTTCAAACATGTATGGAATTAAAGAGTATAATGAACCCTCATGTATCCTTCACCCAGTTCCAACAATTGTTAACATTTTGCCCATGTTGTTAACAGCTATCTTCGTTACTTGTTTTTGGCGAAATACTTTAAAGCAAATCTCTGATAACGTGTCATTTCAACCATAGATGCTGTGTATTAGTTTTGCTTCAGTTCTAATGTGGATATGGTGATTTAACAGGTAGAATTTCCAAAACACTTTGTTCTAATCGTTGACACTATTTATTTCATTTCTTGTTCTCCTTTTTTGGGAGATTAAATATGTTAGCATTTGGAATGTTGATGAATTAGCAACTCAAACGTGAAATTAGTTTACTGTTCAATCTGTCTTATTTCAAGTGGACTGGATTAAGTAAAAATGTTCATTGAATGTATAACATTTGCAGATAGTGTATTAGAATTCAGTACACTACGTGACTACATGGTGTTATGTAGGATGTGGACATGTAAAAACTGGTCCCCACCCTCAATGACCTGATACTTTACTAAAGAAGACAAAGTTATAGTGTAAAGAGATAGGAAACAATTAAGAAGCTAAGTAAAATTTCAATATATTTCTAAAAGAAATATCACAAAGCAGTAAGACTGTTATATAAACACCTACATGTATGTTCTATCATAATTTGAAAAAATTGTATTAAAGTTTAGGGGAAATTTTTTTAATTTAGAGTTTTGTGTGTGTGTTCTTATGTTTTAGGTATGTCCCTTGAAACCAGGATCTGGCAGTTTTTGTTTGTTTCTGTTTAATCCTGACAATCTTTGTCTTTATTTTTACTAAGAACCATAATTCTTTAATTCATTCATCAAATTGAGGCATTTGGAACAATTTATTTACAAAGTTGTTTGGACAGTTTTGTGTGACTCTTTTTTTGTGTGTGTGAGGAAGATTGTCACTGAGCTGACATCTGTACCAATCTTATTCTATTTTTGTATGCGGCATGCCATCACAGCATGGCTTGATGAGCAGCGTGTAGGTCCATGCCCAGGGTCCAAACTGGTGAACCCTGGGCCACCAAAGCAGAGCACACAAACTTAATCACTATGCCACTGGGCTGGCCCTGTGTGATTTTTTTTTTAATAGACTTTATTTTTTAGAACCATTTTAGATTCACAGCAAAACTGAGCAGAAAGCAGAGAGATTTCTCGTGTACTCTCTGACCACACAGTCTCCCCCACTGTCAACATCCCCCACGAGAGCAGTCCATTTATTGCAATTGATGAACCTACACTGACACATCACTGTCACCCGAAGTCCACTGTCTCCTTTAGGGCTCACTTTTGGTGTTATACATCTGTGGATTTTGACAAATTTATAATGACATGTATCCACTATTATAGTATCATGCAGAGCAGTTTCGCTGCCTTAAAAATGCTCTGTGCTCACATTTATCCACCATTACAGTATCATACAGGATAGTTTTGCTACCCTAAACATCACCTGTGCTCCAGCGACTCATCTTTTTAGTCTCCATTGTTTTGCCTTTTCTAGAATGTTAATCTTTGTCTTTTAACTTGAAAACATAATCTATATTTGTTGTGATTGCTCACATGTTATGATTTATTTCTATCGTTTTACTTTGCTTTCGCTTTTTCTACTTTCTCTAGGTATATTTTTCCCTCTTTTTCTTCTTGCTTGCTTTTGCATTGATTGAGTTTCCTTTTTTTCTTATCCCCTTCCTCCCCACTCCTCTTTCTAGTTTGGAAATTACACCTTCTGTTTTTCTTCTTTTAGTAGTTGGTTATTTTTTTCTCAGCACATTAAAGATTTTGTTTCCCTGTCACCTGGCTTCCATTTCTGCTGTTGCAAAGTCAGCTGTCATTGTAATCTTTGCTCCTTTGAAGATAATCTGTCTTTTCCTTCTGGCAGCTCTTAAGATTTCCCTTTGTTTTGGTGGTCTGAAATTTCACTGTGATGTATCTGGATGTGGAGCGCCCCCACCTCCCATCTTGCTTGTTTGTGTTTGGGCTTTCTGAATCTGAAGAGTCATGTCTTTTGTCAATTCTGGAAAATTCTCTGGATTATTTCTGCAAATATTGCCTCTTTCCCATTCTTTCTCTTCTCTCTTTTTTGACTCCAATTGGATATGTGTTGGATCTTCTTACACTCTTCTCTTTCATATTCTCTACCTCTGTTTTTGAGCTGCCTCTTGCACTAATTCTCTGTTCAGCTTTGTATAACCTGCTGTTTATCTTGTCTCTTGAGTTTCTAATTTCAATGATTATTATATGATTTTATTTCTAGAAGTCTATTTGATTTCTTTACACATTTTCCTGATTGTTAATTTAATTTCATATTCCTTAGTCATCATATTGAATACCCTCTTTGATTTTTCTAAACATGTTAAGTATGCTTATTTTATATTCTGATGCTAAAAGTTCCAATATCTAAAGTATTTGTGGGCTTGATCCTGCAGGGTGTTTTTCCTGCTGGTTCCTGCTTGTGGAGACTTGTTTTCTTGTATATATTTATGATTTATTTTTACTTTAAGCTCATCATCCTTGGAACGTTTTTAGGGGAAGATTCTTTGAAGCCTAAGTTTAAAGTATGGGTTATGTATGCATGTCACCCAGGAAAGTTTACCCAGGAATTAGGCATTTTTCCCTTTGCATTGAATCCTAATAGATTCAATAATTTCATAAACATTATTTTTTTAAAAAACAAACTTGGTTTCTTTAACACGATTTCTTCTCTCTGTTTAGTTTTGTGGCTGCTTGTTGGTGTGGGGTTGCTGGGATTAGGAGTACGGCATAAAACCTATGGGAGGAAACTGGGCAAAGGGGTAAGTAATGAACAATTTTGATTTAGAACTTTATATGCTATATATGTGTATCCATACCTTTGTACACGTCACCATTACGATTGAACTCTAGCCCTGGGTCTGATGACTTCAGGGTGCAGGATCTCCCCTCTTTAATTCTCAGGTCCCAGGCTGGTAACATAGTGGAGTTATTTTATGAAGCTGAGTTCTTGGGACAGGATGGGCCTGTATATTAGGGGCACACTGCTCATGATTTTGTTGTATGCAGTCATTATGTCTATGATTTAACATATCTAAACTATGAAATAACTATTTTGTAAGGGGCTTCTTTCTCCTGTTTGGTAGATATTGCTGAAGGCAACAATATGAGATTCTTTGATTTAAGAAAAATCCTACAGGTAATTTTTGATTTTGTAGATTATGGATAGTTTGTGTATGGATGGGTCGTGGAAGTTTTCTTGTCTCTTCCTTTTTTCTCTTGCTTGAATGTTTTATTGTCCCTTTCTCTTCTAGACAGGTGGGCAGAAGCAAGAGTAAGTGTTTTCAATGTTGTGTTTTCTGTCTGCTCTGATAAAAAGTTGGATGTACTTCATAATGCAGTTAGAGTTACAGTTCTGGCTAAAACAGAATTTGAGGCTAAAACTTTGAATTTTAGCAATCTGTATTACCAGGCAAGTTTTTCATATTAAATAAAAAGCTATACTGAGGGTGGAGACCACGCTTCTCTTATTTACCTTTGTATTCCCAGTACCTCACAGAGTGCCTGGCTCATATTCAGAACTCAGTAACTATTTCTGAATAAGTAATAATTCATTGCATGGTCTCTTTCTTTTGCCCCTTAATTGTTAGTTGTTATTATTGCAATATAACATCAGTCAGAAGAGGATACCTAATGTCAGCCAGGGGTTCTTTTCAAAAGGAGTCATTGCAGTTGGATTTAATACCTGTTCTTTTCTTTATTTGTTCATTCATTCATCCATTTTATACGCTTCTTGAATGTCTCTTGTGTGTCTGGTGCCATGGATACAGAGATAACCAAGTTGGACAAGATCCCTGCCTTCATGGAGTTTACATTCTGGTAGGGGAGAAATACGGTATTCAGAGGAACAAAAATTGAATAGATAAAGGCTATCACTTTAGATCAGGCTGCTCTGAAGCAAATAAGATTATGGAGTAGAGAGTAACTGGGTCCGGGTGGTTAGAGAAGGCTGCTCTGAGGACATGACATTTAAGTTGAGACTTGAAAGTTGAGAAAAAGCCAGTTCAGAGAGCTAGGGGTAAAGGATTCAGGCAGAGAGAACATGTGTAACGCCTGAGGAGACACAGGCTTGGTGTGTTTGAGGAGCATCAGCAGGCAGTGGGGCTGAAGTTTGGTGAGCAAGGCGAAGAGTGGTAGAAGATGAGGATGGAGAGGCTGATGAAGCTCTTACAGAGCACAGGAAGCAGTTCTGATTTGATTTTACTTGCAGTGGAAGCCACCAGAGTGTTTCAAGCAGGAGCATGAAGAAACACGGTATATAACAGTGTGGCTGCTCTTTGAAGAATGGAGTGTAGAGTGGAAGCAGGGAGATAAATTATGAGATTTTTTTAGTCGCCCAGTGGAAGTTTGGATGGGCCAGTGGCAGTGGGGTTGAAGAGAAGCAGATAGGCTGAGAATATATTTTGAAAGTATAGCTCATACTTTAAAGTATAGCTGATGGGTTAGATGTTGCTGGATGAGGAGAAGGAAGGAATCAAGGATGACTTCTATGTTTTTGGCTTAAGCAACTGGATGGAGGGTGGTGACATTTACTGACATGGGAAGAATGAGGGAATAACAGGTTTTGGAGTAATGAAATCCGGAGTTAATTATAGACATATAGTTACGTGAAAAGGGATAGCTTGATGAGTATAATTGTGCCTCCTGAAATCTCTGTTGATGTTTCCATTCTCTTTACATGACATTCACTAAATTGAATAATGTTCTTGTATAAAGATGAAATGCCCAGCTCCTTGTCGGTAGCATGTTGAACTGTTTAAGTAGCAGCCCTCCTATGCAAAGCGGTTGCTACTTATCCTTCTCCCAACCTGAACTTGTGTGGTCCACTTTGAGTTGTTTTTTCACTGTGGTGTTGGGTTTGGCTAATCCAGCCATACTCTTTAGCAGGATCCCTGTTGTAGACCAGTAGGTATTAGTTTGAGGTGGATGATTAGGGTTGGGCAATGCATTCTCTGGCTGAGCCCAGGAACCCAAAAGAGGAACTCTCAAAGGGGTGGGCTCCTGTCCCTTGGCCTTGCCAGTACAGTAGGGGAGTGACACCATTTATAACTCAGTTATATTGGCAGACCACTGTACAAATATATTATAAGCCTCTATGTATCCCCCTCTGTGATCTTAGTCTTCTCCAGTGCAAAGGTAACCTCTATCCTGAATCTGCTGTTTGTCATTTTCATGCATCTCTTTATATTGTTAGTACATACCATATATCCCTAGACAATATTGTTTTTTCCTTTTTTTTTTTATAAAGATTCGCCCCTGAGCTAACATCTGTTGCCAATCTTCTTTTTTTCTCTCCCTTCTTCTTCTCCCCAAAGACCCCCAGTACATAGGTGTGTATTCTAGTTGTAGGTCCTTCTGGTTGTGCTGTGTGGGATGCCACCTCAGCATGGCTTGATGAGTGGTACCACGTCCGTACCCAGGATCTGAACCGGTGAAACCCTGGGCCGCCGAGGCAGAGCGTGCGAACTTAACCACTCAGCCATGGGGCTGGCTCCTTTCATGTTTTTAACTTTATCTAAATGACATCTGACGTATATATTTTGCAACATTTTTACTTAAAATCACCTTTGTGAGATTCATCCATATGGAAATATGTAGTCCTAACTCATTTATTAGGGCTGTGTAGTATTCTGTTATATGTTTGTGAAACCATTTATTTATTCATTTTCCTGTTGAAACAACAGCCAGATTGTTTAGAATTTTTTGCTATTATAAACAATACTTATTATAAATGCTCACTTTCCAAACAGTCCTCCTACCTTCCAAGCTTAAGCTAGAAGTTCACAGAAGATTTATTATGAGAATACCATCTAGCAAATATTTCCTTATTTTTATGAATTAAACGTGGGCAAATGTCTAAGGAAATTTCGTTGCTGAAATATGAATCTTGGAAGAGAGAGGTGGAGATAACTGGGTCACTGAAACTGCCATTGTTCAGTTATCCTAAATTACCATTAACTGTTCCTCAGGCACCAGCCACAGAGATCTCTGCCGCCATCTGGGCTTTCAGGTTTGGCTACGACAATGAAGGATGGTCTAGCCTAGAAAGATCAGCCCAACTGCTCAGTCAAACAGGTAAGTCTTATTGGATTTAGTTCCAGGTACTGTTGTTACTTTTATTTTGAGCAAGATCATAAGTAATAGGAGGAGGGTTTGCTGGGTCATAAACTAATCTTTTAAAAAGGCTTTACTTTGGTGGGCATCTACAGGAGGATTAAGCTTCTGTAGCCACATCTGTCTGTTTGAGAGCAATTAATTCAGTTGATTCTGAACAGAGCCTCATACTGGGTATCTGCAGGGGATTCTTGTCATGCATTTGCTCTTAGAGATGCCCTTGCTGGTGGCTTCTGTCAATTGGAGGCCCACTGTTGTGGACCAGAAAACTGTCAGATTGAAAGGCAGAATGGGTCAGGGTGATGCTCGTTTGCAAGCAAGTTGCTTTCAAGAACATACGGGCCAATTTGTAAGTTTCCGTGCCCTGGGGTGCATTCATCTCTGTATGAAGCATCCTTTAAAATATGTGGGCGTTGGGTTCTTAGATCAACTATGTGGAACGTGGAGCAAGATATGTAAAGGGCTGAACTGTTCTGGTTGTGCCTGCTGATAAGCATGTCTCCTGAGAAACTGCTGAGGGTCTGTATGATTCTAATGCTGCTAAAAAATGTCCTTGGCTCTTAGTCCTTTAGTCCTTATTATAGGCCTCTAAAGCACATCTGGCCAGAGTCTGAAAAAACCAATAAACTTACTTCCATGCCAACATCACAGAAGTGTTTGCCCAGGAATAAAACACTATTGTGCACCACTCTATGGTTTCTGAGCATAAATTGGGTATTTGAGAGAGGCATTAAGCTTATTTGAAATTTTGGGAAAGATGTTAAGAATATTTGAAAATTTAGAAAAGTTACACTTTTATCCTTTCCTGCATTTCCTCAAGGTGTCCCATGTTTTCATTACATTCTAAAAATGGGAAAATTCCCTTGTAGCTCAGATTTGAGCAACTTTAGTGACTCATTAGGATTTTTTTTTTTTTTTGATTTCTGAGTAAAGGCAAAGGGTTACAGAATTAAATTTTACTAACTCTTTTTGCATTTCTATACTTAATCACTATGTGCATTTTTTTTTGAACAGGTGCAGATTTCATAACAGTTTTGGAGAGCGATGCTTCTAAGCCCTTTATTGGGAACAATGACTTAACCATGTGGTTAGGGGAGAAGTTGGGTTTCTATACCGACTTTGGTCCTAGCACAAGGGATCACACTTGGGGGTGAGTGTACCTGGCGAATTAATGCTGAACATAGCTCTGAAAGACTAGGCAGCATAGGCCTGGAGTAGCAAGTTGCCCCAGGGCTGCTTCCTGGGGGATGAGGAGGTGCTGAGGATGTGCAAATTCCAGTAATTGCCTTACTGGTTTCCCTGTTGCTGGATATTTTCAATTATTCACCGTTATAGACCATTCAGTGTAGGAGCTGAGGTTACAGCACCAAGCATGTCTGGCTTGGATGCTGTCCTCATGGAGCTTACATTGTGGTGTGAAGAGACAGAAAACAAATGTGTGCGCAGAAATAAATAAGATAATTTGAGACAGTAGTAAGTGCTACGTAGAAAAGGAAAGTGAGTGGGTGGGCAGGGGCGATGTGGGGTGCAGCTGTAAGTAGGGTGGTCAGGAGGGTCTCTCTGAAGACCTCATGATGAAAAGGACCCGGGACCCATGGGAAGAGCTGAGGGAACCGCCAGTGTAGACTTGAGGCAGGATCAAGCTTGGCGTGCCTGAATGTGGGGATTGAGGGAGAACTGGTAAAAAGATGAGGTCAGGCGTGGGCACCTGATCTTAGAGGGCCCCATGGTCCATGCTTAGGCTGATTTAATTCCGTTTTCATGGGAAACCACTGGGGGATTATAACCCATGGGAGAGATCGGACCTGATTTACTTTTTTAAAAGATCATTCTGGATGTTCCCAGAAGAACAGATTGTTGGGGGCAAGAGCGGGAGCAGGGAGACAGGTGATGAAGTAGATGTGCCAGCACAGGTGAGAGATGACAGTGGGAGCTGGGGAGATGGGGAGAAGGGGACAAATTCAGGAGCTATTTTGCAACAGAGCTGATGTGACTTACTGATGGTTCCTGGTCAGGGGCCGGGAAGTGACAAGGGCAACATCTAGGTTTTTTACCAGAATACCTGATAGGAGATGAGGCCGTTTCATGAGATGGGAATGACCAGGTGAGCAGCAGGATTGTGCTAAGTTTGAGATGCCCTCAGACAGTCAAGTGACATACAGTAAGCAGTTTTGTGCAGCCTGGAGGTCCAATGAGACAGGACAACCTGGACATGTAAATTCTGGTATTATCCCTGTTGAGATGGCCCTGTCGGAGGGACTCCGCGAGGGCACCAGAGCTGTAGTGCACGCCACCAGGGAAGAGAAGCCGGCCGAGGTCTGAGCTCTGCTTGTCTTTTTCTTATGTAGTTCTTTGACTTAGCGTGAGGTGAAACATGTTTTCATGTCTTTATTGGACAGTTTGTCATTTCTAAGTTTGTAAATTGTTACTCTCTATCCTTGCTAGCAAGAGTGTACATTCCCAAATGTGTTAATATTAGAATTGTTTATGCACATGTTGCCAGAGTAACAATGCAAGTAAAATGGATTTTGTGTATTACTAATTCTGCTCTTTTCGTGTCTCCATAGCGCTTATTAAAACACAGTTGATAGCATTGTGTTAGTGACACAGAGATGTGCTGAATAGCAGAGATGCCGTGAGCTGTCAGACTACCACACACATCTCCGCCACAGTATTGCTCTGAATGGCCCTCAGTGAGATGCTTGAAGTGTGACACATCCCTTTTTAATGCATTTGCGTAGTTCTGTCTGCGTGATATGGTGGGACCAACGGTGACACACATGTTTCTTTTCATTCCAATACAGGATTATGGCTTTGTCAAGATACCCAATTATGAAATCAGAGCATCACCTTCTTCCGTCACCAGAGGGCGAGATCGCACCAGCCATAACGCTGACTGTTAACATCTCAGACAGACTGGTGGATTTTGTTGTGACACACTTTGGGAATCACGAGTGGGTTTCTTTGGTCTTTCTAATAGTACGCAAAGGCCAAGAAACACTGTTAACACATTACTTTGATTTCCGTTCATTGACTTATTTCTTTCTTCTTTTTTTTCTCCGAAAGTATCTTTTTTCTGTTTTGCTGGTTTTAAAAATCAGGCATGAAAACATTTGAGATGCAGGCAGTCGTTAATGATGGTAGAGGGCAGCAGTGATGACTGTGTTAGCCAGCAATTGCTGAGCAGGTGCTGTGCTAAGTGCATTCTTTTATTTAATCTTCACTCTGTATAAAGTTAGTACTATCGTAGCCCCATTTTACAAATAAAGAAACCAAACTGGAGGTTAGATGACTTGGCCAACCAGGGTCACACAGCTAGGAGTTAGGTAGACCCAACTCAGAGCCTGCAAGTGCTTGGAATCGCACGGCAAACCAGACTGCAGAAAAATGAAATTCCCTTCTACAGGGTCACTACAATGGGAGTACTGTTGGGATTTGAGGGTACTAAATGACATTCCTTTTCCCCTCGTGCTGTCACAATCAGCTGATAGGTAGGCAGAGGAATCTGGCAGGGAGGCCGAATATCTCTTTTAATTCTGATAAACCTATGTAGACAACATGGGTTAAGTGTGTCCACATGGACCTGCTAATCTATCCCGTTACGTACACGAAACCGGCTCTGCCAGAGCAGCAGACCCACAGAGGAGCGGCAGAGTCTGCCCTGCCCAACTCTCCCCTTGCTGGAGAGAATGTGCCAGAAGACACCCAGTCTGCAAACTGGGAGGTTCCAAGGAGAAGAGAGAGGAAGGATTTGAGACAAGCATGCCTGGTTAATTCTTCCAAACTTAATTAATTAGAAAAGTCTTCCCAAAAAGTAAAGAGTGAAAGCGAGGCCAGAGATAGTTTCCTAAGAAAGTTGCTCTACAAGGAGGCACGAGGAAGGCGGAATGAGTTTATCCCCAAAGAATAACATTCACAACCAGTGGCTTAGCCCTAAAAAAAAAGTCATGAATAATGCCAACAGTATATTGTTAAAGCAAAGATAAAAGTATATAATTTATGCTCTACCATACTAAACGTTCTGTAACAATAATTGAAAACACTAATGTAAGTGCTTAGTGCTGTAAAATATGACACACAGATCCTGTCCATGTTAATGACACAAGAGGCCACAGAACTTTAAAGTGACAGACAGAACGTTAAGAAAACCACGTTGTTGTCCTGTCAGTTTCACCTGAACAAAACTAATGTGCCTGCTACCCTTATTTTCCTGTCACCTCACTTTTTCTCACAGTGTTATATGGATCTGTGAAAGCATACTTGAATATTTTCTGAAATTAGTTAGAGCATAATTAATATAAACAAACTCCAAATGTCATTAATGTGAGCCCTTTGCTCGTTGGACCCTTGCTTGTCTCCTTAGAAATAAGAAGGGTGTTTGGGGATGGATGATATAGATGGTTCATATCCTATTCATAAGCTGTTTGAGGAAATGCCTCTGTTTGTCCTGGTAATTTTCACGTAGCAAGTGTAGGCATTCAAAAATCATTCCACTGACCTTAAGTTGCACTTGAATTAGGTTTATCTTGTAAAAAATAGGCACTTTTGTATTTCAAGATTGCAGAATCTCAACCTAAGAAACAGTTGAGTCCACTCCTTCCCATTGTTCCTTTGCTTTTTTCACTGCAACTCCCTCCAGCCTCCTCCACTCGAAAGGGAAGAGAAGAGTAAAAGTTAGCCCTCAGAATGTGATGATTTGGAAAAGACGAGAGAAGGATTACCTTTGCTAACTTTGTGTGAACCACATATTTAAAACTCTCTGGTTAACACCGTATCCTTTAGTTGCTGTCTTACTCACTTGATTTAATAATAATGACAACAACAGCAGTAAGAATAATAGCTAACACTTACAGAGGAGATGTAACTCGAGGGCAAGGAGCAACATAGTTTAATGGTTAGAAGCATGGAGTTCCAGAACCTGGGGCCAGACCAAGGTGGTTTTGATCCTAATTCAAGATATATCCTCTCACCAAGTTATTGATCTACATTGAGCCTTGGTTTCCTCATCTGTAAGTCAGGAACAATAATCCTACCAAATCATAGGGTCCTTGGGAGAATTAAATGAGATATATTACCTCATACAAAGTACTTGAATACACTAAGTGCTCAATTAACGCTTGTCATTGTTGAAGCTTATCAGCCAGTTCTAAATGTCAGGTATATTGGGCAGCTCAAAACAGAATTCATTCATCAAACATAAATCAAGCACCTGCTGTTCCCAAGCACAGTAGGAGGTATAGTCTTTTCCCTTAGAGCCACAGCTCTGATGTCATTCCTTAGAAGCCCTGTCCATGCGCACTGTGGCCTGCCAACCAGCAACATGAGAAAGTTCATCTTCGAACAGTTCGTGAAGCCATCATTACATATTTTTGCTTGCCTTTGTTTTCTACAAGACTAGATAAAAAGTTCTTCCTGTGACTAAATATTTAGAGATTTCATTTTCTGGTGATTATGGCGTACAAACATGAAATCATATTAGGAATGAATTACAGAATGCTTATGCGTGTTGCTGGCTGATTCAACAAGATTTTCTAAATTACTGACTACACAAATATCTCTGTACAACCAATAAGTAGGAAATAGCGACATTCCTTAGAAGTCAGTTAGGTACACACCATAACTGAGATAATTTTAGGTAATTAACTGAGCCACCAGAATCATCATTCTTTTTTTTTTTCATGTATTTCTCTGCATAAATGTACAGAGAAGAAAGAGCACAGAACTTGTAGTCTGTAGTTAGTTTGGGTTCTGTTGTAAGATAATCTGCAAGAGTTCGTTTCTCTTGTCTCTGAAAATCAGATAAAATTATTTTTTTAGCCCACAAATAAGGTTATTGGGCTGATCAAATATTAACAGATAAGGAAACACAAAATGTATTTTCTCTCTCTCTCTTCCTTCCTCTCTCACCCTCCCTCCCTCGCCTTCCCTCTTTCCCTCCCTCCCCCCCATTTCTTTATACCCATACGTATACTTTTTATTCTTATTATTATTACTGGATAAAATTTATCTCCTGAGAAAATTTAAGACCAAATTCATAGATTATTTTCCAATTATATATTGCTAAAATATATTTGAATGAAAGCCCTATCTGTGGTGCAGTGACTTTGGAATGCTCTAGACCAGATTTGAATGTCGGTTGTATGTATCGGAAGGAACAGACCTAATGAAGGGACTACTTACCAAGATGTTGGAAGGGTCAGAGGAACAGATGAGAAATGTTGAGTGACTCAGACACTAGTAACTAGTGTACACTACTAGTAACTAGTAGTGGGGAGTCATTACCATCCTGAGGGCTGAAGGGACAGGCAGAGGGAGTAGTGTTCCCAGGGCCCCATGAGATCTGGAGCCAGGAAGAAGGGCCACGAGGCATGAGGAATGCAGCTACTGGGGAAGAAATACCCCGACTTCTCTCTCCTCCCACCTTTTCATCTCCTGGTGTCGCCAGTGGCCAAACCTAACTGGAAATCAGCAGACAAAGGAGCCCAGGAGATGAAGTTCGCAGGGGTCAGCCTCCCAGGGCATGGAGTAGGCCAAGATGGATGTAGGCAGGGGAGATGGAAACTCACCTTAGGTATGTTTCTTAATCTCGTTTAAAAATAGAGCTAATGCCTGCCTCTCAGTTATTATGAGCATTCCGTATCAAGGATGTTTAACAAATGGTCATTCTTTTCACTCTTCTGTTTCTCGAGGCATCTTTTAATAGTACTCAGCTGTCTACACATTCTTACTAAGCTTAGTTCTGTCTTCGGGTCTTAGCTCAGGGAGGTTTCTCTGGTCTTCTCAGTCCTTGGTGATCTCCCTCTGTCTTCCTTTTTCATTGTTTTTTTTCTTAACGATCATTTATTAGCTGTCTTTCTCTGTAAACGCCTGTGTTGATCTACTGCCTGTTAGCTCTTCGATCCATTCCTGGCTCATCTCCCTCTCGGCTGCACCCTGCAGGGAGCCACACTTCCCAGAGTCTGTTGCCTTCTGCCTCCTGGGTGGGTTTCACTAATGGGAGGCACTAGTGCAAGGTGGAGGGCAGGAGGCGGGACGAAGGCAGGGTAGTTCTCCTTCTCTCTTTCTTTTCTTTGTCTATTGTGACGCAGCAGCTGAATCTCTTCTGTGACCCCAGCTCCTTCTGGGCAGCATTCTCCGTAGTGCCATCTCCAGTCAGGGCTGGCTTCTGGACTCTGGGAATATCATCTCCCCCTGTTCCTCTAGCCCTGGAAGTGGTACTGGTTTCTCATTGTTGCTAAACTCTGGTTGCCTCACTGACTCCTGTTTGACTTCCCGTCGCCTCGCTAATCATTTCCCAGTGTTAAATTCACTTGGTTTGAAACACCTAGAGTGGTTTCAGTTTTCCTGGCTGCATCATGTCAGATCTGATCTGCCTATTTTTTCCCAAACAGACTGACCATAAACCACCCAAAAGTTTGATGTACCTGCCTAATTATCTCAGTTATACATCTGCAGTGCTTAGCATAATAAAAACATCATGTGTAGCCAGTATTTGACCAGCAGAGCCAGCGAGGCTTTTAGAAGGTGTTCAGCTGAAGGAGCTGAGTAGGTTATATAAGCCTGGTATGTTCTGTGAAGGTTAGGATTCTCCCTCTACAAGTACTTTAGCATCTTTTTTTTTTTCTTTTTTGACTACTAGTCTTTAGATGTCATACTGATGACCAGGTCTGATGAAAAATCAAACAAATGCTATTTTTAGAGTTGATATTTAAATCAACTCGATTCCAAATGATTTGTGGGGAAAGATCATGTTGTTCTTAGTCAGAATTTGTTGGCTTACTCTGTGGAAACAGTGTCTCTGCCTTGTTCGTTTGTACATTAAGACATTTGCCGAAGCAGGAGTGACTCTGGGTTTGTGCACTGCTTGAAGATATTCTTTGGGAACTTAGGAACCTAAGACTTTTTAAAAATTGTTTTTGCAAATACGATAAAGAGGTACATTTTTGCATTTCTTTAGAGATGACCTCGACAGGAAACTTCAGGCTATTGCTGTTTCAAAACTACTGAAAAGTAGCTCTAATCGAGTGATATTTCTGGGATATGTCACTTCAGCACCTGGTTCCAGGGATTATCTGCAGCTTGTTGAACACGGTAATGTGAAGGTAACACAATCTTAATACGATTTCTGATTTATTAAGTAAAATGTTTCTCCATGTTTAAAAAAAAATCCCACTCCAACTATTTAATATGTATTCTGATTACCTACTGGTGCATAGAAAACCACTGAAAAACATACTGGTTTTAAATAACAGTAGTCATCTATTTGCTCATGAATCTGCCATTTGGACAGGGCTCAGTGGGGACAGCTCATTTCTGCTCCGTGCCGCTAGATGGCTCCACTGGGGCCTGCAGGAGCCATTTTGCAGATGACTCAGAAGTGGCAAGTTGCTGGCTGTTGAATACAAGATCCCCTGGGGCTTTGGGCTTGGGGTCCTGGGTGGCATCCATGAGCTACTTGGACTTCCTCCTTGCTTGATGGCTGGCTTCCAAGAGTGTGTGTCCCAAGAGAACCAGGAAGAAGCTGTATTGCCTTGTATGACCTAGCCTTGTAAGTCATGTAGTGTGACTTCTGCCATTGTCACAGCTTGCTCACATTCAAGTGAGAGAAACATAAACTCCATCAACGAGTATCTAAGTCACTTTATAAGAATACCATATGGAAAGTCAGTTACTCTAGCCATGTTTAGAAAATACAATCTGCCACGTTATGCAAGTTAATTATGATGCTGAGAGTAAAAGATGAAATGAAATGGCACACAGACAGGCTGGCTGACCAGCCAGACAGGGCCTCACTAAATGATACTGAATTAGAACTTACCTGTTCAGATCCAAAACAGTCGAGTTTGTCACTGTACCCAGATACAGTCATGCTCTGGGGAACTGACACACAAATCAAATCTTGGAGACTGATATATGATATATGCTGTACAACTGGAGTGTTAAATGCCTTAATTTATAATGAGAAATATAATTGTTATATTTAGTTAAGCCCTAAGTAGATTTCTTGGTCCTTTACATTTTGTTTTTGACTTCATTGTCTTGAGATAATATCTGCAGACAAAAAAGCTTATCCATCTTATCAAGTGCTTTGAAAGACAGGTGAGAGAGAGCATGGTGTGATGAGGGTTTTCTCCATGAGACAGAAAACACAAAATGGCAGTGGTTTAACTAAGAGAAGTATATTTATGTAGAAGTCTGGGCAGGTGAGTCAGCACTGGTGTGGCATCCTGTGGTATCCGGAGTGTGCTCCTTCTGTCTTGGGGCTCCACTTTATGAGGCCTCCATTCCCAAGTTTGCCTCCCAGTCCAAGATGGCAACATCCGTGTTCTAGTTAGCAAGACAGAGGAAAGGATAAAGAAGGGGCCAAGAGCATATGCAAGAAATCTCTAAAGGAAAATTCCAGGAAACTGACCTCCAGCACTTGTACTTATATTTTATTGACTGGAATTTAGTCATATGGCCACACCCTACCATACAGGAAGTTGGGAGTTGCAATATTTAACCTCGATACCTAGTTAAAAATACTACACCTTTGGAAGAAGGGCCAGGCAGATACTGGGGAGATGAGTTCATCTCTGCCCTAGAGGATAAGGCAGAAAGTGTGGCCAGTACAGACTCCGGATTTTGGCTTTAGTCAGAGAGCTTATGATGGTGACATTTGTTATTATAGGAAATTCATAAGTAAGAAGAATTTTGCAAAGAAGATGATGAGTTCAGCTTTAGGTTGAGTTGAGGTATCTGTGGGATATTAATGGAAATTGCCATCAGGCAGCTGGATATGTGGATCTGGAATTGAGAAGGGCAACTAGGACTAGAGATACAGATTAAGGAGGTGACATCATCTAGCTGACCGTTGAAACCATGGAAACAGATAACATTGCTCATGAGGTTAGAGAATTGCAAAAATAAGACGAAAGAAAACCCCTGATAAAGCCACATTTAATGTGGCTATCATGGGGGTGATGGGTGAGGGAAGAGAAGGGAGATTATCTCAGGACAGCGATTAAGGAAAGGTCAGAAGAGTAAAGGGAAAATCTGGAGAGTGTGGAATCACAGAGGTTGTGTTAGTTATTTATCACTGTGTAACAAACCACCTGAAACCTTAGTGACTTAAGCAGCAGTGGTTTAATAGTCTCCTGCTTCTGTGGGTCGACTGGGTGGTTTTCTGTTCTTGCCTGGATTCACTCGTGCAGTCAGCTGGTGGCTCGCTTGTGGCTGGGGGGGTCCAAGATGGCCCCACTCACATGTCTGTGGCTTTGGTGCTGGTTCTTGGCTGGGGCTCCCTCTCTGTATGGTCTCTCATCGTTCACTAGCGTAGCTGGTGCTGTATTTCTCAGCTGTGTGAACTTGGAGCAAATTATTTCACCTTTCTGGGGACTGAGGTCTGTGGACCTCAACGTCCACATGTGTAGAGTGGTGATGGTAATATCTACTGTATCATAGGGTTGTTATGAGGATGGACTATAAGATAATGCCTGCAAAGTCCTCAGCCTTGTATGTAGGAGGCACTCGATGAGTGGTAGCTATATGTACATATTATGTGCGTCTGGCTGTATGTATAAAATCAAATAAGATAAATGTCCAAATACACGGTCTATAAAGTACAAAAGAATATTAGACAAGATGATATTTGGCAAGTCTAAGGAAAAATCACATCATAATAAGGGAAGGATTCTTACATTGTGTGTGTGTGCGCGTGTGTGTGTAAGGGATATGCATGGTGTTAGGAAAGAGGAATTTTATTTGATTTTTATTTAATCTTCTGTTGGTTTCCACTGTCACAGTCAGAAGCTGTGTCAAGATTGGCAGTGGATTCTTATATGGCCTTTTTCTATTGGGAAGTTTATTAATGCAGAGAGCAATTTTAATCATAAATGCTTGGATGAACAGATTTTTCTCTTTAAGAAATGAGTATTTAAATTCTGCCATCTTAAAATTTGACAGCATCTTCTAAAAACCTAGTAAAATAAAATGATAGTTAAACATATTCATAATTTATTATTCCCAATATATACAGCAGAATGACTAAATTTTTATTTCTTCCCAAGGCAAATCAGAACAGTACTTTCAATTTATTTGCTTTTTCATCATTAAATTTTTTTAATTTAATGTTTAACATTTATTATAATTTTTTCATGTATACAAAAGGCCTATGTATGTGTGTGATATAAGAGTAATCAAAAAGATTAATTAACAAGCATCCAGGTGTCCACCACTAAGCTTATGAAAAAAAATTGAGAAATAGATAATAAATTATGGTGTATTCTTTTAGTGATTTAAAAATATGGTTTTTTATTTTGAGGAAGATCAGTGCTAAGCTAGTGTCTGCCGCCAATCCTCCTTATTTTGCTGAGGAAGACTGGCCCTGAGCTAACATCCATGCCCATCTTCCTCTACTTTATATGTGGGATGTCTGCCACAGCATGGCTTGATAAGTGGTGTGTAGGTCCACGCCTGGGATTCGAACCAGCGAACCCCAGGCTGCCAAAGTAGAACGGGTGAACTTAACTGCTGCACCACCAGGCAGGACATTGTTTTAAATTATGTATTTAAAATACGTTTTAAATTAAATTTTAATAGTAAAATTGAGAAATGGGAAAAAGTCAGATGTATTTTTTATTTATGAGATGTTTTAAAAGTAGAAAATGGAAATTTCTTCAGTATAAAAGCTCCATATTGAGAGTTTTCCCAACACGTTATAGAAAAAGAACATGTTTATGTTCTGGTTCTCTGATGAAAAATAACCCTGGTCTCAAGCTTTCAACATCAAAAAGACTCATGATTACTTCCCAAATGTGTTTATTTCCAGTGATTCAATTTAACAAACACAGATTGAGTGCCTGCCGAATGCCAGGCTTCATGCTAAGTACCAGGGAGCCAAAGTGATTAAGAATCCCTCTGCTCAGGAGGGGAGGGTGGAGACATATAAACAAATAACTGTACAGAATGGTGTAGCTGGTGTGCAGAAAGTACTGCATAGGATGACCGAGGAGGATGCCGTAAATTCTGCTTGGGATGAGGGACCTGGAAAGCTGTAGGGAGCCAGCGACTGTATTGTAACCGCTGATTTACCTGCCTCGCTCCTGATCTAGACCACTTTCCTCCTTGTACTCCCAGCTTCTAGTACAGGGGCTGGATGGACACATAGTAGGTGCTCCAGAAATGTCTGTAGAATGAATAAACAATTTGGACCTTATCCGATCAGTAGGAGCCAGACCGAGAAAATAGCATGCACAAAGCCGTATTTATTACTGTAGCTTACACGTTTTCTTGGCAGTTCGGAATAGAGCACTATTTTTTATGCTTTAAACATTCTCTTTTCTGTTCTTTATTAGGATATTGACAGCACAGATCAAGACAGATGGTGTGAATACATTATGTATCGAGGGCTGATCAGGTGAGCATAGGTGTTTGTTAGTTTTTTTTTTAATCTGTTGACTGGGATCTTTGGGGTCTATCTTGAAAGGAAAAACTTTATGGAAGCAATTAGTTCCTTTTTTAACTTTTTCTTTAAATAAAGTGAAGAAAAGTTTAATACCAAAAAAAGGGACTGACCATTCATTCTTTCATTCATTCATTTATTCAACAAGTATTTATTATATACCTATTATGTGCCAGGTGTTCTTCTAGGCAGTGGGGATATAAGAGGAACAAAACAAAATCCTTGTTCATATAGCCTCCATTCCAGTGGAAAAAGACAGAAAATAAGCACATAAGAAATAGAATAGGAGAGGTGGTGATAAATGTGTTGAAAAAGAAAAATGAAACCAGGTAAGAAGGATGAGGGTGCCGGGGGTGGCTGTGGTGTGTTACATAGAATGGACAGAGTAGCGTTTCTGATGGAGTGATGTCCAGGCGGCAGCCCGACTGGAATGAGGGATTCCAACTGCCTATATCCTGGAAGAGCTCTCGAGACAGAGGGAATAGCAGGTACAGAATTTGAGTGGAGCTGGCTTGGTGTTTTTATAATAGCACGGAGACCTGCGTGCCTGGAGTAGAGTGAGATGGGAGGTGACATGAGAGAGGCAAGGGGGGCAGATCATCTAGACAGTGATTTGATTCACAGGTCCCTCCACTTTCAGGGTTCCTCAGTGGAGGGAACGTGCTGGAGGCCATCCCCGAAACTCACCAGGCTCCTCCTATTAGTACAGAATCTGTTTGGAGATGTTTGACTTGAGGCCTCTGACTACCCTCCTTGGGACGGTGCTGGGACCTCTACTGTGGGCTTCTAAGATGGACCTCTCTGGGCCTTAGTCCCCTCTCCGTACAGAGCAGTTCATCACCCAGAGAAGTCTTGGCATTGCCTACCTGAAGACGGGCTGATGTTGACCTGATCACTCCTTAAGTAACCTTATATTCTGAGATCTGTGGTCTACATTTATGAAGGAAAATGGTTGCCTTCTAGGAATAAAATAGAATTGCAGGGTCGACTTCTCTCCTATTGGAGATATGGCTTGTTCAGTTCTGAGTTATAGCCCAGTGAAAGCAAACTGTTAGGTTCTCCTGTTCTTTACTCCATTTGTCATTCAACTAGTATAGATGGAGCACAGTGCATGTCAGGCATCCGGGGTATAGCAGTAAACAAAGCGGAGAAGGATCCTTACCCTGGCAGAGGGAAGATAGACAATGATTGGCATGATGGAATCAGTAATGCCATGATAGCATATTTTAGGAGGTGATGAGTGTGGTGGGAAGAAGTTGAGCAGGGTAAGGAGCATCTGGAATATGGAGGTGGGGTTGCGATTGTAAATAGGAGGATTGGTAGGTCTTACTGAGATGACATTGGAGCTGAGATTTGAAGGAGTGGGCCATCTTGCTACCTGGGAGAAGACCCTTCCAGGTATAAGGACCAGCTAGTGCAAAAGCCCAAATGCTGGAGTGCTGATATGTTTGAAGAAAAATGAGGCTAGTGGGGCTGGAGTGTGTGCAGGTGGGATGGTGGTAGAGGAGGTGAGGGGGAGTGTACAGGCAGGGAGGGAGGGGAGCACGTAAGGTCCTGTGGACTCTTACTAAGGACTTTGGATGCTACCTAGTAAAATGGTGGCCTTTTTTGGTTCCTGGATGACTCCATCAGTTCATATGCTTACTGAGGTGAGCCAAGGAGGCCCTCAAGATGCTAAGATCCTTCCGGTTATATTAATAATTCAGAAACTCTAAAAAGAAACTCAGCACATGCCCACGTGGCTGCAGGAGAGATGGCTTGACTATTATCTTGGTGTCCCCAAAGGGCTAAGCTGGGAGGGAGTGTGCCGAAGTGTTCGTTTTGTGAAGTATTCGATACCTCAGATTGAAAACACTGTTTCTGTTTAAATTGAAATTAAAGTGATTGTTTTAATAGGGATATTAGAATTTCCAGAAATCAGTTTATTATATAGAGTGAGATAGGTCTAAGTTCAAGTTGTCAAAAGTGCTAGTTGCCGAGGAACAGTGGTCTTTATAGCACCAGTGCCCCTAATTGCTAATCCCTGGGCTCTCTTTGTACATTGGTGGCCCGAGACCTTTATTGCCTCTCCCTAGGAGAGTGGGATGGCAGATTATATGTGTGTGTGTGTGTGTGTACACTAAATGTGACTGTCAAAGATGGTATATTCGTCAGCTCCGGCTGCCAGAACAAAATACCATAGACTGGCTGGCTTAAACCACAGAAATTTATTTTCTCACAGTGCTGGAGACAGAGAGAAAGAGCACACGTGAGCACACATGCTCTGTTGCATCTCCTCTTATAAGGACACTAATCCTGTTGGATCAGGGTCCCCCCCTTGTGACTTTATTTAACTCATTTGCTTCCTTAGAGGCCCCATCTCCCAGTATGGCCACACAGGGGGTTAGGGCTGCAACATATGAATTTGGGGGGACACAAGCATTAGTCTACAGCAGCTGGGAAGGTAATTTTGAAAATACCCAAATTAATGAAGTTAGGGGCAACTGTTTTTCAGTTTCTGTCCACAAACCAATTCTGTAGGCTTTATCTCAGTCATCTAATTCAGTGTCCTGCACTTAGTAGGCACTTAATATATACTTACTGGACCACAGGGAGAGATCCCCTGTTTTAGTAGAAGATTGGATTTTCAGTTTCCTTATTTTCAAGGACTTTGGGAAGCTCCTTTGAAGGCAGTATCTATGAAACAGATTAGAATTTGATCGTAGAGATTTGGGAAATAAATAACTTAGATTTACTAGGGACAGCAGGGACCTGCATGGATTTGGGCCCTGAGCTTAGACAAGTACACCAACCTGTCGGACAGCTTGGACCCCATTCTGTTGCCATCACTGCTCTTCTCTTACCCTTCACAGCGGGCAGACTTGCTGCCTCCGCTTGCCTGGCTCTGAGTTTCTGTCACTATTTTTCAAGTCATTGCAGGCTTTGTTTTAAGTTCCTCCTCCTGCCACCCTGGCCCAAGCCCCTAGCGTCTTTCACCTAAATTATTGCAGGGGCCTCCTAACTGGTCTCCTGGCTACCACCCTTTGCCTGGAGTCTGTTCTCCACACGGTAGCCATCGTATCTCTGCACAAAAGCCTCTGCGTTCCCATCGCACTCTCAGAACTTATCTGAAGTCCTTGTAGCAACCTGCAAGGGTTTGCATCATCTGCCACCCCCACTCCCCATGCAAACTCAGGTTCCCCCTTCTGCACTCCACTCCAGTCGTTGCAGAGCTGGTCCTCAAAAAAGCGGAGCACATTCTACCTCCGAACCTTTGCATTTGCTGTCCCCTTTCCCTAGAACTCCTTTCCTCTGATATCTGTATGTCTGCTCCCTCACTTCATTCAGTTCTTTGCTCAAATGTCACTTTGTCGGAGAGGGATGCTCTGACCATCCACCATAAAATAGCGACCTCTGCCACCTAGCATTCCCCACCCTCTTTCCTCTGTTTATGCCCCCTTAGTGCTCAGGCTCTTATCACCACCTGATAGACTTTATACACACGTACATGCATATTTAATTTGTCCTCCCCAACTAGAATGAAACTCTATGAGGGCAAGGGCTTTGATTTGTTCAGTTTATCCCCCAAACCTAGAACAATGCCTACATGTAGTAGGGGCTTCATATATACTTGTTCACTGAATAATGAATGACTGAAGCTGACAATTCTTTCTTTCTTTCTTTTTTTCGTGAGGAAGATTGGCCATGAGCTAACGTCTGTTGCTAGTCTTCCTCTTTTTGCTTGAGGAAGATTATCTGTGAGCTAACATCTGTGCCAATCTTCCTCTATTTTGTATGTGGAATGCCACCACAGCATGGCCTGATGAGTGATACGTAGGTGTGCACCTGGGATCTGAATCTGTAAACCCCAGGCCGCCAAAGCAGATTGCACAAACTTAACCACTACACCACCGGTCCGGCCCCTAACAATTCTTTCTTTCTCTCTCTTTATTTTTTTTTTTGAGGAAGATTAGCCCTGAGCTAACTACTGCCAATCCTCCTCTTTTTGCTGAGGAAGACTGGCCCTGAGCTAACATCCATGCCCATCTTCCTCTATTTTATATGTGGGACGCCTACAACAGCATGGCTTTTTGCCAAGCGGTGCCATGTCCTCACCCAGGATCCGAATCGGCAAACCCCGGGCCACCGAGAAGTGGAACATGAGAACTTAACCGCTGCGCCACCTGGCCAGCCCCAAATTATTTCTTTTGAAGAGGCAAAATATAAATAAAATAAAATGAATTCTTGGGGCCGTCCAGGTAGTGTAGTGGTTAACTTCCCTTGCTCCACTTCAGTGGTCTGGGTTTCTCCGGTTTGGATCCTGGGTGCAGACCTACACACTGCTTGTCAAGCCATGCAGTGGTAGCATCCCACGTAGAAGAACTAGAAGGACATACAACTAGGATATACAACTATGTACCAAGGGTGAGGGGAGGGAAAAAAAGAGGAAGATTGGCAACAGATGTTAGCTCAGGGCCAATCTTCCTCACCAAAACAAAAACAAAAACAAAGAAAAGGAAAGGAATTCTTGGCTGCTCACAATTCTCTCATTTTTCCACCTGAGCTTCTCCATAATTATTTGGATAACATCCATAAAGTGCTTTGATTTCCTGGAGAACTGAAAGCTCTAAGCAAAACCAGGATGTGCCATTTTTTAAGATATATAAAATCTTTTATTTTAGACTTGTTAGCATGGATGGAAATTTGCATGTGGTATTTGGATTTTTAAAGGTAAGAAATGATTTAGGCATACGCTCCTATCATTCTGAAGAATTCTTGTTATTGACTCAAAACATAATTGTGTAAGAGGCAATTTGTGTAGGCAGAATATTCATTGGTGTAAAAAAGTAGAGTAAGGTTGTCAAGTATGTTTAGTTAATTAAATCTATGTGCATGCTCCTTATTCATTTATATCATAAAAGCAATATTTTGATAAATATTTAGAGGATTAAATCAAGTTAATTCTAGTGATGTACAAGGTAGAGTTAGAAATGGGAAATTGGCTAATAATGAGGGTATCTCATCAGATTTCTGTATGATGATAAAACCTTTACAAAACATTTCTATTTCTGCCACAGATTGGGTTATGCAAGAATCTCCCATGCTGGACTGAGTGACTCTGAAATTCAGATGGCTAAATTTAGCATCCCTGATGACCCCGTTGATTATAGAGACAACCAGAAAGTGGTCACAGACCCCAGGGAAGTTCCTGAGAAAATTCATTTCAATCCCAGGTGAGTGAGTTCCTTTATGTTGTAGACTACAGTTACGAGGCAACGCATCCCCTCTAGGGACCTAAATATTATCCCACCATGAGCTACAAGTTATATTTGGTTCTGGAGGTTCATTGAGGTAAGCGAGCTCATGGTAAAGATGATCAAAGCCTGCTTGGGTTGAAGTGATGGTCTCTGCTTTCTGGGGCAGAGAACTGTGTTACAGGACCAAGGTCAGGCCAAAAGATCACATCAGCATCATCCTCACCGTCACCGTCCTTAGCACCATATTTGAGTGTTCTGTGTCCCAGACCCTGTTCAGTGCTCTGTGTCTTATCTCGATTAATCCTCATTGGGTTGGTACTCTTGTTATCCCCATTTTATAGGTAAAAAAGCTCAGGCTGAGGAACGTGAAATAACTTCCCTAGGGTTACGTGGCCAGTGCCGGACAGAGCCACGTGGGAAGAAAGCCTCTTAGCATCGCTGGCTTGCTGTGACTCTCAGCGCTGGCTGCACATTAGACTCACTTGGAGAGCTTTTAGAAACTACCACTTCCTGGGCCCCACCCTAGACCAATTCATCAGCATCTCTTTGTTGTCTGGGCTTTGGGGTTTGAAAAATCTTTCCAGGTTATTCTAATGGGCAGTTAGTGTTGAGACTGTGGCGAGCGGATAATTCGTTTCCATTGCAGATAGTCTACCGTGTGAAATATGTTGGGTTTTGTTTAGTTTTAAATAGAGATTATCTGAGAAGTCCATTTGCAGTAAAACATGTGATTTGGAGTACGTGCTCTTTTCTCCTCCCATGACTGGATAATGAGAGGAAACGTTTGCACAAAACCAAACCCAGAACATGTCCTATCCATTACTATTATTTGACATTTCTACTACTCTTACCAGCTAATGGCTCTAGAGACTTCTCAGACATCATTTTGTTTGGGGGAAAAATGACATTTATCCATTCTCTTTTTCTTCCTTGTCTCTCTTTACAACAAGAAAAAACTGTACCAAAGTGTGGGCAGTGAATGTAAGGAGAGCTGTAACCCAGCCTTGATTTGCTTCCGTTCCTGTATTTGATCTTGCCCTGTGTAGCGAGTGCAATGGAGTTGTGAAGTGCATGGGCTCTGGGGTCAGGCTGCCCCGTTCAAATCCTCACTCTTGCCAGTGAACAGCTGTGTCACTGTGGGCAACTTGTTTAACCTCTCCAAGCCTCAAATCTCTCATCTACCAAACGGGAAAAATAGTAGTGGCTAACTCTTAAGGTTAGTTGAGGTTTGAGTGACACATAAAGTTCTTAGAATAGTGTGTGGTGAATGCTCAGTAGCCAGCAGCTGCAATAGCAGCAAAGTATTTGTAGCAGTAACAGTAGAAGTAAAATAAAACGTTTCCTTTTTGGGGCCAGCCTGGTGGCGCAACGGTTAAGTTTGCATGTTCCGCTTTGGTGGCCCGGGGTTTGCTGGTTCAGATCCCGGGTGCGGACATGGCACCACTTGGCACGCCATGCTGTGGCAGGTGCCCCACATAGAAAGTAGAGGAAGATGGGCACGGATGTTAGCTCAGGGCCAGTCTTCCTCAGCAAAAAGAGGAGGATTGGCAGCAGATGTTAGCTCAGGGCTAATCTTCCTCAAAAAAAAAAAAAAGTTTCCTTCTTTATGTTGATTGAGGTAACTTTTTTTTTACATTTATTATTTTTAATTAATTAATTAATTTATCGGCTGTACATCATAATATATTTCAAATTCTGTGTAGATTACATCATGTTCACCACCTGAAAACTAATCATAGTTCATACCCTCACATGTGAGCCTAATCACCCCTTTTGCCCTCCCCCGTTCCCCCTTCCCCTATGGTAACCACCAATCCAATCTCCAGTGCTATGTGTTTGTTTCTTGTTGTTTTTATCTTCTACTTATGAGTGAGATAATATGGTATTTGACTTTCTCCCTCTGACTTATTTTACTCAGCAAAATAGCCTCAAGGTCCATCCACGTTGTCACAAATGGCCGGATTCCATCATTTCTTATGGCTGAGTAGTAGTCCATCGTGTATAAAGACCACATCTTCTTTATCCATTCGTCCCTTGATGGGCACCTAGGTTGCTTCCAAGTCTTGGCTATTGTGTATAATGCTGCGACGAACATAGGGGTGCAAGTATCCTTACGCTTTTGTGTTTTCAGGTTCTTTGGGTAAATATCCAGCAGTGGGATAGCTGGATCATATGGTAGCTCTATCCTTAGTTTTCTGAGGATACTCCATACTGCTTTCCATAGTGGCTGTACCAGTTTGCACTCCCACCAGCAGTGTAACAAGGGTTCCCTTCTCTCTACATCCTCTCCAACATTTGTTGTTTCCTGTCTTGTTAATTATAGCCATTCTGACCGGAGTGAGGTGATCCCTCATTGTAATTTTTTTTTTTTTTTGATGGGAAAATGAACTAGAAGTAAGTTTTATTTTTTTAAAAAAATTAAAAGATCTGAGGCTGTACCGTACTTTCCCTGTGGTTTTCTGCAGTTTTCTTCTCTGCGCTCTCCCTGTCCTCTTCATTCTCTCTCTCTCTCTCTCCCTCTTTTCCCCTCATTGTAGTTTTGATTTGCATTTCCCTGATAGCTAGTGATGTCGAGCATCTTTTCCTATGCCTGTTGGCCATACGTATATCTTCTTTGGATAAATCTCTGTTCAGATCTTTTGCCCATTTTCTAATTGGATGTTGAGCTGTATTAGTTCTTTGTATATTTTGGATATTAACTCCTTATCTGATATATGGTTTGCAAATATCTTCTCTCAATTGTTAGGTTGTCTTTTCGTTTTGTTGATGGTTTCCTTTGCTGTGCAGAAGTTTTTTAGTTTGATGTGGCCCCATTTGTTCATTTTTTCTTTTGTTTCCCTTGCCCGGTCAGATATGGGACTTGAAAATATGCTGCTCAGACCGATGTCAAAGAGCGTACTGCCTATGTTTTCTTCTAGAAGTCTCATGGTTTCGGTCTTACATTCAAGTCTTTAATCCATTTTGAATTGATTTTTGTGCATGGTGTAAGGGAATGGTCTACTTTCATTCTTTTGCATGTGGCTGTCCAGTTTTCCCAACACCACTTATTGAAGGGACTCTGCTTTCTCCATCGTATGCTCTTGACTCCCTTGTCGACTATTAGCTGTCCATAAACGTTCAGGTTTACTTCTGGGCTCTCAGTTCTGTTCCATTGATCTGTGTGTCTGTTTTTGTGCCAGTACCATGCTGTTTTGCTTACTATGGCTTTGTAGTATAATTTGAAATCAGGGAGTGTGATTCCTCCAGCTTTGTTCTTTTTTCTCAGGACTCCTTTGGCTATTCGGGGTCTTTTGTTGTTCCATATAAATTTTAGGATTCTTTGTTCTATTTCTGTGAAAAATGTTGTTGGAACTTTGATAGGGATTGCGTAGAATCTATAGATTGCTTTAGGAAGTATGGGCATTTTAACGATCTTAATTCTTCCACTCCAAGAGCACGGAATATCTTTCCTTTTCTTTGTGTCTTCTTCGATTTATTTCAACAATGTTTTACAGTTTTCGGTGTACAGATTTTTCACCTCTTTGGTTAAGTTTATTCCTAGCTATTTCTTTTTGTTGCAATTGTAATTGGGATTGTATTCTTAATTTCTCTTTCTGCTACTTCATTGTTAGTGTATAGAAACCCAACCGATTTTTGTATGTTGATTTTGTATCCCGCAACTTGACTGTGTTCCTTTATTGTTTCTAAAAGTTTGTTAGTGGGATGTTTAGGGTTTTCTAGATATAAAATCACGCCATCTGCAAAGAGTGACAGTTTCACTTTTTCTTTTCTAATGTGGATCCCTTTTCTTTCTTTTGCTTGCCTGATTGCTCTGGCTAGGACTTCCAATACTATGTTAAATAAGGTGGTGACAGTGGGCATCTTTTTCTGGTTCCTGTTCTTAGAGGGATAGCTTTCAATTTTTCTCCATTGAGAATGATATTTGCTGTGGGTTTGTCGTATATGGCCTTTATTATGTTGAGGTATTTTCCTTCTATACCCATTTTATTTAGAGTTTTTATCATAAATAGATGCTGTATCTTGTTAAATGCTTTCTTTGCATCTATTGAGAGGATCATGTGATTTTTATTCTTCATTTTGTTAATGTGGTGTATCACGTTGATAGATTTGTGGATGTTGAACCATCCCTGCATCCCCGGAATGAAACCCACTTGATCATGATGTATGATCTTTTTAATGTATTGTTGTATTCGATTTGCTAGTATTTTGTTGAGGATTTTTGCATCAATGTTCATCAGTGATGTTGGCCTGTAATTTCCTTTTTTTGTGTTGTCCTTGTCTGGTTTTGGTATCAGGATAATGTTGGCTTCATAGAAGGAGTTAGGAAGCCTCCCCTCCTCTTCATTTTTTGGAAGAGTTTGAGAAGGATAGGTATTAAGTCTTCTTTGAATGTTTGGTAGAATTCACCAGGGAAGCCATCTGGTCCTGGACTTTTATTTTTTGGGAGGTTTTTGATTGCTGTTTCAATCTCCTTACTGGTGATTGGTCTATTCAAATTTTCTGCTTCTTCTTGGTCCAGTTTTGGAAGGTTGTATGTGTCTAATAATTTATCCATTTCTTCTAGATTATCCAATTTGTTGGCGTCTAGCTTTTCCTAGTATTCTCTTATTATCTTTTGTATTTCTGAGGTGTCTGTTGTAATCTCCCCTCTTTCGTTTCTGATTTTATTTATTTGAGCCTTCTCTCTTTTTTTTCTTGGTGACTCTAGCTAAGGGTTTGTCAATTCTGTTTATCTTTTCAAAGAACCAGCTCTTGGTTTCATTAATTTTTTCTACTGTTTTTTCAGTCTCTGTTTCGTTTATTTCTGCTCTGATTTTTATTATTCCTTCCTTCTGCTGATTTTGGGC
Organism: Equus quagga; assembly: GCF_021613505.1. Lineage (NCBI taxonomy): Eukaryota > Metazoa > Chordata > Mammalia > Perissodactyla > Equidae > Equus > Equus quagga. Next base: position 2,546,091 of record NW_025796728.1, on the reverse strand, counting down.
TTCGTTTGTTGTTCTTTTTCCAGTACCTTTAGATGCGCTTTTAGATTGTCTATTTGAGATTTTTCTTCTTTGTTGAGGTAGGCCTGAATTGCTGTAAACTTCCCTCTTAGAGCCACTTTTGCTGTATCCCACAGATTTTGGCATGTCGTGTTTTCATTTTCATTTGTCTCCAGGAATTTTTTGATTTCTTCTTTGATTTCTTCATTGACCCAATCATTGTTCAGTAGCGTTTTGTTTATCTCCACATTTTTGTGGCTTTTCTGGTTTTCTTCCTGTAGTTGATTTCTAGTTTCATACCTTTGTGGTCAGAAAAGATGCATAGTGTTATTTTAATCTTCTTAAATTTATTGAGACTTGTTTTGTGGCCTAATGTGTGATCACTTCTGGAGAATGTTCCATGGGCATTTGAAAAGAATGCGTATTCTGTGGTTTTTGGATGGAATGTTCTGTATATATCTAAGTCCATCTGGTCTAATGTGTCCTTTAAGGCCAGTGTTTCCTTATTGATCTTCTGTTTGGATGATCTATCCATTGGTGTAAGTGGAGTGTTAAAGTCCCCTACTATTATTGTGTTTGTGTCTATTTCTCCTCTTATGTCTGTTAATAATTGCTTTATATATTTAGGTGCTCCTATGTTGGGTGCATAGATATTTACAAGTGTTATATTTTCTTGTTGGATTGTTCCCTTTATCATTATGTAGTGCCCTTCTTTGTCTCTTGTTACAGTTTTTGTTTTAAAGTCTATTTTGTCTGATACAAGTATTGCTACCCCTGCTTTCTTTTCTTTGCTATTTGCATAGAATATCTTTTTCCATCCTTTCACTTTGAGTGTCTTTAGGTCTGAAGTGTGTCTCTTGTATGCAGCATATATATGGGTCTTGTGTTTTTATCCACTTGGCCACCTTATGGCATTTGATTGGAGCATTTAGTCCATTGACATTTAAAGTAGCTATTGATAAATATGTATTTATTGCCATTTTGTCCCTATTTTTTTTTTCTGAGTGTTTTAGTAGTTCTTCTCTGTTCCTTCTTTTTCTCTTGCTCTCCTCCCTTGTGTTTTGATGGCTATCTTTAGTAATATGATTGATTTCTTTTGTCTTACTTTTTTTCTTGCTCATTATAGGTTTCTGATTTGTGATTACCATGAGGATCCTATTTAATATTCTATGCATATAACAGTCTGTATTGAGTTGATAGACTCTTTAGCTCGACCTCTTTTAAAAGCTCTACTTTTTCACTCCCCTCCTCCCACATTATATGTTTTTCAAATCATATATAGTCTCTTGTTTAGTGTTTGTCTATCCATTACCCTCTTATCATTGAAATAGGTGATTTTAGTACATTTGTCGTTTAACCTTCATATTATCTTCACAAGTAGTCGATCTGCTACCTTTACTGTATTTTTACCTTACAAGTGATTTTATTGCCTGGTTTTTTGTTGTTGTTGTTTTGTTTTTTAATAATTTTTTTAAATCTCTATTTGTGGTCATTGCTTTCCCACTTAAATAAGTCCCTTCAGCATTTCTGGCAGAGCTGGTTTCTTGGTGATAAACTCCTTTAATTTTTGCTTGTCTGGGAAGCTCTTTATCTCCCCTTCCATCCTGAATGACAACCTTGATGGACAGAGTATTCTTGGCTGTAGGTCTTTTCCTTTTAGCACTTTAAATTCGTGCCATTCTCTTCTCGCCTGTAGGGTCTCAGCTGAGAAGTCTGCTGATAACCTGATGGGTTTCCCTTTGTATGTCACTTGTGGCCTTTCTCTTGCTGCTTTTAGGATTCTCTCTTTGTCTTTCATTCTTGACAGTTTAATTATAATATGTCTTGGTGTGGGCCTCTTTGGGCTTATCTTGTTTGGAGCTCTCTGTGCTTCCTGAACTTGGATGTCTGTTTCCTTCCTCAGGTTAGGAAAATTTTCATCTATTATTTCTACAAATAAATTTTCTGCCCCTTTGTCTCTCTCTTCTCCTTCTGGGACACCTATAATCCGAATGTTAGCATGCTTGATATTGTCCCAGAGTTCCCTTAGACTGTTGTCATTCTGTCTAATTCTTTTTTCTCTTTTCTGTTCTGCTTGGGTGATTTTGAGGTAACTTCTTAAATGGAAGCTGGAAGATCCGGGAAGAAAAAAAATTTCCCTATTTCCTTATTCTTCATTTACCAGGAGTGTGAGAAGTCCAAATAAAATATTTTAGGGGCCGGCCTGGTGACACAGCAGTTAAGTTTGCATATTCCGCTTCTCAGCGGCCCAGAGTTTGCTGGTTCAAATCCGGGGTGCGGACATGGCACCACTTGGCATGCCATGCTGTGGTCGGCATCCCACATATAAAGTAAAGGAAGATGGGCACGATGTTAGCTCAGGGCCAGGCTTCCTCAGCAAAAAAGAGGAGGACGGGCAGTCATTAGCTCAGGGCTAATCTTCCTCAAGAAAAAAAAATTTTAGGCTGATCAGATCTGCAGCTTGATCCACACCAACTGTGAAGGCAGCTACATCTGCTTTCCCACTCAGTTTACTTATGAGAATAACAGAAGCATAAGTAGAAGTCCTGCCTTAATTTTAAAATTCCTTCTTACAAAATATATACATATGAAAATTTATAAAATAGAAACAAGGAATACTAAGTTCACCAAAAATCCCATTCCTTTATTCAACAAATATTCACTGAGTACCACGATCCCAGCACCATGCCAGGCCTTGTGCTAGATACTGAGGACAGAGTAATGAATAAGACCAAGTCTTGTCCTGTGGAGCTTATGTTGCAGTGGGGAGAGAAGCACTTCAAAGGTTATTGCTGGTAATGTTTTTGGATACATCTTTGCTTTTTATATGCAAGTATATCTATATATCACACAATTATCTCACCTTTGTAAATGTGTGAACATATATACATATATGTATGCATATGTGCATGTGTAGTCAGTCTGTTTGTTAATCTGGTTTCTTTCATCCAAATAGTATATGATGAATTCCTTCCATAATAAAGTATTCTTCTGAAAATATTTTTTTTAATATTATGCTATTTTATTAATATTTATTTTTCCTTTTTTTCTTTTGTTTGGGCAAGGGAGATCAGTGTTTTGTTTTTGTTTTTGAGAACAATTAGCCCTAAGCTAACATCTGCTGCCAATCCTCCTCTTTTTGCTGAGGAAGACTGGCCCTGAGCTAACATCTGTGCCTATCTTCCTCTACTTTTTATATGTGGGACACCTACCACAGCATGGCTTGCCAAGCGGTGCCACGTCCGCACCTGGGATCCAAACCGGCGAACCCCAGGCCGCCAAAGCAGAACATGGGCACTTAACCACTGCGCCACCAGGCTGGTCCCTGAAAATATTTTTAATGATTGCATAATAGTCCATTGTGTGGATGTACCAAACTTAGCTAACCAATTTAGCTGTTTTTGCACATTTATTCTTTCATTATTATAGAGACTCTTCCAGCGGCTCCTTATTATATCTTTGGGTATATCTTTGATTACTTCCTCAGGACTCAGTTCTAGTCATGGAATAGCAGACGGAAGGTTATGCAAAATTTTAATATTCTTTATTATTGTTTTGAGATGAGAAAGTAAACAGAACTCCTCTCTTCTACAGTATGGAGGTTACTTGAATATTGCAATTTCTGATAAAGAAAAGAAAGTCAATGGCTTCGTGTGCTCAGGTCTTAGCTTCCTTCATATTTCATCATACCAACCAGAGCTATATAATTAAATAATTATTCATCAGGAGAGTAAACCATTAATCTGTAGCACCTGAACACTTCTAGAAGCCTTAGAACTTGAAATTGTGCCAAAATAGATTCTATATATGTGTAAATGTAACATGAATAACATTTCAGGTGTCATGATCACTTTACCTATAAAATGAATATTATTCAAACTGATGACTAGAGAGAAAATCCAGACTTGTTTTTCACCAATATCTTCCCCCAATAATTCTTAAACAGCTGTGCTTTTGGAATGATCCATAACCATGGGAAGAGGACTTCGAAGGCTAAAATTTTAGTTTGCCTTTCCCATATGCATGAATCCTTTATTTCTTTGCTATTTTATAAGTTGATCGCATCTCTCCTGGTCTTATGATAGATAAGCTAAACCACAGTAGATTATGGTTGAAATTTGACATAAGAACATAGTTTTATGAACGGTGTTTACATGCCAATTACTTTTTTTTAGGTTTGGATCCTACAAGGAAGGACACAATTTTGAGAACAACCATCATTTTCATATGAGTACTCCCAAATACTTTTTATGAGCTATTTAAAACAAGAATTCATTGACTGGGCAAGTCTAAGGAAAACAAAAGTATGCAAGATAAAAAGAAGAGATGAATGAAAGTGGGAAACCACATACAAAGAATGAAAAATATGCTATCTGTACAGGGGGATAATCCATCAATTTATAAAATATATTGTGTAATAAAAGCATTTCTCCAAGTTGTTTTCCTTAAGTTTTTGATAAAAAATAGAATATGGGGGTAATATAAGAAAGTTTTGCTATTAGAGATAAAACAATAAAAGTGTCTTACCTTCTTAATGCTTAAAAATAGAAAATTGATTTATTGATGAGCTAGAAGGACTACTCACAAAAATCAAGCAGACTTAAATCCTTCTTGGGACAAAGGAGGAAAAAAATGTTTAAAGATCAAGACTACTTGTTAGAAGAAGACGTGTATATATAGCCATTGCTGACCCAGCAGCAGCAACACCGTGGCCCTCACTGTCCTTCTCTGAGCTCTGGTGGAATCATCTGTCTTTCCTCCCAAATTTATATCACTCCCCACATGACACGCTGTTCTGTTGTCTCCGGTCAGTCAGGCCACCAGATGTCAGGGAGCACACCTCAACACACACAGGGGTCCCACAGAGTGAATTTCTTTTTTTGGCATTCAAGGCTTTTTTTTTTTTGAGAAAGATTAGCCCTGAGCTAACATCTGCTGCCAATCCTCCTCTTTTTGCTGAGGAAGACTGGCCCTGAGCTCACATCCATGCCCCTCTTCCTCCACTTTATATGTGGGACACCTACCACAGCATGGCTTTTGCCAGGTGGTGCCATGTCCGCACCTGGGATACAAACCGGCGAACCCCGGGCCGCCAAAGCAGAATGTGCTCACTTAATGGCTGCGCCACTGGGCCAGCCCAAGGCTTTATTTAAAAAACTATTTTACTAAGGTCATACTGGCTTATGACATTGTATACATTTCAGGTGTACATTATTATATATCAGTTTCTGTATAGACTGCCTTGTGTTCATCACCAATAGTCTGGTCTTTCTCTGTCACCATACATGTGTGCCCCTTTACCCCTTTTGCCCTCCCCTCACTCCCTTCCCCTCCGGTAACCACTAACCTGTTCTTGTCCATGCATTTGTTTATCTTCCACATATGAGTGAAATCATGCGGTATTTGTCTTTGTCTGACTTATTTCACTTAGCATAATACCTTCAAGGTGCTTCCATGTTGTTGCAAATGGCACGCTTTTGTCTTTTTTTATGGATGAGTAGTGTTCCATTGTGTATATATACCACATCTTCTTTGTCCGTTCATCTGTTGATGGGCATTTGGGCCGCTTCCACATCTTGGCTATAGTGAATAATGCCGCGATGAACATAGGGGTGCATAAATCTCTTTGAATGTTGATTTCATCTTCTTTGGATGAATACCCAGAAGTGGTCTAGCTGGATCATATGGTAGTTCCATTTTTAATTTTTTGAGACATCTCAATACTGTTTTCCCTCGTGGCTGCACCAGTTTGCATTCCCACCAGCAGTGTAATTTTCTTCCCAAAACCTAGCAGGTCGGTGATGGGGAGAATCCGACCCAAGAGCACCGTCTCCACAGGGAATAGTGATTTGACTGTTGTTCAGGGAGGCACATAACATCTTACAACTGGAAAGGGCTCTGAATGTTGTTTTATCATTTTGGGCAGAGATAAAAATTACAAGAGAATTTGCAAAGGTTTTATGTTGCAGTCTCAGGTTCCTTGGATCTATTTAGTAAACACATTTTGAGCACACCGCCATATGTAAAACATTACATCTCAGTGATGGTTTTAAAAATATATCCACAAATGATTTGGCACTTCCTTCAAAAGCTGGAACCTAATTCACCTCTTTTTGAATTTGGGCTGGACTTAGTGACCCACTTCTGGTGAAAAAAATAAAGTGAAAGAGATGACATGCAACTTCCAAGCTTAGGTTAAAGAAAAATATTGTGGCTCCTGCCTTAATTCTCACCCTCTTGGCTCTGGGAGAAGCCAGCTGCCATGTCCTGAGCAGCCCTGTGGAAAGACGGTGAGGACCTGAGGCCTCTTCTTGCCACCAGCCATGTGAATGAGCCACCGTCGACGTGGAACCTCCAGCCCCAGCCACATTTCAGATTGTACTTCAGCCCCAGCTGACATCTTGACCTAAGCCCAACCATCTAGTTTAGCCGCTCCTGAATTCTTAACAGATAATAACTATTGTTTTAAGCCAACTGTGTATTGGGGTAATTTGCTATGCCTCTATAGATAACTAATACAGTCCTTGAACCTATTCATATTTGAGGAACTTTGAGAGCCTGACAACAACAAATGTATTTACTTAGTGTCTCTTATATCCATAGTACTGTGCTAGGCATGTGGTGGCAGTAGCAGGTGTCAGTTAACTGAAAAGGCATTGCCCTTTCCTCTGGATCTTAATTGCCAAGATCGGGAGACAGAAAGATACAAAGACAGCTTGAATGGTAACTACTGACTGTTGACACTCTATTGAGCCAAGTGCTTTAGCAACATCATCTCTGACAACAATACTGTAAGGTTATGTAACCCAGATGCCAACTGGGGTCTCCTTACGTTTCAGCCCTGGATAAGATGGCCAGAACCCCGATTCCACTTCCTCCTGAACACAGTGTCCTCCCCAAGATTTCTGTGAATTGTGGGAAGTTAAGGGCAAGATTCACATTTTTATGGTCACCTCTCTCACTGATCTCCTTCTACTGTCACAGTTCAGTTCATAGGTGGTCTTACTCTTGCATTTCTCACATTTGGATTATGCTACAATGCAAGGTAAATACAAGGAGAGAATGCATTTAATGCGCCTAGCCAGTGCCTGGCACTCGGGAGGTGCTTAGTATTTCCCAAAGTTCTGGGAGGCAGATCCACACGCAGACAGCAAGTGCAGCCTCTACTGTGCCCAGCAAACGTAGAATCAGTTCTTTCCTTGACTTCCTCAAAACAAAGAAGAACAAAACACTCTCACCGTGTGTTTTAGTGGGTAGCGTATTTTACTGAACGTTTGGGAAGACAGAGAGGGGGTTTACATTACGAAAACTCAAAACGTCTTCGAACACAATAAGCTGATATTCCCTTGATTTACAAATCTTTTATCTCCTCCACATCGTGTAGTTTAGGCATCTCCCTCCTCTCTGGTTTTCCATACCTCCTCCAAATTTCTATTAATTTCTAATGCAAATCAGATTAACTATCTTTCTCTTGTCTTTTCTTTTAAGGGTTGATACTTCCCTCACTGAAAACATTTTCCGTTACTATTAACCAGCTCCGGGAGGTGAGCGTGTGGGGAAGAGAGCAGTGTCCCACGTTGACTTCGCTTGTAACCAGTGGGATGACTTAGCCAAAAGCAGTCTGCTCTTAAATATCTTGACTGCCCTCTAAGCTGTTGAAAGAAAGGTCAGCATTTGGAGGGGAATAACAACATTAGTAATAACAGTAACAATAATGTGTGAAAATCAGGTAGTGATAGAGTAATAATAATAATATCAATAATCACAAGATGAATAACAAGAGAATGAAACTGTTAACAACGATAATAATACCTTGCATTTAAGAAGTTATTATGACGTTAAAACGCTTCCAAATATGTCATCTGTTTTCACAGATAACCCTCACAACAGCCTTGTGTGGGAGGTAGGTATTATTATCCTCATTTTACTGATGAGGAAACTAAGGCACACCAAGGTCAAATGACTTGCCCAAGGTTGTACAAGTAGTTGAGTCAAGAAGGAAACCCTGAGGGCCGGCCCTGTGGCTGAGTAGTTAAGTTCTCATGCTCCACTTCAGCAGCCCCGGGTTTCGCCGGTTCGAATCCTGGGCGCGGACATGGCACTGCTCATCAGGCCATGCTGAGGCGGCGTCCCACATGCCACAACTAGAAGGACCCACAACTAAAAATTCACAATTATGTACTGGGGGGGTATTGGGGAGAAAAAGGAAAAATAAAATCTTTAAAAAGAAAAAAAGAAAAGAAAAAGCCCTGGTCCCCTGACTCTCAGACCTGTGCTTTTTCCATACAAACACCATTCTGCCTCTATATCTAAACCAAAGCCAAGAAGTGCTGTACGATGAGTCATTGTACAAAAGGGGTTTCCATAAGAGGGACTGGACGTGCCCTACATTCTTTCATTTGGAGGGACAAGTTGTATTGGGCCATCCAATCTCTGCTTAAGTCTATTGGGTCACAAAGGCTCCATATTTGGGGTAAAGTTTGTGGCCATGAGTAAAGCTGCCCTCTGTGTGAAGTAAGCTGAAATCAGTTCACAGTTCACTGTGACCATGGTTTATTACCAAGATTTTTTTTTTTTTTTTTTTTTGAGGAAGATCAGCCCTGAGCTAACTACTGCCAATCCTCCTCTTTTTGCTGAGGAAGACTGGCCCTGAGCTAACATCTGTGCCCATCTTCCTCCACTTTATATGTGGGGCGCCTACCACAGCGTGGCGTGCCAAGCGGTGCCATGTCTGCACCCAGGATCCGAACCCGAGAACCCTGGGCTGCTGAAGCAGAATGTGCGAACTTAACAGCTGTGCCACCAGGCCAGCCCCCAAGGTTGTTTTTTAATTGCCCTTCAGAAGTTTTATATCAATTTTTACTAGTAAATACTGTTTAAGAAACTGCCTCTGAGTTAAAAATTACCCCTTAGAGAATATATTAGGCCTATCAAAATTTAATTACAGAAAACAAAGTTAGACAATAGGTATTAGTATTAATTAATTATATAATTAATGATTAACATTAATCATGCTAATGGTATTATGAGATATTGTATTTTTTTAATACTGTTTTATTTGTTACATAAAGCATTATTACAATTAAGTCTCACCGTGGATCACAATTTTTATCAATAAAAAATAACTTTGCTCTCCTAAGTGCTTTTTTTCTTGAATTCTACATTTATAGTAACATTTCTCCCTTCATTTCTTTTCGTTTGAGTGTATTTGCTATATTTTCTCATCACTTCCCTTTATTAAAACTTTCTCTTTTTTTTGTTTTTTAAGGAAGATTAGCCCTGAGCTAACATCTGCCACCAATCCTCCTCTTTTTGCTGAGGAAGACTGGCCCTGAGCTAACATCTGTGCCCACCTTCCTCTACTTTCTATGTGGGACACCTGCCACAGCATGGCTTGACAAGCAATGCATAGGTCCGTACCCAGGTTCCAAACCAGCGAACCCTGGGCCGTTGAAGCAGAACATACGAACTTTGCTGCGCCACCGGACTGGCCCCCAACCTTGCACTAGTTCTAACAGAAAGTACATGGAGGATGGGTATTATGTAATCCCCTTTAACCTGATGGGGATTATTCCAATGCAAGCATAGTAACTCAGAGTGCCTCTAGCCCTTTCAACCTGGCACATGCTTGCCGTTGTTGAGTCCGGAAGTAAAATAAAGATTCTGCTGTTTTGGGTGGGGTGGGGGTGTGGCTGACCACAGTTTCTCCGATTGCTCAGCCCTTCTGAGAAGACCCTTGGCCTGCCTTGGAGTAGGAGGCTAAGGCTGGTGGGAAATTGGTGGGAGGGCAGGTTGCCATCCTGAGAAGTCAAGGGGACGGCTTTGGAGACTTGGATGATGTGGTTGAACGTGAAACGATTGGTAAACGAGTATAATCTGTCCATCAAGCAAAATACAGCATGCTCTTAACTCTCCCCACTTTTAAGGTCTCTGAGGAAATCGGTGGATTAGAAATGAAACCGATTCTGTGGAAGTTTACAGTTCTTGTTAGTGATAACACCAGAGTCCATATTCTATAATTGGATCCAGGAGGATTTGATTCCTCTTCAGTTCCAGTTTACTTTGTAGGGAAGGAAAGTGTCCAGATGCCTTGTGTTTGCAATGCTTCCTAGTAGAGTAAACACCGTATAAACATTTCTCTGGGCTTTTTTTCTTTTTCTTTTTTGGCACAACAGAAATGTTCTAACCATATCTCTGTAAACATTTTTTATCATTTCGGGCAGTTTTCCACTTAGATTTTTTTTTTTCCTTTAAAAAATTTAGCTAGCTAGCAAGATGTTGAATATGGTTTTTGTTTTCTTTTTTTCTAGATTCTCTTTAAATTTAAGATGAGAATTCACCTGTTTCTTGAGTATGTCCTTAGGGGGACAGGCATTATGGACTGAATGTTTCTGTCCCCCCCAAATTCATATTTTGAAATCCTAACCCCTAATGTAGTGGTATTAGGTGGTGGAGACTTTGAGAGGTAATTAAGTCATGAGACTGGAGCTGTCATGGGTGGGATTAGTGGCCTTATAAGATGAGACATGAGAGCTTTCCCTCTCTGCTCTCCGCCATATGAGGATACAAGGAGAAGACGGCCACCTGCCAATCAGGAAGGGGGCCCTCATCAGATACCGGATCTGCCGGCACCTTCATCTTGTACTTCCTGGTCTCAGGAACTGCGAGAAATATTTACTGTTTAAGCCACTCGGTCTGTGGTAGTTTGTTACAGCAGCCCAAGTGACTAGGAGAACAGGTCTGATAACACAGTGACTCCCAGCCTGGGGTGGGAGTGGTCTGTAGAGTGAGGAAGGCATTCCTCCAGGGGAAAACGAAAACTTGGAAATCTCTCCCCCTACTTTGCAGTGGACATACTCTTCATAGTTGATGTCTCCTCCACTCTGGAGACCAAGGTCTTTTCTTCCCTAGCTGCTCGTCAGCCAATTTTCCACTTAGTGCAATCTGGCAGTTCAAGAGTTGTGTCCTCTTGGCTCCCATTTCCTGTTTGCTTTTTGAATTCCAGTACACTTTTTAGATGATCAGATAGATTCCAGGGACCATGGAAGAGACAAGACAAAAAGGAAAAGTGCTTATCTGCTGTATTGTGGACTGGTGAATTTATCCTATTTTATACAGTTGGGTCAGTAGCTATTTTCATTCCCATGTATTTGGGAAGCCTCTGATTATTTTAGCTATAGCTTCCTCTGAGCTAATAACCCAGTCTCTCTCTTTTCTCTCTCTCATAGTTAGATTACCTTAATCTGTACCAAGGAGTTCTAGAAGAGTTAATGCCTTGAGCTGCCTTCATTATGTGAGCAGCTAATAGGAGCAGTAATCTAGTTAAGTAATTTCAGAGTAAAGACATTAAAGAAGACTCTAGAATGAGAACCACTTAGTCAAACATTGATTGATAACACAAATAAGTAGACACCCTTCATAAACTATAATTTTTCCCTGCACTCAATTTTTAGGCATAAGAGGCAAATCATAAGAGAGTATGACCATTTCGGAATCCTGGAATTCATAATCACAGGGCGGGAAGGGAACCTAGAGATTATGTCAGTCAGCTCTCTCGTTCTGCACGTGAGAAAACTGAATTCAGAGGCACTAGGTGACTTACACAAGGACACAGCTAAATAATAGAGAAGCTGGAACGAGAATAGTTTTCTTGACTCCCTGTTCCAGCATGCTACCTTCCATATGATATTGCCTCTTATAAAATTTGGTGGGGAAAGCATTTCCAGGGTCTATCATGAGGATCTGATAGGTAGTCCAAATCTCTACACCATGGAAACCGGTGTTCCAAATTGAGTTGTCTATCTGTCTTAACGTGTCTCAGATACACAGACATTGCCCCAGCCCTGAACTCACCACCCTACTGGGACCTTCCATCTGCATCCGTTTCTCCCCACCCTGAACCCCCACTAGTGCAGTGTCCGTATCTCCAGTGGAGATGCCTTTCCCACCCACTTCTTTGACCTCATTTCTCCCCTTCACTTTATTAGTCCTAGTGTCAGCATCTCTGTGGAAATTCTACCTCCCCACACCTTGTGAGGTCCCCTGACCAGAGGAGCCCAAGCCCACTCGCTGGCTAACTTTGTCACTGAGAGTTTCCCTGGCTGGCCGGTTGGCTATTAGAATTCTCCCCGCTCCCTCACTCTCCCTCCCTCTTCCACCCCTCCAATGTCATTCCCTTCTTGAGGATCTCGCCTCTGCTGGAGGCTAGACAGACAGAGACTCAAGCTCCTTCTCATGTCTGAGGACGTTTAGCTCGCTCTACCCACAGCTGGGCTCCTTCTTTGAGGTCAGGCTCTACTTCTGCCCTTGCCTTGGTTCCAGTGACTTATTTGAAGGATTAGGTCAATGTTCTCCAAACGTTTTGATGTGTGCAGCCCTATCAAAAAAAAAAAATTGGAACATGCACTCTCAATATATTTACTTATAACTTATACACATGTACTACTATAAATCCATAAATCAAATGTACATAAAGCTTTGTTTCTCTCCAATATTTTTAGATAAAAAGAAATATAAATAGAAGTTGTAATAGGTTCTCCTTGTATGTCCTCTCTTGTCCTGCCACTCCCCTAAATTGCTGAATTGGGCAGTGGATCATCTGGGAGCCACACATGAGATAAGTCTGTGTTCAGCAATAGTAATAATAATTGCTGCCACTTTTTGAGCACTTACTGTATGCCGGTGGCAGTCTAGGGGTTAAGATTTGGCACTCTCACCCCCATGGCCCAGGTTCATTTTCCAGTCAGGGAACCACACCACTTGTCTGTGGGTTGTCATACTGTGGCTGAGTGTTGCTGTGATGCTGAAAGCTATGCCACTGGTATTTCAAGTACCAGCAGGGTCACTTATGGTGGACAGGTTTCAGCAGAGCTTCCAGACTAAGACAGACTAGGAATAAGGACCTGGCCACCCACTTCCAAAAACGTTGGCCATGAAAACCTTATGAATAATAGTGGAGCATTTTTTGGTATAGCCTGGAAAGTGTGACAATAGCACAAAAAGACCAGGCAGGGTTCCTCTCTGCTGTACACAAGGCCAATGGGAATTGGAATCGATGGGACAGAACTAACAACAACGAACTGTGTGCCAGGTATGGTACCGAGACTTTACAGAAAATGTTGCGTTGAGTTTTTGTAGGAGCGCCATGTGGTAGGCACTACTGAGTCTCATTTTATTGTTGAACAAACTGAGGCTTAGAGATGCTGAGCTTTGCCCACTGTTGTCGCTAGAGCAGGTTGTTGCAAGAGCAGGGCAGAATCAAAGCTAGTTCTCTCTGACTTGAAGCCCGTCTTAGTCTCTGTGCCCTGCTGCTTCAGGGACCCACAGCAAACATTTGTTGAGTGCTAGGCACTGTGCTGAGGCCCAGACATACACAGGGCTCAGGGATGCAGACCCTGTCCTCTTCAAGCTGCCACCTTCATGGGCTCTGACATCCTCAGGGCTCCCTAGATCTGACGAAAAGGGTTGGATAGTGTTGAGTATATTTTATGAGGCTTTAAGAAAAAGAATCTGTGAATGGAATTGGTTATGGGAATTGTTTTTAAACCTTAAAATGTATAACTATGGAGTATTCTAGCACATTTGGAATTCTATTGGCTTTGTGTCTTGGAATCTTATTATTGTTTACAGCATTATCTCAATGGGAAAATGCATTTTAAGTTTCAAATACTCAACTTTAAATTAACTTTTCATGATCTTTTCAAGAATTTGGATTTCCTGAATGACTTACTAAGGCAAGAAAGTTACTACAGCGTTTTGGAAAGATTTTCAACAGGAAGCATTGAGGAAATTTTCAAATAATTAGAGTACCATGTTCTTTGAATATCCTGGTTAATTGAGATTATTATTTCAAAATGCTCTGAGGTGAATATGTTCACAGGAAAACAAATCATTGTTCCGAATTCCTTAACGAAATGAATAACTTAAAGCCCAATGGTGTATTCTTTCCTCAGCTGGAGTTTGCATTAGGATCCCTTACTCACAAAGCTCTGGCTCTCATCAAAGTAAAGAACTAGAAGTTGAATGTATTTCTTTTCTTGTCTACCACTGTCACAGATGGCGACTGACTTAGCATCCCCAAACGGAAATTACAAATGTCACAAAAATTAATTGTAAACACCTGTGTTCAGAGACTATGTTTTTGCATAATATTGACAAAATATGTTGCTTTTGTAGTTTACAAGTCCTTTTCTATCTACAGTTTCTTTTTGATCGTCATAGTCATCTTTTTTATCTAATGTTCTGATTATCTATTACTGTATAATAAACTATGTCTCATGATTTTGTGGGTCAGAAATTTGGGCAGAACCTGGCTGGGCAATCCTTCTGTTCCATGACTTTGGCACTGACGGGGGTCATTGCTGGCATGTGGATGGTGGCTGTGCTGGACCAGAGGGTACAAGCTGGCTTTACTTACATGGCAGTGCCCAATGAGGATGGCTGGAAGGATGGATTCAGCTGAGCACCTTAGCTATTTTCTCCATGTTGTTGGGTTGTTGGACTTTATATATGGCAGCTCAGAGCTCCCAAATGAATATTCCAGGAGGGAGAAAATGGAAGCTTCCAGAAGAGTAAGGCCTAGGCTCATAAATTGGAATAATGTCACTTCTACTATATCCTATTCACCAAAGGAGTTGCTCAATCCAAGGATAGGGAACCATGACCCCACCTCTCAATAGGAGAGGTGTCAGAAAGTGTGTGGCCATTTTTAATCTGCCACAGCTAGATTTCAGGAGGTGTTATTTGCATTTTCCAGATGAGGAAACTAATACTCAGACTAATTGAGTTGACTTGTCCAGAATGGCACATCTAGTAAGTAGGGGAAGGTGGGACATACCCCAGGACTGCTGGTTCCAAGGCCAGCATATAGATCTTGTTGGACTCAAAGAAATATCTTTTGAACAACATAATATGCTAACACTGCTTCTTGTTGCTCCTCCTCTTTTAAAAGTTATTGGGAGAGTGGGGCTGGCCCGGTGGTATAGTGGTTAAGTTCACGTGCTCTGCTTCGGTAGCCCAGGTTTGTGGGTTTGGACCTATACATCGCTCATCAAGCCATGCTATGGCAGTGACCCACATACAAAATAGAGGAAGATGGGCACAGATGTTAGCTCAACGACAATCTTCCTCAAGCAAAAAGAGGAAGACTGGCAACAGATGTTAGCTCAGGGTCAACCTTCCCTACACACACACACACACACACACACACACACACACACAAGTTATTGGGGGCATCCAAGGCATCTGAGGTCCCAGAAGGGCCCTTAAGTGTTTGTGTTTCTGATGGTACGTGTTCCCAGTGTCTCTATTTTCCAATTTGACCTATTTCCTTTCTGAGGCAGGAATGAGATGAGGTGCAAGATAGAAAGGGTGGAAGACTTTCCATAAGATTTAGATAGATAATTGCAGTAGCTTCAGATGCTGCCCTTAGTGTATGCTGCTGGATTAATATTAGCTTGAGTTCTGAGCAATCAAGGGGCTTAACCTGTGGAAGAAGCACCATTTATATGAAATTGATGGGGATGGGAAACTAGTCAGGAAATATATACCTATGGGGCAAAGAAATAAGTACGAGCCATTTTGTTGACCAATATAAATCAGTCCTTTGGAATCTGGCTTTAAATGGAGACATTATCCAACAAAAGCCGAGCGTGTTTCACAGCAGTTTTCCTGTACACTATAAATGGCTTTTTGAAAAGCACCTCCCAGTACATGACATTTGCTCTATCGCTCAGATTTGGTCACAGGAAATCCTGAGGTTATCTCTGGTAGAAGGCGCTTTGTCTTGACTAATAAGCTGTGCTTCCACTTTCCTTTATCAGCATTTCAAAAGATGCTTCTTTTCTCTTCCAGTGAAGCAATGGCCGTATTAACCCTCTCCTTTTCTCTTATTACAGTTGAGCCTTTTGCTACATTATATAATATTATTTTATATTATAATATTATTAATTATATGTTATTTTACTTATATATATTTATACTGCTGTAATAGCCTATTGCTATTGCTACTATAGCCTATTTCTATAGTGTCCTTTAGATTTAAATTTATGCGCTGAGTCTTTCAAACACTGCGTCTCTCCTCTTTCAAAGTGCTGGGATATGTTTCATTGACTGCATATAAACCTGCTCCATTTTTCACCAAACAGTAAAAGCACTGAAGAAATCTACAAAAGGACCTGGAAATCTACATCATATGTGAGCAGGGAAAAATTCCCTTCTAAGTGCTTCTGAATGTAATCATGCTGAACAGCATGTCGCTTACGCAGAGCCAGGACTTCAAAGTAACAGCAAAATTAAAGTTCAATCAAAGCATCGTTCACTCGGAACATTTTTGCTTTGTGGATATCAAGTACCACGTCTACTTGCAGTGGCTAGAATTTCCATAAAAGGAACAACAGGAGTGCTAAATTGCATTTCCTAAAAGTGATGGTAGCTGTTAACACAAAGGGAAAGGAATTAAAGCAGAGGAGAGATGATAGGAGTAGAGCCAGAGGAAAATGAAAGGCAGAGTGCACTTGAGCACTATGGGGGAACATTAGTGGGACTGTGAGCTGCGCTCATCTGATGTGTCCCTTTATTATCTCCTTTATACCCAATTTCTGCTGTTTGGGAGATTTCTGTGATTGATGAAGTGCCACCTAGCTTGCCTCTCTGGAAATGAAAGCCAGCGTGGCTCAGCGTAGTGCCGTGGTTTCCAAAATGGGTTTTTTTTTTAATCGTGGGGCTGTATGAGACAATTATTTGGGGTGCAGGAAAAGTATGAATTAGAATGACTATTTAGTTCCGTAGTATTTTAGTGTTTTAAATTTCTATTGTGGGGTTATGCTTATTGCAATGCTATTGAGGGTGAGGTCCATCACAGACAGCATCCGTGTCACCTGGGAACCGGTTAGAAATGCAAATTCTTGAGTCCTGTCTCAAACATACTGAATCTCTGAGCTCTAGTGGTGGGGCCCGATGATCTGTGCTTGAACAACTCTCCAAGTGATTCTGATTCCCCCTAAAGTTTGAAGAGCTGACTGGTTTCTAACGTATATAACATATTTATAAATAAATATACACATATGGAGATGCACTCAGAAGTTTTTACTCATGGGGTGCTCAAATCAAAAAGTTTGAAGATGATGCTGTGGTAGAAATGTGCTGCCTCAAAAACCACAGATTCTCTTCTCCCCTTTTGTTTCTATTTTGCTAATTAACCTTGGGGTGGGGAGGGTCATTCAGATTCTTTTACTTCCTGGGCGAGCTTAAGCAAGTTACCTAATCACTCTGGAAAATGAGAATAAAATGTGATGTCACTCTCTCGCGGGACTGTTCTGAGAGTTCAACGAGCTCATGTACCTGGAAGCACGTAGTTAGCCTTGAGCACAACATGGATGCTCGGTTCCTCTTTTTCCCTATGGGCTGTGGACCCTAGAGCACAGCAGTTTAAGTTCTTCTGCCTATTAAGGGTAGATCTATTAGTCTCCAGACAATCAGTATGTTATATGTATGGAAGCCAAAAAAATCTCTTACAATCTACAGACTATAACCTGATGTATTACACTTTGTGAAGCCTTGACATATGAAAGGTAAAGGGGGCAGCAAATGAGTTTATTCAAAATATTTACCCTTTCCAAGAGTTGCATGTAATTTTCCATCAAAATCCAAGCTGCAGAGAATAGCAGCGTCGGTGATGCTGTAGACTGTAGCAGCTCAGCATCACACTGCTGTGAGGAACAGCTAGGAAAACCACGTTACTGATTATCCTGACAGAGCCAGTAGCCTCTGCCTTAAGCTGTGCATGCTTCAGCCTGGCAAGTGGACACAGTTGAGTTAGTTCGTGGGAGATGATGAAAAGTGTTGGCCAAAGCTTTCCCTAAGAGACCTGGGAAGTGCTCCTAACCTTTAGTGTTTGTAAGAATCACCTGGACAGCTTATGAAATCGGCACATTTCTGGGCCTCACCCCCAGAGAGTTTTGTTCTATTGGTATGAAGGGGGCCTAGGAATCTGCTTTGTTAACAAGTTTCCCAGGTGATTCTTCTGCGAGTGGTTCACGCAGAAGAGAATTTATATGCCCTGAATCGCAGATGTTTTTGAGCTGATAATCACTTTAGAGCTCATTTGGTGTACAATTTCTTAACCTTTTTCCCTTCGTAAGAGCCAAGACAATTACCATTAAGATAAATGCATGACGCTTTCTCATTAATCTATTCACATTTGACAAAACCACAAGTGTTGGGAAGGACTAAAAAATGCCACAACTATTAGCAGCAGTAATTCACGACAGACTAAGCATCAATAAGATTACGTTTTACTCATTTCCCTACTGTTGAACTTAACACCACCTCTCAAGAAAACTTCTCAGAATACAAGGCAGAGACAGTAAGTGTTAACACAGGGATGACCTGGAATTCATTCACGTTTTTAAAATAATTCATTAGTAATCTTGAGTACTTTATTAGTAATAGATTTCCTGGTGATACAAATCACAATGAGACATACCATTATGGCAGAGCCTGCTAGCTGTCACCTAGAATTTATTTTTCTCTGATCTCTGTAAGAATCTCCAAATGTTAGTGGGGCACATGGACACCCAGAAAAAAAGATTACGTTTTCCAGCCTCTCTTGCAGCTTGGAGTGATCATGTTCTTGACAACAGCATATAAGAAGAAGTAGTGTGTAAGACTGCCAGGCAGTGTCCTTAAAGGGAGGGCCATGCCTTTTCTCCTTTCTGTGGCTGGAATGTGGGGGTGAAAGCTAGAGCAGCCATCTTGGACCATGATGGAGAAAGCATGTGTGGAGGGTGGCAGAGGAAAGAACCAAATAGAAGAAGCCTGGATCCCTGCAGATGCTGGAGTTGTCATGGGAGTCTTGGGCTGCCTATGTTATGTGTGAGAGAATTGTGTTTCTATCTTGTTTAAGCTATTGTTATTTCTGGCCTTTTGTCACACATTGCAGCCCCAAGTTTGAGAGCCCCTAATCTGGCCAACTCGCTTATTTTTTACATGAGAGCACGAAACCCAGGGGAGGTGAGTGGCTTGATGGAAATTGCATAGCTAGTGAGGCACAGACCTGGAAGTAGAACCTAGGTCTCTTGGTTTCTGGATCAGTTCCCTTTTCACCACCCTAGGCTTTCTCAAGTACACTGTTAGAAGCCATGCCTAGAATTGAGATCATAGTTCTGCAGTTGAATCAAGATGATAGACTAAACCCACGTGCCTACCCGCCTCCCGTCCAAAGTCTCATTGAAAAGGCACAGAAAACATTTCTTAAAAGAATAAATCCATAATAGTACGGGAATACAAGAAATGGTATTATTAGCAGATCAGAGATTTTTAGCTTTCCTGGGAATATTACTGAGAAGTTTATGAAAGGTAGAAAATAGATGGGATTGGAACAATGGATGTAGCAGCTTGCTACCTGCGTCCACATCCCCTTGCCTATCTCTGATTTCAGTACCACTCAAGTACGCTCTGCATGTCTCTCCACTTTTCTGCCTCAAGGTTTTCCCAGAAGCAGTGAGAGCTTGAGCAATTCTCCTGGAGGAGTAGGAATGATGGCACTCTTGGAGACCCTTTTCCAACTGAGGCAGGAGCCAATGGATAAGTCCCCAGCCTTATGTCTTTTGGTTCCAGCAGAGTTGAGCCCCTGATGCCCACGGTAGCCTTGATATTGCACTCTTTATTGGCTTTTCCTCTCTGCTTGTGTCATTTTTCACTACTCTCTTCTCCTTCTTCCTCAGATTGCCTCCTGAATAAACTACCTGCCACAAATCCTTGTCTCCTGCTCTGCTTTTGTGGGAACTCAAAGTATGACAATGAAGAATCAAGGCCAGAGAAACCACAGCCTGAAACACACGTAGGAGAAAATTACTAAAGAGGTAAGCAGCTTTCCAGGGGTCAAGAGGCACAAAGAACAAAAGGGGGCCTTGAGAACTTATCGGGGTAATTAATTAAAGTTCTTTATTCAGAATACGTGGCTCCATTCAGACTCCCCCTTATATTGAACTTCTAAGTGACTTTTCTCCAGACGAAAGTCTCCCAAAGTACTTTCTAATCAAAGTGAATGTCTATCTGATGTGAGCTCCTAGTATGGGGGCTGGGGAGAGAGAGCAGGGCAGGAAAAGCAAAGCCAGTGCATCACAAACCAGGGCAACAGAGGAACAAATGGAAGGGGAGCAGCTGACTTGGTCATTTAGGTCCAAGATTGCTCAGTTTTCAATAATCCCACAGTGGCTTTTGTTCCACCAGGTGCAGCTCCACCTACCCCCTCAAGCTCAGATGCTTGGTACCCTCAGGCAAGTGAGCGTAGCATCTGAGCCACAGGAGCAGGCAGGGGCCACAAGTCCCACAGGCGACAGGAGAAGGATGGGGCAGAAGGTGGCACTGGTGTCCTGAGAGTCCACCATGCGGATAAACATATGCTGGACAGGGGTCCTTGAAGTTGAAGGCTCTTTGGCCACCAGGCTGCAGAGGGGTAGAATTAAAATCCAAGGAGAGTGACAGGTCCTGACATACATATGACAAGGCTGAGATGGGCAAGGGGTTAGAGCAGAAAGCTGTAGGGTAAAGAAAGGAAGGTAAGTTCTCTATGTCTATTGCTTGCAATGCTAAGAAATCCAGGCACTGGCCTTGCGTGCCACCTCCCAGTGTGGTGTTGAAGGAGGGGCTGGGTCCAGGTGAAGCTATGACTGCAGCCTGCAATGATGCACTGAGGCTGATTCAGGACAGAATGCAGCGAGGAGCCTTTACCCCCTATCTCGGTCTACTCAGGCTGCCAAGACAAAATACCACAGACTGGCTCAAGCAACAGACATTTATTTCTCACAGTTCTGGAGGTTAGAAGTCCAAGATCAGGGTGCTGGCAGATTTGGTTCCTGGTGAGAGCCCTCTTCCTGGCTTGCAGACGGCTGCCTTCTCGCTGTGTCCTCGCATGATGGAGAGAGAGGAGGCTCTTCCTCTTCTTATAAGGACACCAATTGCATCATGGCGGCTCCACCTTCATGATGTCATCTAAACCTAATTATCTTCCCAAGGCTCCACCTCCAACTACCATATCACCGGGGGTTAGAGCTTCAACAAATGAATTTTAGGGGGACATAGACGTTACATCCATAGTGACTCCCCATGCCAGAATCTGACTCAGGGAAATTTGAGAAGATATTATATCCATAAAACAAGGGGAGAAAACCCTTCACCAATGAGTTATTAAATAGCACACAGCTGAAGATTAAATTAGTGAGCTGGAAGATCAAGCCCAGAGATTTGCCCAGAACTCAATAGAAATGATTAAAGAGAGCGAACGAGGGGAGAAAAACTTAAGACACATGGTGGATAGATCCAGAAGTTTATGCATTCGTGTAGAAGTAAATAATGAAGAGAATGGAGGGGAGGAAATAATGAAAGGAATAACAGAAGAAAGATTTCCAGGTCTGAAAACAGAGGAACTTTCTGATTGAACATATCCTCCAAATCCTGAATAGGATGAAGGAGACTAAACCCACATCAAGAGACACCTTGGCAACATTTCAGAAATCACAGCCCTTGTTGCCACAGGATCCAGAGAGATTTCAAATTGCTTCAGACTGTGGGGTTGGTATTGCTTCAGTGCCTTGACTCCTGAAATAACTCTCCTGTACTCTGTTCTTAAGGCATAGAACAAGCAGCCAATGAATGTGTCTTGATGGGTGTGCCTCAAGAGCAATATGCCCAGAAACATTATAAATTTAGATTCTAGCAATAGCGTCACATATAACAACGCAAAACAACAGTAAAGGAGATAAACAGTAATTCATAGAAGAAAATAACTATTTTATATCTATGCCTGCTGTTGAAGCCCCACACACATCTCATCAGGGAAACATGCAGCTTATGCAAGTTGAGTTTATTGAAATTGCTGAGCGAGAAAAAACATGACCTTGACAGAGTCTCGAAGGGCCTCCAAAGAGGGAAATCAGGGAAGGATGTTTATAGAGTTGGGAGGACTGGAGTTAGTCAGAGGGTGGTGGTTTAGGTCAAGGATTGATAGAATTTGTAAATCTGGCAGCTTGCTAGAACTGTCCGTGATCTTTGGAACACGTAAATCCATGTGGAGGTATCGTTACTATGGTCTTATCGTGGAATGCATGGGTCTGAACAAGCTGGTGTTAAAATAATTTGAGTTGAGACAGTTTATGTTGCACGTTATGGTTTGGTATAGTTAATCTATTTTGCAAATCACAATACAGTTTTTTTTTTTTTTTTGCAAACTGTGGTTTCCACTTCTTTTCTCAGTGTGGTATCTAGCATAGTGCCTGGATAGGCACTCAATAAGCGTTTGGTTGAACAAATTAGTAAATTAGTTATTAAAGAGGAATCAAAGACAAAAGGAATGGCCTCAAATGTCTATACACTAAAGTATATGGCAATGGTGCTTAATAAAAATGCAGATTCCTAGGGTCACCCCCCAGATAGTTTGAATCAGTGGGTCTGGATTTGGGGCTGGTGATTTTGAGGCAAGAGGTCCACAGATTTCACTTTTGAGAAACACTAGCATAGTGGCATGGTGCCAAACAAAGTGGGCTTGAGATGCTAACATGTGGAAGGAAATAAGACCTTATAGGTATCTTTGAGACCCGGTAAAATAGGATTGATAATTGAACTAAAGAAATAAAAAAAAAAGTCCGCTTCAAAATAAGCCAGCTGATAGAAAAGGAAGCAGAATGAATTGTTTATCTACAAGTACAGACCTACCTGACAATCTATGCATCCTAATGTGATACACAGTGCAAGTGTGACCACTTCGTTGAGAATCAAAGAAAAATAGAAGCAATATCGTTATGATAAAGAACTTTAGATTACAGTGTCTTAACAGTTTGAGATGTGTTAATTGGTGATTTCTTATTAACAATAAAATGCCCTACATTTAAATACTTTGTTTTTTTATTGAGATGAAATTAACATGGCATCAGATAAACCGTTTTAGAGTGAACAATTCGGTGGCATTTAGAACATTCACAATGTTGTGCAACCACTACCTCTATCTAATTCCAAAATGTTTTCATCACCCTACACTAAAACTCTGTACCCATTAAGCAGTTACTCCTCACTTCCTCCTCCCCTCAGCTCTTGGCCACCACAGATCTATACTGTCTCTATAGATTTATCCATTCTGGATGTTTCATGTAAATGGAATCATGCAATATGCGACCTTTAGTAAAAGTCTACCTTTTTCGTGTAGCAAAATGTTTCCAAGGTTCATCCATATTTTAGCATGTATCAGTACTTCATTCCCTTTTATGGCTAATAAAATTCCATTGTATGCACGTACCACAATTTGTTTATTCATTCATACATCCATGGACATTTGGGTTGTTTCCACCTTTTGGCTACTGTAAATAGTGCTGCTGTTTGTGTACAAGTATATACCTAGGAGTGTGTACTTTTATATGTATACCTAGGAGTGCAATTGCTGGATCCTATGATAATTGTATGTTTCGCTTCTTAAGGAACTGCCAAACTATTTTCTGCAATGACTGAACCATTTAACATCCCTACCAGAAATGGATGAGGGTTCCAATTTCTCTACATCCTCACCCATGCTTGTTATTTATTTATTTTTATGTACTTATATTTTATATCTATTTACATATATAATATATATGTTATAAATATTTTATATAAATATTTTATATATTTTATGTATTATATATAATATATAAATATGCTATAGCTATAAATAGATATATTTAAAATATTTAAATATTTGCATTTCCTTATGATTAATGATGTTGTGCATCTTTTCATTTGCTTGTTGGTCATTTGTAAAACTTATTTGGAAAAATATCTATTCAAGTCCTTTGCCTGTTTTAAAATTTGGTTGTTTGTCTTTTTGTTGTTGAGTTATAAGAGTTCTTTATATATTCTGGATACCAGGCCCTCATCAGATATATGGTTAGAAAATATTTTCCCTAATTCTGTAGATTGTATTGCGTTTTTTAAAAAAATTAATTGAATAAATTCAAAATTATCTTTATACTGACATCCGTTTCATTCCCTTGCATTCTAATATGCTTTCTTAAGTGGAAGACCTAGTTAGGGCCATGAATACATACAAACCCATGGTATACATTGCCTCACTCCTAATCTTAATAAGTTTGTGGGAACAAGTTGTTCATGGGAATATATTTTTCAGGTGTATCACGGCAAGAAAAAAGACTGAGAATCACTTTTCTGGACCAAGTGTCCAGATTCAAGAACAGGATGACGTATTCCTGATTCTTGCATGTCAAAAACTGGTACAAAGGTATGAAATAATAGCAGGAGGAACACCAACTAACCTGACGTATAGGAAGTCTCCTCGGCCACATAGACTTTGCTGGTCCTCAACCCTTGGATCTCGAGATACAATGAAGAAAAGCGACCTAATTCTGTAATTCTTTATCCCAAATGTTGGCTTATTCAGCAGCCTCCATTGGACAGTCTACATCTCAAGCCAATAGAGTTTGGCTTATTAAAAGGGGACATGAGTCTCACAAAGCCTCAGATACCAGGTTTTTAAACAAAACTAACAGCAGCCGCATGAGATGTAGCGTGAAGCCAAAATTCTTCAGGCTCTGGAGTTGGAGAAGAAGGATGTGCCTGGAAGAGTGATTGCCCTTAATCTGGGAAAAATACAAAGATCAATGGGAAAGCAGACTTCCTGGCTGACAAAACCTCAGAGGCTTTCAAGTGTCCTGACAGCCCTAGACAGAGCCCTAAGTAGATATTGAGCACAGAGTGAAAACCGTCTGTAACATTCAGCTATAGGCTTTCAGATCTGGAAAGTGCTTCATCTTAAAGCTGGCCCACTGGCATGCAGCTCACAGAGACAGAATAAAAGCTGCAAACTCTTCCTTATGAAATCAATCCCACTAGCTATTCTCAACCAAACTCTAGACAAATCAAAGTCATCTATTTGTATAAG
This sequence comes from Equus quagga, assembly GCF_021613505.1. Taxonomy (NCBI): domain Eukaryota; kingdom Metazoa; phylum Chordata; class Mammalia; order Perissodactyla; family Equidae; genus Equus; species Equus quagga. The sequence continues at coordinate 2,521,169 of NW_025796728.1, read as the reverse complement.
TATAAGCTGGAGACTGCATACCCTCAGAACCAGTGGAACCATGGATGAACGTGTGGATGCTGAGAGAAGGACAGAAAAGCCACTCTGTCCTCTAATACTTCACCACTTCTTCCGGACATGGTAGACAAAAAGACCACCAGCAGAGAGTTAATCAACTCTTGATTCATGAAATGTTTACTGAGTTTCTGTTACATGCTGGAGACAGTGCCAGATCATCAAAGACAGCTCCTGCTCTGAAGGTGAGGTGGCCATACAGAGGAGCGGTCTCTAACGTGGGGCCTGGTAGAATGGGGTGGCCCCCTGGATTTGGAAGGAAGGAGAGCTGAACCAGCTTCACTCTATGAGCCAGGACTTTCCTGGTTGCAAGTGACAGAAAACTAATTTGAAGTACAAAGAGGGAATGTATTGTCATGAAACCAATCCTCTGGAAGGATCAGCTAGTCTTCAGAACTGACTGGAACCAGAGACTAGATTGCCATCAAGACAAGGCCACTGCATGGGCTGTTTCATGTCCAGGAAGCTCTTCTCTCCACTTAGTTTATCTGCTACTCATTATTCATGTTTCTCCAGTCACCTCCTCGGGGGAGACTCCCTCTTCCCCCACTCATCTCCCTAACTGGATCACACCCAGAGTCCTGGCTGGTCTAGCCAAGCCTTAGGGGCAAATTACAAAAAGGCGACTCTTTAGGGTGGACAGTGCCAGTGTGTGAAGAACAAGGTGCCCCTTCTTCTGGGCAAATACAGCTTCACGCCAGACCTCATGGATTGGTGAACAGATTGCAAGTGGGATTTCAGCCCACTTACCCCCTCAGCTGTGCTTCTTTGTGCAGTGCACAAATTGTACAACTGTACAGAGTAGGTGAGCCAGATTCCCCATTACACGTACTCAGAAGACTGTGTACCTTTTCTCCTCACTACTTGTCAAAATAGTAGTTTTACTTTACTTGCATGATTATTTAAAAAATCTCTCCCTGCAAGCTCATAAGCCTCACAAGGGCAGCAATTGGGTCTCAACATGTTATTCCTGGAGCCCAGCAGTGTCTGGCACATGGAAGGCCCTTGAAAAATAATGGTTGTTTCATGAATAAATGAATGAGCAAGCAAATGAATGTTCATTTCTTTATTTCTCTTGGACTGGCTTTTTCTATGAGGTGGCAGCCATGCTTGCTGGCAGCTTCTGAGCCCACAGACAGAGAAGGCTGAGTCTCCTTAATTCTGATTTTTAAAATTCCAGAGAAGGATGCTAATTGGTCCAGCTGAGATCATATGCTCACTGGGAGTGGAAGGCATGCCGATTGGCAACCCCTCTCAAAGCTCTGTTTGATGAATGATGGGGTGAGCAGTTCCCCAAAAGAAGGGGGGCTCTTCCTAGTGGAAGAGGGGAAGCCTGGGCAGAGACAACTCCAGACGGTCCCTATCCTGCCATTGACTTGCCAATGGGTCAGGTGTTCAGGTCACTTCTGTGTCTTTGTTTCCTCACCTGGGAAAAGGGGGAATATGCTGAGTTCATCTCTGAGATGGTCCAGCTCAACATTCTATTCCCTTTGTTCTGGTTCTGGTTCTGATTCTGGTTCTCCCTGCTAAGTTCTGTTCTAGTGCTCCAGGTGCTCAGTGGAAAAAGACATGACCGAGAGCAGCCTGAGTCAAGGAAGGCTTAATGGAGGTGAGCTTTAATCTGAGTCGAAAGCTGAGGAGAAGTTGTAATGGAGAAAGGAAGGAGGAGAGAAGACCTCCCACGTCTAAGGGTAGGGGGTTGGCTGGGGGAAGTGTGTTAGGTATTGGTGTTGAGCCATCTGTTTGTCAAGAGTCTTTTTTTTCTTAATGTAAATATCTTTGTAAGGAGTACTATGTTAACTCGTCTACATTTTCCCCTGACTTAGTTTATCCAAGAACAGCAAGCCGGTCATCCACAACGATCTGAGGGAATGAGACATTGGACAGGTAAGTTTTGATAATCCAAATAGGTCCTGAGTACAAGCCTCTCTAGGGTGCATGAATTAGGCTGGTCACCTCGGGGTCTACACTTTGCGTGTGTGCTGCAGGGGAGCGGGGGTAGTTTTGCTCCAATAGTGGGAGAGTGACTCAGGGAGGCAGAGCAGGAAGTAAGTGTCTCCATTCCACGATGTTAAAATGTCATGAGGCTCTTACACCCACCATTGTCCCTAAACCCTTCCCAGGGTCAAGCACAATAACCTCTTGGTGCCTGTCTGTTCCCCTTCCAATCCTCAGCCCAGCCCTCTGTAGCTTTCCTCAGGGATGTTCTTTAAGCTCATTTCAATCTTCTTCCTATCGGGGAGCAGTGAAGTTTGCCTTCACTAGCTAAGGATGGGCCTCATCCTGAAAATGGGGGCGGTCTGTCCAGGAGATCGTCCACCAGGCACCACCATGGGAGCCCTGGGCACCTGGAAGGGGAGCTGGAAAAGGGAGAGAAACTTCACCAAAGGAAAGTGGGAGGAGGGGACAAGTGGTGCAGTTTTGACCCAGGTACACTGGCAATCCTTTAAAACCGCATTGCCTGTAACAACACTGCTCCTTTGGGCCCTACTCTTACTTACCCCAACATGGAGTCCTGTTGCCAGATCCCCGAATCTGTTTAACAAGGAAGAGAATGAAGTTCCATGCTCTGGAAATGGGGAAACAGTATTTCATGTTACCACTAATGATGGACAGAAAGAACACAGGACATTTACCCTGGCCCCCTAGAGCTGTGCGAGGTGTGCCCGCCTACTGGTGCTAGAAAAATAGGTACAGCTTCCACATTAAAGGACTTGGAGTGTGTGTCAGGGGAGAGGGAAGGGTGGGCAAGCAGCCCTGTGTAAAATGCTACCCAAAGAAGCAATATAGCCTAGCGAATAAAAATACAGATCTGGGGGCTGGCCCTGTGGCCAAGTGGTTGGGTTCGCGCACTCCGCTGCAGGCAGCCCAGCGTTTCATTTGTTTGGGTCCTGGGCGCAGACATGGCACTGCTCATCAAGCCATGCTGAGGCAGCGTCCCACATACCACAGCTGGAAGGGCCCACAATGAAGAATGTACAACTATGTACCAGGGGGACTTTGGGGAGAAAAAGGAAAAAAATAAAATCTTAAAAAAAAAAAAAATACAAATCTGAAGCCAGTCTGCTTGAGTTTAATTCTCCCAGTTCTGCCTCTTACTAGCTGTATGACTTTGGCTAAGTTACTTCACCTATATGTGCCTTAGTCTCACCTGTAAAATGGGTTTAACAAAAGCTTCTACCTCTTGGGATCGTTGGGAGGATTAAATGAGTTAATACCAGCACTAGAACAGTACCTGGTGCCAAGTGAGTGGTACTTTACTGTTGGCTAATATTGATATTCCCCAGTCTATTGGCTGTGAATTTGAAATGTTTCCCAAAGCTAAAGTTACATAAAATTTGAATGGAGACTTAAACAGACTAAGGTTGTGGGGATGGAGCTTCAAAGCCAGAAAAAGTGATTGAGAGATAGAAGGCTGAAGAATAAAACAGAAGCAGGTGTAGAGGCTCAAGGTGGGACCCTCAGGATAAACTGACCAGACTTGGGGGGGTGCAGGCAGGATGGCTGGGAGGCCTAGAGCGCAGTGGGAGCTGATCAGGGCCTTGGGTGGGGGGATGAGAGGGTGAAGCAATTAGATAAGAGAGAAGGCAAAGGGCAACTGTGGGCAGAGTAGAACTCAGAGTCTAGGTGTGGGTGGTTGCAGAAAAAGCAATTTTGACTACAACCCAGTTTGGAATTGGAGGTGAGCAAAATTTGGAAGGAGATGAAGTTTATTTTTGGCATCTCCTCTCCAAAGAGCGCTGCTCCTGTCTTGCTCTTTGTCCAATGCCTCTATCCTGCCTTGGAAATTCTGCACCACCCCCCCCCCCCTCCCCCGCAAGCTGAGCCTCCCCTCCTCTCCCACTGCTCCACAGCCTGGAACTGCTCACCTCACCCACCAGTTCCCTAACAAAATTCCCCTTATGAGCATAGGCTCAGATGTCAGAGGAAAGCTAACAGAGTAGAACTCATCTCTCACTAACAAAATTACTGACAGGCACTGGCTAGTCCCTAGTGCACCTGGATTTTGAAAAGGAAATCTTTGTAAACTCAAATGAATGCCTAATCTAAGAATTCTTAATTTAGGGGTGATGGGGTGGGTATAGGTGCATTTCAGGCGGTTGACAGTCATCATTTTCAATGATTCTTAAAGGGGCTTGTGACTCCCAAAATGTTCAGGGCATTTGCTTTAACTTATTTTGGCTAAGACAGTGTAACAAAGAAAAAGGTAAGCATTCAGGTGAGTTGGAAGAAAATATTTTTCAATTGTGTAAATTAGTGATGTGTGTGTCTCTCCAAATTCTTTTCTCTTTCTATTTTGGAACTATAGTTTGTTTTTTAATAGTTGGATTCATAGCTTTCCTCCCACCAACGTGGCTCCTGTAGTAGCTTCAATTGGGGGTTCAAGTGTGAGTGTCGGGAGTCGTAGGGTAGCTGAGGTAGGTGTAACCAGGTTACAGGAGCTGAAATCTGCTTAGTCATAGGTTTTTCACAGCCTACATCCTCTTCCTTTCTAGAACAGGAAGTTCTTACTTCCATAACATGTTCTCATCACCAAGGAAGTGAGCATATATTTTCCACAGCTCCCGTCCTCCTCTTCCCTCCCCCACTTCCTATTGCTGTCTGCTGTCTCCATCCACTCTCCCAGAATGCTTCACTTTGCCATAATGAGATGCTCGGCTGCTGTGCAGCCACCGACGTCTGGAGATGGATGGGGCCTCCTGTACTGCCCTGAGAGGGATGTTAAAAAGACATTGTATTCATGGAAGCAGGCTAGAAAAGGCGAGGAGAAATGAAGAGCCTGACAACACACAGAAGCCACTGTCCAAGTAAAATGGTTATTCTTTCTGTCCATCCCCTGCTAGCTGGAATAACTGAAGCAATGCTATATTTATGAAAGTCACTATAAAGGTCACGCATTGTTTACATTCAATTGGAAAATTATACCTTCTGAGATCGAATTTAATGGCAACATCATTAAGACTTGATTAGCTCAATGCGAATAAGGTGAAAATACCCAATTCAGAGAAGCACATATGGTAATGAATGAATACATTTTTATTCAAATACTGTTAAATCCCTAGGCAGGTGTGATTTTGTAAAACAAAAGACCCTGAGTGAAAAAGAAAAGCGTCAGTTTAAACATCCTATAGTTGTGCTGGAGAAAAAGATCAGCAAAAAAAGGCTTCTTAATGCTGCCCTCTTAGTCATGTGTCAAGAAATCTTGGAAATTAGAAATAGTTTTAAAAATAAATGAAATTTCCTCTGCATCTAGGAGAGGCAAAAAAAATTCATTGCTAAATGAAATTTAAATTGAAACACTGATGTCAAATCTCAGTATAATTGGAAAATTCTTAGCTTTTCTGAGAGATCTCTAATATGGCTGCTTCATAAAGAGAAAGAGCAGGATTTTTAGAAATTTAGAAATACAGACTCCTTTTTTCTTGAAAGCATGAAAGTTAGCCAACTTACCTCACAAGATTGCAGTAGGTTCATAAGGAAATATGTGGCAGCATCACATTGGTGCTCACGCGTTCATTCCTGCTTCCCTTTCCTGCGTCTATAATGGTTTTACATATTATATTTAGCCCTTATTTATCCCTTGAAGGTATTGATGCGGGGTCGGTGAGCCGAGGAGTCAAAAGAAAGATTTGGCAGTAGTGCTCTTTTATTTAGAGAATAGTGTGGAATAGCATGGGGACAGGACCCATGGGCAGTCAGAGCTTCTGCTGCCCTGAGTTGAGGGTTAGGGCTAATTTTATAAGGCATGGGTACGTGACTTATTTTTACTGGAAAAAAAGAAAAGATGATGTAAAAAGTCATTAAATGATTTCAGTGCAGATGGGGTCTGGTTATTGTGCGGTCATATAACTTTAGATACGAATCTGGCCATATAGATCGGCATGCAGGTGAGGATGCCCCGGGCTTCTCTCCCTGGGGCAGTCCTAATTCATACCATAAAAAAAGTCCACTGGGTCACATAGTTTGGCATGTAGGCCAGGTCACCTTGGGCTTCTCTGGCTGGGGCAGCCTTAATCCACATCAGTATTACTCCTATTTTTATAGATAAAGGAACTGAAGCCCAGATAATTTTAATGCCCGTTCAAGGGTTTAAATAGTGGGATTTGAGTCTTAATCTAGGCTGGCCCAAGGGCAATATTTAAAGACATTTTTGCCTTTGCCTCTGGTATACCAGATTAAAAATCTTTTATATCAGTGGCTGTGGCTCTCAGGGAAAAGTAATATTACTTCAAAGTACAAAGAAGAGAAATTATTCATTATGGGAACACAATATATGTCTGTATTCCTGTAGAATCCCCCGTAATTTTTTACAATCTTTTACAGTCAAGTTTACTTGTTTAGGATGCCTTCTTTCTACATTCACAGGAATTTCCTATGTCCATGTGAACGTCCAGTCTCAATCAACTTTCATTGAACTAGTTTTAAGCTAGCACAAACCCCCACTGGAGTTTGAACATCGAGGTATTGCTATTGGGTGCTCATTTTTTTCTTTATTGTGTAAAGTCTCACATTTAGTTCCAAACTAGGCTGATCTCACACTGGTGGCACGTCCTGCAGAAGGAGGCTTTTGTATCCTAACTCGATGTTCACCAGAGAACTCTAGAAGGGAGGGAGGAAGCCAGGTTCATAAAACACAGTGACTGTGGAGTCAGGGACTGGTTTAGCGGAAAAGACAGATTTGGGATGACCAGCCGGATGTGAGGGGAAGAGTTTATTGAAGAATGTGATGACTACTGGAGAGCGTCATGACAACACCAGTAGCTAACGTTTATTGAGCCTCACCGTGTGCCAGGTACTTTTAAGTCCTTTACTTGTATTTATTCATTCATTTATTCCTCACAACATAGCTATGAGGAAGGTGCTCTTATTTTCACTATTTTGCAGATGAGGAAACCAAGACACAGAGGCATGAAGTAATTCATCTTCTTAAGTGGTGGAGCCAATGGGATTTTAATCCGGGCCATCTGGCTCCAGAAAGCCTAAATTCTGCTTCAGAAAAATTGGCGAAAGTGCTCCCAAGGCTAAAATACCCAGTGTAGAGTTGGTTCCAGAAAATTCCATCTGTTAAGGTTTTTTATATTGGGTTACACATTATAGACCCAATGGAGGCTGATGAAAAAATAGAAGTCTCTTGAATATGCATTAGAAGCCCATGGGACAGGAGCATATCAATTCTGTGAAGTAACCTGTAGTGATTATAAAGAGGTTACTTGCTCATGTTTAACAGTGCTCTGACCTCTAGCATAGGACCGGCAGGGGAAAAGGAAGCTGAAATGTCTACTTCTATGCTTTTTCCATTAACCTGATAACTGGGACCTGACTGTATGCAGGTATTGCAAAACGAAACCAACATTTTTATTACCCTAGTAGCATCTGGCAAGTGACTATTTGCAAAACTGTTCTGTGTATGTATGTGAAAAGCAACACATGTTACAGTGACATTCTTATGTAAATAAAAGCTTAAGCGCGGAAACTGCTTCCCAATAACACAGGCCTCAATGGTTAAAAGGTTAATTCCAGCAGGCTGAAGAGGCTGCCCGCTCTCACTGACAGATCAGAGCGGGGAACTTACTGGATTCAGCAGAGCCTCATTAGATACTCTGGATAAACAGTGTCATTAATAATATACCATAAAGCGAATAGTTGCTGTTGAAATATGACCAAAAGGATAAAATAAATAAGAAAGCTGCGGTAACCTGGAAATAATCTTTCATATTTTTCATAATATATATCTACAAAGACAGACTGAGTTATTCAACCTGAGCCTAGATATTCAAGTCTAGAAAGAGGTCAGTTTTCAGTTTCTATCTTTTAAAAGCACATTCACATCCAAATTATTGTATCCTTATAAATAAATCTCTCGGGTATGTGGGGCATATATTAACCTGATTAAAAAGAGAGGGAACTGAAGCCCGGCATGGGAACGTTATAACAGGGAGTTTAGCTACTTCAGGGCACTATTACTTACTCGCTGAGTGGCAAATTACTGGAGCGCTATAAGCCTGAGCTAATTTATCTGTAAAGTGGGAATAACAGTAGTGCCCCTTTGGAGTGGTATGATGTTAGGTGGAATAATTTGCAGGCAAAGCACTGTAAGAGTAGTGCCTATCACAATAGAAGCACTGGAAAAAGTTGTCATCATTTGGGTCAGCAAACTGTCAGTTGGTTATGAGTTTGGAGAAAGAAACTATCCTGACCTCTATGGATATATTTACTTTTTGTTTGTTTGTTTGTTTCCATATCTTGGAAACCCACTTAGCTTGACTTTTTGTAACCAGTGGAGTTCTACATACTCTCTCACTGTAATCTGAGGCTGAATTAACTCCTCCCTGCTATGTGTTCTTTCTCGTTCTCTTCAGATCTTACCAGGAGCACATTTCTCTATTTGTCCGAGCAGGCTCCACTTTATTTCTTGAGGACTACGCCGTTCTCCATTCTGTATTCCCAACCCCAACACACGTAGTAAAAGCGTGCTATAGGGGGGTCTGTGGAATTTGGGGAAAAGTTTTAAAATCTGATTAAAGAGCTCTGCTGTTCTTTCTCTCACTAGATTTTTCCACATCAAATTTTAATCTAGGCTTAGGGTATTTAACAATATGTGTGATTAAAATTAATATTGTACAACTAATGAAACAGAAATATTCCAATTCAATTAAGTATCAGTGGACACAAGGTAACTTGCTTTAATATTACTTTAATACAGTAACCAGGTGAAGCAAAATGACATAGAGACTGCATTCCCAAATATCTCTAGCCATCACAGTCCCAAGACAATTATCAACTTGTTTCTCCAATGATTCGAATATAAATGCACAGAGCGTAATATTATTATGGCAGCAAACATCCCCATAGGGATGAAGTTATTTGGGAATGCTACCAATGAGAAAAAATAGAAATGTATTATATATTGAAAAAACTCTTTACTGAATTTCATAAAAAAGAAGGCAAGATTCCAGCTATGAAGTATAGAATTTGTATTAGATTGATATAGTGACGTTCAAATGGGAAGAGAGAGTGGTTCACCCATCTTCGGAATTTGAATCTTTGATATTGGACAGTGTGGTTCAGGGGAAAAGACCTGGTCTAGGAGTTGGGAAACTTGAGATTAATTAATGCTTTGTTATTAACTAGCTGAGTGACTTGGACTAGACATTTAACCCTTTTGGACCTCAAGTCTCATACTCTTAAAATGAAGAGGTTGGATTTGATCATCTCCAAGGATCTTTCTCGATCTAAAATTTCACCCTACAGTCAACATTCGGTTCACTTTAAGGAACAGTAGACTAGTATGTACTATTTGAAAGCACGGTACTAGGTGTGAGGAACATAAAGATGAATATAACAACTTTCCTGCCCTCAAAGGTTTATAATCTTGTGGATTATTAAAATGACCTGTTAATATTTGCAGAAGATTATATAGTCATTTAATTATACCTGTTTTGTTATTCATAAAACATGTGGGACAGTGAGGCTTAGCAGACCAAGAATGGGCTTTGCCTCTCAATCTCCAGCCTGTAGCTGATCCACTACAAGGATCTCTGTAAATTACTCTCCATTTTTCATTTGAAAATAATCATACTAACCCAACTGAAACTGATGCTGAGAAATAACAAAGGTTGTACATTCTATAAATTTTTATGGACAGCATGTGCCAGCAGAGTCCTGGGTGCTAAAGGCAGAGCAGCTAGCAGGTCCCTCATGTAGCTTAACCATGACATACATTATTACAAAGTTTGCCGCAAATCAACATAGCAAATGGCTACCTAAAACAAATTAATTGTGGGCTTATTTTAATTTAGAGGTGTCAAGAAGCAAGCCCATTTCTGTGCAAAATAACGTGTCTCAGCCCTTGAAGTACCATGATAAGCAAAACACAAGTACAAACATTATATATATGAAATGTTATGAACTTGTATCAACTATATAAAATTTATTATTTCCTAAAGGTAGAATAGGTTGAAAACATAAATGGGATAAAGAATGTAGGAGCAGCTTTTCTGCTCAGAGTAAGGACTGACATTCTCACAGATCTGTCCATCAAGGAATGGCCTATCTCAGAGTCCAGAGGTACCTACCCATCTCCGTGGGGGCCTAGCTGATGCTCGGTGAGGTGACAGGTCACCGATATGGATGAGATTCTTCTCTTCAGAAGGAACCTTAAGTGGAAAAATTCAGGTTCAATTCTGAGATTCTGTGATTAGGTGAAGTGATTCATAAATGTTTGAATGACAGAAATACAATAGATATAAAATTATAAAGATGCAATTTATTAATGAGACATTAGGGATTAACAGGCTTGGAGCATATTACAACTGGAGTGGTGTGGGACAGAGGAACTGGTTTAATCCCATTCTTTCAAATATCTTATTTTTGACATAACATTTACGCCCAGGTTTGAAACCTAAATTTCAGAACCCTGAAACAAAAGTCTTGGTTGCAGAAATCTAAAACCAAAACGACTGATGTTTTGTTACCAGTTGTTTGTGGTGTCATCCATTCTCTGAGGCAGGATCTGTATAATGCTCTTGCTGACGGCTGGGGCAGGGCCTTGGGATACAGGGAAGCGGTATTACATGTGCTGTGGTTGGGGTAGGAGGAGGCAATCCTCTATTAAATAATCTCAAAATAGTACTCTGCTGCAATAATCTGGAGAGTGTGATAAGTTGGTTTGAAACCACTGAAAAAACTGGTCGGAACTCATGAAAATGGTTCGAATTCTTGATTTAGAAAATTCAGTGGTCAGAATTCACCTAAATTAACGCCTTCCTCTGCCAAATAACAATGTTGTTTTCTGGACGGCCTCTCAGCATCAATGACTTAGGTTCTCTTAGCTTACGCTTCGTTGTCGACAACTTCTAGGGCTGGTGACCCGACCCCTAGGCTTGCCGACGTGTCAGTCTGAGCCCCAATCTCAGAGCATGGCACTGGGTTTCCTGTATGCAGTCTGAGGCGTACAGATGTTTGTATGACGGACAATGCCTGCAGCATTCGAAGCCTTTAGAACAGCCCATTTCTGATGAAGGGACAAGAAGTGTGTTGATTCTGAAAAAGTGCATTTCGAAATCAGGGAGAGGATGGACTGTTGTACAAAAAACGGGAATTTGTTCTTCACCAGAGGATTTGCTGGAAATGAAGACGCAGCAATTCTTTATCCAGTTTCCAGCTGGAGGAAACAGCTAGCAAGAGAAGTCCCAGTCCAAGTTCGGCGCCGACTGGGCTCCTGCAGAAAGCCGCTGTGAGCGGGCGAGACAAGTGGGAAACCCGGACGCGCCGCCACGGGCTGACTCCCCTACTCCGTGCAGCGGGATCCAAGCTGCCCCAACGGCGCTTCCTCTTCTCGGTTCTTCAGGGAACACTTCGCGTGCTTTGTTTCAGACGCCGACCCATCTTTCTCGGTTGGTTTGCAGCTCCACCAATCCTGCCCGCGACGGGGCGGGGCTTGAGGGTCAAGGTGGGCCAATTCCCCAGCCTCGCCTCTACACGCGCTTTCGGACCCCCGAGGATGAGTGACAGCAGCCGGGTCCAACCAGCTACTCGAGAGCGTGGCCTCCGCCAGGGGCGTTACGGGGACGAGGGGCCGGGACCAATCGCATTAGACCTCAGGGGGCGGGGCCCCTTTGCCAGCTCCAGACCGGCGCTCTCCGCACTCCTTTAGTCAAATGAGAGTCGCGGAGGGGCGGTCCCTCAACCGAGGTTCAGCCAATGGAGGAGGCGAGGTGGGCGGGCCGGGGGTGCCTGGCGGCGAGTCCTCAGCTCCCAGCCGAGGTGCGGCGAGCCGGTGGGGGGACCGCGAGGCGAGCGCGGGAGCCTGGGCGGCGAGCGGGGTGTGAGCTGCCCGAAAATGCACTCGGATGCCGCCGCTGTCAGTGAGTAACAGAGAGCGAGCGGGCCGGGGCCGGGCGGCTGCCAACACTCTCCACTGGGCTCCCGCAGTCCCCGCCCCGCGCCTCCTGTCCCAAAACGCGCCGGGAGCCCCTGCCCGGGAGCCACCCCTTCCCCTCCCGGGGCCGGGGCGGGCGGTGACGCTGCGGGCGGCGCGGGGCGGGGGCGGGCCGTGGGGGAGGGGGCCGGCCTGCCGGGGGAGGGCGGAGGTGAGGGGGGTGGGGACTGGCTCCATTTCAGTGTTGGGGGCAGGGGAGGCGGGACGTGCGATGAAGGGCCGGGACCGGAGTGTCTGGGGTGAATGGAGGTGGAGGCGGCGGCGGGCGGCTGGCTAGCGGGCAGGGCCGGGGGGGGGGCGGTGGCACCGGCACGGAGGAGAGAAGCAGGGAGCGAGCGAGCGGGGCGCAGGGGTGAGGATTTCCTAGGGGCTGAGTGGTGCGGGCGGCTCGGTGAGAAAGGCGGGTGAGTGCGAGGGGAGCGCGGGGGCGGGGACAATGGGAAGAAGGGCTGGATGGCGGGGGTGGGGGGAACAATGAGGTGGGGGAATGGGGGCAGCGGCCGAGCGGGGCAGGAGGGCAGGCAAGGAGATGAGGGCTGATGTAACGGGAGAGCGAGATGGTGGGAGGGATTGGGGTGTGATGGGATAGTTGGGGAGTCCGGCGGGCGGGAGGGGCTTGGGCAGGGTGGTGGGGTAACTGGGAGCGGTGAGAGGGGGCAGACGTCGGGGTAATAGGATGGAGCAGGTGTTGGGAAGATAGGGTAATTGGGAGTAAGAGGAGAGGGAGGAGGGGAGGGTTTGGGGTGACAGGATGGGGGCAGGGGTAGAGGAGGTGCGGTGCGGGTGAAGAGCTAGTTGGAGGAAGGGGAGGTTGGGAGGGGCTGGGGCAGAGGGAGAACTGTCATGTCCAGATTCGGTCAGCGCGGGGCTGGCGGGGAAGGTGTCAGACTATGTGTTTCTGGGAGGTGTGGCCCCCTCCCCGATCAAGGCAGGGTCCCTGGAGCGGGGAGCCCTGAGCTTCGGGATGCGGGGAGAGGAGTGGGCGGGGCTGAGCTGGAGAGGGGGAGGTGCCCCGAGGTTGGCGCTGGCCGCGGTTCCCCCCGAGCGGCGGGAAGCGAGGTTAGCACTGGCGCGGGCTCTGGCTGCGGGGCTGGGAGGCGGGGCAGGAGCGCGGGTTGCCGCGGCGGGAGCCGGAGGGGTCGGGCCCTGGAGGCCAGGTCGGGGGCTTTGCGCAGGGGAGGTGTCGGGGTCCCTGGCGGTCCGTGGGTTTGGCAGTCTGTGACGCAGTTGTCTAATTTCTGGTCGCCAGGTGTGGAGGCTGGTGCCTCGGGACCCGCTTCCCTGCAGGGAACACCGGGCGGGAGCCCCAGCGCAGCGCCTGGTGGGGCACGACTTCTCCCAGGCGTGCAGGAAGGGTGCTTTAGGGGTATCCTTTAGGGTCTGGCTCCAGTCGCCGGGTGTGAAGGGGAAAGGTAGTCCCGCGGATTTCTGGGACTTGTAGTCCGGGCCGCGGTTGGGTTGGGTGCACGTGGGTAACTGTGGAAACGAGTCCCAGAATGCAGCGCGGCGCTCGGAGCCTCCCTGCTCTGCTGCCTCGTGCTTTATTCCCGGCAGACTGGAGCGCGCTCTCGGGAGGCGCTCCTGTACCTTGGGATCGGAGAGGTTTAGTAGACCACCTTGTGTCAACGGGAGGGGGAGAACCAAGCCAAGTGCAGTCCTTTCACACTAGAGTTCTTGAACCCCTAATTGATTATTTCCCCCTGCATTTGGTGGCCTTATTTGTAGGGTAAATGCTTAGTCTTGAACCATCTAGCACATAGTTTGTGGGAAAAACATTCAAGATGTCCACAATCTAAAGCAGCATTTAGAATAGTGTATTTATTGTGGCATCTAGTGTATGTAAACCCTAGGTTAAAAGGTTCGGTTTTATAGAAATCAGGGAACGCAGTGGAGACACATGTAACCCTTGTGAAGGTAATATAAATTATGTTTGTATTTCTTGGACTGTTTGGATTGCCCAAGAGTAAGGGGACTTTTTGAAGAAAGATGGTCTTGAAATGAATTGAGTGATGGATACAGCTTAATGACTTTTAGGTGGAAATGGTTTCATTCACCAAGCCAGTATGAAGATGTGAAGATGAGTAAAGGTGATATATGATGTCCCGTTTTCAAAGAAGCATGCAAAGCAAATGAGATTAGAGGAGCGTAAACTCAGTGGAGGACCTTTAGAGGTTTCCGTGTGTTTTTGTATTTTGTTTTTAGCTGCGGCCTATAGTTTTTTCTCTCTGCCTCTTTAATGTTAGAGACGGTCCTCTCGGTCTGTAGAGTCCCCAGTGTGACATCCTTTGCTGGTTCCCTTTACCATTTGTATGTGATGACTCCCAAATCTGTAAGGTAGAGGGCCATAAGACTAGCTCAGAGATGACAGATTATTTTTCTGTGATGTGTAAGGGATTATGAAACTATAGATAGCATAGTCATTAGAAGAATATAATGATCCTAATGGTAAAAATTTTACCAGAAAGCCCTAAGATTTGGAAACCTTGTGGTATGGTTACAAGTATACTGAATTTGCTTACCTGATTGAATGATGATTCTCTTCTTAATAGCTGAGAAATTGAGCAATGTGTGTTTTTTTCGGGAAATGATCAGTCTTCTATTTTACTTAAGCTTGTGGTGAAATATCCAGGAAACCCTTTGTGATATGTAAATATGTGCTATGAACATGTTTTTTTAAAATGTGCCTTTAATCCTGGAATTTGCTCTTGTGAAGGGTAGTGTATGAGGTTGAAAAAAAGAGTTGTAATCATCTTTAGGCTGCTGTTTTTAAGGAAAGTATTAGGCTAGTCATTTCTTTCCCTTTTTCTTTTTTCTGTTACATCCCCAAAGGACTCTTTACACATACACAGCCCCCACCCCCAGCTTCCCAAACCCTAGTTTTCTATATATCATCACCTTACACTTTCTGCTCTGGTATTTAGGTTCCTCTTTGATTTTTGGCCTCTGGGGAAGTCCTTTATTTTCTTGTGAACTTAGCTATGCATTGAAACAGATGTTTCTTACACTTTACCTAGAATTTTTTGACTCTTATATTGGGAAGGATTTTTAGGTTATCTTGGCTATAACATTGTCAGAAAAGAAAGTCTCCCTCATTTTCTCCACCTTAGAGGACTTCTGTACATTTGCTCTTTTCTTCTATTCATGCCTCCAAGAGTGACTCTTCTAACACTTGATCACATTTTTGCAAATGTTATTTATTATATCCTTTCCTGTTGTCATCATTACCTGCTCCCAGCAGCTCTTATTAGCTTATTGCTTTCTTCCTGACTACTAATACATGTTTGCATTATTTTCATCTCAGTAATAATAGTCTTGTTAACTCAGCACTGTAAAAATCAACCTGTCAGAAGCTGACCTCATGATGACCTCTGTTGTATCAGGATGCCTCTGAAAAGTAAAAATACTCAACAAATGGCTCAAGTAATAGAGCTTATGATTGTCTAGTAATAAGAAATCTAGAGATAGATGGTTCCAAGGTTGATGCAGTGTCTTAATGATGTCTTTTAAGAATCCAGACTCTTTGCATCCCTTTCTTTCTCTATTCTTAGTATTTTGGCTCATCAAAAGCCTCAGGCTCATTGCCTCCTGTTTGCAATATGGTTGCTGCAGCACCAGACATCATGCCTGTGTAAGAAGGGCAGGGAAGAATGTTTCCTTACAACTCCCCCTTAACAGAGAGGAGTCTTTTCCACAAGGTCACCTTGGACACTTCCCCTTCTCTCTCATTGGGTAGAACTGATCTCATGCTAGTACTAGTTGTGAGGGAGGCTGAGAAAGTGAAAGTCTGACATTTTTTAGCTTCTCTTGTGGAATGTGGCCTTTACTAGGGTGGAAGAAGGGTAAGGAGAATGAATGCTCTGGGCTGGCAGCCTACAGGTTATCTCTCTGAACCAGCTACTTTGTTCAGCTGTCTCTGGCCTGGTCTCAATCTTTTTATCTGTTGATTTATTTTCTGCTTCATTCTAAAATAATTGGAGGTGACTACATATAGATAAAATCCTTTCAAGAGAAGCAAAATAAACTATGGATTTATAGGCTGCACATAAGTGCTTGCCATATGTTAGAAATAGGCCATATATTTGGTTCTGAGCTTCCTAGGAGCCAAAACAAAGAGGAAAACAAGACCAATTAATTTTATTCATTTGGTTAATGAAACTGCAGTTCATTTAGTAACCCAAGCTGGAAGCCTAGACATTTCTCATGCTCTCCTTCTCTGGTGGGGAGTGAGAGTCCATCTCTTCCCAGGCCTATCCTCTCTTTCCCATACCTGTTGCCATTGCCCTAGGTCTGATCCATTCTTTCTTACATTCTAATCACCAGTAATCCTTTTACCAGGCTCAGCCTCCTGTAACTTGATCTTCTCTGTCACCAGTTGAATTATCTTTGTCCTTATGATTTCCCTACCCAGAAACCTCCAGGACTCCCAGTTGCTTACTGAAATGCAGACTCCTCAGAACCAGGGGTTGAACCACCTTCTGTAATGTGAGCTCAGTCTCCTTCCTGTGGACTGCGCCTCCTCGCCCATCGCCTTCACTGCAGCTTCCGTGGAACTTTTCTTTATTGAGTTCCCATTCCCTCTCGAGTGGACCCTCTCTCCCACCATTGAATCTCCAAAGCACTGTTCACTTCTCGTCTCAGTTTTATCTTACGTAGCGATACGTGCTTGTTTACTTATTTATCCCCTCCCCAATTTTGGATTGTTACCCCCTTGACATCTGGCACTGTGCCTTACTTAGTATCCACTTCATGGTCTGGCATGATGCCTTGCTTAGGTCCTCAAGTATATATTGAATTGGACTTAAATGGTCAACTCTTGAATATTTAGTGAATTATCTGGAAAATTTCAATTCTTCCTCCTTCTATCCAGCATGCTTTTCTGAGTTGTCTTTCATTATTTTGTCTAGATTTTTCTTCAGCAAATGCAAACTTTCCCTTATTCATTTTCTGCTTTTTTTGACAAAGTCAGCTATATGCAAACCAATCTAAATAATATTTCTTTTTAAATACATGCAGATACCAGTTTTGAAAAATGTGTATGGCATGGAGAAATTCTCAAGGAGAGAGTAAAATGCTGGCGATGTGCTGTGGGACCAGGAGTCTGTGTGAAAGTGCATGTGTCCGTTTCAGATCTGGAGTGTAACAGTCCTATGTGGAGAAGGCTTGACAGCTCTGACCTTGAGGGGCCTGGAGTATTTCTGTTTCTCTCCTCTTTTTGTTTTATGACTAGATTCTGGTCCTAAGGGTTTATTTCTTAATATTAACAATACATTGAGATCGCTGAAAAGCGTTCTTTATTTAGAAAGTAAGCTCTGTTAGTTGGAGGTGAATTTTCTGAGAATCTGACATTAACGCTGATGTCTTTTTGTAGTTGGTCAGCATGAATTAGTGTTGCTAGCTTTTCGCAGCTTGTTCTTTCTTATTCTGATATTCGGTTTAAAAGAAGTACCTCTTGAGAATTCTTGTAAGCAGAACATACATTTAAAAATATGTTTTAAGTACAAAAAGGTCTTGGAGTACGTTTTAAATAGAATCATGTACTTTAACAATCATCGCAGGACTGTTTCAGATGTAAGCATCTTTTTTCCATAGTGTCCAGTATTCTAGCAGACCGGGTATCTGCTGCTTCAGATTTGAATTCTTTTTCTTTTAAATGGAAAATGCTGTTGAGTTATTTTCAATCTAGGAAGGTAGGCTTGTAGTTTTTGAAATTAATTAATATACTGAGTAAAACACTAAGTTAGATGAAAAAGACCTTCACCCTCGCCAAACAGCATTACCTCTGGGTATGATTCTTTTTAGTTCCATCTTTGAGGATTTTTTCCTGTGAATATTTTTTTGGGAAAACCTTTTGTTCCTTGCTGGCCTGTATCAGTGGTATTCACAGAGGTGTGTCATCCATTCATGTCTGCGGTTGGTGCCATCAGTCTTCAGGGCCCTGGCTCTTCCTCTCGTTGGGGAATTGCTGCCTTAGTGGGCAGAGCTGCGCAGACACACCCACCTCAGAGTGAATCTGAAGCTGGGGGCCAGTGATGGGAAGAAGCCGAAAGTGCCTGGAGGCCGTTTGGAGGGGATGAACAGTAGTGGCAGCTGTTTCTAGAGGCTGTGGAGGCTGCCACACTCCCAAGGGCCAGGCTGGTTCTGGCTGTGTCTGTGCATTGTACTCTGCTGTGTGCCCTTAGGCATTGTTTTGGTGATGTAGCCAATACATTTGTTTCTCTGGATTTCTTAAGAGATTCTATGCATTTTCCAATAGCCCTTTTAAAAAAAATCACTATTCTGGGCCAGCCCTGGTAGCCTAGTAAATAAGTTGGGCATGTTCCGCTTTGGCAGCCCAGGTTTGGTTCCTGGGCGCAGACTACACCACTTGTCTCTCTGTGGCCATGCTGTGGCAGTGGCTCACATACAAAAAGAGGAAGATTGGCAACAGATGTTAGCTCGGGGCAAATCTTCCTCAGCAAAAAGCAAAAAAAAAAAAAGTCACTATTCTGTTTAAATTAGCTAGTTGGTCTCTGATGCTTGCAGTTAAGAATTCTGACAGATTCGATATCCAGACCCATCACTGGTCAATGGGTGGCAGAGGCCCTTGTGGAGAAGAGCAGTGATCTGCCGTTGCACCCTGGCTGGACTCTGTTCAGAGTCCAAGTGTCCTGTGTCCTGGCCAGAGATGGACCAAAGAGCTGAAGGAGCGCACAGGCCATGTCAGTTGTGGGAGCTCCCTTTGCTGGTGGTCAGGCAGGACTCTGAGCCACCCCGCTGGATCTCACATGGGGCTCTTTACTGCTGTCTTTTCCTAATTACCTGTTTGTCCCCAAAAGAAAAAAAATCGAGAGCCGTGACGTTCAGGAGCTAGTGCTTGACTTCTTGTGTATCTTTTTGGATCTTACTTGAGGATATTAGCTATGGAAATAATATTTGTAGCTTTTTTTTAGTGGAATATTTGTTCAGCCAAAGTTCGTATCTGATAGTCCTAATTGCTTTTTAGTCAATTTTATTGAATATAATTTACATACTATAAAATTGTTCCTATTTTAAGCGTACAGTTTGATGAATTTTGATAAATATCAAACTGGTGTAACCACTACTAAAATTAAGATATAGAACATTTTTGTTACTCCAAAAAGTTCCCCTGTGCCCCCTCACTGTGCTTCTCTACCTCCCACCGTAGTTTTTGGCTTTTAATGTGTATCTTCTTTGGTTTCCTCCATGTTAGTTGATGATTTGTTGGTTTGCTGTTCATGGAGATGGTACAGTGTAAAAGGTATGATCAATCTCTCTCTCTCTCACCGAACTATTAAATCCAAAGAAAAGCTATCAGTGCTGTATAAATTATAAATCTGATAATTAGTACTTTACCACGGGGAACTGTCTAGAGTTAGATTTGTTCTCTTGAAAGGTTTTCCCCTGGATGGCTTTTCTTGCTTCTCTGTGGTCCAAAGACATACAATGCTGGGATTTGCTCCGTGGATGTGGTGATGTCTCTTATTTGTTATCTGGGACAGGTCGGGAGGCAGGAAACCATAGCAGTGAAGTGTGGTCAAAATATCTAGAGTCAAAATATCTGGGTTCAGATCCTTGCTCTGCCGTCTGTTAGCTGTGTGACCATGGATAAGTTACTCCACTTCTGTGTGTGCTTCAGAGTCCTCATGTAGAAGAACCTCCTGCAGGGTGTGAGTTGTTCAGGCAACAGTATTTATTAAGCACCTGCTGTATACCAGTCCCTGTTCCTCATCTTTTGTGAAGTTTTCATTCTAGTATGGGGGAGGAAGCAAATAGTAAACAGGTGAATCATGTGGAATGTCAGGTGCTGATAAGTTCTGTAGAGAAAAATAAAGCAGGGAAGGGGGAGAGGGAGTGGGAGCAGAGGATGTTGTAATTTTATGGCCTGATGAGCGGTGCCACGTCCGTGCCCAGGATCCGAACCAGCAAAACCCTGGCCCCGAAAGGGAGCGTGGGGACTTAACCACTGGGCCCCGGGCCAGCCTCGGGTGTTGTAATTTTAAACAGCATAGTCAGGGAAGGCCTCACTAAGAAGGTTTTACGCTAAGACCTGAGGGAGGTGAGGAGGCAGTCAATGCAGAGGGAACACAAATGCAGAGGCTCCGAGGGGGAGCAGGCCTGTATGTGAGGAACAGCAAAGACGCTGGTGTGCCTGGAGTGGAGGTGGGGGTTGCGCAGAGAGAAAGAAGTAGGCAAGAGCAGAAGTGATCCTGAGGATTAAATGAGATAGAACACATAAAGTGTTTAGGGAAGTGTTTGCCACTTTTCTGTTTTGTTGCTAATGATTACTGTGTAATGACAGTCTCCTCATTAGGCTTTAAAAGGAGACCCTCGAGTGGAAAAGAGGTTATAAGAAAGAAAACAACCAAGTGAGGCTTTTCCTCACTCAGCCATTCAGCAAACATTTGAGGTTTTTCTTGTTGCCAGGCACTGCTGTAACAAACATGACTCAGTGGGGGGCCTTGTGTTTAAGGACTTCCTTCCAGCAGCTTTAGTGGTGGAGGCCCACAAGTAACGGATGTCCAGGCGTGCTTTGGGAACAAATGGGGAGTCATCAAAATTAGACTTCAGGGAGGGGTTAGCAATTCCCATGTGGGTTCAGCTTTTGAAATTTTATTATGTGAAGAAGAGGGTCTGAGTGTGCTTGAGGGGTGCTTTCCAGGCAGAGGGACCAGCCTGGGTGAGAAGACAGGGCTGTGGCCGTAGAATGGCAGTTTGGGAGGCCAGAGGGGAGGGGGAGGGGCAGCCACATGGGGAAGGGCTGAAGAGAGGCACCAGGGAGAGGCACCGTGAGTGGGAAGAAATGAGAAGGAAAGAGAGAAGTCTGAGAAAGTGGGGTGCAGGGAGAGAGGAGGGGCTGACACACAAACAGTGATTATTCTGGGACTGCTCCAACTGCTTTGCCTGCAGTAACTCATTTACTCCTCTCAATCGCCCTCTGAAGTAGGTTATAGCTACTGTTATCATCCCCATTTTACAGATAAGGAAGCTGAGGTGCAGAAAGGTTAACTAACCTTCTCAAGGTCACACAGCTTGTGAGTGATGAATTGAGATTCTAAGTCCAGGGTCTAAGTGCCCCGCCATTGCCCGTGAAATAATCTTCAGCATTTTATTTATGCTTTTCATTTAATCCTTTTGGTAACCCTGCAGGTATATTGGAATTGCATATGTTGTCACTGGCCTATGAATGATGATGCGAGTGCCAGTTGATAGGATTATCTGCATTTTGCTTTTGGTTCCTTTCTTCTTGGAATTGGTCCCAGGGGATCGGGATCTAGGATGACTCTCTCCTTTCCCACCCCTCTTCTTACCCTCATTTCTGCCATCTTACAATGACAGTGGGCATTTAGAAACAGATTCCAACTGGGCAACTGATGGTGGCAAAGAAAAGTATTTCCATACTTTTTCTTAACTCACTAGTGACATAGTCATTTTTAGTCTTCTTAGATTTATTTTAAATAGACATGTATATTAAATGCTTTTTTTTTTCTCCCTAAAGCCCAAGTACATAGTGGTATATCCTACATGTACGTCATTCTAGCTCTTCTATGTGGGATGCCACCACAGCATGGCCTGATGAGCTGTGTGTAGGTCTGCACCCAGGATCTGAACCAGGGAACCCTGGCCGCTGAAGCAGAGCACGTGAACTTAACCACTCGGCCATGAGGTGGCCCCTTAAATGCTTTTTAAACACACATTTTTAATATTATTTTTTAAGTATAGGAGAGCTCAAACAACTTTGCAGAAAAACCAGAAAACATAAAACTTGCCTTTTAGTTGAGCTCCTAATGTAGTTTTTATGTAACATCTTTGAAATTGTTTTCTTGTCTTTTTCTGTAGTTGAGGGTGAGTCTTTTTCCCCTTTCTGCAGATGCCATTCCCACGGACCAAAATTAGATCAAGGATTATTTGTTCTTAATTAAACAGGAAGCTGAGGATAGTTGTACGTTCAAGTCCAGGCAACTGGCTACTGGAGTCAGTTTTAAAGACCTGACACCTTGTCATCCCTTCTGCTGTCTTTACTTTTTGATCTTCCCGGTTCAGTCTGTCCTAGTGTCTTCTTCGTTCTGATGATAATAGGCATTAGAATAATGATCCCTTATTGGTGCATCGTTGGGGCCAACTCTGTGCTCGGCGCTTAGCATCCCCATTTTACTTAATCCTCACAGTAGCCTTGTGAAAAGGGGCCTGCTACTTGGCTGTGCAGATGAGGACACTGAGGCTGGGTGAGGGTGGGTAACGGGCAGGGCCACTCAGCTGGGACGCCACAGAGCTGGGACTCTGACCCAGGGCTTTCTGATGCCAGAGCTGCACTCTTTAACCCAAATCTGGGCTCTTGTAACATTAGTGAGATTAAAGGATGATTTTACTCTGAACTGCCGAGTGGATCTGTGTTCTTCAGTGGGTAGGGTGGGGTGAAGGGAATGAATCTAGGGCCCTTTGTACCTTGTCACAGTTGGAGTGCAGCCTGCCCCGGTGTCCTGAAGTGGCTGACTCCTTTGAGATGGCACCCGCAGCCCCAGCAGTGCGGTGGATGACGGGTGCTAGGTGGCACGCCGGCTCTCTTGGGTTTCTCCTCCCAGCCTCTTTTATGCGTCCTGTGCGAGTTAGGAGGAAAAAGCCAGCAGCCATATGCTTGGATGGCTTTAACTTTGGATCTCGTGCTCGGTGAACGGTGAAAACGCTGAGTCACCTGCAGTGACCTGCTTCCCACCCCTTATCAGTTTTCCCTTTTCTGCCTCACCTTTTTGGCTTTTGTGCCTTGTAAATAGCAAGTATTTACAGATGGGGAGAATGATGTTAACACCTTCCTTCCTCCCTGCTACTTTGTTTCTTTTCATTTTTGCCTGGCTTCTCTGCCTTGAAAAGCCTGGCTCTGGGTCTTTTTCTCACGTGCTGATGGAGTACTGGTGAGTGCGTCGGATTCCTGTCTGCTCTGTGCTGAGGTTCTTCCAGGAGAGGCTTGGGGGCACAGGATGGGCATTGAGTCAGGGTGGGAATGGGACTCCCCTGTCTGGTTGCACATTAGGAGCATCTGGGCTGCTTGAGAAAAGCTCGACTACCCCCATTTTCATTTGATTGATCTGGATTGGTGCCCTGGCACTGGCATTTTTTCAGGCTCCTCAGGTGACTCTGATGTGCAGCCACTGGATTAGTTTTAAATAGGTTAATTTGTGAGCTGGGTTCAGTTAGGCTGTTGGGGAAGAGGGCTCAGAAGACGCAGCAGCTCTTCTATGGGCCCTGCGCTCAGCGAATAGCACAGACTGTTCCTGCTCACCGCGTCACGTCCTAGCCAGCGCTCAGGTTGTGCTTACTCGGGTGAGGCACTGTTCTAAGCACGTTGCAGCATCAACTCATTTAATCTTCACAGTATCCTTATGAGACAAGCACTGTTGTTACTCATTTTATAGAGAAAGAGATTCCTGCTTCTGACAGTGAGGGGCATGTAGTATGAAGCTGACCCACAATCCTAGCTTTTGGTTTCTCCTAGTTTTGTGGTGTAGAAAACTCATTTCAAACATTTGTGTTTTAATAATTTGGCCTTAAATGTGAATATATTTGTTTTTACAGATGAGAAATATACCTGTGCTATCTCATAAGTAAATGACTGTCAACTGGTATGCATAGGTGTAAACTGGTATTGTAGATCATTTAAAGCACTGCTGCTTTTTTTTGGTGAGGAAGATTGGCTCTGAGCTAACACCTGTAGCCAGTCTTTTTGCTTGAGGAAGGTTGTTGCTGAGCTAGTATCTGTGCCAATCTTCCTCTGTTTTGTATGTGTGATGCCACCACAGCATGGCTTGACGAGCGGTATGTAGGTCCATGCCCGGGATCTGTCCTGGTGAACCCCGGGCTGCCAAAGTGGAGTGCGTGAATTTAATGACTACACCACTGGGCCGGCCCGTAAAACACTACTTTTTATGATGTCAAAAAAAGTTCACTTCACTTTGTGGTAGATTTTATATTTCAAGTCATTTTGAGATAGAATTCATTTTTAATCACTTTTTTATTTAAAATTGCATTTCCTACTTTTCTTTTAAAATCACATGTACTGTGTATGTTTGAGCTCATATGTAGATCTATACTGACTTGTGGTCCGACCTGCTCTTTACACTCTGGCTACTGTAACCTTCCAGGATACTCAGCACATCTAGTATCAGCATTTTACACGTGCTCAAGTCTCATCATCATGAACCCTAAACTGGACATTCCCTCAACCCCAGGTGCACTTCTAGTCCCCCCATTCCAGTCAGACTTCTCGGACAAGTTGCTTTAGCTTGACTCAGCCTGTTCCCTCATCTCCTGCTGTATCCTTAGCTCGCTTCATTCTGACCTCAGTCCTGGCATCTCAGTCTTCGCCAAGGTTACGGAGTAACCTCCAGGATGCTAAATCTAGTGAGGACTTTTGAAGCATTCTTTCCCACGTTCGCCGGTCCCTGTCGTGTGTTAGGCTTGTGCTCTTCTAGGTGTTAGGATACGGTGGTGAACAAAGCAAAAGACGGTCCCTGTCCTCCTGGAGCTTGGGCTCTAGGAAGAGTGACAAAGGACAAAGATGTAAATATATAAAATACAATGTCAGCATCACAAAAGACCTCATGTTGTATGATTCCGTTGCTATAAAATGCCTAGAATAGGCAAATCTGTAGAGACAGAAAGTGGGTTAGTGGTTGCCTAGTGCTAAAGAGGCGAGGGGAGAAGTGGGGAGGTACACCTAATGGGGTGATAAAAATACTTTAAGATTAGGCTCTGGTGATGGTTGCACAGCTCTGTGACTTTACTAAAAACCGTTGAATTGTGCACTTTAAATGGGTGTATTGTATGGTATGTGAATTATATCTCAAGAAAGCTGTTAAAGAATGTCAGAAAGTGACGAGTACTATGCAAAAGTCTAAACTGTGTGGGGATGGAGGTGCTGCTTTGGATAGGGAAGTCGGAAGAGACCTCTGACGAGGTGACATTTGAGTAGATATTTCAGTGGAGTCAACTGTCAGGCCTTGGGAACATCAGAGGTCATCAAGGCAGAAGGTATATTAAATGCAGAAGCCCTGAGGTAGGAATTCACTTGAGTATTCAAGGAAGAGTGTGGCTGGAATGGAGTGAGCAAGGATAAAGGAATGAGATGACTTAGGTCAGATCATGTAGGGCCTTGTAAGGACTTGCTGAAGACTCAGATGTTTTTCTTTTATGCTGCAGTAACAAATCCAGAATCTGAGTGATTTGAAATCAAAAGTTGTGACATGCCCTCTGCAGGTTGGCAAGGGTCTCTGCTTGACGTCATTGACACGCTCACCCTCAGTCTATCTGAAACCCGTAGGAAAGAGGCCTCCTGTTTCTAGAAGGAAGGAGACAAGGCAAACCTAAAAAATGGCTCTCAACTACAGTACACTGTTGGCTTTAACAACAACACGTTTTTCTTTTTCCGTGTCACTGAATAAAGTTGGTGTTTCAGGATGGGCCGTGTAAGCCGTGGCTTAGAGAACCCCAAGTGTTCCATGCTGAATCCCACTGGAGAGGCCAGCCCTGCTCCACTGGATCCTGTTGTTCTCTCCCAGAAGCATTTACGATGAACGCTGATATTGATAACCTTTAGTTTTGTCCAATTTTCTTTCACCCTTTTGGCACTAACGTGGTCATTATTCTGTACCACCCTGCCAAGAGCCTTCACTGGTTTAGTTTATCATTCTCATTGTCATCAAAAAGTGTTTATGAAGTGCATGTCTGTGCATAGTGCTGCATTAAAACTTTTGTACCTGAGAGCATTGTTCACTGACTGGCCAACTGGGGTTCAGCTAATAATGAAATACTTTTATGACTCTTTAGTGAACAGAAGAAAGAAGTGTGCTTGCAATAGACATTGTGTTATTGATGGTATCTGTTCTGCACATCTTTTTTCTTTAAAAAAATTGGTAAATTGTTTTAGATTTAGCTGGTTTTATTACCTTAAAAAAATATTACTCTTAAGTTTGTGTGCTTGATTATTAACAGCTTTGGGTGGGAAATGCTGTTTTTTCCCTTTATGGAACAGGAAGATAGATCAGTTTTTGCTCTGATCAGAAATAAGCTACAATGGAGGATGGACTTTGGATTGGGAACGAGAAGATGTGACTTGTTCCCAGCTTGGCCCCAGCTAGCTGTCTGGTCCTGCTTGAGCTAATAAAACGAGGAGAATTGGACGAAAGGACCTGAAATGTTGAACTCCACTCTCTCATCTCCGGAAGGCGATCTTCGTGGTTTTTCCTTATAGCATAAGCACATAGATTTTATATAGAAGTTAGTTCTAAAGTCCATATGTAAGGTGAAAATCACCTATATTAAAAATAGCACTGGAGGGGCCGGCCCGGTGGGGCAGTGGTTAGTTCACACGTTCTGCTTCTTGGCGGCCTGGGATTTGCCGGTTTGGATCCTGGGTGTGGACTTGGCACTGCTTGGCAAAAGCCATGCTGTGGTAGGCATCCCAGGTATAAAGTAGGGGAAGATGGGCATGGATGTTAGCTCAGGGCCAGTCTTCCTCAGCAAAAAGAGGAGGATTGGCAGTAGTTAGCTCAGGGCTAATCTTCCTCAAAAAAAGCACTGGAAATACGTTCAGGAGGTGCCCGTTGGAGATGGTCTTGCATAAAACCAGCACAGGCAACTCTTCCTCCCGTAGTTGCAACCGATCTCTGGCTCTGGAGCTGAGCACCAGTTGAAGCAGCTGGTATGCATTTGGGGACCCTGTTTTATGAAAAATACGTCTTTAAATACTAGACTTACACAGTGTTGTGTGAGATACACAAAATGTGATTGGCACATGGAAGCTGAGACGGACCGAGTGACTGTGGGATTCATGTTGCCCGCCTCCTGCTCATTGAGTAGAAGGGAAGGCAGTCCAGGACGTTTGAAATTTCTTTTCTTCTCTCTCTCTCTCTTTTTTTTTTTTGCCGAGTGAGTGAAGTTGAATTTGTGTGAGTTAAAAGTGAGTATTCTACGATCCTGCTGTACTAGGATTTCTCCTCTCTGCTTTTATTGCCACAGTCTAACTTAAGGCCCTAATCACTTCCCAGTTGAGTCACTTCCAATAATCTTCATGAAGGGCCCCTCTAAATCCAGGCCACCCATTGTCTACGCCACACATTTGCCATAGAGGGATCTTTCTAAAAAACTGATGTACACACTTCCGTGGCCCCCAGAGTCACAGCAGTGCTTCTTGAACCTCTCCCAGCACTCTGCTGTGGCCGAGGGTGAGTGTGTTAGCTACTCTCAGGGTCCTGGAGCATAGTTGGGTGTGGTGAGCTTTCTTTAAAGTCTTGTACTATAACCATGTTTTTGTTTTTATGTAAAATTGTTGTAGGTGAATTACCATTGAGTAAAATTGGTGCTGCCTGAATTTGCCCTGTCTGTTTGTTGCATTTGCATGCCCTTGGGTGGCTCAACTGGAAATACAAGTCCTTAGGAGATTAAATCTCAACTCTTAAACAGGGTTCACAGATCCTTCATTTTCTGACCTTTGCCTTCTGTTTGCGTCTCCTCTTTTATCATGCTGCTTCTCACATTTGAAGATCTAATGGTGTGGATGCACTTGAAAAGCCTGAGTATGTCAAATTTAAGACTTGTGTCTTTGTGCTTGCATTCATTCATTCATTGTGGTGTTTACTGAGCACCTAATATGTGCCAGGCGTTGTTCCAGGTACTAGGGATATAGCAGTGGACAAGACCAAGTCCTGGCCTTCGTGAAACTTACATTCTAATGGGAGAGGAAGATGACAAACAAATATATAAAGAAAGGTAAAAGAAAAAGAAAGGTAAAGCAGGTGATAAAAAGTGAAGAGGAAGTTTTTGTTTGTTAGAGTGGTTCTGTAAGAAGGTGATATTGTCATGACAACCTGATGAAGTGTGAGAACAAGCCATGTTACCATGTTATTATTGGAAGGAAGAGGGCTCAACACAAAGACAACAGCATGTGCAAAGGCCCTGAGGTAGGAGTGTGCTTGGAGTGTTCACAGAACAGCAGGAAGTTCAGTGTGACTTACAAGAGTGAGTGAGGGGAAAATGAGTTGGAGATAAGATTGGATAGATGGGTAGAGGCAGAAGAGTGCAGGACCCTGAGTCTATAAGGACTTTTCTTTTGCCTTGAATGCCTTCCCCTTTCATCACTTTTGGGTGAGGTTGGAATTAATTTTAATTTGTTCACGTGCTTTCTAGTTTGCTTCTCTGTTTACTAAATAATTCTCTTCCTCATTGATTTGAAAGGTCATTTTATCATATATTAGTTGTATGTGTGTTTAGACGTACATATATTCATGCATGCATACATATGTTTATCAGCTCTCTTCTATTGATTTGTCTTCTTGTACACATACCATACTGTTAAAATTCCTGTACCTTTATCTCAGGCATTGGTGGACTATACCCCAGGGACCAAATCTGTCCCACCACCTAGTTTTCATAAATAAAGTTTTATTGGAACAAAGCTATGCTCAGTTGTTTCCGTATTACTATGGCTGCTTTTGAGTTACAATGGCAAAGTAGTTAGAACAGAGATGGGATGGCCCACAAAGCCTAAAATATTTACGATCTGGCCCTGTGCAGAGTTTACCAACCTCTGCTTGATGCTGTGTATTGATATCTGATAGGGCACGTTCTTCCTCATTCTTCTTTTTCAACAATTTCTTGGCAAGTCTGGCATGTTTGTTCTTTCGCATGAACTTTAGAATCAATCTGCCAAGCTTGCTCGACTCCCTTCCTTTTCCCCACCTCTTTCTTTGGAGGGTGGGGGATCTTGGAGGCAGAGAGAATAGGAATTTGATTGCATTTAATTTGTAGTTAGTAAAGGGAGAAGCCATCTCTTTACGATACTAGGTCTTTCCGTTCCAGGAATATACTATCTCTACATTTCTGTCTTTCAGTAAACTTTTATTGTTTCTTCATTGTGTGTTGTGTGTTTGAGTTTATTCCTGTAAGTATTATTGCTTTTTGCTGCTGTTGTAATTGAGATCACCTCCCAGCTGTGTTTAACAAGTGACTATTTGTGGTGTAAAGGAAAGGTTTGATTTTTATGTATTTCAATAGTTCTGACCCTTTTACACAGGAAACTTTTTTAGGACGGTTGAGTTTTTAAGTTTGATTCTTTTGGTTGACAGACATTGTCTGAACTTACCGATAATTTGTTCCTTTCCTAATGTGTGTGTCTCCGTCTATACGGTGGGATTCTGTGCCCAGGGTAATTTAGGGGAGTGGACGTGGACCCTCTCGGTGGCATTCCTTTTCTTTCTTTTATGTTATGTAGGTCACTGCAAATGGTAGTTACAAGAAAAAAACCCCAAATCAGAAAAATTTATGCCCAGTCCACATTTGTTGCTAGTTTTAAGAATACTTGGAAGATAATTTAGGCGAGCTGTTTATCGAGCAGGCTGTGCCTTTTTGCAGAGCCATTCGTGGCCTTTAATACAGGATATAGGGTTTGCATGTCATACTGAACACGCACACCCTTGTGACATGCACGGGTTTATTGCTTTTCTGTGGAGAGCCATTTGATCATAGAATGAAGTTGACTTAACCTAGCATTTATCCACTGGAATTGAAACGTGAGCAGAAGGAGACTTCTATGAATAAGTTAGTGCTTTCCTAAATACATTCTCTGTAAAGCATTGGATCTTTACCCTTAATATCCATTCCTTAAGGATGTGAAATCTGTTGTAGATTTCAAGGTCTGTTACTTGCCCTGAGCACTGAACAGATGAACCATAAATTCAATAGATGTTAACCTTTGTGGATTTATCTTTTAAGGCCATTTTTGTCTTTTCTCCCTGAATTTGTGTCTCTGCCTTAGATTCTTATTGAAACTAAAGATAAATTACTTGTGTTGCTTGTTCCTTTTGTTTTTCCTTTTTTCTTTTTGGTGAAGTGATGATGGGGTGGTGATGGTAGTAGACATTGGGTATGGAAACGGAGAACTGCTGATGTATATGATTTGTGAAATGTACTGTGTTACTCTCATTGCCTGTAAAGTGAAGCTTCATATTTAGAACCTGGTCCTAAATGCTCCTGTGTATTGTCTCCACCGTGTTGTGATCCGTTTCAACCATCATTATGAACATCACCTGGTGGTGTATGAATGTGCAGTCTGTAGAGATGTATCAGGTGGCATGCCTCCATCAGAGAGGGAGCTCCAACTTGGGGATTTTTGATGTGGGGCTTGACTTGGACTTCCGGAAGTTAGAGACCATTTAGATAGCTGTGGGGTATGGAAAATACTATAAGTGAATATAGTGGTAATTGATTTCTTTTATTGAGCGCTTATTATGGTCCAGGCATTGTAATGGATGTCTGCCACATCTAGGCATTGTAGTCTCCCTTTACAGATGAGGACACGAAGATTTAGGTGAAGTAACCGTTAGACCTGAGATTCAAACCAGCTGTCAGACTCCGGAGTCGGGTTGTAAAGCACAGCGGTATTTTGGCAGGAACTGTGTATGTGTGGAAGGATTTTGCGGTTTTAATTCATTTAGATTTTCTTATGTGAATTTTGACGATTGAGTTGACATCGAGGTGGTGAAAAAAGCATAGCATGTCGGGGTTTAGAGACCTCATTGCTTGAATGATCTTTGGCAAGCCACTTTCTTCTCTCCCATGTGGCCTCAGTGAAAAGAGAATCTAGATCCTTAAGTTTTCTCAGTTTTGTTTTTGTTTTTGGCGGGGCTCAGGAGTTTAATTTTTATTTCGAGATCATAATGGATTTCAATTGAGAGTGCAAAGACAGGGGTTATGGCTTGGTAGGAGACGCATGGAAGGGCCGATGTCTGTGGGAGCTCCCCGTTGCCTCTTGCAGGTCAGGAGAGGATGGCGCTTCTGGCTTTAGAGACCTCATCCATGTTTATTAAATACAAACATGAGTAAATAAATACACACATACATACAGTCACACACCCCAAATGCTTTTTAAGCCTTTTCCATGCAGTTGCACTAATTAAGATGGAAAATAGGGTTTTGTGCCACATTCTCATCATTTACCTTAAATGTGGCTAAACCATTCAGATGCCAAACAGTTAACACTTATCTGTATTCAAGGCCCATTTGGAGCCTGAGACCCTGCTCTGGTTGTCTCTCAGCCAAAAACTCTTGTTCTTTGGACCATTCTCCTTGTCTGTGACGGTGGTGTCAGGCTGCTGGCTGCCGCTGGGTGGGCCAGAGCAGTGCATGTGTACTTGGACATGTATGGCCTGCTGCTCCTGACAGTGTCGGGGCTCTGCTGCCTGTCTGCCCTTTTGCCCTGCAGATCAGCCCAGAACTGGATTGCTGCGCGATTTAGAAAAGAAAGTACATAGTGCTTTCTAAATACTGGCAGGGAAGTCACCCTGCTTTCCAGATTCGGAACAGTAGCCCAGAGCACAGCCCCTGCACAGACAACTTGTACTGTAGCGGCTGCTCTTTGCATCTGATACATGTCCCAAATAAAATATTCCAGTGCAGGGCCGATTTTTTTTTTCTTTTTTATCAGAATGGCATAACTTGGAGAGTTACAGTGTCTTTTCAAGGTTACATTCAGACTAACCTTTATGATAGTAAAGAAAAGGAACTAATGTAAATCCTGATATTTTATTAAAATACTTCTGTTGATGCTTGTTCAAATATGAAATTATTCATAGACTTTTAACTTGTATTTGCATAGCCTAATATGTATGTAAGCATACTTAACTTTCCAAAAAAACATTTGAAATTGGAGATTCGAAAGCCTAACAGTTTAAAGTTTTATGTTGTGCAGGATTCTAAGGTGGAGCAACTTAATTCATGTGGTGTGTGTGATTTAGTGTGTAAGGCTGAAATCATCAGAGGTGATGCGTGGTGCATTCTTGGATCTGGACATGTTTCTCCGGGAGTGTGACTTCTGCTCTGTGTGTCTGTTCTGTGGAACATTTTAATGTTGCAGTGCAGATGACTGTGGGCTCCATCACAGGGCTCTGGCCTTAGGCACGGAGCTTGCAGCCTAAATAGTTCTTTGATTTGTCTGTATTTGTGTAACAGGAGAGGGAGGGGCTTAGATTCCATTTTTTGCTCTCTCTGTTGTAGAAGAGCCAACAAAATAAATACATTGTAAGAAATGCCGAATGGTTGCCATGCTTTCCTATTATTTTCTTGCCAGAAGCTTGATATTGTACTAGTAATTCTGGGGAAGAGAAAGGGAAAGAGAAAGCGAACATGTTTCATTTGAGATCTGTCTTCTATTTGTGTGACTTCTTTAATTTGTTAACATTATTGATATTTTTCTCTTAAGTTCAAGTTCATTACTGGTAGGATTTTACAACTACGGAAGTATTTTTGTTTTACCTTAACAATTCAAATGGAAATTTCATCAACTTTAACATGTGGTTGGGAATTTAACTTTATTGTTAGACTCTACTTCTAGGGGATAGGTCATTAGTTGCATCTTGTATTTTATTTAATAAATATCAAATTAATGGACATCATATTCAGTTGTATCAAAACATTTGTTTGTCTTCACTTCTGAGCCTTCTTTTTTTACATTCTTTTTGCAGTGTGGGAAATAAATAACACTGAATTTTCCCCTTTTTCTTTTAAAGACTTTCAGCTGAACTCTCATCTCTCAACACTGGCAAATATTCATAAGATCTACCACACCCTTAATAAGCTAGTAAGTCAATCTTTTAAAGACAGAAGTACCAACTATTTAAAGTAATTGTTCTAAGTGTATTTGATAAAAATTTAGATAATGGATGTTAAGATAGCTATTTATGAAACTATTGAATTTTAAAACTTGCTGTATGGTTTGTGATTCCTTGGTAATAATGAACATATTTCTTGCAGAATCTAACAGAAGACGTTGGCCAAGACGATCACCAAACAGGTATCTGTAAATGCTTACACCCTTAATTTTAAACAAGCTTTGTAATTGAAAGTTAGGAAGGAGAGGTTCTAGCTGAGAATGGTCTACATTGTTGTCATCCCCTCCAATAACAAGATGTTACTTTGTCGAGGATGTTTTTCAGAGTGTTCGAGGCTGCCATGGTACAGCTGCTTCCCGGGAGGTGATCTGTTCCGGGCCTCTGGTTGACGACAGAGCACTTCAGTCCCTTTAAAGGGGCTGGGGATTCTCCCCAGTAGTTTCAAGATATTGTTTCTCTACTGAACTGTTTTAGTTTATACTAAAAAGTTACTGCGGTAATGCAGTTTGAAAGGTATTCCATAAATGTTTGTTGAATTGAGATAAAAATGACTTGATAGCTAGGTAGGGATGTGTGTGTGTTATATAGGTCCTGAGGATTTATGAATGGGAAAATTGAAAATTAGTGTAAATGATTCTCTAGCCCTGTGGTTCTCAAACTTTAGCTAGCATTATAATCACCTGGGGAGAGCTTGTTACAACAGATTACCAGGCTCCACCCCCAGGGTTTCCAATTCTGTAGGTTTGGGGTGGGGCCCCAGAGTTTGCATTTCTAACAAGCTCCCAGATGATGCTGATGAGGCTGTTCTGGAGACCACACTTTGAGAACCACTTCTCTAAACTGCTGATTCAATTATAAAGTTCAGAAACTTGGATTTGATCTATAGTTATTAAAACTTTCAAGAAAAATTATTAAAATATATTTTAAATTATTTTGAAAGTCACCATAGTGATATATGAATATATGCTTGTTGGAGAATTTTGAATAGCGCAAAAGTAAGTGGAGTAAAAAGTGACAGTGCTCCTCTGTCTCTCAGTCTAGCCGTTCTGTCTCCTCCAATACGCTGTTTAATTTTATTCTTTCAGCCATTTTTTTTTAAACTTTTTTTTTTTTAAAGATTTTATTTTTTCCTTTTTCTCCCCAAAGCCCCCCGGTACATAGGTACATAGTTGTATATTCTTCGTTGTGGGTCCTTCTAGTTGTGGCATGTGGGATGCTGCCTCAGGGTGGCTTGACAAGCAGTGCCATGTCCACGCCCAGGATTCGAACCAACGAAATACTGGGCTGCCCGCAGTGGAGCGCGTGAACCCAACCACTTGGCCACGGGCCCAGCCCTCTTTCAGCCATTTTTATTCATGCATATGTTTTTATAGTACTGTCTTTTTATTTAGCATCAATGAGATCACACTGTACATACTATACAGCATCTTTCTTTTTTCATTTAATGGTATGTCTTGGAGGGTTTTGGGATTTAGAACCCTCCCCAGCCTCCCCTCCAAATGGGTTCAGAATGAATTGAAAATTAGGCAGAATATGGAGGTTGAAGTAACAGTTTTGTTGGAAAACACAGTTTAGATGTGCAGCAAGAATGCAGAGGCTTTTCAGTGTTTCACCTGAATTAGAAGCCTCACACCCAATCACTGTCACACCTGCATAAGCACAGGCCAGCACACCCGCTGTCCCCCTCTTACCCGCGACTAAGACAGTGGCACGGTCTGAGCTTCTGCTGACAGGTGGTTCTGAAAGGGAGTTTGGAATGGGCTGGGCCCCTCTGCTTGGTTCTTTCTCCCTGGGTCATGAGTTAAATCAGACACTCCTGCCGGAGGAAGGAGTGAGAGAAGTGGGCAGGGACTCTGCCAGAGTGTTCTAGAAGACGAGGCCACAGCGGCTCCCTTCACCTGACCTTTCTGTGTCAGTAAATATAGATCAACTCAAGGGCAGTCAAAAACAGATTCCTTAATGATTTTAAAAGCAATGTGTGCACATGGTTTTAAAAGAAGTGTTGAAAAGGTATGAAACAAAAAGTGGAGGTTTCTATTTCATTTTATTACCTCTAGGTCCCTCCTATCGCCCACTAGTACTCCGCATTTGACTCTCCAGAAGTAACTTTTATATTCTTTTGTTTCCCAAATGATGATGGTGGTGGTGATGATGAAGATATTTTTTTCCCCCAATACAGTATGTATACATTTGTATGTGCTTCTTGTTTTTGTCACTCAGTGTTTCTTGGAGATCTTTTCATAGTAGAACATTTATAAAGCATCTGCTTTATATTTTAACGTCTGCACAATTTTCTAATTCCTGGATATATCATAGTATGTTTCTCCAGCCTTCTATTGATATACATTTAAGTGTGTTTAACTTTTAGCTACTACCAACAATGCTGAAATAAAATTTTCAGGGCCAGTTTTGATAGGTAAGAAATAAACTACAGTTCTCTCCTATTCTGGAACAATATCTTGGCGAGCTTTGAGCATTCTTTAAACTTAAGAGTTAATGTAGTTTTGATTTTTAAAGCTGAATTTTGTATTTGTAAAGCCTTTTTAGGTCGTCTTTCCCTTAGCTGAGGTGACAAAACCTCTAAGTTCTGAATCTTGTACATTATGTGGTTAACTTTAAACTTCGGATTTAAATCAATATTGTTACTATAGTAATTTCACATCTAAATATTTAACCTGAATGTGGCAATTTAATAACTGTAAGCTATAATTAAGGAAAACGAAAGTGGAAAGTGTATTTGGCCTTATGCCTCCTCTTTCGCCCTTGGGGACAGCGGCTGTGTCTGATGTTTGGAGTGTAACATGCTGGTGCCGGGTGCCTTGTAAGTGCTAGTCAGTGTCAATTAGCATTAGTAATTTCGTAGAGTAGTCCATTTCATTACCATTTTCCAATTTGATTATAGCATCACTTGTGATTACCATACCTGACAGAGTGTACTTTAAAAATTAAACAACGTAAAGTCTATAATGTTTGGAGATCTGAGAAAGTTAATCACTGTAGTGCTGCTTCGAATCTTTTAGCCCACAGTAGTCTGAGCAGTATCTGTGACAAACTGTCTACGGAAGAGCCACAACTAAGTGCAAGGGAGGTCAGTGTCTTCTTGCTCTGTCTCCTCCAACACTTTTCTTTGATGCTCTCAATCTTCCTCCCACCAGAAAAAAAGAGAGAGACAGAGTTAACTTTGGAGAAATAGCCCAAAATACACCATACATGTAGGGAGTGAATAAAAATTGCCAAACAGAGAGGACAAAAAAATGAGCAAAGAAGAAGATGGTAGATGTTGGAAGTCAGTATTATTTGGAGGGAAAGGAAAGGAATTTTTTTTTTCTTAAATAGTAGGATAAAAATTGTACATTTAGACTCTAATAGTTTCAAGGAAGTAGTTCAATGATCTGTTCAAGAAAATGAAATAAAATATTAGTTACTGGTAAGATGTCTTAAAATGGAATCTATCAAATTACTCTATGTTGTGACATGGTTCAGTGTAAAGTGAGGTGAAATAGCTGTATAAAAAGTATTGAAGTGGCAGAATGAACTGTGTAAAATGTTATTAAGTGAAACAAGGTTATGATACAGCGAACTCAATAAAATGAAAAATTAGTGAGATTTTTGTATTGGAACATGCATTTATACTAAGTTTGGAAAAGTCAGAAAATTTCTCTAATTTTATAAACCTCTTGTTTGGGGGTGACTAGAAATTGGGCACACAATTTAATGTCTTACAGAAAATGAACCCTGAACAGGATTTTTCTAACTTGAGGCCCACAAGCGAAAAGATTTACCAAAAAAAAGAGGCAGTGGAGCGCCTACTTAGATACTATTTATTAAGAATAACATGCTTAGTTAAATTATTATGAAAACAAGCTGGATAGACGTCAAAGGACCTTTGGTCTGATCCAGGTGAACTCAAGTTGCTCTTTAAAATTGATTTTCTGAGGCCAAATATTAGAATAAACTTGTTGAAAAATGTTGGCAGTATTTCTCGTTGTTTAATATGGGAAGAATGGCTATATTCATTGACTACCCAATTTATTTGAAAATGCGGTCGGTCAGTTAGTAGAATATTTCATTTGTTCTCTTTAAACACTGAACCAAGAAGAAATGAACCTGAACTCAAATCTTAACCCTTGCGTAAAAAATATATAGACAATTTTGGGGGCTGGCCCCGTGGCCCAGTGGTTAAGTTCCCGCGCTCCACTGCAGGCGGCCCAGTGTTTCGTTGGTTCGAATCCTGGGTGCGGACAGGGCACCGCTCATCAAACCACGGTGAGGCATCGTCCCACATGCCACAACTGGAAGGACCCACAACGAGGAATATACAACTATGTACTGGGGGGCTTTGGGGAGAAAAAGGAAAAAATAAAATCTTAAAAAAAAATATATATAGACAATTTTTATTGCCTTCCTAATGATCGTGTTAAACACCCCAGCATCAAAGAAGAGCTTGTAGTGATGGGAGAGTTGGGAGGGTTGATTTCAGACTCACTGTCCATCTGTGTAGACAGACCGAACACCAGATTGTCAATCATGGTAATGTTACGGAGCACGGATTATAGTTTAGGATTACTAGTTGAGATTTTTCTCCTCCTCTTCTTCCCTGTTTGTTATTATTATAAAAAGGCTTTTCTTCTTTCATATGTACTTGCCAAATATTTCTAACAAGATTTAAGATGGATCCCTAAAATCTTTTTCATCCCTGCTTTTTCTTGGATGATTGGCAAAGAATGCAAACTTGCAGCTCTGATCATTTCAAATAAATTACTGGATTTCTTACAGTTCATTAGGAAGTCAGTTTTATTTGTTAAGTATTTTTTGATCTAGGAACTTTTAGGGGCTCAACTTTATGGGTCAGTTTCTTATCCGTAGAATTGGGATGGTAATCACAACCCCTTAAATTTGCGAAGATAACTTTGAAAGTGCTCTGTAGTTATTATTTAAAACATCAACCTTAATCTTTTGCATCTACCTGTAATGTCGGATAGCTCATTCTTTGAAAGAGATAAACATTTTGTAACATTCTTGTTAATATTATTTACCCCCTAAATTTTTTTTGAGTTTAAAGATAAAGTGTTTAATTGAAGTAGATTAAGTGATACAAGGTCTGAGTCAAGTCTAAATTTAACAATATGAATAAATACAAGTTTGTAAAACATATTCATTCCGTTTAAGTATTTTTATTATAAACCACTTATCACAGTTATTTTAAGAAGCAAACATTCTCACATATTTGTGTGTAAAACACATGTCTACCTGCCGGGAAACAGAGTCGGGTGCTTGTTTCCTGAGAACGGGGGAATTCGGTGGCGTATTATCTATTCATG
The DNA here is from genome assembly GCF_021613505.1 of Equus quagga. Lineage (NCBI taxonomy): Eukaryota > Metazoa > Chordata > Mammalia > Perissodactyla > Equidae > Equus > Equus quagga. Next base: position 2,483,199 of record NW_025796728.1, on the reverse strand, counting down.
GAAGTTTTAAGTCTCTGGAAAGGTACTGAGTTTTCAGCAAACTTTGGTTTACACACGTGCTAGGAACACATTTATTCAACAAATACTTATGGAGAGTCCACTGTAGGACTCACAATAATGTCTATATCTTATCATTAGTGTACTATGATACTGTGCATGCACAGGCGGACCCAGCAGGCCCTGCAAACCAAGGTGTCCCTTTGCACGTGCACTTAAAAACCCTGGTTGTTTCTCTTGCTCAGGTCTGTCCCCGGAGCCGTGATGGGTACGGGGGAGCAGGTTTGGGGCAAACAAGCCTTGAGTTGTGTGTTCTCTGTATTTTGTTGATTTGGTTCATATTGTCAAATTATCTTAAGTAAACTTGTTTTCCTCAGCATTAAAAAGTTGCTTGTTACGTAGGCCGAAACTTTTCACTGTCACCATGGGTTCTAGGGTTCTATCTGTGGAGCTGCGACGTGTAGTCGTTGGTAACCTCACTGGGTGAGTTTGACTCGTCCTTCCTGTGAGGCGGGAGTGAGAGGGCGGTGAGCCGGTGAAGGCCCGAGCTGTACTGGACAGCAGGGAGCTGAACAGATGTCGCTTCTTTGTGAAAGATGGCCCCATAGCATCGCTTATGCCGGTGATTGGATGGAGAGAGCTACACAAAGCCATGGTTCTTAGCTAGAAGTTAGAAGTTTTGAATAAATGAAAGAATAAAATGCCAATTTTGGGGTGATTTGGGGCCCAAAGATGAATGTTTTACGCAAACATGAGAAAAAGTGGTTTGTGAAACTTTTTAACAAAGCATTCATCAGTAAGGAAAAAAATAAAAAGTTGGAAAAGTTGGTTAACTTATGTTAGTATGTTTACCAAAAACGTGATACTTTTAACAAGTAGAATTCAGTGAAAGCCAGGCATTATATGTTTCTATGAAGAAGCAGATAATGGAAGAGCTGGCAGATTAACCTTTATTGGTGAATATTGGTGAGGACACTATTTTAAATAGTGTTCATCATCCCACAAACTGCAGAGATAACTGCATTTTCCTCTGTGTTCTGCAAAAACTGGTGGAAGGGAGAGGTTACTGCCAGACCAGATGCTTGGAACCAAACCATGAGCCGTACTGGAAGAAAATGTCTTCTCTTCACACATACACATCCAAGAAGGGAGAAGCAAGCCCCAGGTTTAAGACATTGTTATTTTTGAGCAGTGTGGCAGGCTTTCTACCTAGGAGGGTGTACTTTTTCATTCTGCAGGCCTCACCCCAAGGCATTAATGGACATGAATTAATCTTTTTCTTGTATGTTGGCCGTCTGCAAAAGCTTGGGTCACTCTGCAACTCTTTGGAACTTTTTGTATGCTTTAGTGTTGTTTGTAAACAGGATCACCATTTTATATGGAAGATGAATGGGGTGTCTGTGTGCTGGGCAGCGCCTTCTCTGGCTCTTTCTCTTCCAGTTCTTGCTGCTGTTGTGGGGAGTGAGATATGGATGTGTGTGGTGTCTCTGAAGAACTCTCCTTCCACTCTGGGGAGGACAGGGCCTGTTTGGGCCCCTTGGAAAGGTGGCTGACGGTCGTCCGGTTAGCCCTGTGGGGTCTGCTTCTGTGCTAAAGGAATAGGCAGGATCCTTAGGCTCATGCAGTGTGCGGTACCGAGCAGACGCCTCATTTGGGCTGTAGTCCTGGTTTATAACAGAAAAGGTGCTTTCGTCTGGTATGGTCCTGAAGTGTATCACCCTGGAAACTTAGTAAAATGCTGGAAGCCTAACTGGGAGCCAGGATTTAGGTTCCAGTCCTGATCATTGCTCTTACCAGGGTTGTGACTATTAGCTACTGACAACTGTCTCCCTGCCTTCAGAGCAGGTTTCTTGAAAGAGTTGTCCATGATCATGTGTTCACTCCCTCACCCCACGTCCTTCCCACCCCGTTGCAGTCTAGCTTCCACCCTCACCAGCCCATTGCTGCCGTACTTCATTGCTCAATCCATCGTGTGCCTTCGCTCCTTCCTGAGCCGTCCTCTGTGTGCACACTCTCCACCTCTGGCTTCTAGAACATTACAGTCTCTTAGATTTTTCTCACAACCCAGGTTTTTACCTTCTTTTCCTAGTCCCTTAAATATCCACACTCCCCAGGGCTCTGTCCTTACTTCTCTGCTTCTCAGTCTCTGCTTTGATGACCTAGTAGAGGCAGCAGGAAATAGTCGCTGAGAGCTTGGGCTTTGTTGCTGGGCTGCTTGGATTCGATCATCGATTTCACTTATGCTTTCCAGCTGTTACTTAATCTCTCTGCTTCAGTTTCTTCATTTGTAAAAATGGAGCTGCTGACAATACCTACATCCAAGGGTTGTTGTAAGGATTCACTTGCGAGGTCCAGCCTGAGCACTGCCTGCAAACCTCTGTTAGGGCCCTCGGAAAGTGTATATCCCTATCATCTACCTACACACAATGCTTGGCACCTAAAAACTTACTCAGTGGATGTTTTTTCCTCATAAAAATCCTGAGAGGTAGATATCACAGTTCTCATTCTTCAAATGATGAACCAGAATAGGTCAGTGATTGACCAAGCCATGTGGTTAGGTGAGGAGCTGGAACTCAGTGGATGCAGATCACTGGAACCCCAGCACCCCTGTGCTTGCTCCTGTCGTGGTGACTCATTGAGAGCCCAGGGCCTACCAAAGGACCAGTGGAAGAAGAGACGTGGAGTCCAGAATGCACCGCTTAACACTTCTGAGATCTTGGAAAGAAACTCGAATGCCTGAGCCTTAGCTTTTCTCATCTGTCAACTAGAGATAATTATCTCTGCCCTGCCTGTCATTCAGGGTTATTGTGGGAACCAAGCGACATAATATATATGATAGCACTTGTGCCAAGATGGGGTATTTTAATTATATTATAATTGTTTTGTAATTTATAATAGTTTAAGACGGTCTGAAGCAAGACCGTCTGGATTTAAAGCCCAACTCTGCCTCTGTTTTCTCATCTGCATTGGCAGTAATGATGGTTCTCTGTTCATAAGCTTGTTGTGAGGTTGACTCAATACTGGTAAGTGTTGAGAACAGGGCCTGGCTCACAGTAAGGTCTCAGTAAGTGTTCCACGTTGTTATTGTCTGTTGTTATTACATTTTACTATCTTTTACCAAATGAAAGTTTACTTCTGAAAACTGTGACTGAAAGTGGCAGAAACAAACTAAAAATTATTAGGAAATTTTGCTCGAGATTATGTTAGGCTTCTGCCCCAAAAGTCCCAATCCTGGTTTTTTAAAATCAGATATCCCTTGAAGCTTAAGAGTATTGGGACTGATGTGCTTGTGTTATTTTAGATGGAAGGTTACCGGTTGAGCTGGCCTTGCCTAATGAAGGACGTAAATGAGGTGGCGGTGCAGTTCCTTCTGAGGGAACACGGCCGTGTAAAAGGAGCTGAAAGCTCGGGGGTTTATATTAGTATTTGGGGGGAGTAAATTGAAGTGGTGATAACTTCCATTTCTGGTGTGGTTTTAGGGGGAAAGTGTTAACTTATTTGTGTCATTGAGAAGTTTATTTCTTGACTATAACGTTTTCTCAAAAGAGGAGGTAAAAGCTATTTTTTCACTTATAGCATTTACAATAGCATCTAAACCCTTTACAGTGCAAAGCAGGGAAGTTTTAATTTGCTGGTGATATTCTTCGGACGTGTCATGACGTGGCATTCCTTAACGTGGCACTCTTGCCTCTGTGTTTTGTAGGAAGTCTGCGGTCTTGCAGTTCTTCGGACTGCTTTAGCAAAGTGATGCCGCCAAGGAAAAAGAGAAGACCTGCCTCTGGAGATGATTTATCTGCCAAGAAAAGTAGACACGATAGGTATGTTGCAGAGACAGGAGATCAAAATGGATGACACACGTGTCGAACAGGCACATTTCTACCTAATCCAGTGTGGGTCTTCTAAGTGTGCAGATGGCAACTGGAAAATTGCTTTGGGTTCTGTCAGGAGAACTTTCAAAGTGTAGTTATTTAGTGATACTTTACATGTGGGTTTATAAAACAAAAACAAATTAGGTAATTTGAGTTCTTAGAAATTAAAGTTTTATCTTAGTCCATTGGTCCACCAAAACTGGTGTAGAGTTTCTTTCTTTCCTTTTAAGGGCTTGCCATCTGTGCCTGTTGGGGACCACAGGATTGGTATGTGTCTGTTCCCTAAGAGGGTCTCACTCACTAAATACATCACAGTAGTCCCGTCCTTGTCTTTGCAAGGGCCTTGGGCTAGGCGGTCAGAGAGGGCTGCCTGTACTGAACACTCGGAGGCTGCCTGGAGTACTAGCTGAGCTGAGGTTTATTCTCAGAAGAGTGAGAATTTGTTAGAAACTGTGAAAAACAAGAAGACTATTTAAACCACTTCTCTTTTACACAAGTGAACTGTTAAATGTGGTAACTCCAGAGCTCTTTTAGACTTGTTTATTTCGGGCATCTTTATTGTTTCCCTCTGATTTTAGTAAGTCATTTTTCCTTCTTGTTCTTTTTTTTAAACAATGAACAACAAGCATCATAGTTTTAATTTTTTCTACCTTTGTCCTTCTTCCTCCATTCTAGCTCTGCAGGTCACTTCACTGATAGGCCTGAGTTCCACGTCTATAAATCCGGGGGATTAGATGAGATTGTTCTGTTTCTTTCTTGCTGTCATACTTCATATGCTACAAGTCAGTTGGAGGGTTAGAGATGGACTCTGAAAATGTGAAAATAATATCACTATTCATATCCCAGATGAGTAGAAGATATCATCTAAAAGAAGATAGCAGTGATTTAGAAGATAATCACTGAAGGTGATGTTTAGACTGATGGTTTTCAGCTTTGGGAAGCCATGTTATTTGATACTTCTTTGGTGGTATTATCAGGGAATTGTTAAATTCTAATAATCACATACCATTTTGTGACTATATATAACACTGATTTTCCCACCATACTCTAATACAATTTAGTACAATAAAGCCAGTTTAAAAACTGGTCGTTGAGTTGCAAAAGGCTGTGAGGTACCTTAGTGATAGCATTTCAATGTCACCAGAGGCAAAGGGATCTCTAGCATTATCTGAGTTTCATTCTTGGTCTTTTTTGTTTTAAACAGCTGTATTTACCTACTGTAACGTTCATCCATTTTAAGTGTACAATTCAGTGATTTCTTACTAAGTTATTAGAGTTGTGCAACTACCACTACACATCAGTTTTAGGAAATTTCCATCACTCCGATTAGATCCTGATGCCCATTCACAGTCACTTCTTCTTCCCACCCCAGTCCTAGGCAACCTTGAATCTACTTTCTGTCTCTACAGATTTGCCTTTTCTGGATATTTCATATAAATGGTCTTTTTGTATCTTGCTTCTTTCACTTAGCATAATGTTTTTGAGGCTCATCCATGTAATAACATGTATCAGTATTTTGTTTCTTTTATTTGCTGAATAGTATTCCATTGTCCTTTTTTATGTAGAGTGTTTTTAGTAATTCAAATATTACAGTGTCTTATATAGGCCTTCAGGTTATTGACCATTACAGACTTTGAGCTGAGATAGGCATATCCAAGCCCAGGACTGGAGCATATCTGTTCGAACCCTTAGCCAGTATCTGCCTCTATTTCCAGGAAGTATGAATACCTTTTATAGAAGAAATACAGAAGTGGTGGTTTGCAGTTTCAGGATCTTAACACCCTGTAACTCTATTCTTTTTTGGTATTAAAACCCACAGTCTCTAATCAGAGGTATATACAGATAGTCTGGTGAATGTCTAGGCATGAATAAATGCTCATCAAAAAAGAATTATATATGATTTTTACATTATATACAATGCAAATAAAAATCTATTCATGGGGGCTGGCCCTGTGGCTGAGTGGTTAAGTTCGCATGCTCCGCTTCCTGGGCTCGGGGTTCATGGGTTAGGATCCTGGGCGTGGGCCTACAGACCACTCATCAAGCCGTGCTGTGATGGCATCCCACATAGAAGAACTAGAATGACTTAGAACTAGGATATACGACTATGTACTGGGGCTTTGGGGAGGAAAAAAAAGAGGAGGATTGGCAACAGATGTTAGCTCAGGGCCAATCTTCCTCACCAAAAAGCATGCCTTAAAAAGGAAAATAAAGGGCCAGCCCCGGGACACAGGAGTTAAGTTCACATGTTCTGCTTCAGCAGCCAGGGGTTCGCTGGTTCAGAACCCAGGTGTGGACCTGCGCACCATTTGTCAAGCTGTGCTGTGGCAGGTGTCCCACATATAAAGTAGAGGAAGATGGGCATGGATGTTAGCTCAGGGCCAGTCTTCCTCAGTAAAAAGAGGAGGATTGGCAGCAGATGTTAGCTCAGGGCTGATCGTCCTTAAAAAAAAAAAAAAGGAAAAAAAAGCCTGTTCTTGAAAAAAAGAAAAACTATATTCATAAGTGTTTATAACTATTTAGGCAATTTTTACATAAAGAATGGATAAAAAAAGTATATACGCATTTTTTCTAGTGAAATCACTATTTTAAAGGTAGTGCCGGAGCTGGCCCTGTAGCCCAGTGGTTAAGTTCACATGCTGCACTTTGGCGGCCCAGGGTTTTGCTGGTTTGGATCCTGGGTGCGGACATGGCACCACTCGTCAGGCCACGCTGAGGTGGTGTCCCACATACCACAACTAGAAGGACCCACAACTGAAATATACAACTGTGTCCTGGGGGGATTTGAGGAGAGAAAAAAAAAAAGTAGTGCCTCCTCCCCTCCCTGTGTAAGGAATGTCTTGGTTCTGAGCCCCAGGTCAACATGAAATAAGGAATTCCTGCAGGAGGTTGCAGTGTTGCAGGAGGAGGATGTGTATTTTCTGGTTCAGTTCTCCAGTTTATGCTGGCTATTTCCACAGTACTTGGAGATTATACAAGAATGGCAGAAGCCTGGGTTTCTCTGTGCTTTTCTCTCCTGAGGTTTTTTTTCCTGGAGGCTTGAACATAATTTGATGTTTCTTTTTATTTGCTTAATGTTCCCTTGAGGTGTCTGATATTGACAGGTTCTTCCTTAGACTGTGCTCTGTGCCCAGCCTGGCTTGTAAGACACAGAGGTCAGGAGAACTTAATGTGGAGACATGAGTGAGTTCTGGGGTCAGCAATTGAAGAAAACACTTTAGACGTTTCTTGCTGTATCTCACTACCAGTTTGTAGTTAGCTCTGGCTGGTGAGGTAGAAGGGAGAATATCAAATACCCATCCTATTCAGTTCTTACTGATTATTTGTTGATCAGAGAAAAACCTGTATTAAATGCTTATCATTTAATTCTATCTTGGGTGTGACTGTGTTTAAAACTATAGTTATAAAAGCTGAAGGTTCTGAGTGCAGGAAGTAAAATGTTTAAAGTATACTTGAAATACTGATTGAATAGATGTCTGGTTTGAGTAAAATAATAAAAACTATCTGCTACTTAAAAAGAACTCCGTATGTTTACTTTAAATAACTTGAAACTGCTTTCTCAATTTCTAGCATGTATAGAAAATATGATTCAACTAGAATAAAGACTGAAGAAGAAGCGTTTTCAAGTAAGAGGTGCTTAGAGTGGTTCTATGAATATGCAGGTAGGTAATCAGATCATCTAAGACTGGTCCTCATGAAAATGAGGGGTACCATAGAGGAGATTAAAGAATTAAAAATGTGTCCTTTTTGAATTTGGTGTGTATGTGTCTCCCTGTTTGAGGAAGGGAGCATAGTTGAAACAAATCACCAATGTCCTATTTATAGCCAGCAGCTAAGCCAAAGAATTCAGAACACTGGAAGGGAGCTGAAAAGATGAAATGCACTTGGGAGGAATACTTCAGATTGCTAGGAAACCTATTTTGAATGCTGGTAATGGGTGATTATTTGGTTTACGCATGAAAGTTAAAATAAGCTTTGCTGCTTTGAACCTTTATGTAGTGCAGTGGAATTTCTTCTATTAAGTGTCTCTATTCTGCAAGATTTTTTTGGCAGAAAATGTTTGTTTTGTCTTAAATGTCTTAAATTCAGTCCCATTTTTGCAACTTATTATAATTGGTTAGGTAATGTAATATTGAAACCTAGGGGTTTTTGTTACTGTGGCTGTGTATGGTGTAAAAAGAGAAAAAGAAAATTCTTCAGACCAGTTTGAGGGGAAGGCTCTTGACCTTTCCTCTCCTCCATCTTCATTTCCGGCCCTCTCATAACCTATCAGCTTGATTATTCCAGCAACCTTCACACCAGTTTTCCTGTCGTCAGTCTCTGTTCCCAACCAGGTTCCATGTGCCTCCTGTTGTCATATTTAAAAAAAAATAAACAATAGATCATACATGTCATTTCCTAGCAATCCACTCTACCCTCGGCCCCCGCTTAAAAACCCCTGCCACCACAGGGTAAAAGACAACCATCTTGGTGCCGTCCCCTTGCCTGGCGTGTTTTTCTCCATTTTTCCATCTGACAAGCTGCTATCCATCTTTTAAGGCCCCTGAATAGCCTTCTTTGTACTTGCACAGGACATTTTTCATAAGTAGTTTTAATACCCTTTTATAAAGTGACGATTCCTCCTGTGGCCTGATCTTGCTGTTTTTCTCTCTACCAATACCTTTTTTCTGATCAGAGCCTTGCTCTTTTGGCCACAGAGGTTGTTCCAGGGGGCTGGCAGGTAACCCAGGCAGGGCCAGTCAGATGAAGTTTCCTGGGATTTTCACATTGAAGCCAGGAGAAGAGCGTCCTTCTTTCCTAGTGCGCACTTGAAAGGAGGCGCTCCTGATTCCACTAGTTCTGTGTACTTTGTGAGCTACCCCAATATCTTTCTAGTGAATTCTCCTTTGCTGCTTGAACTAGTTTGAGCTGGATTTGTTTGCAGGGCATGAACCCTAATATAGACACTTACATAATATTAGAATTATCTGTTTTCATGTGTAGATCATGAGAACATGAGTCTCTTGGAGACGTTTTTTATTAGTAAAGTGGTGGCACCTTCTAGGTTTTCATTACAAGATGATGAATGAATGAAGAGTCTTCTCGTAATGGTATCACTTTGATTATGAAGATTTTTTTGCTTGCCTATGTTGGGTCACATTTATTTTTATGAAAGTATATTATAAAAAGGAAGTTTTAAACAGAAAAAGTACACTTAATCCCACCATCGTAGCACAGCTATTTTGATTTTTTTGTGTGTCTTCCTTTACAAGCAAATAGAAATTTTTCCATAGTATAAGCCACACTTCTCTTTTCTTTGAAGAGAGAGCGGGCTATAATTTTCCTTCTTGTTTGCTTTTCTCTGGCTGCAGAAAGGTGGCATTTGGGATAAAGATTAAGCCACATTCTTTGGGTTCCTTGAGATCCCTGCTGGGTAGTTCCTTGGTTTCAGCCAGGCAAGAAGCTTCTGTGGGAGTGGCTATCCCTATTTTTACACCCCTCTCTGTTTTTTTTGGCCTCTTTTCCTATATCTTATCAGTAGGGAAAATGGCTTGAAATGGGAATAATTAAAAGCCCCAACTGGCACCTGCTTTCACTTAATATCCCACCTGCATGAATAAAAGCTATAGGTCAGTATTATTCAAGAAAAACTAGTGAGCAGAGCCAGGCTGACTGACAGGTTGTGCTGTAGGATGAGTTTGGGAGCAGGCTGTGAGGCCACAGGCCCCCCGAGATGCTGGAAGGAGGAAGGCGTTACCCCCCGGGTGTGTTCCTTTTCCCTAGGAGAGAGCCAGCTGGCTTTGCCGACTCCCCGCACTTTAATGCAGAGTGGAGTGGAGGGGCCGGAGGGGCCTCTGGGGGTGCAGTTGTTCCCTAAGGGTGGACCTTTAGTTCTTCCATGTTTAATTCTACAGGTCAATCGATAAATTTAGTGTAAATACAACCATAAGCCCAATGAATAATGTGATTACAACTAGATCTAAATGTGGATGTGGGAAACAAGAAAAAAGGAAAAGTTGTTTTAGGTAGCTGGATTATGGGTAGCTTGTAAATAATGTTGATTGACTAACTGTATTTTAATATTTTTAGAATAAAATATTATTTTTGGTAGAGTCATGCCATTGCAAATAGTACTGTTGAAAACTTGCTCTTTTAAAACACACAGAGGCAAGTGTGTACAAGTAATACAATAATGGCATTGCATAAAATGTGGAAAAAAGAAAAAAGCGTGGATAACTTAACATTACCATTGCACAGTATACCTCAGCAAACCTTTAAGGGCTTGCTACATGCCAGGCCCAGGGGTGCGGTCAGCAGAAACACTGCCCAGAGCTCATTTTGTAGTGTGACAAACAGACAGACAAATTGAGAAGCATCGCCTTTGTAATGAGTATTGACAGAGGAGGTGGTAGCCGGGTTGGAGGGTATGAGAGTGGGAGAGCAAGCTGGGAGACACCAGGCCTGTGCATAGGCACGGGAAATGCAGGTGGCTTGCTGGGCTCAAGAAGAGATTGCAGCAAAGGAGCTTTTTAGATCAAGAAGAATAGAAACCAATGGGGCTGACCCAGTGGCGCAGAGGTTAAGTTCGCATGTTCAACTTCAGCGGCCCAGGGTTCCCTGGTTCAGATCCTGGGTGTGGACCCATGCACCACTTGGCAAGCCAGGCTGTGGCAAGTGTCCCACATAAAATACAGGAAGATGGGGACGAATGTTAACTCAAGGCCAGTCTTCTTCAGCAGAAAGAGGAGGATTGGTGGCCCATGTTAGCTCAGGGCTAATCTTCCTCAAAAAAAAAAAAGAATAGAAACCAAAGACAGAGGAATTTTAAAAGATTATAAAGCAACTTCTTTTTTCTCAGCTCTGTGCAACCACCTCCCAAAGAGTCTTATCAGTAGATACCAAAAAAGCATCTGTTCCTAAAAACAAACCTCCTAGCAAAATCGGAATAGATGGATATTTCCATATGAGAATAATTCTTTAATCTCACAGCCTGAGTACTTTACAGTAATGGAATGATGAAAAGAACTATGAATCATGGAGAGACACACACGTATTCACATACTATGGAGTAACAGAAAATGTGACCGCTAACAAGGATAAAGTAGATGTATAGGGACTCTCACAGGAACATTATCAGGCACATTCAGTGAAAAAAGCAAGGTGTAGAATTTATAGGTACAGCATGTGCCTATGTGTGTAAATAAATTTACCACTATGTTTCACTGTATTTTTGCCCATATAAATACATAGCAGAAAGGTCTGGGAGGATAGGAAAGGGAGAAGGCAGCCTTTCTCTTTGCCTCTATTTTACTGGGACTTTGTCTAGTTGAACATTTTACGTGTGAATGTAATAATATGTCGTTTGTGTAATAAATACATGAGTGTGCCCATGTGGGTAAGTGTTCTCTCAGACCCAAAGCTAGTAACTAATCACATGATAAAGTGCTAAATGCATTCCCGTGTGAGTCAGCAGTGAAATAAGGATGCCCACTCTCTTATTCTTATTCGCTGTTGTTTGGGAAGTTGTTAGCCAGTGTTGGTAGATAAGAGAAAGAAAGAAGGGGCATAAATATAGGAAAAGAGGAGGCAAAAATGATCATTCACTGAAGATGAAATGATTAAATTATTGTATACCTGGAAAGCCAAGGAGAATTGCCTGGACAAAGTTAGAAACACTAAGTAAATATGTATATTTTCCTTGCATATAGAATTATATAAAATGGCTTCCCCTTAGGGGAAGATTCTTAAAGAAGCTCTTTAGTAAATGATTGTCTTTGCGGAGTAGGGAAACTTAGAGGGGAAACTTTCGCTTTTTAAACATTCTTTCACTTTCACTTTTTTTTTTGGTGAGGAAGATTGGCCCTGAGCTAACATCTGTTGCCAATCTTCCTCTGTTTTTGCTTGAGGAAGATTAGCCCTGAGCTAACATCTGTGCCAGTCTTCCTCTATTTTGTATGTGAGTCACCGCCACAGCATGGCTGATGAGTGGTGTGGGTCCTCGCCCAGGATCCAAACCCACAAACCCTGGGCCACCGAAGCAGAGTGCACAAACTTAACAACTAAGCTATGGGGCCGGCCTCTTCACTTTCACTTTTAAGTGAAATTTTTGTATCATATTCATGTATTAATATAGCCCGAAAAACCTAAATTAAAAATTAACTTTTATTTGATTTTTTGCTAATAATCAAGATTAAAAAATTTAAGAATACATAGAAAAACATGTAAAATAAAAGGAGAAAAAAAGGAAATCTCAGAAAAAGGTAACAGATTTGAATATATGAAACAAACCGTTTTGTAACAAAATAGCACATTTATGATTAAAAGGGAAATAACAGGGCACAGAAAAAGTATTTGCTCTGGCCAGATGATGAGGAAGAGCCTGAGTCTGGACTTTAGGAGGAGCCAAGGATTTGAAGCAGAGAAGTGTTCGTCCTTTGTTGAGAACAACCACCTTATACTTTTACTGTAGTCTAGTTGTTACTTTGTATTGAAATTTCTCTCCCACTTTGTCTCTCTTCCTGGAGGACAGGGACCATGATTTATTCATCTTTGGCAGCTTCTACAGTGCATAGTTCCAGGACATGTCCGGAAAATGCTATCTGAATGAAACTGAGACATGTTAAGATAGTAGATTCTGCTGGACTTGGAAACTTGCTAGTTCTAGAGGCTGTGAGAAGATTGTAGAGTGATTCCTGTGTTCCGGTATTCATTCAGTAAACTTTATTGAGCAACTGTTCCATGCTGGGTGGTATGCTGAGGTTATAAAAAGAATAAAATAGCTCTTACTCTCAAGGAACTTAGAGAGAAAGACAGATGAGCTGGGACATAAGGCACATGTGCTAAATGTGGAAAAGTGTTCTTAGCAGTGCATGGGGTCGCAGAGGACTGCCTGACCCGGCCTCTGCTGGGAATGGGCGATTCGTAGGACTGCCCGCCTGGGTTGGTCTTAAAGACTGAGTAAGTTAGCCAGGTAGGGTGGGGAGGGGAGGGGAAGATGGGTTGCAGCCGCAAAGAGCAGTGTGGTGTTGGGTGTGCGTCAGGATGTGTGTGCAGAGCGAGCCACAGGTAAGAGTTTCTGGATCTTAATTTTTATTCATTCAGCAATATTTATTGATTCATTTATTTCCAAGAAACTTGATTTGAAGGTGGAAAGTGTTGAGGCTGAAGAGGAAGGGAGGCCCTAGATCATAGGGAACCTTATTTAATACGCCAGAGACATGGGACTTCAGGTAGTTGGGAGCCATTGAAGGATTTTAAGCCAGCATGGGGTTTATGTATGAGGTGGACCCTTTAGATAACCATGTGCAGGGGTCAGCAGGGGACGAGGCTCTGGAATTGGGGAGATCCTGAGGAGACTCCTGGGGTAATGTCAGTGAGAAGAAAGCCTGGACAGGTTAGTGCAGAACAGGTGCAGTGAAGAAATATTTGGAAGGTAAAATTGGCAGAACATGTGATAGTTGATTGGATGTGGAGAGTGTAGGAGAAGGGAGGAATCCAGGAGACTCCCAGGCTTCTGTTTCCAATGGCGCCACCAGTTGAGAGAGAATACAGGAGGGTAAGCAGGCTTGCCCTCCTGTGAGGATAAGGGAGAGATGATTGGCTCACTGAGGTGGTGGCTGAAAATCTGAAAGGCAGGAGGAAGAGATTTGAGGCAGAATGTAAGTTTAGTTGTGGCAGTTAAACAGGAGGTGGGGTAGCTGGACGGTGGTGTGGTAGACAGTTCAAAGTAAGGGCAAAGCCTGGGCTGGAGAGAGATCTGGGTAGTACCTGAAGCCTTGAGCATGGCTGACATTTCCTAGGGAGACTGGATAGAATGGACTAGAAGAGGTTTGAGCACGGAGCTCTGCACATCAAATGTAACAAGTTGAGAGAAGCAGAGGAGCCCGTAAAGAAGCCAAAAGAGAGCCAGGAGGAAAACCAGATGAGAGGGGTGCTTCCAGAAGCTGTGGGGGGAGACAACGGTTTTGTGAAGAAAGAACTGCTTCAGACTTTCAGATATCACAGAAAGGTCAAATAAAATAACGGTTGACTGCGTCTGTTAGATTTGGTGATTGGGGGGTTATTGGTGACCTTGGGAAGAAGAGGGTCAGTGGAGAGAGAGGAGCAGAAACCAAATTGCAGAGGTTGAAGAATGAATGGGAGATGAAGTAGAGGTGGGACATGTGGACAGTTCTTTAAGGAAAAACGACTAAAGCTAGACTGGGAAGGAGGAGGCTCTATTGCCTTATCCAGAACAAAACGACTACTTGGTTTTTTTCTGTGTAGAAGAAACAATTATGTTATTTCCCAATTAATTTTATAAAGAATATTATGTAGTTCTTTTGTGTCTCCAAAAATTATTGTATGTATTGAAATTACTACCAAAATAAGAATAGAGGTTTAAGCCACTTTAAAGAGCAGGAATTGAACTCATGTTAGCCTTGTCTTTCAACACACGATATCTGTACATATGTCCATCGGTTGAAGGACATGGTGATAAATTAACTTAAATGATTGTGCAGGCCAGAATACTTTAAAGACATAACTGAAATTCCAGAATACTTTTCGCTTTATACTTTGATGATTTCTTTCTTTGGAAAGGAGTTATGGCTTTTAAATGTTACTTGATTTTAGTTTACTTTAATAATGAATATTTTGACAGTATAATACTATTACAGTGGTAGTAGTGTACATGGTTAGATTTAACTTATATAAAATTGCATTTCACCACAGGTACTGATGATGTTGTAGGTCCTGAAGGCATGGAGAAATTTTGTGAAGACATTGGTGTTGAACCAGAAAATGTAAGTCTAACTTACTAAGTTGGGTCAATCACTTGATTATTTTTCTTAAATCTTGTGTCCCTTAACAAATAAAGCAACGATAAGGAATGGCATGTTAGTATTTACGAGGCAATATAAAAAATTAGTTCCAATTCTAATTTTATTTGTAAGCAAAATTTTTTGTTGTAATTGCTATGGTGTAACTACAGTCAGTTATTTTTTTTCTCTCATTACATTTCTTAGATCTAAAAGGTACAGTAACAAAAAGTAATTAAACTAGATGTTTAGCAAGTGGTGTGGGCATGTGTATGGCAGATCAACTAGGGGACCAAATCACCGTGCATTGTGTACCTTAGTCCCCCTCCGTAGTTGTTCCAGACTAATGTAGTTTTTCCAGGACTTGGAATAATTAATTATTCATGAGGATTTTGGGTAGGTTGTAATTTTCAAGAATTTTTCACAGGTCTTGTACTTCCTATTAAATTTAGCTCAGAAAGTGATAGCTTTTTAATGTAAAGGCCTTAAGTATTTCCTTTAAAAAATTTAATTAGAAGTTATAGTGTATGCTTAATATTTTTCTCTAATTCTTATCATCATGTTATTGTTGAATATTTTTTCCTGTTTCCATATCTTCTCTCTTACATTAAAATGAAAAATTTTGCTCATACAAGTGTTCTGGCTCATTAACTGTGCAGTTTAACATTACATTAGCCTCCAGTTTAATGAAAATGTCTTAGATGCTAAGTGAATTTATGATCTGGAAGAGATCTCAAGAGATCATCCCCTTCATTCAGACTGTTTGCAGGATTTCTGGTGCCCATGCATGTATGTCATGCTCCTAAAGAAAACTAGGAGTTGAAAGTTCACACTTTTTTACCCTTAGAATTTCTATGCCTCCACCCCCGGGCCCTCCACCTCCCCGCAATAATACTTCAAATTTTCTAGAGAGCCTTTGGAATATCTTTAACTCATTGTTACATGGGTTTTTTCCTTGTATATTTTTATTTTAATGTGATGTAGTTCAGGTATCTTGATAAATTATTCAACTTGGGGACAATGGGTCAGTTGAATTTTGCCTGGTCTAGCCTGTGGACTAGTCGTAGACATAGAAAAGACCATTTCACTGACTTTCAGAAGGGAGTTTTCTGCTGGGAGCTGAGCCAGGTTGGCAGAGTGCCTTCTGAACAGTATCATAAGAGGCCAGAGTGAGTTGAGCCTGAGAGGGGATGCAGAGTTTCCCCCTAGAGGACAGTGATGAGCACGTGATCAGAGGAGTGGGCAGCAGGGCCCCACAGTGAGGAGACTGGGCAGCAAACGTCAGGCAGCAGGTGTTCGAGGATTAGGTGAGCATTGTACTCGGAGGCACAAAGGTCTGTCAGGGGAGGGAATGCTGATGTTGATTCTATCTGAAAAAAAAGGGAGGCACAGCCCTTCCAAGTTCCTCACCCCCAAATACCAGTACTCAGTAAAAGGGAGATGGTATTCCTCTCCTTTAGTTCTCTATTTCTGTAGGAATAGAAATAGTCTTGAAATGTTGAACTCTGTTGAAGACTAAAAGACCAAAGTCAGAATATTACTCCAAAATATTTATTACTGTACTTCAATTCTGAGACACCACCAGTAGAAGTTGTATTATTCTATATCATCACTAAAAAGGAAAAAATGTTGCTATAATAAACTCTGATATGTCATGATTGTGGATTCATCCCAATTTCAGAGACATTTGAAAAACAGCATTAGAAAAACAAGTGGTAAAATAGTGTTTTAAAGCCCTATCTGCGTTGATGAGTAAGCACTTTGAAGTATTTAAAACTCAGACCTTGCCCAATATTTATAGCTTATGAAATTTAAGCAGGCTTGTAAAATTCAAGTCTGCTTTCATTTACTAAAGTAATAGCAAATTCTTTATTTAAGTAGCTATCTTAATGAAAGGTCCATTTTGTGTAAGGAAATACCCATTGTGAATATCTGCTTTGTCTGTTTAGCCATATTTCATGCATATTTGTATGTGTGTTCCTGTGCCCTAACCATTTTTTTTAACTTAAATGGTTATGTGGAATTTTAAATCTTTCTAATGAGGACTGAGTATAGATATAGTTTGAGAATATACCAAGCTTGAATTAAAAAATGTGGGTTAGTTCACCCAGGTAAATTGAGATACAGGAGTCAGAATTCCAAGAAAAGCTGAAGGATGAGGAGAAAATCCACTAACGTGTGAATAGTTTGAAGAACATGGAACCTCTTCTTTTTGGGAGATTCTTCTGAATAGCCCATTGGTCTCTTTTAAGTTCCCATTTTTTAACTTATTTAACAATTGTATTTTGTGACAATGCACATAATATGTGGAAACATTGGTTTACTAATCAGTCCTAGTAATCTACCTAATAATCTAGATTTTTAAAATCTAAAAAACCTAGTAACTTTTAAAAAGTTGATATGTACTGATTTAATTAATATTTGATGAAAGATCCTAGAGATTTAGTGGGTTCTCACTGATATTTTTTTCCAAAATGGAAAACCATAAAGTCAGCATTAAGAGGGAGCTTTTCATCTTGTGGTTATAAATTAGACAGAGCTGGAGGTTTTTGGTGCACAAACTAGCTTTTTGGCAAACAAATAAGAGGACAGACCTTCTGAACCTCCTAAATACCATTGTTCTGGGGCTCTTAATGTACATGTTGGCTCTTGGAGGCTAATTAAATCCTCTAAAGGGATTTCTAACTGACTACCTACCTCGTTATTTCATGTTAGATCATCCTGACTCCTCATCACCACCCCATCTGACCCAGTTGGGCACATGGACGATGAGTCTGATGGTTTGGGACAGTTCTAGTTGGAATGAAGCCTTAGGTCCCGTGTACAGAAACCAAATTAACTGCCAAATGTGGAGTAGGCTAATCCCTGGCCAACTTATTACAGAAGCATCTATTTTCTTCCCATTGCCTTTTTTTGTTAGAACAAATGGAGATAGCCTATCATCAGTGTATATGCGATCCCCACTTTAGGGCTTGGGTGTCCCTTATGTATGAATGACTGTGCAGAGATCGCCAGCCCTGCAGAGTGGCAGGATGCTCCTAAGAAGGCCCTGTCCCTCTTCTTTACCTCTCTAGGACTGACATACTTTCTTCTTTAGTTACTTCTCATCTTATCTTGGGTCTTGGAGGTAGATCAGACGGGAAGGCTTCCTCCTCTTCCTCAATCACAGATGGCCTCAGCTCTGTCCCTGTGAAGAGCCCTGGATAGCTTGACGGTGGATGCACTTTTGAAATGTAATTTTGTCTTTACACCTCCAGGTGTTTATTAAACTCACCATCAGAATCTCTGGGCCGTCTTTTCTCTAAAGCAGCCAATTAAACGAGTGTAAGCAGTGCCATAAACTAGAGTTGTGGCAGCTCCTGACACCTGCAGAATGTCAGAAGATTCCCTAAAGCAGGCGTGGTGCCCAGAGAAGTGATTGGGCCGCACCCCTCGTCCTGTGCTCAGTCCAGGCACGGTACTATTTAAGTGGAATGTTGGCCTACTTTAAAGTAATTTCCCTAGTGTATATAGATGAGTTCACAAACATTAATGTAATTGTCATACAACTTCACTGCATATGTCCCATCATCTACCTTTTTATTTTATTTTTATTCTTATTTTTAGTAGCCACATAGGTATTTTTATTGAAGAAAGATGAATATGCCTCACCCCTTTTGGCACAAAAATAATTTTGAGTAAAAGGTTAAAACTTTCATGTTGTATCAGTGAGAACCGTTCCATTATTCCAGGAATGATTGATGGGAAAATACTTCACTTACAGGAAAATCACAGTGATACAACACAATACAATATAAGTACAATCCACTTTTTTCCCCCCACCTTTTTATTTTTTAACACTGTTCTGCACCTTGTTCTTTTCACTTAAATCTTTGAGGCTGTTCCCTCAGTACCTATAGCTCTGCTTCATTTGTCTTAATGGTGGCATAGTATTCCTGGTACGGGATGTATTCAGCAAAGAAGTATTTAACTAATTCCTCCTAAATAGATGTTTGGTTGTTTCTAATCTTTTACTACTACAAATAGTCCTGCAGTAAATCTTGTTAAATACACATCTTCGTGTGCATGTGCAGGTATGTCTACAAGATAACTTGCCATAGGTGGAATTGTGGAGTCAAGAACTCGTTCTGATTTTGATAGATATTGCAAAATTGCCTTCTGTAGAGGTTCATCACTTTATACTTCCTCCATCGTGCGTCATAAGAATTCTTGTTTCTCCAGACCTTTGTCAACGGACTGAATTATCAAACTTTTAGATGTTTACCAAACTAGAACTCATTTTTGAGGTAACCCTGTTCATACTTCAGTGACCAAACCACCGTGAACAGAAAGCATTTGGCCAGATGTTAATGTTTCAATCCTGAGATCTGTGATTCTGATTTGACTGTCTTTCTGGTTTTTTTTTTAATTATTTTATAAACAGGTAGTTATGCTTGTCCTAGCTTGGAAATTGGATGCACAGAACATGGGTTATTTTACTCTACAGGAATGGTTAAAAGGAATGACTTCTCTACAGTAAGTCCTGAGGCTGCACTGGGCGGTCGAGGGTGGGGGGGCGCGGTCCCTGCTCTCCCCAGCTGGCTGCCTCCTCCCTGAATCTCAGCAAGCCTGCAGTGGATGGCTGGAGGAAAGCCAGCTGATGGGCAGGCTTCACCTGTGGTGGCCATAGGTATAAAGACCAGGCCTTGTTTTTATATGATGAGGAGGGCTATTGTGGATGAATTTTAGCAATTAAAGTTTTTATGTAATGTATGTTGTTTTATTTTACTGTTCTAGAGCACCTCTGCTCAATAGAAATAGACCAACCATTTCTCATATATGTGGGCCACATATGTAATGTGAAATTTTCTAATAGCCACATTAAAAACAGTAAAAAGAAACAGCTAAAATTAATTTTATTATATTTAACCAAAAATTCTATCATTCCAACATGTAATCAGTATTTTTAAAATCAGTGAACTATTTCACATTCTTTTTTCATATTAAATCTTCAAAATCTGGTGTATATTTTACATTTATGGTGCATCTCAATTTGCATTAGCTGCATTTCAAGTGCTCAGTAGCCACGTGTATCTAGTGGCTACTGTATTGGAAAGCACAGGATTAGAGCTTAAAAAGCAAAGGCTTATTAGCATCTGGTATATAGTTAGTGAGAAAAAATTGAATAAAGTATAACTTGTAAGTGAAAATATTTGATATCTTCTATTTTATATATTCTGATTTTAGCTTTGTACAAAATTGAAACTTCATTACTCTAGTGTTCAAAAAAAAATAATAATAATAATAATAATGAGGGGCCAGCCTGGCAGTATAGTGGTTGGGTTCGTGTGCTCTACTTCGGCAGCCTGGGGTTTGTGGGTTCAGATCCTGGGTGCAGACCTACACATCACTCATCAAGCCATGCTGTGGTGGCATCCCACATATAAAATAGAGGAGGATTGGCACAGATGTTAGCTCGGGGCAGTCTTCCTCACCAAAAAAAAAAATAATAATAATAATGATGATGATAATAATAAAAATTCTGTTCGTATTACCTGGCCCAGAATAAGAAAAAAAAAGTGGTTTTATGTGTTCACTTTGTGCTTGCATACGTGTGTGTGTGTGTATGTGTGTGTTTGCTAAGAGTTTCATGCAAGAAAACATACGCTGTTATTCTATGTTATGCATTGAAGGACACAGTTGAGGTGGACGACCGAACATTTCAAATGCTACTGGAAGACGAAGTGCTGATTCTTAACTTTGATCTTAAGTACTTGGAGTGACTTCTCTTTTTCTTTTCATTTTAACTAGGAATAATAAACTTTGATTTTTACTGGATTAAAATTAGAGTTGACAAGGTTTTATGGTTTTGTTTAAGTAATTTTGGAATTTGTCAGCTCTTAGTACCATTGTCTGTTTTTGTTATTGGCAATAATGCTTTATTTGCATTTTGCTTTGGTAGTGTGTACAGCCTGTTCACTGTTCTCCCATTTGAGCCTTGCGGCTACCTTGTAAGGAGGACAGATCGGGCTTTATCCTGCACGTTTTACAAATGAGGAAACTGAGGCTCAGAGGGGATGTGTGGTTTGTGAAAGCAACTGGCAGAGATGGGAAGAAAACTCGAGGCTTCTGGTTCTTAAGTCACATTCTTCCTCTAACAACTATTGTCTGATGGCAAATGTTTTGGGGAAAAGCCAAGTCACCCTTTTACAAATGCACTTTCCTTGCAGCGTGCTCTAGAATTTTAGGGTTGAGTCTCTGAAATCTCTTTAAGATTGTGTTTCTCATGTTGGGGAACATCTTATGATTTTAAGCGTCTTAATTCTTTCATTGTTTTCCTCTCTACCTTTCTTTGTTGCTTTCCAAATAAAGCACATGATGGCTGCTCTTTTTAAGCGTCCTTTTAATGATGAATGCGATATCAAAATTTTATTTCAAGGCTTTGGAAGAGGCACCGTTAATATTTTTTCAGGTGTATTTTTATTTGCCTTAACAGAGTATAATGTCCAGTTTTGTATACTTCTAGACTCTTTTTACATTTGTCTTTACAAAAGAATGTCGCATGATGCCAGGCCTTGCCCATGTGTTTTGAGGGCCATATCTCTTGGGAAGTGAAATATGTGGTTTCCTGGGAGAGGTCCACGTCTCATTCTGGGCGGGGGGAGGGTGACACACTCTGCAGGCTCTGTGTTGAGAACTCTGCTTGCCACTTTGTGTGACACAGGTGGTGGCAGGTGAGTTCCAATAGAATGCTGCCACTTGGTCCTTGGTCCTTGATTCAGGCTGTAGTGACAAGCCGGATCCACTGGAAAGGCGTTGAGGAATCTGCTTTCTTTTTGTAATATAAAGTTCTAAGATTGGTTCCCTCCTCCATGAGGTGGAGATAATTACTCAGAATAACCTTCAAGGTTCTTTGTAGTTTAAAAATAGTCCAACTTCAAATTTTAAGAACCTCTGGCCCCCTCTCCTTTCAGCCTCCCTCGATTCGTCATTTGTTCAGCAAATATTTGAATGGCAATGATGTATTCTAGGTCCTGGGAAACAAAACCCACAAATAAGATAAAGTCTTGTTTGGGTCAGGGGCTTGGAAGCAATGTTCAGGCAAAAGATCCCAAAGTAATAAGGTCAGTTCTCTTTAGCTCCTTGAATTGACTAAATAGGTACTGTATTTGTAAGGTACATGCACCCAATAAATAAGAATACTCAAGAGGCTGATTATTTATATGCTCTAAAGATGGAAAGTAGTCCATCTTCTGAATTATCTGTTTTGTCTTCTATTTTGTTTTTGCTCATTTTTATTTATTTAATTAAATAAAATATTTAATTTATTTTATTAACATTTATTAAACCTGCCCAGTGAAATGGACCCAAATTACAGATAAAATGTATGTGACAAAACCTGTACTTATATATTTTAGTACATTTGATTAAAATGTTAAGTTTTGGGACCGGCACCATGGCATAGTGGTTAAGTTTGGCATGCCCCACTTCAGTGGCCCAGGTTTGGTTCCCGGGCATGGACCTACACCACTTGTTGGTAACCATGCTGTGGCAGTGACCCACATACAAAATAGAGGTGGACTGGTGACAGATGTTAACTCAGGGTGAACCTTCCTCAGCAAAAGAAAAAGTTAAAAAAAAAAAAAGTTACAATCCAATGGGAGTGTGCTAGAAATGGAGAGCCCATGGGTTTTGGAACCAGACTTTTGAATCAGTTCTGCCACTTCCTGGGTGTCTTTGGTAGTGTCTCTAAAACCAGGAAGGTGAAGTGGTGAAATGTGGCTTACACCTGGGCACTCAGAGCTCACTCTCCTTGACACTGTCTATAGGAGCTGTGTGCATGGCCTGTCCAAGGCTGGTGTTTGTGAGCATGTTGGAGAAGTGACAGCAGCTGGTAGGGAACGTCCATCCCCAAGCTCCCTAGACCATTCTCAGTCAGAGAAGGCACAGCTCGTTTTTGTTGTTGTTGTTTATTTTGTTTGCTGAGGAAGATTAGCCCTGAGCTAACATCTGTGCCAGTCTTGCTCTACTTTATATGAGGGTTGCTGCCACAGCACAGCTGACAAGTGGTGTAGGTCCATGCCTGGGATCCAAACCCACACACCCAGGCTGCTGAAGTGGAGTGCGCCAAACTTAACCACTAGACCACGGGGCCACCCCAAACCCAGCTCTTGTTTTCATTGACTATTTGGTTTATTGCCTCATTCCAGCATGTGAATTTAAGTTTATGTCTGATGAATTAAGCTTATAAGGAAGTTTAAGCTAAAGAAAGCAAAACAAATGTCTTTAGAGTTATAGCTAACTGCATACAACCGATGATGGGCTGGAAAAATATGTTTGGGCTGATTAAGTGAGGAAAGGAGGGTCCCCTGGGTAATGGGGGAGAACTGCCTCTCATCTGACTTGATCTGGTTTGAGGACTATTGCCCTGATTTCTCTTGCATCTAAATCTGTTAGAGCAGCAGAACTCTAATAAGAAATGATCCCACACTATGACCTCATTTTGTTTTGGGAAGTGATGCTCCTTAGCGGTGTGGCACTGTCACTGTACGACTTCTGTGAGTTTCCTCATATATGGTACACAGAAAAGCAGGGGGAAGCAGGGGAAGATGTGGCTGCTTTCTGAAAAGTCAGGCTGCTCGCCTAAACTTCTCCAGCCTGTTTCTTCCCGGGCGCTTTGTTAGAACCGAGTCCCTCTGCAGATGTTCTTGTGGAGTGGCCACTAGATGGCAGCATATGGTTCAGACTGGGTGACTCAGAGGCCTGTTTCCCTAATGGGGGTTAGTCCAGGGTCCCTTTTAAAGCAGATCAAACTCTTTATTGACAATATTAGCTCTAACCCATGTAACCATCCTTAGTAGATACAGGAAGTGAACTGTTACTTTGTGCATTTTATGCTTAAAACATTGAGAACTGTTAGTTTCCTACACTCCAGATGAGATCTCTGAGCGTCTTTCAAACACAGGCACATCTTTTGCCAGGATGGCTGGACTCACTCCCAGGCGTGCTGTAGAACTTCACATTTTCCCTTGCAGCTCTACCCAAAGACTTGCAGCTACTTTATTTTCTTTTAGCTCTGTAGTGGTTATCTAAATGAGTGGTTCCTGCTCTTGAGTCTGCTGAAACGAACAGCTGCTCTTCTTCCTCTCATTGGGCAGGGCTAAACTGGACCGCTGGCCAAAATCTGGCCAATTCCTGTCACTTTGGCCCTTGACCTTCCTTTCCAGTGAAGATCAGGGACCTGGGCCTTATATGGTTTTGAGTTAGCTGATTTCCCTCCTCTTTGACCCTCCCCCATATTATTTTTAATAAATTATTATTAGTTTTATACATGGTAAAAAAAAAAAATCAAACCATACAGCAGAGTGCCCAATGCAAAGTAAGCGGGGCTCTCACTCCTGTGCCCCAACTCCCACTTACTGTCTTCCTGTGTATTTTTCTACCCTCCATCACCCTTCATTTGGATTTAAGCCCTAGATTTCTAACTAGGCTTCAGTATCTCTTTTTTTCCTTCCCCAAACCCCTCTCCAGGGAGATCCAAAACGAGCTTTTCAAGATGCAAGCCTGATTGTGGTCTCTTCCCTGGTAAAAGGTGGCTTTCATTGTTTCTAAGATTCAGTGAAAAAGCAAAACACTGTGGGCCACAAAAACCCTTTATGGTCTGGCCCCACCTCCATTTCAGCCTCATCTTGTACCACTTCCCCTCTTATTCTACCCAGTCTAGTCTTAGGGGTTTTGTTTTAGTGTTTGGACTTGCCATGCTCCCTTCTGCCACTGGGCCTTTGCCCATGCTGTTCCTTTTATCTGGAAAGCCCTCCCCTCCAAAAACATGTAGTTTCTGCTTATCTTTCAGCTCTCAGCTTACATGTCAGTCCCTTAAAGAAGGCTTTTCTGACTTCTAAAATAGTCTAATTTTAATCTTTTTTTTTTTCTTTTTCACTGAGGAATATTAGCCCTGAGCTAACATCTGTTGCCAATCTTCCCCTTTTTAACTTTGCTTGAAAAGATTATCTCTGAGCAAACATCTGTGCCAGTCTTCTTGCACTTTAGATGTGGGTCACCGCCACAGCACGGCTGACAAGTGATGTAGGTCCACCCCTGAGATCCAGGTCCTCCAACCCGGGCTGCTGAACTGGAGTGTGCTGAACTTGACCACTACACCACGGGGCCGGCCCCTAATTTTAATCTGTTTTAGTTTTCAAACATCAGGAAGAAATAAAGGACATTCTAAATTGTTATAGACTCATAGAAATGAATCATTTACTCTAATTTTGGCTTTTAGATATTTTATCATCTCACTAGATCATGGGGACTATTTTGTAGTTAGCTACAAAAAAGAAGCTTTTGCAAATTTATTGCTAAAAATAGATCAATGTGCTCTATTTTGAATCATATTTTAGTTTATAAAGTATGTAAAATATTTATGTTGATAATACTTGTATAATATATATTATTTATACTTAGTAGTAGGTAAAAGCTCTCCAGAGAAATATAAGGAAACACATGCAACATTGAGAAGCTTTAATATTGCTGGCAAAAATGGTAACTCTTGGTTCTTATTTTTAAGGACTAGATATTAAGAATGAAAAATCAGTTTGTAAAAATAACCAATTAGTGGGCCAGCCAAGGTGGCCTAGTGGTTAAGTTCGGCATGCTCTGCTTCGGTGGCCCAGGTTCGGTTCCCAGGTGCAGACCTACACCACTCATCTGTCAGTGGCCATGCTGTGGTGGTGGCTCACATACAAAAAGAGGAAGATTGGCAACAGATGTTAGCTCAGGGCAAATCTTCTTCAGCAAAGGAAAAAAAAACCCAGTTAGTCTACTTTCTTAGGAAAAATAAACAGTGTGTCACTTACCTCTAAAAATAGGTTATCATCAGAGACCGGCCTGGTGGTGTAGCGTTTAAGTTCGTGTGCTCTGCTTCAGTGGCCTGGGGGTTCACTGGTTCAGATCCTGGGCATGGACTTATACCCTGCTTATCAAGCCATGCTGAGGCAGGCATCCCACATATAAAGTAGAGGAAGATGGACATAGGTGTTAGCTCAGGGCCAATCTTCCTCAGTGAAAAAGAGGAGGATTGGCAGTGGATGTTAGCTCAGGGCTAATCTTCCTCAAAAAAAAAAAAAAAAAAAAGTAGGTTATCATCAGCAGGACTCCCTGGAGAAATAGCTGATTTCAAGTCTAGGGTAGGGTGAGTACAAGGTGAGCTGGAGTATCTTGTGCCAGAAGCAAGGACATGCTCAAAGACCGATGGGGACATGTCACAAGGACACTGGAGTCAGCCTGAAGGATCCACTGCCCAAATGAGGACAATTTTTACATCAAAAAGAATAAATACAGTAGCATTATAACATGGAATAAAAAGCAAAACTCCTTCAGTCCAGAAAATAATAAAGATAGTTAGTACAGCTCTTGTTTATAGAAGAATTCAGCCAATAAATTTAAAAGGCATGATAGAGTTAGAAAAACCACCGTTGTGCATCTTCAAATGTAAAGTCGGTTCAGGCAGGTATCATCAATGGATGCTAAAACCACTGGCTGAAGGTTATTGAGGAACAGGATAGTTGCAGTCTCAAGATTATGTACTGTTTCAAAGGGGGAAAAGTACCTTTAGCTGGAGAATCTGGTGGACACTGCCTTAATCAAGTGAATCAACTTAATATCACCAATAATGGGACGGACTGATGTTATGAGCCTCCTCGTCGGGGCCACTGAGAAAGCACATCACGTGTAGCATTCCTGTCAAAAATATTTAACCTAAATAGAATTATAGGGAAATTATCTGACAAATTGAGATTCAAAATTGACATTGTCAAGAGAGACAGAAAAAAAGATGGGACACCCTTCTTGAGACTAAGGAGACATCTCAACTAAGAGCAATGCATGAGTCTTGGTTGGATCCTGGATTGAAAAAAAACAGCAGCCATAAGGAAAATTGGGGAAACAATTGAGATATTTGCATGTAAGTTGTATATTAGCTAAGAAAGTTAACGTTGATACAGTATTAAGAATGATAATGGTATTAAGTGTTTTGGGGTGAAGGGTCACTGTATTTGCAACTTACTTTGAAATGGTACACGGAAAAAGCACACCTACGTGAAAGAGCACAATGTGGGAAGGTTCCTTATGAATGGAGGGGTGGGTATTTGGATGCTTATTTACTATTCTTTCAACTTTTGTGTACATTGGCAATTTTTTAAAATAAAAAGTGTAGGAAAAAATAGGTCATTGTGGCCTCAGGGTTTTATTCTGTCTTTTGATGTTGTGTGTCCAATTAAGGAAAAAACTCAGGTTATAATTTACCTTTATTCTGTTTTTCTAGATGTGATACAACAGAAAAACTCAGAAATACTTTGGATTACTTAAGATCATTATTAAATGATTCTACAAACTTTAAACTTATTTACAGATATGCGTTTGACTTTGCACGGGTGAGTTCTCTGGAGCCTATCCAGATGTGTCCCTGCCCCCCCTCCCCTTCTTTACTGCCATTTGAGGTTGGTTTTTACATGGTACAGCCAAAGAAGTTGAATAAGTTACTCCCAGGATGCTAGTTAGAATTTCTTTGTATACATGTACGCTTTCTCAGCTAACTCTGATTCTGGGCAAAAATGTAGTATGTTAAGCAAAAAAGTGTAGTGGCAGACCTTTAATAGCTCTTGGGATTGGCTCAGAAGTAATTTGTAAATAGGCATGTCGTAGGCAGTGTTCTAAATGTCTCTTAGATAAGCCTGGGAAAGCTTTTCCTTCTCACAAAACAGCAGACCTTCACCCGTTGAGTTTATTGGAATAAGCTAATCAGATCTAATCCGGTTTCACTTTGGGTGCTATACCGTATTTGGAAATCATTTTCAAACCTAAGCTAATTTCAGTGAACATTATTCAAACAGGTTCTAATCATCATTTTGAAAGGTGATCATCTTGTTTGTCACGTAGTGAGCAGGGTCCAAATATGTGACAGTGGTTCTCTTGGAGTGAAATACAGTCTTTTCAGCCTGGTCACCATAGGTAGTGAATTGGAAGGCACCCGTTGGCATTGCTTCCTTCCCACACAGTCCACAGCCCCGCAGCTGCACTTTATTCAGGAATGGGCTTCTCATGTTTGTGTGTTTGGTGGACTCAGGTGACTAGGTTTTCTTGATTGATTGCATTTTTTAGTGATTTTTTTTTTTTAAGCAGAGAACTCAGTGACAAATGATTTTTTTTGTCTACCACCATGCTGATGTTTTTCACTTTTTACCTGCTTTGGCTCTGCTAGTTCAGCAAAGGTTTATTCGGTGGTGAATTCTGCTGCATCTCCAACAACATTAGTAGTTCTCTGTGCTGTCCTCATTCGTGACTTTTTGCCTTGTCACAACCTTCAGATAAAATCACAACTTGCATGAGAATTTATAGATGTTAGAAATGATATGGTGAAATTCAGATACAGTGTTTTACTAAATGGCATTTGTGTAATTGTATATAGAAGTTATTTGCCAGATGCTTTTAGAATAGATCTGTAGTCTCTAGGATAAATACTTTATTACATGAGATTTTTTCCTCTCACAGTCAGCTATTTCTTATTGTATGGGTGAAAGTTAGTTTAGAAGCATTATACCTTTTCACCAAAAAGAGCCCTATTTTCTAACTTCCCTGTTTGGAGGTCAAATTTCCCCTGTAACTGCTGCGTTGGAGCCAGGTTCCATTTTCCTGGCCCATGGCTTTCCATCCCCTTGTTGGTCAGCCACCATCTTGCAAGGGCTCCTTTGGTCCTTTCTTTCTTGGTGCTTTCACCACAGCCGTGCCTTCTCAAGGCCCTTTTTGCCTCCTGAGTCCCCTGCTATGGTAGCCTTCTTTCCACATCCATTCGCTTCTCATCCAGCGTTCCCATTGGTGGGGCATCGTTCACCTGCCTTCAGCCCCAGGATCACTCGGCCACCTTCAAGCTCACGAAGCCTCCAGTCCCACTTCCTTCATATTAACATAGTGCTCTATCATGTGGACGGTACGACTGTTCCCACCACAACTGTGAGTGACAGACAGGGACCGTTTCAGTCTGCTTCACAGAGCAGGAAAGTGAGCCTCTGAGAAGTGGAGAAATTGGACCATGGTCACATTGTTAATCAACAGGAGATCCAGGACTCAAACCCAGGTTCTGGCGCCGCGTCCAGTCTGCAGGTCACTCCAGACCCTCGCGTCGAGTCCCAAGCTTCCTCTCCCACCCGATGCCTGTACTGTGGTGAAGTCAGATTAGCTGTTGACTGAGCCTGCCGCCTGCCTTTTGTCGTGCTGGACCTCTCCCTGGAGCCCTGTTTGTACTCCCACAGCTCTCTCCAGCGTCAGGCTTCTGGGCCCAAGCCACATGCTCCCACTTTTCACACAGTCTCCCGGTTCCTCCTGTCCCAGAGGACACTCTTACATAGCCCTCACGTCCCCTCTAGCTTGCCTTTGGAGTTTGGCACAGGCCTTAATTTTTTGTAACAGATTAAGGGACTACGTGTTTTCTTTCTTCATATCCCTAGTAGCAGCCAGCAGAGTTCTTTGCTTTTAAGGAGAGTATCAACAAGTACCAGTGAATTAAGCCCTTTTATGTAAGGATGAATAACCACCCACAGTTAATCACTGCCGCATAGATTCAGTTCAGCTGAGATATGCTCTAAGGTGAATTTGTGACTGAATCCTTTGTTTTGTTTAGCTGTATCCCACAAGTTTTGAGATGTTGTGTTCATTTGGATTCAGTTCAAAATATCTTCCAGTTTCCCTTGTGATTTCTTTTTTGACCGATTTGTCATTTAGAAATGTGTTGTTTGTGTTATTTTCCAAGTATTTAGGATTTTCCAAGTAATCTTCTATTATTGATACCTAGTATAATTCCATTGTGGTCAGAGAACGTACCGTGTATAATTTCAGTCCCCTTAAATGTGTAGAGTCTTGATTCATGGTCCAGGCTATGGCCTGCTGTGATGGACATTTTATGCGTACCTGCGAAGAGTGAGTGTTCTGCTGCTGTTCAGTGGAGTGTTTTATAATGTCAGTCACATCAGGTTGGTTGTTCTCCTCTGTCCTTACTGATTTCTGCCCACTGTTCTCCCAGTTACTGAGAGAGGAATGTGGAACTCTCCAACTATAATTGTTTCTCCTGTCACTTCTGTCATTTTTTTTGTTTCATGTATTTTTGAAGCATGGATATTTGGATTTAGATACACTTACCATTGTTATGTCCTCTTGAAGAATTGACCCTTTAGCGTTATGAAACGTCTTTATCTCTGGTAGTGTTCCTTGTTTTGAAGTCTACTTTGTCTGATACAAATATAGCCATTCCTACTTTCTTTTGATTGAGTCTGCATATGTCTTTTTCCATCCTTTTATTTTAAAACTACTTGTGTCTTTATATTTGAAGTGGGTTTCTTATAGAGAGCATATAGTTGGGTCTCACAGTATCTATCTTAATTGGGCTGCTTAAACTGTTTACTTTTAATGTAACTATTGGTATTGTTAAGTTTAATCTCCTATTTTGCTATTTTTTCCCGTTTGTCCCATCTGTTTTTGTTCCTCTTTTCTTCTTTTTATGACTTCTTTTGGATTGAGTTTTTTTAAATGATTCCATTTTAATCATTCCATTCCTCTGTTGCCTTATTAGCAGTTTAATTTTCTTGTGGTTCTCTAGGCTTTCCAGTATACATCTTTAAATATCACAGTCTGTCTGCAAATAATCTTATACTGCTTCACGTACAATGCAAGAACCTTTACAACAGTGTACTTTCATTTTGCCCTCCCATACTTTTTGCTTGTTGTCGTATATTTTACTTACATATTTGCTATAAATTTCACAATATATTGTCTTAGTCTATTCAGGCTGCTGTAACAAAATACCAGAGTCTATGTAGCTCATAATTAACAGAAATTTATTTCTCACGGTTCTGGAGGCTGGGAAGTCCAAGATCCAGGTGCCAGCAGATTAGGTGTGTGGTGAGGGCTCCCTTCCCAGGTGGCTGTCTTTTCGGTGTGGCCTCACATGGCAGAGGGAGGAGAGCTCTTTATAAGGGCGCTAATCCATAATCATGAGGGCTCTGCCCTCATGGCCTGATCACCTTCTAAAGGCCCCACCTCCTAATGCCGTCACCTTGCGGGGTAGGATTTCTACATCTGAATTTTAGGCGGACACAAACATTCAGACTGTAGCATATATTATCATTTTTGCTTTAAATAGGCAAAAATATCTTTTATATTTACCCAAATATATACCATTTCTTTTTCTTTATTCCTTTTGTGCCGATCCGGATTTCTGTCTGTATCCTTTGCCTTCTGGCTAAAAAATTTCCTTTAATTTTTCTCGTAGTACAGAGAACTGTATTGGTGATGAATTCTCTAAGCTTTTATTTTGCCTTCAATTTAGAAGATACTTCTCTGGATAAAAGATTCTAGAATGACCATTTATTCTTTCAGTACTTAAATGGTAGCTGTTGTCTTCTGTCGTGTGTGGTTTCTGACAATAAGTCTGGTGTTCATTATTCCTCTGGATAGTGTCTTGTTTTGTTTTGTAACTGCTTTTATTCTCTTTTCACTGCTTTTCAGCAAGTCGATTATGATATACCTTGACAGAATTTTCCTTATCTTTATTCTGGTGGGGGTTTGTTGAGTTTTTTAGATCTGTGGACTTATAGTTTGTATTAAGTTGGGAAAATTTTCAGCTGTTATTTCTTCTAATATTTTTTTCTACTCTCCCTCTGCCCTCCTTCTGACACTACAGACGTACTTATGTTAGGTGCTTGATGTTGTCCCACAGGCCACTGATGATGCCATGTTCAATTTTTTGTATTTTTTCCTCCTTTCTGTTTCCCTTTGGATAATATTTATTACTATGTCTTCTAATACTAATATTTTCTTCTGCAGTGTCAAATCTGCTGTTAATCTTAGTGTATTTTTCATTTCAAATACTGTATTTTTCATCTCTAGAAGTTTCATTTGAGTCTTTTTAATATCCGTTTCTCTCCTCATCATGATACTATTTTCTTTTACCTTCATGAACATCTAGAACATTTGTATAACAGGTTTTTTAACAATTTTGTCTTCTGGTTCCATCATCTCTGTCATTTCTGGGTCTAGTCTATTGATTAATTTGGTTTTTGTTTTTTTGTGAAGAAGATTGGCCCTGACCTAGCATCTGTGCCAATCTTCCTCTATTTTATGTGGTATGCTGCCACAGCGTGGCTTGACGAGTTGTACTAGGTCTGTGCAATAGAAGTGGTTGTGTGGAGGCAGCAGACACGGGTCTGGCGGGGTGGGGGTGGGTGGGTGAGGCCTCGTGCTGAGAGGCGGTCATGTGAGGGTGAGTCTGTTACGAGCCAGTCCTCCCCACCTGTGCCTTGATTGGCTCACTCTTCCAGCAGTAGGTGCCACTGCTTTTACTTGCCACCTCTGAGGAGGTGTTTCAGGAAGACGTAGGAGGTCACACAGGTGAACGCTGAGGCATCGTCTTCCCTCTGAGTAAAGCAGCAGCTGAGTCATGTCCATTTAAAGTGGAAGTGTTAGGGATGTCACTCACAGAACTCGCTGAGGAGGGTTTTGCTGGGTCTTGTGTTCAACAGCCCCTGTTAACAGAGGATTCTGCCCGATTCCAGCCTACATCTGTCATGACCGTCTGAGTCCCTTCCTCTTCTGGCTTGACTCGGTTTCTCACTTCGTAACCAATGTATCTGTCTAGTTTCCCTCTCCACACCGCCCCCCAACACACACCCCTCTCTACTTTTTCTCATATTTTCACTGTAAATTATGAAGAAAACAGAAGGTGGGCCTGGGTGAGGACAAAAGTAGGAAGAATATATAGTCGTCTAATCACAAGTCCATTATCCTGAAAATCTTGTCAGTTTTGTCCGTAAGATTACTCTTCAGTTACTGCGGAGTCACACGGATTTGCTCAGCAGTTATTTATAACGCTAATTGGACGATATGTCTCTTAATATTTAAATATTGCTTCCTCATTACTTCTCAGGGAAGTGATGTATGGTCCACACTCAGGCTTGGGGTCTGACTTCCTTGTTCAAGTCCCAGCTCTGCCACTTGTTGACTGTCATTTCACTCCCTATGCCTCAGTTTCCTTATTTATAAATTGGGGATTCTAATAATGGTTATCCTAACAGAGTTGTTGTATTAAATGAGTTTAAGGATAAGGCACTTAGAACAATTTCTGGCTCGGATTAGGTTGTCGATAAAAGTTACCCATAGAATTAGCAATAGTTTTTCAAATATCCTTCACTGTTATTACTTAGGTGTCTACAAATGTCAACTTTCAAATAATGCCTTTTTTTCCCCGTTAAGTAGTACTTAACAGTAATAGAATCTGTGCCAAATAAAATGACAGGGAAAGGCTGTGCCTGTTGGCAGATTTTTTTCTTTTGTTTTAAAGGAAATGTCAGTAGTTGAGCTTAATTGCCTTGTAAACATTGTCGTCTGTAAACTAATGCTGGGTAAGTTCTAAGAGCACACTTACTTAGTTTCGTTTTTCCCAATGGGAGGACAATCTTGAGTTTTATGACTTTTTGCTTGTTTTTAATGTGTATTAAAAAAAAAAAACAGCTCCTGTTCAAAAACCTGATTGTCTATGCATATTTTCAGTTTTGTAAACTGAACCACATTAGGATTCGAGTCCCTGGGTGCTATTTTTACTTATGTTTGCTTACCTAGGTAGCTGTGTTAAGGAGGACTGCATTTTCTTTATTTTTTGTGATCCCTATGGTCTCAAATGAGAATTCTGTGATGTGTATTGTAGGTCTTCAGTTCGGGCCTTTTGGTTTCACCTACCAATTTCTGACTCAATTGTCACCATTTATGTTTGTGAATCATGGTCACTTATGTACTATTTCTTGAGTTCAACTAGTTGCTCTCAAAAATCTTAGGGATTTTTTTCCTGCTGTTGGAGGTCTTTTTCCTTTATACTTTTAATAATTCAATGTTTCCCTTTTCACGTACAAGTCTTAAGCTATTAAAACTTGGTGAAAATTGGAAATAGATCATCTGAAATCATTGGGGGCCTCTGATAGAGCATCTGGGAACCTAGATGTTTAAAGATTCATTTTTGTAGTTATGTTTACAATTAACTCTTTAACTGCTCTGTTTCAGTTACTGTTTCTGAAGTCACTTGTGACATTTAAGGAAAAAAGGGCTTGATTTTCACATCTTACAGGAAGACCTATACTGGAACAGTCTTAGGGACTGGGTTTTTTTTTCATATTAGAACTTCAAATCATACCTTAATAAAACTTCATTATTCTCTGCTCTACATTAGCTGTTTTTAGTCTTTAGCTTGAGAAGGGCATTTATTCCATATGCGGACATAACTTGTTGGAATATTTGGGGTAGGACCCTTTGGTTTTACAGCTGTACCACTAAGAGGCCTGGTCTCATCTGTGACTGCTTTTAAAATCTGTGTTTAAGAAAGATAACCAGGCAGAATCTAGTTGTGTTTTGTAGGAGGTTAGTACATCTTTGGTGTATAGAACCTATTTAGCTTCTATTATTATTTGAAAAATAAAATTGTTTTTAATTTCTTATTTTAGAAAATGAAAGTTTATGAAATGCATATCTATGCATCTTGGGGCAAGAGGTGGGCAGGGAGAAAAGTCTCATTTCTTCTCCTTTAACCTGATGGGCCTTCTGGGGACGCTGAGTGACTCTTGACTGTCTCAAGGTACTTTCTGCTTAGATTCTAACCTTGGGATGCAGAAACCTGCCCCTTGCTCCTTGGTGCTTCATGAGCAGAGGATCACAGGGTCAGTGTTGACAGTGTACTATTTTAATTTCTTGCGAGGAGCTTCTGGATGTCTTTGCTGTACTCCTTGAATTTGTTAAGGTAATTTTTTTTTTATGCCCATTATGATGATGGCTGCTTCATAGCATCCTGGGAGATTCATTTCACTTTTAATTGAGAACCTTTTGCAGAGAATGCCATTAGGATCATTGTCAGACAACCCCCTGGACGTGTCTCCATTTTGCTGTTTAGTAGATGTTTGCTGTGGGATCTCTCAACTGTGCTGTTCCCAGGAATTTTGAGTGTTTGTAGTTATGGTCATTTGCACTTGGCCTCAAATCCACCCACAGGCAATGTTGGTTATCAGTGAGATGCCACTGTTAAGATCGTGAGTGCATCCATAATATCTTTCTCTTATTTGCTAGGCAGAAGATGGTGTTAGTGATTGCGAGCTGCTGGCTGGCACCCTTGCAGAGCAGGAGTAAGTGAGTGCTGTTCAGCTTTCCGGTCCTGTGAGTCTGATGCCTTTCCTCCATGTTTTGGCATCACTGCCAAACACATGCATTGAAATCCTTCATGATCATCAGTTTGTCAGATGATTATATTGTTGCAAAGAGTCTGTCCAGGTCCTTGTATCTTTTTTTTTTGTCACTTTAGTGTATGTCCATTGTGATGGGGACAGAGGCATTGATGATGTTGAAAGAAGGCATAATATGTATCAAGGCAAGACTAGCGATTTTAGGTTTAGTGAAGCATTATAAACTCCTCAAAGGGAAAGCTTTTCCAGAGTGCCCATGCCATCAGCCCAGTGCTGCATGAGCTGTTGTTCCACAGATGAACTTGGGCCCAGTCCTGTGGTGCCACATGTGTTTTCAACAGTTTACTCATTTTTCTTGTGGATTTCTTCATAGTGTGGTTTGCTGTTGCCGTCTGCCACACCTATGTTACAGGGTAAAAGGAAGTTTTCCATTTGCTTGCACAGTGCATCCCAGAAGTATGAGCCCATGAAATGCAACAAACCAATGAGGCTTGGTTGGCAAAGAGTGGGCAATCTCTAGAGCACCTTTTCTGCTGTCCTTCTCTCCATGGGAGTGAGTACTGCAGCCCTGGGCAGGACGGTCTGCATGGCCAAGGGACAGGCAGAGAACCCTGTGGAAATTCGGAAGCCCCACCTGTTTGCCTTGACCTGTGGAACTGGGATACTTCCGCCATCATCAGACTTAAGTTGTGTGGCCTGCAACAGAGAAGGGTGACTCGGAGCCATCTGACCTGGTCTATTCATGAATAGTCGTTAAGCTTTACGACTGTGACCAAAAGACAGACCTTTCGCACATCTTCCTGTATCTTCATCTACCTTGTTTGCTGTTGTTGAGTGAGGCCCTTACATTTGCTGTATTGTTTAAGTCCTTCACTTTTAAAATCAGTGTCATGGCCAGAAATGCTCTGTGTACTAAAGAACACTTCACTGTTAGAGTCCTCGAGGTCATAATTTATTTTGTCGGGAGGTACGTGTGGGCTACGTATGTGGCTGACAGTGGTGGTCAAAACATCATCCCTTAATTTGGTGAACATTTAGATTCTACCCCACAGGGCATAGCCGGGCACTTTCTCCCTTCATAGGAAAGTACTTTTGTAAATTTCCACTGTAGTTGATACCACGAGGAGGCTAGCTTTGCATATGTGATTTCTTTTCTGGTTTCCTTGTGAAATGTTGTCTTTCACTTGGCTACTAGTTAGGGGTAGTCTGCTAGGAGATTTCACATCTAACAAATCCAAGGTAAGAAGGACTGTAATAGGTGGACAGACTACTTTCCCCCAGAGTGGGTGGATGAATTCTTACTGGGAGAGAATCTCCAAAGCCCCAACAGTTTATTGTGAGCTGAATTTAATTCCAACATTTGTAGGCACAAGAAAAACATTTACCAGTGAAATAAAATTGTTGGGAAAATGATTTTTATTAAGAAAACCTGATTCCTAAGCATGGAAATCAAAACCTTTAACTTTAGTTAGTTAAGTTATGGGCTTTGGGGTCAACCATTATGATTTTGATAATTATCATAAATGTCAAACAGCAAATGATTGAGTTATAGATTTTTATTTATCCCGTGAAATAATAATAGATATTTTTACTACATCATTAATTGATTTTGCATTAGAGTGATCATTCGATTGACATGAATCTTTCTCACAGTAAATTTATACAATACTGAAACCATTAAGCCTTCCGTGGTGTTTGACTACTCGCCCTCTCCCACCTTAGTGTTGATTCAGGGTTTTTATGGTGTATGATAAATGAGCTGTTTACTAATTTCTTGTTGAAGTGAAATAGAAATTTGGATTATTGGAATTTATTATTTGGGGGCATCTGGCTCATCCTTGTTTTTGTTTGTTAAACAGGAAAAGGACCAGCGCAGCCTAGACATAAACACTGCCAAATGCATGTTGGGACTGTTATTAGGAAAAATCTGGCCCCTTTTTCCAGTTTTTCACCAATTCTTAGAGGTACCAAATTGTTATTTTATGGAATGTATGTTTGCTTGCTTAGAACTACCAAGTATAATGTAACAATTTTATGTAAATTTCTGTTTGTTGTGCTTTTCTGCCCATAGGAATAATGGTGACGTCATTGCTGTTTTCCCCGTGTTTGCATTTACTGTTTTGCTGCATAACCCCTGTACGAACACGTCAGACACAGCTGCAGCTCTGTCCCTTCCTTTCTCGTCCCCACTTTAAAAGCTTGACTTTGGTTTAGACTTCCTACTCTCTCTAACAGTAGTAAAACAGAATTTACTTTGTTTTGTGGCTGTAGGTGAATTTCCACTTTTATTAAGCAAAAGTTAAAAAACAGCCATCTGCCTTCTTACTAAAATTAGTTTCTAATGTATCCTTATGTACTCTTATCTCCAAGTGACTTGGGGACCTAGATCAATCTAAGTGTTAGGCACCTGACAGTATCTCCTTCAGTTTAAATTTTCTTTGTATTTGTATTAGGAATAATCCAGCACTTTACGCCATCATTGTTGTTTGTTTGCTTTAAGTATTAATGATCAAACCTTTGGGCCGCTGGTTATGAGGAGCTGGTTCTGATGCGCTGTGATGCTGGGGGCCTGAAAGCGTGTGAGCTCTAAGTTTGAGTTACTTGGGTTGTCATGTCTGGCATCCTTCTTGCCCTCCAGCCCCAAAGCCCTTAAAAAATGCCCTTTGCTTGAAGGGATAAGGGTGTCGGGTCTTTGAGAAAATCCTGGGCCTTAGCCCGACTCCAGCTTCACTCTTGAAATAGTCTTTCTTCCAACTTACTTTATGTAATGGTCCAGAAAAACTTCCAACTGATATGTGAATCTTTGAGGACTGCTATTAAAAATTACTTGTAACATTCCTAACTGGAACTCCTGAAGAGAGATATAAAAACTAGTTTTCATAAAAGAAATATTTGTTTACATGACAATCCATATCTACACGTGATCTGTTGTGATTTCTCTGACAACCCCATGAAATGTTAGCTTTATTTGGAAAATAAGTAGAAATAAGTTCTTGTTCTCAGAGAGTTTAGCAGAATTTGAGCCCGAGTGTCATGGATTCTTGAGCTGAAAGACCTTGCCAAAAGCAAATTTTACTACACAATTCCAGAAGCATCATCAACTGTTTCAATGACTGGTTTTTGCTTTTAGTTGCTTAGAAAGTTAAACGTGTAGTTTGTGCTTTGTTCTCTCTTTATATCGGTTTGCATTTTTCTTTTAAAAGGGCACAGTAATCCTTTCATTTGGGCTTTTCTTATGTTTGCATCCTTAAAACCGCTGGCTCAACTCTTTGCTTTTTAGGTACTTGTATTATTTTCCAATGTTCCTGATTTTAGTGGTTAGGATTTAAAATTGGTGGATCTAGGTTTTATTTTTAAATCTTTATACAGGAATACTGTATTTTAAAATATACACTTGGCATATTTCTTGTCTAAGAGAAATACAAAAAATACCTCATGGCACTTCTGATTTCTTTTATGTTCCAATTCAAATTCTGAATTATTAGAACAGTGCTTTTCGTCAGTGGCCAGAACAGCTGGTTCAGAGAGTGCTTACGGCACTTAGGAGGTTCTCGTCGTGTCACCCACTGCTGCACGTACCCTCAGCTGACGACGGACAGTGAGCGTGCTGATCGTTTCAGGGACGGTTAATGGGAGCTGCTCTTCATTAGCACTTACTTTGAGCCAAGCACTGAATGAAGTGCTTTGGATAAATTATGTGAATTCTCTCTTTGAATCCTTGCAGCATCTCTATGAAGAAGGTATTCTCCCCATTTTATATAAAAGGGCTTTTGCAGTCTAGAAATTTCACTTCCAGGGATATAAAATTGTTTTCCTTTTATGTGCGTGTCATTTTGTGTTGAGCCCCTATAATATTTTTGTAATGAAAATTGTCATCGTAAGTTCTACTCTTGCTCTCCCTCACCCTTCTCCTAGATTGGTGCTTAACACCCCTCAAATGGAAAGAGTCAACCTTCATGAACTTTCTCAAGTTGATTCATGCAGCAGTTGAAACCATACCGTTTGTTGATCATGTCAGTAATTCATATTACTTTTCCCTCCATCAGCAATCAAAATATAAAGTTATTAACAAAGACCAGTGGTGCAATGTGCTAGAATTTAGCAGAACAATTAATCTTGACCTCAGCAACTACGATGAAGACGGAGCATGTAAGTACTGGTCCTGGGTGTTCGCTCACTCTTCCCCTCGCTGTACATTTTGCACAGCTTCCTCCTGTGAGAAGCCTCACAGCCCTGTTGTTCTCTCTCTCTCTCTCTTTCTCTCCAGGGCCGGTTTTGTTGGATGAGTTTGTGGAGTGGTATAAAGACAAACAGATGTCCTAGGACTTTATGCATAGCAGCGAGAGAGTCACTGTTACCACAGTTATGTCAACCATTAGCCATAAATTGCTGTTTGTATCCAAGCGCATGCTGCTTTTCTTGCACTGTCTCCCTTTTGCAGGGACGTTTTGGTGTTTGCGATTGAATGGGCCGGCTCTGCCTCCTGTGTAGCATTGTTCTCTTGGAAGGCTGCTTTGCAGTTTGTATTTACACTACAGATTGGTGAATTTGCCAACGTCCTCACTGTGATTATGTGTATATTGCTGTTTAAATTTTGTATAT
This sequence comes from Equus quagga, assembly GCF_021613505.1. Taxonomy (NCBI): domain Eukaryota; kingdom Metazoa; phylum Chordata; class Mammalia; order Perissodactyla; family Equidae; genus Equus; species Equus quagga. The sequence continues at coordinate 2,443,710 of NW_025796728.1, read as the reverse complement.
GTGTATAAAAAGAAAAAGCTTCACCTAGAGATTATTTCTGCAAAAATGTATTGTAAAAATAATTTTTGTGGCATATTTCTAGTCCCTTTTTTCAAATGAACCAATTATGCTTTATTTGGTCTCAAATGTAGCATTTCAGAAAACAAGACAACTGTTACCATAAGCAAATGTTGCCAGAATTTACCTTATTGTTTAAGAGGCCAACTTGTGGAAGGGGGTGGGGTCTTAACTTTTCAGAGGCATATGCCAAATATAATTTGGTCTACTTAAATGTTAGCATTTTTAAATGAGGAAAGTTATAATTACTTGAACTTATAGACATGTACCATGCCACAAATCATTTCCACCATGCAGGGTATAGGTTTTTATTTTCTAATGTTAACGCTGTAGTAGTTTGAATATAGGTACAAATGAACAAAGTAAAATTGCACCTTTTTTAAAATGAGTTTTAAACTCTTATAAACTTTCTTTAGTGTTTTTTTTTCTTTTGCATTCTTCTAGTCAGTGTTTGGTCTGCTGATGCTTTCTCCGCCATTCTAAGTAAAATTTATTTTGCCTCCTCTCTGAAAACCTAATGGTTTGCTGGCAATTTATAACTGCAGAGCACTTTTAGTTGTGGCTTGAATTTTGAGTTAAGCTTTCATGGTGTCTAGTTTTCTAGTTTTTTGGAAAAAGAACTATACTATAAATGAGAGGTGTTTTGTTTTGTTTTGTTTTCCTTTTTTGTTTCTTTCACGCTAGGCTTTTCCTGGCAGCATGTCCACTGCAGGCAGTGGACACAAAACCACCAGCAGCGAGCTAACTCTGTTACATGCTAGGACCTTTCCTGGAGGGCCGCTCGTCATCACCTGAGTAATTTGTACAGAAAGGTGATAGCCATTATTTATGTGGATGAGGAAGCGAGAGTAAGCAAGATGGTATTTTTAGGTTTGTATTTTATGTCTTTTTTTTTTTTTTCCTTGCCTTACCCTTCTTGAGGAAATGTATAGATAACATGTTTTCCCCTCAACTATCTGGTGCTATTGAATGACTAATTTAGTCCCTAAAGTTTTGTGAAAACACAAAAGTCTAATGATTTAAACCAAGTAAAAAAGTTAATGGTGCATTTGAACAAGTGAATGCTATAGTTGTCAGCAAGATTCATGATTGAACATAGAATGATTGGAAGAGGTTTGGATTATTTCAAAATATGGCCAAAAAAAACTTTTGGATTAAATGTGAACCTTTAAAAGGCATGAAATGAGTAAAGCACACAGACAATGCTACTCGTGACCACTATTTCACAGTTTCTTTGCTAACAGTGTTCAGATTTTCTTTATTTTTTCCCCTAACTGAACCACCAAAGACAGAAATTTCCTATGTATATACAGTGTGTGTGCATATACAAAATCATGATATGGTAGAATGAAATTACTTCCTTTTTCTACTAAATAGAAAAGTTTGGTTTGCTGTGAAATAAATCAGAAGTTTGAAAAACTCTGTAGTAATTAAGCATACTTAATCATTCCTTCTTTAGGAATTGTAGGCTCACTTCCACCTTACACATTCATACCAGTTTGCACAAATCAATATCTGAAAAGAATAGAAGATGTTGATGGCAAGCACAGCACTTGAGACCGATGTGTTGAAAGGGGTTCCGTTCCGACAGATGCCTGTGGCTTCCAAGGGCGATTGGCCATAGGCAGGTTCAAATCTGTGGAGAACTTGATTCGTTTTCAGAAGTATCCCATAAAGTTAAAGAATCACACTTTAAAGGCAACAGTTCCTAAATTTGATCTATAGTTTTGTTGAAAGCAAATATAAATCATAGTGAAATTATTTTAAAAGTTATTGTTAGAAACTGGAGAATGTTTTAACCACTAAGCACAGTGCATCCTAAAATAAAAGGATTGTTACGGGGGTACTGCTGCGTTTCATCTGCAGTGACCGTTTCTATCATGGGAGGACAATCCGAGTAAAACTAGTTTATGATGCACAATATGAAAGTAAGGGTTCCAAAGGGATAAATGTGCATGTTTGGAAAACTCCAAATAATCTTTCAACTCTCTTGAAAAATAAACCTCTGTGGCTGCAGAGTGCTTGCCCTTGGTTTTCTTGATTTTATGCATTTATTTTTAAGAGGAGAAAAAAGGGGTCAGACAGAGTAATAAGATACTTTTTCTTAAAAAAATTCCTAAGTTACCTACAACTGAGTGATCATTAAGCACTGGTTTACTGGCTACTGTTAAAGAAATTAGGGTGCCTTCCTCTGGTTTTTATTACCTGAGTCTACACCCCCTCTCTCTTTCCCTTGTGTTTTGAACTCACATTGCAATACTCTGTCATATTGGAATACAACTTTTGATGTTTACTGCTTTGGTAGGTCAGAAATTTCATTATTTGATTTGCCATAAACACCCACTGTAATGTTACGTGCAGCTTTTTTGAAGCATGAACTCTGAATTAAGTTTTTATAAATCTGACTAGATAAACCCCTAGATTCTGGTTTAACAACAGATTTCTGTTGCCTCTCAGTATCCGTTTTAACAGTGCTTTTGAAGTTTATACAGAAAGCTTTAAAAGTTAGTTTGTGCCCTTGGTTTTTATTCTTACAACTGCTAAAATACCTCTGTAAGCCTTATCTTTTACTCTTTCATATGTTGTATAATAAATGTATAGAATTCATTGACCAACTAAAATGTTGGGTGTCTGTAAATGAGATCAAAACGTGGGTTGCTTTTTTTCATAAAATAATTTCTCTTGGAGGTTACTGTTAAATGAACAGCAGCTAACCTGTAACTGTGAATGCTTCGTGTCGTCAGTATTTGCATTACATTCATAAACGTGTGCAAGTCCTGTGACTCCCAGCTTAACTAAAATACTGTTATGCCACCTAACTTGAGTACAGCAAACTGGTTTTAGGTTTTAATGGAATTGATGTAAAATGATATCCCATAAATAAAAAGTATTTGTGTTTGGTTTCAGAACTGATTTGTGAATTCATTCTTCTCTTCTCTGGCTTTTTCTTTGACAACCACTTAAAGTGGCTCCAAAGCTACAGAGCAACATGCAGGAACAGTGTAAGGAACACCCATATGCCTGTCACCTAGGTTCTCCAGTTGTTAATGTTTTGCCATGTTTTCTGTGCCCCTCAGAGTGTGTGTGTGTGTGTACTTTTCTCTGTAGATAGGTAGACTTTTTTCTGAACCATCTGAGAGTAAATTACATTATGATACTTCGCACCTAATCTTTTGAAACAAGGACATTCTTAAAACCACAATACTGTGTGATCACACTCAAGAGGTTTAAAATTGATCTAATACTATTACCTAATATGGGGCCAGATTAAAATCTCCCCATTTGTACCAATAATGTCCTTGATAGCTATTTTATTTTTAATCCAGGGACAAGCATAGCATTTAGTCATCGTGCTACTTTTGTCTCTTTTAATCCAGAACATTTCCAGATACAGTATTTTAATGATTAAAGACAGTACAAACACTCCTCAACAAAAAAAAGAAAATTAAAAATTTACTATCCTATGTTAATATATTTCTAAACATTGAGCTAATAATTGAGTACTTACTGTGTACCTGGATCCAGGCAGAAATGACCATTTTTACTACCTCCAGGGCTGCCCCCAGTTAGTCCGTAGGTGTGTGTGAGCCCTGGTTACCACGGTCTGAAATGGTCCTTCATAGATGTCAGCTCCCTGATGGCAGGACCGCTGGTGGACAAGTGGATGCCCAGGTAGCATACATGGACGGAAGCAAGAGACAGAGTTCCCGTTTGGCAAAGAATTGTCAAGACCTGAGAAACCTCATGTAAAGATCAGAGAATCCAGGAAAGACTGATACCAACTTAAAGATTTTTAGAAGCTTGAAAGCAGGAAAGGAGGTAAAAAAAACAGAATCCAGGTGCACATTGTTTAAATTGGTGATATAGGTGGTTCTTTCAACTATAATTTGGGCCAAAAGCTGAGGATCAAACCCAGAGAATCTCTGGTCTTCCAGACACCCACAAAGATTGGGAATGGATGGTGGGTGGAGATAAAGGAAAAAGCTGGGGCCAGCCCGTGGCTAAGTGGTTAAGTTTGCGTGCTCTGCTTCGGCACCCAGGGTTTTGCTGATTCAGATCCTGGGCATGGACATGGCACCACTCATCAGGCCACGCTGAGGTGGCATCCCACATGCCACAACTAGAAGGACCCACAACTAAAAATATAAAACTATGTACTGGAGGGATTTGGGGAGAAGAAGAAGAAGGAAAAAAAAGATTGGCAATAGATGTTAGCTCAGGTGCCAATCTTTAAAAAAGGAAAAAGCTTAATCCTAAATTGACAGAAAGGAGTGGGAGGTGACAAACCTTAGGACAGGGAATTCTTAACCCGGGCTATGCCAAACAGAAAGTCATGAGGCACATTATCCAGTAGAAGAAAACAGGAATGTGAGATGTATTCTCCAGGCAGGACTTGTAGTCCACATAAAAATTCACAGGAATTAAAAGTTCTCCAGCAATGTAATTGGAACAAGATAGACTGGAGAGAGGTCAAGTCACTAACACCTGCTCTGGACAATGCAGCTGACATCCCCAAGGGGACAACAAGAAAGATTGCTCCAAAGGAAAGGCATTTTTTTTTTTTTTTTATTAATGTTATGATGGATTACAAGCTTGTGAAATTTCAGTTGTACATTTTTGTTAGTCATGTTGTGGGTACACCACTTCCCCCTCCGTACCCTCCCCCCACCCCCCCTTTTCCCTGGTAACCACCGATCAGATCTCCTTCTCAATATACTAATTTCCACCTATGAGTGGGGTCATATAGAGTTCGTCCAAAGGAAAGGCATTTTTAAAGATAGCTTTTTGAAATAATGGGATGAAGAGGAAAGTGAACTAAAAAGTGAAAAACATTACCCGCAGAGAAAAATGGAAGATCATTGGGTCAGCCCCAGGGCTAAAGAAGTGAGGAGGGAGGGGCCTGCCCTGTGGCCTAGTGGTTAAGTTCAGCGTTCTCTGCTTTGGCAGTCTGGGTTCAGTTCCCAGGAGTGGACCTACACCACTCGTCAGCAGCCCTGCTATGGCAGTGACTCACAAACAAAATAGAAGAAGACTGGCACAGATGTTAACTCAGCAAATCTTCCTCAGCAAGCAAAAAAAGTGAGGAGGAAAATTAGCTACTTCTGGAGAGCAACTTTTCTGGATTTGTTTGAACCTACAGGAAGGCAGGGCATTTTTTCCGTGGTGCTATAACGTGTGTGACATCATACTGAAATGAGTCATTTGAACGTTGTCCTCAGATCCTGGTGTGATGAACAACTTTTAGGCAGAAGGTGAGAGAAAAGCTTTTATGATTCCTTTAGAAAAGAATTGCCTTTGGAGCTTCGTTATAGCTAGAAAAGAAAAAAACTATCACGTGAGGAAATAATACATCGAACTTTGTGACCCTGTCTGCTTAGCTAAGCTTGTAGGGCAGAAGACATTCCCGGATAGGGCCCGCTCACCACTTCTTTTGGCACATTCAGCAGAAAATCATTTGGCGTTTCTCTCTCTGGAATTTGTTCTTAACATTTATGTTCAGTTGCCTGAACAAAATAAAATCATCCCGTGTACAGAAGTACCTGCTTAGAAATCATGGTGAGTAAGTAGGTTATGCTGAGAATAATAATTGGAAACTGAAAAACAAAAATCGACCATAGTAATTAAATGGAAATTTTTAAAAACATCATTTGAAATGTAAATCTCTTCTGAAGAAATGTATTCAGTCCTTTGAAAGAGATTCCTTTGCAATCACTCTCTGAAGAGTGTGGATTGTGAAGAACCCTGGCAAGGAGAAAGTAAGCTGAAGAGGGTTTGTTTCTTCCTCTGACACTTTCCAGTAGCAACGTCTCAGAAATGCCTAAATTTGAATATCTGAAATTCAAACTAGTGTTCTCTAGAAATCTTAGGATAAATGTGTGATGATAAAGGGAGCTGCAGCTGTACTCATTACCAGTGAACTAAGTCACCAAAAAGTTTTGAGCCAACTTTCAATAGTCTGCTGAAAGCCACTGCATTTTGTCTCAACTTGCTGCTTATTTATTTTGGCTTCATCGCTTGTAGTAGCTCCTACATACTCCATCTTGAGGACTGGACTTGGACAAAAGTTGTGATCCTGTCACAGATATTCCCAAAATCGTTGAATAAAATCATAGGTGCCTTTTAGCGACTACTTTGCATGTCGCAAAGTGCTCATAAATCCTTCAAGTCTTTATTCCTCGTACATCTAGGTTGATTTTCAGATTCTCAGTATAATCATTGTGTCAACAAACTTTAATTGTATGTTAGGCAGAATTCCTGTGTGAAATTGGAAACACAAGCATTAAAATTTATAAGTGTGTGGAGAGAGGGGACTGGGGTAAATAGAAAATCAACAGACTGAAGAATTAGCAAGGACCTCTGGATGGAAGGTCTTATGCCCATTGGGTATAAGTGGCATCAACTGCTTATAAATAGTAGACCAGAAAGACACCGACTCAGTTGGAGCTGGGAGTTCCTTTTGGAGAGTACAACATTATAGGGGGAAGGGGGGTTCAGCACAGGACTCTCCTTAGGGCGGTCTGCAGTGTACACAAACATGGCAATAGAGGCAGCAGAGGAGTTAGGCTTCTCAGGACAGAAGAGTTGGTGGTTGTCAGCAAGAAATAGCAACATAATTGATGAAAAGATGCCACCAGAAGAAATATTCTTGATGATGAAGGATATGGAATGTACTGAGGCAGCTACGTAGAGCAGGAGATGGTAATGCATGTTCCCTGGTGGAGGAGATGCTTTTCACATCCCTTAAGTTCACTATGAGGATGTCCAACCATAGTTGAAAACCCCCACACAGTGTGAGGATTCTACCAGGCCTGAAATACACCATTTACCTCCTCACAAGGGATTTAACTCTGCCGTCCTCTGGAGACTGGCCATAAGCCTGCCCGCTCACCACACGGAAGTAACTGGTGCAGAACACCCCAGCACGTTCCCCGAAGGATGGGGGATCGGAAGGTCAGTTTTCCAGGAGCATCCCTCCCCAGGCCCAGCCTCCCCTCCTTTTCTAGAGGGGAGGAGATACCCATGGGAAGAAGATGCCAAGATTCTGGGAGGGGCCTGGGAAGCCCCATGCTGGGAGGTGAGAATGGTCAGAAAGTATGGACCAGAGATTTGGTGGAGGGGAACCTCAGGGGGAAGACAGGGAGCAAGCTGGGCTTGAGGTGTGGATGAGACTGGGAAGACAGGGCTGGGAGAGCAGGAAGCTCACCTGTAACAAATTGCAGAGACCCCAAGCTCATACTATGTTTGGATTGACGACAAATAAGAGGCATAAACTGCAAGAGAAGCAAAAAAATTCATCTGGGGTCTCAGAATTGCAATTCACGGAGCAAAGATTTCAGGTAGAAACTCAAAACGTGTCCTGCCAGGGAGTAAAGTCAGAGGCTTTTAAAGGTAAAGAAAGGAGGTTGTATTGCAAAGAATTTTAGTCAGAGTTGGAGGCAGAGAGCTGGTCTTGGCTAAACGTTGACTGACTATTGATTCTATCTTCAGAAAGTCCTCAGTCTTTGTGACCAGGATGTCCATTCTCCTGCTGACTTGTCAAACAATTGCTTGTAAAACAATTGCCATTTTGGCCCAGTCCAAAGGGTTGGCCCAGCTCAAGGTTCAAGACAGGAAAGCAGTTTCTCTGGGAAGGCAGCTCTGACTCCACTTAAAATGGCTCCACTATTGTTAGTTTTGATGGGCTCAAATCTCCCGGGGAGGCATTGGCTGCCAGCCTTCAGTTCAGTCACGGGGAGAGTGCAGGCTAGCGGAGACCCCGTGCACTCTCCTCTTCATCAGAATTGACGCAGTTTTCCCACAGCCTCTGTTTTTCTGGGCAGTTGGATTGTCAAAATGTTTGCTACTAAGCAGTTGCATTGCTTAGGTCTCCCCCTGTCCCTACCCCATCCCCTGCCCCAACCCCAAAATAGCAGGGTTATGTTTTTAATCCTGCTAAAAGAATAGGTTGCTAAAAGGCACCTGCAACCATCTGCCTCTTGCGCCAGCATGGAAATTTGAAGATAAGAGAGCAGACTTTTGTGGGTCTTTTAGGCGGAGTACTTTTTGAATTCTGACCGTTATGAGATGACAGACTCAGGATACTGAACAAGAAAAAAATTAGACTTTTTATCTTTCTGGTTCAACACGGTCATATTCATGACTTTAGCACTGATGTCACGTGCGCATGCACACATGTTGTTTTGAGAGTTGGTTGCCAGCAAAACGTAATGGATTTGAGGGATGTAGTCAGAAAGGCCAGCTGGCGGCTTACTGACACCATTTAGCTCCTTTCAGAAGAGAAGGCGGCCAGCCAGGCAATGTGCTTACCCTGGTCTTGAACACCTTTTGACAATCTTGGGAAGTGTGTGGAGGAAACTGAGCTTCAGAGCATTCAAATAACCTTGTAAGTCACATAGCTGGAAGGGGGGACTGAGGTTCACACTCGGCTCGATGTCTCCACCCCAGCAATTTGCTGAGGAGGCCACATGGTGTAGAGAAAAGTTTGCCAAGAGTAGGAGAGTGAGGCAAGTCAGCTGTCTGTGTGCTGCTTGGTTCTCTGATGGACTTACTGCCCGTCTCCTGCTAATTCATAGAGAGTTTGTGAGAAACACAGCTCAGGGATTGGCCAGTTTTTCAGAAGTGGGAATGTTTAGAGATTGCTTGAGCTTCAGCCCAGGAACTGAGCTCACTGGAGAGAGGCGATGGCTGATTGGCCACCTCTCTCAAGTGTGGGGCTCCCGCAGGTTAAGGGCTCAGTCCACAGACTACCCCCCCCATGCCAATCACAAGTCCAGGTTGTCACCTGTGCTTCTCACCAACTGGCTGTAAGTTAGAGGTTCTCACATTCCTTCCTCAAGTTTGATTAATTTGCTGGAATGGCTCATAGAACTCATAGAAACATTTATTTACGTTTATCAGTTTGTTATAAAAGGATATGACTCAGGAACAGCCAGATGAAAGAGATGCACAGGGCAAGGTATGTGGGAAGGGGCACGGAGCTTCCATGCTCCCTGAGGGTGCCACTCTCCCCAAATCTCCATGTGTTCACCTACCTGGAAGCTCTCTGAACCCCATCCGTTGGGGTTTTTATGGCGGCTTCATTACATAGGCATGCTTGATGACATCATTGGCCATTGGCGATTGAGCTCAATCTCTAGCCCCTCTATGGGGGTGGAGGGTGGGGTGTGGAATGGAATGTTCCAACCTTCTAATCACATGGTTGGTTCTCCTGGCAATCAGCCCCCATCCTTGAGTGACCTAGGGGTTTTCCAAAAGTCACCTCATTAATATAAGAAAAGACACCTTAATCACTCTCATCAGTTAGGATATTCCAAGAGTTTTAGGAGCTCTGTGCCGGGAACAGGATGAAAAATCACAACATCGCACATAAGTACTTGATACATAGCTGTCATTGATCAACTGGGACAAGTTTAAAACCAGTTCTAGTGGTTACCTGTTACCATGGCCAGTGAATAGTCAGATTTACCCCTCCCCCCCTTTTCTTGAATTTGGAGTATAAGAACTTTTCATTCTCAAAGGGGAGAGAGGAGATGATGGATGGAATGAAGGACTGAAGGAAACAGGAGGAAGGACTCCAAAGCACAGCTGGAGGGGCCAGTTTTCCTCTGTGATAAGCAGAAGGCAGGAGATGTTTGTCAACGGATAGGAGGTAGTTGAGAGTCCTCACCCCACGGCCTTGATTTTCTCAGGGACTGATTCGAAGATTTCTGCTGAGAGGGAGAAAGGAGAAGTAGGAGGTTCAAGGAGAGAGATGGAAGTTTGGAAGAGCCCCTGAAGGGAGTGAGAAAAGATGACTAAGGAATAGGTCTTGGGGCCGGCCCAGTGGCGCAGCAGTTAAGTTTGCACATTCTGCTTAGGTGGCCTGGGGTTCGCCAGTTCGGATCCCGGGTACGGACGTGACACCGCTTGGCAAACCATGCTGTGGCAGGCGTCCCATGTATTAAGTAGAGGAAGATGGGCATGGATGTTAGCTCAGGACCAATCTTCCTCAGCAAAAAGAAGACGATTGGCAGCAGATGTTAGCTCAGGGCTAATCTTCCTCAAAAAAAAAAAAAAAAAAAGAATAGGTCTCATTGCCCTAAGATAAATAAAAGGTAAAAATAAGACTAGGCTGTGTAACTGTGGCACAGCAAGAAGTTATGGATCGCAGACGTCGCCATTAGATCCAGGTGATATGGCTGACAGCCGACAGCCTAAATGGGTGTAAAAGATAGCAGGATTTGGGCTCTGGGCTCCTCTGACCTGGGAGAGTCCTCTCTCTTTGCAGACTGCTGAGACCATCCACCTCTGGGTGTATCTTCTGAAAAATAAAGGAGATTCAGTGAAGCCATGTCCGCTGGCTTTAACAATCATGTATCCTTGAATGCTTGCATATACTTTGCATTGTTTTCTAGATAAAAGGATGGTAAAACAAAGTGGAGTTGCCATTCTTATCAGTCTTCAAATGTAGACCAGCCCTGTGGTCAGCCTGTCCTGTGGAATGGTCAACAGAATTGGGCAGAATGACCTCGTGTAAGAAGGTATCAAGGAAAGACAGGCAAGCATGAGAACACTCCTAAATTACTGGAGTGGTATAATCCATCCAGAGGCTTTCTGTGGCTTTTAAGCTGCAAGCATAATGAAAGATGGGCGTCTGTGGCATTATTCTGGGGTGTTAGAGGGTATCACCTGCTGGGTTAAAAAGAAAAAGTGGGACAGGACAAGGGGCAAGCTGTGTCTCAGAATTACAATACCAGGAATACCAGACTACTCCTTACTAATTTGGAACAAACATAGAAGAGGTGAAAATCTTCCAAGGTTATAGTTAAGCCCTTAGCAGGGAGAAGGATGCTAAGGTGGAAGGACAGTTTATGACCACTTAGGTTAAGAGTACTCACCCAGTGGTGCTCCAGTTTCCTCCTGTGGGCCATCCTTAGGCCTGGATCCCTGCCTGGCATATAGGAGATCCTGAAGGATGTTCTGGAGGGTGGAAGTGTAGGAGACTGAGAGTCTAACTAGGTAGGAGACAAGCCGTCCTTCGGGGAGCAATCTAGAAATACAACTGATGGTGAGTGAAACTGAAGAGCGGGTCTGGTGGCCTTACCCCAGGACTATAACATCATCATAGGCATTGCCACACATTTAAGACGGAGAGAGGAGCTGGCCCCGTGGCCGAGTTGTTGGGTTCGTGCACTCCGCTTCGGTGACCCAGGGTTTCACTGGTTCGGATCCTGGGCGTGGACATGGCACTGCTCATCAAACCACGCTGGGGCAGCATCCCACATGCCACACTAGAAGGACCCACAACTAAGAATATACAACTGTGTACCGGGGGGCTTTGGGGAGAAAAAGGAAAAAAATAAAATCTTAAAAAAAAAAAGTAAAATAAAATAAAATAAAGAAGTTAACAACAGCAAAACCTTCCTACAAAACAAAATAAAGCAAAACTTCAAGCCTAGGTGGCTCCACCCATGAATTCTTCCAGATATTTAAGGACGAGATAACACTAACATATTGAATTTTGTTTTATCATGTCAGTGTAACCTAAGAACTTTAGGAGAAAGAATGTTGTAGGCCACTTTCTTTTATGACATAGGTGCAAAAATCTTAAACAAAATATCAAATTGAAATGAGTAAAAACTTAAAGATCATCAAATCGGGTTTATTCCAGGAATAAAAGTTTATTTTAACTTTTGGAAATCAATCAGTGCAATCTACTGTATTTATAAAATAAAGAAAAAAATAATCTCAATAGAGACCAAAAAAAAATTTCATGCAATTGGGCAGCTGAGATTCATTAATTAAGCATCTGGTGATTCATACAGTTAATCATCTGAGAAATGCAAATCAGAATCCCATTCTGGCTAAAATTAAAAGTAAAATGACTGACAATACCTGGTTTTGGTGAGGATGTGGAGCAACTGAAACTCTTATACGTGGCCAGCATGAGTATACCTTGGTACAAATACTGTGGAAAAGTGTTTGGCGTTATCTACAAAAGTTGAACATACACACACCCTGGGATTCATCATTTCCCCTCTAGGTATGTGGTCATTGGAAATGCTTACGTAAGTGTACCAAATGACCTAGAAATGAATGTTCACAGCTAACCACCCCTCCATGCGACAGCATAGGTGATTATTACAGTTCTAATATCAAATGAAAGAAGGAAGATGCAATTCTTTCTTTGTAATTCCATTTATATAAGGTTCAAAAATGGGAAAACTAATTCATAGGGTAGAAGTCAGGGCAGTGGTTCCCTCTGAGGAAGAGGGAAAGTCATCCTTTGGAGAGACAGTGGATGGTGGGGTGAAGTTCTAAGGTTCTGGGAGTGACTTTGTCTTAGGATGACGGTTGTATAGGTGTCTTCACTTTGTGATAACTCATGGAGCTGTACACTTAAAATCTGTGCTGGGAATACGTATTCTACTTCAATAAAATAATGTATATTATTAACATGATAGCATAGGAAATTGTCCATTTCACTGAAATTCTAAATCTTTGAATTGCTATACAAATACTGTCCAATAGTTCTTGTTCTGAAAGGCAGCAACAGTTCATCCTATGAATCCATGCAAGAGTCAGGCCAACGAGCACAGTGCAGAGCTTTAGATGTGGTATGTGGAGCAGCCGGATCCCTGGGCTGTCACACTGGAACTACGGAGGTGCCGGGGACCTCGAAGACCAGAGGATATTTAGGAAAATCTTTTGTGAAGCAGGGGCTTCAAAGAAGGCTCCGTTAACACATCCCTTGTGGGAACTCAGATGCTCGTCCTCCACTGACTGGTAGAGGACTCCTCATGGATCACGAGCAACTGGGACATGAATAGTTTGCCACCAAAATCATCAGAGCTAACATCTGCCGAGTGTTTTTTATGACCCAGGTCCTGTTCTCAGCTCTTTGCTGGCAATAACTTACTTAGTCCTCACTACAACCTTATTATTCTCACCACACAGGTGAAAATATCAGAGGCAGGTATAGCAGTTTCCTTAAGGTCATAGATAAGAAGTGAAGAGGCAAGATTTGAACCTGGGCCATCTGGCCACAGAGCACATGCTCAACTTCTATTCACACCGCTCCTCCTGGCTAATTAGCAGCTTTACAAACTGCTCGTGCATACATGCTCAGTAATGGTATGGAAGGAAGACAATTTTCTATGCACTGGAGGAATGTTCTTCCCGCCCAAAGAAAATATTATTTTTATCTCCACTAGCTGTGGTTAAAACTCATCTGTGTGAAAAGCTTTTGCTTTTCCACATGGCAGCTTTTCAACAGAAAACTTTTTGTGCTGTCTAGTCAAAGGGGAAAGTTGGAATTAGGGGAGGCTGCTGACCAACAAGAAGATTCCATGACAACTAGACATCTTGAGTTTGGCTGTGGCAGTGAGTAACTCTACTCATTTCTGGAAGCAGTAGGAGCACTCTCTTTACAAAGTCCTGTTCTGTTCAAGACCTTGTCCTGTTCAAACCCTAATTCCTTAGGAAGAAGGGAGATTATAGACTGCGTGTCATTTTGCAACATCAGACTTTTCTCAGTGGGAGTTGCTGATGAGCAACTGGGCCAACGTGGGAGCCAGCGACCCAGATTTTGGCACTTCTCCCCTCCTTTAAGCTATTAAGAACATGCTGCATTTCCAAAGTTTCAAATTTCTGCTTGGTCTGATCTCATCTTATCGCAAATGAAAGCTAGTTATTTCTTCAAATTAAGTTCTAAGCAACCGAATGGGAAATGTCCAAGGAATTCACTAACAGCTAAAATGTTACACATATCACTGTGACTCATTTCTTTCTGTAAATGTGTTTCTGGAAATGCTTGATTAAAGAAAGTGATTCAAGGGAAGACAAGTAGAACCCTGATGTGGCTCAGATGGTTCAGGGGTGCCGGGCTGTCTGGGAACTCTATGATTCCAACCCAGGTAACTGTTGGGTGTCAGCAGATGGCAAAGTGTTTGTTTGCTGGAATGAAATGCGACTGAGGCCAACATGAATTGTTGTAACTGATGCGATGTTTCTGCTTGTCCAGGCAGTGATCTCAACACGTGAGATCTGCTACGCATTGCTGATCTCACACACTTTAATTATATGAATCCTAATTTTAAGGATACTCTTAGACGCCAACTTGGTGCCACAAGCGACTCAAATGTTTTTAGTCATCGAATAGATAAAAAAGAGACACAGAAACGCCAAGTTTATAATGAGCCAGCACTTCCTGGCCTTCTAATTTCTGTTTCTTGGAGAGGAACCGATTTAAATTCTCTCAATGGGACAGATTTGGTTCTGTTGTTTTCATGTTATGTCCTCAAACTGCAGAGCAACCAACAACGCATGGGTTGGATTCTTTGCCTATTGCTCTGACTTAGTGATCAGTAAGAATTTTTGTCCTTTCATAATTTTAAAAGATTTTAATCAAAGGAGTGTATGAACATGGTTATGAATTATATAATTCAGAAAGGATTCTAATGAAAACCAAGTCATCTGTCCACTCATTCCCAGCTCAGTTCACTCCTTATCATGTTTTTATATCCAAGAGGTTTCTCTTGTTGGTTGATAGTTTGTTCTTCAGTTTATCTGTTTACTATGGAATCATTTTGTTCAGTTGGTTTATCACGGACTTTCTCTTTAATGTTTTAGGCCTTAACTAAATAAGTGATGATCTGCCAAAAAAAATCCACAAATTCACAACTTTTCTTGAACCTATCAGAGAGCTGAGGTTGCAGGTCAACCAACTAACTTGAAATCTAAGGACAGACAGGCACCTCCAAAGAGGAATGGGCTGGGAGCACTCGCTTGGTCAGGGCACACGCTGCTAGATGCGTACAAGCTGGTAAGAAGAATCCAGCTAAGATTTTTAATGAATTGCTGAAGGCAGAGTGTGGCTCGGGTAAGAATACAGAACCCCTTGGAGCTACAGGATGTGCACAGAGTGTGTACAGAATTGGCAGGTTCTTCACTGGGCCTGACCAGGGGCTCACAGGACACGCTGGGCAAAGGGCGAGAATGGTTTGTGTCATGGCCAAAGAACACTGAGCTGAGGGAGTCACCTCATTCATAGCAAGCCTGCTCTTTGTCTGGGAGATGTTACCTCATCCCTCAGGCTGCTCCCTGTCAACAAAACCCTGAGAAGTGGCCAGGGGAAGGGGTGAGAGCCTTGCATTCTTGGCACACCCAGTAAGAACCTGCAGGGACCCACACAGCAGATCGCCTCTCCTAACAAGGTCAAGAACCAGTCTCAGAGGACCTGCCCAGGGATTTCTTCCATTGAATGGGGAAGATCCCTTTTCTGCCCAGCATGCTAGGCCAGAGCTTGCTGTTGAGGACAGGGGATAGGAAATAGTAGAAGTGAAAAGTTGCCCTTTCTGGTCTTGAGGGATTGTAGGAGGTGATAAGGGAGGAAGTAGGAGAAGAGGAGTGAGAAGAGCTTCTTCAGTATGCAGGGAGGGACTTGGACTGGATGAGACCAGGAAAATGCTGAGGGCATCAGTTGGGACTCTGGGAGGGAGGTCATCTCAGGTACCCATACACCCCAACCTGGGGCCATCAGAGCCAAGCAGACTCAGCTGTGCATCAGGTTAGGAGATGGGGGGCGGGAAGTTAGCTTTCCAGCTGCTCTTTGCACCCTTGTGGGGCGGCTCAGACCCAAACAATCCCACCATGACCCAGGGGGTGTGCTGGACCTAATTTCTGTGCCTCCCCAGATTCCTTTGGTCAAGTGCTCCTAGGCCCAGTCATGGGGCTGCTGCCAGCCACACTGGACCCTTTCCGTCCTCTGCCACTTTTTTCTTATTGTAGGCAGCTTGGGCCAGGTACGGTGGCCATTTGTCCAGCTCAGCCTGCAGTGACATGGCCTGAGCATGCACCCGGCCCTGGGCTGTGCTATTGACCTCACTCTCTAACTGTCCGAAATGTGGGCCCTATGGGAGCCGTTGCAGCTAAAGCCAGAGCTCCTCCATTTTCAAGTTCAGTTGCAGCACAATTTGACAAGGATTTGGTTTCTCTCAGTGCTGCATGGAGGGCCCGGGAACACAGCCCAGAAGTGCAGTATAGTTCTGACTTGTGGGATGAAGTTTGAACAGGGAGAGACAGGAACTGGGAAGGAGCCAGTGGACACATTCCTGACCCTTCCTCCTCTCCCCTTTACCCCATATCCCCCTCCCATGGCCTATGCCAAGACTCAGAGATTTCATGCAGCCTTTCCAGAGACGTCCATGTACTGAGAACCCAGTTGTGGGTCCCTGTGCATGTTCTGGTGCAGTAGTCTCCTCTTACCGGCAGGGGATACATTCCAAGACCTCCAGTGGATGCCTGAAATGTTCTGGATGGACATAGTGCTGAACCCCATGTATACTATGTTTTTTCCTATACATTCTTACCTTTGATAAAGTTTAATTTATAAATTAGGCACAGTAAGAAACTGACAGCAATAACTTCTCTTTGGCATATCTGAATTGCCAGCATCACCACTCTTGCGCTTTGGGGCCATTATTAAGTAAAATAAGGGTTACTTGAACACAAGCACTGTGATACGGTGACAGTCAATCTGATAACAGAGACAGCTACTAAGTGACTAGCGGACAGGTAGTACACAGTATGGATACGCTGGACAAAGGGATGCTTCACATCCTGGGCAGGACAAAGTGGACAGTGTGAGATTCAGAACAGTGTGCGATTTAAAACTTATGAATTATTTCTGGAATTTTCCATTTAATATTTTCAGACTGCAGTTGACCAGTAACTGAAACCATGGAAAGCAAAACCGCCGATAAGAGAGGACCACTGTATTTGCAGTCCCTTGTCCCCTGTTTTAGTTATCTTTTCCTCTCACTCTGGCTTCCCTGGGATTGCTCCCTGTCCCATCCCTCCCTGCCAATAATGCACTGGGTTTTAGGTTTTACTGCAGACTCTTTTCCTGGGGACCCGAGGCTCAGGCAGCATGTCTGGAGGTGAGTTAAGGGTTTGCCTGGGGACCTTGCGGAAGAAGATCAGAGACGGGGCGGGGTGGCCCTCAGTGTAGGGCTTTAGAGATGGATGTGCAGGGGAGTTAGTCAGACCTCAGTGTCTGGGGAGGCCGGGGGGGGGGGGGGACAGTGAGGGACAGACCTGGACAAAGCCAAGACAAGTGAGAGCCAGAGAATGACAACAAGATGAGCAGCCATTGGGCAGTCCAGGGGCCCCTCCCGCGAAGCCTAATTTGAGAACCCTTTCTCTCCAACGCCTCAGAGACAGAGTGTGGCCCTCATGTACCCAGACACTAACCTGAGGAAAAGAATGGAGAGGAGACGAAAACCAGAGAGATGAAATCGTGCCGACGAGACTGCTTAAACCAGTCCTGAGACGAAGTTCAATTACTTTTCACCAAACTGAAGTTCCTAACAGAGAGAAGACAATTTAGATTGGAAGAGAGAGAAATACTTTTCACCGGCAAGTCTAAGTTGTTTCTGCTCTCCAAGAAGGATATCAGTTCTGGGTGAAAGGAAGAAATTCCATTTGCTCTGCGAGTCTGCGTGCCCTGTGAGTGATTTTGTGGCCCTGGACGGGCAGCCAGCCAGCGAGCTGTTAACTGACTTTGTGATTGGGAAGTAATTCTTTATCTTGAAATGTGGCTGTCTGGCCGGATCCGTGATTCTAAGGCAGGGGTCGCAGACTGCAAATGCCCACTGGGGCCAGGCAGGTAATGTAAGTGGGTGAAGAGGACTTGACGGGAACCGTGTCAAATTGGGGCGTTTCCTCCATATAAACCGGCCAGCTACTGCTCGACTCCTGCAGTGTTCCCAGATAATAGCTTACCTTTATTGAGGCAAATAGATGATCTCATTTTAAGCTCACAATTACCTTATGCGGGAGGTTCTATTATCATCCCTATTTTTCAGATGAAGAAAATAACTTGAGTTACTTTGAGTCCTGAGGCACGGAGGTTAAATAACTTTAAGGTCAAACAAGTAGAAAGTGGCAGAGCTGGGATTCAGACTCAGGCAGTACAAGAATAGCATAATTGTGCTGATTTTTCATGATTAGTCAGGAATTGAGGGTTTTTTTCTTAGTTTAAATCGCTGGATTTAAATATTCAGGGTATTTGAAAAAAAACTCTGCAGGGGCTGGCCCCGTGGCCGAGTGGTTAAGTTCGCGTACTCTGCTTTGGCGGCCCGGTGTTTCGCTCGTTGGGATCCTGGGTGTGGACATGGCATCACTCATGAGGCCATGCTGAGGTGGCATCCCACATGCCACAACTAGAAGGACCCACAACTAAATAATATAGCTGATTTGTAAACTTTTCTGAAGGCAATTCCAAAAGAGGAATTGTGGAAATATTTTGAGCAACCAGAGCATTATCGGTAAAAGTGTGTAGGTGCCCAACTTGACTACTCTGAAGGAAAATCTACAAGTTCAAACTCTGCTACAACTAAAAATATACAACTATGTACCGGGGCACTTTGGGGAGAAAAAGGAAAAATAAAATCTTAAAAAAAAAAATACTCTGCAAACCAAAGAAAACCAAAGTGTGGGCCAAGTTCTGGCCTGTGGGTTGCCAGCCTGTGTTTGGCGCTCCAAGAGAGTAAGTCACGAGGCATCCTTGGAAAGCCTGTTTTTGTTTTTGGGTTTTTTCCCCCAAATATTCATAGCAGAGTTTGAACTTGTAGATTTTCCTTCAGAGTAGTCAAGTTGGGCACCTACACACTTTTACCGATAATGCTCTGGTTGCTCAAAATATTTCCACAATTCCTCTTTTGGAATTGCCTTCAGAAAAGTTTACAAATCAGCTATATTATTTTGTAGCTATATATGCTTTTTTTGATGAAACTAGCATTTCCTTGAGTGATTCCAATCATCTTCACCAGATGTGGCTCGGAATCACTGTTAGTTATTTCCAGAATCAGGTCCATTCTGAGTGCATGGCGGTTTACTGCCCGGGGAGTCATTCAAAAGAATGTGTTCCCAAAATCATTAAAATACGCTTATAGCCTTTAAGATAACGAGGTTTAAAAGGACACATCAGTTCACCTCTTTACGTTCTTATTGGTTAAAAAACCAGGGACTTATGTTAGATTTCATCTCATTTATATTACCTGGGTTGGATATTCTGAGCGATGCTGTGATATTAACCCTTGTAAATTCTGCCTTGTGATATCAATTGTCTCTCTCTCTCTCTTTGGTGCTAAGAATTATGAACAAGGGACAGAAACTTGAATGGTTTTAGGTCTATGATAGGATATCATCTAGAATCTTGAAAAGCTAACAGTGTGCATTACATTATTTTTTCTAGACTTCTGCCATGTATGAGGCAGCTCTGCGTAGCATAGCCTTTCTAAATACACCTGTTCTGTGCAGTTTTCCCTTAGTTCCTGTGTTCTGAGACAAATTCCAGTGTAGCTGTTAGCTACATTGGCTATAAGTTACTTAAACGGGAAAAATTCTAAAGAGGAATATGAAATAAAAAAGAATATAAAATATGACCAGTTGAATAGATGATTCTGTGTCTGTTGCCTCCATTCTCAACTCGCGGCCTCACTGGAAGTGAGGTGGGTAAGACAAGGTGCTACTCTGTGCCCTCTGATATCCATCCATCTGCTCTCCCTCCTAGATTAGAGTTAGTGGGACTGGCTTTGAGCTAGCCGATCTATTATTCTGTGTCTATTACACCTATGATAGAATCAATTTCTTTTTTTTTTAAACACATTCTGTTCTTACCCCTAAGCAAGTGTTAGTGTACTTACTGCTCTTTCCTGTCCAGTAGATTTCTAGTCTTGGATTTCATGACCTGAAATTTTTCTTTTAACTGCAGAGACTGACATAGCAATGTCAACTTTTAATTTTTCCATGTCAGGATATTTTTAAAAAAATATCGTCTACGATTGCCATCATTTGGTGAACGAAAGGAGATTTTAACCTTCAAAAAAGTAAGAAAAGACAAATCCTAGAATAAAGGATGATGGAATAAATTTATCTTTTCACACCCTACATGATCACACCCATTAGAATGGCTACTATCAAAAAAAGAGAAAATAACAAGTGTTGGCGATGATATGGAGATCCTAGAACTTTTGTGCGCTGTTGGTGGGAATGTAAAATGGTGCAGCTGCTATGAAAAACAATACAGTGGTTCCTCAAAAAATTGAAAATAGAATTACCATATGATCCAGCTGTTCTGCTTCTGGGTATTTACCCCAAAGAATTGAAAGCAAGGTCTTGAAGAGATGGCTATACACCCACATTCATAGCGGTATTATTTATTTATTTATTTATTTATTTATTTATTTGGTGAGGAAGATTGGTTCTGAGCTGACATCTGTGCCAATCTTCCTCTATTTTTTTTTTTGTATGCAGTGTGCCACCACAGCATGACTTGATGAGTCGTATGTAGGTCTGCACCCGGGATCCAAACCCATGAACCCCAGGCTGCCGAAGTAGAGCATGTGACCTTAACCACTATGCACTGGGCCGGCCCCCACAGCAGCATTATTCACAATAGCCAAAAGATGGAAGCAACCTAAATGTCCATTGACAGATAAATGGATGAAAAAAATGTGGTATATACATACCACATCATATACATATAAAAAGGAATGAAATTCTGACACATGCTACAATGTAAGTAACCTTGAGGACCTTATTCTAACTGAAATAAGCCAGTCACAAAAAGGACAAGTACTGTGTGATTCCACTTATATGAGGTCCCTAGAGTAGTCAAACTCAGAGACAGGTGTAGAATGGTGGCTGCCAAAGGCTGGGGGTGGGGGTTACGGGGAGTTGTTGTTTAACGGGTACAGAGTTTCAGTTTCACACAATGAAAAAGTTCTGGAGATGTGTTGCACAGCAATGTGTATATACTTAACACTGCACTGTACACTTAATAGTGGTTAAGATGGAAAGTTTTATGTTATATGTATTTCACTACAATAAAATATAAAATAAAATAAAATAAATGAAGCCATCATTCTCCTCTTCCAAACAAAACCAAACCAAACCCACCCTACATGAGTGTGTCTCTTGCATCACTCACATCTCAGCAGGCTGGTAAACCTCCATCACAGATGGCCCTGATCCTCAGTGACTGTTTGGGAATCCCTGGGCCAGGAGGCCTCATGCTTCTAGGAGGGGGCCCAGGTTCTAGGCTACAAACAGCGAAGGAGAAGTGAAGTGTCCTTGGCCTCAACCAAGGGAGTTAGTTTCCCTGGGACAGGGCAGCTCCGTAGGAGGATCCTGCCGGTCTCTGGCCACTCTTAACTTCAGATGAGGAATGTGAGCCACAGAATGTATAATTTTATTTATTCCCCTTAGCGTGGGGTAATATTCAACTGTTATGACAAGCACTGATCAGTTGAGTAGATGCTTGCTGAGCGTTAGGCAGGGATCTAGAGCTCCCCATGCTGCTAGCAGGTGCTCTGCCTTTGGTGGGGGGCCTTCACAGGGCTTGGGGAAGCTGGTACAGAAGTGTTTCAATCTTTTCCCCCAGCTTTATTGAGGTGTCATTGACAAATAAAAATTATATATATTTACAGTGTACAATGCAATGTTTTGGTATATGTATTTATTGGAAAATGATAACCAAATTGACTCAATTAACATATCATCCTCTCACATAGTTATCATTTGTGTGTATATGTGTGGTGAGAACATTTAAGATTTACTCTCTTAGCAAAATTCAAGTACACAATACAGTATTATTACCTATAGTCACCAGACTGTACGTTAGATCTCTAGAATTTGTTCATCCTTAAGTGAAACTTTGCACCCTTTGACCAACATCACCTCATTTCTCCCCCACCCAACCCCTGACAACCACCATTCTACTTTCTGCTTCTGAGGTTGACTTTTTTAGATTTCACATATAAGTGAGATCATGCAGTTTCTGTCTTTCTGTGCCTTGCTTATTTCACTTAGCATAGTGTCCTCAAGGTTCATTCAGTTGTTGCACATGACAGGATTTCTTTCTTTTTAAGGCTGAATAATATTCCAGTGTGTGTGTGTGTGTGTGTGTGTGTATATACACACTACATTTTCTTTATCCATTCATGCATTGGTGGACATTTAGGTTGATTGCATATCTTGGCTATTGTGAATAATACTGCAATGAACATGGGAGTGCAGATATCTCTCCAAGATCCTGATTTCATTTCCTTTGGATATATACCCAGAAGTGGGATTTGAGGATCATATGGTAGCTCTATTTTTAATTTTTTGGGGGACTCTCCATACTGTTTTCCATAGTGGCTGCACCAATTTACATTCCCACCAACAGTGCACAAGGGTTCCCTTTTCTCCATATCCAACACTTACCTTTTGTCTTTTTGATAATAGCCATTCTACAGGTGTGAGGTGACGTCTCATTGTGGTTTTGGTTTGTGTTTCCCTAATGATTAATGATGTTGAGTATTTTCCATATATGTCTTCCCTTGAGAAATGTGTATTTAGCTCTTTTGCCTGCTTTTTAATAGAATTATTTGTCTTCTTGCTATTGAGTTGTTTGAGTTCCTTATATACGTTGAATATTAACCCCTTATCAGATGTATAGTTTGCAAATATTTTCTCCTGTTACAAGGATTGTCTCTTCACTCTGTTGATTATTTCCTTTGCTATGCAGAAGCTTTTTAGTTTGATGCAATTCCATTTGTCTATTTTTGGTTTGTTGCCTGTGATTTTGGGGTCATATTCAAAAAATCATTGCCCAGACCAATGTCAAGAAGCTTTTCCCCCATGTTTTCTTCCAGTAGTTTTACAGTCTCAGGTCTTATGTTTAAGTGTGTAATCTATTTTGAGGTGATTTTTGTATATGGCGTGAGATAAGGATCTAATTTCATTCTTTTGCATGTGGACATCCAGCTTTCCCAACACATTATTGAAGAGACTGTCCTTTTCTTATTGTGTGTTCTGGGACCTTCATCAAAGATCAGTTGACTGTAAATGCATGGATTTATTTCTAGACTCTCTATTCTATTCCATACATCTGTTTTTATGCCAGTATCATACCGTTTTGATAACTTTGTCTATATTTTGAAATCAGGAAGTGTGATAGCCTCCATCTTTGTTCCTTTTGTTCAAGATTGGTTTGACTATTTGGGCTTTTTGTGGTTCCATGTGAATTTTAGGATTTTTTTTTTCCTATTTCTGTGAAAAATGCCACTGGGATTTTGATAGTGATTGCATTGAACCTGTAGATTGCTTTGGATAGTATAGATATTTTAATCATATTAATTCTTCTAATCTGTCAACACGGGGTATTTTTCCATTTATTTGTGTCTTTCTCAATTCCTTTCATCAATGTTTTATAGTTTCAAGTGTACATATATTTCACCTCCTTGATTAAATTGCTTCCTAAGTATTTTATCCTTTTTGATGCTATCATAAATGGGATTGTTTTCTTAATTTCTTTTTCGGATAGTTTGTTGTTAGTGTATAGAAATGCTACTGATTTTTGTATGTTGATTTTGCATCCTTCAACTTTACTGAATTTATTTGTTATTTCGAACAGTTTTTTGGTGGAATCTTCAGGGTTTTCTACATACAAAATCACATCATTTGCAAAATTTCAATATCTTTATAACCAGTAGGATTATACTGGTGAATACTAGCTCCATACTAGCTTGCCCTTTAGGATCTACAAACTCTGCTGCCCTGGACTGAGGGAGGAGATTTGTCTGTACCTGGAGCAAGTTAGCTGGGGAGGACAGAGTGGCCTAGATCAGGTTGATGGGTTTAGGGGAATCAGGAGGAGGGTTTGTGAGCAGTTGACCCGCTGGAACATCAGGGAATAGCCAGCTAAGCTGTGGTAAGGATGTGGGCAGAAAGGAGAAGGTGGAAAGAGTAAGTGGAGAAGGCCTCCCCCCGCCTCCCTCAAGGGAGTGTGCAGAACCCTCGCAGAAATAATGAACCTTGCGAACTTTAGAAGTAAGGACAGTTCATAGTTTCATCTTCCTCCCACCGCTCTGTAGGAGCTCATAGCAAATCACAAAGCAGATTTCCTGAAGCCAGCAAGCCAAATAAATAGCTGGTTCATTCAGCAAGAGTTCGCTTTTGTACACATGCAGGCTCATAGCCTTTTGACATCTCGTGGGCACAATCTCAGTATAACCTCCTTTCCCTTCTTCCATCACGCGATGATGATATTGACAGACAAGAACAGCTGAAAGCCAAACAGGAAGTAGACGAGGCAGCAAAGGGCCTGGAGGGCATCCAGGAAGAACTGAGTGGTGGACAGCACCTTCCGTGGGACAAGCTTTGACCATCACAGTTTAAACCTGAGAATCCTCCCCACACTGCTGGTGGCGTGTGTGTGTGAGTGCACTTGTGCTCGTACACACACACAGGTGCAGCTGCTCCTGTTTTGCTGATGCATAAACAGAGGCATGTAGAGAATGTCACATTTCCAGGACAACAAAGAATCAGTGGAGGAGCCAGGAATAAAGTCCAGTCCATGAGGTGGTGAAGCAGTTCTTCACAGCCCCATTTGCTCGATATTTCCCTTCCTCTCCTTCACATCCCCTTTCCTCCTCTCCCCTCATTCACAGAATCTATGATCCCGAATAGGTCCACAGTAGAGTTGGGTTTGGGAAAATTATTATAGACAGTAGGAAAGTATGGGAAAATTGATGTAGGGAGATCTACCTGGAGCATGGCAGGGCTGAATATAATGTTTGATGAATGAATGAATGATAGGTTAGAATGGAAATAGCTTGGAGGTACTGGACTAGTTAGGAGGGACGAAATAATAGCAATGACATTGAGCACTCTATGCCAGATGCTTCCTGGGTACCTTACGTACATTATCTTTTAACTTGCACAGCAACCCTACGGGGTAAATACTGTTATCATCCCCATTACCTGGAAGAAGAAACTAAGGCTTACAGGCAGAAGTGTGCTGGTAGGTGTTTAATAGCTTGGCGAGGGAGGGGGATGCTAACTTGTAGTGTTTGCCAATGTCCATGATGTAAAACATCAGCATGACCAATTTCAGTCTGCCATCAGGAAGCCATTGAACACAGAGTTAGGAAAAGATGCACAAAATTTGCTCCCATTTGCCGGCTTGAGCCTGCTCTAGCACGTCTCTGCTTAGAGGAGTCAAGCAACTTCCCCCAAAGCATTTCTCTGCACACTGATGTCAGAGGGAGGTTCAAACCCAGGTCTCACCCTAAACTACCCTTTTAACCAATGCTCTATAGCGCCTCTGTGTTAAATCAGCCCGGATGTAAAAAGGGTCCACCTTGGGGAGGAGGCAGTGGCAAGCGCAGGAAAGCATGGATGAGAGACTTTTTGGAGAAAGCACTCTAAAAGACATGCTTTTCGTTCCTCTCAGTGCAGCAGTCTGAAAAAGCAGAGTTCAAAGGCCAATGACTAATTAATATCCTGCTGCCTAAAGAGAACAGTGCTTTGACCTTAGCAGAAAGTTACATAGTCTCTCCCTAGGCAAGAGTCTTCTCAGGGAGAATTAAGAGGTGACACAGAGTTCGTTTGGGATGAACTAGAGAAACTTTCTATTTAATCTCTAGAATTCCATTCGAAGCTGTGGTGGGTGGAGCACAGAGGCAGACCTCGGTGACAGCTCCTGACCTTCTGGAATCAAAGACTCTAATACGTGTTCTTTCATATCTTCTGTAGCTGTTCCAAAGCCAAAGACAGTGGGATGGTGGTGGTGGTGGAGGTAATTTCCAGATCTTCCATTAAGCTTCTGTGTTGCCTTCTGGACCCAAGCTCCATTGTTGCAGTAAAGACGCAGGCCTGATCAGGGCCACTGGCACGTGGTGCTTTATTTGATAAGCACGGAGCACACTGCGGCATGTCAGAAAGAGCTCTGGGCTGGATTCTAGTCCCAGCCCTGCCATGATGGGCTGGCTGACCTTGGCAATGCTACTCTGAGCCTGTTTTTGTCATTTAGATCACAAAAGGATTGGACTAGCTTAATTTTAAAAAATTCTTTCCTGGGGCCAGCCCTGTGGCCAAGTGGTTAAGTTCGCATGCTCCGCTTTGCTGGCCAGGGTTTTGCCAGTTCAGATCCTGGGCGCGGATATGGCACTGCTCGTCAAGCCATGCTGAGGCGGCGTCCCACATGCCACAACTAGAAGGACCCACAACTAAAATATACAATTATGTCCTGGGGGGATTTGGGGGGAAAAAGAAAAATAAAATCTTTAAAAAAAAATTCATTCCAGCTCTAAAAGGCTATGATTCCGTGACATTTAAATATTTTCATTTCTTAAGGGCTGTGCTTCACAAAGAAACTTTGATGAAAGGAATCTAACTTGGAAAGAGAATAACAATAAACATTTACACAGTGCTTATTATTGCCAGGCACTGTTTTAAGTGCTTTACATATGTTAAATCATTTAATCCTTACAGCATTCATTTGAAATATGTAATATTATGTGAGATGATGGATGTTAACTAAACTTATTGTGGTAATCATTTCCCAATATATGTAAGTCAAAACGGTATACTGTATACTTTAAATTTATACAGTGCTGTATGTTAATTATATCTCATTAAACTGGAAAAAAAGAAATAGGTACTATTATTTTCTTCCTTTTGCAGATGAGGAAACTGAGGCACAAAGTGGTTACGTCAGCCTATGGGAAGGGTGCTATTCTTATCCCTATTACAGGGATGAAGAAACTAAGGCTTACAGGCAGTGATGTGCTGCTAGCTTGTGGCAGAGAAGGGAAAGCGTCCAGCGTGGCTGGTAGCAGCCCCGTGACTGGGCCCAGAAGTACAAGGCCAAAGAAATCTGGGAAGGCACGGAAATTAGGTCCAGTACACGCCCTGGGTCATGGTGGGATTGTTTGGGTCTGAGCCACCCCACAAGGGTACAAAGAGCAGCTCTGGAAAGCTAATTTCCTGTCCCCCATGGTCCTAACCTGCTGCACAGTTGAGTCGGCTTGGCTCTCATGGCCCTGGGTCACTGGGGTGGGGGGTGTGGGTGTCTGAGATGACCCTCTCCCAGACTCTTTTTTTTTTTTGGAGAAAGATTAGCCCTGAGCTAACTACTGCCAATCCTTCCTCTTTTTGCTGAGGAAGACTGGCCCTGAGCTAACATCCGTGCCCATCTTCCTCTACTTTATATGTGGGATGCCTACCATAGCATGGCTTCTGCCCAGCGGTGCCATGTCCGCACCTGGGATCCGAACCGGCAAACCTCGGGCCAGCAAGAACTTAACCGCTGTGCCACCAGGCTGGGCCCCCTCCCAGAGTCTTAACTGACGCCCTCAGCATTTTCCTGGTCTCATCCAACCCAAGTCCCTCCCCCCATATTGAGGATGCGCATCTCACTCCTGCTCTCCTACTTCCTCTCTTATTACCTCCTACAATCCCTCAAGACCAGAAGGGGCACCTTCCAACCTTTCACTTCTACCATTTCATGTCCTCCTGTCCTCAGTCGCAAGCTCTAGCCTAGCGTGCTGGGCAGAAAAGGGATCTTCCCCATTCAGTGGAAGGACTCCCCGGGCAGGTCCTCTGAGACTGGTTCTTGACCTTGTTGGGAGAGTCCGTCCGCCATGTGGGTCCCAGCAGGTTCTTACTGGGTGTCCCAAGAATGCAAGGCTCTCACCTCTTCCCCTAGCCACTTCTCAGGGTTTTGTTGACAGGGAGCAGCCTGAGGGATGAGGTAACATCTTCCCCTAGACAAAAGGCAGGTTTGCTATGAAAGAGATGACTCCCTCAACTTGTTACTGGACCAAACACGAGTCCCCTTCTTGGTGAGTTAATCAAACTGCAGCAGAAGTAGTTGTTTCCCAAAGCAGAAATTTTATTTGCGGCATGCAGCAAAGAAAATGGAGACCATAAGGGATAATTTCACAAAGCTAGGGCTCCCTGAGCACGGAGAGGTGGGTACCTTTATTTGGGGTAGGGAATGAGTATTCGAGTGGGAAGTTTTCTCATTGCATGTAGAGGTGGGCATAAGCTTGCACACGTGTGATTTGAAATCACGCTTTACATACATTACATGATGTAAAAATGGCTGCTTCGCCCCTCCCAGAGGAGGAGAATTTACGATGTTTATGAGGGCAGGTTGCTTTGGTCTAACTCTGCCTGTCTGCGCAGGGGTCATTTTTGTGGTTGCCGTCTGGGCTGGTCTGGCCGGGTTCAGAGTGGTTGGGTCCAGAATGGTTGTCCTTAGAGCTTCTTCGTGGAACAGCTGAAACTGCATAAACTTAAGCCCCCAAAGTTGTTAGAGAAAGGAACATCTGAACCTTTTGACAAGACAAGAGAATTAGGTCAAACAAGACGAGAGAAAAAAAGATAGAGTTTAGGCAAGACAAGAGAAGCAAGTTAGAGTCCATGCTGATGAGAAACTCCGTGTTCCCTGGCTGTGACACAAACCATTCCCGCCCTTTCCCTGGTGTTTCTTGTGAGCACCTGGTCAGGTCCAGTGAAGAATTTGGAGGTGAGGGGGCTTATTTGTAGCAGTTGCCTCTTTTCTCACCATGGCAGCTTGAATCAGCGGCTGCCATGGAACCTGAACATGTACAAAGCCAGGTGGTTAACTGTTTCCAGAAAACAACCAGCTATTTGTTGGCTTCCTGGCTCCAGATAACCGGATCTGTGATTTGACATAAGCTCCAACAGAGCAGGGAGGAAAATGAAATTATTAGCATGTCCTTATTTTTAAAGTTTTCAAGATTATTTATTTATGACAGGGTTGTGCACACTCCCTTTAAAAGACTTTTCAAGATAGCAAGAGAGATGGAAGATCACACAATTAGACCAGGGAGGGAGGCCCTCGGGGGGCTGGCGGTCCCCACCAGCCCAGTTTTGTAGACTGAGCTGTTGTACTAAGAGGATTATATGAAAGTGCTCCTTGCCCTTGAGGAGTGCTAAAACTCAAGCCATGCTCGCTGGTGAGACCAAGGGAAGATTATAATAAAAGGCTTCCACTGACTGAATCAAAGCCTTCTATTGATGACTGTGCACTTAGGCACATGAGTCATATGGAAATCAAGGTCGTGTCCTGCTATGGGTGAAAAGCCAGGGCGAGTACAGGACTTTGGTTAAAGCGCTGAAAGAGGCCGAGGAAGGTATGTCAGACTCAAGAGACGAAAGGCGAGGGTGGATACCACTGGCGGCCTAGAAATCCCGGGAATCCTTACCCAACCGCTTGAAAAATACACTTACAGGTGTGTTTCCTTTCACCAAAGCGTATAAAAATTGGGTCAAAGCAGCTGTCTTCCAAGGGTGAAAATTGTCAGAGAGCTAGTACTTGGTAGCCCTATCTATTGGAATTTTATGAAAATGTTTTCAGTGAAGAAAAGTTAGACTGAAAGTCAGGAATAGTAAGCATCCTTCTCCTAATTTTTAAGTTTTCTAGAACATGGGGATTCTTCCCAATAAATCAAATACAGTTATTATTAGAGGAGATTGAATGATTTTTCTTTAGTTGTTTCTGAAAGTGAACAGTCTGGGACCTGGTTCCTGTCATTGATATGTGTGCCCTTTCTAATATAAGTATATTGAAAAGCACTGTTTCTGGTTTATCTGGAGTTGAAATTTATTTATTCAATCAAAAAGTGTTTGCTGAGCATCTACCCTGTGCCAGGCACTGTCCTTCGCTCTAGTGATGCCATAGTGACCAAGATAATAAGATTTTTGCCCTTATTGGGAAGACAGACAATAAGACAAAGAAACACTTAAACAAACAAGATTTTTACAGATAATTTTAGGAAGTATGAAGACAGCACCAAAATGTGATAAAGAATGCTTTGCGTGGGGTGTGCTACTTTAGATGGAATAAGATGGAAAGGCCTGTCTGTGCAGGTGAGAGTTGAGCTGAGATCTTTATTACAGTAAGAAACCATGGTGCGAACTACAAGCAACACATTCCATGCAGAGGAAACAGTAAACCAAAAAGGCCCTGTAGTGGCACCAAGCTTGGCGTAGTCCGGGAGCAGAGAGGAGCCACTGTGGCCAAAGTGGTGAAACAGGGAGAAGAGCAGGTGGTGACGTTGGTGAGGAGGTGGGCGTGCGGGTGACCCGGGGGTGCTGTGGGCCAAGGATCGAACCGAGCTGGAAGATTTTCTACCGGACAGTGGCATGGTCTGGCTGCTGAGTGGAAACTGTGTTCCAGCTGTGTTTTCACAGAGAATTCCAAAAGAGCAATCTGTACATTCACTTCCGGGTCAGGATTCACATGTTTTTAAAAGAAACGTTTTATGTTTTGTTTAGTGAGAATCTTATTCACACAAATAGTTCTTTTGAATTCAATTTAACATCTATTCTTTCGATATGTGGTCTAAATAATGCACTGACACTCTTTGTGCACATATCCTTAAATTACTCTACAATATGGACAAAAGTCTAGCGTGCATATGTCCCCTCTCCCTAGCTTCCCATTCGCACCGCCCCCCCGCCTCCACCCCTCCCTTCCCAGACATGGGATTGATTTCTCTGGACAGCCGTGTTGGCACTTCTGGTGCGGGAAGATTATCTTTGTGAGTCTTTCCCTCTGGATGCTCAGCGCACCGAGGGTAGGACTGCGTTGGTCCAGCCCCGCTCTCATCCTCCCTCACACCTCATACTCCGTCCTCACTGGGGGACTTGCACAGCACTTTGCACATTAGAGGCATTCAGTTGAATTGTGTGGTAAATACAAGTGTCTCTGTGCATATGTGTGTACAATTTAGCAAGCCAAAGTAGTGCTTACGGTATTTTTAAATGCGCCACCGAGTTAACTGAAAGTCATTCATTCCAGGCTGCTGAGTCAGCCAAAGGAAAGGCCAGTGCCTTTTGAAGCCATGAAGTGGGGCGAAGATGGAATATGTGTGTGAGTGGTGTGACCACTAGTGGCAGAATTCACAGAATGGCAGGACCTCAGGAAGGCTGTCCTTTTGGAATATCAAGCTTTTGCGTAATCCACTCTCCCTACAAGTAACTCTTTGCTTCTGTGAAAGGAAACACTTTTGCAACTGTTTGGTTTTGCCACTGGTTTATTTTGTTTTTTGCTTGGCAACTGCAGGCAAGACACGGTGTTCTGGGTTTTCCCTCCCCTGGATTTGGGTGTGAGTGAATTTCCATTTTTACTGCTTTGTAAATCATTGCCCAGGCTCTGAGGAGGAAGTGTCTGCGGCCTGCATGTGCTGCATGCCTCATGAAGAACATACCAGACAGCGAATCACTTCTTTGCTGCAGCAGACATAACTCCCGATGTTCGCTTTCCTCCACCCCTGCTGCAACTGCAGGCTCTTTCCTACCTTGCCTGGAAGATTTTTCAGTTCATTTTATTTGAGTATTAAAATAGTGTTGCCAGGTAAAATACAGGTCACTCAGTTGAATCTGAATTTTAGATAAGCATCGAATAAATTTTAGTCTAAACAGGTCCCAAATATTGCACGGGACATACTAGGAAAGTATGTGGTGTTTACCTGAAAGGCAAACTCAGCGGGGTGTCCTGTGTTTTTATTTGCTCAATCTGGCAGCCCTAATTGCAATCACACTGGCAGCCAGCGCTGCTGGCTCGTGTGCTCCCTCAGTAAACGGGGAGACGTGGACTGGGCCCTTTCTCTTTTTTCCAGGTCTTCGGTGGCGCCCGATGTTTCCTGTCCCAGTGAGGGGGAGCCAGGCCCGGGGTGCAGCCGCCAGCCGGTGCTGGGACGAGGCAGGGAGGCTGATGCCAGAGCGAACGGGGGCTGCTGCCGGCTGGGTCGGGCTGTCTTCTGTAGCAGCAGCGACTCCACAGCAAACACACTCCAGCTGCTGAAATTTTTAAGAAGGTTGGGTGGGGAGCAATTGGGTGGTGTAGACGTCACCGCTCTTGCGAGCATAGAGGTTTCCTGCTGACCTGGGACTGTGTGCGCCCGGCCACGGAGGGGAAGGAACTGGAGGGGAAGGCATTGCGGGCTCGGGCTCGGGAGAGCCGCAGGGCTCCCTGGGATCCCGAGGGAGCGATGGAGAGCGAGAAATCCTGACCGTCGGAGCCCATCTTCCATGGCACGACGGTGAAGTTCAGACCGGAACTGTGAAAAGCACAGCGCCACATCAAACCGCTGGGTACCACCCCTGTCCCGGTGAGTGAGGCGTTTGCTGCAGCAGGCGGCGGGGTTTCTTGGGAAGGAGCGGCTGGAAGATGCTGTGACATCCTGGAAAGAATGTTTTCTAAATCTCCCGGGCGGCAGGGCCTCGCTATCAAGCAAACCAGCCAAGCCAGGAGGCAAGCAGCAGAGTGGTGGAGGAAAGAAGAATTGTCCTCACCGTGGGGGAATTCTGGTTGGAAACAAGCACTAGCTGGGTGACCTTGGCACATAAATTGACTACCCTGTGCTTCTGTTTCCTCATCTACGGAATGAGGTTGGAATAACTGGTGGCCTCTTCCAGATTTGATCTCATTATTGACCTGGAAACTGCTCCAAATTCCACGGTTTAGTAGCCTACACCATCTATAGGAAAGAACAGAATGACAAATTTAGGAAAGAAAAAGGAAGGGAAGGGAATTGCTATTTCCTGCATAATTGTCAACATTATTTCCATCGTCCAGCATAAAAAATTCATTCCCCTTGCTGAAGGGTGTGTGGATGGCATTCAGGGAATGTGAAGCATTAATAAATTAATCCTGAGGCAACAATGTTTCTATAGTGATTTTGGTATCTACAACGTGTCACAGAATCTGAAAACATAGATAATACTGTTTGCTTTTTGTCAGATTGAAGGTATTTGTGACAATATTATGTATATTTACCTGTGTTTCTGGATTTTATGTACTCTGAATATATATATCTCATATATATTATATATATATAATCTCAGAGAGAAAGCAAATATGGCAAAAATTTTAGTTAGTGAATCTGAAAATAGTCAAGGAAGATGTATGTAACTCTAGGTTTTTCACAGGTATATTGGTGTAACTGCTATTTAAACAAAGCATTGCATTTGATGGAAGGTGAGCTTTTAAATCAATGAGATATAAGAATTAGCCCCAATATTTACACTAGTTATTAAGGGCATTAAGTACAGAGAAAGAATTGACTTAACATGAATGCAAAGAATTTATGGGAAATATCCAGTATTGATAAAATGTTCTGTTTTCCAAAAATAGACAGTGAGGGATTATTTTTTATTTTTGTTCACTTTGGAACTTTACATTTGATTTGAATAGCATTTCTAACTTCTACAGCAGGTCCTAGGCAAAAATTGCAGGAACCCATGGTTCACCCCTTCCAGTTACATCGGCTATTGAATGGGTTACAATAGTTGACCCAGAATTGCTAATTCTTTTTGTTTATTACTATACCTAACTACTTTTCATTAAAACTGAAGAGTCAATTCTTTATTTACTTTATTTTGATGAAATAATTCACCAAATAAGGATTATTTGGAATTTGACTTTTCCTTAAGTTCTGTTCACTATTTGATCCTGGAATGTAGGGCAGTGGGTGTTATGTATAAACATGATCCTTGCTCTCAACGGGCTTACAGTCCAGATGCTACAGGACACAGACTGTGTTAGGACTGACTTTCCAGTTCTGGGCATGGAATTGGAGGCACGTTCTTTTTTCTCTAAAGGAGTGGATCTTTATGCAGCCCCACGAGGTATGGGTAAAAACCCCAGGAAGCTTCAAGGCCATCTGCAGCCTTCTTGGGTAGAACCTAGAGTGTTGTTAGAGAAGAGAAGGAAGAAGGAGTTGTTCTGACAGCCTGGAGTCCCCAAGAGGTACCCGGTGCATCACCCAGTGCACATCCTTGTGCTTTGGGCTACCCTGCAGAGAAAGTCAGAGGGCGCTCTCTTTTTATGGGGTCAATGGTGTAGTCCTGACCCATATCAAGAGAGGCCAGCTTTAAGGGCCTGGGCTGCGCTGGCATGATAACCCACCAATCCCATAAAAATATATGGCAAAAAGTCACACACTTACATTTAAAACATAACATTGGGGCCTAAATCTAAGCTGTCATTTAGCAATCAAATTTCCTGAGTGAGCTTTTTATCTCACTAAATTTGGGGGACAGCTGATGACTAAAGGAAGCAAGTCTAAGGTCCTGTTGTCACATGATGTTTTGAGGGAAGCTCCCAAAGGGGATTATCCAGGGACCTCTTCCAAGACACAGCTGTGTCAGAAAAATAATGGCGTGTAAGGCAGGATGGAATAAAGTCTATCTGGAATGATAAGGTATGCATTTGGAGAGGAATGAAGAAGACTGATTCTGGAACAACGCGGAGAGGCTCCATAAAGAGGGGAGCAGCCTCTTCGAGCTGGGTCCTGAAGGGTGGGTGGGATAGTCACAGGTAGGTAATGGAGAAACATGATTCTTGGGCGCAGGCGCAGCAAGAATTCCAAATACTCGGTGGGATAAAATACTAGGAGGAAGCAAATGGCCAAATACAGAATGTGGGTCACCCTGCGGGACAATTTATCCTGTTTTTCTAAGCAAGTCAATGGCGTGGAAAGAGGTGGTGGTGGAACGAGAATTAGTCTAGATTTAGAAAGACCTGCTGCACCTCATTGTAGCAGAATTGCCTTCCCGCTTCATTTCTTCGTTTATGTGGCTGATGCATGTCTATCCTGCACTCACTATGTGACAAGCCCTGGGTTAGTTCGTTGACACTGTGGATCCTGCGTGTAGACCGTCTCTCCAGGTGGCCCTTTCATTTCTGCCTCTCCTCCCCTCTTCGTTAACTAAGGCCCAGATCCTGTCAGCAGTCTCCATGGTGATCCCACTCCCTCCACTCTCGTAGCTTTTCCACAATCTGTAAAGCTAATGGAAGAGTTGTTCTGGAATCAACAAATCCCACAGAGCCTGGACAGAAGCCACCCAGAAGGGTCCTGTGTAGGAGGCCTGCACAGTTGAAGGCCTGTATGGGACTCCACGGAAGGGGCTCCGTGGAAGACAGGTCACAGACGAGAACTATGAGATATGTGGTGAAGTCACACGGCAAGAAGACAAATACAAGATTACACACTCCAGAGAAATATAAGCCACTTTTTGAGAAAAATAAGAAACAGAAAAAAATTTCAGTCTCTTTAAGAAAGGAATATGTCTTGGGGCTGGCCCCGTGGCTGAGTGGTTGAGTTCACACACTCCGCTGCAGGCGGCCCAGTGTTTCGTTGGTTCGAATCCTGGGTGCGGACATGGCACTGCTCATCAAACTATGCTGAGGCAGCGTCCCACATACCACAACTAGAAGGACCCACAATGAAGAATATACAACTATGTACTGGGGGGCT
Organism: Equus quagga; assembly: GCF_021613505.1. NCBI lineage: Eukaryota > Metazoa > Chordata > Mammalia > Perissodactyla > Equidae > Equus > Equus quagga. The sequence continues at coordinate 2,408,545 of NW_025796728.1, read as the reverse complement.
TTGGGGAGAAAAAGGAAAAAAATAAAATCTTAAAATAATAAAAAAAAAAAAAAGAAAGGAATATGTCTTAATTAAAAGGCACTATAAATGGGGGCCAGCCCGGTGGTGTAGTGGTTAAGTTCACACCTATTGCTTTGGCAGTCCGGGGTTTGGGGGTTTGGATCCCGGGTGCAGACCTGTGCACCACTCATCAAGCCGTGCTTTGGCAGCATCCCACAGAAAAATAAGAGGAAGATTGGCACAGATGTTAGCTCAGCAATGATCTTCCTCAAGCAAAAAGAGGAAGATTGGCAACAGATGTTAGCTCAGGGCCAATCTTCCTCACCAAAAAAAAAAAGAAAGGAACTATAAGCAAACTCTCTTGCACTTCACTGTACATTTGTTTAATTGGGCATTTTATGTACATAATATCTCTTTGAGGAAGAGAGAAGGTGCTGTAACTAAGTGCATATTTGCTAAGTAATAGGGTTGAGATAAAGTCTCAGGTTGGGGACACTGCCCTGTCCCTGGTGACAATTCTCTCTAGCTGTTTCCCGGCCTTTCAGTATAAAGTCGTCAGAATGCTCTTGTTAGCAAATTGGTTTATGATCAAAGTTTCCTTCTACTCACGTGAAATGTTTGTTTGTTTGTCAATAATCATGAAACATTCTAGAGAAGTTTAAAAAGTCACAAAACACAGCTAAGGTAAGAGATATAGATGATAAATGTAAATAAACTTGAAACAAGTTATGTTTTCTCTTTTCTCTACTAAAAGGTATTTCTGGTTTTACCAATACCTTAGAAAGCACGTTATAATTTCTGGTATTTGAAATAGCAGCAGTGGTAAAAATAAGTCTTTCAAGCAATCTCAACCTCAGCACAACAGGAAGCTGTGTTTATGTTTGTACTCCAGTAAATCAAAACACAGGACTTTGAGTAGCGATCAGTGATAGCATATTTCCAAATGTGGCACCAAACACTGCAACGCTAAATCTTATTGTTCATCCAGTCGCTTTAATGTCTGTGTTAATATTAACACTTTTTACTTTGGACTTATTTTATGTAGAAGGACAAAACGAATACTTACATTATTTTATTTTAAGTTATAAATAATTCTATGGCTTGGTAAATTATGAAAGAAAAGAAGTTAAAATTAAAGTTTGGAATAGGAACTAAAATTGTTAGTAGTTATGTCCTAGAGCAAAACCAAAACTAACCTAAAAGTATTAGTGTGAACTCATGTACACAAAGATCTTTTCTTGCTCTGCCCCTAAATAGCCCAGCAACAGTTACCCAACACTCCACTCCACGCAAATCACCTGTTCTGCATTCTCGTGCCTAATTTTTATACGCTGGTACAGTATATTCCTCTATGTCCTGGTTAACTATGTATAAACAAACCACCCTGAAATTTAGTGGCTTAAAACAATTTACTGTTATTTCTCACAGTTCTGGAGGTTGACAGTGTCGACCTTAAAAATAGAACAGCCAGTTATTTTACCAACAAAATGGGTGTAGCTGTAAATGGCAGAAGAATTGCAATTTGGGACATGCAGTCTATGGCTAAACCATAGACAAGTCTGACAAACAAAGGAGAGAAATTTTGCTTTATGGAGAAAAAAGGAGGAAGTTGGGAGGGGCTGTGCTGAATGAACATCCATTGGAGGACAGTGAGAGTTCAGGGTGGGGACTCTTTGTCATTGGCTGAGTTGTGATATTTTCTCATTGGCTGAGCTTGTTGCTGGGCAAGGAGAAAGTCTTCCTTTTTCCTGCTGGAATAGCAAAGTAAGCTCCTTCCTGTTGAAGATGCAAGGTACAATCTCTTCCTGTTTGGGGTCTGCAGACAGAAACAAGTGGTAGTGGGTGAGAACGCCCCCTACAGGGCTTCCTGACTCCTTTTTTTTTTTTTTTTTTTTGGTGAGGAAGATTGGCCCTGTGCTAACATCTTTCTCTTTTTTTTTCTCCCCAAAGACTCAGTACATAGTGGTATAGCCTAGTTGTAAGTCCTTCTAATTCTTCTGCCACAGCATGGCTTGATGAGTAGTGTGTAGGTCCGCACCTAAGATCCGAACCTGTGAATCCTGGGCTGCTGAAGTGTAGCATGTGAACTTAACCATTATGCCACTGGACCGGCCCCACTCACTGCATTTTTGATGAGTCTTCCTTTATTAATTTTCACACCAGTTCAGCTGAGTTGTTCTTGCTTTGAGTCTTACAGGGTCGCAGTCAGGGGGTGACTGTGGTAGAAGTCATCATCTTTATTTCAGTGTCTGGCATTTGGGCTGGGATATCTAAACACTTGGGAGCTGGTTGCGCATCTCTCTCTCCGTACGGGCTTCCTTACAGTATAGCGGTCGTAGGTGATTAGACTTCTTACATGGTGGCTCCCTTTGTCCAGAGCAAGCCTTCCAAGACACCCTGGCAGAATCTGCAAAACTCGTGACAATCTTAGAAGTCCTGCAGTGTCACTCCCGCTGCTGTCTGTTGGTTAAAGCAGTCTCAAGTCAGCTCAGATTCCAGGCGGTGGCAGAGAGCCCTCACCTCCCAATGTGCCCCGCGTGTGCAAAGAGGGATGAAATCGATGGTTTCACAAAGCATGCTTCTGCAATGTGAATTAGTTCACATGTGATTAGAGAATCATGTCAGTCTCACCTAGAAGTCAAGTTCAATCATATCGGAGTTTTTCTAGGCAAGGGGAGCCAGAAGAGCAAGAATAGAATTAGAACCTTCAGCAGGAAAGAAAAAAAAAAATCCCGCAACTCAGTGGCTGTACCCAGAGCAGAATTCCTTTAGCTGTGTTTTAAGAAAATTGAAAATGAGCTGCTGCGCCAGGTTCTCTGGGGAGGCCCAGGATGGTACGTCCAGGCTTGTGCCACTCTTGGCTGCTGTGGCCGGGAAGCTCCTGGCTCTGAGCCCTTCAGTCTGCGTTGTCCCAGTGCCCCCAGCTCTGCTCTAAGTACACTGTGGCCAGTGTCTCTACTCAAGGGTCCTTGTGAATTTTCAGTATCTACTGTTGTAGCTTCTAGCCGTGCCGACCTGCCTGCCTGGGCCGTCCAAGGTGATTTCCAAGGCACCGATGATTGTTTTCCTTGGTGCTCTGGTTCAAGGTTGCCTATCTTTTGAGTGGTCTCCCCAGCTTTATTTATCCCATGAGCCCATGGCTTTTATGTGTGATTTTACAGAATGTGAGCTTTTTCAGTAATGCAAATTTCACATTATACTGGAAAAACCTGAACAATTTATTCTCCGCTAAAAGAAAGCAAGCTTCTTGGAGAGAAGCTTATTCCATTCTTGAGGTAATGTGCTAGACTGGCTTGGAACATTTATTGCCAGAAAGCAATGATGCTTTAGAAATTTTGGAGAAGGACACAGAAACCAGCTTAAAGAGGAATCTATTGGCCAAGTTGCAGCAATTTGAGTATCAAAAAATAAAACAAAAAATTATGGTTACGTAAAATATTTTGATTAATGAAAAGCCAGAATCAATAATGATATTCAAGGAAAACGAATGAGAATTTTCTTTTCAAATAACAAGTATTATATTTGGGTTGTATTTATTCAAATGAGCAAAGATATTATTCATGTTTAATCATACTTCAGGATTGCTTCAGGATTGTAGATACGTAGACACACCAAGGGGGACGAAATACGTGTCAACAAAAGACTGAAAAAATTTCACGCCCAGGTTTGAGACATCCTTGTCCTTTACAGCGACAAAGGGACATTTGTCATATGCTAAATTATAGAGATTCCAAAGCTTTAAAATTTAGTAACACTTTCATTGCCCATATCACCTAGAATTTTCAGATAGTAGTAAAATGTTAAAGTGGGAATTTGAAAAACATAAGCTGGCTAAAGTGTGTGCAGAAACTAGATTCAGACGGCCAGAGTCTTGTCCTCAAGCTCCCATGAACACAGGATTTTCAGGCAGCAGAAACACAGCACTCTCGCCCCTTACTTCTTAGTGGACGAGCTTGTGAGTCCTCCTGCTGTAAGTCCACGGCTGCCACCGACAGTTATTTGATCACTTATTAATCTGGTATAAACGATGAATGAAATTCATCAAAGCTGTTCGTTCAATAGCTAAAGAACCCCTTCTCCCTCTCCCACCTCCATCTCCCTTGGGTCTGAAGACACTTCAAAGAAAACGTGTAGCCTTGAGTGGAGTAGATTTGTCTTTTGAATAGACTAGAAATGTGGAGACATCTGCTTGCTTGTGTTCATTTGCTGTTTGGTGGTTCTAACAGCTGCTCCTCATTGCTCGCTTGATTTTCCCCCTGCCCTGCATGGCCACTGAAAAGAACTGGAGGAGAGAGAGGGAGGCCAAAGACCCCACATTTTGGAATGTTCTAGAGGGTAAGAGGAGAAGTTTTGTCAATCTGATCAAAAATGAGTTTATTGAAGCTGAAGGTTTGTAGGAGGTAACATTAAAAAGACAGTTCAGAGCCTGCCCTGTGGCCTTGTGGTTAAAATTTGGTGCTGTCACCACTTCGGCAGCCCAAGTTCATTTCCAGGTTGTGGAACCACACCACCTGTCTGTCAGTTGCCGTGCTGTGGGGGCAGCTCACATAGACAAACTAGAGGACTTACAACTAGGATGTGTGGCACTGGGGCTTTGGGAGGAGGAACAAAGAGAGAGAGGGAAAGATTGGCGATAGATGTTAGCTTAGGGCCAATCTTTCCCTGGAAAAAAAACAAACAAAAACCAAAAACTACTTTTAGTAGTAGGAAAAAAAAAAAGAATTCATTTATGGTACTAGTTCCTCTTCAAAAAGAATAAGATTTTTTTCCAGTTTTATTGAGGCTTAATTGACATGCAACACTGTGTAAGTTTAAGGTATACGGCATAATGACTTGTCTTAAAGAAGAAGTTTTTAATGTTTCATATATTGGGTTTGCCACCTTGGTCCAAGATGTACCTAATAGTTTTAGAAACATGTAAAGGTAAATTATACCAGGGATTTTTCAAATGTTTCTTAGATAAAAATATGCTATTATGGAATTGTTAGGCTGATAAAAATTTGAGTCACTCTGCTAAAGAAATGCAAAAAGACTTATCTTAATGAAAAGTAAGATAAGTTTTAAAGATCATTTATGTAATAATAAAACTAGAGAAATAATCAAAATAAGTGAAACTAAGAGGGAAGAACTGGGGTGAGGGGCGCTATGGAGCTCAGCTGGTTTAACGGGAGGCAGTTTGCGGGCAGACCCCAAAGCCCAGATGCTTGGGCCCCTGGAAGTGCAGGCTCAGATCTCGCTCCCCGCCAGGCACCGTTAGCCAAGCTGACAGCCGGCATGTTGAGAGGGGTTTTAAATTTTGCTTTTACAAGCGCTTGCTGGGAAAGGGAGCTACTTAACTGCAATGCCCATGAGGTTTATGCCCCATTACCAGAAGCTTTTTTTCCCAGAAGTGTGAATAAAAACAAACAAAGTAGTCAAAATTGTATATACTTTTTTCTTGGTGCTGCTGGAATAGAAAGCGATTTTTCACTTTATATAATAGCTGCCACCTCTGAGATGATTTTCATCTTCAGGGACTCTATGTCAGAACTGGATTTCACCCAACGGTTGGAAGTTGGCCGACAGAAGAGTCTCTGGTAGAACTCAGCCAAGCCGTGTGAAGCCTTGTTTCTGCCACAACACACAACGGTGCAGTGGGAGCCAAGGGACGAAGGGAGTGGTCCGTTCTCCTTGGGTGGAATGAGGCGAGAAAGGCTCCTGGAGGAGGTGACCCTTCAATAGTGTCTTGAAAGAAGAGTAGACATGTACCAGGCAGGTGAGGCAGGGCTTGGTGGGGAGGCCAGACGTGCACCCCAGAAAGCGGGAGCACGTGGGCTATGGCGTGTGGGGTGCCGTAGTCCAGTATGGTCGTAACTTTGAGGTCAGGAATGAGGTAGGGCACAATGAAACACATACTAGATGCAAAGCAGGGCCAGATCATGGACATCCTTGCATATTGTACTGAAGAGTTTGTTTTCATTCATTTATTTGATAAATCCATGTACTGAGAACCTACTAAATGCCAGGCCTTGGGGAGACAAGACACATTTTTTTGTTCTCATGGAGGTTATAGTATAAAAGGGGCAGGCAGACATTAAATCAATAATCACACAAATAATGATTTAATTTTACTGGTAATAAGTTCTCCTCTGTGAAGGACAATGTAATGGAAGAGTTTCTAGTAGGGAAGTCTGCCTTCGTCTGGGGGTCCACGAAGGCCTCTCTGAGGAAGTGGCAACTCACCTGAGAACCAAGTAGGAGCTCCTGAGCTTAAGGAGGGCTTGTTTGGGTGAGGTTGTTGGGGGCGGTGTTGGGGAGGTTGGAAAGACCATTTCAGGCAGATGCCACACACGCAAAGGCCTGGTGATGGGGAGTTATGTGGAGCTTTAGAGAAATAGGAGAGCCTGTAGCCTATGGATGGACTCTAATCAGGGGAGCCACATGGTCATATTTACATTTTAGAAACCACCTCTGGCTGTAGTGTGGGAATAATAAAGGCACGTAGGACGGGAGATAAAGAAACTAGTTTGTGTGCTGTTATCATAGATCCGGTGTCGGAGTGTCAGCCGAGGTGAGAGCTGGAGCTGCGACACTGTGGACAGAGAAGAGGGAATGGATTTGACAGATATTTAGGGGCTAGAATTGGCTGTACTTAATGACCAATGAATTTGATGTGGGGAGTGAGGAGAGGGAAGTCAAATGAGTGACTCCGGGTTTCTGAATGGAGCACTGGTGCAGTTTTTGTTTATTTGGGATTTTTTTTGAGGAAGATTAGCCCTTAGCTAACCTCTGCTGCCAACCCTCCTCTTTTTGCTGAGGAAGACTGGCCCTGAGCTAACATCTGTGCCCATCTTCCTCCACTTTATATGTGGGACACCTGCCACAGCATGGCTTGCCAAGCTGTGCCATGTCTGCACCCGGGATCTGAACCAGTGAACCCCGGGGTGCCGAAGTGGAATGTGTGAACCTAACCACTCCGCCACCGGGCTGCCCCCCGCCCCCTGCCCCCTGCCCCGTGCACTTTTTTGAGGGAGCTGCCGGTGGTGTCTTCTTCCTTGGATTTTGGTGTGGAAGGGACTGGAGCGTGCTTATAGCCTGCGGGAAGCAGCCATTAGGTGGAGAAGGCTGAGAAGCGCCGGAACGGGAAACGTGAACGGGTCCATGGCGGGACTGCAGCAAGAGCAGCGGCAGGGGGGAACAGTGCCCGCGGAATGCTGGTTTCTTCTTAGATTGGAGGAAAGTAGTGAGTGTAGATTTAAATGTAAAAGTGCTTACTGCTGTGGGGCAGGGGAGTGAGGGAGGTATTTCCTAACAGCTGAAATTTTCTCAGTGAAAGTTTAAGGACAAGGAATTTCAAAATAGCCCTTGAGCACAAGGAGGGAGAAACTGATCAGGGACTAGGGAAGGCCTCAGGTCTGCTGAAATAAATGATGGCTGTAAACGCTGTAAAGCAGAATATAGAATGTGTGGTGCAGTGCCAACGTCACGAGATGAAGTTGGAAAGGGAGGATGTGTTTAGATTATGGAACTTGGTCTTTATCTAGGCAATGGGGAGTTATTAAAGGTTTTTGCATAGTAGAGAGATGCACAGGATATAAGATCATTTGGGAGTGAGCAGGGTCAAGGAAAAGTACTACAGGTCACAAAGAGGCCTTAACATAATCTAGGTGCTAGCCAAGGACGTGCCTTCTTTGGGGGTTGAGAGCAGAGAGTACAAAGTCAAGAGTTGCTGAGGAGCTAGATCCCTCACAGGACTAGTGCTAATGCCAACAGTTGGATCCTTCGGGTCCTTCCCAAAACTCACAATCACCTTCCGTCTTAGTCTACCCTCAATAAATGTACCCTCTAAGTAAAAACAGGGTGCTGTCTACGCAAACACTGGTTTCCCACAAATTGCCTAGCCCCCATCCAGACTGTCATACTTAAACATCTCACTGTATAGATCGACACACAGACACTTCCACTGCCTAGAGCTTAGAGGCCACTCAGATTTAGGAAATGAAAGAGAAGGAGTCAGAGATAACTCAGAAGTTTTAACCGGCTTTACTGGGTGGATGTCATGACACTATTGACCAAGAAAGAGAACGTGGGAGATCACATTGGTGAGGAAAAGGAGGAATTTTAGGTCCCAGAAGGCTCTATGTGGATTTGGACAACTGGGTTGGAGAAGGTGAGTCTGGAGCTTGGGAAGGACATTGGTCTTGTCATGCAGACCTGGGCCTCATGTACAGAGCTGCTCATGAGGCAGTGGGGTCCAAGGAGAGAGGTAAAGGGATGCAAAGGAAGACTGGGAATAGACCTTTGAGGAATGCTCTTTAAGAGGGCAAGCAGGAGGGGCTGGCCTGGTGGTACAGTGGTTAGTTTGCACGCTCTGCTTCGGTAGTCTGGAGTTTGCTTGTTTGGATCCCGGCCATGGACCTACACACTGCTCATCAATCAATGCTGTGGAGGTGTCCCATATATGAAATAGAGGAAGATCGGCATGGATGTTAGCTCAGGGACAATCTTCCTCACCAAGGAAAAAAAAAAAGGCAAGCAGAGGAGGAGTGTCAGGAAGGAAAAGGAGAAAATGTTAGAGAAGCAGGAGGATAAACAGGAGAACACAGCTCATGAGAGCCCAAATTGGAGAGTCACACCGAGGAAAGGTTAGTCAAGGATAATGGTAGAGTACCTTTTTCTTTGACAAAAAACTTCACTTCTCTTCTTGAAAATTGATTTTTAATTTACATTTAGTTCTAGAAAATGGTCCCTCTTTTAACATAACTTATTAAAAAATATTTAGGATTGTTCTGAATCCTTCCAATTTTGCAGTTTCACAATAAACCTCCAAAAAGTTGTGCTGTTCTTTGTGCAGACTTTGTAAAAATCTGTCCAGCAGTTCCATCTAAGTGCTTCAATCTGTACTAAAAATGTTATTTGAATTCCCTTTGACTTTCAAGTTGAACATCCTTGTCTTCGTCATAGTAACATTGGTCCTCAAGTAGATCGTCAACTCCCATCGAGTTGCTCTGGGTCTGCATATGAGTATAAAGATTAGAATCATCTTTTTCTGACTGCAACAGATTCTCCTGTGAGTATTTACCCCAGTCTCTATCACTGAAGGGCTCCTGTGATCTTAGTGAACTGGCGTCATTTGCAAGCTCTGGTAATAATGGTATCTGGCTCTTGGAACCATCTTCAAAATATTCGCCCCCTCCTCTTTCACCCTGAACAGCAGATTCATCACCACAGAATTGGAACAATTGTGTTTGGCTTATAACTCTTCTGGAATCATGGTCCTCGGGAGGACATACAAACCTCTCATTTGCATCAGTTTCCATTAGGTTGGAATTCACGTTGGCCTCTTCAAAATCTTGTTGTGAAGGTCTTAAGTTTTCCCCAGTAGTGATCTTGAAGGGACTATGGTTTCGAGCTGTGTCTGTTTCCTGAATGAAAGTTTCATCCTTACAAGTGTTTGAGTCTCTTTCACGACAGGCACTCTTACTAGGATCTGAGGGAACTTCGTCAGAACGAGGTGGTGTTTGTGGTAAAATATCCACATATGAAAATTCTAAGTCTTTAAGTGAGTAAAGCCACTCTCCCACCTCAGGTTGAAGAGCTGTGACCCAATCATGACTGAACTCCTCTGGGGTCTCATCAGTGAAAGGACTATTGCCCAGTGACTCGGGCAAGGTCAATGGATCCTCAAATTTATTGGTGTTAGAGGCACTTTCCAGATGAGTTTCACACCAACCAGAGTCTGGACCAGAAGTTAGAGGTTTCTCAAAATGATCTTCTTGATTCTCACATTTCCCCAGAACCTTCTGGAAGGTGATGTCATTGTCAAGACTCTCTAATGACATAACATTGTCCTTGCTCATTCCTGAGTCCTGGTCCTCTGGGGCCTCACTGGCTCTACGGCTCTCCTCACCATGTGCCTCTTCTTCAGTCATATTTCTTGCATCCTCTGAACTTATTGAACTTAGAGTAAATAAAGACCCCTCATCAGAATCGTAGTCGGTGTCCAACTCGTACTGAGTGTCAGGAGGGTGTTCCTGCCCTGGTTCCTTGTTAGCAGGAGTGACATGCAGGTCCCTCCCCCATCCTGGAGGGAAGACGGGTGGGGATGGGTCTGTATCTTCTGGGTCACTGAGTGTGACTGCACTGTAGTAGGTGGAAAGCTCTTCCTCAGCACTGGACCCCTTGAGCCTTTGCTGCTGTGCGCTCAGCAAATTAACGTAAGTGCTTGCTTGCATTTCTTTAGAGAACTCTGAGGGTAATTGTTCAGTGCCCCCTCTTCCCTCATGCTCTCCAGTCCTCTGTGCTTTCGGATGTGTTAGCATTTGTGAGAGAGAAGCCGTTGTTTCTCTCAACAGTGGTGGGTCTAATTCACTGGAATCATTATGGATTGAGCTAGAGACAGTTTGCGACCTGCCCACTACTGCAGGGACGCCCACTGACAGCTCACTGAGAGGATCTTCCTGGGCTACAGTTTCATAATTTATTTCTCCAAGAATAGCATTGCTGTAGATGTGGTCCTGTGCAGCTGAAGATCGTGCATTCTGATCAGCATTTGGCTGTCCGCGGAGAAGGGCCCCGGCTGCACTGTCACTTGGAAGCATGTAATCCTTGCTACTTCCTGCCCCGTTGTTGTCGTCGAGTTGTTCCCTGCTCTGCCGACTGTCAGGCTCCTTTCTGCTCGTGTTCAGGGTTCTATCAGGAATGATGGCGGCATGTGGGCTGGCTCCTGTCACCAAGAAAGAGTCTTGGTTCTCATAGAGCTTTAGATCACAGCAAGGTTGGTGCTGACCTACCCTTGGGTGCTGCGTGTTCTCTGCAGCTTCCACGTCATCGCAGAAGCCCTCGTTTGAATACGCAGTATCGGAACCAGGGCCTTTCTTCCGGCATCTCTGTTGCCACAGCCTGTCAACATAAGGCCTTGCAAAAGCCCCCAGGCAGAAAGCCACAAAGAATGTGATGAAAACCGCCAGACAGACGGCCAGGGCAAGGTCCTGGGAAGCGTCTTGCTTTCTATCAGGAGTTTGCACATCATCCCCGTCTCTCCTGACCCGTCTTGGCAGCTGTCTCTGCATGGCATTGTCCTTCCTCCCCAGTGGGGAAAAGTGCGTGTACTGCCCTTCCCGGGGCCTCTCGGCTTTGCTCATCACGAGACTTCTCATAGGATTCAATTCAGTGTGAGGAAGGTGAGTCTCCCTGGAAATTCTCCTTTTGGGAGTCCACCAATATACCTTCTCAGTCCCTGAAAATAGGGGATAAAAAACACATACTGAGTGGGCATTGAAATAAGATTCCAGTGGTTTTAAAAGCTTCCATGGGTCCTGCTCAGTCCTGATCTGGCTGTATTTAAGCTCTTTATTACATGATGATAAGCAGCTTTACTGATGGATTGGCTAATGCCAATAATATGTACATGCTCGGTGTGTGTTTACACACGGCCATCAGGCTCGGGTCTGCTGCTCATGGGCCTAGGAGGCCGTATGTTCCTTAGGCTTCTTGCCTCACTGCTGCCCATGGAAGGAGAAACCCAGAATGGAGGGGCAGCCACACCACTTCTCCTTCCTCCACAACCTCACCTACTGCACGTTTGCAACAACATTCCATCAACCCTCTGCAAAGTCTGCCTCAGCCCTACTCATGTTTGCAATATCATTTCCTCACCATTCTCCAGTGTCGGTAAGCAGCAAACATATTCAGGTTTCTCTACTGGTTCCTGACCTTCTGTCCTCCACACTCAGAAGGCTAGTTATGGCTTTTAGAGAGGATGAAATAAGTGTGGCTGACAATATTCTCTATGATCTTCACGGATTTCTACTAAACCTGGTAAGCAGGGCTGTGCTTCTCCTTTGAGGCCAGTCCTGAATAGAACAGAGGCCAGGACTCATTTAAAAAAAAAAAAAATCTGACTGTCTCCCCCACAGTTAGTTCTGAGATTTAGCCGAGAGAGTTAACAGTGAAAAAAGCTTCCAGAATGTTCAACTCCGTAACATATTCTAGCTCTCCGGGAGAGTGGCAGAGAACAAATCAAAGAAAAATATGCTTTTGAAATATGTGTGTTTTGTGTATGTACACGATTACACTTTCAGAGGGTTCGCAAGCATTTTAAATAACCGTGGCTCAAGTTTTAAAAGTTCTCTCTTTGATTGATTATTTGTTAAGAATTAGGATAAAAACATGACCCTTTGAGGCTTTAGGGAAAAATTCTCTCCTTGTGAGATTTCTGTTTTTGACCGAATCCAGTGGTTTCGGAGCTATCCGAACTAGGTTTCTTGGACCACGTGAGGAAAGTCATCCATGAACAGAGGACAACAGGTAGGTACCAGTGACTGCTCTGCGATGCAGCCCAGGGCTGGCTAAGGAACGCCAGGGATCAGCACCCTTGCTTTCAGGGGCCCTGTCATTGTTTCAAATGAGACTAAATTTTTCATGTGCTTGTTTCAGTTTAAATGGAACCATTTCAGAGAGAAGAGGCACCACTGACTGACCTATAGACTGGTTGCAAATTTCATTCCACTTTTTCCTCCAGGATTCAGAAATGAAATTTTGGAAGACTGCCACATTATAGTCACACTCCCACTGGTTATCAGCCAAGTCAACCTCCAGATGGGGAAATTCTAGAGCAATGATCATCATCGGAAGGATGGTGGTCAGAGCATTGTTGCTGAGGTCCACAACCTGTTTGAGAAGAAACAAATTTAGGACAGTCTGTGAATAAGGACATTTAGAGACAAAATAAATGGGTTACAGATATTGCTTACACCTCAGTGGATGCAATATGAAGTTGGCATGCATTTGAGTGTCGGAGAATATTGGGTTTAAATCTCTGCTCTGCCCCTAATAACTCTGTGAGCCTCAGCAAACTGTTTATTTTCTCTGAGCCTGCCTCCCAGGGTTTTTGTAAGAATTAAATATATGTGAAAGCTTTAAGAGTGGTGCCTATCTTACATACCCAATCATTTCCCCTTCCTTCTCTCCTATGAGTTATAATTTGTACTGTGAGATAAAACCTAGGCTCCCTGTTGTTATCAAGGTCTAGATTAAATACCAGCGCTGGAATGTCTAGAAACTCTGTGATCTTGGAATTGACAGAAGATACTGGATGATGAGGACAAAGAACACCAAAGAACTGTGGTTGACCAGAAGTAGGAAAGGGAAATCTTTGCATCAAGTATTATCTCAAGGGTAGCAGTACATTTATCTCCCTCCATGTCTACTCAGTATATACAACATGACTAATTTTTCTAGTCTAATCAGAAATGAAGGGGAAACCAGGGAACAAAAAGGATTCAGTGGCTCTGGAAACGCAGAGCAGGACCTGTTGAAGGTGGGTATAGCAGTTGCCTGACACGACAGGGAAAGCATAGTTAGGTGTAGCTCCAGTTACCTTTTGCAGAGCACTGCTGTGGACCAGGCATTCTACTGGGTATCTTACATACGTTATGGCTAATCCTCCCGACAATGTCCTCATTTTCCCATTTACAGGAGGAAACTGGGCTGGGTCTCACAGTATATCCCACACAGCCCCTATGACTAGGGCCTGGGACAGAGCAGGTGCTCAGTAAATAATGGAGAAAGGAATGAATTAATGAAATTGCAGAGTTGAGATCTGACCAGGCTTCACAGCTGTGTGCCCTCCACTCCGGAATATACCCTCCGGAGCCTGGGCTCCCGCTGCACTGGAGCGAGGAGCTGGGGGGAAGAGGCTGGAGCAGGAGGCACCAGGGTCAGGTAATGGGGTTTGGAGAGGGGCAGGTGGTTAGTAGAAGAAGAGAAAATCATAAAACAGAGCACACAAACCTTCTTGGGGGAAAAAAAGGAAAAGAGAGCCATGGATGAAAACCAAAAGGCCGTATGTTATCAAGGCCAGGTGTTTTAGAAACATCTGTGAGAAAGCAGCATTGACATCTTAGATTACATAAATTCCTAAGAAGAGCTGATTCAAACAAGCAATCAAACAGCACCGTAACCCAGACCATTACATGTAGCGGCAGAATTCTCCCTGAATTTAGGTCGGGAGAGTGACCTTTCCAGTGTTGAGTAACCAAGCAGTCTCGACTCTTCTGATTCTAGTACCAATTCCGACATGTAGACTTTGTCCCCACACATTAGGCAATTCCTAGACACCGGCTGAGTGTCCTACAATTCAACCCGCTTCTGGCGCTATCTCCCTGGAAATAGCGTTACATCTCACAAATTAAGGGCTCAGTCCCACAAAACTGCCCCTTTACCCCGATACTTTAGATGCCAATCACAAGTTCAGGTTATCACCTCTGCTTCTGACCTACCGACTATAGATCCGAGGTCCCAACGATATCCTCCTTGGGTTCAAGCAATTTGCTAGAGTGGTTCACAGAACTCAGAGAAAGATTTTACTCACTAGATTAGCAGTTTATTATAAAAAAGATATAACTCAGGAACAGCTGGGTGGGTGAGATGCACAAGGCAAGATACAGGGAAAGGGTGTGGAGCTTCCATGCCCTCTCTGAGCCTGCCACTTTCCCCACATTTCCACGTGTTCACCAACCTGGAAGGTCTCCAACCCATTCTTTTGGGTTTTTATGGAGGCTTCATTACATAGGCAAGATTGATTACTTCATTAGCCATTGGTGGTTGACTCAACTTCCAGCGCCTTTCCCCTCCCTGGAGGTCAGGGGGGCGGGACAGAAAGGCTTTCTAATCCAGGGCTAGCCCCGCTGGCAATCAGCCCCCCTACTTAAGTGCTTTTCCAAAGTCACTTTCTTAACATAACAAAAGACACTTTTATGGCTCTCATCATTTGGGAAATGTCAAGGGTTTTAGGAGCTCTGTGCCTGAAAAGGTGACAGAGACCAAATATATATTTCTTATTGTAAATCACAATATCACAACTCCCAAAGGAAAGGTGCCAAAAATAGGAACTAGGTGACTGGGATTGGGAAGGAAAAAACCTTTGCTTTGGCCTGGTTTGGCCTAGGATCAATAGCTTTCTTATTTACCCTTCCTCAACAAGAAAGTAAAATATTGTAACGTTTTTCAGGTAGTTGAAACCTGCAGAGAGTTAGCCATTGGTGATTAAGCAGCTAGGAACTAAAGGTTTTTTCCTTTTTGCAATTACTGATTATGGCCTTTAGCTGTTTACCTGCCCATTGTTAACTGTGCTGCTTAGGAAATATGCTCTCTGACTCCCACTAGGCTCCTATAGATAACATCTCCCTGGAGCCTGGGTCACCATGGTAATGGGTGTGTGAGCTGTGCTTCAGGAATTAGAACCCCTTTGTCCACTCCAGGCCAGCTGAGACTGATGAGGATTACTTTGGGCTGGTTACTTTTAAAAACTGAAGACAGGAGGGAAACTGAAAAGTAGAATTTGCTTGCCCTTTGTTAAGAGACATTTACATTTGTAAAGAAAATCTCCATCTGTGAGGGTGTCTCCCTCTCTGCACCAGGAGGAAGGGGGGATGACCTTATCTCTAGAAACTCTTAATGGGGAGGCAAGGACTGAAATCTGCATAATAATCTTGCTCTTGTTTGCTGTACTTGTCTGGTAACCTCATGTAACTGACTCCCCCCCCCCCAACATCCTCCTTTGTCTTTAGCTGAAGATGATATTTAAGGTGGTGGCTTTAACCATTTACTTAATCCGATCTGATTCTTATCTAAAGTTATAGGACCACCCAATAACCAGACCCCACCTGCACTGATACCATTTTAATGACTTTTTTCTTTAACATATTCTTTCCTTTGTCTTGTAAGGAGATAACTCACATACCTATGCCTTAAATTAGCCCGACCCTCAACCCATGTTTTTGCAGCTCTTCCTGCCCATGGGTCCTGTCCCCATGCTACTCCATGCTATTCTCTGAATAAAAGAGCACTACTGCCAGGCCTTGAGAGTCCAAGAAATCTTTCTTTCAACTCCTCGACTCACTGAGCCAGCACTAGAGACCACTAACTCATCAACTGGGCCCAAGCAGATGTTGGATTGGGGACCTTTTGATGTCAAGAGGCTAAAAATTCTACCCTCTGATCATGCTAATACTGCCATTTTGTGAACACGCATCCTATGAAGAGGCATGAAGTCTGACTATGCTTGTGCAGATCATCAATTACCTCACCTCTCCTCACCTCCAATAACTTCTCTCCACATTTCAGACCATCTTGCCCCCATCCCATTAATATCTCTTGAGTCCCTATTTTTGGAGAAGCAGATTTGAGACTCATGCTCTTGCTTCCACACATGGCTATGGAGTATTAAAGTGTGGCTAGTCCAAATGGGATGTGTGGTAAGTGTAAAATACACACCAGGTTTGAAGGCTTAGTAGGAAAAAGTGAAGGTAAACTATCTCAGTAATAATTTTTATATTAATTACATGTGTACAAGATGATATTTGGGTATTTTGGGTTAAAAATATATTACTGAGTGAAATTCACCTGCTTAATTTTACTTTCTGAATCTACTTACTAGAATATCTAAAATAGCATATGTGGCTCACATCATGTTTTTATTGAAAGATACCAGCCTACATAAAGAATGGAGTTCAGGGGGTCAACTTGGTGGTGTAGTGGTTAAGTTTGTGTGGTCCGCTTTGGTGGCCCAGGGTTTGTGGGTTCGGATTGTAGGGGAGGGAGACATTTCCTCTACCCTCTCTGGGTTCATCTGGCCAGAGAATGAATTAAATTCACACGAGACAGAATAGCAGGAGAAAATTAAACAAAGCTTTATAACATGTATACATGGGAGAGGCTCAGGCAAGCTGAGCAACTTGCCAAAATGGCTGAAGCCCTCACCTTAAATATCATATCCAGCTAAAGACAAAGGAGGATATTGGGGGTGGGGGGAATCAGTTACAGGAGGTTACCAGAAACAGGAATAAGATTATTATGCAGATTTAAGTCCTTGCCTTTGGTATTGATTAAGAGTTTCTAGAGATAAAGTCATCCCCCTCTTCTTCCTGGTACAGAGAGGGAGGGACGTTTACAGATGGATATTTCCTTTACAATGTAAATGTCTCTTAACAAAAGGCAAGCAAGTTCCACTCCTCAGAGCCTCCTTCCCTGTCCCAGTTTATCAAAAGCAACCAGCCCCAAATAATCCTCATGCCAAAGAGACATATCTTGGCATGGCCAAGACCAGACCCCCACAGGATCTTGGGTATGGACCTACACACCGCTCAACTCATCATCATGTTGTGATGGTGTCCCACATACAAAATAGAGGAAGATTGGCACAGATGTTAGCTCAGGGCCAATCTTTATCACCAAAAAACCCCCAAAATAAACAAAAGAATGGAGTTCAATTTCATTTTTCTGCATGTATTTCTCCAGTTTTCCCAGCACCATTTGTTGAAGAGACTATCCTTTCCCCCTTGGGTGCTCTTGGCTCTCTTGTAGAATATTAATTGACTATAAATGCTAGGATTTAATTCTGGGCTCTCTATTCTGTTCCAGTGGTCTACATGTCTATTTTTGTACCAGTACCATACTGTTTTTACTACTGTGGCTTGTGGTATAATTTGAACTTGGGAAGTGTGATACCTCCAGCTTTATTCTTTTTTCTCAGTATTGCTTTGGCTATTCGGGGTCTTTTGTGGTTCTACACAAATTTTAGGATTGTTTCCTCTATTTCTGTGAATAATGTTTTTGGTATTTTGATGGAGGCTGCTTTGAATCTGTGGATGAGACAGCATTGGGTAATAGGGTCATTTTAATAATATTTATTCTTCCGATCCATGAACACAGAATGTCTTTTATTTGTTTGTGTCTGCTTTGATTTCTTTCAGCAAAGTCTTATTGTTTTTCATTGTACAGATCTTTCACTTCCTTGGTTAAATTTATTCCTAAGTACTTTATTGTCTTTTATGCTACTGTGAATTGGATAGTTTTCTTTCTTTCTTTTTCTGATGTTTCATCGTTGGTGTAAAGGAATGCCAGTGATTTCTGTAAGTTGATTTTGTAACTTGTCACTTTACTGAAATCACTGATTCATTTCAACTGTTTTTTGATTGACTCTGGGATTTTCTGTATATAAGATCAGCACATTATGCTAAGCGAGATAAGTCAGACAGAGAAAGATAAGTACTGTATGATATCACTTATATGTGGAATCTTAAAAAAAAAAAAAGTCAAACCTATAAAATGACAGAGAGTAAAATGGTGGTTCCCAGGGGATGGGGGTTGGGAGGATGAGACTGATAGTGTTTAAGGGTGCAAACTTGTAATAAGTAGTAAGCCATAAGATCTAATAAGCCACAGAGATCTAAAGCACATGAATATAGTCAATAATACTGTACTATAATGATGTTATGTGATATTGTTTCAATGGCAATCATATTACAATATATAAATGTATCAAAGTAATGCTGTACACCTTAAATTTACAAATTGTAATGTGTCCAATTGATTAAATGAAAAAATAAATTAATTTAGTTCACCAAGCCAAAAAAAAAAAAAAGAATCGGGGTGTGTGATGGAGGTTAGGGGGAGGGGACTAAATCTTCTCCTCAGCTGTCTCTAGGTGCCACACTGGAGGCCACCTGGGTGTTTCTGAGGGAGCCCTGAGGGGAGATTTTACAGTATCCCCTCAAAGAGGAGGTGGGTGGAGAAAATAGCTTGGAGAAGGGGCGGCAGCTGCCAAGACTGGAGCCGGGCTGTGGGGGTTCCCCATCCTCACAGCTGTCAAGACTGCAGTGAGATTAACTGCAAGGTGCCTGGGAGACGGGCCCTACGGCTCCAAAGGGTGACCTGGGTGCCCCCAACATGGGTCTGACATTTACAACAGTGGGTGGTATGGGGTGAGTGCTCTACAAGAATGAGCTCTTAGCGTTGTCATTTGTGTTCTGTACCCAATTGTGGTATGGAAGCAACAGGTCATTGGCCTTCAGAGGCCCATACAGTCCTGGGTTGTTGACATCTCAGCATCAACCATGTGTTCCAGATTGCGTAAGACCCCAGGAACCTCTGACTGACCTTGCGGCTCTGTGATGGGGCCTCACTAATAACTAAGATTTAATTTCTTCATAACTGGTAAGTGGAAACTTGGAGTTAGGTTTAATTTGATTGAGAAGAATAATGTGCCAATTCTTGCTGTGGAGTATTATATTCGAGTAAAATTCATGTCCATTACAGAGGCTTTTGATTTTTGAGGCAAGTGAGAGACTTCAGCGATTTTAGGGGAATCTTAAAATAGACTTCTGTTTTTTGATTAATAGCCAGTACTGCTGGGTGTGAAGAAATTCTTTCATGGAAATATTCATCTAACGTAATTGCCCATATATCTGCATATTTGAAATATTATTAAAATTATTTTATAACCTGTAATTTTCTGAGGTCCTTGAAGGCTTCTGGATGAATTCTGAATATCCTGTTGCTCTGTAAGTTGAGGTTCTCCAGTCGCAGGCAGTTATGAAAATCAGATGAACCAATTTGCAATATCTTATTGAATGACAGATCCAAACTCTGTAATGACTTCAGCTTCCACAGTCCTGTTTAAATTAAAAAGCAAACTAAAATATAAACTGATGATATTTACTGCAGCATTGTTTGTAATGGTGAAAAATTGGAGACAACCTAAGTGGTTCTCAACAGAGAAATGGTTAAACAAAGCATGGTATATTAATACTACAAAATACTATACAGTTTTAAAAGAGAATGAGGCTGATTGACATGAACTGATGGAACAGGAAGGAAAATGTTAAGTTGCAGAATAGTATTGAGTATGATTCCAATGTATTTTGAAAAACAGACCCATATGCAAACATACGCATATATTTTGAGTGAGCAGAGAAGAGGGCGTGGCAGGAGATGAACTAAGTAGGCTATCAGTAACAGTTACAATTAGGAGTAGGATGGTGGGGGGAGGTGGGGTGGGATAAAGAGGGAAATTTTGTTCTTATTTTATACACTTTTGAATTCTTTCAATGAGCATGTGCTAATTTCTTTCTTTCTTTCTTTGGTGAGGAAGATTGGCCCTGAGATAACACCTGTTGCCAATCCTCCTCTTTTTGCTTGGGGAAGATTGTCTTGAGCTAACATCTGTGCCAGTCTTCCACTGTTTTGTATGTGGGATGCCGCCACAGCATGCCTTGATGAGTGGTGTGTACGTCCGTGCCAGGGTTTCAAAACCTGCAAACCCCAGGCTACTGAAGCAAAGTGCTCTGAACTTAACCACTGTGTCACTGGGCCAGACCAAGCATATGCTAATTTTATAATGAAAGCATCAATTAAAAAAATCTAAATTTTATTGAAGGAGGTGATGAGTAAACATTTGTTTATTTGATTGAGCTATGGGTAAAACTGAATACCGTTTTGATGATTTATTTATATGGATGAGCTCTTTGAGTTTTAAAATGTTCTTATTCTATTTTATAGATATATTCTTTCTTATTGTTGATATTATAACTATTTCCTGGGCATTCTTGTATTTTTCAAAGGTAATAAGTTGTAGCTAGGTTTGTTTTCCAGCAAAATAATCTAATTGAGTTTTGGTCTCTGCCTTTGTGTTTCGCTCAGTTCCAGAGAGAAACCATTTGGCACTGAAAATAAAGATTGAGAAAGAGGTGCCAGTCATAGCAGTCTTCCAAATTTGATTTCCCATGTGAGTCTTGCAAGGAAGCTCTGCATTTTTACATTTCCTTCTGCTCTGTTCTCACATGTAGCCTGTGTCTTTGACCAACCACTACATAACAGATCAGGTTGGTTCATTTCCAGAAGGGTTTATTCCTTGCCTACTGTCTGCAAAGTATTTATCGTAAGACTGATTATGCAGAGATCATGACTTAATTGAAATGGCTGTACGTCTATGTCTCATGTTCATTTCAGTTGCACAGACTAAGCAAGAGATCTTTGGGACAACAGGTCAATTAAAACATTGTGAGCAGGCACTTGGTGCTGAGGACAAATAAGCATAGACTCCTTGTGTCTGATTGAGCAGTAAGACATACACATAAGAAAAATTACTGGTTATACAAAGCAGTTATACCCCACCATCCGACTATAAAATTAACTGTTGTTTGTCTGTCAGATTCTCCATCAGATGGTTAGTCCCTTCAGGGCAGAATTCACATCTTTGTGAACTCCTGCAATGCCCAGAGTATAAAATGCATTCAATAAGCCAGAGGTCACGGTGTTTGGCCTGTACAGATTTAAAAATTATTGAGCCAACAATAGAGATTCAATACAAAAGTTTGTATTTCCAGCTTCTCTTGAAAAATTGGAAGTTCCAGCTGGCGCAAGACGTTTGGCTGGAGCTGAATGAGGGCTGCCTGCTTTAGACAACACACGTGAAATATGATTTCTTTGTGCTCATATCTCTATCAAAAATAGGAAAACAAAGGATAGGCCAAGAAACCTGCATGTTTAAACAAGTGGGAGAGAACCAAGGCTGATATTCAGCTAGCATAAGCTAGTAAGAAATTCTTCCATATTGATTTGGGAATAGCCATTGCCGAGCCCCGTGTGCTGCCCCACTGCCTGAGGCATCTCAGTGTATCCCCCGTCCACTTCCCGCCCCCAGCAAGATTCTGTTCTATCACTACAGCCAGGAAGCATCCAACTGTGGCGTCCAGGCGAAAGGCCAATTGTTAAATACTTTGAACATAACCCCTGGAGAAAATGTATTTCTTTGTGGAGCAAAGAATATTCCTACAGGGGCTGGCTCCGTGGCCGAATGCTTAAGTTCGTGCACTCTGCTGCGGCGGCCCAGGGTTTGGATCCTGGGCGTGGACATGGCACCGCTCGTCAGGCCATGTTGAGGTGGCATCCCACATCCCACAACTAGAAGGACCTGCAACTAAGATATACAGCTATATACGGGGAGGTTGGGTAGATAAAGCAGAAAAAAAAAAAAGAAGAATATTCGTACATGTTTTAATATGTAAACATATAGGTTTGTGAGAAAAAGATGCAAGACAAGACATCAATATGAAAGAAGCCATAGGTTCCTTAACGTTTTCCTGATGTCTGCCTGGTGGCCTACATAAGAATGTGAACTTATGGTTCCTGCAATTTCTTAGTGCTTAATTGAATACATACTCTACGAGTTCAGAGGAGGGGGAGATCATGCCTAGCTTTTGAGTGAAGGGAAGAAAATAGTTTAAAACTCCTAGTTAATTGTGTACTCTTTTATGCTCTAAACATTTCACAGGCATCTCCTTTTAATCCTCACAAATCCCTGGGCGTTATTACCAGTTTGCAAATGACAAAACCTTGGTGCAGTGAAGTTAATTAAGAACTTGCCCAATGTCGTGAGGGGTAGAGCTGTGGAGCTGGGACTGAAACTTAGATCTCTTAACCATTATCCTTTATCCATGCACATTTTGTACAGAAGAAGAAGGAAAAGATGAGGAAGGAGAAGGAGGAGAAGGAGAAGGAGAAGAAGGGGAGGAAGAAGAAGGGGAGGAGGAGAAGAGGGGGAGGAGAAGAGGGGGAAGGAGGGGGAGGGTGGGGAGGAGGAGGGGGAGGAGGAGGAGAAGAATAAGAAGAAGAAATACATGAGCAACGCCGTGAAAGATTACTTGAATTTAGAAAGAGGAAAAGGAGGCTGAGGGGCAGGGCTCTAGGCATAAGAATGGTATGGACCGTAGAATACATGAAATTGCCAAATATATATTGGGAGTTATTTAGTGATTCTACTTGTCATGTAGTTAATAGGGTCCCAGAGAGGGACTTAAGATAGTGAGTTCGTTCCAGCTCTATTTGTGACTTTTGACGGGAATCAGGGAGTATCGCTTGAGGTCTCCATGCCTCGTTGTTTCTTGCAGGTGGAATTGGGATCTGTCTTTGTCTATGATCTTCAAGTATTCTGAGCTCAGTGAAGCCCAGGTGTAGTAGTTTAGATTATTGCTCGGCAAATATTCACTCTCCTGTGGGCACAGTATACTTCCTCATCCCATTGAGTTGAGTTTGGCCGTGTGACTTGCTTTGGCCAATGAAATGTTAGCAGACATGATGTGAACAAAGATTTAAAATGTGCTAATGTGGTGGGGCTTGCTCTCTTGGCTTCTTGCAGGAATGCTGTGATGCAAAGAACATGCCCTGACTAGCCTGCTGATCCAAAGACAATGAGATATATGTGGAGCAGACTTGGACCCAACACGTGGCTCTGGAGAAATAGGTACAATTCCTTGAGGAATAAAAACTAACTGTATAAGAGTAAGGTTGGAGCTGCTCTTGGCTGCTGAAATATTTGTCTTATTTATAGAATCAAAGCCCTTGAGTGAGAACTGGCACATGAGTGCTACCAGCCTCAGATGACTGTGTGTGGATTATGCTGGACTAAATTTTGTAAATGCGGACATACTGTCTTGTGATACTGAGATGAAGATGAGACAGAAGCTGTTGATGGGCTAGCATCAAATATAGCTTACCAATTCTGGTCTGTGGAAAACCCAGGACATGATATCCAGCTGGTCCTGACTGAGTGGGTCTGGGGTGCTCTGAGGACAAGGTTTCAGGAGAAGAGCTCCTGATAAAGTAGTCTGATCTGGATGAATTCCAGAGATCAACTGCAGATGACATTCTGATCCCCACACAACAAAATAAATTCCAGCTGGATTAAAAGTATAGTCTGCTTGAAAAATTTTCTCAGACAATATTGCTGTCCGTGGGGTGTGAAGCACATGTAAATAAGAACATGGTGGAGTTGAACTTGAGGGGAAGCTGTTTTTGAGAATAAAAGCAAAGGAAGAAATTATAAAGAAAAATATTAATAAATTTGACTGCAAAAAATTAAATTGAATGTAGGTCAAGAATATCATAAAAGGAACACAGATAAGGATGACAGTAGATTTCTTACTGGAAACAATGCAAATTGAAGACAATGGAGCAAAATTTAAAAAAATACTAAAACAATTTTGCCAAACTAGAACTCTTTACTGAGTGACAAAATATTTTTAAAATAAAGGCAAATAAAGAATTTTCAGATATACAAGATCTGAAAGAATTCATCACCAGCAAACCCACACTAGAAGAAATGTTAAAGGATGTCTTTCAACTAGAAGAAAAACGAAATCAGATGGAAGTCTGGATCTCCACAAAAGAACAAAGAGCTCTAGAAATGGTAATTATGTGGGTTAATATAAATATTTTTTTCTCATCTAGATCTCTTTAAAAGGTAACAAACTCTTTAAAGCAAAAATAGTATAAAAATGTACTGTGGGATTTATAACATATGTAGGAGTAAAATGTATGACAGTACTAGTACAAAGCCTAGGAGAGGAGACTAATGTGCTAAGTTTCTTGTGTTATAGGCAAGCAGTCTAATACTACATAAAAATAATCCGTGAGGGGCTGGCCCCATGGCCAAGTGGTTAAGTTCGCATGCTCCACTTTGGTGGTTTGGGGTTCGCTGGTTCAGATCCTAGGCATGGACCTACACACCGCTCATCAAGCCATGCTGTGGCGGCATCCCACATAGAAGAAGTAGAATGACCTACAGCTAGGATACACAACTGCGTACTGGGGCTTTGGGGAGGAACAAAACAAAACAAAAAGGAGGAAGATTAGCAACAGATGTTAGCTCAGGGCCAATCTACCTCACCCCACTCCAAAAAATAAGAAAATAAAAAGATGAATAGGATACATGTAAACAGATGGAAAAAACAGCCTTTTCAACAAATGGTGCTGGAACAATTGGATATCCATATACAACAAAAAAAGGGCGGGGGGGGGGGAACTTGGATCCATACCTCACATTACATCCTCACAAAAATTAACTCAGAATGAATCATAGATGTAAATGCAATACCTAAAACTATGATACTTCTAGAAGAAAACATAAAATATTTGTGACCTTGAGTTAGGCAAAAAAAATTTGAGATATGACACCAAAACACAACCCATCAAAGAACAAATGGACAAATTTAACTCCATCAAAATTGAAAACTTCTGCTCTTCAAAAGACACTATTAACAGAATAAAAAGACAAGCCACAGACTGGGAGAAAAATTTTTGCCAAGGATGTATCTTGCATCCAGGATACATTTTTTAAAACTCTCAAAACTCAATAAGAAAGCAAACAATCCAATTTTTTTTTTCTTTTGAGGAAGATCAGCCCTGAGCTGACATCTGCTGCCAATCCTCCTCTTTTTGCTGAGGAAGACTGGCCCTGAGCTAACATCTGTGCCCATCTTCCTCTACTTTCTGTGTGGGACACCTACCACAGCATGGCTTTTGCCAAGCGATGCCATGTCCTCATCTGGGATCCGAACCAGCGAACCCCAGGCTGCCCAAAGCAAAACGTGTGCACTTAACTGCTGAGCCACCGGGCCAGCCTGAGACCATATTTTTAAAAGAGTTCAAGACACGTAAAATATGTTCTTGGGCCAGGATGGCATTAAATTAGAAATCAATAACAGAAAGATCTCTGGGAAACCCTAGTTATTGGAAACTAATAACACTTCTAAATAACCCACAGAGAAGAAATCCAAAGGGAAATAAAGTATTTAACTACTCTTTTTTATTTTTTTATTTACTTTTGTTGTGAAAGACACAAACTACCACTACACTCACTCAAGAAGAAATAGATAATCTGAATACTCCTATATTATTAAAGAAAAAACTACACTTGTAGTTAAATACTTTCCCACAAAGAAAACTCCAGGTTCTGATGGCTCCACTGAAGAACTATACCAAACGTTTATGGAAGATATAAAACCAATTCTAAACAAATTTTTTCAGAAAATTGAAGAGGAAGTATTTCTCAACTCCTTTTATGAGATCCGCATTGCTGTGAGAGCAAAACTAGACACTGACATTACAAGGAAGAAAACTACAATCCAATATCCCTCATGAACACAGACGCAAAAATTCTTAAAATTTTAGCAAACTGAATCCAACAATATGTAAAAAAAAAAAATATAATACGTCATGACTTAGTGGAATTCAGCCCAGGAAGGCCAGTTTGATTTAACATTAGAAAATTTATATAATTCTCCATATTAACAGACTAAAAGTCATCTTGATTGATCCAGAAAAAACATTTGACAAAATCTAACATCTGTTCCTGATAAAAACTCTCAGCAAACTAGGAATAGAAAGAATTTCTTCATCCCAAAACAGAGCGTCCATAAAAAACCTATAGCCAACATCATACTTAACAGTGAAAGACTGAATGTTTTCCCCCATATATCAGGAAGAAGAC
Source organism: Equus quagga (assembly GCF_021613505.1). NCBI lineage: Eukaryota > Metazoa > Chordata > Mammalia > Perissodactyla > Equidae > Equus > Equus quagga. The sequence goes on along the minus strand of NW_025796728.1, from coordinate 2,382,453 downwards.
AGGGGTATACACTGTAACTGCTTCCATTCAGCATTGTAGTGGAGGTTCTAGTCAGTACAATAGGCAAGAAAAAAAGCCATCCTGAATGCAAAGAAGTACACCGTCTTTATTTACAGATGTCCTGATTGTCTTTGTAGAAAATCCTGTGGAATCTACCAAAAAAAAAAAAGAAAAAAAGAAAAAAAGACAGAAAAACAACAAGAACTGAAAAGTGAGTTTGGTAAGGTTGCAAGATAAAAGATAAATATATAGAAGGCAACTGTATTTCTACATACTAGGAATAAATAATCTGAAATTGAAATTTTAAAAATAATTTCATTTGAAACAGCATAAGAAATCTGAAATACATAGGGATAAATCTGACTAAATATGTGCAAGACATGTCTAGTGAAAACTACAGGACATTGTTGAAACTGGAGACCTCAATAAAAGGAGAGATGTACTATGTTCATGTATCAGAAGACCAACTATTGTTAAAATGTCAGTTTTCCCCAAATTGATCTATAGATTCAACACAGACCCAATAGAAATTCCAGCAGGATTTTCAGTAGAAATTGACAAGCTGACTCTAAAATTCATATGTAAATGAAAACAACCTAGTATAGTCAAAATAACTTTGAAAAAGAAGAAGGTTGGAGGACTTACATTGTCTGACTTTATTACAAAGCTACAGAAATCAAGATACTGTTGTATTGGTGTCAAACTAGACAAAGAGATCATTGGAAGAGAATAGGTTCAGAAATAGTCCCACTCATATTGATCTTTGACACGAGTGAAAAGCAATTCAGCGGAGAAAGAATCTTTTCAACAAATGGTCCTGGGACAATTGCATATCTTTAAAACTTCTATATGTTACTCACAACACACACAAAAATGAAGTCAATGGATAATAAACCTAAATGTAAAACCTAAGTTTAAAACTAAATGTATTTAGATCATAAACCTAAAATGTAAAATGTAAAAAAAGTAAAGTTATAAAACTTCCAGAAGAAATTAGAGGAGAAAAATCTTGGTGATTTTCAGTTAGGCAAAGACTTTTTAGATATGACAATAAAACATGATCTGTACACTAACAAATTGGTGAATTGCACTTCATAAAAATTAAAAACTTCTGCTCTTTGAAAGATGTCATTAAGGTAAGGAATACCAAAGCCACAGATTGGGAGAAAATATCTGCAAATCACATATCGGTTAAAGGACTTGTATGCAGGATATATAAAGAAGTCTCAAAACTCAATAATTTTTTAAAAATTTAAAAATTGGCCAAAGATTTGTACATATCACCAAAGATATAGAGATGGCAAATAAGCACATAGAAAGATATTCAATATCATTAGTTATTAGGGAAATTCAAATTAAAACCACAATGATATACCACTATACATCCGTTGTATGCCTAAAATTAAAAAGATTGACCATACTTGGTGTGGGTAAGGATGTAGGACAACTGAACTTCTTCTACAGTGCTGATGGGAATTTCAAATGTTACAATGACTTTGCAAAGCATTTTGGCGATTTCTTCAAAAGTTAAACATATACTTAACATCCAACTCAGCCATTCTATTCCTACATTATTTACCCAAGAGAAATGAAAGCATATGTTGCCACAAAGACTTTGTTTCATCATTCTTTTAACGTCAATGGGAACAGTAGTGAAGATCCCTCTTTCATCTCTGTATTGGCAATTTGTGTCTTCTCTTTTCTTGGTTAGTTTGGCTGAGGAATTATCAATTTTATCTTTTCAAAGAACCAGATTTTGGGTTTGTGGAGTTTCTCTATGTTTTCCTGTTTTAAATTTCAAGGATTCTACTGTAATTTTTATTATTTCTTTTCTTCTACTTCCTTTAGGCTTCCAAGCTCATCTTCTTAAATTTCCTACGGTTGAAGCTTATGTTATTGATTTTAGATTTTTCTTCTTTCCTACTGTATTCTTTTAATGCTATAAATTTTCCTCTAACCGTTGCTTTTGCTGCATCCCACAAATTTTAATAAGTTGCATTTTCATTTTAATTTAGCTCAAAATATTTTAAAATTCCTCTTGAGACTTCTTCTTTGATACATGCGTTATTTAGTTTCCAAAGATTTGAGGAGTTTGCAGCTTTCTGTTATCGATTTCTACTTTAATTCTGTTGTAATCTGAGAACATACTTTGTATGATTTCTATTCTTTCAAGTTTGTTAAGATGTATTTTATGGCCCAGAATGTGGCCTATCTTGGTAAATGTTTCATGTAAGCTTGAGAAAAATGTGTATTCTTCTGTTGTTGGAGGGAGTATTCTATACCTGTCAATTAGATCAAGTTGATTGATAGTGCTATTCAGCTACATCCTTATTGATTACCCGCCTGCTTGATCTGTCAATTGACAGGGGGATGTTGGTGTCTCCAACTATAATAGTGGATTTGTTTATTTCTCTTTTCAGGTCTGTCAGCTTCTCCCTCACATATTTTAATGCTCTGTTGTTAGGTGCATTCACGTTTAGAATTATTATGTCTTCTTCAAAAATTGACCCTTTTATCATTATGTAGTACCCTTCCTTATCCCACATAATTTTCCTTATTCTGAAGTCTGCTTTGTCTGAAATTAATACAGCTACTACACCTTTCTCTCGGCTAGTGTTTATCTAGTGGTTTATCTTTCTCCACCCTTTTAACTAGCAGCTTTATTCGTAACAGCCAAAAAAGATAGTCTACGTGTCCATTGACAGGTAAATGCTAAGTAGAAATCCACACAATGGAATTCTACTTGGCAATAAAAAGGAATGAACTATTAATACATACAACAACATGGAAGAATCTCAAAATGATTATGCTGAATAAAAGAAGCTACACCAAAAATAAAAGGAGGTATTGTATAATTGCATTTATGTAAAATGATAGAAAATGCAAACAAATCTATAGTGACAGAAAGGAGATCAGTGGTTACTTGGGCAGGGGCGTGGGGATGGGTGGGAAAGACAGATTACAAAGGGGGATGAGGAAACTTTTGGGGGTAATGGATAGTTCATAATCTTGCCAATGGTGATGGTCTCATGGGTCAGTGTGGTTCAGAGAGTCAGAGGACAGATCAGAGTGTGCTCAGAACATGGAGGAGCAGGGGACTCCAACATTGTACACACCTATAGAAGTATGAACAGCGGTAACAAGATTGTTGATGAAAATTCTGAACTTCATAGAAACTCTGAACATTTGCAGAAAGAGAATGAAAATCACCTTCAGTTTACCCATTGTACTTGAAATCAAGGAAATGACCATTATGTCAAAGACTGGGATGGGAAACAGAATTAGAGACTCAGGATGATCCAAAGGCTAACGGGATACTAACCTTTTTTGAGCACCTGTTACATACCAGGAACTGTGAGAGATGTTTTGCATATATCATCACTCTGTGCGTTCCAGTTTTACAAACACTATCTCTAATCCTCACATCAACCCTGAATATATCATGATCTCTAGTTAAACATAAGGACCAGGAGGCTTTTATAGGTTAAGTGACTTCCTTGAGGTCAATAAACAAGTGAATAGAGTAACATAAAAATCCTAAGAGTATAGAAGGAGAAGTATAAGAGTAAATAAGAGGACTGGGACCAGAACATGCCCAAGCATGGGGGAGGTTTTGAATGCACAGAGTTACAAGGGTATCCTATTATTCAACTCCCTTCATAATATCAAGCTAAGACCCTCAAGAACAAGGTAGACTTCTTCTGCAGATGGGAAGTAAGACTGTTACGTTCAGTTACTCTGCCCACATGAAGATTTTCCCTCTACCGCCAGTTTTAGAGAGTTGATTTTATTAAGAGAACTGGTGGAGTGCTACGAGACTTTGTTTGTTTAGGGTCTCTCAGGATAAGTTGGGAAATTTGAGTAAACTCTTCCATGAGACTTGGCTGCATTTCTCAATGGGGGAAAATGTGTTCTAAAAATTTTGCATGGTAAATCAATGTTGAGGGGGTACTCAGGTGAGTGAAAGAGGTCAGGAGGTGCATTAACAGCTGGGGTTTGGACATCAGAGGGTAGATTCCATGTCTCCAGAGAGGAGAGTTGAATGTTGGGAGGAAAATATGGAGGCATTTTTGTGGAGACGGAATTAGTTATTGAACTGCTTTCTGATGATCACATAGGCCACGGGAGGCAGGAATTTGATTAGCTTTTGCATTTAAGCGGCCAGAGGCAGTTTTATTATTTCCAAGAAATTATCTCAGTGTCTATTAGAATAAACCCACAGAGGGTATGCCCAGACATTACACGACCTTAGAAATATTCCTTTGGACTATGAACTTCTTAAATGCTCTCCTAAGTGTGATGACCTGATAACATAAGTGATATTCAAGGGTTATGGCTTTAAGTTCAAAGAGTATTAAGAATTGGTTGGGGCTGGCCTGGTGGCACAGTGGTTAAGTTTGCATGTTCCGCTTCAGTGGCCCGGGGTTTGCCCATTTGGATCCCGGGTGCAGACATGGCACTGGTTGGCAAGCCATGCTGTGGTAGGTGTCCCACACAGAAAGTAGAGGAAGATGGGCATGGATGTTAGCTCAGGGCCAGTCTTCCTCAGCAAAAAGAGGAGGATTGGCAGCAGATGTTAACTCAGGGCTAATCTTCCTCAAAAAAAAAAAAAAAGCTAACTAAAAAAAAAAGAATTGGAATAGAGTCTGGAATGGTCCTAGATAAGATATTTGATTCATAAGGTCAACCCTTAATGTTGTCAAATTTATACAGGTGAGCTAAAGACCTTGCCCTCTTAGCTTAGTGACAGACATTCACTTTGTTATTTTAGAAGCTGAATTGGCTTTGAGAACACTGGTTATTGGTATTTCCATAATCCAGTAGCAATCAGGATGAAATGTTTAATTCCCTACAAGTGAAAAGAATACATTTGTTTTTACAATATATCGATTATGTTCTCCTTACTTCACCAGTTTCAAAGGTCAGGTATTATTTCATCTTGTTTCTAACAAATTTATCTCTTGGGTTCTGGAATTTAGTGTGTTAATGTCAGGCTGTCACATCTGGTCTGTCACCCTAACTGGAATCCCAACAAAATGTTGGTCCTGAGATATTTCCAGGTACTCTGTGAGCACTCCGAAAATACTGCTTGATGAGGGTGGGATAGTCTAACTGGAGACCCATCCCATTGCTTTACATTTTTTAAAACTGATTTTTCTGTTATTAATGTTGCACTACAAAAGCATGGGAGGAAAGAGGAATGATTGTTAAGGTTAAATTCATGGCTAGCTTCTGTTTTGTAAATTGCATTGGCCGGCACCTCCTCTGGGTGTTTCCCCAATATGGAGCGCATTGGTGACGTCACAGCTGATTCTGAAGACAGGGGATCAGCTGTCTTTGGGTTAGTCAATGTGATATTTCACCCTTACCAAAAGTGGGCTTTCCTGAGTGAACGCAACTGTTTGTTGGCTCTGTAAACTGTCACCATTTTAAGACATGTGGGATGTGATTTATAAAGGCACACTTGTGCTACAAGGCCAGTTGCTTGGTGGCTGCTTTCTGAAATATCTCTAATTTATTACTATTTTAGATGAGAATAAACACCTGTATAAACAGTTAGACACAACTGATTCTCTGCTCGTGAATTATAGTGGGCTCGGAGTCTCATCTACTGTAACAGTTATTTAACATTTTAAAAGATAACTTGAGATTCAGACAAAAGCAAATTTATTTGTTTCTAACTAGACTGCTATTCTCAATTTGTGCCAAGAGAATAATAATAATGAATATTTGCAAACTACTTTACAAGCTTACGAAGTACTTTTCATATATTTTAATAGCTACCATTTATTATGCCAAATACTGTGTTAAGAAGTGAGGCTCCTGAGGTACATTTTTCCTTTAATCCTCACAACAATTCTATGAGTCAATATTACATTACCCAGATGTTACCTTTAAAGAGGCTTAGAATAAAGGAATCAAAAGAACAAAGGAAAGGTCAGAGATAGCCTGACACTCCAGGCAGCACCCTTCTCTTCCCAGCTTCCTCCCTCCAAAGTGGGATTTCAAAGTCAGAGTTACCCAGTCACAGAGTCATAAAAGGGGAAGGCATGTTAAAGGAGACTCAGCTTAGTAAAAATGGAAATGTATGATGATTACAGGAGAATAATTCAAATCACAAAATGCTATGGATAAAAGAACTCGGAGTTATATCCAATTCCATTGGACTTCCATCACCTATCTGTTTCATCCATCTCTCTATGGTTTCATTTGCTAGAATTCGAATAGAATTTCAGATACAAGATTTGCTCATTTCACTTCCTTTTTTTTTTTTTTTTCTCCTTTGCAAGTTTAACATTTCTCCTGATATTCTGGGAGGCAGAAGTTTAACTTGGAAAAGGAAAGTGGGGCTATATCTACATTTTATAGGGATATTTGGTCCTCAAATGGAATTGCAGTTGCCCTAATCTCCAATTAGCTCTGGGGAATTCATCTGTCTTAAGGAGATATGCTCAGCATTTCTCTATTTGCTCTTGTGGTGGGATAGTATTTTGACATTGAATATTTTACTTCTATTTTCCTCGTTCCCTTTTTCTCAATTCAAGCTGAAAGTAGGCTCTGTGTTGATTGTCCCGGGGGGAGGCATATTGCAAGGCAGAAAGCAGAGGAGTCTACTAGTCTTTCTGGCTTTTGTTTCCAAAGGCCTAAATCTTTAGAGGAAAGGAATTTCTAGAACTAGACACAGGGTTTTGAAGAAACAAAAAGGGGCAAGAATTTTCTCCAAACTGAAAAGACTGAAAAGAAATATTCTCTGGCTAGCAGGGGTAAGGGATACAAACACACACACACACACACACACACACACACACACAGACTTTGATGCTTTGTCAGGGTATATGATTCTAGCGCTGTGGTACTAATCTGGGAAGAGTTAGAGGAGAGTCCATGAAAGATTGATTGAAAGTACCCCTACACCCCACTCACAACTGACCCTAGTAGAATGGGTGCTCAAAAGCAGAAATGATGTTGAGTTATAGACAATAGAAGGTTAGATCTCTAGTACACTTGAATTTGTGGGTTGAGATTCACCCCTACCATACTAGTTAAAAATATGTTATATCATATGGATATGTGTAGCTATAATGATGTTCATTAAAGAATTATAGCAAACAAAATGGAAATAATCTAAATGTTGTTTAAGCCAATCATAATATATGTATATATGAAAACTATTCAACTATTTAAAACATTATTTATGAGATTGCTTAATTATATAAAGATGTTCAAAATAGTCTGTTATGAAAACATATTATGAAGTAGTGTGGAAAGTATGATCCAATTTTGGAAGAAATATATACATAGGCATAAAGAATAAACTTGGAGAATATATATATTACATGGGGGACCTTTTTCTTTTTTGCTTTTTCTCCCCAATCCCCCAAGTACATAGTTATATATTTTAGTTGTGGGTCCTTCTAGTTGTGGCATGTGGGACACCGCCTCAACATGGCCTGATGAGCGGCACCATGTCCACGCCTAGTATCTGAACCAGTGAAACCCTGGGCTGCCAAAGCAGAGCGCACGAACTTAACTGCCACGGGCCGGCCCCCTACCTGAGGGACTATAATTTTTCCTTTAGATTTTTCTTTAATTTCTAATGTTCTACAAATAACAGGTACTCCTTTTATAATAAGAACAATACCATAAAAATTATAAAATCCAATTAGTTTACACTCTACCCTGAAAATACTACACACTGCTTTTATGGAAAAGGTCAGGGAGAGAAGACTTCTCTCCTTCTCACACAATTCTGCTAATATGGTGACTGGGATAGTCATTCCTTCACCTGCCAGTCTATTATTGTCAAAATGATGCTTAAAACAAGACCAGAAGCTGGAGAAAGAGCAAAAAAATAAAAATGTGAAAGAACTGGAAAATGAGAAAAACTAAATATACATAATTTGGGATGGAGAAAAATGACAATATCCTTACACTTTCTTTTTTAGCATAGTGTCTTACATAAAGTACTTAGCAATTAGTCACCAAGACTAAAAACAAAGAAAGGAAATTGTCTAGCACTCCTGAATATAAGAAGGGCAAAGGAAGCTCTGGCTTATGAACCTGATACATTTTCTAAATAAAACATTGGTGGGGGCCAACCCCGTGGCTGAGAGGTTAAGTTCACATACTCTGCTTTGGCAGCCCAGGGTTTCACCGGTTCGGATCTTGGGCGTGGACATGGCACCACTCATTAGGCCATGCTAATGAGAAAAGGCAGAAAAAAAAAAAAAAGACTGGCAACAGTTTTTAGCTCAGGTGCCAATTTTTAAAACAAATAAATAAAAAATAAATAAATAAAACATTGGTGGATTAGTTAAGGAACTCCAACATTTAGATTATTGAATGTCAGAATGAATGAGAATTTATTATAATAGGAGGATATGTGGAAGATCCTGTTAGAAACCAGGATAAGGAATTCTGATTTTGACTTGATAAGAAGAAAGTTTACATACTAATATAAAATATTAGCATAGTATTTCTAGTCTACATTTGGAGGACAACTAGATAAGTAGATGCAAAATGTATTCTAAGAAAACAGAAACCATAAATACATTAACATTTAATATGAATTGTGTTACATATTAAAAGTATCTGAATTAGTTATTTCTTAGTGCTTTTCTATACTTAGTAACAAATATATGATAAAAGTGGGTAATTTAAAATCATGCATTATTATTTAGCACTTAAATACGTCCTAGAGTCTATCGACAAATCCATGTAACATTAATGTAAGTGATAGTAATGGGAGATTAAATTGCATTGACTATAAATTCCACATATTATAACTTCAAATTCCATTAAGAAACTCCTTTTATTATATTGCCCTCATCAAATTGTTTTACTTTCAGCTGTTTTCTTGAAACTGAAAACAAACATGGAATGCTTACTGACATTAAACATTAACTCTCCACATGCTCATTGTTTCTTGGTCTAGTCCATCTTTTAAAATCGTACTTACCCTTGGGAATGTCACTGAGTTTATTTCTTTGAAGAATTAGCAACTTTAGAAATGGAAGCCCATTTCTGAAGCCGCCTCTGTGCCGTTTCACCCATGAGGACTTAAGACTGGGTAGATCCAATGAGATGGAGCAGATGGCATTGTTGCTCAGGTTTAATGTTTCCAAAGCATGGACAGGAGCAAGAGGGCTTAAGGTTATTTTTGATATGAGGTTGTTACTGAGGTCCAGATGTTTTATATTCCATTCTTCTTTTTTTGTGTGAGACTGTAAGAGAGCCCTAAAGAAACTGGAACTTGCATCCACTGTAGCTGCTGTCTGTGATATGTCCACAGGTATCTCATGCTTTTGAGTAAAAGAACAGTTTGTCAGAAGATATCCATTCCACTGGCATTTAGAATTGAATAAAATATTACTTTTTCTTGATGAGTTTGTCATTGTTTGAGTAACATAAAGACCTACAACTATGGTAATGATTCGGAAACACGGGTTTTTCATAATGCCTGGAGAAAGGAAAATGAATTGACTTATTCAAAATAACATGTAAAAACAACAGCAAATAAGCAGAAAATTTAATTTTCAATTTAAGATTTAGGAAAGTTATCTTGCCTTGATTGCCAATTTAAGTAAATGTTTTATTTCTTAGAATTTAGGACATCAAAATGTAGCTACCAAAATGGTATAGCTACAGTATAAAATTACATCTATATCGTATTTTAAAGGAAGAACTCGTCTCATTTTTCAGAAAATACATATTCACTTGGCCTCACCTCTGTGTCTGCTTTTCCAGGATCATTCGCCCAGCAGTCTGCTTTGGAGTGAGGCAAACCTACCAAGATTAGATTAAAGACTTCTCTGCTTCCTTGTTGGTCATGAGTACTGAGCAAAGTCTATTCTGCTTATCTACAACACCCTAATCAGCCATGTGATTCATTACGTGAACGACAAGCCATCCAGTTACACTAAACTGTGGAACTGTATGGGTGAAAAGTTCAACTCACAAGAGACTTAATTCTTTTAAAAGACTAGAAGAACTACAAGCTTTGTCTTTGTGACTTTTCAAATCCTTTTGAAATCATTTAGATATATACAACATAAAAGGGGTTATAAAAAGGATGCTCTGCCTCAGAACCATGAAGATGTAAAAAGATATAGAGACATCAAGTATCTTTTTCAGAAAGATTCTTGAGAAACAATTCAGTTTCAAAACAAATATCTACAAATCACAATGGCTAAATGTATACAAAAAAACTTTAATTAAACTAAATTCCATTAAAAAAACCAGTGTGTGTACATTATTCAGTAGATAGATTTACAACAAATCATCCCTCCATTCTGTTCTAATGGCACCAGTCTAGTTCTCATCTGAAATCCTAGTTAACCTGGCTTAACTATTTTTCCTGCCACTGCCTCCTGATTTTCCTTTTTCTTGATTCATCCTACAAGATTCCAAAGGGTTGTTTCCCCACAGTACTGTTTTCCTCATGTCATTCCCTCATTCAAAATCCTCTAAGGGCTCCTTAGTGCCTGTAGTCCACATCCCTCAGGTTGGCATTCAAGGCTTTGAAAGCTAACCTCATGAACTTGTCTGATAAGTACATGTGGAGCAACCACAAGATGTGGCTTGTGCACAGCAGTACCTATGCACATCTCATGCTAAAATTAGCTCTTAGCTCATTCCCAATTCCAAGCTCAATGCCTTTTCCTCTCCTCAGTCCAAATCCTACATATCCTTCCAGACCCATCTCAAATCCTATGGCTCGAAGACCCTTTTTCCTGCTTTAGCCTCTATTTTGTCTTTATGTTTTCAGAAATCTTTCAGGAGATATTTATTGAGTGAGTGAATGAATGCACATTAGTAACATTCAGTTTGACAGAATATCAATACTATCCTGTGTTGCTATTGCTTTATGTCTGTTTTACACTCCCCAAAAGATAAGCTTCAGAAGGGCCATGTTTTCCATGCAAGACAAATTTATATATATATACTTTGTCCCCATGTTTTATATTTTTAATAGTCTGCAGTCTGTCACAGGGCTATGCTCTGTTTGGACGAATGAATGCACAGAGTGAATGAAACTTACCATGTAACTTTTTAAACTCAGGTTTCATACAAGGTCAATTCTCCCATATTTTGAAGGGCATCTAAATTCAGGTACACGTGCCTGTGAACTGCAAAGGTGCCCTTGCAGCATGGAGGAGTGATTTATTTTTGTAGTGTGCCTCTTATGCAATACCAGACATTGAATTAATTTGTACAGTCAGACAGATATTTGTTTCTATACAGTCATGTGTTGCATAATGAGGTCTTGGTTAATGACAGACCACACATATGATGGTGATCCCATAAGATTAGTACCGTAGAGCCTAGGTGTGTTATGGGCCATACTATCCAGGTTTGTTTAAATATACCATATGATGTCCGCACAATGACAAAATGACCTAACAATGCATTTCTCAGAATGCATCCCCATCGTTAAGTGATGCATGGATTGTATTCAAAGCTGCAATCATTAAATATACAATTGTATACCAAGCTAATGTAACAATATCAGCAATGTCGTAGCCCTATGACAAATTGCAGACTATTAAAAATATAAAACATGGGGGGAAAATATATATCACATGGAAAACATGGCCTTTACCCTCTGGTAGTTTACAATCTTTTGGGGAGTTTAAAACAGACACAGATTGATTCAGATACCATTCACAGGTACATTACTTTGCAGTATTGAAGAGAAACATGGTTGAAAAATACTTAAGAGGACATAAGTTAAAGATTTTCACTGACCTGGTTCTTTCTAAGTTAAAGAGATTTATACATTAACTAATAGATTTGAGTTCAAAACAGCTAGATAAGTATAATCTTACATTTTAAAGTGAAAAGTAGTAATTTGTAGAGAAAAATTATACATACCACATACAAACTTATATGTATTAGGTAAGAAACCCTCAAGAACTCCAGAAACATTTTCTGAGGAAACTGGAAACAATTAGGTAACATGCAAATCTTTAAATGGACATATTCAAGCTGAAGTATGAGGAAGCTCTTAGAAATATTGGGAGTGAGCATACGTGTCAGAGAATAAGAGAGCTAGGGAGAAGGCAGTAGAAAAAGCAGAAAGGAAATAAAGAGTCCATTCTTATATAAAAGAAAGAGAAGTTAAAACAACTAGAAGAAAAAAAGCAGAAGAGGCTCTTTTTGATCAGATGTGGAAAGAACACAACAGTCACACTGTTTCTGAGGCATACCTTCCGATCCTTAGATAGTTTTCAAATGGGTCTCTATCTGGATCAAGCCAGGTGGGCATTTGAGAGCTGAGCTTTTGAGGCTCCACCCATGTGCCCATGGAGCATGTGCTGTGGTAAACCTTCAACCCTTTCCTCTCCGGGCTCTGGCCTCTTGCCTCAGTGACAGCCCTGGGACAAGGGGGGAAGAGCCACTGGAGAGAGGCCTCCTGCAGTGCACAGAGAGGAGGACCATCCAGACCCCGACTGCACCACTTCTGACTTTGAACTCCAGCATTCCAGAGAGATCACTTAAATACTGTATCCCAGTCTCAGGCTATATTTAAATTCATCATGTTTCTATGATTAAGTAGTAACCTGCTAATATTTTAATCATTGAAAAATTAACAGCAAACAATTTAGAGAATCTTTATTGTAAACAGAGTTCATTAATAGGTATTACAAACTGAATTAACCAAAACTCAAATTAGTAACCTGAAACAGATTTATAGGTTTATTTTTGCATGGCATAATTTGCAATCTTTGCCCCCTCAACACTTTAAAAAAGATTACTAAAATTATCAACATTTTAACGGTCTCTTTTTTGTCAAGTTTAGCACCATAACATTCTCACCCTCTTAAAAAAAACGCATTCAAAACTAGGTAGAACTTCCACCTTTCATCATCAAAACTATCACACAAAATTTATTTTTTCATAACACAAAATAATACAAATAAGTATATTTTTAAATACTGCAGACCATATATAGGCAGTCCTCACTTTGTGGTGTTTGGCATTTTTCCTATCTGCTCATTTCTAAAATATCCTGTTTTCATTTAATCTGTCCCCTGTCACTGCAATTCACCTCTAAGGTATTGCAGTTATTTAAACAAGCACATATCCGCCCTACTCTCCTGGGATCCTGTCTGTCATCTACCTCCCCAAAGTCTGCTGCTTGTCATATCAGTGCTCAACACACAGGAGAAATAACCAGCAGAAAGAGGCAAAGTTAACATTTCAGTTTGTAGAAAAACACCATCTGGTGGTGAGAATGAGTAGCTGATGCTTTACTGTTATGTAAAATAGGTCACAGGTAAAATGGACTGTTTGTTCTTGTACTGCTTTCCAGGTCTACAAGTCAGTGAAAAGGCCAGGGCTGCCTGTAAACTGTCCTAAAATCCTGTACCTGTTACCTTAATGATCAGTTCTATAAAAACATCAAAATAGCCTCTCATGTCAAAAGCACTTAATGGAAATGTATCAAAAACAAATATTTCTCAAAGAGGAGTAAAAATAGATTATTTCATGAATTACATTCAATAAATAATACTTTGAACATAGTGTTCTGTGGTTTTTGTAAAAATACGTATCAAAGAAACCTTCAAAACAAATCTAAATAGCACAAACAAGTAATGAATACAAAATTTAAAAATATACTCAGTATCTGAATGAAAATTCCAACAGATTTTTTCTGAATATCATTCAGATATTAAATAATACTGAATATATTCAAATAGATTCTGATATCACTACAACTAATAACACTCAGAGGTCATACATTTCACTTTTTTTTCCTTCATTTAAAAACTGTACTCAGTATTATATAGTAAGTCAATCTATTTTGGTATACTTTAATGACTATTCCTAATGTCCAAGCATTTGGTTTTTATGTCAGGGAGAACTGTGACAATATTGAATACAAATTTGTCTTGTACTGATTTTCTCATCTACACAGTTCAAAGTGACCATGACAGAACACGATACACTTGGATGCAGAGTGGGGCCTATGATTTATCCCTACTGCCTACTTTACAGCAAGGTACTTTGAAGTCTCTGTCCCTGATGTGTGTGTCTTAATGATACCAGAGAGTTCCTTTCAAGTCAAATATAAAATACATTAAAAATCAACTGGCTTGAGGGTCGTAAATCATTACAATGGGATAGTGATATTAGCAGCAGAGATCAATTTTCATACTTAAACATTACTTGTATTATTTCCTGCATTAGCACCCTTTAGTCCAGTGCTTCCCAACTTTTTTCAAGGCATGGCACACATCAGAAAGGGTAATATTTGCATGGCACACTGGGGGGAACCTACCAGGCCATTCCTGGCCAGCAGGACTTACCTGGGGCCATGGCCTCCCCACTTCCCACTGTGTTGCCCTGAAGACTGAGAGTATATCTTGGCAACCCTTTCACCCAGTCAGGTACTCCAAGGTCCCAAAGCCCACCTGTTGGGAAACCAGGGTAACCCACAACTAGGGTAATTTGATCTCTCAATAGTACCATATGTTGGAATTGGCTTAAGATAGTTTAAAATCTGACAGTGATTGGTCATATTTTTTTGACATGAGATTGATTTAGTATTATTTTTTAACTAGACTAAGCATACCTGTTTTGTTTGATTCTTATTTGCTTAGGCAAGTTTGAATTAGTCTTTCTTCATCTTTCTAGAGTTTCATATAATTAAAACTTCAGTGCAGATAGTGAAAAGAACATGGTATTTGCAAGCAGGTACATATAGGTTTGAACCACACCTGAATTCCAATCCCAACCCTGCTTTTCCTGTGTGACATTAGGCAAATTTCTTAACTTCTCTGATCCTCAGTTTCCTAACAGGTAAAACTGGGATAAGACCTACTTACAGAGTTGTGGTGAGAATTAGAGACATCACACATGTAATGCCTAGGACAATGCCTCGGATGTATAAGATGCTCAATAAATGACAGCTAGCATCATTATTTAGAAGTTAAAGCTGAGATGGTGTTTTAATTTCTACCACATTGTGAACACTTAATATTTATCAATATTTAACGAGTAAACATCCTGTTACAGAGTGTTTTCCTCCTAGTGCAAACCTAAGGAACCATAGTTTCTTACTATCTCACATACGTGAAGTCTTTAATGATTTCACTTGCGTGTGAGAATTGGGCTGAAAGTTAACACACTAAAAATCTATCTTTCCTGAGCCAGCATCGATGGCCTAGCAGTTAAAGTTTGGTGCATTCCTCTTTGGGAGCCTGGGCCTGCTTCCCAGGTGAACCACACCACCTGTCTATCAGGAGCCATACTGTGGAGGTGGCTCACATAGAAGAATTAGAAGCACTTAGAACTAGAATATACAACTATGTACTGGGGCTTTGGCAGGGGGAAAAAAAAGAGAGGAAGATTAGCAACAGATGTTAGCTCAGGGCAAATCCTTCTCAGCAAAAAAAAAAAAAAAAAAGGAAAGTAATATTATATATATATAAAAAAAATCTGTCTTTCCTCTCAGAAACCAGGAGACAGAGCATGTAACATTTACTAACAGTGTACCTTTTAAAAATCTTCAGTGGGTCTATCCCCATTAGTTACCAAAAACTTGCTTATAGTGAGTCTGAACAGTTGCTTCAGCCCTCCATCCTTTAGACAAGGAATAGTGGAATTTAAAAAACCACTTCTTTAAATATTAATTTAGATTTTATTCACTTCTGATAATTATTTTAGAGACTATAATTTGAAGTTCAGTGCAACTTAATGAAATGTATTAGAATTTAGGATCTCTGAGAATATTTTAAATATGGAGATTATATAACAGACACAGCAGTGCTCTGCAGATAAAATATGAGTTATCACAAACTCTGTAAAAATATGATTTGCATGCATATCCTTTAAAAAAAAAGTCAAGTCAAGATAGGAACACATTGATAACCTCTCGGGTTCTTCTAATGAGTGTTTCCACAGGGGTTGTCTGAGATCTGGCAGCCCATGTTCTGGCCTGTTACTGGTACTTTGAAGAGAGTTCCATCAGCACACACACAGAGCTTGTAGCGCACCCAGTCGCCAGAACCAAACTGGTCTCCACTGGAGGAACTGGGGAGGCGAGTTGTGTTAACCATCACAGTTCCATTTAGGATGATGCTGTTTTCCTATTAGGAGAACAACAATATGATTTATTTACCTCCACAAGTGGGAATTGAACAAAGTTAATAAAGAAAACTTACTGGAATATTAACAAGAAAAGAAAGAGTAAAGTCATGACCAAGACAACAAAGAAAACAAAACCAATGTCAAGATTCAACTAGTGATCTCTTAGTAATAGTTTACTATGTATATCAATACACTTGTGACACAATTTATCTCTCAATTAGTTAAAATTACATCAAAATTCCTAAGTGCACAATAAGACTTATGTTGATAAAGTCTCAGATCATTTTCACTTGTTACTTCCTAGGAGAGTTCTAATAAAGTTACTGATTGATGAGTTTTGGACAATGAGAAGAAAAAGACTTTTTCTCTCAGAGAAAATCAATTTTAACCTCCAATGTTTTTGCAACACTACAAATGAAGATTTGAGCCATATAATTTTGAAGACCAGGCATTCAAAGGAAACTGCCTGGAGGCTCTCTTCTTCAAGCCCACTGTTCCCAGAACATTCTTGTATTGTAGGCCTGTTCTTTTTAGGAAGGCCTAAACCTCTCTCTCCTTTCCTCCCTCCTTCTTAGCTTTTCTTCTTCTCATTCATTCAACAAATACCATTAAATGTCTACTATGTGTTAGGTACTATTCTAGGTGCTGAGGATACAGCAGACAGCAGACAACAGACAAGCAAAGTCCAAGTTCTCACCGTTGATATTTTAATGGGGAGGGATAGGCCACGAACTCATGAACAGGTAACAAAATAGGACATCATCTGAGAGGAAGAAGTCAGGGTAAATAGACAGAGGGTGACCAGGCAGGAGTTCTACTTTACACAGGGTGGTCAGAGAAGGCCTTGCTGATAAGGTTACAGGCTAACGGAAACTGGATGATGCGAACAAGTAAGCCATGTGGGTAACCTGGGACAGGCACTCCAGGGAGAGGACATAATACACAAAGGCCCCAAGGCGAAGATGTGCTTGGTGTTCCAGGAGCAGACAGGAGGGCAGCATGGCTGAAGCAGAGAGGGAGGGGGTGGACTGGTAGGAGACAAGTCAAAGAAATAACTAGGGCCAGATGTAAGGCCAGGAAATGGACTCTGGGTTTTGTTTGGAATTAGATGGAGAGACATTTGGAGGGTTCTGAAGAGGGAAGTGACGTGATCTTTCATAAAGGATCACTCTGGCTGCTGTAGAGAACTGACCACAGGGGTGAAAGAAGCAGCAGGGAGACCACTTAGGAGGCTGTTCCAACAGTGCAGGCAGGAAATGACGGTGCTTTACACCACAGTGGTGGTGGCGGTGGTGCTGGAAGTGCTGAGGAGCAGCCAGATTCTGTGCATCTTCTGAAGGGAGAGCCAGAAGGCTTTGCTAACGGACTGATGGGTGCCATTTAACAAGACTGGGACACTGAGAGAAATGCATGTTTGAAGAAGGAGGGAGGATATGAAGATTTTAGACATTTAGTTTGAGATGCCTATGAGATAATGAAGGGGAGAAGGTAAGAAGGCAGTTGTGTATGTGAATCTTAGTTCAGAGAAGATTAAAGCAGGAGTTCCAAACTTGAGAGTCATCAACTTACAGAGGGTATTTAAAGCAATGAGAGAAAGTTGGTTATGAAGTCATGGAAATGGCTAATGGACTATGTAGTGATAGTATATGGAATAACTATCATTCCTGTGATGAATTTTCGAATTTTGTTCCAATGCTGCCATCTTGTGGTCATTTAATTTTACTCTCTTTTTTCTTAAAAGCAGTTTAATTGATAAAATTCTAATGATTAGCTGTGGACTTAAAAACTAACCGCTGATATTAACTGAATTATAAAGCTAACTATCTTTTCAATACTGGCTTCTTTTTCTTTAACCGTGGAGAAATTGGTATATGTGTATGTGTATTTCAAAGTATTTTAATATTTGTCATATTAATGACAGGTAGAATTTTCAGGTGGAAAAAATAAAAGATTTAGGTAACTCGCTAATGGCT
The DNA here is from genome assembly GCF_021613505.1 of Equus quagga. NCBI lineage: Eukaryota > Metazoa > Chordata > Mammalia > Perissodactyla > Equidae > Equus > Equus quagga. The sequence continues at coordinate 2,364,385 of NW_025796728.1, read as the reverse complement.
ATATAAATATCTAACACATCTTTTGCTTCTTTGAGTTTCTAGTGCAGAGAACAACAGTCCCACCATAACATTCTCCAACACTATGCTTAGAGGAATGGCTTCTTACTACAATACAGCTAAAAAACACTCAGTATTACTATTGAGTTTCTGGCAAGAATCACGTTTTATCTTCATCTTTATTATTTAGAGATTGGAAGATGTGCTTTGGGGAGGAAAAGCTGTTTATAAAAGTGAAAGAATTTAATTTTTTAAACTTTATTTTTTCTAAGAACTATGAAATTGAATTTTAAAAAAAGGAAAAAATTATTTTGTAAGTCCTTAGGTTTAAGTTCACTTTTGCTATTTACTGCTTGATAAAACAAATTTAATTAGCTTTAGTTAAGTAGGACATAGCTGGTACCCAAAGACATTCTGAATAAATGTGCTTTGACCAGAATTGTGAGCAGGTAAAATGTTTCTGGACTTATGGCTCCCTTATAAGAAATATTTTATCTATTAAAGTTCAGATATAATCTGTGAAGCACAAAGAAAATTTCACTTTTTAACAGCTACAATAAAGGCAAAATCTTTTCCCTTTACAATTAATAATAGATGTATAAATAAAAATACATTTTATACCTTTGCTAATTGATTTTCACATTACTGGATATAACATCCAGGAAGGGATATGAAAATATTTAACTGAAAAAAGACCCAACAACTTCAGGGAATGGATACCTACTTTCATCTTCCAGAATTCTCTTTTGGAAGGTTTTTGTTTTTTTGCTTTTTAAAATAATACAGATATCATTATGCAAAAAAGAAAAAGAATTTTTTAGAAACTAACAGGCAAGCAAAAATAAAAAAATTAAAATCATTTGTTATCCTACTACCCATAGCCAGCCATTGTTGACATTTTGACATACCCTTCCAGGTGTTTATAAACATACAAATATTCTGAAAACTAAAAATGAGACATTTCACAAGTTGTTTTGTAACTTTCTTTCACTTCACAATCCATTTTGAACATCTTTCCATGTCAAAAATTATACAACTACATTACCATTTTTAATAATTCCATACTATTCCATATATGGATTTATATACCCAAGAATCTAATAATTCTCTTAAACTCTTAAAAAATACTCACTGCCTTTAATTCCATGTTACCACCCATGTGAAATTCAATGGTTTTTCCCATAATGAATACTCCTTCGTTTCCACGCACAATAGCACGTCCATCAACTTTTATATTTAAATCACTAGTAGCATTGCTGGTAATCTGAAAATAAAAAAAAAAGCGGTGAAAATAGTTTCTAAATTAAAGTGAGAATTATTATTAGAGCTAGAGGAATAGGAGTTTCAACCAGGAAATATGAAAGGAAAGTGTCTTCAATTACATTTTATAGATGTTGAGGTCAAGAGAGATGCCTTGATAATGATCACATAAGGTAGTAGTTAATGACAAATCTAGAAGTAATCTTTTCCACTGTTCTGAAATTTATTCTTGCATATCACTATAAATCAGTAAAACTCCTCTCTCCCTTTGTAACTTTAGACAACAATTCTCTTCCATTAATAAAACAAAGAAAATAAATCATACCCTTTCAGTAGATGCTTTTTGAACATTCAAACTCTTCACTCCACTCGGCAAATGAAACTCATGAGTTTCATAGTCTGTGCTGAATAAGATATTTTGAGTCCTTGGGTCGAAAAACTGCATACCAATGTCACTTGTAATAGAAGTTTTGTTCTTTTCTACACTGAGCTTTGTTGTCCCTTGCTGAAAAACAATCTTCAGAGAAACATTTTATTATGAATATGTTTTCAAAGAAGACAGCATCCAAAATTGATCAAGAACATTATAAAAAACACTCTATAACAATAGACTAACTTCAAATAATTTTAACTGTGTCTGTCTGTCCTTCCTCCACCCACTTTGGAAAACGAAGGCTCATTTGCTTATTTGCTTATACTGCTCTGCACAAGGACAAGGGTCACAGGACACATGGACCTAGGCCTAAGATGGGCAGGCGGCAGTAATACCTCCTTGAGGTTCTAGTCAGTTGAAAACCTAAGTCACAGCAGCTGCTAGGCATGAGCTCCCAACACTAGATTGGCATATTCTCCTCCAGACTCCCAGAAAGTGGAGGGTATTCTAACCCGGGAAGGTGCTTTTTTAAATGGTCTCCTCATATGGAGGAGAAAAGAGTAAACTATGTATTCTCATAGTAATTTTATCTATCACAGAAAATGCTACCATGGAACAAGATCCAGAATATTAAGAAAGCATCTAATATTAATAGATTATAATACCAACAATATTATTAAATATACTTATGAATTTTCTCTAAAGGAAAATATCCATTTCCAATAATCAACTTTAGGTTTTATCAAAGAATTTTTCTCTAATGTTCCTCAATTAATGTGGTAACTTACAGGCTGGTTATTGCCAGTGATGACCAAATTCTCATTTCGCCTTCCTCCTACTGTGCTCTTATAAAGAGGACGTATAACTCCCATGTCAGATACTTGTTTAAAGCGAAGTAGACCAGTTTCATGAAACTCCATGCTGTCACAGCCATTTGGTCCAATGCGAATCACAGCCCAGATAACAAGCGTTATCTAAAAAAGAAAACAAGCCCACTGTTAATAGGTAGCATACATGTAACATCATTGGAAAACAAATAGAAAAGATAATTCCCAAAGAATTAAACCTCTTAAATGCTTCATCAGTGAGATGGACATATCAGTTGTTTTTCTACTTGTAAACAAAATCAATTTTATTTTTATCAAGGTATGCAACTAGCTAAAAGTCAAAAAGTGCTAAAAGGTCTACAATAAAAAGAAGAGCAGTTTCTTATTTCTTTTACTCCCACCATTTTTCATCCAGGGAAAACCACTTTCAAAACTTCTAGCTTATTTTGTCCAGAATTTATCTCCATATTTCCAAATATGTGTATATATTTCTTCACTCATGAATTTTAGGTTTTATCTATTAAATTTCTATTTTAGCAGATGACAATTTTAGCTCATTTATACTTCTTCACCCCAACTCCAATCTCAAGTTTTGGTTAAATCCATGTGCCGTATTTTCATTATTATGACCATATAAATATTGGTCACTGCTAAGCCAAATACCGCACTATGACGGCAGTTCCTTTCCTGTACTTTGTGTCTTTTGGAGTTTACTATTTGTCTGTCTTTCATTTGCTTAGTTTCTTTGGAAATCTGACTAAATCTTTTCAAACCTTCCAACATTTCTATCAAATGTCTCTTAATAAAGTGTTTTAAAAATCCAAGCCTCTCAGATAATTTATTAGTTCTACTTTTCTCTCCCAGGAAATCTTTCTGGAACTCCTCTCTTTTTACGCCATCTGGACTGCTACACAGCTGTAATCATGAACTCCTCCTTCATGTCCACGCTGGAACTTCCTTTTGTCGTTCTCCCACACTAGATACCCAGTTTCCTGTATCCTTATCTTCAACTTTCTTGGCTCAGTACCTTCCTTTGGTAGAGCACATCCTCCAGTGGCTTCCTTAGAAAGCATGTATGTGAAGTAGATTTTTTTGAGAGTGTACATGGCTAAAAAGTGTCTTTATACCTCTCACATTTGACTGATAGTCTATCTTGGTACACATTTCTAGACTTGAAATTACTTTTTCTGTGAATTTGGAGGCCCTTGCTTTCTTGTCTTCTGATTTCCAGTGCTGCTTTTGAGAGGTCCGATGCCACTGATTTTGTACCCTTTATGCATAACCTTTTTTCCCCCTCTGGAAGATTTTAGGGTCTTTGCTTTATCCCCAGTTTTCCTAAATTTCACAGTAACGGCCTTGGTGTGAGTTTGTATGCATTACACTGGACCCAGAATGGTAGTTTTCAATTTGTTCTAGGCAGTTTTCTTGATTTATATTATTTGATAACTTTCTTCCCAGAATGAGAGAAGAACTCTCTTCTCTCTTTCTGAAACTCCTCTTAACAGAATGTTACAATTCCTCGATTGATTCTTTAATTCTGTTGAACTTTCTGGAGGAGTTCCTTTTTTGTTATCTTCCAATATCTATCTTTCTATCATCCTATCTATCTATCTACCCATCCATTCCTGTGCTTGTATTTCCATAAGTTCTTCCTTATTCTTGAATAGCTCCTTTTTACTGGCATGTTATCCTTGTTTCATGGATGCAATATCCTTTTATTTCTCTGAAGATATCGATTTAAAAATTTTTTTTTAAGTTTTCTGTCATTCGTTGCATTTTCTCTATCTCCCTGAATTCCTACTTCCACCATGGTTTGGGTATTTTGGGTCTCTATCATTTTTCAATTCTTGGAGCTCTCCAAAAAAAAAAAAAATCTATTGATCCCTGGCAGCTCATATTTAACAGTGAGTTTGTAAAAAGTCCATAGAAAGTACTCTGTGTGGGGTGGGGCTTGTGACTGACAGGCTTCACAGTAGGAAGATTAGGTGGCTTTTTCACTGGGACCAGCCAAGTGTCAGTATCTTCAGGTCTTTTCTCTAGGTGCTTCAGTTTCTCCAGAGAAGGCTATTTTCTCTCTTGCCTGGAGGATATAAGCCTCGTGCCAGGAAGCTAGAGGTGGAGGATGAGGATAGGGAGCCTGCGAAAGGGGGTCTCAGCGCTCAGGATGCAGACTTCTCTGCTTTCAGTGTGGAAGCCCATCCCTACCCTCCTCTGTGCAATACCCTCAGGCAGAAGGAATCCCCTACGGGTCAGTGTGTCCAGAGGCACACTAGTTTTGTGCAGGGTTAGAGGGGTAGCTGCTTAACTGCTGGCTGGAAGGGAGAGGAAGGCTACGGATCCCATGGCTCCTTCTACAGACTCTTCGAACAAGCTCTCTGTTTTCAGTTCCCGCCTCACTCCTGCTTTTCAAGGTACTGTACTTCCAACTTCTGAGGCTTTTCAGGATTCTGCAAGGACTTTCACCAACACCTTCTGCAACCCCGTCCCCAACACACACAAGCACTTTCTCTTCTCTGATAAGTTATTTGCCACTCCTCCTCCTACTTTTCGTCTTCATATATTAGGGTTCAGGATTTTGGTTGCCTCTCACTTTCTCCCAAAGTATATCTGTTTCTTGACATTGTGATCTTGGGATGAGCTTTTTAAGAGAAAATGTTTTTATTATGCCATCTTAACCAAAAGTTTCTAATAAAATAAATTTATAAAATAAATTCAGAACACGTTTTCCTAGTAAAGTTATTTATAGAATTCTTTTCAATTTAAGTGAAGAATTAGACACAAATGTTTTGGATGTACATAAAATGCAAAGGACTGGCTTGAGAGTATTAGAAGTCAAAAATAAAGTAAATGGAATCACTTGAGAACCACTGTAGTCCATGGTCACGATCAGTCTTAGGTACACCGATAATCACTCACTGAAATAACAACCCCCACATGCCAGATGGTTTCATATTTAACCCCCAGATAGTCAGAACCTTGGATGAAAAGTCTTCTTCTTTAAAAAACCAAATATCTTTGGAAAAGGCAACATACCAGGTCGTCAGTCCTTAATGTAAACCAGCTCACCCCATCCTTTCATTCTGTAACAAGAGAGATTTAACACTACAAAATGTAGCCCTCACTGCCATCCGAGGCTTTACAATTTTAAAATCCAGCTGAAGAGGGAAGACTAATGCACAAAAAGTTGAATGAAAACAGAAAGGACTATATTTTTTAGGAGAGGTGAAGGCAATAAAATCATCTTGGCAAAGGTCTCTTCTATTGAGTTGACTTTACCCTTTTTAAAGTTAAGTCCTTTAAAGGGAAGAATCCATGAACATTTTTTTTCTAAATAAAATTAATACATGGCAATATTGGCATACTAGGTTTTTTCACATATAAAATATTAAATCTCAGTAAAGAGATGAAACATGAATAGAAGAACAAAAAGAGGGTGCCAAAAGAAATTATAGAAACAAAGTCCATGATTTCACTGAAAAACAGATGAAAAATTCCCCATGGTAAATAAAAAACAAATATTCTGTACTGTATACTCACAATTAAATTGATAACCGCCAGGATGAACAAGAGGATAATCACACAGATGGCTAAGTTGCCTTTTCTCCCCCTCAGCCCCGTTTTATGGAGGCGCTCTTCATCAATCGGAATATATCCGGCTTTGAAGTTACTATTGTGCTCTTTATTGACATTCCTTCTCTCAACAGCCTTCTCACGCATGGACTTCTTTACAGGTCCATTGGAACTTGGCTAAAAACAAAATACAACACAATGGAACAGCTATACCCTCTCTTTTTGATGCATTTATTTATTAAGTGCAAATTCCTAACTAAAGAAAGTTGAACTGGTTAGTGATATATTTTCCAAAATAAACCTCAAGTCATGTTTTGTTGCAGGCTGCGAATAAGGATATTAACGTGCTTAGAGGCAGAGTAGGGACGAACCTTCACTGTGACTATTTGATAACGTATTTCTACTCTCCGCTTTGAACAGTCCTAGTGTCAGTAAAGCGTACAGCTAGCTCATTTGCGGGAAGAGTTGATAGATACATTCTATGGTGGGAAATCTTTTCATTAACGATTTATAATGATTTAATTATATATATTTTTTCAATTATATGAAAAGAGTTTGGACAGGCTGACACACTTAGTTATTTATCACTCCAACAAGACCAGGAGTTTCAAAGTATGGACTGGAGAGTCCTGGAGGGGCCCCTTGAAACCTTTCAGGGGTCCGGAGGGTAAAAAATATTTTCAAAATAACACTAAGATGTTATTTTCTTTTTTTACTCTCCTTCTTTCATGAAGGTACAGGGGAGTTTTCTGAGGCTACATGACTATACGCTATGACATCACTGCTTTAATAGCAAATGAAATGTGCGCTTGTGTATTCCTGTGTTTAAAAAATTTCTCAGTTTTAATTTCTAATATGGTAAATATCAATAGCTACAACCCACATAAACCAAAGCTCTTTGGGATCCTCAGTAATTTTTAAGAGTATAAAGAGAACCCGAGACCAAAAAGTTTGAGAACCTCTGACTTAGACTATGGTTGAATGACATTTTAGGTAATAATCTGGTACATCACAAACAACAAAAGGAATGGGTAGAAATGGATACTGCCCAACTTACATATTTTTCAGAGCTCTGAGAAAATTCATTTATTGAATGAACCTAATTTTATGCATAAACACTAATACCATAAATAGAAATACAAAAGAAATATAGGACAGGATCCTTATCCTTTAGAAAATACAAAATGTGATTTGGGTACATGAAATAGTTAACAATGCAATCAAGTACTCTGTATGTTCAGGTGCCAAAATCAATAGTATAGACAATACAAGCTGTGGAGTTCAAGGGGAGGAGAGACAAGATGGCTTGGAGTTGTCAGGGAAACCAGAAGGAGTAGGTGGGTCAGATCTGCAATGCAGGGAGAATAAAGTTGGAAAAGTACGGCAGGTTGCGAAAGTTCTTAGACAGCTAGGTACAAATTCTAGTTTTTATGTCTGTTTCATTGGAAGTCCCTGGAGGTTTCTGAATATGAATGACATATGTCTCAGAATGCTAAATGTGTGGGCATTTGTAGGAGAGACAGCAAAGAGGAATATAGGTTTCCCCGCTATCTGAAAGTAGAGTGCTCCCATGAAACCTTTCATAAGCCAAAATGGTGTAAAGCGAGGAAGCAATTACCATTAATTTATATGGGAAAAATTTTTGAGCATTCCCTGCCCCAAAAAATAACCTACCAAAATAAACTGAGATAAAGCACAGATGCTCACAGGCACCGTTCAAACGTATCAAACGTACGGTGGCTTGATGCTGAGATGCTGAGTGTAGTTCCTAGGGACGGAGCTTGACAGTGCCACTTTTGCTCCTCGGGGTGCGCACTCCCTCTATAAGGGCTCACTGCAAAATAAATGCTGAACACTATTTTCACTTTTAACCTTTTCTCATAAAAGTGAAAATCCTCTTTGAATTTCTTTTGGTTAGCAAAAACAGGTACCAATGTAGGTCTTTTGTAAAAGCAAAGTGGTGTAAAGTGAATTTTCGGATAGTAGGGGAAATCTGTACCCGTAAGTAGGCTGTTAGGGATGCTGTAGTAAAGGAGGTTTGAGGTAACGAGGGCCTAAACTAAGGTGGGATGAAAAAGGATAAATTAAAAAGATACTTCAGGAAAAGAGTTAACCGAATTTGTTGCCAGGTTCAAAAAGAGGATCTCATGTTTACTGAATGGTGACTAGTTAAACATGGGGAATGAAGAAGGGAGAGAATTCTACATAGGTTGCATTTGAAATGAATGTGAAATAACCACATGCCTCAAAGGCAACGGGAAGGATGTGATGGGATGTTAGGTCAGTCAGGACTAGAAATACAGATTGAGAGTCCTCAACCTCAGGGTAAGTCAAATCTATGAGACCGCATCAGTTCACTGTGAAAAACAGTACAGAGGGAAGAGAACAAAGAGCCAAGGATATGGTCTTGAGAAACTTTAAATGTGCAGGGACAATGGAAAATGAGAAATACAATGAATGGTAAAAAAAAAACAAGGATGTGCAGTGTTGCTGAACTTGATTTGTCAAGAAGTTCCTCCATAACCTTCAAAGATGACCTCTGAGTAGCAAATTGGTAAGCAGGAAACAGTCCCAAAGAGATGCCAGCATGTATACATCTATTTTCGAGTCCAGAAGGTGAAAAGAGGAAAGAGAGAAGACTGTAGCTAAAGAATTATATACTGTCAGAGGAAAATTGTGCTTTTTGTTGTTGTTATTCTCTCTCCCCACTCCCTCCATTTGGGGGAAGACTTGTATGTTCGATGGCAGAGGAAAAGATACCAAGAGGAGATGCCAAAGATCTCAGAGCAGGGCAGGATCATGTGGGAAATGAGATCCTTTAGGAGGCAGGAAAGAAAGCGATATGGAATACAGGAGAAAAGAATAGTCTTAAGGGGTGGGCTCCCATTTCACTGAAATGGTTCACACCGAGACAAAGTTTTCTTCTTTTTCCTAGGGATGTAAAAGGCAAAGTTACCTGCCAAGAAAGAGTGGAGAGGGCTATTAGAATCTTATCATGGTGGCAGGGATAGCAGGCTGGTTGAGGGTTTATGGAAAATGGAAAAAGACAGGAATAATCATTGTGAGTTATGTGGCAGATAAAAACTGTCAAATTCCACAAAGCAGTAAGGAAGGCTCTGTAAAAGACAATTCAATCTACTCAACAGATTTGATCACAAAACAGGTTGCTGAAGACAGTTGCGTAGGTTGTGTACCTGCATGAGGTGCAATATCTAGGAGGGTGCACTGACACTGCAGATATTTTAGTGTTGAATATGGATTTTAAAAGTTTTCTTGCTGAAGGCAGTAAAACACCTTAAGGGAGGTGGGCTTTCTTTTAATTTTCATGGACTAATATGGGCTTGTGGCAGCGCTGATAGATGGGCAATTGAAAAGTCTTGGCCAGAGTTTGAATACAGGTCTACATAAAAGAGAGACAGGGCAGAATTCATCCCTTCTGGGATGCATTCTCTACTCTTCTCTGCTAATTCATGTACACTATTACATTCAATTTGATGCTTTTATCATTTATTGAAGAGTTAATATAAGCCAGGTGCTCCAGACTACCAAGATGAGCGAGACACAGCACCTACCGTCAAGGAACTTACTGACCGGCCAGTAGATTAGACAGACAGGGTCACTAACAATTGCAGTTCAACACGGCAAATGCCATAGCAGAGCAATACAGACAATACTGAAAGGGTACAGAGGAGGAATGCAACTCCACTCAGTAAGCAAGGGTATCAGCTGAAGGCTTTTAAGAAAAGTTGAGATTTTGGTCGAATCTTGAAGGATAAACAGGAGTTAGTCAGGCAAAAGCACAGAGAAAGCCACTCCAGGCAGAGGGAATAGCATCATTTGTGGGGTCTGGAGCGCAAAAGAAAATACGGAGCCCTTTGTTCAAATATCAAGCCTGGGACAGCAGAGCATTAAACCAAGTGTGGGTCCCTTCTGAGCTCCCTTAAGTGGGCCTTGCTCCCAAGTTTCTGGCTAGATTAACCAAGTGAATGGATGGTGCTGTAGCCCTTTTAATGGTGAATATGACACAATCCAGTTTTGAACCTTTTAGAGTTTGGAGTGCCTGTGGACAATTCAGTTAAGTTCAGGCTGGAGATGTAAATGCCTAACTCTGAAGCAGAGACTGAGGAATGGATCAGATTGTCCGGTTTATGTGTAAAGCAAGAAAAGAATCTTGGTGGAATCTCAAGAGCATCAATAGGTGATGTAGATGAAAAAAGAAACGCCTAGAACAGGAGCTGATTAATCAGGAAAGCCAAGGAACAATTCTATTCTCAACAACTCCAAGAAGCTTTGTCTCCTTTCACTTCCTCTCATTCCTTTAGATTTTATTTTACTGTGATGATCTGTAGCTTACCTGTTGTCTTTAGCTGATTTTTCTGCATTTATTTGGCATTGGACTTTAAGCTCCTTGAAGGCAGACTTCATGTCTTCTATCTTTCATGCCCCTTAGAATGACTGTTCCAGCGATATATATAACAAGTCTCTAAAAGCAGTTAATTACCTAAGAAAATCTTTCCAGAAAAGATATTCTGGAAACAGAATGTTGGCAACTTCCTCAGATTTGTTTTTTCAACAATGTTGAAGAATGAGACTTTTTCAAAAGAAACTATCATATAGTTTTGTTTTTTTTTTTAAAAAAAGGGAAATAATAGTTAAGGGAAAAAATGACTATGAAACTTATTTTTATGATAACAAATCACCCTAGTAGCTATAGGTATGTATAGGTATATATGTGTGCGTGCGCCTATGTTTATGTACGCGCATGGATAGCTTGCTTTTGGGGGAAAATCGCCTTTTAAACTATTCTAAGTTACAAGTTTACAATGCACATCAGGAAATACTGATACAGCACTTTTAAAAAAATGACTGTAAATCAAGTGGACAGGAGACAGTTTTATACTGGTGACTAAATCTCCCAAGACCAAAGCGGGAGGAGAAACCGGGATGTCTGCACATCGGGGATGGCAGAAACCAGAAGGGGCCGCAAGCTGACACCCAGGCAACAGCTGACGGTTTCGTGGCTGCTGTCAGGGGAGCTCATGGCTGGGGAATGAGGTTATTTTTACCCGCATCTTCGCCGGCCGCCGAGCCGGGCGCGCCTCCAGCACGTCCTGGCGCAGACTCCGGGCTGCCACGGTCGCCGCCCGCCCCTCAGGACAACGACCCCTCCTCACCCCGACCCGGGGACCGCCAGGCCAGGCCGAGGGTCGCAGCTGGTTCCCCGTTCTCGGCGCAGGAGCCCCCGCCCGGGGTCCTGCCCGGCCTCTGCCAGCATCCCGGGCTGCGGACAGCTCCTCCCGCCCCGCCCCGCGAGGCCTGGCCCCGGCCGGCCCGCGAGCCCCGGCCCCCAGCCGTCGGCCCTACGGTAGACCCCACGGCAGGACTCCGGCCTCCCCTGGTCACCCGGTCCTCCGCCGCGGTGGGGCTCACAGACCTGCTCAGCCGCAGCCGCCGCCGCCGCCGCCGCCATCTTCCCGCGCCAGCCGCCGCGCTCGCCGGGGCTGCACCCGCGCGCCTGCGCCTGCGCCCTGGCGGCAGGGGTGGGAAGGGGCCCTGCGGCTCCCGGCCCTCCTAACCCTCGCGGGAGTGGGGCTCCGAGCTGCGGGGCTACGGGCGTCGGCTCCCCAGCCGTATGCGTGCAGAGCTGTGGCCTCGGGCCGCTTTTTCCCGCGCAGGCGGATTCCACGCTACCTCGGGCCGCCTTTGCGTTCTCCCGAAAGGGCGCCCTCGATATACAGGGGACGCCTCGCCCTTTCCCCTCCAGTCCTCATCACGGAAGGTGGGTGCTTTCCGGAGCTGTGACATCCTCCGTGCTTCAGGGGCCGGGGTCTCCCTGGCTAGGGTGGGAAAGGGCGCTTTTGAGAGTACACGTGGACCAGGACTGGAGTGGTGACAGTGTGGACAGAGGTTAACAAGTTGCCAGTTAGCCAGCTAAAATCTTGAAAACTGAGAGTCCTCCAGGAGGCCATAAAATCAGTTCAGGGATGCTTCTTAACTTTGGGGGGGCCTGTGAGGTCTGATACTTTTTTCTGTGGTATGGGGGTGGATTTTCCATTTAGTAGGTATTGGAGATAGTGCTGTCGATGTCTATCTTGAGGAACCTAATTTAACGGATATTTACTGCACGCCAAGAAGCCACCCAATGTACAAGTAACTTGAGTAGTACGCACTCCTTGGTCCCTGGCGTCAGTATAATCCAGTAACCGTTTTAGTCAACAAAACGCAGTGAAGGCAAGAGCGACCAAGAAGCAAGAACTGTACCTTAGGTAGCTGAAACCACTTCTAGTAAGTACCTTTGGGTTCTAGGGCTGCCCAACTCAGCAAGAACCACCAAAGAGAGCAGCTGGCAAAAGCCATCTTTCTTCAGCAGCTAGGTCAGTTTTGCTTTTTGATGACTGGAGCCATTGTTTCACTGCTCTGCATACTTGACATCAGAGAATTGCTGTGAAGTTTAAGTGAGATAATCTGTTGCCTAATGAATCTCATAAACTTTTTCCCTTCTTGCACTTGATTTTAGCTAATGTCAGTAGCAGCTGGTCATCAGTCTCTGTATATCTTCTTTCCCAAATGCTGGAACCACTTGACTCACAGCTCTAGGCTCACGGCTGCCCAGATCTCTAGGACAAATCTGCGTCTTAGGAAGGCTGTAAGTTACAGCCCAATGCTTCGGGAGTTGGCCATAAGCCTCTGTTAATAGTCTGACTGTGGTCGCATTTATCAATTCAGATAATTGGGCTTTTGACTGATGCTGTGTTCCTCTGTCCAGTTTTGGTACTGTAGTCCTTACTTCTTATGCTTTGCCTCTTTTTCCTCTGCTTGGAAACTTCTCCTTTTCTCTGGCAAGCACACTCTTATTCATCCTCCAAGAACCCATTCAAGTGTCACATTCTCTATAAAGCCTTCCCAGGCTCCCATAGGCAGTTTTTGCTGGTCTGTCCCTTCACTCTGCTCCTAGTCTTTGGAGCACTTCATGTTGCATTGTATTTTATCTTGTTTATCTGTCTGACATCATCTGAAAGACAGAGAGGGGCTGGCCCGGTGGCCGAGGGTTAAGTTCGCCTGCTCCACTTCTGCAGCCATGGTTTCGCTGGTTTGAATCCAGGGCGCAGACCTAGCACTGCTTGTCAGGCCGTGTTGAGGCAGCATCCCACATAGCACAACCAGAAGGATCTACAACTAGAATATACAACTATGTACTGGGGGGCTTTGGGGAGAAGAAAAAAAAGATGGAGAGCTCTATCTGGAAGGCCCCTGTCTTACTCATCCTTTTATCTCCGATGCGTAGCATAGTAATGAAATTTAATAAATGTTTTAGAACCTGCCTGATATCCCAGTTTCTAAGACAAGAAGCCCTGCCTTGATTTTGCCAGCTTCTCTCCCACTCAGGTGGTGGGATACCTAATAACTGATTTTCCTCTGGTTATCTGGAAAGTCACCTTCTAGTTGCTGATCCCCATCTCTCTGACAGGACACTTCACTGTTCTCCTTGATGCCAATTTTATAGTCTTTAAAGAGATCCAATACACTCACATGACCACATCTTTAATGTGGGTCATTCCCAAATGTATTATCTTCAAGATTTTTTTTCTAAAACAATAATATTTAGATAGAACTGTGTGCCTGGCAATGTCTCTTTAATTCTCCCAACAGTCTTATGAGATAGGTCATTTTATCTCCATTTTACAAATTAAGAAATCAAGGCTCATAAATGGCTAACGAAGTTTTCAACAATAAAGAGCCAGGATTGAACCTAGGTCCATCCGACTAAAGTCTTTGCTCTTTCTACCGTATGAAACAGCCTTTAATTCTGCGTTTTCTTTTGCCTGTTGCATGTTATTAGCATTTAGAAGTGCAAAATAGAGCTCCCCATGGCTAGAGTACTAGTCAGATTATGAAAACATTCACTTTGTAATCGATGGAATAGTGTCCCTCAAAAAGATATATCCAAGTCCTAATCCTCAGGACCTGTGAACGTGCCATGACAGTTTTGCGTTGCTTAATGACAGGGATAGGTTCTGATGAATGTATCATTAGGCGATTTTGTCATTGTGCGAACATCATGGAGTGTACTTACACAATCCTACATGCTATAGCCTACTACACACCTAGGCTACATGGTACTAATCTTATGGGACCAGCATTGTATATGCAGTCCGTCATGGACTGAAACTTCGTTACATGGCACATGACTGTATTTGGAAGTAAGGTGTTTGCAGATGTAATTAAGAATCTCAAGATGAAATCACCCTGGATTTAGGGTGGGCCCTAAAAGTGACTGGTGTCCTTATATGAGGACAGAGACACACATTGAGGAGTGAAGACAGAGGCAGAGAGAGGTTGGAGCGATGTGTCTACAAGGCAAGGAGTGCCAACACTTGCCACCAGTCACCAGAAATTAGGAGAGAGGCATGGAGCAGATTCTCCCTCAGGGCCTCCAGAAGGAACCAACCCTGCTGATTTCTGACTTCTGGGCTCCAGAACTGCAAGAAAATAAATTTCTGTTGTGTGAAGCCACCAAGTTTGTGGTAATTTGTTATGGTATCCCTTAGGAAAATAATATGCACTTCAAGCTCAACACATCCAAAACTGAACTCAAAATCTTTCCTCGCAATCTGCTCTTCCTGTGTTCCCTTAGTGAATGACACCACCATCCAGTCAGAAACCTCAAAGACATCCTATACAATTTCTAGTATGTTCTTTCTAAAGTACAAACCCCATCGTGTCACTCCGCACTCTGAAATTTAAAATCCTCTGATACCTTCCATGATAAAATTTAAACTCCTTATATTAGCACAGACGGTCCTTTACTTTCTGGTTCCTGTCTACCTCTTTTAAGCTCCTTTCCTGGTCCTTCCACCAACTCATCCTTCTCTCCAGCCATGTGCAATATTTACAGTTCTCAGCCATTTGCCTGATCTCATCAAGTTCTTAATGTCTCTGTGCCTTTTCATATGTGGGTATTTCTCTTTTTTTTACCTACCTATTCTTCTACATGTTCACTAAAACTCAACTCAAGCAATATGTCTTCTGGGAAGCCTTTCTTAATCTTTCTCCCATTGCAAATTTCTGATTCCTGTGCCCCTTTCTGCGATCTTCAAGCATGCCTCTATTGTCACATTTATCCCACTACACTGAAATTTATTTGCTTGCCCATCTGTCTTGTCTGTGAATTCATACATCTCCAAATTCCACCCCTCTTTAAGGATCAACCTCAGTTCCACCTCCTCCTGACAATTAAAGCCAATCATGATTGCTCTCTCTTTTTAACCGTTACTGCACCAATTTCTTATGGCACCCATTTGATACTTAATGACACAATATCTTGTATTATTTTACTTTTCGTGCACATATAGTTTGCTCCCGAGCAGACTGTAAGCTCATTACAAAGCAGGGGCAATGTGTTACTACTTCTGTGTTGCTCCAAATCCTGAATACATTAGGAACCAAGTACATACATAATATCTACTTTGTAACTTTGATGAGTGAATATTGGGTCAATTTTTTCCTATCGGGGTAAAAAATATTACTGGCACCTAAGTGTCTCCTACGTATGTCACTTTAATCCTCACCGTGCATTACCCCAAAGAAAAACCTCGTTAACTCTCATCTCTGTGTCTCCTAAGCACCTTCCCTGGGTCCAGTCCTGCCCTCTCCTGACTTAACCTCTAGGAGCTCCAAGGTGATATGAAAAAGAGACCAGAACATACCATTTTTCTGTTTACAGCCCTTTGCTGCTTCCCCATTACTTACACAATACAGGTCACTTTCTTTAGCCTGATATAGAAGACTCATTGTAGCTGAACTCAGGACTACCTTTCTGGTCTTGTCCCCGATCCCCTGACTACTCGATCATCACCCTGGACTAGCGTTCATCATTCCCTGCCTCTCCAGGCAATTTCATGCCTCTTTGCTGCTGTCTGACCTGTTCCATTGTCTCTTCTCTTCCCGGTGAACCCCCCTCCACCCTTCCAGAGCTGGCTGTAAATGTCACTTTCTTCTATAACTTCTCCCGATCCTTTCTTTAGGAGGATGGAGGAGGGGAGGGAAGGTCAGTGTTTCCGTTTTGTATTTACTCTATTGTAACTTGTCACATTGAACTATGGTTGTGTATCTCTCACCTGAATAGATTCTGAGGTGCTAGGAGCTGGGAGTGGATCTAATTTTGCCTTATGATTAAGGCAGACATTTCTGTCACACCAGAAATTTAGTAATGTTTATCAAATGTGCCGAAAAGATCTATTTCAGCATCCTCCATCGTAGGGACTGCCCTCATGCTGTCCCATGTCCCGCTCCTGGGATGCTTAAGGGTATCTTACAATGTAGATCATACCCACTGGGTCTTTGCAACAGCTTAATGTGTCCTCAACTCATTCCCTCAATGGCCGTTTTCACAGTGCCAAGCATTTGCCGCTGCATTTAGCTAGCAGAGCTGCAAAGATTGAGGGCAAAGATGCTTCAGTCTTCCATTATCATAATGATGGAAATCTGGGTTTAGTTAACTTGTGGCCCTCAAAAATCACACTAAATCTCTTTTTTTTCTTCTAATCTGTATTTGCAACATATGCTGTATAGTTTATTTAGGTGCTAAGGTGATGCAGTTGTGAGGTAACATTTTCCTCTTGTTTTTGTAGTTTAACCAATTGTGGGCATGAAATAATTTTACAGAACAATTCTGAGCTGTTGCTCTGAGCAGGGAATGCTTATTGGTACGACAAGGAAAACAACATCCCTGCTTCTGTGCAGTGGGGGGAACTGCCTTCGGATCCCAACCTATTAGTTCTTTCTCTAATGGGTGGTGTTTTGTTTGTTTTTTTAAAAGTCTTTTCCTTTCCTTAAGTGTGAAGAGAACAAAAAGGACCAAATGAAGCTGATAAAATGAGAACGCAGGGCATTCAGAGAACACTGAGTAAATGGACAAATTAGGGTTTTTGTTACCTGCCAGTGGAGACAAAGTGCCTTAGCATTACCACCAATAAAAACTGGATTTAAAGACAGCTTCATGCAAGTAGGTCAGGGAAGACTAATGGATTTTCTTTAGACAGTAATACAGGCCCTGACCCAAAGAAGCAATGAGCCTAACACAGACAGCTGTGGGACAAGAATAGCATGGCACACACAGAAGAGGATCAGGGCACCTGAAAAAACGTCCAGGCCAGAGCAGAGCAGAGCAGATTATTCTGTTAGGCACACTGGCTAAGGGTTTGCAACTGTCCTTAGTGAGGAAGAACTGCAAATGATGATGAGGAGTCCACCATATATCCTTGTAGCTTACTGCACATATATATATATATTTAGTATAGCATGAAACTACACACACAGCTCTCATGACCCTCAAAGGATTCAGTTCATCTTTTGTTGGCTTCTTAAAATCCCAAATTAAAAATCTCTCTGGTTGACTGATGTAGGTAAAATTCAAGGTGGACAAAATTAAGGACTTTCAGGAAGCCTGTTCCATCCACATGTTTGAGACATGACAGTTAGCTAGAACAAGTGGCTCCTGGCCGGCTGGTAGAATTTTGATGCCATAAGAACCACCAGCTGGCTATTAAGTTTGCTTTCTTTCACTTCAATGGGATTATGACATCAGATATAAAGCAGCCAATCACCTCCTTGCTTCTTTCTTGCCTTGCTTGCTTATTTTCTTTCACTTCTTTCTCTTTTTGTTAACAATTCAATTTAACAAACTTTTATAGAGAGCCTAGAATGTGACAGCTGCTGTGCTGAGGATATAAAGCTAAGTAAGCCTCTATCCTTTTCTTCAAGAAGCTCACAAGCTTATATAAGAGACAGACAAATAAGTATAATATAGTGTGATGATTACAACAGTATCAACATGTTCAAAAGTTGAAGAGAGAAAGCATAAAGAAGACAGCGATGAGCTCTGAGGCGGTGGGGGAGTCAGGAGATTTTTGTCAGTTTGAGCTGGGTTTAAATTTATTAAAAGTGCAACTACAGAGAAACCCCTTGTTTATTTCCTGGAAGTTAGGTATATTAGTTATTCTAGCAAGCCTCCAGAATAAACTGTACTCAAGACAGACTAATGTTCTCAGAATCAAGGCTTGACCCAAACTGAACTGTGAACCAAAAATTGAAACAAAGGGCAAGATTTGCTCAACCTGAACCACAACCAGTATGTTAAAAATAAACAAAAACAAGCAGCATAAGAGAATGTCAGAACTGCAAGAGATCTTAGAGTTCATCTAGTCCATGTTTTCATTATATAGATGGGAAAAATGAGGCTCAGAGTGATTAAAGACATATAAAGTTATGAGAAACCACTAACTGGCCGAGTGTGAGATAAAGCAAGAGTGTCCACGTTCAAGTTTATTATTGCTTCACTTCTGATAGGGTACTGCAAAAGAAAGGTTTGATTTTTATCTTTTCTTTCCAAATAATTGTCTAGTAGAAAATATCCTAAAATAATAAAATTGGGACAAAATTAGTGCATCAAAATATTCTCCAGTAGAACATTTGTTTATCTTTTTCTTTCACATATTTAAAAAGGAAGGCTTATCAACTTTTTAAATAGAATCTCAACCTTGTTGACTGCATGCTTGTAATTTGAAGCATATGGATTCTTCTTTAATTAGCAACATAGACTATTTGCACTCCAGGCTCTAGCTTTCTCTTAAATTGATTGCTATCCAGCACCCATCAAAACCTCTGCAAAGAACATCGTCATTAAGGGCACTTATGAGGATGTCCATTTATTCCTACAGGTATGGAATTTCTAAGCTTGTATCAGATAACATCACTAAAGAACTAAGAAATTGGAAGTCAATTGCTTGGCCCTCTCTTTGCTGATGTGTGTTCTAGTGTTACTCCCTTGGCAGTGATCAAAGATGACTACAAGAAACAATCATATCAAGATTTTACCTTGGGGGCCGGCCCCCAAGAGGTTAAGTTTGCCTGCTCCGCCTCAGCGGCCCAGGCTTTCACCGGTTTGGATCCTGAGCACAGACATGGCACCACTCATCAGGCCATGCTGAGGCGGCATCCCACATGCCACAACTAGAAGGACCCACAACTAAAATATGCAACTATGTACTGGGGGGATTTGGGGGGAAAAAGCAGAAAAAATAAAAAGAATATTGGCAACAGTTGTTAGCTCAGGTGCCAATCTTCAAAAAAAAAAGTTCTTCCTATATTTTCTAAAAAAAAGATGGAAGTTATTAAAGATACCTTCATTTGAGTTGTTCTATACTCTTTGGAAAAGGATAAACATACTTTACAGTTGGTACCAGAAAAATGCATTTCCATTTAAAGAACTGGTGGGTGTACTTTTAAAATAAAAAAACGATAATCATAAAACTCATTTTCCTTTCTGCCTTGGCTTCCACAAAGTCCAGAAATAAATGTTAAATGAGCTCAATCTTAGTACATAAACTTAAATTTTAGGCTTATTTGCTTTTTTCTATTAAAAAAGTATTTTTTATTTAACAACGATATTTCCTATGTGTCTTTCACTGTAAGCCATCTCAGATCCTTTTTTGGAAGTAGTGGGGAGGAAATAATGAATAAATATGTAAAGCATTTCATTTGTTTTGAGTCATTGAGGGCTAGGCTTCTTTGTTACTAATAAACACAAATTTCCTGCTATGCACAATACATGCTCCAGAGTTCTAGGAAACCAAGAGGTATGTGAAATGATTTAAGGCCTTAAGGATCTTGAATCTAGTTGTGAGGCTACAGCATTGTACAGATAAATGACATCAGTAGCATATTCTAAGGTGATTCGAAGATCTATTAGGTCCTAAGACTCTGTAAGTCTAATTATTAAATTAGTAATATGGATATTTGGTCAAAGTGTATTCTGTTCTGAGT
Organism: Equus quagga; assembly: GCF_021613505.1. NCBI lineage: Eukaryota > Metazoa > Chordata > Mammalia > Perissodactyla > Equidae > Equus > Equus quagga. Next base: position 2,344,534 of record NW_025796728.1, on the reverse strand, counting down.
CAGCTTAAACATTGATGTTTTGGCTAACATTTTTCTGAGGGCAGTAAAGTTTTTGAGTAACTTTGTTTCTGAATTAAGTTTTCACAAAAGCAATTCATGTTCACGGTAGAAATCTGGAGAATCAGAAAACTATAAAGGAACAAATTAAAATCATAACTTGGGTTCATATTAGAAAATATAACACGATATATATAATTTAGTGTCCTGCTTTTATCACTTCATGTTAGATGGTGAGAATTCCTAGATAACAGATATCCTTCAATAACAAGATTTCTATTGTGCAACATTTCATTGAATGATTTGCTCAACCATTACCCTATTGTTGGAGGTTTAGATGGTTTCCAACCTAGTTTTCTCTATTAAATAAAGTAATGGTGATCACAGCATTATCACGCACTTACTAGAGTTTACGCCAAACACCATGCTGAGTACTTTACATGAATTCTTATTGAGTCTCATAACACTGCTACGAAGTAAGAACAATTGTGTCTCTTTTACAGATGATGAAACCAGGGATTAGAGGCTCATTAAGGTGCCCACAGCAACGAAGAGGATTTAACCCCTAATCTAACATAAACAAATATTCCAACTTGTTTTTGTTATGAATAAGTAAATAGTACTGTTTAAAGATTCCAATTGCCTATTGAAATAGGCAATTATTGACTCCAAATTAAGAAATCTGTGACGTTTTTCTCCATGCTCTTCTTTCTTCTTTATATTTTTTAAAGGACAAAAGTGTCTAATGAATACTTAGTGGATTTTTTTGGGTATATGTCTTTTTACTTTAGTAATTTTTATTCTACTATGATAAAATAACATGTGTATGTACTCTTATAGTCCTTACTTTTTCCTTTCTTTTTATTGAGATATAATGGGCGTATAACATTATCTTTGTTTCAGGTGTACAACATAATGATTCGATATTTGTATATATTGTGAAATGACCACTACGATAAGTGTATTAACATCTACCACCACACATAGTTACAACTCTTTTCTTTCTTGTGATGAAAAGAGTCTTTATTTTGTGGTCTACAGAAAATAGTAGGAACACAGTCTTCAGAAATGAGCCTATCATTTTTATTAGAGGACAGTAAAACCACTGTAATTAAGAGAAATAAAAACGAGGTGGTGAAAATTCTCAAGTGTACAGTACTTGAATGTATGTGGTAGTCGTATATTTTTAAGTACCTAAAGAAGTGGAACTGAATTAAACTAGTTAACTAGCTAAGGCCCTGCTCCACCCCTAGTGTTTTAGTGAATAGATAAGGATGATTTGCAATCGGCATGTCATTTGATGGTACATAAAATAAGGGCTTCTAAGGTGTTTAATGATGGTTTAAATGGCTTCATTTCTTAAGTAGTTCAAACTATCACTGTGGCTTAATATACCCCTCTGAAATAATGCCAAACCGGGTTTGAACTTTCACAAAGTCTCAATTAAAGAATTCCGAATTAAACGAAAGTTTATAGTGCTCAATGATTCTAGAAATATACCAAAGCTTGCCTAAACCTGAGGGGTTAACTTTAATCTATGAACATCCTGGAGCTAAAATCTATTAATTTAGGCACTCACCCAGACGGCCAAGGAAGAAAGCAAAAGATAGAAGCAGGAAGAATTGAAATTTAGTTATTGTAAATTTCATCCAGGTAAGCCCTAGGTATTACAAATGTGCAGAATTAACGTCCTGAGAAGTGAAATTAAGGAAGGAGCCAAACAAGTGCTTTCCTAGGAGCCTAACCAAAAACGTCTATGCAGAAATACCCTTTGCTTTTTTAGGCGAGAAGCCTCCAGCAGGCCCCCATCCCACACTGCGGGCGGGTCTCGGTGCATCAAGGGATCACGCGGCCGCCATCTGCAATCTTGGCGTCCTCGAGCTCCCGAGGTCCTGGGTCTCATTGGCATAGGGCGCCCTCCTCCAAAGCCACTAGCAGCAGCAGTAGCAACAGCAGCAGGAGGAAGAGCAGCAGCAGCAGGAGCAGCGACATGGCGCGCCCTGGCAGGTGCCCAGGACAACTGCAGGCGGCGGGAGCGCGGCTGGGACCAAAGTGGGTGGAGGGCGCAGTGGGGGCTGGGCGGGGACGCGGGTGTTGCCAAGTTGCTGGCTGCGCGCGTCCTTAGCATCCGCCCGCCCACGTCAAAGTTTGTTTAACAATCGCCCGGGTATTTATGGCTGGGGCTCTGGGCGGCCGCGGGGGAGCCAGGAGACCGCGCTGGGCAGCGGATGAGGTGGGGAGGCTGTGGCCCAGGGCACCTCCCCCCCGGCTTCCCTAACCCTGCCCGGTCCCACCCGAGGGGGAGGATGGAAACACCAGCCGCGCTCTGAGACCCTCAGGAAGATAACACCTTTCCCGCCTTATCACCCCGCGGTCCTGCGGAGACCACTGCCTGGTCCCTTCCACGTCTCCATCTCCCACAGAGGGGCCGAGCAGAAAAACGAGCAATGGCGGAAATTCTGAGGAAACTGGTCTCCAACGAAGCTTTACGATCGATGCAGGACAAGCTAGAGTCCTGGCTGAGGGAGTACAACGTGAGTTAGGGTGGGAGACCCCCGGGCCCGCCCTCCCTCTAGTTCCTGGCACACACAGCTGTCGGAGGGGGTATCTTAGGGCTGGCGTCGGGGTGGCCGCCTTGCAAAGTCCCAGCGGTTGTGATTCCTAACGGAGACCCAGCCTCAAACCGGGATCGCAGGGGAGGAAGGACACACGCATGCGTGTGCCTGTGTTTCCCCGCGGCGCGAGGCGGCGCTGGGGCTCCGCGGCGGGCGGAGCGCGGGCCTCAGAATCCAGGACGAGAGAGCGCCTTCCATCCAGCGGTAACCAAGGACGCTGGCGGCCCTAGCAACGGGAAAGACCTCCGATCCGCCACGGTTCTGGTCCAGCCTGCCACTCTCCCTCACATCCCCTCCGCCAGCAATCTACCCCTTCACCCCCAATTCGAGGTTTTTTTTTTTGCTACACCCCTCCTCCTGCCTTTCGCAAATCTCCCACTTTGAGGATACCCAGTGGTTGCATCAGAATGGATTTTTGTAAAAATACATCCAGGAGTTAGTACCTAGATGTCAGTGAAACGGATGCTTGTTAACGTTGCGGGTTTCGCTTGTGTGCTGTTTAGCATGGTAAATAGTTTCAACACCAACGCAGATTTCAGAAGGCCCGTTGCCAAGGCATTTGTAAGAAGCCAATATTCTGTCATCAAATCCGTAACCGCTCTTGAAGTCTCATTAATCCCTACCTCACTCTGGTTGCGTCCGCCTTTAATAGGAGAGTCCCACTCTTACACAGCAAGTAGAACAGTGAGGCAGGCAGAGCTGAGGACTGGGAATCAGCCCCTCTGTGTTCTAGGTCTAGCACTGCACAGAACCAGCTGAACAACCTGGGGCAGCACCTCGTCTGTTAAATGGGAGAGCCTGGACTAGATGATAGGCAAAGCTCCTTTTCGGATCTCAGTTTTTTGAGTCTAGATCAACTTGTTTCTGAATTTCTACCCGGAAAAATGCAACTGGCTGCTGTCCTTGGGCTTTCCCCTTCACCCTTTACACGGGGCTCCTGTGGTGCAGGGGAGCTCAGAGGACAGCTCCAGTTTTCTCCTTAGCCTTCTTTTCTAGAGTTTATCCCATTTGCCCACTTTTAAGGCACTGACTATTCCTTCTCTATCAAGATTGCAGGAAAATTAAAAATTACCTCTTTATCACAAAAGACTTGGGTCCTCTTCCCCTTTAAAAGTGACTACTTGCTGCTTAGTCTCAGAAGGTTGAGAATAACAGATTCTAACACATGTATTCATCCTTCTTAAAACTACCTCTTACAAAAAAGTTTTTTATTGCCCTTTGGCATAAACTCTGAATTTTAAAGAGTATACTCAGTTTGTCACAAGACAACGTTTAACACAAATGACACCAGTATTTGGCAATCAAATTAAATGATTGTTTTAGAAACTACCTATAAGTACTGAGAAATGCCAAAGTTTATTACACTTTCCCTTCTTGGTGACAGTGGTCCAGCCCATTCCTCTCTTCTCACTGAAACCATTTCTATCTACCTTCTCTCCTGCCATTCCCCCAGCATAGTAGAGACTGCATCGTCAGAGACCAATCCTTTCCAAGTTTTGCGGCCATTTCCTGGGCACCATCATTTCTCTTTAGCTATCTAGCATCTCTCTTGTATTTGGCTGTTGATACCGGCAATCTTCTAAGGCTCTGATGATCTGTTCTTCATCTTCTTGCCTTACCCACTTCCCTCTTGTGGCTGTTCTTCAAGGACCAGACTGTAGGAAACTTCTCTTCAACCTCCATTTCTGCCTCATCTCTGTCACGTATGCTGATGAATCTCATACTCATATTCACGTTCAGGGCCTGTTCTCAACTGAGCTCTGATTTCTCCAATTGCCCATCGGAGATTTTTAGTTGTGCTATTGCCGTCTCAAGGTCAAATCCATCTAAAACCAACCTTAGCCTCTCCTGTGTCCCAACCGGTGACCTCTTTCCTTTCTTGTCTTTGTTATGTCTCCGCATCCTTTTCATCAGCATGATCTGTTGGTACCAGGTTCTAAATTCACGCAGAACCTCAGCACTTCTCACCACCTCCACTGCTGTCACTCTTGTCCACCTTCGGTCATCTTTTATCTGGATTATTACAAAAATAAGGACCCAAAGTGATTCTCTAAAGTCAAGTCAGATCAAGTTACTCCTCTGGCAAAACCCTCCAAACCTCCTATCTCAGAATAGAAGACAAAGTTCCTACAATGGCCATCAAACTCCTACACGATTGTGCTCCTTTAAACTATGACCTCATCTATAATTCTCTCTCTTGCTCAACCCACTCTAGCAATACTGGCCTTGTTCCTTCTAGAGCAAAGCTGTCCAGTAGAACTTTCTTTGATGATGGATATGCTCTGTATCTGCACTGTCCAATATGGTGGCTTATTGGGAGTTTGAAATGTGGCAAATGCAAACTAAGGAACTGAATTTTTAATTTCATTTCTGTTTTGTTGATTTAAATTCAAATAGTCACATATGGCTAGTGGTGACGGTAGTGGACAGAACGGTTCTAAAGCATGCCAGCCACGTTCCAGCTTCAGGACATTTTGTACTTGCTGTTCCCCTCTGCCTAGAAAGTTTCACCTGTTGACATTTCAGCAAGATGGCAACACCCTCACTTCCTCAGCTCTTTCAAGTTTTCGCTTAAATGTCACCTTCTCAGGAGAGACCATCCTGTTTTCAATTGCAATCTCTCACCCTCACCTCTGGCACTCACTGTCTCCCTTCTCTGCTTTATTTCTTCCCTAATATCTACACCTTCTAATTTTTACTTATTTACTCTTTTATTTTGTTTGTTTTCAGTCTTCCCTCCCTGCTCCTCTCACTAACATGTGAGCTCCAAAGAGGAGAGATTTCTCCTTTTTTCTGCTCATCACTCTATTCCCAGCACCTTGGCTTCTAGTAGTTGCTCAATAAATAATGATTGACTGAATGCCACCACCATTCTCCCAGATACCCAGTTTCGTAGACTCATTTCTCTTCTTAAAACTTCATATCCAGTATAGAATTTAAAATGATCTCCAAGTGTCTTTAATTCAGCCTTTATTAAAATTGAATTGAAACCAGACGCCACGATTTACAATCAGGGGCACAAACGAGATAGTGCAAGTGTTTTTAACAGTTTTCTGTGAAGCAAAGGAGAGAGGAAGAGAAAATGTCTATTCACTGCCTACCCAAATTTAGGTTGCATCTAAACTTATTCCATATCTTGTCATCTACAGTTTGAGTTTGGTCAATTGCTAAGAGCTTTCCTCTTAGCAATGGTTGTTTTATTAGTTCCAAGGACTTTTGATTTGAAACCTTAAGACAAAGAATATTCATTGTAGCAAATGACATTTGTTAAAATGTTGGTCTCAGAGAACTATGTTCATTAAAAGCTGTAAGTCATGTTTGCTATGGAAGGTTGACTTTGCTGACTGTGACCATATTGATTTAGTTCTAACTAACTCAAGCAAAAGAAAGGCCATACACACTTTTAGAATTAGCTATGTGATTAAAGCTACTCCCCTAGGAAAAAGTTATTTTCAGGTAAAATAGATAAATGACCTGAACAGATTGATTCTAAAACAGAATGCAAAATTTTGATTTTCCTCCAGACTAGATGTTATTTGGATTAACAGATCTTATTTAGTTTTCTTCTAAGTTTTTCTCTTATAATTTCCTTCTTATTCCTTCCCATCTCCTCTGCCTTAATCTGGCCATCACCACCATCTCATGCACGGCCTGTTTCATTGTATCCTACATATGTTGTCAGAGACCGTAAATTCTTTAAAAACATAATTTTCTGCCGCAAAGCCTTTGCTTTTTGATTATTTGTTGGCTTGTTTTTTTTTTTTTAAAGATTTTATTTTTTCCTTTTTCTCCCCAAAGCCCCCCGGTACATAGTTGTGTATTCTTCGTTGTGGGTTCTTCTAGTTGTGGCATGTGGGACGCTGCCTCAGCGTGGTCTGATGAGCAGTGCCATGTCCGCGCCCAGGATTCGAACTAACGAAACACTGGCCGCCTGCAGCGGAGCGTGCGAACTTAACCACTCGGCCACGGGGCCAGCCCCTGTTGGCTTGTTTTTAATCTTAACAACATCTAGCAATCTTCTAGGTCCCAAGTAAAACTACTTCTGGCTTGATTTTTTTTTTTTTTTTTTTTTTTGGGAAGATTAGCCCTGGGCTAAAATCTTCCTCCAATCCCTCCTTTTTGTGTTGGGGAAGTCGGGCTCTGAGCTAACGTCTGTGCCTATCTTCCTTTACTTTATATGTGGGACGCCTACCACAGCATGGCTTGCCAAGCGGTGCCATGTCCGCTCTTGGGATCTGAACCGACAAACCCCGGCTGCCGAAGCGGAACGTGCGCATTTAACCGCTGTGCCACCAGGTTGGCCCCATGGCTTGATTTTTAAATAATTTATTTACTTAAAATTTATTTATTTAAAAAATTCTAAGAAGGGACATTTTTCAAAACCCCCCTAGACAAACAAATCATAAAAACGACAGCAAACATGGCTGACTCATTTTGTTTTCGTTATTAAAGAGATGCTGAATTATTGCATTACTTGGCCTTTAAAACTTGGATCCCACCGGAAGTTCAGGGACAGCTTGGAGTGAATACTTAACTTTCAGAAATTGTTTTCCTCCTTTGCAGTTATTAAGAATGCTGGTGAAAGAGCCATAGAGAATCCCTTCTTGTTCAACCCAAAACTGAGCCAATTATTAAGAGCTTAATAATTCATTCAACAAATGGCTACTTAGCTTCTACTATGGCTAAAACTTTGGGTTAGACACTCTATATTTACCATTTTTGCAGTGTACATTTATTCATTAATTTATTCATTCAACAAGTATTTTTTCAGAGCTTACGATGCCCCTGTCTGTCCTGGGTGCTGGGAATAGAAATGTCAGCTGCATCTCAATAATGAACTTCCAGTTGGAGAAGAGAATGAAGGATAGAGGAAACAGCATGTGCGAAAAGCAGGGAGGCATGAAAAATCTGGCATATTGGGGATATTTGTGAATAGTTCAAGTCAGGGAGTGGACATGAGATGAAGCTGAGGAGGTGGGGCGGTAACACTAGATGGTGAAAGCCTTGCGGGGTGTGTTAAGGAGTTTGGACTTTATCCTGAGGGCAATGGGGAGAAACTAAAAGCATTATGCAGGGAGGAGATATGTTTAGATTATGTTTTAGAAAGTTTGCTCTAGCTGTTGCATGATGGGAAACTCTCGGGAGAACCGACTGGGCTGAGCGATACTTTAGGCAAGAGATTATATGAATCAGCCTCTTGTAAACTACGCTGGCACATTTAGTAAACAAGGTCAAAGACTCTGAGAATGGTCCTTAAAGTTCATGTAAGAGTATGCTGCCCCCAAAGCCCCTAGTTTATCATGCACCATCTGTATGTTTTTATTGGTCAGCTCTGTAAAAAGGTCGAATAACCACCTATGCAAAACTGGATTCTGACTACCTAGTCACTCCATGGAGATGTTAAGATGAGAAGAGAAATCAACCTCCTTACGATGTTAGCAGTACCCAGAGAAGGTCAACTCTGGGCTGAAACTCTCCTCTCTCTGAGATGCTTTTGTTTCCACCTAGAGTCCTGTGGAGTAGGGAGTTAAACTTTGGTCAGAGGCTCTGAGATTTATTACTTTTAAAAGTGTACTCTATGTAATTACAGTAGCAAATGGTAAGAACTTGCTATACCCTTGATAACCTTATCTCTAAGAACGGGTAAGATTACATTTCTTAAAGTAAAATAATAGACACCAGGCCATTACAAACTGGAAACTTTTTTTTTTTTGGTGAGGAAGATTGGTCCTGAGATAACATCTGTGCCAATATTTCTCTGTTTTGTATGTGGGATGCTACCACAGCATGGCTTGATGAGCGGTGTGTAGGTCTGCCCCCAGGATCCGAACCAGCAAACCCCAGGCCACCTAAGTGGAGCATGAGAACTTAACCACTACCCATCAGGCCAGCCCCACAATCTGGAGACTTTTGATCACTTGATGTATGAGTGGGGATGGTAGGGAGGGCTGGTGATGCTCCTCTTGCATTACTCTCCTCTTGTGTGACAGACGTCTACACTAATAAGTGAAAACAGCATATTAAATATCAGCACATAAAAGGGAGATCTTAAAGAGATGTCTCCTCTGTTTGTTTCAGAACAGTCTTCATGGTTGGAATAGAGGCTGCCTCTGCTAAAATATGGCTGGCTCTTAGTACAAAAGGTCGTTCTAGTTGTTATGATGTGTTCAAACAGACTCCCTGGCCACCTTCACCCCTCCCCCTTAGTTAACATACTTCTACATTCTTGAGGATTTAATCTAATTAGTAAATTTATAGAGAACATTTTTCTTCCCTTCAGGATCTTTATCTCTTTACTAGCCAGACTCTGCTGCAGTAATGAATAAAACACCAAATCTTAGCGTCTCAACATAACAGAGATTTATTTCTCATTCACACAAAGTCTGATGGCAGCTCCCCTCTGTCATTGGCTCAGTTTCAGGCTCCCTCCATCTGGTGGAGCGGCCGTCTCATCGCCAGACTTCAAAGGTTGCAGGGCAAAAGATAGCGAAGAACTTGTGCTGCTCTTACATTATACCCGTCACTTCCACTCCTCATCCCTTGACCAGCATTAGTGATGTGGCTCCAACCCAATTGTAAGGGAGCCTGAGAAATGTGGAATATTTAATTGGGGCTACCATTTCTGCCACAATTACTGATGAATTCATGGCTCCAAAAGAAATTGACAAATGATTAAAGATTTTATTTTTAACAGAGAGGCTATCAACTCTTATTTGACTTTTCTTATTTTCATCTTGGACAAACTGATTAATGTAAACATCATCACTGTTTAAATTTTAAGGAGAATAAATAATGAAAGAAGTCCAATAGGAATATTAACCATGGGCAAGACACTAAAATCCAGTGGAGAAGCCTAAACAGAACTTTTGCTAAGTTGATGGGGTATACATAAGCCTACTTTTTCTTATAGCTAAAATTCAGTGTTTCAGTTTTAGAACTTTGTTGTGGGGGTGATGGTGTTGTGACAAGGTCAGCCATGAAGTAGAATAGAGGGTTGACTTGGGGAACAGAGCTATTTGCAAGGCTGCCCATATAAGAGACTGCACTTCCCAACGAACAGTTAAAACCAGCGCAGAACCAGCCCTTGAAAACTTTCAAAACACTGTTCACACATTATTGCCTTTAAACTTTATAAGAACGTATGAAATAGCGGGTTTTATCTTCTACATTTTACAGATGAGAAAACCAAACGTCAGGAGGGCAGCTCACCTGCCCAAGGTCAGTCCACTAGCAGAAAAGGTGGAAGTTGGATTTGAAAGTAGGTCTGTTGCTTGCCAAGTCCATTCTCTTATCTCCTACAGAGGAAGGGAATATAGAAGGAAATTCCACGTACTTGCAGTGACCATTTCCTGCCATCCTTCTCTCACTCTCCCATCCCCCAGCATGCATACCCTGGACAGTGGGAAAAAAAGAAGGTAGAAATTAGGGCTTTTGTTTTCCATGTGTGAATTTCTATGGCCAGCTGCAAGGAGCTGCACAATGCTGCCCCTCAGAGTAGTCTCCACATACTTAGCGCTGATTGTCTCTTTTTCTTGCTCACCTCTAAATTCTCTAATTGGCAGGTTTGGAATGGTATTCTTGTTGTATCTAAAAATCAGGTTTTTTTAAAAAAAAGCATTTTAAAAATTAAAAAAGGTAAGTCATTTAATGTTGTAATAGCATCCATATTTTAAAGGAATATTGCCATGAATCCTTTGTACTATTTAATTCTTATCTAATATATATAAAGCATATTTTGTGTGTGTGAGACTGAAGTTTGTTAAAATGGAAGTAACTGTATTTTGTACTGAAATTGATGGATTTAAATAGCTTTTCAAACCAAAGTTTTCAAGTTGATTACAAGTATTTAGTGATACGTTTGATTAATTCAGTGATGAGGATTTTTCTCTCTTTTTCATGTTGTGGAGGTGATTCAGGGTTAGGAATAGAATAGTAGGTCTGAGAGAACCATTGGTAGGGGCGTGGATGATCCATCAGGCTCTCATGAAGGGAATGTTAATAAGGTCAAGTCTGCTCAGAAGTAACGGAAGTGAAAGGGATCCAAGGATTGTGGTCGTTCTGGTGCACACATAATGTGTGCAATGGCAAAGCAGGAGAGCAGCTGGAGTGCAGAGCCGCCGGAGGGAAGGAAGGCTGGGTAAGTCGTGTGGAGGCATATGATGAAGGACCTGGGAAATTAGGCAACATTTAGGCTTGATGGGTGAGGAGCTTTTGTTTGGCAAGAGAGTGGTGACATCGAAGGGATGGGAACAAAGCCACTATCCTGTTGCTCTCCTTCCCCGTACTATGAAACTTCTTGAAAGCGTAATCTGCCGTCATTGCCTTTGCTTCTTCAACTCCCATTTGTTCCTCAACCTGGCACAATATGGAAGTACATCAAGTACCCCCTACATCATTCTGCTATAACTGCTCTCATAACAGTCACCAGAGGCCCCCTGATGGTCAGTCAAGTCCAGTCTCTTTCTTCCCTAGTCCTTATCTCCTTGCTTTCTCTGCAGCAAGTGACACATTTTATCAAATTTCATGGATTTAGCTACTTCCCAGATGCTGGTAACTCTCAAATCTAGCTCCAGTTTGGGCCTTTCTCCAGAGCTCCTGATCTGAATGGCCACTTGCCTTCCAGACAGCGCCATGTGGCTGCTCCACATTCTCTAACCCGACACGAACCAAGAGGACTAGTTTTCCTCTCTCCAGTTTTGCTGGTTTTCTGCTTGTGGCCTCTGGTTGGGCAATGGCATCACAATCCCCTCTGTGGCCCAAGTCGGAAACCTGGGCCCCCTCGCTCTCCAGCATGCCTCACCGATGGGTTCATTAAGCCCTGAGGATTCTACCTCTTAAGTAGAAGTCAAATGTCACCCACCTTTCCCCCTCTAGCTTCCATTGCTTTCCTTCAAGCTCCCATCATTTCTTACACGTGTGGGAAAACCAGCTTCTAGGGTATGTTTAGGGCAGATCTTAAGTGAACTTTGTTGCAAAAAAGCCTGCAACTGCAGGGAGAAGACTCACAGGTGTAGTAGCTTCACTCTGTCTGGAGAATCTGCCCCTAACAGAACCCACGGTGCTTTCACAGCTGTCTTGGTTACAAAACGAGGCTAGCAGCACATCCCTGTTGCACAGGGGTTGGTAGCCTTAAAAGAACACGTTTTCTTTATGTTAATAGTGCTGATGCTTATATTCCTGAATATTCTACTTGTTTCTTTACATCTTGCTTTCCCATCTGTGTGAAGCCACTAGAATAAGTTTGAGGGTTACTTGTTTAAGTTCCATGCCTATAACATGGGACAAAATTCCTACTGATTTCCCTACCTTCATCCACGCCCACCTCCAATCCAACTTGCATACAGCTGTTTGAGGGATTTTTTTTTTTTTTTGAGGAAGATTAGGCCTGAGCTAACATCCGCCACCAACCCTCTTCTTTTGGCTGAGGAAGATTAGCCCTGAGCTAACATCTGTGCCCATCTTCCTCTACTTTATATGTGGGATGCCTGCCACAGCATGGCTTGACAAGCAGTGTGTAGGTCCCTGCCTGGGATCTGAACCCGCAAACCCTGGGCTGCTGAAGTGGAGTGTGCGAACTTAACCACTAGGCCACTGGGCTGGCCCCCTGAGGGATTATTCATTGCCCATATCAGTGATTCTCAACATGGGTAAAGCACTGTCCCCTAGAGCAGTGTTTTTAAAACTTACCCACGGAAATCAATGCATTTTACTTCACAACATAGCACACGTACCCCCTGATGCATATGTAACTGAAGCAAAAGTTTCACGAATAGCTCATCTTTAGTAATTATGAGGTACTCTTTCTCTCTCATTAATTTTTTTAGAGGGGGCTGGTTGAGACTAAATTCATCTCATTTCCCACTAGTGCCGTGGTTCTCAATTTTGGTTTCACATAAAAATCATCCAGAAAGCTTTAAAAAAATTTCAATAACCCAACGCCTCACACTAGAGCAATTAGAATTTCTTGGAGGAGGAGCTCAGAAAGCTCCTCAGGTGAAGGCTTTTTTGAAGCTTCTCAGCTTCTTCCCACTTCCTCCTTCGGGCCTCATCTCTGAAATCTGGACCTACTGTTATTATAGCAAGTAGTACATGGTTTAGCATTTATTTGCATGTTTATTTTGGACTGTAAAATCCCTGAGGGCCAAAGACTATCTCATTCAGCATTGTGTCCCTAGCATCCGGCACATAGTAGCCGCCTCCGTAAAGATTTGTGAGAGCATAAATGCACGAGTGAAGCAGAGAATAAGCCATGCCCTTCTGCTTCTTGAAACCATCTCCTCTGGCTTCCTGCTTCTTCTTCATCTTTCCTCCCGGTTGTCCCCTTATCTCTTACTGCTCTTGTTCTGTTTTCATTCACTGGCCCTTTTTCCTCAGCCCTCTGCCGAAATAGCAAAATTGCCCGCTGCCCTGCCTTCAGCCCTCTCCGCACTCTATACTCTTTCTGGTGATCTCATCTTTGCACCTGGCTGCCACTCTTTCCATCTGCTGAAGGCTTGCAAAGCCACACCTCCGACCCCTACCTCTCTTCTGAGATCCAGATTATTTTCCAACTGCTTGTGGTAAAGCATCACGATTGAGAGCTCAACTGCAGTGCCAGAAGCTTCAGGAATGGGTTTGGTTTCCAACTTAACCACTGTCTCTTCAAGATCTTCGTTTTCGTCATTGGTGAATTTGAAATGGTGGCTGGTATCCAGTTTGTAGGGTTGTTTTGAGGATTAAATGAAGCAGTGTATTTAAAGCTCTTAGCACAGTGTCAGCCTGGCATAAAGCAGCTGCTCAATAATTGTTAGGTACATCTCTATATGAAGGTCCTGCAGAACCCCTAAACTGCTCAAAAACGGTATTCTCCCTCTCACACCTCTTCCCTGTTCCCAAACCTTCTGATTTCCTCTTGAAATAATGCTAGAATCAGTGGGACCTTGGCTGACACGGATGTTATTTGGGGCTGCCAAGGGGACCCTTGGCATCTCCACAGCCCTCAGCATCTCTCACCCAGATGATTACAACTGCCTACCTTCCCACCAGACTTGCTCTCTAATGCAAACTCTATCTGGTCGGCTCCTGCCAGAGTGATTTCTGTAAAATGCAAAGCAAATCTGACCATGTCCTACCCATCCTCCTCTACGTGCCCCATTAAATCTTTCAGTGATGGGATAAAGCCCAGATCTCTTCATGTGGCAAATAAAGTCCTTCATTTCTTCGTGTCTGGATCCCACATTCCACTTCGCCCGTAATATGCCTTGCTGCTTCTTGCCTTGGTACCTGCTGTTCCTCCTCTTGGAATGTCCTTCCCTCTTTCCTCTCACCCCTCACTGGAGCGTGTTTTGCTCCTTCTACAGCTCACTATCCACCTAGGGCACCTAATAAACTCTAAGGTAATCATTTATCCCCCGTACGTTTCCCATTCACCAGCCCACTTCCCCAGCTGGCGAGCTCGTTGACAGCAGGCAACTTTTGACATTTTTTAAAATGTAGCTGTGTTTCCTGAGCTGCCGAGCCCAAGGCCTTACAAATAATAGGAACTCAGTGATTTACGAATGAACACACTTTGGGAGTCTGCGCTTTAGAATTAGGAGACAGTATAATCAGTTTACATCTTTGCTCTATTGATCTTGCGTGAGTGGTTGTTTGGTAGAATAATGTGACTCCATTGCAACTTGACTATCTTGTGCAATCCTTTGTGTTAGAAGTTGCAGCATGTTGTGACATGTCTTGGGAACAGGAACTGTCTGACATAGTATAGTTTCTTCTGTTATTTAAGTTGTGTGTACAAACTCATTTCACAAACGTTCCTTTGGGCACCTACTTTGTACCAGGCCCTGGGCAAGGCATAGCAGCATAGAGTAATAATACTACAATAACACTCTAATTATGTACCTCCTTTACTCTGCACCTAAGTTAGCTCATGAGATCAACCACCTTTTAAATATGAGTAAACAAGGCTCATATTTAAAATGTCTTTTCTAAAGGAATATAGCCAGTAAGTGGAGAACCAGATTTGAACCAAGGTCTGCCTTATTCCTGAGCCCACTTCTACTTTCAATACCATATACCACCTTGTGGGTACCAATTATTGGACACCTTCTGTCTCTGAGGTGCTGGATATGCATTATTTTGATTTGATTTTCCTAACACTCTGCAAGGCATTATCCCCATTTTCCTAGAGAGGAAATGGGCTCAGAGAGGTTGAGTACCTGTGCAGGATCACACAGAACTGTGGCAAGCGGCAGAGTTGAGATATTCACTCGGGTTGGCTTGCCTCCCAAGCCCTTTCTCTGTCCACTTAGCATATGGCGTGATCTAGCCAGAGGGCAAAAGTCTGTAAGAGGGGAATTGAAGTTCCCTGTGGTAAGTGCAGGAGTAAAACAGCAAGGGCAAGGAGCTGCTGGTTCAAAGAGGAAGAAATGGAGATAGCTGTTCAGGCTGTGGGTTCCAAATGTTCTGATCATGCCAATATTATGCTAAGTCATTCATTCATTCGTTTGTTCATTCATTCGTCAAATACTGTTTGGCCCTTCAATTTGCTATGGATGTTAGTGGCAATTGATATAAACATGAGCAAGATAGTCATTTTTAAAAAGAATTCATGATCTTTTAGGGGGAAGGGGATAGACAGATGAGACAGAAAAACATGGCTGCAACAGAAATAAGTACTGCAACAGAGCTAGTCACCGGGTACTGTTTACCAGGCATGGGAGGTAAACCAGCAGGTCCTCCAGGTCATGAGTAGTCCGTTCCATCCAGGCTCCTCACCAGGCCTGCACAGCCTTCCAGGATCTGTCCTGCCAGCCTCTCTGACCATTTGAGCTTCTGCCACGTGCACCAAGGTTGTCAAACTCCTTCCTGCCATAGGGCCTTTGCCCTTGCTGTTCCCACAGCCCGGCGTGCTCTCTCTCCAGTGCTCTACATCCAGGACTTAGATCAAACATGTCCTGCTCAGAGAGGCCTTCCCTGACTGCCCTCCCCATTCACTCTTTGTCACATCATCCAGTCTTCCATCTATTCCAGCACTACTTGCCATCTACAAGTCAGTATAGTTTATTTTTTTATTCGTATTTTTTTTGAGGAAGATTAGCTCTGAGCTAACTGCTGCCAATCCTCCTCTGTTTGCCGAGGAGGAATGGCCCTCAGCTAACATCCGTGCCCATCTTCCTCTGCTTTATATGTGGGATGCCTGCCACAGCATGCGGTGCCATGTCCGCACCCAGGATCCGAACCGGTGAACCCCAGGCCGCCGAAGTGGAACGTGCATGCTTAACCACTGCGCCACTGAGTAGGCCCGAGTCAGTAGTTTAGTGGTTAACAGCGTGGGCTCTGAGCCAAGCTACTTGGGTTCCAATCTCAGTTCTGACATTTTTCTAGCTAAATAAACGTGGGCAAATTATTTAACCTTTCTGTATCTCAGTTCTCTCATCTGAAAATGGGAATGGTAACAATGGTACTCCTGTCTCACAGTGTACTATTGGGGATTAACTGAGTTACATATGTAAAGCATTAATAGTGTCTGGCATGTAGGAAGTGTGTAATAAGTATGAAGTGAGTGAATCGTCTTGTTTTTTCATCCATCCAATACATATTGAGTTTGAATATTTAGAGACTATCGAATTATTTTGATTTAATTTTCCTAACACTCTGCAAGGCATTTTTCCTGCAGAAGAAATGGACTCAGAGAGGTTGAGTGCCTGTGCAGGTTCACACAGAACTGTGATAAGCCATTTCCCTTGTTGACACAGATATGCATTTCACGTGTAAACTTTTGCCCAGAGGTCATCCAAACTTCATCTCTTCATTCTAATTTCTATCCTCCTTGAACCCCACTTTCTGTCTCGGTTTTCATAGCGCCCAGGAGGCATCCACGGCTAGTGCCTTATTATGGCTTGAAATGACACGTAAATCTATGCATTTTTCCACTCACATGATTTGTTTGTTGCTTGTAGCTGTGTTCCTTCCTTTAGAGTTAGAATCAATTAGAGGTTTGGCTAATGAGGAAATGGTAAAAGCTCACCAAACAGATGATGAAAGCAGAATACTAGATAGAAGGCCCACCTCTTGGCTTCTTCATGTTCTGTTCTTGTTGCGTAGAATATTCTGTAACCACTTGAACCAACCACTCCTTTCCCCATTTTGCCTAATTGCTTCTCTACCTGGATTTCTCTTCCTCTTAGAAGACTTCCCTGACTTTCTGAGACAGTGGGCTCTTGAGTAAACCTTGTCCTCACCCCTCTATAAGACTTATTATTCCCCTGCAGGGTACCTGTCTGCTTTGCTGTCTCCCCTACTAGTCTGCATTGCCATCTGGCCTGGGCCATCATTTTTGTCTTATTCTCCATTGTATCCTCAACCAAGCAATAACTTCTTACTATTAATAATTAGTGTTCTTTATGTACATATTGAACTCAGATAGAGGACAAGAACCAATAAAGCAGGTAAATTGGGAGATGGTGATTTGTATTGTGTTACAAAAGATCTATTCACTTTATTAGGATTTTTTGCAGGGTTCCTTTGAGTAGGGAGTCAGGGTTATTGCTATTAAAACAACCCCAAATCTCAGTAGCTTAACACACACAAACTTTCTTGATTTTATCATAGTTCAATGCAAGTATTCAGTTAAGAGCCTTCCAAATCCTGTGGCTCCACCATCCTTTATGCCCTTGGAGTCCTCTGCTGGGTCCTCTGCATTTTCTGGTAGATGCGGAAAGATAAAGAAGAGACTCACTCAAGAGGTTTTTCTTCTGGGTCACACCTGGAAGTGGCATATATCACTTCCCATCCTGGGGACCAGAACTCAGTTATGTGGCTGCACAAACTGCTAGGGAAGCTGGGGAAAGTGGTCTAGCTGTGTGCCCAGAAGGAAAGGGAAGTATGTTTTGGTGAATACACAGCAGTCTCTGCCCCCATCCCAGAGCCAGAAGGCCGTCATATAAAGTGAGGCCCCTGTCTACCTGCAGTGGGTCCCAGAATAAAGGAATTGCACTGATGTCTACTGTTTTGGCTTTGCAGACAAACTCATGTGATCAAAATCTAAATCAATGCCTTGAACTCATTGAACAAGTTGCCAAAGTGCAGGGACAACTCTTTGGGATCCTCACAACCACAGCCCAGGAAGGTAAGAGTGGCCTGTGCTTTCCCACCACCTCTCCCTCCTTTTCTGCCTTTTCTCTCTCTTTCTCTGTGCTCCCCGCCTGAGCTGGTGTGGCTGGATTTCTCTTGCTGACCTGACTTGTGGATTCTTCTAGGAGGACATTACGATGGTGTGGAAATAATCAAATCGCGCCTTTTGCCTTGGCTGGAGGCCTCCTTTACTGCTGCTTCCCTGGGAAAACCTGTTGACAGCAGGGTCCCCTCTCTACAGGTAAGGATGCTAAAGGATCACCCTTGGCTTTCAGCACCCTGATCAGGCTCTGGGCACTGAGACATAAGTAAGATATGGTTTTTACCTAGTGAGGGGCTCAACTCTGCCTGGGGAATTGGGACAAAGCTATAAAGGTGAGTTTCTATTTACAGTAATATGCAGCATAATGGATTGAGTTTTTTCTTGAGACAGACCTACATTCAAATCTCAGCTTTGCCTACTTACTAGTGGTGTGACTTCAGGCAAATCAACGAGCCTTTGTTTCCTCAGCTATAAAAAGGACCCCATGGGGGCCTGGCCCAGCGGCCCAGTGGTTAAGTTTGCACGCTCTGCTTCTGTGGCCTGGGGTTTGCCGGTTCGGATCCCAGGTGTGGACCTACGCATTGCTTGTTGAGCCATGCTGTGGCAGGTGTCCCACATATAAAGCAGGGGAAGATGGGCACGGATGTTAGTTCAGGACCAGTCTTCCTCGGCAAAAAGAGGAGGATTGGCAGCAGATGTTAGCTCAGGGCTAATCTTCCTCAAAAAAAAAAAAAGGACCTGAGGATGGTCTAATCTGGGACATTGCTTGCCCACACTGGGCATTAAATAGCAACTTTTAAATGACAAATGTCACCCAGACAGTTAGGGTACCGCAGGGGCTCAGAAGAGAAAGAGATCATCAAATGGGGGAAAGCTTGGTATTCTGAAATATTGAAATTAATTGGAAACTTCCAAGATAAGAAAAAAAACTCAATTCTGGTAGACTGACAAAGAGTCTTATAATTTGTGGTTGATGTCGGTGGTTTCCATGGAACAGTGTCAGTGTTTTAACATTTGAAGACTAGACTGGAAAGAGAACATATACCTTGCTTTAGGCCTTGGCATCCTTATATCTGACTAAGCAAAGCATTGGTAACCTTGATTTTAAATGTTTACATAGATTTACATAAATTCCTTTCTAAAATTAAAGCATTTAGAGCAGGCTGTCCTAAGGAAGAGGGCCTTATCACATAGTGGCTGAAGGGTTCCTACTTGGAGACACTGGACAGAATTCTAGTCTATCTTCTATGGTCCTGGGTGGGTTGTCTAACCTGTATATCTCAGTTTCCCCATTTGTTGAATGGGGACAGTGCTTTTACTGACTTAATAAGATTGTGAGAATTAAATGTGATAAGCATGTGAAACAGCTTGCATGTGGTGAGTACTCTATAGATTCAGTTGTCATTAAGCAGATTTTTCCCTGGGGATTTATGTATGCTTCTTAGATTTTTAGCCCCTGTGAGTGTTCTAGATATAGAGATATAGGATGATATTTCAATGTCTTTTTAAAAAATTGAGGTATAATTTACCTACAGTGAAATCTATAGGTTGAGGAATTTTGACAAAGGCACATATCTGTGTAACTTATACCCTATTTTGACATAAAACATTTCCATCATTTCAGAGCTACTTCCCTGTCACCTCCCTCCACCCTCAGGGCAGCCACTCTCCTGGTTTTCATTGTGCTAGATTAATTTTGCCTGCACTAGAACTTTATGTAATTGGAACCATACATTACATGCTCTTTTATGCTTGCCTTCTTTTGCTCAGCATAATGTTTTTGCAATCTGTCCATGTTGTTTCATGTATTCAGACTAGTTTTTGATTTGTGTATCATTCCAGGACACGTTTGATAAGGAGAGACAGAAAGAGTCTGGTGTTCGGGAGCGGGACATACAACAATTAGACTTTGAGTTGAACTCAACTCGTAATCAACTCAACCAGGTTCAAGACGAGTAAGAGGAATGCAAGTTATCTTTTTCCAAAAAGAATTGCTTGTTCTTAATTTAATTTTTAAGCTTGAAAAGAGAATAATGGCTCGTAAAAGTGTAGACACTTACAAATAAGTAATATGGGTGTGTGTGTGTGTGTGTCGGGAGTCAGTGTCTCTGAATTTGGGGACAGGATATCTAGATTATGTTATCATCCCTAAGACCCTGATGCTCTCAGCTCCATTCCTGGAGCCCCCGCTTCTCCATAGAACCATTATCAGCCCATATTTATAAGTAGGGGAAGATTGTTACATGGAAATCTATCTTTTTGGAGGAAAATAAAAGATGCCGAAGGGGAAGGGTTAAAGGGAGTGAAAGAACAGGTAAAGAGAAACATGAAGATAAAGAGAGTGAAAGTAAGATGCAGCGGGCTGCATTTGTCTGTCAGTTGTAGTCATTTAGGGGTATATTTGCGTGACTGAGAGAGCAGACCCTTTTAAGAATGAACAATTCAAGATTTTGGAATAACTATTAGATACAAAAAATGTATTTAAAAAAGTTAAGCAATGCCAGGCAGCAACACATATCGGATGTCTGCTATGTGCAAAGCCAGGCTGGCAAGCTTAGGGAATCACTGAAAGAAAATTGCAAACTTCGCATTTGTACTTGAGAAGATAGACAAATGTGTATGAAGCTGCACTCAACACACCTGACAAAAATCCATCAAGAAGGCGTTTCTCCTACCACCGCATTGCTCCACTGCTGACATGTACAGGACAGCACGGAATTCTTTTTTCACTAGTTAAGACGTGTGATGGAATAGGGTGTGGCATTCTGCCCTTTTCTCTGATGAGCTTTCCTTCTAAGGAAAACATCTCGACTGATTTAGTTTTGCTTGATTAAGAAAGTAATGCAAATTTCCTTCTCAAAATGCACACACAGATAAAAGTATAATGATGAAAATCACCTCTTATCTTCTCCCTGTTAACATTTTGAAATATTTTGCCCCAGACGTTTTTCTTGGTGTGTGCTTGCAAGCATACACATAGTTACCTCCACACACCCCCATCTTGAATGAGCAGTTTTATAGCTGCCGAAGTCAAAATTTACAAAAGTAATGTGCAAAAAGCATAATTCCTCTGAATTTCTGCAACTTAAATTTCAACGAATGTCAGCTGATTTGGAGTGGAGTGAGGAGAATCCTTAAATTTGTCACTTTTTTTTCTGGTTTATTGTAGTCCCTTTTGTGTAAATACTCAGTTAATTCCAAGTTCAGACTTCTGCGAGGGGCTGCGTTTGCCCTCTCGAGGGGTCTCATTGCTCCCCCTTCCTTACGTTGGTATCTAGGGGCGGAGGGATGCTTGCATGCTCTCCTGGTCCTGGAGGAGAGGGGCTTTGGGTCTTGCACTGCCCTCTGGGTTCGTGCTGCCTTGTTTCCACCCGGGCACTAGAGTCTTGTGCTGAGGAGTGCTAAGTTGTGACTTGTCTGGTTTCCTGGGGCACTGGCTGCCACTGCTGCTGATGGCCAGGCTCCTCCATTTGCCTCTAGTTGTGAGGCAGGGCTTTGAGATTTTGCTGGTTCTTAACTTTTATCAGCACCAGTAGGAGCCAGGAATTCCTATCTCCCTCTCTTATCACTCTGGCTCTGTAGTTTCCTATAAGGAGCACCATGGGATAAGAAGAGACTATGACTACATGATTTTTTTTTTAAAGTTAATTTTTATTGAGTGTATGATAGTTTACAATCTTGTGAAATTTCAGTTGTACATTGTTGTTTGTCAGTTGTGTTGTAGGTGCACCCCTTTGCCCTTTGTGCCCACCTGCAACCCCACCTTTCCCCTGGTAGCCTCTAATCTGTTCTCTTTGTCTACATTTTTAAATTCCTCATATGAGTGGAGTCATACAGAGATTATCCTTCTTTGTCTGGCTTATTTCACTTAACATAATTCCCTCAAGCTCCATCCATGTTGTTGTGAATGGGATGATTTTATTCTTTTTTATGGCTGAGTAGTATTCCATTGTATATATATACCATATCTTCTTTATCCAATCATTGGTTGATGGGCACTTAGGTTGCTTCCACATCTTGGCTATTGTAAATAAGGCTGCAATGAACATAGCGGTGCATGGGAGTTTTGGAATTACTGACCTTCAAGCTCTTTGGATAGATACCCAGTAGTGGGTGGGTCATATGGTATTTCTATATTTAATTTTTTGAGAAATCTCCATACTGTTTTCCATAGTGGCTGTACCAGTTTGCATTCCCACCAGCAGTATATGAGGGTTCCTTTTTCTCCACAACCTCTGCAACATTTGTTACTTTTTGTTTTGGTTATTTTTGCCATTCTAATGGGTGCAAGGTGATATCTTAGCGTAGCCTTGATTTTCATTTCCCTGATGATCAGTGATGATGAGCATCTTTTCATGTGTCTATTTGCCATCCATATATCTTCTTTGGAGAAATGTCTATTTATGTCTCCTGCCCCTTTTTTGATCGGGTTGTTTGATTTTTTTGTTGTTGAGTTGTGTGAGTTCTTTATATATTATGGAGATTAACCCTTTGTTGGATATATGACTTGCAAATATTTTTTTCCCAATTAGTGGGTTGTTTTTTATTTCAATTCTGTTTTCCCTTGCCTTGAAGAAGCTCTTTAGTCTGATGAAGTCCCATTTGTTTATTCTTTCGATTTTTTCCTTTGTCTGAGAAGACATGGTGTCCAAAAAGATCCTTTTAATACTGATGTCAAAGAGTGTACTGCCTATATTTTCTTCTAGAAGTCTGATGGTTTCAGGTCTTACCTTTAGGTCTTTGATCCATTTAGAGTTTATTTTTGTGAATGGTGAAAAAGAATGGTCAATTTTCATTCTTTTACATGTGGCTTTCCAGTTTTTCCAGCACCATTTGTTGAAGAGACTTTCTTTTCTCTATTGTATGCCCTAGTTCCTTTGTTGAAGATTAGCTGTCCACAGATGTGTGGTTTTATTTCTGGGCTTTCAATTATGTTCCATTGATCTGTGCACTTGTTTTTGTACCAGTACCATGCTGTTTTGATTACTGTAGCTTTGTAGTATGTTTGAAGTCACGGATTGTGATGCCTCCCGTTTTGTTCTTTTTTCTCAGGATTGCTTTAGCAATTCGGGGTCTTTTGTTGCCCCACATGAATTTGAGGATTCTTTGTTCTATTTCTGTAAAGAATGTCATTGGGATTCTGATTGGGATAGCGTTGAATCTGTAGATTGCTTTAGGTAGTATGGGCATTTTAACCGTGTTTATTTTTCCAATCCATGTACATGGAATGTCTTTCCATCTCTTTATGTCATCATCCATTTCTTTCAGAAAAGCCTTGTAGTTTTCATTGTATAGGTCTTTCACTTCCTTAGTTAAATTTACCCTGAGGTATTTTGTTGTTGTTGTTGTGATTGTGAATGGTATTGTGTTCTTGAGTTCTTTTTCTGTTAGTTCATTATTAGAGTATAGAAATGCTACTGATTTATGTAAGTTGGTTTTATACCCTGCCACTTTGCTGTAGTTGTTGGTTATTTCTAACAGTTTTCCAATGGATTCTTTGGGGTTTTCTATATATAAGATCATGTCGTCTGCAAACTGCAAGAGTTTCACTTCTTCCCTCCCTTTTGGATTCCTTTTATTCCTTTCTCTTGCCTAACTGCTTTGGCCAAAACCTCCAGTACTATGTTGAATAAGAGTGGTGATAGAGGGCATCCTTCTCTCGTTCCTGTTTTCAGGGGGGTGGCGCTCAGTTTTTGCCCATTGAGTATGATGTTGGCTGTGGGTTTGTCATATGTGGCCTTTATTATGTTGAGGTAATTTCCTTCTATCCCAATTTTGTTCAGAATTTTTATCATAAATGGCTGTTGGATCTTGTCAAATGCTTTCTCTGCATCTATTGAGATGATCATGTGGTTTTTACTCCTCAGTTTGTTGATGTGGTGTATCACATTGATTGATTTGCAGATGTTGAACCATCCTTGTGTCCCCGGTATGAATCCCACTTGATCATGATGTATGATCCTTTTGATGTATTGCTGAATTTGAGTTGTGAAAATTTTATTGAGAATTTTTGCATCTATGTTCATCAGTGATATTGGCCTGTAGTTCTCCTTTTTTGTGCTGTCCTTGTCAGGCTTTGGTATCAGTGTGATGTTGGCTTCGCAGAATGTGTTAGGAAGTGTTCCATCCTCTCTAATTTTTTGGAATAGCTTGAAAAGTATAGGTATTAAATCCTCTTTGAAAGTTTTGTAGAATTCCTGAGGAAAGCCATCTGGTCCTGGGGTTTTATTCTTTGGGATGCTTTTGATTGCTGTTTCAATCTCCTTCCTTGTGACTGGTCTGTTCAGATTGTCTGCTTATTCTTGACTTAGCTTTGGGAGATTGTAAGAGTCTAAGAATTTATCCATTTCCTCTAGGTTATCCATTTTGTTGGCATATAGTTTTTTTGTACTATTCTGTTATAATCCGTTGTATTTCTGTGGAGTCTGTTGTTATTTCTCCTCTTTCATTTCTGATTTTGTTTATTTGAGCTTTCTCTTTTTCCTTGTAAGTCTGGCTAGGGGTTTATCAATTTTATTTATCTTCTCAAAGAACCAGCTCTTTGTTTCATTGATGCTTTCTACTACCTTTTTTGTTTCAATAGCATTCACTTCTGCTCTATTTTTACTATTTCTCTCCTTCTGCTGACTTTGGGCTTTGTTTGTTCTTCTTTCTCTAATTCAGTTAGGTGTAGTTTAAGATTGCTGATTTGGGATTTTTCTTGTTTGTTAAGGTGTGCTTCTATTGCGATGAATTTGCCCCTTAATACAGCTTTTGCTGTATCCCATATGAGTTGTTATGGCATGTTATCGTTTTCATTTGTCTCCAGATATTTTCCAATTTCTTCTTTAATTCCTTCAATGACCCATTGCTTGTTCAATAGCATATTGTTTAGTTTCCAAATCTTTGTCCCTTTCTCAGCTTTTTTCTTGTAATTAATTTCTAGATTTATAGCATTATGATTAGAGAAGATGCTTGTTATTATTTAAATTTCTTAAAATTTATAGAAGCTTGCCTTGTTTCCCAACATATGGTCTATCCTTGAGAATGTTCCATGTGCACTTGAGAAGAATGTGTATTCTGCTGTTTTTGGATGAAGTGTGCTATATATGTTTATTAAGTCCAACTGTTTTAGCTTTTCATTTAATTCCACTGTTTCCTTGTTGATTTTCTGTCTGGATGATCTGTCCAATGATATGAGTGGGGTGTTGAGGTCCCCTACTATTATTGTCTTATTTTCGATATCTTCCTTTAGGTTTTCTAATAGTTGCTTAACAAAGTTTGGTGCTCCTGTGTTGGATGCATAGATATTTATAAGCATTATTTCTTGATGTAGTGTCCGTTTGCTCATTATATCCTGACCCTCTATGTCTCTCTTTACCTGCCTTATCTTGAAATCTACTTTGTCTGATATAAATATTGTGACACCTGCTTTCTTTTGTTTGCCATTAGCTTGGATTATTGTCTTCCATGCCTTCACTCTGAGCCTGTACTTGTCACTGGAGCTGAGGTGTGTTTCCTGGAGGCAACAGATTGTTGGATCTTGTTCTTTAATCCATCTTGCCACTCTGTGTATTTTTATTAGACAGTTCAATCTGTTTACATTGAGGGTGATTATTGATGCATGAGGGCTTAATGCTGTTATTCTGTCATTTGTTTTCTGGTTTTCCTGGATTTCCTTTGTTTCTCATCCTGTGTGTTTTGGCCTACCCATTGACTTCTGCAGTTTCTTGTGCTGCGTTTCTTAGCTTTTTCCTTATTTATTTTTTGTGTCTCTGTTTTGTTTTTTAGTTTAGTGTCTACCCTGAAGTTTGTATTCAGAATCTCATGCATAACATAGTCCATTTTCTGATGGCCTCTTATTTCCTTAGCCTAAACTGATTTAGTCCCTTTCCTCCTCCCCTCCTAAGTTATTCTTGTCATCTCTTATTCCAACTTGTGTTGTGAGTTTGTGGTTAAAGTGACAAGATTGTCTTTGTTTTTGGTGTTTTCCTTCCCTTTATCCTAATGCTATAGCTGTATATTTGCTATCCTATTCTGATTCTATCTGTCTCCTTACTCTGTGTTTTGTGACCCCTTTCTCCCTTTTTTTCTTTTTTCAGGTATGAGAGCCTTCTTGAGGATTTCTTGTAGAGGAGGTCTTGTGGCTACGAAGTCCCTTAGCTTTTGTTTGTCTGGGAAAGATTTAATTTCTCCCTCATATCTGAAGGATATTTTTGCTGGATAGAGTATTCTTGGCTGAAGATTTTTATCTTTTAAAGTTTTGAATATGTCATTCCAATCTCTCCTAACTTGTAAGGTTTCTGCAGAGAAATCCATTGAAAGTCTGATAGGGGTTCCTTTGTAGGTTATTTTCTTCTACCTTGCTGCCTTGAGTATTCTTTCTTTGTCATTCACTTTTGCCAGTTTTACTACTATATGCCTTGCAGTACCTCTTTTTACATTGGCATATCTAGGAGACCTGAAAGCTTCCTCCACATACATTTCTCTCTTATTCCCTATATTTGGGAAGTTCTCTCCTATTATTTCTTTGAGCATGCTTTCTGCTCCATTCTCCTTTTCTTTGCCCTCGGGGATACCTATAATTCTCATATTGCATTTCCTCATTGAGTTGGCTATTTCTTGGAGATTTTCTTCATTTCTTTTTAGTCTTAGTTCTCTCTCTTCCTCTGGCTGGAGCCATTCAACCTATCTTGGATTGTGCTGATTTGCTCCTCTATGGCGTTCACACGGGCATTCAGGGAATCCATATTATGTTTTATTTCTTCCATTGTATTTTTCATCTCTAGCATTTCTGATTGATTATCCTTTATAGTTTCAATCTCTTTTGTGAAGTAACTCCAGAACTCGTTGACTTGTTTCTCTATATTTTCCTTTACCTCACTGAGTTTTTTGATGATAGCTATTCTGAATTAATTGTCATTTAGTTTACTTATTTCTGAGTCCTCAGGACATAATTCTGGGTGCTTGTTTTCCCTCTGGTCTGGAGATTTGATGGACTGATGGATGCTGGAAGATGGACGGGTCTTCCCCATTGTGATAGGTTGCAGTTACAACCTGTCATCACTAGGAGGGGGTTGAGAGCTGCATATTCTGAGGCCTCTGCCTTCAGCCAAGATGACGCAGCGCAGCACAGGTTGCGACGGGGGTGCTGTCTCTTGCGTGCAGACCCGGGATTCCCAATCAGCTCTTGTTATCTGCTTTCCTGGGGTCTTGGCTTGATGAGGTCACCCCATATGAAAACTTTCGCCCCGTTAGAGGGCTTCCATCTGGGCTGCAAGGGCCCTGAGGAGTCCTGGGTGATCCTGCTGATGCATGGCCCCTCCCTGACTCCTTCCCTTGAAGAGCCTCCTGCAGCATCAATCCCAGTCTCTAGGGGAGGGAGCGAAGTTCTCTCTTACGCCATTCTAGCTCCTCCGAGGGGGGCTCCAGCCTCTCCACACTCTGTCGTTTGGCTGCTGTGGGTCTCCGAGGATTCCTGTGCTATTAGGATATTTTTTGTTGGAATATCGTTGCTCCTTTTTGTTGTATGTTGGAGAGGAGAGAGTCCTGGGCACGCTCACTCCACCATGATGCTGATGTCTCTCCCATGACTGCATGCTTTTAAAAAACATTTTATTTGGAAATTATTTCAAACATAGAAAATTTGCAAGAATAGTACTCAAAACACCCATACAACCTTTCATTTACCTTTTGCCCTGTTTTCTTTACCATTTGTGTGTGCACTCTCTGTCTTTACACACACTGCCCCCCCCCCCCCACATTTGAAAGTTGCACACAGGGAGGTGCTTGCTGCTTTACCCTGGATTTCCTAGAGTTTTGTTTTTAACCCACCTGTGATTCTTATTCTATTTTTTATTCAAGGCATCACAGATAACGGAGGCTGTTCCTCACTTTCTATGGTAGTCAGCTCTCCTCTCCTTACCCTGCCTACTTGTCTCTAAGGCCAGGGTGCTACCTGTTGTGGAATAGGTGGCCCATCCAGGAAGCTTCACAATGTCTAACCTGGTGGAGACTGGTTTGTTGTGACTCATTTCCAAAGGTGAAAACTCCAGTGCAGTGCTGAATGGGGACAGGTCTGCCCAGGTTTGATGAACCCTAGACGAGGGAAGACCACTAGATTTTACGCCTGGACTCTGGTTGGGAATCTCACCTGTCCTCATTTCTATATCCAATCTATTAGACTATCCTGTTAAATCTATCTCCTAAACATCTCTTACACTGGTCCCTTTCTTCTATTCTTCTACCATTGCCCTTGATACCTGTTGCCTCAACCAGTTGCCTTCCAACTGGCTACTCTGCTTTCATTCTTGTGCTTTCATTCTCTGCTACAATCCATTTTCCACACAGCAAATATTCAAAGCCACCCTCCTGCTTAAAAGCTGTTAGTAACCTCCTTTTACACTTCGGAGAAAATTCTGAACTCCTTCTCAGGGCTCTCACAGCCCTCCCTCTTCTCATACCAGGCTCCCCTCATCTAGTCTACTGTCTACTTCCTCACCGTAAGGCTTTGCTTTTTCAGAAAAATGGAAATCTTCCACTGGCTTTTTGCATGGCTGGCTCTTTATTATGCTTGAGGTCTCAGCTTAAATGTGACATCTCAGAGTCTGTGACCACCATACATTGAAAGATCTTTCTTCTCTTCTTTCTTTAATTCTCTTTCACAATGATCTAGGAATAGCACTTACCTCAATTTGGAATTTTAAAAAATTTGTTTGCATGTTTATAATCCACTAGACTGGAAGCTCCAAGGGGTCACTGTCTTGTATCATTATTTTGACCTGTTGTGTCCCCAGCACCCAGCATCATGGCTGGCACATAGTAAGTTCTCAATAATTTGCTTAATGAATGAATACATCTGTAAGAAAAAATTTAAATATGTTAACCTGCTTAAAACAAATGCTTGGCACATGAATGTACCTCCCTTTCTTCTCTCTGTATGTCACCCATGGGCGCCAAATTAGCACATATGTTTGCTTATATGTATATGTGCTCACTTATATATGCCATGTCTTGAGAGAGAAAAAAACTACTTTATCCTTGTTCATACTCTCCTTCCTTTCTTGGTTCTATTTTCTTCTTTTAATTTTCTACAATTTCTCTTGATAAAAATGTTCATTTTTCCCAAATATACTTCTTAAAACTATAGCATATTCACATTTGAGTTAAATCTCAGCAATTCCCTTTCAACCGCTGGTAGCCTTATGTGAAGTTATTGATACTTTGGATTTGTGTTAGATTTTAGATGTTTAGTTTATTCATTCTTCTTTTTTTTTAAATATTTACTATGTGACAAGCATTGTTTTAGGCACTTGGGATAAAGAGATGAATAACACAAAGTCCTTTTCCTCAAGTAGTTCCCAGTGTGTTTGTAATGAGATCATAAATGTGACCTAAGCATTGGAGGAGCTCAGGAGAGGGGGAGACAAACTTTGCTTGAGAGAGTAAGCCACGGCACTTGGAGTGGCCCTCGAAGGGAGAGGAAGACGGGTGTGAGTTTAGATAGTGGTGGCCCTCTCTTAACCTCAGGACCACTATGATGAAAGAGCCTGGATGTTCCAGGAAAGTAGGGTCAGAGAAGACAAGAAGCCTTTGCCAACCCATGATCCCTCACTGTACTAGAACATCTTAATTGGGAACCATTGGTTTTCATCTAATGTCATCCATCACACCCCCAGTTCTTTTTAAATTTTGATAGACCTAAAGAAATTATTATTTGTCTACAATGAAGAGAGTCCTTGAAACTAATAATGACTGAGTTATGTTGAAAACTCAGGAAAATCACGCTCCATAAGTGGTGGAAGTGAGAGGCAGGAAGACATGAAATACTTGGTAGTCAAGTGTTACTGTGGAGGACTTCATGGGTGGGCAAATAATTTTTTTTTCATATTTAGGAAGTCTGGGAAAATTAAGTCAAATGCAGCTCTATAGTGCAAAGTAATGAGAATAGGTGTTAGTATAGTGCAGAAAAATGGAGATTTTATAGAGAGGGGCAACGTGGGGATTTGGTGTAATCAGAGCAGTTGAATTAGGAGAGTGAGAAGAAGGAATTCAACAAATTCCATTGTCCTTTACATTCTAATTTTCATAATTATTACATAGTCTTGTAGGAATTGTAGCTCTGTTATTTCTTTTTGTTTGACATTGAGAAAGGATCCTAGCATGTTTTTGCATACAAGTGCACCATAATATTTGCAATATCATCTGATTGAATGCAGATGTCTTATAATTTGATCTTGTTTAAGTTGAATTTATATCATATGCCAAAATTTCCCAAGAGAACCTATGCCTTGATTTAGAAAGTCTGCCAATTTTGGAAAATCTGTCTTTAGTTACTGATTTCTCTTACAGTCTGGGTGCAACTGAAAAGACTCTTGAAGAAACCAAGAACAGATCGGCCATATCCCTTTTGGCTGCAGAGGAGGAAATAAATCAGCTAAAAAAGCAGTAAGAAAAAAATGACAGGATTATTGCAGCCTGCTGATTAATCTTTGAATTTAGCTTTTTTGGTGCTCCATTACAATATGAAAGAATCTGTTTACAATCGAAAAGGAAAGGCAGCAATATTTTTATTAATGTTTTATGTATTTTTCTTACTACAAAAACATTACCTATCTACCATAGACGATTTTCAAAGTACAACATAGCATAAAGGATCCTAAAAACCCTTTCATAATTCTAGAGCCAGTTACTATTACCATTTGCTATTTCTTCCAATTAAACATTAAAAGTAGAGTTAAGACTATAAAATAAGCATAAGTATGCAAGTTTGGACCCTATTTTTTCACTTAATGTTGTTTTTCTTTATTACTAAGAAAAAATACTGCATAACTCAGTTTTAAATAGGTGCATCACATTCCATCATTTGGATATTTTCCTAATATTGAATATTTACTTTGATACTAATTTCCAACATTGGAAATAACATTGTGGTAATTTTTGTGGCAAATCTTAATTTAAATTTCAGATTATTCTCTAGAGATAAATTCCTAGAAGGGAATTTCTAGAAGGAAAATTTGTAGAAAATAAACACTGATCCTTTAAGGTTATATTTTCCTGAATCTTAATTTTGATTTTTTACCCAAAAAAGAGCAAATGGGAGTTGTATTAAGATACATATGTATATGAATATCTTTCTATGACCTTCGCACATGTTCCAATTGTTCTGATTTCCTCAGGAACACCCATAACTTTTAGCTTGGAGTGCTGTTCTATTTCCTACTTCTGTCTCCTCTCTCATCATCATTTTCATCTGTTAGTTCCTATTTGATAAAACTTCTCACATGCATTGGTCATATTGCTCAGTGCTTTCCTATAGCACCGATTTTGTTCTTTACTGTTTCTAGTGCAGCTTTTAATTCTGCTATTGCATTTTTACTTTCTCCACATCCTTCTTAATCTTACCCCTACCTTTTCATCTTACACCATCATCATTTTCATCACAGCTTGTTCTCATCTTATGGCTTTTCCTCCTGTTTTATAATGGCCATGCCTCTCTGTATCTTAATGAGGATGCCAATCTTACTGTTGAAACTTTGTTTCTGTAATACATTATTTTCACAGGTCCACACTTCCATGTAGTATTGTGGAGGTTATTCAATTTCCATGGTAGTTTTTCCCCATATTCCATCTGTTCTGAGAATTGAAAAGCTAGTGAGGATAGAAGAATATATCTTTGACCAGCTTCTTGATAGGTTTTGGAAGTCAAAGGCTTCAGGAGATTTGCACAGTTAAAATCAGTATAGAAAAGTATGGCTAGAAGCCCACTCTGCTTTTGCTAGAGGATGTGAATGTGTATCCTTTCTTCAGGAGCCTTTTTCCATGCAAGCTGCAGACATGGAGTAGCGCCCTGATCCTGGCATTCTGCGCTTTGCTAATTTGTGTTTCTTCCTATGTATTTCCATCAGAGTTTTCTGATGCAATAATGGCATACTAAGTAGATTAGCTTCTGTTGTTAATTATACCAATTGTTGCTTATTATCTTTCTTGCATCCCTTCCTTCCTCTCTTTTCTTTCTTTCTTTTCAAATAAAAATTGTTTTTTTCTTTTCAGGCTTAAATCTCTTCAAGCCCAGGAGGACGCCCGCCATAGAAACTCACAGCATAGGAGCTCAGAGCACAGGCGCTCGGAGCAGAGGAAATCGGAGCCAAGGGGCTCGGAGCCGAGGGGTGCTGAAAAGCGGAGCAAAGACCCGCGGAGTATGGAAGTGATATCCGATTATGAGAAACAGCTCCGAACGCTGAAGGACGAGATAGCCGCTCTGTCTGCGGAAAAATCTGCACTCCAAGGAAGGTCTGACAAATTCTCACAGATCTTCCCATTTAAGCTTCTTTTGTTGAGTTAGTAATAAAAGCCTGGCTTGGAAAAAAAAGTAAAATGACACCCCGAACCCCAAACCTAACAATATGGGAAGTCTTGAATTGTAAATTGTTGGTTTTCTCTAACTGCACCCTTCCAGACAGAGAAAACCCCTCCTGGATTGCCAGTACTTGGGCGCTAATTGATTTTGGGCTAACAGTGAAACTTAAGGAATGAAACAGACACACAAAAGGAAAATTCTTTAGCTTAAAACCAGATTTGAGTGGGCCAATAATGCAAGAGGTGGCACCATGTCAAAAGAATGTTCCATAATATGAGGGTCCTGTTCTCTGAGGCCTAGGAGTCCTCTCTCCAGCGATGCCCAGCTGTCACGGTACTGTAGGGCATTTCTGTTTTGTAGCTCACTTTGTTTGATGGAGTATGCAGATGTTCTTGTGAAATCCCTGTCTACTGATGCACAGAACATTAAGATGGGTCATTCTGACAGCGTTAAGTGAGGACAAAGGAGGATGTTCCTTTCTGGAATCTCTCCATTTTCCTTGTTCTTTCTAACAACTCCCTCCTACCCTCAACATGCCCTGATTCAGAGGATCAAAGCCACCCCCACCTTTGGTCCCCATTCCCCTAAATGTCACCTTAACCTTTCATTTTTTGGAAGTACTCCACCAGTGTTGTGCTGGTGCCAGCTTGTACTGCCTCCCAAGAACCGATTCTGGGTATTTCTGCCTAACTCCGAGTTCAAGGACGTCACATTGATAGCTTGAAATTGGCTATGGTGGGAGTATAAATTTGTTGCACCATGGAAATTGGCAAACACTGGAAATGAGGGCTTTTTTTTTTACCCCTTTAGAGAGTCTGCTTTGCACTACCTTTTTTTTTTTTAAAAAGATTTTATTTTTTTTCCTTTTTCTCCCCAAAGCCCCCCGGTACATAGTTGTGTATTCTTCGTTGTGGGTTCTTCTAGTTGTGGCATGTGGGACTCTGCCTCAGCGTGGTCTGATGAGCAGTGCCATGTCCGCGCCCAGGATTCGAACTAACAAAACACTGGGCTGCCAGCAGCGGAGCGCGCAAACTTAACCACTCGGCCACGGGGCCAGCCCCAGCTTTGCACTACCTTTTGCCCTATAGTTTCTACTACAAAACTTCCCTTTTTGGGGCCCCATTTCCTTTAGTCTAGCTAGTCTGATAATTCACTCTGTGCTTGGTAGCAGCATACGTTTCACTGATATAGCCCTATACAATTCACAAGTACATCACATGTATTAGCTCACTTGATCTTCCAGCCCCCGCCCCCACCCCAACATAGGCAAAAATTATGTAGGTGGAAACTGAGGCTCTGGAGAGGAGAAATGGTTTCAAATGTTCCCATTGCTATGACTTGGTGGAGCTGGGGCGAGAACACAGATCTTCTTCCTCATTGTTCCACCAGTGTTCATCTCATTTTATACCATAAGGCTCATGTGATGTGAGGTTGGGGTGAGAAACAGAGAAAATCTGACTTCTTTCGCTCTGGATCTTCCTAGCTGTGTTTCTCTGGGATAGCTCTATTAACTTTTCTGATCTTTAAATTCCTTGTCTGTAAACTGGTGAACGATCAATGCTGGCCTCACCCAGCTGCTTAAAGGATAAATTGAGGTGCTGAGTGACTGCAAGTGCTTTATAAATTCGAATTCACCATGCAAATGTAGGGTATTGTTTCTTGGTTGTGGTCATATTTGAGGCCTGGTGGAGACACTGCCTCGATCAGGCCTAGCGGGGAGGTCCTGGAAGTGGCCTCTGTCACGGCCTACAGGGGCCCATGGCTCCTGGGTAGTATTTGCAGTTTCCGTGGGGAGAAGAAGCAGAGTCCAGGAACGAGAGAGAAGTGAAGCAGAGCGCTTCCCTGATGCTTGGTTCTTGCTTCCCAACAGGTCCACCAGGAGCCGGTCTCCTAGCCCTGCCCCGCACAGCCGCAGCCAGAGCCGTAGTCAGAGCCGCAGTCAGAGCCGCAGTCAGAGCCGCAGCCGCAGCCGCTCCGCCAGCCCCTCCACCGCGGTCGCGAAGATCAGGAGCCCGTCCCCAAATCGCGCCAAACTGTCCAGCGTTGCGCGCAAGGCTGCCCTCCTGTCCCGCTTCAGTGACGCCTATTCCCAGGCCCGCCTGGATGCGCAGTGCTTGCTGCGGCGCTGCGTCGACAAAGCCGAGACCGTGCAGCGCATCATCTACATCGCCACCGTGGTACGTGACGCTCCCGGGGCTGCGCTGCAGGCGAACGTGGGCGCCGCGGCGAGAGAGCGGTTTGGTAAACTGAGCAGTACAGCTTAAAAAGACTGGTAGATCCTGAGGTCACTGAGGAGGGTGGGATTTCCACCTGTCCTTTCCATGTCCTTCTCTCCCTCTTTCCTCTTGTCCCTTCCTTCTTTCCTTCCTTCCTTCCTTTCATTACAGATATTTGGGATGAATCATCTTCACAATCAGTAACTTCATGTATATTAATATTTATGTTGAAGTACCCATAAATGCAGGTCTATCTCAAATGGGTATATATACAAAGTTGATTCGCACTGAATCTCCTATATGGGCCATACACAGTGGATATACTATTGTAGTCATTTGTTTCCTTCTGTTCTTAGAAAAATCAGAAGACTGTTTTTGTGTTAACTCTTTGTTTAACTAAGTGCAGTTCCTAAAACTGCTAACTTGAGCAGCTGCTTGAGTATGGCAGATTAAAAAATGCTCATATACAATCCTTGATTCCCAAAGCAAATGCATTTATTCAGTGGGAACCATATTGAGATACTGAGTCCATTATAAGGACAGTTAATATAAAAAAACAAGACAGAACATGGTATGAGAGCAGAATTATCAGAATCTCCTGAACTTTGTCCTGTATTTATTCATTTATATCAAGGATCAGCAAACTATGACCTGTGAGCCATACCTGGCCCAGGCCTGTATTTCTAAGAGAAATATCACTGAAGAACTAAGACTATAAGAATGGTTTTACATTTTTAAAGGGTTGTAAAAACAAAGTGACAGAGACAGTATGTGACGTACAAAACCAAAAATAGTTACTCTCTGGCTCTTTACAGGAAAATGTTTGCCAACCTCTGGTTTATATAACTAAGAGTTAATTACTGAATTGGTTAAAGTTCTGTCAGTACAGAGCACGTTTTTCATGCATAACTGAGTTTTCCCAGTGTCTACTATATAACAGGCATTTAATAAATATTTGTTGAATTAATATATTCCAGGAAACATGCCAGACACTTGATATGTGTCTATGTATGACAAAACACTAGATTGATAATTTTCTCTTATTTCTCCACCAGTAATATGATATTGCTGTGTGATCATAGCATCAACTGGCACTTTTCAAGTATTTAGGTAACCACAGATGATTTATTTCCTAAACCTCTGTGCTGTCCTGTTTCCTACACTCAGGATTGCTAGAACAATGGTCAAGTGTTTTGAAATTAGTGAATGTGGATAGTCATATATGTATTTACATACTTTTCAAAATTTAGATAAGTATTTTCTCCCAGATTAAAAATAGTTTTGACCACTGTGTTTAGTTATCAGAAGACCGATATGATGTTGAACTTTTGGTGGGCATTCTTTCGTCATTCCTTGCTTTGGACTTCATTACCCCCCTCCTCCCACCAAATAAATTTCCTGCTTTTTTGATGTGCAGGAGGCATTCCATGTAGCTAAAATGGCATTCAGACATTTCAAGATCCGTGTGAGAAAATCACTGACACCATCTTATGTGGAGTCAAATGACTTTGAGGATGCTGTCTCGGATTATATCATTTGTCATCTTGATCTATATGATTCCCAAAGCAGTGTTAACGTAAGTGTTCGGTCTCTTATTGGGTCTGGTTTGCTGCTGCTGTTGTTACATTGAATACTAATAATTCAGAAATCCATCCAGTGCTTAGAATTGCTTCTATGTAATGGAAGAGTAGAAGTGAGCAGCATCCAATTTACTTTGTAGAACCAGTCATGATTGGCTGTTTCTTTCTTAGGCCTTTTATGGGGGAAAACGTTCTGAGCTTTATAGTTCTAGTCTTTAGATGGGCCCTTAAGATTGGAAGATAGGATACACTAGTGCTTAAGAGCCTTGGGAAAGATAGATGTGAATTTGCTTCCTGGCTCTGCCACTTACTAGCTGTGAGACTTTGCACATTTACTTAACCTCTCTCTGCTTTAATTTTCTAATTTTTAAATGAGAGCAACAATGGTCATGACCTCCTAGAGTTCTTGAGAGGATTAAATGAAAGAAAGCAGGTAATTTGCTTAGCACAAGATTTGGTGCCTAGTAAACTCTCAATAAAAGCAAGCTATTATAATTGTTATTATTATATATGATGAACAAGTCAGGGTTCTTTTTGGCACATCGTATAACTTGCCCAGAATAGAACAATAAAGAAATAATAAATAAAAGCTACTGAGGGTTTTTTCTTTAGTTGTTTTTTGGGGGGGGCTTTAGTGTGTCATTTGTACTCTTATCTTTTCTCCTTCCCTATTAATGAGCCTTTCTCCTTTTGGTACATGCACTCTTTTTTTGTTTAACTGTTGTCACTCACAGACTCTTTTCCCACCTCACATCAGTCATAATGTCCTTAGGATTGTCAGAGTTTCTTGTCACAGGTTGGTAACAAGGTGATGCCATCTTTTTGTTTTTCAGGATGTGATCCGAGCCATGAATGTCAATCCCAAGATTTCATTCCCTCCTGAAGCTGACTTTTGCCTCCTCAGTAACTTCATCCAGGAGATATGTTGCATTGCTTTTGCAATGCAGACTTTAGAACCACCCCTAGATATTGCATTTGGGGCCGATGGAGAAGTTTTTAACGATTGCAAGTAAGAGATACAGGAGCAGAACCTAAGAGATTCTTTATAAATAAATGATCTTATCTGTCTTCCCTGGGAACAATTTAGGGAAAAGAACTCTGGGGGGGGGGGGGGGTGGGGTCGGGGGGCAGTCAGCAAACAGTGCCTGATCTCCGGGCCCTGCCATTTCCTTCTCTGTGCTACAGGGCAGGGCCCTCTCCTGGTCATTTTCCTTCTCACTCAAATGTGATCTGGAGATGATTTTATGATTTCCATGGAACATAGTGATCTTGGGGAGAACTAGTGAGTACCTGGAGCCTGCCCAGAACATTTTAAAAGAAAGGTGCTATATAAATACAAACATGTACTACTTTTTATTGTTAAAAAAATTCTTTTTATTGAGATATAATTGACATGTAACATATTAGTTTCAGGTGTACAACATAATGATTCTATGATTCAATGATTCAAGTCTAGTTAACATCTGTTTTTTTTCTTGTGATGAGAGCTTTTAAGATCTGCTTTCTTAGCAACTTTCAAATATGCAACACAGTATTATTAATTGTAATCATCATGCTGTATATTACATCCCTGACTTATTTATTTTATAAGTGGAAGTTTGTACCTTTTGACCTCCTTAACCCATTTTGCCCACCTCCCATCCCCACCTCTGGCAACCACCAATCTGTGTTCTGAATCTATGAGCTTGGTTTTTGTTTGTTTCTTTGTTTTTTTTTAGTTTTCACAGATAAATAGGATCATATGGTATTTGTCTTTCTCTGTTTGACTTAATTCACTTAGCGTAATGCCCTCAAGGTCCATCCATGTTGTGGCAACTGGCAAGATTTCATTTCTTTTTATGGCTAATATTCCATTGTATGTGTATACCGCAACTTCTTTATCCGTTCATCCATTGATGGACACTGAGGTTGTTTCCATATCTTGGCTATTGTAAATAATGCTGCAGTGAACATGGAATGCATGTATCTTTTCCAATTAATGCTTTTGTTTTCTTCGGATAAATTCCCAGAATAGGAATTGCTGGATCATACGGTAGCTCTATTTTTAATTTTTTGAGGCAGCTGCCTTCTGTTTTCTGTAGTGGCTGCACTGCTTTACATTCCCGCCAACAGTGCATGAGGGTTCCCTGTGATATCCTGACCAGCACTTGTTGTCTCGTCTTTTTGATAGTAGCCATTCTAACAGGTATGAGGTGATAGCTCCTTGTGGTTGTGATTTGCATTTCCCTGATGATTAGTGATGCTGAGCATCTTTTCATGTACCTGTTGGCTGTCTGTATGTCTTCACTGGAAAAATGTCTATTCAAATCCTCTGCCCATTTTTTATTTGGATTGTTTGGTTTTTTAGTTTTTTTGCTTTTATTGGTTTTTATTGCCTTATTTAGGCCAGGTTTCTCAAAGTGTGGGGTATGGATCACTTGCATTAGAATTACTCAAGATATTTGTTAAAAAATGCAGATTTCCGGATCACATGCCATGATATTTTATGTGGTAGGTCTGGAGTGGGGCTCAGGAATCTGCAATTGAACAAGCACTCAGGTGTTTCTCATGCACACTAACATTTGAGAGTGACTGCTCTAGATTCTTTTATCGAGGACCATTCAATTTCTACCAACTTTTACGTGGTAAATATTTCCTTTATAAATTAGAAGAAATTAAATTAATTTAGAACATTTTACTGAAACTTTATGAGATCTTATGATGTAGTTGGAGATCATCTGGGAGGAGGCCAAGGTAGTGGCTAAGAATGGAGGCTCTGGTGTCAAGCTGCCAGGGTTCAAATCCCGGCTCCACCACCAATTAGCTGTACCATCTTGGGCATGTTACGTAACTTTTCTGTTCCTTAGTTTCTTCTCTGTCAAAAGAGGGAAATAATGGTACCTACCTCCTGGGGCTGTAGAAGGTTAGTTGAGATCATTCAGATAAAGCGGTTAGGATGCTCCCTGGCATGTAGTGAGAATCCAGGAAATGTTAGCTCTGTCTGGGTCTTTCTTCAGGCTGTACAGCTATGGGTTGGTGATAGCCCATTATCCCTGTGAGCTTGTTGATGACAGAGGCCACATACCTTTCTTTGCTTATGAAATCACAATGATGGCATTTCCAATTGCCTTATAAAATATCATATTTTCTTGCCATTTCCATGTCTAGTTTTCTTCAGATCACTGCTCCCAGCGTGCATCCACTCATGGAAGAGCTGGATATTAGAACATTACACTGCAGTTGGGTCTTTTTTATTCTCTCACAGAACATATCATCTTCACCCCTCTTCTTTTATTCCTTTTCCTTTACAAGATGCATCGTACCCCTCAGAAATATTCACCCATTTCAGTTTATGGAATCTGCACATTTCACAGACCTCTGGTGGGCCTCCTGCTGACCTGCCTTTAGTCAGAGGATCATGCCGCCTCTTGGGGGCACTGTACTCCTGGATGACTGGAGCTGAAACTGGAGTTCCTAATAGTGATTGCATTTGTTTGGCAGCCTTTCACACATTTGAGAGCAATTACTCAAATCTTCTTTCCGGCCTTCTGGCTTCGGGTTTTTTTCCATATGACGGGGGTTTGAGACTTCTTGACAAATAGACTGGTTTCCTTGGCCTGTGCTCCATGGTCTTCTGAGTATTCCTTTTTGGAAAGTGTCCACCCTGACTGTAGTCCCGTACTGTGAACTGACTAGCCTAGAGGCACTGACACCCCTTCTATTCTTGTTCTCTATTTTCAGCTAATTTGTAGGAGATTTTCTTTGTCTTATTCAGCTATATAACACTGGTGATTCATTTTGAGGTCAACTAAAATCTATTATATTTGTACTTGTGCTGTGATTAAGCCATTTATCACCTCTATCTGTGCAATTAAATGCTTTTTAGAGTCAACTGCAGGGCCTCATATGTGTCCACATTATATACTATCTTATTAGATTCAGCTTATTGTTCCAGCCTATTGAGCTAGTTTTTGATACTGTCCTCTGTTTTTTTTTTTTTCCTACCCACTCCCCACCTTTGAACATTTTTTTCTACATTTCATGCAAGTTATTGATGAACATGTTGATTTCTCACAGGATTGAGAGAGAGACCTTCACACCTTCATTCAGGTTCTCATTGACCCATTAATCACCCCTCTTTGGATATGATCGTTGAACCAGTTTCTGATTCACCTACTTAAGTTAATCATCCACCTATATTTCTCTTATTTTGTCCACAAATATAGCACGAGAAATCTTGTAGGAAGCCTATGGGACTTCAGATCGTCTTCATCTCTAGCATTTCCCTGAATTGCACCTCTTGTAATCCTGAGAAGAGCAGGAACAAGATTAGCTTGACGTGACTTGTTCTTAGTGAGTCCATGCTGGGTCCTTGTTATCACTGGTTGCTATTCTAAGAGCTCACAACTGTCTCTTTAATAACAGAATCAGGATCCATATTTATTTAGATCTGAGAATAATCAGAAGTGAAAATTTACACTGACGTCCTCCCCTTCGCCAGTAATGCTGCATAATTGCTTAATTTGTCTTTCTTGTTCTTTTGTGTGTTTAAAATAGGTACCGTCGCAGCTATGACTCCGATTTCACTGCTCCCTTGGTCTTGTATCACATCTGGCCTGCTCTCATGGAGAATGACAATGTCATTATGAAGGGAGAAGCTGTCACCAAGAGAGGGGCTTTTGTACGGTGGCCTTGCATAGTGACAATTCATCCCAAGTGTTTGATTCACAAGTTCGAGAACGTTTATAAACCCAAAGATTCTATAAAAGAAGTTCAAGAAGGGTTGTTTGCTAAAACTTCATACAAAGGAGAGAAAAGGGAGTGGCTGGAAAAGAACAGATTCTCTTCTCTGATTCTTCCACAGTTCTTCTTAATTTCCAGGCAGTAATTTCTTTGTCGCTTTATTTATAAGGTGGAACTGGTCATATTTGCCACCTCCATCTTAGAAATATTGTGCTATTATAAGGGCAAACCATTTGTGCTCACCTTATTGGAGACACTCTGTAACTCTAAACGTTTAAAAGTGAGTCACTTTCAGGAAACAGTCTGACAAATTTTTACTGACAGTTCTCCATTTTGGGAAATGATGAATGTGCCCTGTTTTTCTCTCCTTGGTATGATGTGTAGGGAGGGGCGGGATGGAGAAAAAGAGGGCAGAAGGGGTGAGGGGAGAGGAGCCGATAAGTTTTGGATGGTTGCTTCCCATAGACATTGGTTGTAGAATGTTTTGAACTCGTTAAACAATTGGGCAGCCTTCCAAGTGGAGTCTTAGGGGTGGGTGTGTGTGTTGTGGTGGGGATGGGGTATGGGAACTGGGGGCCACGGGTGCTTGGCTGTTCTGTATAGTTATGCAGTTTTTAGACGTCCTAGAAAGAGCTAAGTAAATTCTGAAGTGAAGCTCCTCAGTCCAGAGCAAAGCCATTATCTGAATGATCTCTCTTCCTTCTCTCTTTGAACTGCAGAATAGGGGAAGTGCTTCATGGCAGCTTTTCACACATATAGTGGAGAAGGGGAGTAGTGTATTTTAAAGGAACTTAAGAAAAGAGTTTTTGCACCATAAACATCCCACTATAGCTAATAGTATCTCTATAAATTATTGTATGCTATGAAAGTTGAGCCAATAGAAACTGGGTTCTGTTGATCTGACAAACATACATGTTCTACAGTGAATGAGCTCATAAAACATGCTCCTTGCCACTACAATAATCACCTTCTGTTAAGAAACTCTTACTGTAGGCTGTCTGCAGTGCAATTTGGAAGGGAGGGAGAGAAAACAGTCAACTATTCTTATGTTCTACAAAAAATAGCAATTGTCTTTTAATTTCTCTCTCTCCCATCAAGCATATCGCCAACATTTGCCCAAGCTTAAACTCCTGAAACAAAACGAGAATACCCTAAAAGGAAGAACTTGGAAAAAGAAAGAGTTGAATGAAGGGAAATTTGTAAGAAGGCTTTTATAGTGAAATCTCATTATAATGAATATAGTTTTCTTCTTATTCATTCATTTAGTTAGAGAGTAGATGGGCAGCAGTGGTGACTCACTCATTCGTTAATTCAGTACATTCAATAATATTTACTTATTCAGTAGTTATTTATGAGCCCAGCACTGTGTTTAGGTGCTGCGGGTTCAGCAATGAACAAAACACACAAATCCCTGCCCACCACGGGGAGCTTGCATTCACCAACACTTGCAAATTTGAATGTAATTTCTAACGGCTTACTCATCAAAACAAAATTCTACTAGCACCAAGAATTTGAATATCCCATGGTTCATTGAAATGGGATTTTATTTGAGAAGTACCCTGAAGTTATTGTCAAATATTGGGGAGCTATGGGAAGTGACAGGAGTGAATGTTGTGCTGATGACCAGTAATGGGCGAGTGTAATCATATCAGCAAAACCTCTGGTTCTATGGGATGTGCATATTGTTTTGAGCCATGTGACCTTTCACAAACTATGGACTATTTTTCTCTCTCTCTTTTCAGTGGAATTCAGTGCGATCTGTAAGTCGGTGTCGCAGCAGGAGTCTAAGTCCCATCTGCCCCCGTAGCCATGTTGGTTTAAGCACAGTATGTATCTGTCTAATCATCTTTACATAAAATCATCCTACAGTCAATATTTTTCTCTTCTAGAGTTGCCTATAAAAGAGGTGATCACAAGTCTATGGGCAGAAAGGGAATCTGTTTCAATAACCCCAAACTGATTTTTATACCACCTTAGGCGAAGGGATTTATCATTTTTGAAAGAAAGAAGTAGAAATAGTTTTTTCTTAGTTGAAAGAATACTAGACTTGTTTCATAGTTTTATTTTTATCTTTGAATCAAAATGACTGTGAGATATCAGTTAGTCTTCTGAATGGAGACGGGACCCTTAGTCAATGGATCTCTGCACAGGTCCCTGGTTCCTCCAGGACTTATTGTTGGAGAAATCGCTCAAATGGTCTGGACTTCAATAGTATATAAAGGGCATTGCAGGCATTAATTTTCTTCCAAACTTCAAAGTAGGAAGAATAAGATTAATCTCTTTGTGTGTTAGTTCTTAAGAGGATTACTAACACTTCTGTCAAAGAAAAAAAATAAGAACAAAAACATCTCTGAAAATGATGGAGATAACATCCCTAAAAACATTATTATGATTTACCACTGTTCACTTATTCCACAAATAATATTTAGTCAATGCCTTTGAATACAGGGCTGGACCAAGACATGGGGACACCAGATAGGCTTACAATTTGTTGTTCCTTTGCACAAAAATTCTTTAAATGTTTGTTCAACCTAGTTTCAGGGAGAGTAGTGGAGAAGGAGAACCACATCTGGCAATGCTCCACTTCTCTGAAATCACCTGTAGTAATGCAACTCTACTCTAAATTTCTAAAACCCCCTCAGCAAGACAAAACCGAAGACAAAAATAAAAATCTCTGCAGTTAATAAGATCCACCTTTCTTCCTGAGCTTAGCAAGCATCTATCGTTACTCCACCTACTCAAGTAGGTGTTGGTACACTTACTTGATAATGTCCTTATAAAGCATTCCATCTGTATCTGATGAATGTGAGATTTCGGGGAGGGGGCACAAAAATCACTAAAACATGGTCTCTTCCCTGAATGGGTTTCAATATAAGAAGATCAATATGATTTAAACCACGTAACTGAATGTGGTATACGATGCAGTCCACAAAAGAGGCCCAAAGGGCTAGAGCTATCGGAGGAGGCAGAGATGCCTTCTGGATTTGGTGGTGAGGAAGACGTTCATGGGGACACTGGTTTTTGATCTAACAGAATTTCAATGGGCTGGGAAATTGGACAGGGATAATCAGGTGGAGGAAATGACCTGAGAATGGAAAAGGCATGTATCTCACACAGTTCTTTTGCTCTTGGAGGTTTTAATATAACTTAATTATCCTTTTTCATGAATAAATAATTACAGTAGGTAAAAGTGAAAGGATAGCACATTTAGTGGACAGATCAATAAAAAGGAAATCTTGAGAGTTTTTTTTAAGGTATGCTTTTTGGTGAGGAAGACAGGCCCTGAACTAACATCTGTTGCCAATCTTCCTCTTGCTTTTTTTCCCCCTCTCCAAAGCCTCAGTGCATAGTTGTATATATCCTAGTTGTAGGTCATTCTAGTCCCTCCATGTGGGATGCTGCCACACCATAGCCTGATGAGTGGTGCCTAGATCTGCTCCCGGGATCTAAACCAGCAAACCCCGGGCCACCGAATCAGAACATGCGAACTTAACCGCTTGGCCGCGGGGCCGACCCCAGCTTCCATGTTTATTAGTGTCTATTTATCTAAAGTGTTTAAAAGCTCAGAGCAAGAATGATGCTTATAGTCAGTTATTTCTGAGCTGTGACAGATTTTTAGGTATAGGTGGTGGCTTTTGCTTAGTGAAAGCAAAGGTGAGATTTGAAAAATGATTCTTTTCTGGTTGTCCTAATAGGGCAGCATTTTGGACATATAAAATAATTCAGATAAACAATTTGCCAGAGAGTATTTGATCACTTTAGCTTTAATTAGCTAATAATAATAATAATAATAATTTTTATTTTCTAGAAAGCATTGAATTCAATATGGCCACTGAGCATCCAATCTCAAAGTCATTAGCAACCACTAAAAAACAACAAAAAGCAACAAAAAACTAGGTCATCGAGGCCAGCTTTTAATTAATAATATAATTTAAATTGA
Source organism: Equus quagga (assembly GCF_021613505.1). NCBI lineage: Eukaryota > Metazoa > Chordata > Mammalia > Perissodactyla > Equidae > Equus > Equus quagga. The sequence continues at coordinate 2,299,972 of NW_025796728.1, read as the reverse complement.
ATGCCCATTTCCTTCAGGAAGTATGAAAGTAATTGCAGTGCTCAACCTTAGGGGAGAAAAATCATAGTTCTAAAGTGCCTCATAGCAACTATTTAGCTGGTTTTAGGGAAAAAAAGGTCAAGAGGATTCATTCTCTGAGCTCCACCTACTGTGTAATTCACATTACACTTTTCTGTTTTCCAGATTTCTCGCAGCCGGAGCCCTTCTCCAATAAGATGCGTATTGCCCAGTAAGTGGGATGGTTTAGATGGAACAAGTTTTCTGCTTTTTAATGCTCTTTTTAGTACTCAGCATTGTGCAGCAAAATGAATGTTTTGCTCCCTAGGGAATATCTTTTGCCTCCACCTCACTCTTCATTTCTGGGCTTTCTCACTGATGGTACTTGAGCAGGTCCCATGGGTGACATGGGAGCAGCCTCCCACTGAGAGATCTTATTGACATAAACCCAGATTAACCACCCTGCTTTCGTTTCGGTCCTCCCAGAAGAAATTCTGAGAAAATGACCATAATAATGAACTCTTTATTTTTCTCCCTAGGGTTTTAAAACCATCAGCCGTGTTCCTTTGCCACAGTACATCTGCAACAGTCAGCTTCCCCAGTGCCTCCATCCGCCTGCTGTGTCTGCCTCCGACCTCATTTAAGATAATGTGAAAGGCAATTCTGTGTATCACTCCACACAGAGAGTTAAATGTTTTGGCTTAGCATGTTTGTAACTTCAGATATATTGCATTTTATTTTATTTTATAGGTACAAATTCCATTAATTTGATAAAAAACAATTGCATAGGTGTTTAGGATCATATTCATTCGAAGCAGAGTCTATTACACAGGTTCAGGATTTTCATCCTGAAATACCAGGCCTTTTATGGCAACTATGTGAACAAAAGTGGAAAATCTTTACCATGCTGAGTCCAAAAGACAAGATGAGTCATTTTAGCTTATAAGTTGATCACGAATATTATAATGGCTGGTATTAGCTTTAACATGAAAACAATATTGTTGTTTTAATCTTCCTTTAAGGTTTGGAAGACAGCCCTAATCTCAGGTTGGTGGACTCGTAGCTGTAGCTGTGACTTCAGGCTAAATGTAGATGATGATTTAAGAGAATACAGTTTGTTGGCTTGCTTCTCTTTTCCTACTTTGAGAGTGCCCTGTATGACTTAGTTGAGTACTATCTGTTGAAGCCACTGACTTGAGAGAATTTTCTTGCTTCATAAATGTGGAGCAGTGATGTGGCTAGAAGCCAGCTTTGAGATAAATGCTAATTACCTTGTGTTTATCTTCTGGGAAGGTCTCATACTGTTTTAATGTTTTAATAAAAGCCACTGGGACATGCCCTTTATCCATTCCACCTAGTAGTTCACGACTTCAGACCTCCTATGAACTCCATCTGACTAGAATACCTAAACTCAAGCCCTAGAACTGGGGCACCATTTATTGATTTAAATTGAGTGTATATCCCTTAGTTTCTTCAGCCTAAAGTACTGTTGAAAGTTCAAGATAATAATGGAATATGGCTTTCTCAAGATAATGGTCTTTCTGCTTTTTTTTCACTTTAAAGCCGACCTTAAACAGATGCCTTACGAGTGCCTTCTTTCGCCGTGTGCCTTTTAGAGACAAGCTCTGAATTGGCCAGAGCTCAGTTTGCATAAGCTCAGTACAAAAACCAGCGTGTGAGGCTTTTAAGGTGAAAAAAATCCCAACTTCTCTAAAGCATCTTGTCCCTTGTGCTGGGAGGGAGAGACGACGGACAGACCACCTCAGTCCCTGCCCCTTGGGTCTAATGGTCATCAGCTCATTCTGAAAGGTGCGATTCATTCTCCTCCCTCTGTGCATTTCTGTGGGCATCACTTGGAGGCAACGCAGTGTGCTCTAAGGAGAACTCCGTGTCCAGTTTGGTCCTCACCTTGCTTTGTGGTCTTGAGCACGTTACTTCACCTCTCTGAACCTTAGTTTCGTTGTAGAGTAAGAAGGCTGGATGAGATTATGGTTTTCTCAACCCTCCAAGACTCAGTGTCCCCTTTTATAAAAAATATTTTTTTCTGGTTATTCTGAAAGGAAATTCAAAGTTAACATGATCTGCATTGTGTATATACTTTTAAACAATGAATATAGTACTCTGCCTGTAATATAAAGCAGAAAAAAAAGAAAGCAGTTTTTAATAAAATAAAATGTATTTCAGTAAAAAGCTTGGGTGTAACCATCCTAGAAGATAAAATCAAGTTATCAGATGCTTGCACCTGTGTGTGGAACACCCTATCTGCTACAAATGCAGATCATTACATTGGCAACATCGCTAACAGTGTTGTCATTGGATATGATTTTCTGAAATGGTGGACAACTCCTGGTAGTTTTGAACAAAAATCTTACAGTTGTGTCTTGATTATCACAGTAAATGCATTCCTAGAAAAATCAGTGTACACTCAAACCATGTAACAATTCCTTTGTGTTATATGTTAAACGTCTTTTCTAAAATCTCACTAAGTAATGAGAATGCCTAAATATCAGAATTTTTGTTGTATGTATGAATGTATGCCCTGATTTGGAAAAAGGTCACATGTAGCTCAGTTTATTTGATTTCTACCCTGTCTGGCCAATTGCCATTTCTCAAGTTTCTGATTTGAACTTCAACCACACAGGGAATGGTGAATAGTCTAGAATAATTTTTGGAAAGGATTCACAAAACAAAGGAGAGTGACCTATACTCATTTATCTGGGCATATACCTTAACCTTAGTAACTTTGAAAAATGAAAACTTTTGTACCTAAGTGTCAATTTCTGTATTATCGGTTTAACATCTACAAGTAAAATCAAGAAAAAGGATGCTTCTGTATCTGGAGGTTCTGTGCCATGACATGCTTTCTGTCCAGATTCCCAAGTTCAGCTATGGCCTTCACCCATCTCCATTCTGTGAGGCCTGAACCAGGGCCACAAATTCGTTCAGTAAATATCGACTGCACCCCTGCTCTGGGGTTGACTCTGTGATTGCTGCAATTCAATAAAGTAATTGCCAGCTCTAGTCTGTTTTACTCACAATGTGATGTCATCATATTCAAGACACTCTCTCTGAGTAATGCTTAAGCATTTTCATGGAGCTTTCCCATACCTTCTTTCAGTTACTTCCCACAGCAAATCCAGGCATGTCTTCAATGTTTTCAGTAAGGAACCTCTTCATCCAATACGCCATGCAGTCTTCTTTCAAGGCCTTTTATTTTAGAAGGATAGTCTATCCTATTTTCTTTTGTTCTGCCATGGCTTGTAGCACCAATTCTTTTGTTTACTGGTTTGCTCATTCATTCATACACTCAAGAAAGCTTATTCAGTAAGTGATACCTCCTGTGTGCTAGATACAGTACATCTTGCTAGGGATATAGTGGTGGACAGGATTCTGGCCCTTATGGAATTTCATGTCATGTCCAGTTGGATTCCTTGGTGATTTTCCTGTCATGGAGAGAATATATGATGGAAGGAAGAAAAAAATTGAGTCAGAACAGCAAATTTAAAAGAAAGAATGCCACATATCAGTTGAAGAATTCAAATACCTTAATTTGGGGGACAAATACCTATACATCAGAAAGTTATGCAAGGCAATAGAAAAGTGCGATGACTTACAGAAGAGAATGTAACAGCGTAACTTGGCTATGTTATCCACAGGTGTAACACAGTCTTTTAACAAATGTCTACTAAACCTATGATCCTAGAATCATCAATAATAAAATAAACGTGGGGAGGAGGAGCTCATAAGATCAGTTCCAACACGTCCCATGACCACAGCTGTGTGTTCCACCTGCTGTATTCCTGAGTAACCGGGCAATTAGGAGATCATTTTAATTCACTTTTAGGCGCCCCACAAATCCTTCATGAGGCAGATTGCTGCTAGTAGCATTCTATAAAGTTTAGGTTGAGTGAAAGATTTCTTAATAGTGTGACTTTGAATAACATCGTACCATAATTAAGGGTAAAGTATGGAGCTTTTAAGAAACTGGTATTACAAACTGCATTAAGTCATTGAAGTGTGAGCCCAGGAGCCGTATGGGTAAGTGACGTTCAGTATATGCCATTTAAATCCCAAAGCAGTGAAGTTTGCTGGCCTTAATACACTGAGTGAACAGGGGCCTTGAAAATGAGGTATGAACTAATTTTCTTATTTCAAAATGAGATTTGATGAGACAATTTCACATTTAAAAAGCTGCCCACTGGGTGCCAGCATGAACATTATACTTTCCATAGTATCACTGGCAATTAGTATATCAAAACTGGGCAGCTAACTCTATTTTCTATTGGATGAGCAACAAAAGAATATGATAAATGGGTAATTATAGCTTTATTTCAATACAGTTTAAGCCATAGTTTTAGTGATACAACCAAAATAATGTGTTGAAATGTGATGTGAAATATATTTTAGAAAAGGTCTTTAGTAATTGGACAATTGCCAGAAGATCTTGAGTGACAGTTGATGAGTCAGACCCTTTTGCAATTGATTTCTGGTGTTGGGATGCTGGGGATGGGGAATTACCCTCCTACTTCTATCTTCTTAGATCAGGGAACATGTTTCATAGCCATGTCTTCAGAATAACAGACTTCAGAATCGGCCCAGCTCTACGCATCACAAATTGAAGTGAGAATGGAAAAAGTTATTTGCTCAATAATCGTTCATTCAGGAGGCATTTGCTAGTGCTTGCTAAATGAAGTTCCAGGCACTGCATTAGGCCTTGGGGATGCAATGGTGAACAAGGCTTTGCATTGTGGAGAGAAAGCGCTCAGCACTCCTTGGCAGGGTGTACCTCTAGAGTGGGTCTGTGATCTCTCTGAAAGGTAGCGAGGTGACTCGGAATGATGTCTTGTTTGGGAGATAATCTTAAACCCGTTATGTTGATGGTGGGTTGAATCAGTCTTCCATGGCACAGTCACATGGAAGCCCAGACAGCACCGAGTGATAACTCACTCAGGGAGGTTTCCCAGCTTAATGTAACATGGTGAGAACGATCTGAGAAAATACATTTGCAGCTTAAATAATGTACTGTAAATGGCAAGTAGGGCACAAAGGACTTTGTACTCACCCTTAGAAAGGAGGCATTAATTAGAACAAGGGAAGATATTTCATCAAGGTTGGAAAGTAGATTCTTCCCACAGGAGTAATTTTAGGAGCCCTCCCAGGGAGGCCTCCCTACCCACTTACACTTTAATAGCAAATTCTTGACATTTCACTTGTAGAGCTTTACTCAAACTTGAGACTTTGTAGGATGTTAGAATGCAAATGCATATCACATGCAGCAGTAACTCATAGTATGAATGAGGTTTTAGATTCTTTCCTGAAGGTCAAATGGATAGAGGGAGAGATGAAGGACTGTTAGGGCCCTTATAGGATGATTAGGGTTTGCAGGGTATGTAACAGAAATGTTTTTCCCTTTAACTGGGATGGTCAAGGGCATGAAAATCAGGTTTTGCCCATTCTACTGTTGTGTTTGGCGTTAGCACAGTCTTATTGGCCAGTGAGAGTTTTGTCTTTCCAAAAGGCATTTTCATCTTAGGAATGATTGCTATAGACTAGATATTTGTGTCCCTCCCCCAATTCTTGTGTTGAAACCTAATGCTCGATGTGATGGTATTTGGAGGTGGCGCCTTTGGGAGGTCATGAGGGTGGAGCCCTCAAGAATAGGATTAGTGCCTTTATAGAAGAGAGCCCAGAGAGCTCCCTCCCGCCTTGTGTCATGTAAGCACACAGCAAGAAGACGGCTGTCTATGAAGGAGGAAGTGGGTCCTCACCAGACGTCAATTTCCTGGTACCTTGATCTTGGACTTCACAGCCTCCAAAACTGTGAGGGATAAGTGTTTGTTATCTAAATCACCACCCTATGGTATTTTTGTTATAGCAGCCTGAACAGACTAAGACAATGGTTATCTTTGATTCAAGACCCATTTGTATCCATACTACATCTTGTTGCTTATGACACCTCTTTGCTGCAAATCACTGGCCTTGGTGTGATGTAATTGACTTCTGACCTTTCTTGATTTAAAACTGCCTAACTGAAAAGCAAAAGGTAGGGGGAGGAAAAATAAAAGAAAAACTTTCAGGTTTTCTTTGATTGGAAAAATGAATTTTTTTTGGATGTTATGAGTGATGGCATAATTTAATACATATATGTTATATTGATAACTTGACAGAAAACTTAAGACCTTAAGTTTCCCAGAACATCCTCTGTAGAAGACTAATAACTAGTACTTAATCCAATATTTAGTATACGCCAGACTTTGTGAAGAGCACTTTATATTATCAAACCCATTTTACAGATGGAGAAGCTAAGGCTCCAGGTCATTATTAAGTAACGTACCCCAGGTCACGAAGCTAGTAAATGTCGAAACAAAAGTTCAAACCCGGGTTTTCTTATGTTGAGCCCACCATTTTTTCACTGATTCTACAGGATGTTTATAAGACGTGGAATTAAAAAAAGTATCCTGTGACCATATAGGCTTGGAAAATAATGAGTTAAAAAGTGAGTTGAACAGATCTTCTGCGCAGGACTCTGCAGAGCCCTTAATCTTCTGCTGTTGGGGAAGCTTCAAGGACGATGTCATGCGCAGTGCTCTTCACATTTGTTTCACCATGGAACCCTTTCTTCATGGAGTACTGTTCTAGAAGAACTATTGAAGGAAATGCAGGAAAACCTATTTATTTTTTTAGAGTTACAGATGCTGCTGACCGTGGGAGTTAGGTTTTATCAACTTTTACAACAAATGAAGAAACCTGATTTTATTGCCTGATAAGACTAATAAATTAGTTACTAAAGAGAAGGCCCCAAATGAAGATCTCTTATTTATCTCTGGTCTTTATATCTCTGCTTATCTTTTCCTTTAGTCTTATTTCCCCCCTTCTATCAATTGTATCGTAAAATAAAATTCCCTTGAGCCCAATATTTGTGTGAGTGTTGTTTTTCCAGGGTTCATGTTTTTCCTTACCTCTCTCGCCTTGTTATACCTTTCCATCTTCGCTTCTCTTTTCTCTCTCTAGTTCTCTTCTACTTTCCCTCTTTTTCAGGGTTTCAGTTTTCCTGTTTAATCTCTCTAATGCACATCCATTTACACTTCTTAAAAACAGGCACCTACACTTTGATATAAATTATAAATCAATGAAAGCAACAAATGGATAGTATTCAAAATCAGAACACGTTGAATAGCATTCCATATAAAGATGCATTTATATCCTGATTCACATAATGTATTTGATGGAAATTTCAAATGTATTTTTGAAACATTAAAAATTTCAAACAAAATTTTGAGTAGTTGAGTTATTAAAAAATGACAATTCTTAAAATTATCTTAAACTTTCAGTAAGTCTGAGCTGTGATTATATTTAAATCTTAAGTCGCGTCAATAAAAATGTTGACTAGCATGTCCCAAATTTGTTTGATGATGAAAATCACTCGGCATGCTTATCAGAGAGAGATTCTTGGACTCCACTCCAAGCGTATTGAATCAGAATCTCCAGCAGCATCTATATTTTTAACATCAGCAGACAAGTTTGAAAAGCACTAGTGTCGGGCTTTAATGACCCACAAGCAAAATGCTGCAGAAATAATTTGTTGTGCATATTTTGCTGCCCTTAACTTTCTAAATGGAAAATAATGTATTAATTTAAAAGCCTCTCAGAATATTAAATTACTTGCTTCATTCCAGTAATAGGTAAATTACTGAAAGTTTAGTATATGTATTCTTTATTTGCATGCATACATATAAAAATATGGCTAATTATGTGCTATACAATTAGATTTTCCATGAAAGAAAGAGAAGGATGAAAAAGAATATCAATTTTTTTTCTTCCCTAGAGATTAAAATTTTCCTCTCGTATTTTGTATTTGGACAGCTTCTTTGTTGAGCTGTCAGAATACGTATTTCTTACTAAATCGTCAGTCATTTCCTTCCACCCTGTGGATCTGTGTGCTCTGTGTATAAGTGAGAGTTAGAGTCATTGAATAATGAGCCCCCATCGGCCATTGTTTGCCTAGTCATGATTGTCCGGCAAATAGAGGTAGTCACCTGGATGGTTCAGACTTAGGAACATCTTTATGATTATTCATATGTGTCTCTAGAGAAAAATCTAAATAGAGTGAAAGCAATATCCAAATATTAGACCTCACACGTGGTCTACCTCAAGTGCAATTTTCCTGAATATTGAATAGAGGAGAGAAATTTGTCTTTTTCTGTTTACTCTGCAAACTACCAAATGTCCCAAAGAGAAGATTGGAGAGAAACCTCTTTCAATTTCCACTCATGAAAACTGAAGCACTTTTTCTTTTTAGAGCCCAGTAGAATCTCTCATTGTTACAGCGTCTAAGTGGAACAGCAGGTTCTAAAAAGCTCCAGGAAAGAAATATTGATAGAGAGCGGCCAAATGTAACCCCAATTTGAATGTGCCAGGATTTGAAATACGTGGGCTAATAGTTCTAATGGAGATGCTTTGGTGGAAATGATCATAGATTTTTTTCTTAATGTTTTCCTTGTCTGAATTCAGCTTTTCTTCACTGAATAGCCAAAGGTGGTAACGTAAGACAAAACAACATTGAATATTAGAAACCAAAGTTGTAAAGTTTCTTGAGATGACCTCTCCCTCCCTAACCAAGTTGATTCACAGTTGTAGGAAAATCTGGGGACATAGATCAGCTCCAATCGTAGGTGCTGTCAGGGCCTCTTTAGTTCATTTAGGCCTGGAGTTTCTCTGGGAAACATACGGACTTAGCCACGAGATGGCAATGTTGCTCAAGAAATGAGAGGATACTCACAGTACTAGGACTCAAACTGGGAAATAAATAGCAATTCCTCAGATAGAATCTATAACTTAATTACTAGTTTTATAGCTCTCCGTAAATTTGGAGAGCAGCTTAAATTTATGGAGGCTGGCCAGGCATTAAATACAAAGAGTATGGTAAAAATGTGAGGTGATAAATAACTATATCATTATACCTGATAAAGGATTTATGCATTTGATCCCCAAGGCTCGGGAAGTGATTCCTCTCCTAGAACAAAATTTTTTGTGTGTTAATCTTAAAATCCCCTTATGCAGCCTAAAACCGTCACTGTGTCAACTTAGAGTTCTTATTGAGACAGAATTCGGTTTGTCAGTAAAGATTTTGAAAATAGCTCTTTGCTCTTAAACATGGAAGATGAGAAGCTGGTGGTTTCTTTAGTGGTCTTCTAAGATTTCCAACATTTTTCAAATTGCTAGCATTTTACACGGTCCAAACTCCCCAGGTCCGAGGCAGGGAGCTCAGTTTCAGAAACCCTTAGAGTTATCCCAAGCAAACATTTCAGTTTTCCTCTGGAAGGTGCAATAATAGTGCTAAGAAACTCTCTAAGAAATTTCAGGGACTCGCCAGAATACTATTGCTAGAGTATTTGAAAAAGCCACAATTCTGTATGAAAGGAAGAAAAATTTATAGCATTAATAAAAACTATTTTCTTTCTTTTTTAAAAAAATTGCTACAGAAGCAGAAATATTTCCTGTCAAAAATGTAGATTTCCATTTTGGCTTCTCTAGGTATTTTTTTTTTTGTACTTTATTTTTTAACAACATAATTTTTCAGAGAACGTTGATCTTAAAATTTATATCTTTACAGTTAGTGAATAATATCAGTTAAACATGCCTTCTGCCAATGACCACATACCTAAGTTTCAGTTGAAATCCTAGTCTCCAACAAAATTTTACAAAGGACTTTCTATTCCCCCTCCTTCACCGAGGCTTCATCCCAGTTCTTTAGGCTCCAGACCATCTGGGTCAGACTTTTAGAAAGGGGCTCACTCTTTAACTTTTCTGGCATCCTCAGAGAATATAACAGTTTTAGGATATTGTTGCTGATGGCTGAAGGAAAGGAAACTTTCTTGTTGTGGGTTTATTAATAGCAAGGAAGCTGTGAACTGATATTGTAAACCCAGCAAGCCTAGAGCTTATCTGTATTTAATTTTAACGAATAGACATTGTGCACGGTATCAGGAGTACAGAAATCATTCTGAGTAAGGTACCTATCTCTCTTAACCAGAAGAGTGTAGTAGAACGTTTGCCTCATAGCCAATCCAGGAAAAGCAAGGGAAAAGTTTCCAATGTTAAAGATGTAAGGAAAGGGGGTGAGGATTAAAGGAGAGGGTGAAAGGGGTTGTTTTCAAAGCATTTCTTTGCTGGTTTTGCTACTGTGGGGTGTGTCTAGCAAGAAGGTAAGGAGAGGTGAAAACAGGACGTCCACGTTCAGTTGTGCAGATTTTGCTTTTCGCAGCCCCGGGGAGCACCTCTCGTTTGGATCACTGCTACTCAAAGTGCCAGTCTACGAGGAGCTTGGACCAGAATGTGAATTGATGCACTGCTTCCTTCATGGAGAAAGTCTTGCTCTGAAAAAAAAAACAAGCTTCACTAAACAGCATGCTTAGGGACATAACTGATTTAAATTTTGATGCAAGCTCCTTATTTAATGGTGGACCTAAAACTAACAGCTCGTGGACTGACAGTAACACTGACTAGACTATGACGAGAACATTGTCCCCTAGAATTGGGCATTGCCCAACAACGGGCAGGGGCCTGGGTGAGAGGAGGAGGCGGCTTTAGTATTGGTTTAATGGCATCTTCAAAGTTCTTGGAAAGCCACATATAAGAGATTTTCAGAACTATTTTTGCTTTTCCCCTGCTGAGGGAATAGAAACCATATTCTTCAAACAGGGCTTCTGCCTTTCTTCTGAGATTCTTTAGGAGGAGAAATATGCACCAGAATCTGGACTAGGGTGCAGTGAATAATGCGGTTGTATTGGGTACAAAACGCTCAGTAATAACATTTTTAGGCAATATTAAAACAAATCAAAGTTGAAAAAAAATCCATGATGAAAAAAGTGTCAGCATTTTAAATAAAGACAGGATGATACTGATAATACATTCTCCTGGATTCTGAATGCATACACTGAGTTGTCTGCAAACTAGCTCGATTTGGCCAGTATCACTGGGCTTTGATGAGAGAGTCTCCTTGTGAACTGCGTTTTTTCAGTAAATCAGATTGGAAATGAAACAACACCCATGGTAGCAAGTTTCTTGTATCAGATGAAATTGCATCTATCAGCAATTTTTCTCTATAGCCATGAAATGAAAAGTGCTAGATCTAAGAAATAATGAGAACTTGCCCAATTTCAGTTTCTGTTCACATCAACTGTGTTACAGGACTCTGATCAATACGCTTCTTTTTTATTCCCTGGAGTGTTTCAGACCGATATGGACTATGGGATAGAATTGCCAGTTTGATGTGTGAACATTAGTACTGGCAGACCTAAAAGGTATTTCTAATCAAGGGTACAGTGAATAAAAATTTAAAGAGATTCAACAACACAGGAAGTGTTTTGAGAAAAACATCATCTCTGACATTCACCCTGAAAGAGAACATCTTATGTCAGTAAGAAAGACATTTCCTTGGGAAAGCCTGAGATAATGGGGGCTTGTTAATTACTGGATGTGATTCCATTGTGCATTCCTTTACAGAACTTTCTGAAGTATGTTTCTTGTTTGGTTTTCGTCTCTGTATGCTGAGTTGCCTTAGGAAGAGTATTCTAGTAATTGCAGGATGGTGCAGTGGACACTAGCAGTTGAGCAATCTCTGCTTTGAAGAACAATGAGAACTTTACAAAGAAACTTCAGAAAGACTTTCCATTTGGAGACAATCCTGATGCTCCAGTGAGCCTCCTCTTTTGGAACACCCCTTTTTAAGAGCAGTAAATACATGAAAATGATTAAATTAATTTCTAATTATTTCTAAAGATTCTTAATTGTGGTAATAGAGTTATTGAAAACAAAAGAAGGCTTATTTTTCCCTTCTTCCCGTGAACCTGCAGATCGATGTATGCTTGTAACCCAGAGGACCAGCAGCAATGCTCTGTTTTGACTTTTACAATTGGAAAAAGAAGACCAGGACCAACCCTGGGCTGCTACCGTCAGACTTAACATGAACTAGGGCATCAGTAAAGCCAGGTCACTCCCCAAATCAAGCAATTTAGTGTCTGTTATTTTCAAAAGTACTATAAGTAGCTTTAGGAGAAAACAGAATTTTGTTGGACTTCCTTAAGCTTTTAGACTGTGTAAAAAAACTGAATTATAAGTGGGTGTGGGGGGCGCACCATAATTTCATCAAGGCTCAAGGTCTTTGAAGGCAAAATAATACGAACAGTGGCAAAACAGGAAGCCAGTCTGTCGACTGAGACCTTTAGAGAAAATGAGAAGTATGCACGGTCCCCACAGCCTCTTGCGCTCATCTCCCTTAAGGACTTCCCATGAATTAGGGAACTGCTTTTTATCACCAGAAACTCTGACTAGAAAAGAGGTCCTTGGTGTCTTGAGAATTCCCTTTGCTCCTGCTCCTTATGGCCCATGTGCAATGATAACTCCAGCTGACATCAGAAGTCCTCTCCACAGTGGCCCTCGAAGTGTCCTAACTTCAGTGACAGCCCCAACTCTACCACATTTGTCTGGTGGGGGCATTCTAGCCACAGGGGCAGCTTGGAGCATGGTGTCTCAGAACCATGAAGGAGCCAGACCAAAGAATGTGGAAACTGACCAGAGTGTGGTGTGGTGCTCCTTTCATAAATAGAATAGTTCTCTGGATTTTATAGAGAGGAGAGTGTTGCCTTATGGACTTCATCCCTTTTCCTCTGGCTAAGCTTTGAGAGCAGTGGACTATGGAGGTTCCGTGCAAAATGCAGGGCTAGAGTTAACGAGGGAGGTTGGGAGGTCCCGATGACACGAAGACATTGCTTTTTCATTGGGCTGCTTCCCCTTCCAATTTATGACCAATAGACAGGCCTTCCAGAACCAGCCTGAGTGAGAGATTGTCCATTCCACACGAGCACACAGACGCACATTCTGTACCACATACAAGGATATACTGATAAAGGCTGGAGACTTGGTTGTGGGCAACTTTTCTTTGAATATGTAAAGTCTGCCAGCTGGAAATCTGCCTCAGAGAGGGAGGGTCCAGAGAAAATCTACCCAAGCCGATTCTTTGAAAAAAATCACTCATGCCTCATGAAATAAAATATTTGCTCTTTCTTAGAGTAGTGTTAGAATTGAGTTGATGCCAGTTTTTTTTTTTTTAAAGATTTTATTTTTCCTTTTTTTCCCCAAAGCCCCCTGGTACATAGTTGTATACCTTTAGTTGCGTGTCCTTCTAGTTGTGGCATGCGGGACACCACCTCAGCATGGCCCGATGAGTTGTGCCATGTCAGCGCCCAGGATCCGAACCAGCAAAACCCTGGGCCGCTGAAGCAGAGTGCGCGAACTCAACGACTCGGACACGGGGCTAGCCCCTGATGCCAGTTTTAAAATAACCCTCAGTCCAGAAACTTCAGAAGTGGGCTGCAATGATTCCTGTGAGAGAAAAAAATCTCCCCCAGGGTTCACCTGTTTGATGTCAAATGAAGTGTTGGGAGATGTTCTAGCTTTCCGAGGGGTGACTTGATGGTTCTCTTCCTCCCAGACAGATAGGAGAACTGAGACTCGCCTCACACGCCTGCCAGTACAAATTTGCTCAGGAGCTGTTTTTCACTCAGGCAGCCCTGTACAGAACTTGAGGGGTTTCTGACAGGTTTCTGTGGCCCCACATCTCAGGGAGGTGGTGGGAGACTTCACCCCAAGCCCCTGAATGTCAACTCCAGAGACATTCAGTGGATGAGAGCACCACCATTACTGGGTTAGAGGAAAGCTTCATCCACAGGGCTATTCCTCCATTTGTGTTGGGGGTAGAGGAGCATCTTTAGCAAGGGCGCTGCAGGGCCTGGTTCCTGTAGAGGGACCTTGTGGGACCTTGTAGGAAAACTTGTGTCAGGAACAAGAGGGTACAAAAGGAAGACCGGAAGTGACTCTCTGACCCCTATTGACCGCTGTTGAGGCACTTTCTTGAAGATAATGTGGCATAAGTCTGGGTTCCTTATTGTTTCTCCTCTTCTTTCTCCCTTCCTCTCTTTTGCCTGGGATTTCACCTAACCAGGAAGAATCCCTTGCTGGGACCAGGCTATCCTACCGGCAGGTAGGGGTTCCCTTTGGGCACTAGGAGGAAGGAGAAAGTGATTTGGGCGGGTGAAAGAGGTGTATTTGAAAGGAGGTGGTGTGAGAGAGACAGAAAGAGATAGATATTTGTAGGAGTAAAAATAGGTGGCTAAAAGGGGTGGCAGATAACTGGGTAGGCCTGGGGGTCTCACCATTTGCTTCTGCCTCTGAGGTGGCAGCCAAACTGTCCACTTCCTCTCATCCCCCCTGCTCCGCCCCCCACCCAAACTGCTGAGCCCTGCATAGCTCCATCACTCCAGGGGAACCAAATCTTGACTCTCACGGCAGCATTCGGTCTGTGGAACTAATGCCCAGGGCTTGGCTTCAGGACTTTGGGGTAGGAATCCCTTCTCTGCCTGTAGTTTCTTTTGTGAACTTGGGCAAGTCACTTAACTTCCCAGAGACCCACTTTCCTGATGGGCGAAATGCGATGTTTATGAGAACTGAATTGGAAACAACACAGAACAGGCACTAAATAAATATGTTGAGAACTCAAGTCTCTATAGAATATCAAAGAAGCAGCTGGAAAAGTTACACTGTCTCTTGCTGAAAATGCTGAGCATCTCATCTCTCTGCACACCCCCTCCACCCCTATCCCTTTCTCCCCAGGTGCGGTGGCTCCTTTCCCAGACTCCCAAGCTCAGATTTCTGGCCTTCAGTTCCCGGGCATGGGCCGTCACGGGTACTTCCAGGAATCCTGGGGTTTTACTTGGGAAAAGCTGCCAGTGAGGGCAGGAGACTGTTAGCCAAGGAAAACCCACGGTAGCGTGTACAGGTTACCAGGTCAAACCCGGGTCTCCTACAGGCTGTGGCGAAAACACATCCCTGCTGTTTCTTTAGCAAGAACTGGTAATTTTGAAGAGTAGTAGTTAAGAATTGTGCATAAGAGAAAGGACTGAATAGCACATTGTTTTAGCAGGAAAAGAAGCAGACATCTTTTTTTTTTAATTTAAGATTTTGTCTTTTCCTTTTTCTCCCCAAAGCCCCCCAGTACATAGTTGTATATTCTTAGTCGTGGGTCCTTCTAGTTGTGGCATGTGGGATGCCACCTCAGCATGGCTCAATGAGCAGTGCCATGTCTGCGCCCAGGATTCAAATGGACGAAACACTGGGCCGCCTGCAGCGGAGCATGCAAACTTAACCACTTGGCCACGGGGCCAGCCCAGAAGCAGACATCTTAAAAAACAGGAGCACACTACTGTGACACTATCATTCTATTTTGAAATATTCTACACTATGATAACAAAAAAGCAAACAATGTATGAAGTCAGGGAACTTTACCTCTACAGCTTTTCTCCTACAGCATAAAGAGTTCATGAGCATTTAGGACAACACCTGAGCACTGATTCTTTCTATAATGAGACCTCTCTGCAAAGACTCTCCCCCTGCCTGGAGAAGTAACCATTGTAATTTCTGGTCTGGCCTGGAGCTCTGACGACAGGAAGAGAGGCTCCATTTCCTCTTTATATGGCTGGTTCTTGCAGGAGATGGAAGTGTTTCCTAGGAGAAGTGTTTTGTCTCGTCCTAATGGAATACAAAAGCTAAAAGCATTATCCCTTTCATTTTGCAGATGCAAAAGCTTAGGAAAAGGCGAATGGTCTCAGTGTCACCCTCTCCTTTTCTATTAAAATATATGACTACAAATAGTCTCCATGTTCGTAGTGCTAGGGGGACTTGGAAGAAAATGTGCCTCAATGATGTGTTATTTTAATACTTAGTTCACTAAATCCCTTGCCTGGCTGGACTTACTTTTAATAATTAAAAACTCAATTAACTCAAACACATAAACACAGGGAATGTGCAAGCTCGTGTTTCATTTGGAGCCCGGCTTCAGCTCATGGCAGACAGTTTATGGGCTCTGACTTTCTTCGGTGTGAACCTGCAGGGGCTTATTACCCCACGTCTGCATCTCTGACTGCCATATGCTTTCGTCCCTGCAACTTTAATCAAGACCAGACTTAGGCTGATGTGAAATAAGATCTGAAGGCCCTGAGAAGTCATCCTCATGAAACTTGAGCAGCTGGAGCCCACAGACTGAGAGAATCTGATTTAGAAACGTCATTTCAATGCTAGATTTCCCGTCCATCTTAAAGGGAACACAGCTCAAATCTTTGGAACCTGGAAAAGTTGTATGAGATCTTGGGGCTTCCTGTGGACCTGAACCTGGCTATGTAACTATTTTAGGAAATGAGAAGTGAATTTTTGGATGGTCATATGGTTGTGTCTGCAGTTAGTTGGGTTCACGAGTTTATGTAGGATTTTCCTGTAAGTTAGCAAGGAAAAACAATGGACGTTGTTACAAGTCAAGTCCTGTATGTGAGTTTTTTCAAGACTTGATTTTAATTAAATCCGATCAACAGGGCTATAGTGAGGCCTTGTGGGAGTTGGGAAAGCTGCAAATAGATTGTCCTTGGCACAAAATGAAATGAGAAATGGCGTCTGGAGCTCTAACAGGGTTTTGTGGATGCTTGGGGAGAACAGAACACTGAGACAGAAGGCAGTTGGGTTGTTTGTTCCAGACCTTGGTGTGTGGGGCCTTCTCTGTCCAAAGACGTGCTATTTAACTGGAGTGAGAAACCTCAGTATGTCTAGAAGCAGTGCCCACGATGTGTCCATTGTCCTGGAAAAGCTGTTTTTCCAGTCTTTGGTGGCGAATCTGGAGCCTTTCATGCTCATTTGCTCAGTGGAAAGAGAACTAGCTGGAGAAATTGGATCATTTCCTCCAGTCTTGCCACTTCCTAGTTTATGACCCACATCCTTTATCTTTTGTTATTCGTGTAATGGAGGGAATAACATCTCCAGACCTACCTCAAGTGAGACTTGCATGAGACTAGTTATAGAAGGAAGCAGAACATTTCTACCCTTAGTTATTAAAGGGTTTAGCAATTCTGGTGAAGTCACAAATGGCCTCTCCTTAATCCAATATATGAACAAAATTCTCATATTTATATATAACTGATAAGCTCTGCCTCAAGAACTCCTCTCGTCCTCAATTCCTTTGGGGAGTCGGGGGGCGGGCTCAGTGGGAAATGATTTAGCCAATCTGATTTAAAACTTGGTCTGATTTCATGATTTAAGGTTATTCATGTTTAATCCAGTGTCTCAGGGAGTAATTTCCTAGTATTTCAGATTTCTTCCTTCTTTCTCCTATTCTTTACCAAGATGGTGTCCAAGTACGTGGGGGACGGGCTTCCACTACCTCATGGTCTTGTAGGAAAGGGGTCTGTGACCTAGTGCTGGACTTTTGGTAGGCAGAACTTGTGCCCTCGGAGTTATAACTGGCCTAGCCCTGTCCTTGAATGTTCTGCTGGCATCTCTGCTGCTATTTGTGGGTTCTACATGTGTGATCTAGTCTTTCTCAGACAGATCAGGGTCTAGAGGTTTTTTCCTGCCTTCCTCCCCATCCTCTTTTGAGAGTCCTTGCCCTGTGTCCATCCAGTTCCTGGTCCAGGCTGTCTAATCTATAGTAGTGGCTGTGGGTATACTTGTTTCCCCCACGAAAGCAGGCACCGTACAGGCCAGCTTGTTTCAACCCAGCATTCATGAAACATTGGAAAGTAAGGTGGCGCAGGAGGTCAAACTGAATCCTCTCTTTGCCTGAGCATTCCAAGCTGTTGTCTTCCAGGCACCAGGGTTACCTTCCACAGCACTCTCTAGCTGGTCCCAAACAGCCCATAAGACAAGAGTTCCACCTCACTTGGCCACTGCACCTTCTCCCCAGTCAGGAGGAGGGAGACAGGCACACATCTGACCTTTGGTCTCCCCAACCATTGTCTCACCGGCCTCACCTCATAACCCTTCCTGATGGGGCAGCTTTTCTGTTTACTTCCCCACCTGTCTGCTTGGGCTCCCTTGTGTCAAACTCCTTCTGTGGGTCCCTCCTGTAGTCTTCTCTCTCCTTCTCTAAGGTTCTCTGTTACCAAAGTACTCTCTATTTTCTCCCAGACTAGCTAGGAAGTAAATATAAAATACACTAAGCTTTTTATGGAAGGACACACAAGCAATGTTTAATAGTGGTTACCTCTGAGGAGAGCAATAGAGGTGAGAATTTTTATGTTAATTTTGTACACTCTGGCCTGTTTGAAGTTCCAAGTCATGTGAAATATTATTTTTACTCTTTCTGCAAGATCAATAGGGGTAGAATACAATTTTTTGAGATAATTTACTAGTGCAATATTTGATACTAAAAATGTAACTTTGGTAGAAATAATGTACACCAAAGAAATCTCACAATGGCAAGTAATAGAACTTATGTTGGTAAAATTCGATATGGACTAAAGTATAAGAATGAATGAAATCTTCTTTGTAAATTTTAAATAAAAAGGAATTAATACTAATTAGATAATATCAGTAAAATAAAAAACAAGGAAAAAAATAGTAGTTTCAAACCGTGCCAAATAGAAAATTAATCAAGAAATGAAAGTGGTGCGCTTAGATTGAAGGTTGCCTTTCAAATCTGTTTTCTCCACTTTCTCAGGGGCACCCAGGGCAAGGAGTCCTGCTGAAAACTACATTTCCCAGTCTTCCTTGCTGTTAGGTTTACCCATGTGTCTGTGATCTGGCCAATGGTGTATAAGCAGAGCTGGTGGGTGGGATTTCTGAGGAGGCTGTTAAGAAGAGAAAACACGTTCTTCCTTTTCCTTTTTCCTCCTGTTGTAGCTGGATTTCCAGCAGCCTTCAGACTCGCATGGGCCCTTAAAGATGGAAGTCACAGGCTGAGGATGGAGGAGCAGGATGGTAAATTCATGGAATCATATTATCAACCCTGGAGAGCCTATCTTCAGACTTCTTTAACATAAGAGTTTATTCTTATTATTATTGTGTGACCAATATACTATTTTTTATCAGGTCTCAGTTAACTCACAGCTGAATATAATTCCTAACTGACTTGCTGGCTTAGTTATAATTTCTCTGAAAAATGAAAATTTTATGAAAATTCATCAATATTGATATCATTCTGATTAAAACGTATAGTGAAATTGTCCTTAGTGTCAAGAGCTTGAGATCAAAATTTCCATCAGGTCAAGATGGCAAAATGTCCTGCACTCTGAAGACACACTTTTAAAAGTCAAAGATTGATGCAAGTTCAGTATTTATGTTATTCATACCTCATCTGGAAACCTCAAACAGATTCCATCTTCTCTCAAACAACCACTTATGCAAATCTTCAATTACAAACTTCTCTAATTGCAGAGGCTGTTGGGAAAACACATGCATCACAGCCCACACATTTACTCTGTCTGGACATCCTGTCCCCCAACTAGGGTCAAATACCTGTGGTTTGCATTTGCCCGGGGCAAGGTGAATGGAACCAGCTGGGAGATTTCAGTGGGAAGTTCTTGATGAAACACAATAACTGTGTAACTTGGATATCATTTGGGGTCTCCTGGACCCTTATGATCTAGAGAGGTCCCCAAATAAAGAACTTAAATAAAGTTCAATGTCCACTCAAGATTCTGAAATTCATTGTCACCTCTGGCTCTGATTTCCTGTGTCCTCAGAAGTCTTGTTTTGCATTCTATATGTTAGTGCTGTTTCAGTTTTCTCTGCTCCATATAACTCCAAACTTAGGGTCCTCTTGATCTCTCTCCCCAAAACAATTGTGAATACACAACTGTGGACTATAGTAGAACTTTTACTAAAGATCTGTGGATTAGTGTGGGGGAGATTCATACCACTACACTGCACAGAAATCAGCATTAAATTATATGTTAAACAGTTTTATTATTTTTTAACTTTACTGAGGTATAATTGGTATACAAGAAATTGCACACATTTAGTGTATACATCTTGATGGATTTGGACATATGCATACACCCGTGATATCATCACCACAACCAAGGTATTAAACATATCCATCACCTCCAAAAATTTCCTTGTGTTCTTTTGTGTATTTTTGGTAAGAACACTTAACATGAGATCTATTCTATTAACATATTTTAAAGTGCACAATACTGTATTGTTAACTATAGGTACTATGTTGTATAGCAGATCTCTAGAAAGTATTCAACTTGCGTAACAGAAACTTTATACCCATTGAGAAACACTTCTCCATTTCCTCCTCCCCCAGCCTATGGCAACTACCACTGTATTTTCTGCTTCTATGAGTTTGACAATTTTTAGATACCTTATACAAGTGGTATCACACAGTATTTGTCCTGTGACTGGTTTATTTCACTTAGCATAATGTCCTCTAGGTTCATCCATGTTGTTGCAAATGGTGAGATTTTCTTCTTTCCTTTAAGGCTGAATAATATTCCATTGCATGTATATACCACATTTTCTTTATCCATTCATCTGTCTATAGATCTTTTGGTTGTCTCTATATCTTGGTTATTGTGAGTAATACAGCAACGAACATGGGAGTGTAGACATCTCTTCGAGATCCTGATTTCAATTCTTTGGGATACACATCCAAAAGTGGGATCGCTGGATCATATGGTAGTTTTATTTTCAATTTTCTGAGAACCTCCATATTATTTTCCACAGTGGCTACACCATTCAATGTTCCCACCAGCAGTGTGCAAGTTTTCCAATTTCTCCACATCCTTGCCAACACTAGTTGTTAGATGTTGTTTGAAGTCACTTCTCAGCACCAGTGTCTCTCACAATCTCCGCCTCAGGCTTCTTGCCACTTTGCTAGCTCTTCTTCTCTCTCGATTTTCTTTCTTTCTCCTTCACACACACATCTCCTGAATTGCTCCTAGGGACTCCATGCTCGCCTAGCTCAGTCCTCTTCAGCTCTATCCAGAACCCAGAATCCAGGTCTGAATCCATGAAGGTGTTTGGCTGAGTGAAAGCGTCATTTCTTTAGCTAGACCATCCTCCTACAAGGCAGCTGAGGATTGTTAAAAGCATTTCTTTTTTCGAGTGTACCTAAAAGAGGTCACAGATAATAGCCATTCCTAAGGAATCAGGAATGAAGCCAATTAACATTCCCTTTTTCAAAACCAACAGCAATTAGAGACTGATGGGTCATTATCCCAGGAAGCCTGAGTACAATCGACTTGACCACTGAATATTAGAAAAGGCAGCGGAAGTGACGAAAGTGATGCAACCCTTGAATACTGGAGTATGTTCTGAAGCAAAGCTAAGAAAATTACTTCCCAAGAGGTTTTTAACAAGAAAATACTTTTACTGCAGGGAATGGCTTAGGAGAGGTAGATGGCTCATTATGAGGTGAGCTACTCAGAGACCAGAGCTTGGCCATGCGGGCCCCTTGGCCCCATCATTAGGTCAGAGTCAATGTGTCCTGGTGGTCCTGTTGATGGTTAGAGTAAAGATGCCCCTACGAACCCACACCTGTTTGGAAGCAGTTTTCAGGCCAAAAAGCATCAAGCTGGTGGCCTGCCTAGTTTAAGTTTCTCTTTATTTATTTATATTTAAAAAATTATTTTTTAAGACTATTTTTTTAGAGCAGATTTAGATTTACAGCAAAATTGAGAGGGAGGTACAGAGATTTCCCATATACTCCCTATCCCCACACATGCATAGCCTCCCCCATTATCAGTATCACTCACCAGAATGGTACATTTTTTACCAAGGATGAAGCTACACTGACATATCATAATCACCCAAAGTCCATAGTTTACCTTAGAGTTCACTCTTACTGTTGTACATTCTATATGTTTGGACAAATGTATAATGACATATAGCCATCCTTATAATATCATACGGAATATTTTCACTCCCCTAAAAATCCTCTGTGCCTTGCCTATTCATCTTTCCATCTCCTACCCTTGGCAACCACTCATCTTTTTCTTATTTTCAGAGTTTTGTCTTCTCCAGAATGTCGTATGGTTGGAATCACACAGTAGGCAGCCTTTTTCGATTGGTTTCTTTCACTTAGTGATATGCATGTAAGTTTCCTCTATATCTTTTCATGGCTTCATAGCTCATTTCTTTTAAGCATTGAGTAATAATCCATTATCTGTATGTACCACAGTTGATTTATCCATTTCCCTACTGAGGACATCTTGGTTTTTTCTAAGTTTTGGCAATTTTGAATAAAGCTGCTATAAACATCCATGTGCAGATTTTTGTGTGGACATAAATTTTCAACTCCTTTAGGTAAATACCAAGGAGCACAATTGCCATATCATGTGGTAAGAGTGTGTTTAGTTCTGTAAGAAATCACCAAACTGTCTTCCAAAGTGGCTGTACTAATTTGCATTCCCAGCAGCAGTGAATGAGAGTTCCCGTTGCTCCACATCCTCACCAGCATTTGGTGTTGTCAGTGTTCTGGATTTCAGCCATTCTGATAGGTGTGTAGTGATATCTCATTGTTGTTTTAATTTGCATTTCCATGATAATTTATGATGTGGAGCATCTTTTCACGTGCTCATTTGCCATCTGTATATCTTCTTTGGTGAGGGGTCTGTTAAGGTCTTTGCCCCATTTTATAAATTGAGTTGTTTGTCTTCTTATTCTTCAGTGTTAAGAGTCCTTCATATATTTTGGATAACAGTCCTTTCCCAGATGTGTCTTTGGAAATATTTTCTCCCAGTCTGTGGCTTGGCTTCTCATTCCTTTGATATTATCTTTCACAGTGTAGAAGTTTTTAATTTTAATAAAGTCTAGCTTATCAATTATTTAATTTAAAGTTTTCCATGCTCCAGAGGAGGACTTCCCATCTGTGCAGGACCGTCTGGAGGCAGCAAGATATTTCAGTCACTGTTTTATTCCAAGACCCAGACAAGCTGCTTTGTATTTACTGCTGAACTTTATTTTTGCCCTGCAAGACTCCCAGCCAGGGCCAATGGCATCTCTGGGGGAGAGTACAGTGAAAACTCAAATAGTACTGGGCCAGAGAAATAACGTAAACAAGTGAATAGGACCAGGTCCAATGCCATGGGGAGTGGGAAGACCCTGGAGAAGAAGTAAAATTCCATGCCCCAATGGGGCAGCTGTTGGGTTTAGCAAGCCATTGCTGGTGGGGACTGAATGTTTGTGTCTCCTCCAAAGTCATTTGTTGAAGCTCTAACCTCCAATGAGATGATATTTGGAGGTGGGGCCTCCAGGAGGCGATTACTTTTAGATGAGGTCCTGAGAGTGAGGCCCCCAAATGTGATTAGTGTCCTTATAAGAAGAGGAGAAGAGACCAGAGCTCCCTCTCTTGGCCACGTGAGGACCAGTGAGAAGGTGGCCGGCCATCTGCAAGCCAGGATGAAAGCTCTCAATAAAAACCGAATCTGCTGGCCCCTTGATCTTGGACTTCCAGCCTCCAGAACTGTGGGAGACAAATGTCTGCTGTTTAAACCACCCAGGAGATGGCATTTCGTTATAGCAGCCTGAGCTGACTGCTGACTAAGACCATCGCCGTGTGAGAATGCAGGCCTACAGTCGGCACACTTTACAATTTTTAAAAGAAAAGGTGAAATTTTCCAGTGTTTAAAACAATAGGTGAGCCAAATGAAATAAAGCTGTAGGCTGACAGTGGCCTCCGAGTTGCCATGTTGCAACTTTTCCTGTGGTGGTGAAGGGTTCTGGCTCTAAAGTCAGAAAGGCCTGAGTTTCTCAAGTCTCAGCACTTATTAGCTGTGTGTCCTTGGGCCAATTAACTTATCTTCTCTGAGTTCAGTTCTCTCATCTGTAAACTAAATATAATAATAGCAGCCTATAGGGTTAAATGAGATAATTTAGGGAAAGTAGCACAGTGCTAGACAAATGGAAAATGTTGAAATGAGCCAATCAGAAAAGGCTACGTGCTGTATGATTCCAGCAACATGTCATTCTGGAAAAGGCAAAACTATGGAGACGGTAAAAATGTCAGTGGTCTCCAGAGGTTCGGCAGGAGGGAAGGAGGGATGAATAGGTAGAACACAAGGGAGTTTTAAAGCCATGAAATTGCTCTGTATGATACCATAACAGTGGATGCATGCCATCATACATTCACCAAAACCCTTAGAATGTACAATACAGTGAACCCGAATATAACTGTGAACTTTAGTTATTAATACTGGATCAGTATAAACTCACTTATAACAAATGCACCACATTAATGCAAGATGTTAATAATAAGGGAAACTTGGGGTCAGGTGAGAGGGTATACGGAAAAAAATGTTAAAATGAATGATGGTTATTGGTGATGGAGATGACTATGGTGATTATGCTTGTATCAGTTAGTTATTGCTGCATATCAAGCCACCCCAAACCTTCGTGGTTTAAGACAACAACTACATATTATTGCTCACAAGTCAATGGGGCAGCTGGGTGGTTCTGATGATGTGGGCCAGGGTTGGCTAATCTCAGCTGGGCTTGCTCAGGCTTCTATAGTTGGCTGAAGATAAACAAGCTCATCTTGGCTAGACTTTGTCACATGGAGCTCTTGGACCAGGTACCACATGTACCACAGGTACCATTTGGGGTCACAGCTGATACAATAGGACTGACTGAGCACGAGCCACGTGTTCTTTTATTCTCCAACAGGCTAGCCCAGGTTGTTCACGTGGTGGACGCAAGGGCCAAGGAGAGGGGAAGTGTGCAAGGTCTCGTTCACTGTCACTTCTATATTCTATTGGCCAAAGCAAGTTACAAGTCCAGCCAAGATCCAAGGACTGGGGAAACAGGCTGCATGTCTTGACGGTGGAGCTACAACATCACATTGCAAACGGCATCGATGCAGGGAGAAGAATAATTGAAATTATTTTGTTTTCCAGACAATCTACCAAAGTGATGATAATGGAGGTCTTCGTCTTACCCATCCCTGTGAGGTCACTCCTCATTCATGGCCCTTAGGCCCTTTTTCCAGATGTGGTGACCATATCACTAGCACATTTTCTTTTACCTAGTTGGAAGCTTGGACTGGAAAGTTGAAATTGACCAGAGCATAGGATTTTAATCCAGAGAGACCAAGAGAATACAAAAATCACTCAAGTTGGCACTCAAGCCTACACCAGAAAAACACAGACCTTAAAATATGGGAGATCTTGTGAAAGGGGCCTATAAATCTATCACATGCCCCGTGAGCACATGTCAACAACTCTAATTTTGTGTTATCCAGAGTAATGATTTTTGTTGATCAATTACATTGGAAAAAGAAAATTTGACTCTATTTACCACAATTTGCAAAGCCCCAAGACACCCAAACATGACTCACAATCTTTGCTGATGGGAATAAGAGTAAGAGCTGCCCTGGGAGTAAATATGGCACACATGTTGTGCTTAGCTTGGCTGCAGAAATTCAGTGACATCTGAGGGAGAAATGTTCTTACAACTTATGCACTGAAGACCACGGTTTTCACCATCTGCCCTTGGGCAGCTGTTTATTTCTGTGGACCAGCAGTGTGCAATTTACTGGAAAAATATTTTTAAAAACCCCAAACACCCACATTATGGAGAAATAGGGTTGAAAATTTTCCAGTTTTGTAGTTGAATTTATAGTCTTAGCCCTAAGAAAATATTTAGAATCATCTTCATTGACTCAGTCCTTCAAATGTTCCAAGGGAAGAACTCCAAATACCATTAGCTGCTAAAGGCGAGTGTTGCATCTACCACTGACCTGGTGTGTAGCCCACAGCCATGTGTCTGCCCTCTTTTGACCTCAGTCTGTGGGAGACTCCACTGAGTGAGCGGAAGCTCCTTCTATGTCCTGGGGGGCTCTGGATGTGCTGTATATGCCAGCATTTCTCTTATCGTATCCCATTTCTTAAATTCTGCCAGGGAGGTGTTAACTTTCAATGAAGTTTCCTTTTTCCAATACTCAGGAGCCAACAGTAGGAAGGTTTTCTGCTAGCCAGGAGCCAGGGCAAAGGAACAAGTGCCAAAGTTGCTGCCTCTCTCCTCTCGAGTCTTTCAATCTTGGCTGATATTACACTGCAGGATGTTTCTAGAATAATATTTTCCAAAGCATATTCCATGGAATTCAAGTTCAAGGAAATGATTCTCAATATAAAAGATTCTCAGATAATTTCGAGAAACAATGTGAATCGTATTGCTCTCTCAGAAAACTGCAATACATGTTAGCAAATAAAAGCTCTGAGAAGTTTCCCAGTAAAGGAACACATTTAGTTTATTATTTTTTTTAAAGATTGGCACCAGAGCTAACAATTGTTGCCAATCTTTTTTTTTCTTTCTGCTTTTTCTCCCCAAATCCCTCCAGTACATAGTTATATATTTTAGTTGTGAGTCCTTCTAGTTGTGGCATGTGGGACACCACCTCAGCATGGCCTAACAAGCCGAGCCATGTCCACACCCAGGATCCGAATCAGTGAAACCCTAGGCTGCCGCAGCAGAGCATGCGAACTTAACCGCTCAGCCACGGGTCCAGCACTGGAACACGTTTAATTTTTTATAGTCCAATGTTTCCCCTTGTTTGCCCAGGGAATCTTTTTAAGAATAATAATAATGATAACTTGTAATTGTTATCATTATTATTATTATTATTTTGCCTAACATTTTAAACAGTTTGGTAAATGCTTTTGTACATCAAAGTGGAGCTAGTGGGAGGAGTTTTAGCCACCGTCTTAGTCTCTTCGGGCTGCTACAACAGACATGCTTAAGCAACAAACATTTATTTCTCATAGTTCTGTAGCTCCGAAGTCCAAGATCATGGTGCTAGAAGATTCCATGTCTGGTGAGGGCCTGCTTTGCTTCCTGGTTCATGGATAGCCATCTTCTCGCCGTGTCCTCACATAGTGGAAAGAGTGAGAGCGCTCTCTGGGGTCTCTTTCATCAGGAGACTAATTCCATTCATGAGGGCTCCACTCTCATGACCTAATCACTTCCCAAAGCCCTCACCTCCTCATATCATCACATTTGGGGTTAAGATTTCAACCTGCGAATTTTGGGGGGACACATTCAGTCCACAACAGCGACTTATGTTCCTGTCTCATGGAGGTTAGGGCATTCCTTTTCTTCACAGACGTGCTTTCAGGGAGTGTAACCTCTTCCCATTTCAGGCAGGAGCATCCAATGCCAATGGCTCTTTGCTGTGAACGGTGGTAACATGCCTTGGTCAAAAAACCCCCCCAAACCACACACACACACAACACTGAAATGAATTCTCTCAAAGACATATGTTTTCGTCTGGCAATAAAGTGGGAACAAATGAACCCTTTTAGGCACCTGGGGCCCAGCACCACTTACATCACCTTAGCTAGAAAAACAAACTCACCACAGCCTCTTACTAATTTTTGCATATCTAACAGCTAGCACAGTGTCTGGCAGAGAGCATGCATTCAGTAACTATTTGCTGAATAACTGAATTAGATCAGTGTTTTCCAAAAAACGTTACATGAGATGATTTGGCCCAGATGCAAAATTTCTCATTTTAATGATTTTGTGTTAATTTTAAGGTGCGTTAGTAAAAAGACACACATGATTCAATGAATATTATTGCCTAGGGCATGGCTAACATTAGAACATGAGGTGATTTAAAGGAAAGTATTAAGTAAATATTTAGTAATTGATATACAGACATAACGAAAATAGTAAAAATGGTATATGAACGACTGGAGTTTAAGGAACGCAGTTTATCACATCCTTTCAGAGTCTAGGCTCTGAGGGGGCTGGAGCATGGGAGAGGGGGAAGGTGTTGACTGCTGCTTAAAGGAACAAAGGGCTGCACCTACCTTTCTCCAAATCTGGAAAATTATACACTAATTGCAACAAATGAACAGGAAGCAACACTTTCTTAAATTTACTCAATTTGGTCCAAGAATGCTGGTGACGGCTACATAAATGAAATGAAACCTACCTGGCCTCTCCAAAGCGGAGCTTGCTCTGGCTCTAGTGGCTTCAAGTTGGGGTGGGTGGGACTGAGTTGGGGGCATAATGTGACTTTGGTAATTACTTAAAAAAAAATAATAGGGTTGGATCAGATTGGCTACTTTCAAACACTTTTTTTCTTAGCGACTTTGCCTTAAATGAAATCTTACTTGGAAGTCCTAGACAAATAGAAATCGGATCAAAGTGGATCCTATTGATGTGGTTGATGGGAGAAAGGGACGCTGGCAGAGGGACTGAAGTGCAGGGAGACCAAGCTGTTCCCTGTTGGTCTCACCTCACTCTCCTCCATAGCTCTTAATTTCCATCTGCAGATCCCTAGATGAGATGGTTTCAAAGGTTTCCTGTAGATTGAAAATTCTAGTTTTTAACCTCTTGTGTTGCAAGAGTCAATAATACCCAAAGTGCACAGGTGTGTTAACCTGGATCAGCACTTTTCTCATACTTTTCACAGAGACATCTAATAACATAAGAGAAAATTAACACACACTCCTACCATATCACGTCTGCCCAGCCTGGAAAGGTGGCTGAAAGCATTCTTTTACAAGCGTGAAACTTTGAGAGCTCCAGCTTTCTCCTAAGAATCCCAGAGTGATTTCTACTTGTCCTGCTGGTCTGGGGAACCGGGTTGAATTAAAGAGAACCAACACTGCACATCTCTTGATGTTAGATTTTGATAATCTAGATTTGTATCCATGAGAATATAAAAATGCCAAATATATGTTTCCTTTTCAGATTTTTGAGTGAATTGCTGCTTCAGGGAGATGTCTCCCTGAGGCTTCATGTGTTTGTGGAACACCTTCAATTTCTGGGGCGTATACCTCTGCCTGATGTTGGGCATAAAGTGATAAAATAATGTATCAAATATACAGTTGCTAGGGGGCAGTGTGTGTATATAGGGGGATGTTTCATGGCATCGACTGGAAGTGGTACCTGTTTTCACAGTTCAGCATCGTTTTTAGCTTGGACTCTCAGTAGATGAGAGTGATTCTTGCCAACAAAGTCACCTTCCCATATCTACAAGATGCTGGAGCTGCTCCCTGCAGAGGGAACTCAGACACAATCATGCGCAGGTTAAGGGCACAGTGAGTTGCAGTGTCATAAAGCCATAGTCAATATTACATAGAACATATTCGAAAGAAGCTGAGACTTTCTTTCTGATGAGTGTCTAAACAAAGAGTGAGTTCAGTCATTGGAAGTAAGATCTCAGAAGGCAGAAATGGACATCCCAGTGCAGATCATTCTCTTAGCCTTTGGTTAAGGGTCACAACCAGCTCCTCAGGGAGGTGGGCTATGGAGTGATAGACCCACTGCATGTCTTCTTCACTCATTGTACATATGTGCAATAGTGGCATCCCATTCTAGGATCCCACTAGACCATAAATGCCTGGAAAGCAGGCACCCTGTTGTTGTTTTTTCAGATACTTCTCTAATACAGAATCTAGCACAACACTTGGTACATAGTAGGTGTCCATTTTACATATGAGAAACCTTGCCTAAGATTTCACTATCTAGTAGGTGCTAGAGCCAGGATTTAAAGCCCGGTCTTCAGGCTAGAGAGCTCATAGCCACCAGGCTAAACTCTTCTCACTGTCTTTGCTGGGTCTATGTTGGCGATCTTTTCTATCACTTTCAGTCATCTTCCCCCTCCAATGAGGTATTTATGGTACACCTTCCTTTCTTTGTTTAAAAATACTTTTAAATAACTCACCGCATAGACATTTTGACCTTGAGTTATTACCATGTCTTACAAAATGGGAATTCCTTTCTGCTTTCTTTGTTTTTATTCATAGATGCCGACTGCCAGATTTTATTACCTTCCCTGCCTGAAAAATATTAGTGTCCAGAAGCTGGTTTCCCCATTGCTGACAGAAGGCAAACTAATTAGAAGTCTGCTGGAGCAAGTTTTATGGAGCAAAATGCATTTTTAGTTCAGCCAAGGAACTGAGCTCACCTTAAATAAGAAGTAAAAAGTAAGAATGTCTCCTGGGTTAGCAAATACATGAATTAGGAAATCAACTTTAAACGTCCCAGATGCACTGAAGGTAATGTGGATGTTGCCAGAAGACTTAAAATGTGATCCTTTGGTCTTGGATATACTGCAGAGGAATACTTCAAAGAAATGAGGGCATCCTATAAATTCTGCTAAATAAAACATCCACAATATACTGGTTACCCAGATAAAGTCTGAAACTACAGGGGGCGGGGGGAGGAACAGGGGAAATAAAGGCACAAAACAAGATTGGCTTTACAAGTAGAGACTGGGGGTAGAGACTGTGTTATGGAAGCCAGGTGATTCTGAAGTTTTCTTTAAATGCTCTTACCACTGTTAACATAGCAGGCTCTGGAGTCAGGCTGTCTGGGAGCTAATTCTGGCCCCTCAATTAACTGAGTGAGTGATTAATTTCATTAATGTCTGTGTTTCAATTTCCCCATCTGTAAAATGAGACAAATGATAACACATACCTTGTAGTGGTTTTCTCAAGGCTCAAATGAGTTAATACCTATAAAGTTCTTAGAACAGCACATAATGCTCACCAAGTGTTCTCTGTTATTATCGCACTTCATAAGGCCCATGATACTTTTTCACTAGAACTTTGATGATTGATTACACGAACTGAGCAGGACCCACTATATAATTTGGGGGGCCCAGTACAAAGTGTAAATGTGGGGTCTGTTGTTCAATAATTACTAAGAATTTTAAGATGGTAACAGCAGAGCATTGGGCCCTTCAAACCAAGCTTTGGGCCCTTCAGAATAGGGCGCCGAAGTGATGCACAAAGCACACACCTGTGAAGCTGGCTCTGGAACTAAGTTATAGGAAATAGAAGGTTTTAGGAAGAATCCATGTACAAAATAAGTGATACAATTTCTGACATCTGGAAAATGAAATTTTGTTTTCTTAAAATAAAAATGGGGATTATTTATGAAGAATAAATTCATTCAAGAAAACAAATTCAGAATTGTCCCTTTACAAAGCTCAGTGTATTAGCCATCTCAGATGAAATGTAGCAATCTTCACTAGAGTCAGAAAGAAAATAAAAACATAAGTGTCAATAGAAGATGATTCTTCCAGAGTCCACTTTTTAATTTTCCATTGCAAATGAAGTAAGACAAAGAAAGGCTCTTTTCCCCAAATGCTCTTTAAGGCATCAACAACTGGCGAATTTAGTATTCACTTTTGGTTGCTGATTGCCAGGAGATAATCCTGGCTTAAATTTCTGTACATCATTCATGTCTTTCCAATAAAACAGACTTTGAGCTGGAGGAATAAAGAACCAAACAAATAGCAAATAATAACCTTGATGAGTGGTTGAAGAGAAAAAGCAAAGTTTTATTTATTTCTTGCCAAATCCATTCAGCTTTGGGTTATGGTGAAGGTCACAATTACTTGAAACTTATTAGACAGATCAAGGCAATCCAGAAGAAACTGAATCTCAGATAAAAATGGATCTATGCCACAGGACCATTGGGTAATATATAAATATAAGTATAAAGATGCATACACACACACACACACACACACACACACATATATTTAAATTATATGTAGAAAGCTCTTCATCCATTGTCATTTAACATTCTTTGAAGGCACCATCTGCTCGCAATGAGGCAGCCAACCATGGGCAAATGTTTTTCAGCTGGATTGTGTAGATTTCATTGTACTATAAATGAGATTTAATAATTCCTTTTTTTGTGTGTGTGATGCTTTCAATACCCTTTCTTTTTTTCACTTAATAAGTTCAAGCACTCATTTTCACATGGATTCTGGCACTAAACAATTGTTGTTTGAAAAAATAACAATTATTTTATTTCCTTATTTGTCCACCAGTGATTTTTGACATTCACTGTTTAATATTTGGTTTAAAAGAAAAAAGGACAGGGCTGAGATGAGAGAAAAGCAGAGAAAGAGAACAGTAAACGTCTTGTATAGCTGATCATTATCTGTTAGGAAAACACCAACAAAAAGAATTTTAATACACTTTATGAAGTTATTGACAGTTTTAATCCATATTATGAAGGTATTACAAGACTAAAAATTCAGCAGGATATATAGGAAAACTGGAACTGAAATAAGCTTGTGAAATTCAGCAAGAGGTCTAAAAAACCAGGGGGGAAAGTAAAAAAAGACTCTATCTTTGAAGTTTAGCTATTTTACTTACTTTTTTGTTGTTGCTTGAGGAAGCTGTGAGGTCTTAGTTCCAGCTTCCTGAATAAATATACCTTTTCAGAGTTATCAGCAGAAATTTTCCCTTCCTTCAGCCCCTAGGCAGATTTTTCAACTTTTTTTTAAAGATTAAGAAAGATTCTGATACAGATTTTCAATTTAATTTTAAAAAGCACCCCAGGGTACTTGTTCCCTCACCTGCCCATTTCTCTTCCACAGTTTTCCATTTTTTGGTATCCTTATGTCTTTGTGCATATATGGGCAAATATGAATACAGATGCTTACCTCCACCATTTAAACACACACATGCCAAAATAAAATTTTAATTTAAATTGCAGGGGACCAAAGTCAGGATCCAAAATCAACTGGCATGTTTAAATGAACACTTGAATACAGTCCCCCAGTATTCCAGAGGCCCCAGCCTTCCCCTTTTGGTACTCATGGAATGGAGTGTGAATGTCTGCTCAGAATCAGGGCTCCAGGAGAGTATTCTGCACCTTGCCCTTTTTCCTTTATCAGAGCATCCTGGAAATCCTTCCTTATTAATACACGGAGATGTTCTTCACTCTTTTTTTTTTTTTTGATAGCTGCATAGATTCTATTGTATGGATGTACCATAGCATATTTATCCAGAACTTTATTAATGGTATGGCTTATTTTCAATATTCTGCTATTAAAAATAATGCTACAGTAAATAAATTTCACAGGCACCATTTCCCAGACAGAACTTTTTTTAAAGATAGACTTGAGATTTTAAAAACATCTTTATTGAGATATAATTAACTACGAAATGCAGTTATTTAAAGTTTAAGTTTTTGACACGTGTACATCCCATGAGACTATCATCACAGTCAAGATAATGAACACATCCACAGACCCCCAGTTTCACTGCGCCCCTTTGTTATCCCTCTATCACACCCCTCTCCAGACCCCCAGACAACTGTTTATCTCCCATCATGATGCATTTGAATTTCTAGAATTTTATATAAATGGAATCATACAGCATGTACTCTTTTTTTTCTAGCCTCTTTTACTCAGTATGATTATTTTGAGATCCATCCATTGTGTGTATCAGCAGTGCATTCCTTTTTATTGCCAAGTAGTACTCCATTCTATGGATAGACTACAATTTGCTTGTCCATTCACTTATTGATGGACATTTGAATTGCTTCTAGTTTTGAACTATTACATATAAAACTTCTATAAACATTTGTGTACAAGTCTTTGTATAAACATGTACTTTCATTTCTCTTGGGTAAATACTTAGGAGTGAAATGTCTGGGTCATATGACCACTGAACGGTTAAAATTTTAAGAAACTACTAAACTATTTCCCAAAGTGTTATACCATCTTATACTCCCTGAGCAGTGGATAAGAGTTCCACTTGCTCCATACTCTTATCAACACTTGATGTGGTCAGTCTCTTTCATTCTAGCCACTCTAGGTGTATAATGGTAGTATCTCACTGTGTTTTTAAAATTTAATTAATTTTCTATCGAGGTAACAAGGATATATAACATTACATATGCCAGACTGTACCTGGGTCCCACATCCCTGCTCTGTGATCTGGAAACTTTTTCCAGTTAGTAAGCTGAGGAAATTAAAGGGCTCAGTTCACTTGTTTCTCATCTCTTAGGGATCATTGTCCCTCACTGACTGATGTCCAATGTCTTGAAATGTTTTTCTTCATCTACTTTGCCTGGTTTTAAGTTGTCCAAGCAGGAGGGTAAATCTGGTTCCTTTTACTCCGTGTTTGCTGGAAATATTCCCCAGACAGACTTTGAAAGGCCAATGTTTATTGAGAACTATGTTCTGGACACGGTGCTTGGTACACTACATGCTATATCATAGTTAATCCTCAAAAAGCAAAACAAAAATGTAAAAGTAAGCAAGGAAAAAGAACCTTGTTAAACAGATACTATTAGAATTCCTTTTTTAGATGAAGAAATCAGGGCACAGAGAAATTAAGCAGTTTCTTCAAGATCGTAAGGCTCACATATGGTGGGATTGGGGTTTGCATCCAGATCTGCCTGACTGTCAAAAGCAAGGTCTCGACAGTCTCTTCCTATACCTCCTGTGTCTAGCTCTTGCTGCTTAAAGGAAACTGTGAAAAATGACTTGCCTTGTTTTCTGCTCACCCTCTGCAGATACTTATTCTTCTGGGCTTTCCATTCTCCCTCTAACAAGTACCACATGGAGAACTCTATAGGCTCCAAATATTAGAGACTGATTTCAGATTTTCCTTTTGTACAAAAGACCAATTTATTTGGGATCCTAAGTTTTTGTCTCTGCATACAATGAGGCAAATTTAGGTTGAGAATTTATAAAATAATACATTTCTATCATAAATGTATTAGCTTTGGTCAAATGATTACAAAATCTTTGAAATAAGTACGGAAAAAGAAAAAAAACTCTCTTGAGAGCTATGTGAGGACGTCCCTAAAGATTGAATGGAAGGAAAAATGAGGTCCAAATTTCAAGTCAGCTTCCAACCTCTATGTGAGAACTGGCAAAAAGGCTTCTCCATTGGGAGAGCCACTGATGTGTGTTTATAGTGGTTCCAGGAATTCTCAATGAAACTCCACAGAATGGAAAGACACTCGAGCCAACACAATTGACTCAAAAATAGAGACAGGCTTACCAAATATATTTTTGAGGGGAATATTAATCCATAATTAAGGAGGTGATTCCAGGGCAAATTTGAGTCTGTTATAATTCTGAAGTTCTCAACAAATGAAACTAATAAGATTTTGGCTGACTTTATCAGTAGAGGAAACTCATGAGCCTTAATAAACTTCAATTCTCAGTTTTTAGGATTTGAACTTTTCCTCCTAGTTTCTCTTTTC
The DNA here is from genome assembly GCF_021613505.1 of Equus quagga. Classification (NCBI taxonomy): domain Eukaryota; kingdom Metazoa; phylum Chordata; class Mammalia; order Perissodactyla; family Equidae; genus Equus; species Equus quagga. The sequence goes on along the minus strand of NW_025796728.1, from coordinate 2,265,175 downwards.
TCTTTTTCCTGCTTGTTGGGTCTTAATTACACAAATAAACTCTGTTTATTGTTGAAAAAGTAGGAAATACAAATAAGCAGAAAGAAAAAAATCACCTGTAATCTTACCACTAATCAACGATGACAATGAACTGTATCCTGATGGTCTTTGCCTTCCCCCTCTATAAATAAAGTATATACGTGTGTTTGTGTGTATATGATGCGGTGTGTGTGTATGTGTGTATAGTGTATAATTCTAGAATAGTTTATAATGTCATAAGACTGAGATCCCTCATGCATTGGGATCACGGTACAAGATGGGGAAAGCCTAACACCTTAGTTGAAATCTGGGTTGGAGGGGCCCCTGCCAAGATGTGGTATGCTCTTGTAAGTTGTTTTTTTCTTCTGGATGTAAGTCTCTCCAACTTTTCACCTTTGAGACATCCCCAGAGGTGAGATGCCTCAACCTGTGATTGGAGAGTGATCCTTTGTATAATAGTCCCAAAGGTGACTCAGCCTTAAGGCCTGGGCTGAAAACAGTCAGAACAATATTTCCCAGACTCACAGCTGTGCAGGTTACAATCCCCAGAGGGCCTGTAACTGTGGCTGTGATTATAGAGAGCAGCTCACTCTCCCTGGATCACGTGGGAGCTAGAAAGTCTAGATTTTTCATAAGTGGAGAGTAAGGATCCTAAGTAGAGGCAGCTAGCAGCAGAGGGGGTCCACTTTATCTGGTTCTATGCCATTCAACTAATTCACAGGCCACTGAAGCTTTTTTTCTTCATTTGGTGTACTTAGTTACAGTCAACAGAAATGGACTCTGACTTATTTAAGCCAAAAAGAAAGTTTCTGGAAGGCAATTGCTGTCAAGGTGAGAGAATGAAGCTTAGAAGACAGGTTGCAGAGGACTACATAGGTAGAGACTGGGCAAAATCATGCCCCAGGAACCATCTCGGGAGGACTTGCCTGTTGCCCTGACTCTGGCAACAAAGGCCTTTTCTTAACAATTACAGGACCTGCGGCAAGAGTACAGATGGAGGCCCAGCACCATATGTCTAAATGTTTAAGAATTATAAATGTTATAAATCAAATGAACAATCTGTTAGACAAGCCATGTTAAATCCTCCTCCTCGACAAATGTACTTTCACAATCAGCAGAAAGATCAAGTTCAAACTTAGAATTTTTGACTCCTTAGAATTCCAGGGGATAAAATTCAGCCCTTGGCTCCTGTCCTCCATCCCCCAGCACATCCCTCTTTTCTTACTACTTCAGCCTGAAGATACAAGCACCATCCACATCTCCTGCAAAGCCCTCTCTTGACCACCCTTTGGGTCTAGAAGTGTGAGTGGTCTCCTCTATGGGGGATGATATAGAGGAGAGGACCACACAGATTCTGGAAACGACCTTGGAGTCATTTGGGTAGAGAATTCTGGGGAGCTCGGTACTTGGAGTGCAATCTAGAAGTAGGGATGGAGTTCAGGCTCAGAGTGGGCATGTCTCATCGGACTCATAGGTTCCTTGCACCATGGGGAGTGACAGTGTCTCCTAAACTGGGGCCTAGGATAGAGTCCCATTTGCCTGAATCTGAGGACAGTACTACCCAATGCCAAGCATGCTACTGCTGATCTGTGAATTGGATATGGCCACCTACCCCCAACAGCACAATGTCACCTCTATCTATGCTCTAGTGCCCCAGCAAGAGCGTATTATGGGCCAAGCCAAGGTTAGACACCCAGCCTTAGCCTCTGGGGGTGAAGTGGAGGTGCAGAGCGGTGGAAAACAGAATCTAGCCAAAAATGACAAATGCCCAGTACCCCCAGATTGAATGATCCAATTCTAAACATGTTCTGCACCAAGCCCTAAACCCAGAATCTGCACAATTATTTGAGGAAAAAACATAAATGGGATTATTAGTGTAGGTGGTCAAAAAAGAAAGGGAGCATGAAATTATCTTCCACTGGAAGTCGGTGAGGAAGCTTGTTGCTTCTGCTCATTTTATTTCTGTTTCTAGGTCTGGGCTACCTTCTTTCTTACAGGCTGAGAGGAGTGAGACTATGCGTATCTTAGTCATCAATCAGTGTAGTGGACGTTTGTTGCTTTTGTCCATCCAACATTCAGTTCCTCTTTCTGTGTTCCACACCTTCTGTTCTTCTGGTGACAGCTTCCAGTTGGATTGGGTGTTGTTTACCAGTCTCTGGTTCCAGGGATAGGCATGTGACCCATTAGTCTGGCCAATCGGAAGATCATACACTTCTGGCCACAGTAGCTGGTTTCCAGATGTTGGAATACCGTCCGGGGCACAGCTATACATATTCCTAACCTGTGGATACTTAAGAAAGAGATATTCAAGGAGGAGGAATTTCGGATGGAGGCAGTGGGTCATGAGAGGTGGGTCATTAGAAGGTGCTCCCCAGAGCCCAGAAGACACATGGGCAGGTCCCTCAGCCCCATCGCTAAGTCAGAGCCAAGGTGCCTGGCTTCCGCCTTCTGAGGGCTAGAGCACTGCTGTTTCTGTGTGCTCAGATGTACTTGGATGGAGCTCTTAGGTCAAAGGACATGACTCAGTGGTCCTCCTTCCTGGGTCCTCTACTCTCTAGTGGCATGGACTTCCTGATAGTCAGTATACCCGTGGGGTGCAACACACTCAGGTTTGAATCCTTGTTGAATCCATGTAGCTGCCTGCCTCAGTTTATAGAAAGACCTTTCGCTTGAAAAGGGAAACGAAGACCAAGGTGGTTGAGGAGGGCTCTTGATACTTTTGGGCATTTTGTCTTCAAATGAGGTCCCCAACTCTTGCAACAAAAATGAGCTTGGTGTGGATAAAGCATGAAATGAAAGTGTAAAGTAACTGGTCTGCTCCCACCAACTACACAAGGAAGTCTGCCTCTTTGCTTTATAGTCACACCTTGTAAACAACTAGCAGAGTTCAATGCGCATAGCACGTGCTCAGAAGATAATTATTAATTGATTTCTTTTCTCTGACCTTAGTTGTTTGATTCAATTAAATTCACACAACAAATATAAGCTGTTACGCTTGGTGCTGCAAGGCATATGTGATGAGACACCGGCGCCCTGTGAAATGTGCTAGAATGAGTGAGCTGATCCTGAAGGAACCAAGGCAGCACCACCCCCATATCCTCATTAGGGAGAATGTATCTGCTGACTTGTGTGGACTGAGTTTAATAGAAGTCTATAATCCTCGGTGTTTTTCCTTTGGCTGGCATCCAAGTTGCTCCTGACGACTTCTCCACTGAGAACTTTCCTTTGATTTGTGAGTGTGCAGTGCTCTTGGTTTGACCCATTTTACTGCCCAGCTGGGACCTGCATGGTGTTCATGTTCCCCTCTGCTGCTGCACCTCTTCTCCTGAGTCTCAGGCTGCTCCAGGGCCCCAGGGGTCTCCACACCTGCCCTCTTGGCAGGCAACGAGGCTGCAAAGGGACACTGAGTCTCAAAGCCCTCTGGCTCATTTAGCCTGATTCTCTCCTCCTTTGGTTTCTTTCCACACAGTAAAGTCAGGCCTTCCCCAAGGATGCAGATTTTATGGGCCAAATAAAGGGAAAGCAGATTCATTTTCAAGGACCCTGGGCTGGTCCTGATATCCTCCAATCTGGAAGAGAAAAGCCCTAATTCATCCCTTCAATGTGTTGTCCTTCTTGTACCTAGATACTAACAAAGCCAAGGGATATAAGCATCGTTGGTAAAGATAAAAATGCATCTTTCTATGAGACAACAAAATTTTAAAGGACTGACCAAAATAAATTATTGATACCGTTTTAGATACATATTATGCTAACCCTATATTGTTAAGTGAAAACATAAATTGCAAAATGGTATGTACCATATGATCCTATGTTGTTAAAAATATGTCCACTGAAAGAAAAGAATATTTCTGTAACTCTGTAGAGCTTATAGATGGTTTTACGTATGCTGTCTTATTTATTTCTTCAACAAATCTGTAATTTAGGAGGAACAGAGAGTTCTGTTATTTATATGTTCTATGTAGGGAAAAAGGCACTCAAAGCTTATCTGTAAGTACATATCTAATAAATAGCAGAGCTGGAACATATACTCAGGTCTTCTGACTATAAATCTCTTATTATACCATCCTGTTAAGACACAGCTAAAAATTACATGGTTTTGGATGAACCAGCTGTGCCATGATTTCCCCATAAACATAATAACCATTGTAAAATACTCACATTTGCAACAAGCACGTAACACCAATAGTGGTCCTGTCCCCACTCACACTTGTTCAACCCTTCTCATACCACCATGCACATTTCTATTGTGCCCATCACTGTTGACATTTTACATTATTTTGTGCAAAAGTTAGATTCATGCATTTCTCTTGCACTAGACTATAAGCTCCATGAGAGAAGGGAGCATATCTGATTTTGCACACTTTGAATTCCCAATAGAATTCTTGACTCATCGTAAGTGCTCAATAAACATTTCTTGAAGGAATGGATGAAGGAATGAATGAATGAAAAATTAAGATGAAGCAGCTAGTGCTTTGATTTGGGGCTCTGTTCTCAACCAGAAATCCAGGGGGCCTACAAGAGACTGAAGGCCAAGGGAAAATATTCCTAAAAGAGTTTATAGGCTGTTCTTGGGACGCTGCAGTTAACCAGGGGAGAAAGCAAGGCGGCCTTTCCAACGCATGTGAATGGTAGCGCCTGTGGCTCTTACTCCTGGGGTGGTCCTTCTGTGGCTCTTTCTTTTCCTTCAGCTTGGCTGGAGGCTGAGAAAGGAGAGCAGTGGCAGGGGGTAGAACGGTGGTGTGGCCCTCAAGTAGGAGAGACCTGGCAGTGTTACCTCTTCTGGGCCTGGTGGAGTTGCTTGCAGACAGAGGGTGTGGTCTCTATCCTGGATCCATGGTCCAAGTCCTGAAGCCAAGTCCAGGCCAAAGTCAATTCAGCGGCTGCTTTGGGCCTGGAGAGAGGTTTTAATTGCAGTACCTGAGACTTTGGGGGCATCTGCTATCTATTTTTTTTGGCATCACCAGAGGTAAAGAAAACTATTCCATTCCAGATGCTAGCAAACCCAATTATCCTTCTTAAAAGGGAAAGGAAGAAAATTGCTTGTGCTTTGAGGGGACTTACAACAAATGGATAGAGAAACACAAGACACTCTGCACCCGGTCTGTGTTTACTACTTTTGCCGCTGGCTCCTCTGAATGACTGTTCAGAAACTGCAAATGAAAAAATATTATCTAAAAAGTCATTGAAGTATTCACTTATCCAAGTACAATCCTGGATCTAGTGTTATGACAAAATTTAAACTCAAGATTGGTCCACATCAAAGGCCTGCTATTTATTGAGCATGTATCCATCAATGCTTATGCAGGATGAACTATATGAGATGCTCCGTTCTGAGAATTTAGTTTATTTAAAGGTCTCTCGGAAACTTGGCTAAAGTCATTCATGCCCTCTGGTTCCTATCACCCGTGGGGCACAAGCAGAATCACCTTTTAGCCTGGCAGGCTAAGAGCCAGACTCCTTTGGGGTGGTGCCCCGAGGGTCAGGTCTGTTTTTAAGATTTTCTCTTTCTCACTGGTTTTAAGTAGTTTTTATTCTAGTGTGTCTTGGTGTCATTTTCTTTCTTGTGCTTGAGGTTCACTGAGCTTCAGATTGGTGGGTTTATAGTTTTCATCTTGGATACTGTCTCTGTGATATATTTTCTTCTGCAATGTCTAATCTGTCATTAATCCCACTCAGTGTATTTTTCATCTCAGACATTTTAGTTTTCATCTCTAGAATTTTGACTTTCTAAAATTATCTTGCTTGTCTCCACTTAACAGATTCTGTCTTTCCTCTGGCTTTTTGAACATATGGAATACAGTTATAATAACCATTTTAATGAATTTGCCTTCTAATTCATTTATCTGTATCAATTCTAGGTCAGTTTTGATTGATTGATTATTTTTCCCCACACCATGGGTTATATTATTCTGCTTCTTTGCGTACCTAGTAATTTTATTAGCTGCCAGATATTTTGAATTGTAGCTCATTGGGTGCTGAATATTTTTATATTCTTATGAACATTCTTGAGCTTTGTTTTGAGATGTAGTTAACTGGAAACAGTTTGATCCTTTTGGTCTTGCTTTAAGATTTGTTAGGAGGGATCAGAGCATCATTTCTTCTAGGGCTCATTATTTCTCACTACTGAGACAAGACCCTTGGGAGAACTCTACTCCGTGCTCCATGAATTATGAGTTTTTTTCAGTCTAGCTGGCAAGAATGGGCACCATTGCCTCTGTGAACTCTGGGTAATGTTCCTTCGACTCCTTTTGGGTGGCTCTTTCTCCAGCCTCAGGTAGCTTTTTCAAACACATACACTCATCAGCGCACTGCTGAATACTTGAAGGGATTCCTCCACAGATCTCTGGACATCTCTGTGCATCTCTCTTTTCTTTGGTCCTCAGTCTTATGAACAGCTTCCTTGGTCTCCCTGGTCTCTGATCTCTGTCTCCTTAATCCTAGGCTTCACCTGGTTTCCTTCCATGCTGCTTACAGCCTGGAAAGTCTATCAAAGGAGTAATCTGGGGCAATTTTAAGGCTTACCTTGTTTGTTTCTTGTCTTCCAGGGATCAATGTCCTTTGTTACATGATGTCCAATGTCTTGAAAACTGTTGTTTCATATATCTGTCCAGGTTTTTAGTTGTTTCAAGTAGGAGTGTAAATCTAATAGTTCTTACTCCATCTTATAGTATCTGAGAACTTGGCTCCTTCCCTCTTGTTACTCTGCCATTCCCAGCCCATAGTTTCTACCTCTGGTCCAAAATGGCTGCTCCAGCTCCAACAATGATGTCTACAGGAGGAAAGGGAAGGGAGGGGGCATCCATCTTAGGTGGAAGTGGAGGTCTGCCATCACTAATTTTTGAGAGTTCTTTAAATATTAAAAGTAGTATGCTTTTATTCCATCCCATATGTTGGAGGTTTTTTCCTCTGGATTTTGTTTGTTTTGTCTTATTTTATTCTATGATCTTTTTTTGTGTATAGAAATTTTGCATTAATTTGTATTTTATTTTATTCTTTTGCTGAGCAAGATTCGCCCTGAGCTAACATTTGTTGCCAATCTCCTCTTTTTGCTTGAGGAATATTTGCCCTGAGCTAATGTTCATGCCAATCTTCCTCTATGTTGTAAATGAGTTGTCACCACAGCATGGCTGCTGACAAGTGGTATAGGTCTGCACCCAGGAACTGAACCTGGGCTGCTGAAGTGGAATGCATTGAGCTTAATCACAAGGCCACAGGGTCAGCCCTAAAACTTTTTATATAGTCAAATCTAGCAGTATTTCATTGTTTCAGACATTGATATCATACTTAAAAGTCTCTCTCCAACCCACGATTATAATTTCAGCTGTTCCTTTTTCTCATATACTCAATTCTTACATGCCCTTGAGCTTTATATTTTGATCTATTTATGTTATTTTGTTCTAGAGTAGGTATGAGTATATTTTAATAATTGTAGCTATTTAATATATAGAAGGCAAATGATATGATAGATGTTACCAGTAATCCTTCAAAACCCATTCTCATCTTCTTTTATACTAATAAAACCCTCAGTTTTTAGGTGAGTACTTGCTGCCAAGAATAATGACTAATTTCCAAATCTCCCTGCAAGTTAAGTGTGGCTATATGATGGACATCTGGCCAAGGGATTATCAGTAGAAGTGGTGTGCTCAACTTCTGGGAAGAGTTCTTTAAGGAAAGAAGCATGTCCTTTCTCTCTCCTCTTCCCTTTCCTCCTGTAGACATCATTGTTGGAGCTGGAGCAGCCATTTTGGACCAGAGGTGGATGCCATGTGTTGCGAATGGCAGAGTTACAAGATGGAAGGAGCTAAGTTCTCAGCTACTATAAGAAGGGCTTTCCAGCCCTATACCACTTATCTCTGGGCTATGCTTACTTGAGAGGGAAATGGGCTTTTATTTTGGTTTTGCCTCTGTTGTTTTGGATTTTCTATTACTCAGACCTCAACTTAATCTTGACTGATACAAATTTTAGAATTATTTTGACAAAAACAAATGCTATTGAGATTTCAATGGAAATTACTTTAAGTTTATATATTAACTTAGCAAGAATTGAATTCTTAAACAGTATTGTCTTCCTATCTAGGAACATGCTCTGTGCTTTCACTCTGTGCTTATGTGTTATTATAAGCATCAAAAAAAAAATACAAAACAAAAGAAAGTTGTTTTCTTTTCCAAGTTGTGTGTTTCAAGCATGTATTACTCTTTGAATTATAAAATGAAAATAAAACCAAATAAATTAAAGTATTACAGAATAATGCAGAAATGTAAACCCAGGGTGAGCCTTAATCAAGGAAAAGAATCCCTATTTAAGTTTAACTTTCTTGTTTATTTGAAAATTTCATGGAATCACCCCCTGTACATATGATTTCCCGAACTCCAGTGTTCCTCAAAGCAGCTCCTTTAACCATAATTGCTTACCAGAATTACCTAGAAATTCATTTGTACTGCATGCTTCTATTCGGGTTTATGAAGGAGGAAAGAGTTTTCTGTAGGAAACTAATAGTGTCCACTCTAGGCATGCAGAGATTTTGGAACCACTTGTAAAAGCTTCTAGGGTTCATATTTATTGGTCTCCAACTCCAGTCTCCCAGAACGGCCCTGAAGATTGAGCCTCAGGATTCCCAAGAATATGTACAAATCTGAAAACTTTCTGACAAAATGCAAAACTGTAGCGTCTCTGGAACCTTGATGTCTATAATTAATAGATATAAAGTCTTCTGAATAAGCTTCTGAGGCTTTTTTTAGCCAGAATGCTTCAGATTAAAAAATTTTGAATATAGATTTTCTTCCCAATACATCTGTCTTTCCCCACCTGGGGAAAAGGTGTTTATTTCTTGAGACTTTGGGTTATTTGAGAGTTGGATTATTTTTGCTAAATCTGCTTCATGGGGATTTGAGGAATTGTTATTATATGTGAAATCATATTTTTAAAAAGAATTTTATTTCTTCAAATAAGGTCTTTGGCTTCAAATGAAGGCTTCAAATAAAGTCCTTTGGCTCCTAGAGTTTTTACTTTAAAATATGAGGTTCAAAAAGGATATGACCACTAAATGGACAGAAAAAATTGAAAGCTTGGTTTTCCTCAACTGAAATTGGAGAGCAGAATTTTATCATATTTTCATAGATGCCACGTGGCTGGAACCTGGAACATCTGGGCTGTAGGCGGCTCGGGCTCTCTTCAGCTTCTTACTGGAAACTGAGGAGTTTTCTGGACAGCAGTAATAAATCAAACATCCACAGGAAGCAAAGAGATAATTGAAATGGAACATAAGCTGTGAAATGTCCTCCCTGATTTTATTACGGCCCTTTTCTCTGTGGTTTTTCTCCTTGGATCTGCTGGAGAACTGGGTCTTCAGAAGGATGCATGAATTGGAGATGTCAAAATTACTTGCTTTTGTGGAAATTTTAATTTGCTCACAGTGTCCACAGGTGTAAGTGAACTTAAAGAGCACGTCCTGCAAACTCTAGGGAGCCTAAATTGTCTTAGGCTATTACAAATCCACAGTATCTTTTGACTTTCTAAATTTAAATTTTTGACCTGCTTTCATGTAAATGTCTTTCAACAGGTATAATAAATATTCTAAAGGGATTTATTGCAGTTCATGGGAAATAAACAAATATTCTGAGAATTTCATTCTGATAAACTGAATGACGCATTGAAAGTTATATATAGCTATTGAACCATGGTTCTTTCTGTACAAGGACTCTATTTTCAGTGGCATCATTTTCATAACCAGTTTCTGTTCAGTTGAATGCATCTGATGTATTTTAATCTGATTTCACTGCTAACAGTAAAACATTGGCCTTGGCTATATTTGGACTCAACAATTTAAAAAATATTTTAGATTGATTGAATCATATTTAAAAATAAAGTTAATTAAATATTTTATGACTTTCCTTCAAATTTTAGAAGCAGCAATTATTTCATGAGGAGAAAAAATCGTCAGTACTCACATAAGATTATTTAGTTTCATTCGATTCCTCTGGGAAGATTTAACAAAATGGTTGATTTTCTTCCACTTTCACATTGAAATGAACAGTCACTGCTTCTTCCTTCATTACTCTCAGGGCGGTCTCCACTAGTTTGTTGAAGTAGGAATGTACTTGAAGAGGCTGAATGTTTCCCTAAAATGGTTGCTGATAACCAATGAAAATGAAATATTTTAAAAATCAAATGGGTAGAATAATTCCCTTAGTTGTAGCACACTCAAGCATGATCAAATGAGAAATAGATTAGAATGTAGTTTTGAAAAACTAAAAAATCACTATTGTTTGCACAATTCACACAAATTCATTATTGTAACCATCATCATACACCTTCCATGTTGAATTAGACAAAACACTATTTCTCAAGTTTGAGGCATAAATGTTGTTCTGCTTACTGGCTTGAATTTAGAATTTTGGAGCTCTTTTGATTTGTTTAGAGATTCCTTAATATTTTTACATAATCCATTGCTATTGCTAAATAAAATCTACTTTGATTCCATAGCTGTATGCTCCCACAATATTTCAGGACTTGGTCCTGCCAAGGGGAATAAATATTTTATTATTCACACACTCCTGCCCCACTTACAGAGATCTCTGGGGTAGAAATCTAGGGGACATTACTAGTTGCTTACCTAGTATCCATCGCATCCCTTTCTCTCCAACAGAACTTTAATTTTCATTAGATGTCTCCCCTTACCTTGCACAGTTCAGACAGCTAATCCTATCCCTCCCTCCAATGGTATAACCTGATTATTTTAAGCCAGTGATAGTAATTCCTTTTCTTGCCTGTGATTGGTTCAGGAACTGAGGCAATCAATATCTGTCTTTACCATTATTAGTAACTGGGTGTGCGATTAACCTATATTGGTGCAATTAGATTGTAAGGAAGGAATTGTCTCCCGTAGTTGGAGAAAATATTTTCTCTCCAACTTGCTGGACATAAATCATGTTGTCCCATTGCTGTTGGCCACTGGCTTGTGACTATGAGGGAAGCTAACCTAGGCACCAATGGACACAAGGGAAGAGCTAGGGAAATTCTGGAGGAAAGGAAGTCTGACTATCCCATACCTGGGTCTACTCTACCCCTGGAGGAGGAAATGGGGCTTCCGCACTTGCAGTGCATAGCACTTTAACTTATAAAAGGATGTGACTACCCAAAGAGATCTACAGGCTCAATGCAGTCCTTATCAAAATCCCAACAATGTTTATCTGAAGAAATAGAAAAACCCATCCCAAAACTCATACGGCACCTCAAGCGATCTCAAAAAGTCAAAACAAATCTTGAAAAACAAGAACAAAGTTGGAAGCCTCACACTTCCTAATTTCAAAACTTCCTACAAAGCTACAGTAATCAAAGCAGGGTGGTACTAGCATAAAGACAGACATACAGACCAATGGAATAAAACAGAGAGCCCAGACACAAACTGTTGCATATACGGTCAAACAATTTTCAACAAGGGTCAAGACCATTCAATGGAGAAAATGCAGTCTTTTCACAAATGATACTGAGAAAATTGGATAACCACATGCAAAAGAATGAAGATGGACCCTTACCTAACATCGTATATAAAAATTAACTCAAAACGGATCAAAGTCCTAAACATAAGAGCTAAAATGGTAAAACTATTAGAAGAAAACATAGGAGAAAATCTTCATGACATTGGACTTGGCAATGACTTCCTGGACGTGATACCAAAAACACAGATGACAAGAGAAAAAATAGATAAATTTGACTTTATTAAAATTAAAAACTTTTCTACTACCAAGAGAGTGAAAAGACAATCCACAGAATGGGGGAAAATGTTTGCAAATCATATATCTGATAAGGGGTTAATAGCCAGAATATATAAAAACTCCTAGAACTTAACAACAAAAAAACAAACAACCCAATTCAAAAATAAGCAAAGGAATTCAACAGATATTTTTACAAGGAAGATATGAAAATGGCCAATAAGTATTTGAAAAGATGCTCAACATCACTATAGTCAGAAAAATTCAAGTAAAAACCATGATAAGATATCACCTCACACATACAAAGATGGCTATTATTAAAAAAAACAAACCAACAACAGAAAATAACAGGTGTTGGAGAGGATGCGGAGGAACTGGAAGCCTTGTGCGTTGCGGGCAGAAGTGTAAACTGGTGCGGCTGCTGTGATGGCTCTTCAAAAAGTTAAACGGAATTACTACGATCTGGCAATTCCACTTCTGGGTATAATATACCCCAAAGAATTGAAAACAGGGACTTGAACAGATATTTGTATACCAAATGTTCTTAGTAGCATTATTCATGATAGCCAAAAGGTAGAAACAACCCAAATGTTCACTGATGGAAGGATGGGTAAACAAATACGGCATAAACATACAATGGAACATTATTCAACCTTGAAAAGAAGTGAAATCTTGATACACGCTACAACATGGATGAACCTTAAAGACATTATGCTAAGTGAATAAAGCCAGACACAAAAGGACAAATATTGTGTAATCCCACTTATACGAAGTAACTACAGTTGTCAAATTCACAGAGACAGAAAGTAGAATAGTGCTTCCCAGGGGAGGAAATGGGGACTCATTGTTTAAAGGACGCAGAGATTCAGTTTGGGATGGCGAAAATGTTCTGGAGATGGACAGTAGTCAAGATGGCACAACAAAGTCAATGTACGTAATGTCACCGAACTGTACAATGAAAACTGGTGAAAATGATAAGTATTATGCTATGTACATCTTACAACCAAAAAAAAAAAAAAAACACCAAAAAAAGACCATGGTAATGGAAATCTTGGAAATAGGAAGTTTCTGTGAGGGTTTTCTGCTACCAAAAGGTGGAGCCTTGGAGTATGTGATCTTTTGTTTAGTAGAGTTCATTAAATGGGGGCATTTGAATACTAGACCCAGAGAATAGTTAAGTGTGTTAAGAGTAGTAGATAAGTAATGGCTCTATGTAAGAAAGTAAACCGTGTTTAGGAGGTTTGAGGCTGGAAGCTGGAGTTGAGAAGAGAAGGCTCTCAGAGGGGTAGAGGAAGCCAAGGAATTGATGACAAGCTGCCATCTAAGGATGATCAGCATCTAATCCATATTTTTAATTGTTGCCTTTTCCTGCACTGTTTGGTAGGTGTCCCTTGCTCCCCATTTCCCCAACTTTGGGTCAAAACATGCGATGCACAATAACGCTGGGTTAGTGACTCTCTGGGGGAGAAGAGGGATGGGGAAGTGTCCACCAGGGCATGAAAGAGGCCATAAAACAGGGTGACATCTGTAGAGCTGAATGGGACAGTCAGAAGGAAGGCTGCAGCCTGGATGGGTCAAGAGAGGGAGAATCTCTCCCTGCTCTACTGGCAATCTCTGTTGCGGACTGGAGGGAGGCTGCCCACAGCCCATGGAGTCAGGGGTCCAGCCATTTCATTTGGATGTTAAAGAGGAACACCAGAACCTACGGAATTGAGGGACACCAGGGTAACAAATGGAATCAAGTTCATTATAATATATAAATTCAAATATTTTTGTGGCTTTGCTGGAGCAATTCTTTTCCTCTTAATCCTTTGACATTTTCTTCCGCAGCAGATAAGCCTCTGCAGAAAAGATATTTAAATGGATAATTTACAACAGTCACAAGCTAAGGTTGCTGCCATATGCTGCTTATCATAGGAAGCACAAACGATCAAAGTCAAACAGAACATTTTTGCATTTCACATGTTCCACAGAGCTGTCTTGGCATAACTTTTTTCATTAACAGTGGAAGGGAAAATAAACTGATGTCAGCTGTAGACATTGCCAAGGTAGACATTTGCTTTCTGTTAGCTTCAATCCTCCTCTCCTAGGCTTGCCGCACTTCGTGACAGGCTCCCAGGGCGAGGTCTGCTTTATGTAGGGCTCCCAGAGATAAGGATGGGAGACTCTCCTGTTGGGAGCTGAGCTCTCCCATCGGGGCTCTTTCTCTTCTTCCTGTGCAACATCTGGAAGCCTCAATCAGAAGTCATTGAGCCCGTCCCATCCTGAGATACAAATTTTAAGCAGGGCAGTGCGGCTAACATGTGCAATGCCAGCAGGGCTTCGCTTACAACGTCTACATTTTGGAAGAAGCAATTGGCGTGTTCAGCTCCAGGCGTGGGCCATCTGTGCTAAAGAAAGAAAACAATGCCCCTCAGTGAGAGCCAGTGGAGGAGGGAAATGCAGCTTACGGTCCTGTTCATTTTCATGGAGCAGTGAATGGTGCAATGAGACTTCCTTGGGTCTTCTCAAGACAGTCTCCCAACTGGCCCATCAAGGCTGGATCCTGGCAGTCCCTTTAATGCAGACTTTGAGCAGAAAAGAGTGGAACTTAGTCTGGGTGGGGAGGAAGAGAAGACCTTACGGTGGTTACAATATTGCTAAGGATCTGAGAGATCAACAGGCCTCTGGTACAGCAGAAGGAGTAACAGAGCAGTAACCTCTGGCAAGGCAGTTCTGACTGCTGAGGAAGCCCTGGGTTACCCTTGTTACTCCTGCGTGCACATGTTTGTGTACTGTGTGAGTGCACGTGGGTGTGCATGTGTGTGTGGGGGGGTGCTTGGGACCTGTTCCCCTTCTCCTATTTTTTTTCTTTATTGGGGTAAAATTCACATAACATGAAACTAACCATTTAAAAGCATACAACTCAGTGGCACTCAGTACATTCCCATTGCTAAGCAACCACCACCTCTGTCTAATTCCACAACATTTTATCACCCTAAAAGGAAACTTGTACCCATTAAGCAGTCTCTCCCACATCCCCCTTCCTCCAAGCCCCTGAAAACCACAAATATGCTTTCTATCTCTATGGCTTTACCTGTTTTGGATATTTTATATAAATGGAATTACAGTGTGTGACCTTTTGTGTCTAGTTTCTTTCGCTTAGCACAATATTTTTGAGGTGCATCCATGTTGTAGCATTTATCAGTATTCTTTTTTATGGCTGAATAACATTCCATTGGATGGCCATACCACATTTTGTCTATCCATCCATCAGTGGATGGGCATTTGAGTAGTTTCCACCTTTTGGTTATTTTTAATAGTGCAGCTATGAACATTTGTGCACAAGTTTTTATTTGAATTTCCCTCCCCATTTTATATTGTACCCTTCTCAGTGTGCTAGAGAGAAAAAAATACAAACATCAAATGAAACATGATCACACATGAAGTCAGTTATCTAGATTGTTCTGTTTATTCTGTGACCACTGATATAAACATCATGAAATAGTCATTGCTATAAACTAAAGATAAAGATAAACTATAAGTACATGTGCTAAACAGCTATAAAGAGGTGAAAAAAAGTAATAAAAATTCAAAGATTCTATGCTCCAACTGACAGGGAAGTATCTTTAAATTTCTGTTCATCTTTGAAAAATTGAATTTGGGAATAGCAGACAATGCATGGGTATGGTTGATGTCAGAAAGATTTTATAGCTCACCAGACAATAAACTCACACTGAAAGAAAAGGCCTTGGCCATACATGTTGATAAATTGCACATTTATATATTTATATATTAAACATATATTTTAAAATATATAATATATAGTGTATATATACAATTTACACTGTACGCTTATATATACACATATTTTTTTTTTGAGGAAAATTAGCCCTGAGCTAACATCCGACGCCAACCCTCTTCTTTTTGCTGAGGAAGATTGGCCCTGAGCTAACATCTGTGCCCATCTTACTCTACTTTACATGTGTGATGCCTGCCACAGCATGGTTTGATAAGCAGTGGGTAGGTCTGCACCTGGGATCTGAAGCAGCGAACCCCCAGCTGCCAAAGCAGAGCACGCAAACTTAACTGCTGTGCCACTGGGCTGGCTCTGTACGTTTATATATTTTAAGTTGAAATGAAGTGTTTAAGATTTAGAAAAAAGATAAATTATAACAGCTGTTAGATCACGCCCACCCCTCCTTCCTTCCCCGTTATAGATTCATTGATTTAAGATTTGATTTTCTAACAGGATTGTATTGAGGCGGGAGGAGAGGTGAGAATAGGGCGGTAAGTGTAGATTGCTCTGGTGTGTCCAGAAGCCAGAAGACAAGAAGACAGGGCCCCCTGGCTCTCCAGTTCCCATCACACAGACAGTAAAGTGTCATCAGACATGCTCAGAGACAGGGTCCTTCTCAGAGAGGCTTTGAGGTTCTGACCCTCCAAGGCCGCTTTTATAAAGGAGGGAGCTACAGCTGAAGGTCAAGTGCAGACCCCATGACAATTCAGTGCTGGCTGAGAGAGTGAGGGTGGTGTGACAATAGCATGGACCACCGACTTATCTCCCTCCATGATCCGCCAACCCCTGGTCCACCAACCTTTACATCCAAACTATGTTTTTAGTACAAGGGGAGAGAGAAAATGCCTCCTCTGCAGTGGATGAGGGCACACTTCCTTTGGATGAGGGTGACCCTTTCCTATCTAAGAAAGGGTCACCAGCAGGGAAGGCCACGGTGAATTACTGAGGTCTGATTTTGTTATTTTGCAGGTGGCAACCATGGGTGCTACTGGAACACCCCTATTCAGTGGCAGCAGAGCCCTGTTTTTTTCTTAGGAGTAAGGAGACTGATGGATTTCTACTTCCTTGTAGGTGGGAGACTCAGCTAACAGCCAGCACTGAATGCCAGCTACCCATGTATGGAGAGTAAGCTGGCCGTGCGAGGTCAGACTGCTGTTCAAGAAATGGAATGCTCTGTGCACTTTGACCTCTCCCAGCCAGGCCTGTGTCTTAGTCCAACAAAGTTATCATTTTAGTGACATTTGTAAGAAAAGACAAGATATCTGGCGTATACAAACTGTGAGACACTCAATTCTAGAGCAGAATTAAGGGAAAACTCTTGGTTCCCAAGGGCAAATACGATAGGATCCAAATGACTTTTAAATCCAGACTTTTAGTTGAAAGTCCGTAATTTTTCCTTTCTCTAAATCTTTTTTTTTGTTTTGTTTTTGGACAAGCCTCATCTGGGAGTCACCAAAATCAAAGACAAACAGCACGAAGTGTTTATTAAGCCCTCTGTAATTCTTCAGACTTGAAAACGCCCCTGAGCTGTTATAGTGGAGATATTTGTGAAGGTAACTTCTTTGCATTAGTTAAAAGTTTTCACTGTCTTAGACAAGCGAATGGTTGATATCACATGGTTTGACATTATAGGAAGCATTCCAATTACTGGCTATGGAGGGTTGTGCACAGCTTGTTAGAAGCCCCAAGGCTGAAGGGTTTGCTTTCTGACTTGAGGATTGAAAAGGCACTGTACATAAGCTCTGTGCGTATGTGTGTGTGTGTGTGTGTGTGTGTGAGTCCGGTTCAAGGAAGCACCCAGCAATCCTTTCACAGAATCCCACCCCATGGTTATGGCTGCAAGTGCCATTGGATCTGCAGTCATTTCATATGCAGACCATAGAAACAGTGGGACTTCCAGTCAAAAAACCTGGCTCAGGATCCTGTCTCTGCCACTGGCCACTGAATGACCCTGGACAAGACACTCAACCACCTCTGATCTCTTTGGCTTTTCTGTAAGAAGGGCATCTGTACTTTGTGGTCTCTGGGGTCCTTGCTGGCTCTCACAGCTATAACCATTTGTTTTAGTCAAGGCTTTGGCATATTTACAGACAGCTGGCTTTACAGACCCAGTTTATCAACAGCATCTGCACAACTTACCACTTCCTTAAGTCCCAATATTTCTCAGATGCTCGCTGCTCTGTGAAATCCACAGTGTTTTCCAGCTGAATGGGTGGGCAGAGAAGGAAAGGGGCAGAAATTCTGGTTAAAATTTGGAAAGTGAGAACTGGCGGAATGAGACAACAGTATTGATTTTAGAAAGTTTTCTCTGTCCTTGGCCACAGAAGAGCTTGCTCTACCGCCTTCCCTCTGGCCAATATTTTAGACACATTGACTCAGAATGAAGCCATAAAAAGAACACACTGCTTTTTCTGGCTTCACATTGGCCGAGGGGAGTGAAAAGCAGCTCCTTTTCACAATATTATTTCCTTGCTCCTCCTGACGGTGTCTGCTTCAGCTACTGAAATGGAAGCCCACAAAAGGCCATCTCAGAAACTGGAATTGAGAGAGTCTGGAAACGGAATCCAAAGGGAAGACAACATGGAGGGATGGGCCCTTGAGCCAGAGTCAGCAAGGAAACCAGGAGCATCTGTGACAACACCAGGCACAAAAAGTAACAATCATTCGAGGTCTTCCGAGGTCACAGATGTGGGGCTCTCTAGCTGAAAGTCTGCCCCTTCTTCCAGGAGAGACTAGGAAGAGAGAGTGCGTGCTAAGTGATGGCTACCTTCCCAGGATAACAAGGCTGCTCGGTCAGAGGGGAGAGATGTTGCTTTTCTTTTCTGAATACCTGCTGGGTTTGTCTGGGGTCCATTCAAGTCTGTGGAATCCTCCTGCCCTTCCTGTTTTGCCCTGGATTGCCTGTATTTTCCTTCCTGAATCCTTCCCTCAGTTTGGCTCTGGGACAGCACTGGACTTTTACAACTGGAGAACAGAATTACTCCCTTTTCCTCCCATCTCAGGAGACAGAACTCACTGAGACGCCTTTGTGAAGTCAGAAACACCACATGAGGCCGAATGCTCTGGTTTCTGGAGGTGGTTTGCCCTTTGCTTCTCTGCAGAAGCTTCTCATATGGCCTGTGAGAAGAGGGCATCTAGGAGGGTGGAGCTTTGTGAAATGTTCCAGACTAGCTTGGAGTTTGCAGATATGAGGGTTTTGGTTTGGGGGTTTTCTTCCTATGAATTATTAGTGTGACATGCAGCCTCTACAGTTAATTTTTTTTTACACAAATAAGAATTTTAATATTGCTAACGTAATACTTCTGTCTGATTCAGTATTTAGCACACATACCTTAAGAATATTGAGATTTGAAACAGAAAGATCTAATTAGATTAATGCTTCATAAGATTTTTTATTTGTCCGAAACTAGATATTTCTTAATATTTCACCGATATTTATGGAATCTCTCAAGATTTTCCTAGGACATACACATTTTTTGGGAGAAATTTGTCCAACTATGATTTCAAGCTTACATCAAATCCAAGCAATATTTTATTAAATTAATATTATTTGGGAGTTTTAGTCTAGGTTTTCATGAACAAGCTTTTGATTTCCCAGAAAGCTTTGCTAGACCAGTATTTTTCAGGAGCAAAGTAGAACATAAAGATACATGTTGTTTGAAAAAAATCTGTGTGGCAAAACCACCATAAACAAAGTCAGAAGACCACAGACAAACTATTTATAACTCGTATCACAGAGGGTTTACTTCCTTAATATAAAAAATGTTCCTACAAATTGGTACAAGGAAGACCAGCCACCCAGTAGAAAATTGGGCAGGTATGTTAATAGATAATTTACAGGAAAGAAAATTTTATATAGCTCTTAAAATATGAAAATATCCAATGTTTACGCATGACAAGAGAAATGCCACTTACAACTAAAATGAAATATATCTTTCACCAATCACATTTGTAAAGATAAAATTTTTGATAACACTGTTGTTAGTGTAGGAAACGGAATTGGATTGTGGGAGTGTAAACTGATATAATCTCTAACAAAATTAGATTAGCAATATCTATAAATAGCATACAAATCCTTCGACTCAACAACTTCCTTTTCTAGGAATTTATCCTCAGATATGGTCACGCATATGTGAAACACTATGCGTACGAGTGCATTCATTGCAGCAGTATTTTAACAGTAAAAAAATGGAAACAATGTAACTGTACAGGTAAAAAATTATTGTAATTCTTATACATCTATACAACTATTATGCAGCCATTAAAAAAAGTGAGGCAGGCATATTTGTACTGAAATGGAGATGTTCCAAGATACATTGTGAAGTATGAAAAGCAGAGGAGAATATGCTGAGTATGCTATATTAAAATAAAAATTGTGTATCTAAAATACATAGTATGTAATAATGTATAAACATATATAGCTACTTGACCTGTATTCTATTGATGGATATATATGTATGTGTGTCTATATATATGTTTATATTTGTCCTTGTGTGTGTATATATATATATTTGTGCATGTATAGACTATTTCTGAATAGACACACAAGCAATGTGTGATAGAGGAAAGAGAAAACAGGAAAAGGAGAATGGTTTTTCATTATATATTTTTTTGTATATTTTAAATTTTGTACCATAGGCAATTGTTCCAATTTAAAATATAAATAAAATTAACTTTTAAAAGGATAAAATGCTGCTTTCTTTTTCAATGTTCTGAAGTTCTTACACTCATCTTGTGGCCTCGAGAAGCAGGTGCCCCAGTCTCAAGCTCAATTACTGGAGAAGCGGAAGAAGTCTTCATCCGCTTTGAGAGTCACTATTCTTCCATTTTCCCTTCTTAAAATAAAAGGTTCTTCAAAGTTGATTTAGCCAAGATCCTAGAGTGAGTCTGGAAAAATCCCTGAGCTCTTTCTTTGCTGTTTGTGCCTGATCTTTTGATTCTAGCTCTCTTGTGGATGGCTAAGGTTCTCTTTCCTTCAGTCAAAAATCAAGACCTCCTTTGGCCAGCCTTGTGGCTAAGTGGTTAAGTTAGCGAGCTCTGCTTCCTGTGGCCCAGGGTTTCGCTGGTTCGGATCCTGGGCACGGACATGGCACTGCTCGTCAGGCCATGCTGAGTCAGCGTCCCACATACCACAACTAGAAGGACCTACAACTAAAAAAAATTCACAACTATGTGCTGGGGAGATTTTGGGAGAAAAAAGCAGAAAAAAAAAAAAAGAGGATTGGCAACAGTTGTTAGCTCAGGTGCCAATCTTTAAAAAAAAAAAAAATCAAGACCTCCTTGCTTTCTCTTCTTTTTTCAATTAAATAATTATTCTGTGCCAGATAATGTACAAATCTCTTTACTTCTGTTTTTTTTAATCATCACAACATTGTATACTAGCTCCCATTTTGCAGATGAAGAAACGGAGTCACAAAGAGGTGAAGTCACTTGCTAAGAAGTAGCTTTTCATTGTATGGAGAGAGAAAAACAACAACAAAAACACAATCACATGGGAATAGTTAACTTTCTCCACTTAGAAGGAGATGGAGAATGTTTAACACAAGTTGTCAGCTTGGGGATGTTTGAGATATTGCTTAGAAAAGGCTGGGCTCTAATGTTTTTATTTCTACTGGCAGGGAAACAAAAAATATTTTGCTGATAACAATCTGGATGGAAAATTAATGTGACCTGAAAACATTGAGCTGCATGTCCTGGGGAGGATCTGGAACTCTATTTTAGAGTAGTGAATCAGTCAGAGAAGCAGATACATATATATATTCATATATACATACATATATGTTCATGTATACATATATATGTTTCTATATACATTCATCCACTGCACAATGACCTTCCGGTCAACAATGGACCGCATATATGACAGAGTCTCATAAGATTGGTACCATACAGCCTGGGTGTGTAGTAGGCTATACTATCTAGGTTTGTGTAAGTATGCTCTGTGATGTTCACACAACGAGAAATGGCCTAACTATGCTTAATGATGCATTTCTCAGAAGTAGCCCCATCATTAAGCAATGTATGACTGTATATCATATATATATGTCATATTCATGTATGAGATACATCTTTGTGTCTGAAGCTTGAGCTGTTTTTATGCGTCTGATCGTGAGCTTGAAGTTTACAGGGCAGGTAGTTGGGAAGTGGAGATGGATGTCTCGTGGGCAAGAGTGAGTAAGGACAGGCTGGAACCCATGAAGACAGATTGGAATTCACGTCAGTTCTCAAATCTAACCCTGATGAAATGACGTCTTGCAGGAGAAGCTAGCACCCTTCATCAAGGAGTTAAACACACACCTGGCCCAGGAGTAGAAAAAGGGGGAATAGTCGCAGAGCCAGCAGCTCCCTGAAGTCACTGAGGCAGGTCAGCAGAGGACACCATGCATGGTACAAAAGCTCCTGTGCTCAAGCACAGGAACCAATATGGCTGCCACTTCCTTTTCGCTCTCCAAATCTCACAAAAATGTCTCTTGTGGTCCACTGTAACCAGAAAGATACAGGAAAGGGAATTCTGGAAAATGTAGTTCAGTCAAGCTGAACATTACAAAGCCACCACAAGTACATTGAAGGAAGGCAGGCCACAATCTTTGGAGTTGAGTTCTCCACTGACATGCAACTTGAGAGGCAGCCTCCACTCCCTGCCTCCTCTAGGCCCTGGGTTTCTTCCCGTCTTCTCTCCTTGCTTCTAGGACAGAGAAGAAGGAAAGAGGAAAGCTCAGAAGCATCCACTCTTCCCTCTCTGTCTCTGTCCAGTTATCGTTTTTGAAGGTAAGACACAAAGACCAGGTGATACTCTCTTAGTAGAAATAGGAAAGTGAATTCTTGGCTTCTTCCTAGAGGAATGGGTAAGTATGGGGAAGTTGCTTTTTTCCTGTGAGAACTTTTAAAGCTCTGAATAGCCCTTTACTATGCCACTTGTCACAAAAGAGACTGGCAGTGCTGTCTGTTACACAATAGTCTTCTTGTTAGTGGTCAAGCCCACACCTGTAATCTTGAGAATATTCAACTAATTCTGTACTTCAGGTTTGAGAGTCATCATCCCGTTCACAGCAGTATGGGGACTGGGTCTGGTTTTGCTGGACTGTCAGCCTCTCCCATGTTCTGTCAGCCCCTAGATTTTTCTTATATGCTGTATAACTGTCCTTCCAGTCAGCAGAGAGCATCCCTTCTGGAATCTCTCTCTTTCTTTCTTTTCTCTCCCTCCACTACAGCTTCTCTGTCTTTTGTATCCCATTGTTTCCTCCTCCACTGACATAGAGCCCCTACCCAAAGTTATCAGTTGTTTCTTCTCTCTTGCTGGGGAGAGGGTTTCAGATCTTGAGGTGGGGAAACAGGAAAGGCAGAGGCCGTCAGCGTGGGCTGGGCTCTGGGAGAACATCTTGAAGTTAATCAGACCCTTTGGATTAGAAGATTAAACTCCTGCTCTCCTAGCTCATGTACCTCTTTTTGCTCCTTGGGCTTCATTGCAACCATCCCTTTCCATTCCTTTAGCTCCTTCCTCTCAGCCAGAGGTGTGGGCACTTATCAGGAGCGCCCCCCTAACTGCTCAGGTCTGTCTCCAACTCTCCTCTCTAAATCTCTAGGATCCTAGGTTTCTGTGATTGTTAATTTTATGTGTCAACTTGATTGTGGCAAGGGATGCCCAGGGAGGTGGTTAAACATTACTTCTGGGTGTGTCAGTGAGGGTGATTCTGGAAGAGATTAGCATTTGAATTGGTGGGTCAAGTAAAGTAGATGGCCCTCCCCAATGTGAGTGGGCATTAACCAATCATTGAGGGCCTGGAATAGAACAAAAAGGCAAGGAAAGTTGAATTCTCAGTCTTTGCTTGATTGCTTGAGCTGGGAGGTTGGTCTCCTCCTGCCCTCAGAGATCCTAGTTCTCATGACTTCAGACTTCGACTGGAATCCACACCATCAGGACTTCTCAGCCTTGATAATCATGTGAGCCAATATTTTATAACGAATCTTTCTCTGTCTCTCTGTCTCTATATATCCGTATCCTATTTGTTCCACTTCTCTGGAGAACACTGACTAATATAGTTTATGTCCTATTGTCTAATGGTGGATCCTGGCTCTCAGTATAGTCTTTTTGGATTTCCCCTTCACTTGGATGGTCTGGCTGTTTCACTATCCCTGAACTCAGATCATTCTCAGCCCCATTCTCTAGGTTCATAGATCAGTCCTATCCCACCTTATGCTCAGGCCAATAAACTACAACCGCAGGCAGGATCCAGCGCTCAGACTTCTCTCTCTGGGAAGAGAGTCCAGACATCATGCTGGTCCTGGAGCTTTTGAAGTGCTACTGCCGATTCAGCTTTGGGGCAGAGAGGGAGTAGACGCAGGATGGAGAGAAGGGGCTTTTAAGATGTCAAGCAGTCTCTAATACAGATGGCCTTGATGGAATCTTCCAACTTCAAGAGTCAATAATTATGTAGTGGAGCCAGGGAGGATGGTTGGGCGGCCCAAGTGGGCAGATACCTGGGATTATGAGAGAATGGGCACTAGAATGATGGCAGAAGGAGAGCAGGGGCAATTATTTCTAGAGAAGTAGTTTAGGTTTTGTTCTCTCCCGGAGCTAAGATAGTAGGAAGGGACTTTAGTTATGTAAGCCAAACCTAGGAAGGAACTAGATTTCCAATCATGTCCTAGTGTGTAAAGTCTTTCTCTGTTTTCCTTGAGAGGTGGTTAAGAGATCATTCTACTAATAATGAAGGACTCACTTCATATTTGACTTTTGGGGAGCTCTAATTCTGAGCAAATTTCTTCATATTTTTGGTCACAATCATCCTCTCATTTACCGTGGATCTTCTTAGGTACAGAAAACTGTAGTGTAGTTCTATAGGAGAATGTCTTTATAACTGGAGATGCGTTTTAAAAATAGGAGTGAAGTATTAGGATATCTGCAACTTTACCATGGTTCAGGAAAAAAAGCACATAGCGTATGTAGTAGATAAAATAAACATGACAAAAATGTTAATTTTTGAATCTACGGAGTAGGTATAGAGGTGTTCATTTTCCTACTCTCTCAACTTTTTGGGGGAAAAGTCAGCCTTCCAGTAATTTCTACGATTAGTCGTTATTGTCTTCTCTGGTCCAACATGGAACTGGTTCAATCCCCTTTTCTTGTGACACCCTTTTAAATGTTGGAAGATATCTTGCACAAAGGAGGCGCTCACCAGCTGGTGAAGGCCCAAGAGTGTGGAAACCTCATTGCCTCTGAACATTCTTTATTCCTGGCTGACCATCCTACTTCCCTATCTGTAACGCCTATAATGAGGATTTGGGTCACCAAACCATCCTGAGTCCTCAATCGTCCCCCAGAACTTCTCTGGTGAAATGTGGGGCAATGGAACTTACAATGGAATGTGATGGGGAAAGAGCCACGAAGTCTGGGCAACAGCTTATAGCAGAAGTTTATAGAACCTGTGGACTCCGTAGAAACACGGCAATTAGTAGCTTTTGTGGTTGGCCGCTTGGACTCTGGAGCCAGACTGCCTGGGGGCGTGGGTCCCAGATCTGTCACTCATCAGCTTGACTACCTTGGGCAAATTACTAACCTATCTGTGCCTCATTTCCTCATCTGAAAATTGAGGGATAGAAGTGGAATCTGCCTCCTTTGATGACTGTATAAAATTAACAAATTGATCCATGTAAAGTAATTAAAATGCTGGCTGGCACTAGCAGATCTCAATAAATATTACCTATTGTTACTCTTATTATTTTGTTCTCAATTTATTTGGAGCTTTTTGCCATTAAATTAATTAGTTCAACAAACGGTTATTAACAGCTGCTACTGTATGTACCTGCTGATGGAGGTCCAGAGATAAATGAGGTTTCGTTGTGCCCTGAGGGAAGTTACAGGCAGCAAACACGACCTGAACCAGTGGCTTCCAGGCAGGGGGGAAGGGAGGCATGGGACCTCCATTAAGGACAAGCTCAGTCTTTCATCTCCGTCACCTCTTCCTGAAGGTTTAAGAATTCCTGGATCCAGAACACTCTGCACTTCCCTTGGAAAAGAAGAAAGAGCTCCTTCAAACTAAAGATGATGGCATGAGGAGGTAATATTTTTGAATGTTTTCCTTGAGGAAAAAGAAAATTAGCTTCAGCCTGATCCAGCTGGTAAAACACAAAGAATGAGAGCATCACTCATGTTTGGTTTTTCAAGTTCCCGTATTTCATCGGTTAATTTTGAAGGTAAATAAAATCATGACTATTCAGGAGAAATAGATAAAAGCAAAATTAACGTGAGCCAAGGCATGTCAAGTTAAGTCCGGTGCAGATAAGGGAATGTTTAAGAGAGAAGTGTTTAGTTTTGCAAAACATCGTCCTTTGACAAGTGTTAATGGTTTGTATATGAACTAGCTTAAATCACGGATCACACCATCAGTAAAATAGACCTGAACTTCAAGTTGTTTCAAGTACTTTTTTTTTTTTTTTTGCTGAGGAAGATTCACTGTGAGCTAACACCTCTGCCAATCTTCCTCTATTTTGTATGTGAGATGCTGCCACAGCACAGTGGTGTAGGTCCATGCTCAGGATCCAAACCCATAAAGCCAGGCTGCTGAAGTGGAGTGCACCGAACTTAACCACTAAGCCACGGGGATGGCCCCCTGTTTCATGTGTTTTGAATAGTCCCTATTTGTGGTTTTTGTCCCTCTAAAGGAGCTAAGTGAGTGAGATTAAGCAGTTTTGATAAGAAAAGGATTTGAGAGTCTCTTGAGACACACTAGAATGCAGTGTGACTGCCAGGATGCTAGATCCCCATCTCCAACGATGATAAAGCAGAAAGAGATTGGAGCAGGTGCAGAGTGGGGAAAGGGGCTGCAAGAGCACGTGTTAGGGTGTTTTCTGCATTTGGCTCTTCATTAAGTGTTCAGGCCCATTTTTCTGTACCAGTTGGTTGCTTCCATTCTTTTTTGCCCTCAGCTGTTTGTGAGTGCCTCCTTTGTGCAATATGCCGCCCAACATTTAAAGGACTGCTGCAAGAAGTCTTCTTGTGTTCTCGAGGGTTTTTGTTCTAAATAAACACTTGAACTGAGCCTGGTAGCAGTTGCATAAACATGACGGGAATATGGACATAAATAACTTTGTTATAGTTTTATTTCTTAAAGAAAATACATGGTGTATGTTTTCAAACTTCTTTCTCCCAAGATGCTGACACCTTCTTACAGTTGAATTTCCTGAAAAGACACTAGTTCTAAACAAAAGGTCAGATGAGGTCCTTTAATTTCAAGTTCCCGAGAGTTCCTATACACAGGTCAATTCTGTAGCACTTTAACTGGTTGAGGAAGAGCTGTTGACTGCCGACTGTTTTTACAGTTGTCTTTCACTGCCTGATTCCTTTGACCCTTGAAGCTATCAGCTTTAGGAACAACCTGTAAAAACACTTTAGATTATGGGAGGTCTTCATCTGTAGATCTTACAGTGTTTGAATCGGGAACAGGGAATCACTTCATGTTGCCATGACTCTCACTCTGATCAAATTAGAAGAAACATATCCTTCACATAGAAATGCAGTATTTTGTAGTCTTGTGTAGTAAGCAGAAAGCTTTATCTTATCCCTAACTTCCTGTTTGTGTGCTGTGAATATTTTCCACACTGGGGTGATAGAGTCATGAAGCAGCAAAAGTTTAAGAGGTTGGATACGGTTGGGAATCTATCCACATCCAAGAACCTTGAAGTTTCATAAATGAGTGTCTGGAAAAGAAAAATTCTCCATTGTGAGCCACTGTGACAGTGAACGTTACCCAGATTTCATATAGTGGTAGTGCTGTTAGCTTCCATCGATTTAGCAACATCTAGAGAATAACGTTCCATGAAAAAATGGATTAAAATGCAGTTTAGTTGCTGTTGCTGTTGTCCCATTTTATTCATTCAGATAAAAATTATTGGCTCTTCTCTGAGTCCCACGCACTTGCTCGGCTAGTTTATTCCTTTATGTTTTTGCATGAGCCGATGTTTCTCTTCTCTTCTAATCTCTGCTGGTTCTGCAAATTCAGTTTACGCATCACCTCCTCCAGGGACCCTCCTGACTCTTCCTATATGAGTTGCATGGCCTTTCCTAGGCTTCCCTTGAGCTCTGTGCATCTCTCTAACATAACCCTATATCATATTTGCTGATTTCTTTGTTATTTTCTGCATTCCGAGCTCCCAATAGACTGCAAGATCTCTGAAGCAGGGTGCGTGTTATCTTCAAGTTTGTGCCCTAGCACTTAGCAGAGTATCTGGCATGTGGTAGAAGCCCAACGAATGGTTGGTGAATGAATGAAAACATGCATCTTGCCTTTCCTACCCTTGGGTAAGTCTGAAGAGAGATGGACTAGATTTGAGATTTTGTTGCATAACTAAATTGCACTGTCAAAATAATTTTTAAAGCTGAAAGGAAATTCAGAGATCAGCTACAGGAAATTGAGGCCTAGAGAGGTGAAGAGAGTTGGCCAAGGTCGTGCAGCTGTTTAGTGGCAAACTGGGAATGAAGCCCAGGTCTCCTGCTAGCCAGTCCTAGCCCAAATATGGGGAAGCTTAGTTGTTATTTCCTCTTAAAAAATACCCTGGAATCCAGGCAAAAAGACTTAGAAATCTAAAAATGCTCATGAGGAGACAGCAAATTAAAACTACTTACAGAAATGAATCTAACAGCAATTATTCAAGACTCTGTGGGAATGCCAAGAGGAGGTGGCTGAGATGGGCTCACAGCTGATTTCTTCTGACAGAGCCATTGGCCTTCAAGCCAGTGTTTGCTGGTGAAACTCTAATGAGGGTGGATGTCCGAATGGGCCAAATTTAGCAACCATCTCTGTGACAAAGATTTGGGTTGAAAAACAAATGTCAAGTTCAAAAAACTAATCGATGTTTTTATATACCAAAGTCTATCAAACAAGGGATCTGAAATGCTTCTCACTTTTAATGTTAAATAATGATGGATGTCAAGAACAAGATTATTTTTGTTTCCTACCTTGTGATTTCAGAAAGCAGTTTAGCCTATTTCCAGAACAAGCCTCATAAAGAAAAAAAAAAATCTGATTTTTGGATGTGCGTTGAAGTTGAAGTTGACTAATGAGTGGTTAAGCACTGGGAAGGCTTTGTGAATATTTAGCAGAAAGTTGGCAGACTGGCACCAGTGACTTAGAATTGACCTCCAGGTGTGTTTTGTTTGGATGGCTCAGTGTTTTAACATTTAAAAAAATTTCAACATTTAAAAATAAGGAGATTGCCCATGTAAAAAAATTTTGGATTTCTGCCTTCTTTTAGAAAGTGAGAAAATCCAGTACATTAGATGTACTTTTATGTTGGTTTCCTACGGCTGCTATAACAAATTAACACAAACCAGGTGGCTTAAAGCAACAGAAATTTATTCTCTCACAGTTCCAGAGGCCAGAAGTCCACAATTAAGATGTTGGCAGAGCCATACTCCCTCTGAAGGCTCTGGGGCAGACTCCTTCCTTGCCTCTTGCAGCTTCCTTGGCTTGTGGCTGTATCACTCTAATCTCTGCCTCTGTCTTCACATCAGCTTCTCCTCTTTGTGTCAGAATTCTCTGTGCCTCACTCTAATAAGAACACTTGGATTCAGAGCCCACCCAGATACTCCGGGATGATCTCATCTCAAGATCATTAGTTATGTCAGCAAAGACCCTGAGCCTACCCACATCCTTCTTCTAAACTCTCTGTGATAGGCAGAAAAATGACCCCAAGGATGTCCATGCCCTAAACTCCAGAACCTGTGAATACCCATTACTTTTGCAAAAGAGACTTTGCAAATGTGATTAAGATCCAGAATTTTGTGGAATTATCCTAGACTGCCTGGGTGGGCCTAATCTAATCACCTAAGTCCTTAAAATCAGAGAACCTTTCCTGGGACTGTGTCAGAGAGAGATGTGAGGACAAAAGAAAGTTCAAAGGGATGCAGCATTGCTGGCTTTGAAGATGGAGGAAGGCGGTCATGAGGTAAGAAAAGCAGGTGGCCTTTAGAAGCTTAAAAGGCAAGGAAATGGATGCTTCCCTAGAACCCCCAGAAAGGAACACAGCTCTGCTGACAACCCGATTTTAGCTCAGTGAAACTCATGTTAGATTTCTGACCTCCAGAATGGCAAATAATAAATTTCTATTTTTCAAAGCCACTAAGTTCGTGGTCATTTGTTATGTCAGCAATAGAAAACTAATGCTCATCAAGCTTGCTCCTTCTCTAATTGGAGGATTGTGGTTGTGGGGCTTGGCCCTCACCATCCCTTTTCCTGATCTTCCCCTAGAAAGCTACATGGTTTGCTTCTTTATTCACTCAGATCTCTGTCCAAACATCACCTTATCAGAGAATCTGAAGCCAGGTTCCTGAGGGCTACTGTAAATATTCAATAAGGACATGATTACCCTTAGGCCATGTTCCCAACACAGACACAGAAGAATAGAAGTTAATCTTGTTAATTTACTATTTTCTTGTTTAACCTGAGGGGTGGCTCAAGGGTCACAAGGACTTATGAGATTGTTTTGAAGAAAAAAAAGAATGCCTTTAAGGAAGTTACAATTACCAGATAACCAGCCTCCAGCTGCTGTTCACGCCGGAAGTCTGGTTGCCCAAGGGCTTATCTGAGCTGATAGAAACACTGATTTCCCCTTTGTTTCTCCAAAACTCCTCCTCCCAAGCCCCTTAGCTCTATAAAGACCCCCTGCTTTCTTCTTTCATTCAGGCAGATTTGAGAGAACCTATCCTCCTGCCTTCTGTTTTGGCCAGTTTGAATAAATCTTTCTCTATCTCCAAGCCACTGGCGTCTCCATGATTGCACGTCAGGCACAGGAACTTGAGACCAAGAGGTTCAGAATGAAATCCTCAATAGATCCCTTAATGTTAAAACAAAACAAAACAGAAACAAAGCAAAACAAATCCCATGATTCTTTTTATCATCCTTTATTTTTCACTATAGCACTTATCAGCTAACTGACATATTATCTGTTTAGTTGTGTTTATTGTCTGTCTTCCCCTGCTAGAATTTGAGCTTTATGAAGGCAGAGTTTTTTCTATTTTGTTCTATCTGTATCCCCACTGCCTAGAATGATGTCCAGCTCACAGTAGGCCATCAATAAATACTTATTGAGTGAATGAATGGATGAATAAATGAAGACTCTCCACGTCCCCTGAGACCTGCCATATTCATGTACTTCCCTTTGATGAGATTTCCTGGAATTCTTCCCATCAATTCTCTTCTAACTTAACTAGGGTGAGGGTGTCCTGCCTAAGCCACATGCAGAGGATGTCCACTTGGAATCTTGTGCCCCTCTGTTTTCCTGTTGTCTCTCTTTCCAGTCCTTGACACGAACCTTGGGTGAGGATGTGCCTGTGGTCTCTGCACTGCCCACCTATACTTCCTGAGTAGTGTCTCTTTCTCTTTCACTCCCTGTTGGTGCTTTTGTTTTCAACTTTTAAAATACTGTCTTAATTTTAGTTTTCCCAATGGCAGACCCAGAAGCAAGGACTGGAGTGCAAATAGGTTATTTGGGAAGGTTGTCCCAAGGAACACAAGTAAGGAAGTAGGGAAAGTGAAGCAGAGAAGGGGTCAAACCTAATACAGAGTGCAGTGAGGAGGGATTGACCACTGTGGGCAACTGAGTTCAAACTCCCTAAGGACCTTTTGAGAAATATGTGGAATATGCTCCTGAATGGACCTCCATCAGAGACAAGGAAGCTGTGGTATTTATCCACTGACTTCTGTCCCTCACGGGTTGAGAGCTACTCCTGAGTGTGCAACATCCCTGGCATTTGTAGTCGCCCTGTAGACAGGCTGAACAAATTCTCTCAAGGTGCTGGAGAAAGCCCTCAGGAAGATAAGCAAAGGAGACAGGTACTTGAGAAGGGCAGCTGACAACCTGCCTCAGGCTGTCTACCTCTTTTCATTCAAGAACTGAAAGCATGCTTAGATTTGATTAAAAATGAAGTGGAACAAAAAGACTAGGCCTCCTTTCAGTTCCTTTGGAAGGACAGTCTTTTCCTGCAAAAGTTTTAGAGTAATTACATTTCTAACTCACAGGACCTCCCAGATTTATTCACAGTAAATACTCAATTCATGCAATTACAGTATGTCTCTCTTCAGTCTGAAAGGCACTCTCGAAGAAACAACATGGTATCAGACTGTGTTGAATATTGTGACCTAGCGTTTGTCTTCCGGCATGACTGAATGGTCAGTGACTCTTCGCTCACTTCTCATGTCTACTTGAAAAACTCTGTTTTATGGCAACCAATCCCTCTTTTTCAAGCAACTGAAAAGATTGAAGAAACTGTAGACAAAAGGGTCCAAAATTTATATCTGAAATGCAAGGGTGAATTCTTCAAGATTTTTAAAGTAACTTTTGATTATAGAAACAATATATTTTATGGTTGAAAATGATAAAAGTATCCAAAAATAAAAACAAGAAAAAAGTCACCTATACTCTGATCATGTATCTATAGTCATTTTTAATATTATAATGTCTTTATTTTCAACACACACATGTATATAATTATAGATATTTTATCCTTTCTTCTAAAAAATATACATACATATATATAGAGAGAGAGAGACTTCTCTGAGAGAAAACTGTCTCTAAAATGTAAGTATACACTGGGATTCCCTGAAAAGGAACAATGCAAAGAAGAAGGGGGAACCCTAAACAGACGAATGATCCTGGGGAGTGTGGCCCTTAGCTATGCATCTTCAGGTGCAAGTATAGCAGCTGCTCCTGATGGCTAACCTCATACACCCTTGGCCCACCTCTGAGTTCACCTTCAGCTACAGTGGACTAGTTCCTAGCATATTGACAGCCACCTACCTCAAGCACAAACCCTCTCTGCTTTCTGTCTGAGGGCTTCCTCCAGTACCGTGAGGTAGCCATGGTGGCAGGGATGGGGCTATGCGTGTGCTCAATAGCATGAGTTCATTTTCACCAAATCTTATATAGTTACTACCACTGATGGGTATCTGACTTCTTAGTCACCAAGGCTGATACTGAGGTCTCTGAGGAAACCAACCAAACATTTGATGTCAAGTTGATTGTAACAGACCTTTTCCACTCTGGAAGGGGCAGTGATTAAAAATTATTGGAATTTATACTGATTCTGGTGTGTTATTGTGATTTATAATAAAAAACATGTGTTTGGTTTTCGTCTTTGTTTCTGGCACAGAGCTGGTAAACCCTTGGAATTTCTTAAGTGATGAGATCAACATGGGTGTCTTTTGTTACATTAATCAGGTGACTTTTAGACCTAAGGATTGTTGCTGGGGAGCCACCTATGTGATTGGAGAGTTGGAACTTTCAGTCCCCCCTGACCTATGGGGCGGCGAGAGGGGCTGGAGGTTAAACTGATCACCAATGGCCAATGATTTAATCAATCATGCCTATGTAATTAAGCCTCCGTAAAAACCCAAAAGGACTGGGTTTGGAGAGTTTCTGGATTGATGAACATGTGAAGATGCTTGGGGAGTGGCACACCTGGAGAGGGAATTGAAGCTCAACGCTCTTTCTCCATTTCTTGCCCTGGGTATGTCTTCCATCTGGCTAGTCCTGAGTCACATCGTTTTATAATAAAACAGTGGTCTAGAGAGTAGAATGTTCCTCTGGGTTCTGTGAGATGCTCTAACAAATTGACTGAACCCCAGGAGGGAGGGTCATTGGAGCCTCTATCTGTGGCCAGTTGGTTAGAGGCACAGAGGCATAATGTGGACTTACGATGGGCATCTGAAGTAGGGAGAGGGGGCAGTATCGTAGGACTGAGCGTTTGACTTGTGGGATCTGATGCTATCTCCAGGTGGATGGTGTCAGAATTGAGTTGAATTCTTGGACACCCTGCTTGTGTGCATGAATTGCTTGGTGGTTTAGGGGGAAGACCCTCCCACTGCAAGTACATGGGAAACTGGGTGCAGAACCCAATTATCCGGATATAGGTTTTCCCTCTTTATTTCCAGGGCCTCTTCCCAAGGACTTACAGAGTGTCTGAGTTACCAATGTGGAATCTACATAACATCCCTCAGACCAAAGGGACTATTTTATGGTGAAGTAAGTTTAATAATGGTCACATTACCATGGAATTCACTGCTTCTACCATATAGCACCATCATGCAGAATCTCTTGATTGTCCTGATAGAACTTTGAAATGGTGTCTCAAAGGCTCAGCTAAGGCCACAGCTAGAGGACAATGCACTGTGGCATTGGGGCACTGTCTTCCCAAATGCAGTCTATATGCAATGGAACAAATGGCCTTTCACGATTCTGTATCCCCAAGAGCTGGAAGACATATGCTGGGAACCAAGAGGTGGCAGAGTCACCAGCACTCCCAGTCACCTGCTTTGGGGATTTTTACTTCCATCTCGGCAATTTGAGGTTCTGCAGGATTATAATCGCTAGGAGGGGGTTGGGGATGCTTCCACCAAGAGATATAAGAATTCCACTCAACATAAATTTACAACTATTGCCTCGTCATTTTGTGATCCTGATGATAGTAAGCCAGCAGGCAAAGAAGGAGTTACTTTACTGTTGGAGGGAGCCAACCTGTGAGATGTTAAGGTTGTTTCTTCATAGTGGAGGCATGAAAGTGTACAGTGTCGGTGAATTCACTATGATGGAGGTGGCAGCATGGAGGATAAGTCTTGATCCTTCCCTGTCCAGTGATAACTATGAGCAGCTAATTGTAGCAATCACAGCCTTACAAGGACAAGGTAACCAGGGCTCAAACACCTCAGGGATGAAGGTCTGGATCATCCTACTGCGAAAACTGCCTAGGCTTAGAGTGAGAGGAATCTAGAATGGATAGAAAGGGGGAAGGGTGTGATGGATTTCAATTATGACATCAGATCCAGCTGTGAAAACAGGAACTGCAGCTTATTCTGTAAGCTTTCCCAATTTTAGTATTTTTCTCTTTTTAGAGATTGTGGCTAGCTACCACCTTGAAGCATAAGAGAGTAGACTCATGGGGTATGAGTGGATCTGAGTGATACAAATGACAGACTGTAACAGATATGGTTGTTGTTTCACCCTTTACATTTATTTTCCAAGATAATCTTCACAGAATCTTCTGAAGTAGAAACCACTTAGCTTAGGAAGGCTAAGTACTGAGGTCACACAGCCGCCTAATGTTAGAGCTGTGATCCCAAACCAGGACTATCGCAATCAATGACACTTGAGATATCATTAAATGGAAGAAAGAAATACTTCCAGAATGGTGGAATAAGGACCTATGAAAATCCACTCCTCAAAAGAAGCAACAAACAATGGCAAGAATTTTCAAAATTAACTTTTTTGGAAATTAATCAAAAGTTTTCACAAATCTATGGAGTGTTTATTCGAGAAAAATGGCTGAATCTTGATAAGGACAGCATGCTTTGTGACATTTTAACTATCCCTATTCTCATCTCCCTGTCCCTGGCTCCATAGTAGTCTTGAATACAAGCAGCCTTGCAACCACAGCATCTAACAGCTTTGCAGTCCCTGAAAAGGGCAGACAGGCTTGGAGCTCCCCCAAAACTCCATGTCCAGAAATTTATCATGATTTGACCTGTCTGACAGCTCCCTGAAAACCTCATTTATAGAGCTTGTCTTTATTCAACTTAACTCAGACCTTGCACACTGGGAAACCCCTCTCCCCAGGATGTTTGTTGAAAATAATCAATGGCAATTGTTTAGCATCACAACTGCCAGAGACACTGATACCAGCTGGGGATTTCCAAAGGGAAAATCTGAAGAATGAGAGGTCAATAGGGGACTTTGAAAAGCTCCAACATATTAGTGGGAGTCTAGAAGGCCACACACATGTCCATGACCAGGAAAGAGAAGGCTCTAATCTCTAGCCTCTGGCTGACCTTGAGGCTCTGTATAAGCAAGCAGTAAAGGCTAAGGCAGAATTGTAGATGCCACAGTATTGGAGTCATGTCACAACATACGTACAGAACTCTGAAAAGAGTGGGAAATTTATTGGTTCAAGACATCTAAGGAAATCTCTGTCCAACAATTAGTTGATCACTAAACTAACCAAGAAGGTACTTCAGTAGCTACAAGTAAAAAAGAATATAGATTTTACAGAAAGTCAGGAGAGTAACTCAGCAAACAAATATTAACAACAACAATGAACAACAACAACAATAAACCCTGGAGAGGAGGAGAATCTTATTTTGGGGATTGCAACATTATATTATTTAAAATATCCAGAGTCCAACAAAAGAATTATGAGACATGCAAAGAAACAGGAAAGTATAGCCCATACAAGGGAGAAAAAGGAATCAGTAGAAACTGTCCCTGAGGAAGTCCAAATGTTGGACTTACCTAGACAAAGACTTTAAGTCAGTTATTTGTATTTGTTCAAAGAAGTAAAGGAAACAACATCTAAAGAATTAAAGGAAAACACAAATGCAAAGACTGCATTGTATGACTCCATTTATATCAAATGTCCAAGAGAGGCAAATCCATAAAGATGGAAAGTAGATGAGTGGTTGCCAGGGTTTGAGGTAAGAAGGGAATGGGAGTGACTGCTTATGGGTCTGGGTTTCTTTTTGGGGTGATAAAATGTTCTTACACAGTCACACGCCACATAATGACATCTGGTCAATGATAGACTGCCTATATGAAAGTGGTCTCCTAAGATTAGTACCATACATCCTAGGCGTGTAGTAGGCTATACCATCTAGGTTTGTGTAAGTGCATGCTGTGATGTTTGCACAATGACAAAATCACCTAACGATGCATTTCTCAGAACGTATCCCCATCGTTAAACAATGCATGACTGTAATTAGATAGTGATGATGATTACAGAACTCTGTGAATATAGTAAAACTGCTGAATTGTGCCCTTTAAAACAGCGAATTTTATCTGGGCATGGTCTTACATGCCAAGATCACATAATTTGCTATCAAATTGTTGAGATGCCAAGCTGAGCATATAAAATCATTGGAGCATATAAGTGCCATCAAGGAATCAAAGTATTCCAGCTTATGTTTTTGAAAACGTATCAATGCTTTTCTGAATTTCCCACACCCTATCGTGCTTTATATCTGATCTCTTCACTTTCTAAACACATTTGCTTGTATTTTTGAAATTTATGAAGATTCTGTTCTATTTCGTATCTACATAATTAATATTTAGTTGAGTCTTTTCAGGTGAATTCTTCAGGCAAAGTGACCTTTCTACACCTCCCCTTCCACATCCTCTCAATCCTACAGCCCCTTGATGTAGAAATCTACATCATCTCCAGCATGTGTCTGGGGCTCCCTTCAGCATCTCCCAGCAGTATCTGAACAAATGAGTTTATAAGTTGACATTTGGGCCTAGAGTAAGCTTGAAAAGATGCCAAAGGCGCTTGCCTGAATTAAAATCATGGCATTAGCAAGAAATGATTTTTCCTAAGGAACTCAGACTTGATTGACAAGGTTTCCATACTTAAAAGGAAGATATTTTTGCTCTGGGAAATGGCTGTGTGATGATGAGCCAACATGAGACTTGCATGATTAAGGGAACTTAAAGAAAAGTTTAGGTTGAAAAAAATCTGTAGGGTTTTCTCTCCCCGTTCCCCATCCCGGTATATTTTATACAAATTATATGGAGTCTAGTAAACATTCAACACTTTATAAGGAAAACAGGTTTTTCAAGCTGAATAGAAGACAATCTACAGTTTTATAAAAATGATTCATTTCAAGTCTACTATTTGTTATAGTCCAAAGAAAGTTTCAAAATGTCCCAGTAGATTTAAACAGCCTTTTGCTTGTAGAATATGGAATACCAATGTTTTTGGACTGAATTCTTATAAATATCTATTGGGGTTTTCGGAAAGGAAAAGGAATATCATCTCCTATGATCACACACATTTAGGGAAGAAATAAACAATGGAAGGGAGCCAGTAGACTGGAGGATTCTAAAAGAAACCCAGATAATGATCACCACCGTGGGTCGTACATCTGCGGGAGAATAGAATAACGCTGGGGTCAAGCCCATTCATCCTGGGCCACAGTTGGACTTCTCAACATGACTGAGCTTGAGATTGAACTCATGTGTGGCCAGATGACCATGGAAACTCGCATTCTGGGCATGGCTTTTGTACAAGCTCACCAAGTTTCGAGAAAACGCCTTTTTCCCTCTACTCTGAGCTGTCAGTCTTGTTGTCGAATATGATGTGTCTTGTTTAACTTGGGGGACGATTACTTACGGACTTCTACTAGTATCACATGAAGACTTCAGTGTCAAACACTAGCTTCTGTGGGGACCTTAAAATGTGACCTGAGGAAGAATATTCAACACTATGAGCGGGTTCATGTGTTACTAATGTTCGTATGTTAACACATTTCATGTTACACATTAATGATGATGGTGATATCTGTGTAGAGCATTTCAGAATTTACAAGGAACTTTTACAGATGTAATTTTGCTCAAATCACACAACAAGCCCGTGAGGTATTCAGGGCAGTCATTTTGCCTTCATTTCACACATGGGGAAACTGAGGCTCAGCAGAGTTGAATGCTCTGCTTGTTACTAGTGGATCCAGGCCGGGACCCAGGTCTCCTGACTCCGGTTTCACAAAGTTTTGCACAACCATGTTCTCGATTTGGTCTGTACATCAGAATAATCTGGATACTGTTAAAAAAAGGTACTCATGCCCTGGCTGAACCTCAGGCCAGTGAAATCAGAATGACTTGGCATGAGACCCACGCCACAGTATTTGTCACAGCTTTTCAGCTAACACCAATGTACAGCCAAGTTTGAGAACCATATTCTACAATAGTGTGTTTCCTCCTTAAGGGAAAAGTGGCATTTAGAAACTATGATGTGTAACAGGCCAAAATGTCACACTACGAAGAGTTTGAGATGTTCATTGTTTTATTTAACCATTACTTATTGAGAATCTTCTATGTGCCTTGTGGCACTATTCTAGAAGATACCACAGTGAACAAGACAAAGTTCCTGGCGGTCTTGTTACTTCACTGGCGTGATTATCACCTTGGCTAGGCAAAGTGACATTCTCTAATGGTGCTGAATCTTCCTCACTCTGGTACCACTTCTTACATGATCTTGATGCTGATCACTTTCTTCCTACATGGATTCAGAGCACCATGACAACAGTGGGATGCATAAACACTAAGAAATCTTCCATTGTGTAAAGATGCATGTGAAAAATTCCACCCAGAGTTCAGTATAAAGAAAAAAAGCGTTTTTTCTGCTACCTCATATGCTTCCTTTTGTTAGATAGGGGGAGCCATGTAATCCATCATGCTCTGCTTTTTGACCTGGCTGCTAGAAGGCTTGGAACTGTTTTGTGTACAAGTCTGGTTCGTTTCCTTCACTGCATCTCTTCTGGCACATTTCCTCTGTATCAGTGAGAGTCTTGACCCTCCTTACACTTAAACATAGTCATTGTGGAGTGTTTAATGAAGGTCTGGGGAGGGCGAAGGGAAGTCAACCAGTTATAGCGGAATGTCCTGGAGCTAGCTGCAGCTGGAAGCAAGCCGTGCCCACCTGGGCCTGGAGGAGAAATGAGAGGCAGTAGTTGCTGGAACATGGAAGGAGCTTGCAGCCGCAGGAGAGGGCTGACGGACAGGAACTGTGGCTGTTGGTGGAGGACCACAACCCCTGCCAACCCAAAACCCCACAGGGAAGAAGCCTGGGGCAAATACCCCAACATCTTTCTCTTCTTGACCTTCAATCCCTTGCCAAGGATGGCCATTGGTTAAAAAAGACAGAAACCAGAGGGCAAAGAAGCAACTGATAGACTCCACAGAGGTCAGTGTCCCAGGACACAGAGCAGGGTGAAGGGTGGATCTGGAGAGGCAAGCGGAGACTATCCAGCACCCCATTGTCACTAGGCAACGAGCCCTGTCCTTTAAGTGGCTTTTATTACAACTGTGTCTTTTACTGTTTGCTACTTATCTCATGTTATTTTTTAATTTAAAACTAGACTGAGTATAAAAAAAAAGTGGTTGAAAGTTTAGAAACGGCAGTAAAACCCTAAGATAACAACTTTTATCATGTTTGGGAAAATACATAAGGGAAATACAAGACCATCACCATCTTTCTACATGTCCATATTCAGATTTTAGGAATTCTTGAGGGAAATAAGCCAACACAGTCATCTTTGCGAGTGAATCACGTCTCTTTGTACCTCTCACAATCATCCGCTTCATCCATTTATCTTAGGATAAACTAGAAGGCTGCTTTTTTCTGACAGATCTGCTTGTTGCTCTTTAGAGATTTGTCATGTTTTTAAACTCAACTACAAAAGTCCAGGACACCATGTGTCATTTCTTTTCTTTCTTTCTCTCTCTCTTTTTTTTTTACGTTCTTTGTTTAAGATTTTGAAAACATAGAAAGTATAAGAAGAATATAACAATTCCCCAACTCCATACAGAGTGATAACCACTATAAACACTTGAGCATATTCTCTTTATGTGTCTGTTTATTTATTGGTTTCTTTTACCATCACCGCCACCACCACCACCACCACAGCACTTAAAAAGAGCTTGGCGCTATTCTCAGCACTTCACCGTATAACATAGGAACTCTTATGATCATTTTACAGATGAGGAAACTGAGGCAGACAAAGGTTATACAATTTGCCCAAGGCAAGTAAGGGGTGGAACTGGGATTTGAACACTGCACTTAAGGGCTCACACTGCAAGTAACAAAACACTGTGACATGACGTCAGTTAAAAATAGGAGCAGCTGGGGCCAGCCCCATGTCCGAGTGGTTAAGTTTGCGCACTCCGCTTCGGCAGCCCAAGGTTTCGCTGGTTCAGATCCTGGGCGTGGACATGGCACCATTCGTTAGGCCACGCTGAGGCGGCGTCTCACATGCCACAACTAGAAGGGCCCACAACTAAGATATACAACTATGTACTGGGGGCACTTAGGGAGAAAAAGCAGAAAAAAAAATTTTTAAAAAAAGATAAAAAAAAATAGGAGAAGCAGAAAGAAAAACAAGGGTAAGACCATAAAATGGAAGCAGGGATTGATTAAAAATTCCAAACCATGGAAACCTTTATCCTTGCCTCTGGCACTCCACAAAGTTTGCTGTAGGTGTGCAGGCTACTAATTCCCAAAGGGGCCTGGTCAGTTACAAAATACTTGGTGTTCATAAGATTAAAAACAGATCAAATAGTCGACAGAAATACTGCTATTGTTGATATTATGACCTGGCAAAAGTAATCTTATAAATATTTGGCCATTGTGTGATGTAACTAATGATGTTATTTATTTGTTTATTTATAATTTCATTATTATTAAGTACCTACTCTGGTCCAGGCTTTGTTCTGGGTGCTAGCAACATATTAGTTAATAAGATAAGTTTTTGTGTTAGGGATCTTAACGTTATAGTGGAAGAGACAGACAATATGCAAGTAAATAGATTAATAATATATCATTTCACATAGAGGGAGAGTGCCAGAACAGAGAAGGGAAGGCCTGCTTCAGCAACATCCCAAATGGGGCAAATGATGAATTTTGTGGTCTGTTTTGTAGCATCCCTCAATAAAGACCACATAGAATTCAGAAAAGGCAATTACGTGGGTGACCAGTACAATCTTTGAGCAGTCTGATTAATCTATAGATCAATCTAAAGGAAAATAGCTGGACGTCATATCCTGTAATTAATCATTTGTAAATATAGTTTGTAAATAATGGGTTTTTTTTTGTAATTTGTAAGTAATGTTTTTCCTCCAAGGATTGGTAAGTATTGGGTAGTATAGTAGTGAGGTCTACCACTAATGAGCACCTGGAGTTAAATACGGAACAGTGGTTCTTAAACTTGAACTTACATCAGAATTCCCAAGAAGGCTTATTAAAACCTAGGTTACCAGCCCACCCCAAGAGTTTTTGGTTTAGAGGGTCTGGGGTGGGGCCCAATAATTTGCATTTCTACTAAGTCCCCAGGAGCTACTGCTGCTGCTTCAGGGACCACTCTGTGAGAGCCACTGATAAAGACCCATGGGTCTTGGGGCCCGGATGGGGCCGAGTGGTTTAATTCACATGCTCTGCTTCATTGGTGCAGGGTTTTGCTGGTTTGGATGCTGGGCGTGGACATGGCACCACTCATCAGGCCATGCTGAGGCGGCATCCTACATGCCACAACTAGAAGGACCCACAACTAAAATATACAACTATGTACAAGGGGGACTTGGGGAGAAAAAGCAGGGAAAAAAGAAAAGATTGGCAACAGTTGTTAGCTCAGGTGACAATCTTTAAAAGAAAAATAAAATAAAATAAAGAAAGACCCATGGGTCTTAAGAGACAGTTTGGGTGGTGATCCTGGTGGGGATTGCAGGAGTCGGGGTAGAATACCGGGGGTAGGGTTGAAATCCTCTTGGAAAGACTGGGTGGTCTAAGCTAACCCGCCTTTTCAGGAAGCCATTCTATCTCCATTTAGAAGTGAGCTGAAGAAGTCCTGGTTCGCAAGTAGGACCGGGCTTTTCCCTGGGGAAATTGTTTCTAAAGGGCTACAAAGAACAGACAAATGGGTACTTGAAGCTTCGCGTTCTATTCCATTAGCCTGGCCAAAATTCTTTCAGCCTGCAGAACTTTCAGGAAGATGCAAATGAAACATGTGTGTTACATATAAATTTTATACTGGTAAAAATACATCACAGTCATAAAATTATATTTTATACTGTTAAAAAACCCTTAAAATGTTCATGAGACTTTTCCAAATTAACTGTAAATATCATTTTAATAGATACATAACATTCTATCATGTGATTATGTGTAATTTACTGAACCAATTTCCCTTTTGGAGATTTCCACTGTTTTTGCTCCTACAAATAATGGTATAATGAATACCTGTGCACATAGATCTTTGCCCACATTTCTAATTATTCTAGATTTCTTGAAGTGGAATTTCTGAGTCAAAATGAACATTTCTAATGTGCTTGAAACATATTTCCATTTGTCATTTCTAATTAAGAGGTATTTAAATGTGAATACTGTTGCAAGCACAGCATGACTTTGACTTTCTTCTTTGCCATTTTAATGAGACTAAGCCTTCTTGTTCTCAAAAATAGTAGGCATGTGATTCATCTAGAAGGAAATTTCACATCAAAGTCTTGAAAGAAAATTTTTGAAAGTCTCTTTGAAGAGGCACAGCCAATGGAAAACTCTGCCACCCGTTGCACAGCAAAATTTCCTAAAAAGCATCTTTAAACATCTCTTTCTCCCCAGAGTTGCATCTTTATAGCAGCTGCTTCCCTGCAACATCTCTCTCTCTGTCTTTCTCTCCAAACGCAGCTGATCTCACTCACCTTGTGCTTCCACCTTCTAAACCTGGGTCCACAATGCTCTCATGTAAATAAATGTAAGCTCTTCAGCTTTTTTAAAGTTAGTTTCCAGGGGCCAGCCCCGTGGCCCACTGGTCAGGTTTGCACGCTCCACTTCAGCAACCTGGGGTTTTGCTGGTTCGGATCCTGACCGGCGAGATGGTACTGCTCATCAAGCCATGCTGAGGCGGCATCCCACATGCCACAACTAGAAGGACCCACAACTAGAAATATACAACTATTTACTGGGGGGACTTTGGGGTGAAAAAGGAAACATAAAATCTTAAAGTTAATTTCCAGCCCTAACCTTGATTCCTGAAATTGACCGAGGAAGGAATTCTCTTTAGGAGGGGTTAGAGGGGAAGCCTTATGAAACCCTTAGGAATGCACTGTAGCCTGGCATTGGCCCAAAGTTGCCACTTAACTTTGGCCTTGGCCCCCACTGTTGGAAGGCTGAGGAGCCAAATGCTCCTTCAGTATTGTTTCTGGCCTCCCTGAACTTGTGTAGCCTCAGTGATTGTGTGATCAGGTAAGTTTCAATCACGTCTATCATTTTTAATCATCGACCAAGTCAACCATATGAACACTGTGTGTCAGTCAAATTTATTAGCATTTGAATACTAATTTTTAAATATAGGTCAGCATTGTTGCAGTAACTTGGAGTGAAAATCTCTTTATGTGTTTTGTATGTTGCAATTCTATTATTTCTTTGAAGTACGTGTACACTTACTAATTTCAAGAGTATAATATTGCAATAATTACTGATTGTTGTAAAAGCTAACTATATATACAAAAATAAGAATTTTCAAACAATTAAATAGGCAAATTGATTCACTGTCAGTATAAACATTAAGAGGATGTATTAGCTAGACAAGTTTAGGAAGAACTTTATATCCTTTTTTAGCCAACAAGTCCGCATAAAAGTTAAAATAATAATACAAGGCTGAATAATAGACCTCAGTTTTTAGCATAATTAGAGTCTTTGTGGAACCATTTGGTGTACTAGCATCCTTAACATTAAACAAAATAACCTTAAAGAAATTACTTAACTTTGAGTGACAATCTTA
Organism: Equus quagga; assembly: GCF_021613505.1. Classification (NCBI taxonomy): domain Eukaryota; kingdom Metazoa; phylum Chordata; class Mammalia; order Perissodactyla; family Equidae; genus Equus; species Equus quagga. The sequence goes on along the minus strand of NW_025796728.1, from coordinate 2,221,357 downwards.
TCTAGGCTATGACTTTTTCAAAAAAGAGAACTTTTTATGGCGCCAGCCTGGTGGCATAGTAGTTAAGTTCACGTGCTCTGCCTTGGTGGTCTTTGGTTTGCCGGTTTGAATCCTGGGCATGGACCTACACACTGCTCATCAAGCCATAGTGTGGTGGCATCCCACATATAAAATAGAGGAAGCTTGGCACAGATGTCAGCTCAGGGCCAATCTTCCTCAGCAAAGAAGGAAGAATGGGAACAGATGTTGCCTCAGGGCCAATCCTCTTCACAAAAAAAAAAAAAAGGAGAGAGAACTTTTTAGGGTTTCTGTGAATGAATTAAAAGCAGAATGCCAGCTTTTCCATCTAAAATTTTACAAGGAGGAAACCTTCAAGATTAAGTACAGCAGCATCCATGGTAAATAATCACTGATTCAGGTATAAGAGAACATGTAAACTATGATGAAATCGAGAAAGTATTAGAGAAAAAGGAAGTATCTAGAAAACTTCTCACTTCTCTTCTGCCATCAGTTTCAAGAGAGCAACTATTTAGGGTAGCAAATGTGAAGTCAAGTAACCCCAGAAACAATCTAGCAACTGATAAAGCTCGGAAGTTATTGCTTCAAATCTCAACGGTAAATTTGTAAAATTTAGCTAATAAAAGGTTAAGCAATGAAGTTATAATAATAATTATAATACTAATCATTTAGATTTATGGTGATTATCCCAGAAGTGTATCCTCTGATTAGGATATTTGGCTTTGGATGGATATTGATTTTTTTCATCCAGACATCTGCAGTTCAATTAAAGTGTGTATTTGGCGCATCTCAATTTTAGTATTTCTACTCCTGTCAAAGCTCATCAGCGAAAACTGCTGTTGACACACCAGCAGGAGATTGGGCCAAAACTGCCTTGCTAAAGCATTCCTGTCTGAAGTGAATTTTCCAGTTTTCCTTGGTGAGGTAGTCAATTGGCAAAAGCAGAAATCTTCTATTATAGGAATGTTTTCTCTTCTTGAATATTCTTCTCTTCCAAATCTTCAAATATCGAACAATTTTTCTGATTTAGACATGGTATTTGCTTGCTGAACACCAAGAGGATTCAAGTCCCTATTTTCTGCCAAAAATGCCTGCTGATGTTAGGATGGCAAGGGAGCTTAGAGGACATCGTATGGAGAATCCCCACTCTGCAGACGAGGGGACAGGCTTGCGGAGGGGAAGGAACTTGTCTGAGGTCCAGCAGCTAACTAGGGGAAGAAGTGGTGCAGGATCGAGTCTCCCAATACGGGACCCTGCCATCAGTCCAGAGAAGCCAGTGGTCACCTTTGCAACCTATCTTTTTTTCTCTTTCTTGGTGCCATGCTCCTGACAAGAGTTAGGAAACATCTTCTTTTTCCTCCCCAAATCTATTCATATTTCAACTCAAGCGCCAATGGGACAGAACCTCTTTGATCTCTTTCTAAGTATTTCCTGAGTATTTCAACCTGCTGCCTCGTGGGTTTAATGAGCATCACAGATGATCCATTGATGTTTCCGGCTCAGCGAACCGTTCATTACTACAGTGATTATTACGAAATGCATTTTGGCAAGTGCTCCTTCCCCCTCAATTTTTAAACCCACGTGTATTCAACAGGAAATCTAGTCCATGTGTTTTTGACTCATTTGCACCCAGGTCATTAGAATGTGGTTGGTCAGAGTGAACTGGACTCTGAGTAGTGCTCTGGACCTTTTCATAACACACTGATGCTTTTAGCTTATGCAAGATGTCACCAACCAGATCGTGTGCAGCGAGTGTTCTGACTCCAGCTGTTCTGTGTTGACTTCATGACGTACTCCCATGCACCTTTTCTTAACTACCTCCATATTTGTGTTTTCCTTAGATGACTATGTGAGACTGAGACAAGTATAAGCACATTATCCTCTTTCTAGAAAGATCTCGAAATAGTAATATAAATAATAATACCTAACATTTATTGAGCATCTACTATGTGCCAGACACTGATTTAAGCACTCTACATGTATTTGATTCTCAGAATAACCCAATGAGGTGGGCACGATTATTATTTCCATTTTAAAGAATGGAAAAGAGAGGCCCAAGGTAACAGCTAATAGACATTGAAGCCACAGTTCGAAGCCAGTCAGTCTAGCTCCAGAGCCAGTACATCTGACCACTATGTAGTCATTGTACGAGACTGTGACTCTGTATCTAAGGTAAACTATATTTCCTTATACTGGACTTGAGATACTTCAGTGACTAGGCCTACCAACGTTACCTTTCTTAGCTACCTCAGTGACTCATATGTCAAGATTTGCAATCATTAGACATATGGCTATTGTAAAAATGCCCATACAGATTCCTTTGGCCAAGAAGAGAGCAGTTGAAGTTAGACCCATCTGCTCGGGTGGATATCTTGCTGTGTAATTTGATCCCAGAGGATATCCCAAGACTATACATAATTCAAGATGAGAAACGCTGCTTGTGCCCAGGAGACTTGACTGTACGCTATTTTCATGGCCAAATGGCCCAGGCAGACCTAATGCCATGCACCTAGGAAATACATGCTGTGATCACATTGAACTGAATGGTGAAAACCAGAGACCTAATTGAGAAATATCAGGGTAAACAAGATTGTTTCTTTTAGGAAATTTGGGAGAAGGGCCAGCTTACCTTCAAGTTAGGACAAAGTCCTGTCCTCATACCATCTCCCCTTACTTATTTGTACCTTAAATTACTTTGTGGAAATCTGGGTCATGGAGACAGTTATATTTGTCATGCATCAGCTCATTTGCATCTCTGGCTTTTCTCTGAATATTAGTCAAATAAAAACATATTTGGGGAAGAGGGACCCAGAGAACCAGGGGAGAGCCACTATCTTTGAACCATAAATAACCAGTGTGAGTTCTTGAAACTGTAGTGGGGTCCTGTTCCTGAGTTTGTGGCTTACTCTTTGCTCATATTTTAGCCACATAACCTTAGGCCACAAAGACACAGTCAACCTTGTAATTAAAAGCCATAAAGAAAAATTGTATTAGATTTTCTGATCAAAGCCTTAGTCAATCTACATATCCTTCTTGGATAATCTCATCAGATCATCTACCATCTATATTCTGACTCATAAGTCTCACCTTGTACCCCACATCTCTTTACTGTGTTTAAGAATTGCACATCCATTTGTCTGCTGGACATCTCTATTTGGAGGTCCCATAGGATCTCAAACTCAATGTCCAAAATTGAACTCATCACCCCTCTTCCCAGCTCCCATTAAAGGCTCCTTCCCTTGCGTTCCTATCTTGGTAAAAGAGTCCAAATTTCCTCCCCTTCCTCGCTTCCTTTACCTCCAATCTACCAAGTTTGTCAACTCTACCTCTTTAAAATGTGTTAAATCAGCACACCTGATTTAACTGCTCTTCTTCCACAACTCCTTCACCACAAGTCCTTCCATCAGGCTACAAATACCATCCACCTGTATTGCCAACACATTTCTCTGTCTCCAATCCGTTCTGTACACTGTCTGTATGACTGTACTTTCAATGGCTGTCTATTGCCCTTAGGATAAAATCTTAACTTCTTACTGATCTGTCTTTCTCTCTAGACTGTGAGTTCTTTGGGAGAAGGGACTATAGTCCAATTCATAATTAAATATTCAGTGAATAATATTTGCTGAATGAAGGAAATTGCACACACTGGTTCTATACAATGACCCCAAACAGCAAGTCTCCTTTTTCTTCCAAAGCTGCTGGGAGAGGGGTGGGCTGGAGAGCAATCAGAGATGACAATCTCTGCCTCTCTTGCCCCAAGTCTTTCAAAGGGGAAAGAAGGAGATTAACACTCAGCTCACTATGTTCCAGTTACATGTTGCTGGATATTTTAAAGGGATAAGCTCACTGCATCCCAGCAGGTACCCTGTGAATATTACACCTTCATTTTACAGATAAAACTGAGGTCCAGTAAAGAATATGCCCAAGCTCACAAGCTTAATAATTAGCCAAGCTTAGTAATTGACCAAACCATCATTCAGACCTTCACCTAGCTAACTCCAAAACTGGACTCCTTATATCCATAACCATATACAATTTGATCCCAAAATTAAGTCCAATAACCTTGTACATGAACCATATCTGGTCCAGGCATCCTGCCCACCCTCCCTCAATTGTCCTTTGCCAACACACTCACTCAGTCCTCCATTCCACCCACTCATAGCCCCCCAGCCACACTCCACAGGGTCCAGCAGAGCTCAGAGTTTGCCAATCTGACTTAGAGATAAGGGGTATCTTACAGAACTTTTTCTGATCCAATAATAGCCTCTTTGTTTTCTTGGATCAGATAGGGAGTATTAATTAAAATTTTTATCTGTAACTGCTTAATTAGAAGACATATTTCCCTCTTTCACAGGTTCTCACACTTGAGAAGAATTAGAGAAGCTGACTAAAAATAACCAGAGCGCAAAGAGGAAAGTGGATTTCCTGGCGTCAGAGTTTGAAGGTTTCAGAATTTTGCACCTAGTATGTCAGGCGAATGGGGCAACTTGAGCACTGTAAGATTTCACACAATTCCTTGAGGAGCAAAAGTATCTGAGTGAGGAAAACAATAGCATGAGGTCACAAGTTCAGGGAAAACCAGTATAGATGAGAACTGTTGTCCAACTCAATTCATTTTAAAATCCAACCACATTCATAAGCACGTACCATGTACCCAGCACTGAATATAGAAATAAGTAAGACAGTTTCTGCTGGTGAGCTCACGGTCTAGTCGGGGAGACAGACAAGAAAAGAAATGTCACAATTTATGATAATTGTGCTAAGTACTTGCATGGGACAGGAGAAAGAGCAATGAATTTGTTCTGGGAGTCTTTGGGAATTTAGAATTTAGCATTCTCAGATGAGGTGACATCTAAGTGGAGTTTTAAGGGACAAACTGAAGGTCATCAGAGTGAAAGGTGGAGAGAAGTGCTTTAGGCAGGGGGAGAGCACCTGCAAGGTCATGGAAGCAAAAATGAACAAAGAAACAAAAAAAAGCTCATGGGGTGTGTAGGGACCGGCGAGAGCTGCTTAAAGACCAACTGAATGTGCATGTAGGGGTGTGCACATCGGCGAAGGATCAGGTCTTCTTCCATCTTATAAGGACAGAGAGATGTTTAGGGTTAATTACCAGCCGTGCTCTCTCTCTTGCGTTCTTGATATGTTTCCTACAGAATGGGCAAGTCTATGCTGTGTACGTATGAATATACATTGAGGGAAGAATAACACAGGAGGGAAAGGGTCTTATAAATGTCACAGCACTGTCCATTTTTATTTGATAAATGAAATAATATAAATTCACTGCTCTCATAAATTTAGAGAGAAGTCCAACTTCAGGGCCTGTTTATAAGGGCTATTTGACTCTGTGAGTGAAGCATTTTCATTTGCTCTGGGGGCCTTTGATAACTGCTTATGGAATGGATTTGGCAGTCTAAGTCCTTGCTGAGTTGGGATATGCAACAAAACTTCAAAGCCAGCTCCTGTCATTTGCCTGGGATGTCAGTCAGCACTATCTCTGGCAGGCCCTGGAGAAAGTTGACATCGACCTGCTGCATATTTCATTTCTAACAAGCTAGTTCTCCTGCATTAGGCTTTCTACAAGACTCAAGATAAGATGGAATGCTGGTGGATTCTGCTAAATTTTGTCAGCTTTTCCTGAGGTTAAAAGGATGGCAGATTCAACACTGGCTGCCACCTTTAGAAGGTGAGCTCTTGGCATGATGATAAATTCTCCGGGCTGGGGTTCAGAAGATGAGTCTTTTCTCAATTTTGCAACTATGAGTTAGTGAGTTGGACATATGGAAGCTTGCTCATTAATGTCCTCTTAGAACATATCTGACTTTGTGGCAAAGACTGAGAGCTGCTACCTCTTCCTCCCTCCTTCCTTAGGAACATCACCTTAAAGACTATTCCCAGTTCCCTTCAGTCCAGAGTGACCAGAGAGATATAAGAAAAAAGTATGGGGTGGGGCTTCAAGAGTTGACTCTCTTGATATAACCACCATTTTCCTCCTTTCTCCATTCTTCCTATTTCCTGCCTGGAATCATAACCTGATGGTTGGAACTCCAGCAGCCATCTTGGATGATGAGGCAACTTGATGATGGCAACTATGCACTAAGGATAGAGGAGAAGAAAGATAGAAAGAGCCTGCATCCCTGATGATGTTGAAAGACTGCATCCTAGCCATGGACTGCCTCCTTCTGCAGTTCATATTATGTAAGAGAAAAATAAACCCCTAAATCTTGTTTAAGCTTATGTTATTTGGGTTTTCTATTATATGCAGCTGAAAACAATTCCTAATGGGAAACAGTTTATTCTCTTCTACCATATATCAGCTTTCCCCAAATGGCAGAGAACACAGCTGCCAGCCATTCCAGAGAAAATAGACAGTAGTAGTTCAGAGCTGGGGTTCAGGAGTCAGACAGCCTCAGGCAGCATCCTGACTCTGCCACTCAGAAGGTAGTGACCTTGAGCAAATTCCTTAATTGTCTTAATGCCTCAGTTTCCTCTTATTATAAGGATAATCATAATACCTTATAGGGTGGCGTAAAGATCAAGCTAAAAGTGATAAGATATGTAAAGTGCTTTCAGTATGCTCATCATCTAATAATCACTCTGCACATATCAGCTATTATTATTCTTGTTGTTTTATTCTAGCTCTGTGAACCTTGAAGTCACCAGCAGAGAAACCCCAAGGAAGGGCTAGGTTGTTCCAGTTTGGGTGAAGGTCTCTGTGGCCAGGAAGATGGGACACTGGGATTGGCCCAGCCTGGGTCACACAGCCACCTTGGTGGTGGTGTTGGTGGGAGGCAGAGTCAATCGAGTGTGGTACCAGAATGGGGCAAGGAAGTGAGTGCTGGAAAGCAAAGACTGAAGCTCTCATATGCCTCTTATTTGCCTCTTGAGGGTATTGAGAAAATACACGTCTGCTAAACTCCTTGAAATTTTTTGTACCAGTGATATAAGGAACCGCTATCATCAGCATTCTCATCCCAGTCTTTGTGGCCTTTTTCTTTCCTATCAGACTTACACTAGATTTAGATCTCACTTCTTTCAGTGCTGAGGCAGCTCCTGGAAGGCCCTGCAAAGCTAAAACCCCAATCTCCCCTCCCACCCCACCACTACACTGGTGATAGAATATGTGATGCAGAGACAAGGCAGCAACATCCACTACTGAAACAGCCCCTTTCAGGGGGAAAAAGCATCAATGTCAAAACTGCCAATAAAGGGTCTACAGAAAAAACACAAAATCATCCCCAAACTAAACAGCTGCCTGGCGTGGGGTATTGTGCTGCAAAATTTCCCAGCTGTGTGTGTGTATTAATCATGTCTTTTTATTTTCCGTACTCTGATGCTTTGACATGTTGGGGCCCTGCTGACCCTGGAAGGACTGCCCCTCCCAGGGTTAGCTAATTCCAAGAGATAGCACCAACTCGCCGAGGAGCCTGCTTTTCAAATGCCAATCAACCAATGCAGAGCCCACACCCCCAACCACTGCCTCTACTGGATTCTCACTCTCTGGGCCACTATCCACCTACCCTAGTCACTCCAAGACCAGGTACCAGACAACTAGGGACAGCCTCGATGCCCCAGAACTCCTTGAATTTATTCAAACTAGCCAATCCTAAGTCTGCTTACCCTGCCTCACTTGTTCTTCCCACAAAAGCGACAATGAAAGCTCTTGCCCTTGCCCCTGTTTCCCCCTCACTCCCTCTGCCTCCCGACCAACTCTGGAGCTTCCCTGTGTGGCCCTGCGTTGTGTGTCATGCCTCCTGTTTCTAGGAATCTGTGAGTATATGAAACTTCTCCCTTCTTGGTAGTCATTTCCATGTCTGCATGTCTTACCATATCTGATTCAAACACATTCCGGGTGCCCTTCTAAAACTGTGTGTGTGCGTGTGTTTGGGTGAGTGCAAGCACACACGAGTCTGCACTGTTTAGGAAATAGAGACTCAGACTTACTTTTCTCAAGTTCCAATTTTCTCACAAACTTGCACAATAGATGCCCGGCTTTCCTGATGCTCGTAACCCTGTTTGCCAAGTGTTTATCAGCACTGACTCAGGGGCCTGGGTGCTTACTTCTGCAAGCGTTATCTTTCTAATGAATCATGACATCAGCCTCTCACTTTTATTTTATCAGACAAACTCTCCTGGGAATATATTTTGTGTCCAAAAGAGATAATATTAAAAATATTCAAGAAGCCAATTTTGTTGTTTTATCTTAACAATTAAAAAATATCTCAAAGAGTCTATGGCTCTTTTTGGTGATTTTAGCATCTTAAGACGAATCTACCGGATGTGTCTGAAATTAGGCTAAGAGGGTTGCGATCAGCGGCTGACGCTGCCTTGGGGAATAGGAAGTTGGCAGAGTGATGAGACTCATTCTGGGAAAAATGAAGATGACTTTCCACCAAACCCAAAGGGCGCTGGCACTGGTTTTGTTTCAGATAGATGACTGAAAAAAGGAAAGTCTGAAATGAGATGATGCTTACCCTAAGAAGAAAAATAGTGAAAATAATGATCCAGTCATTCAAGTGATCAGTTTTTTTCTAAGCTCTTTTTTCTCCCCCCTGAGCTCTTTTCTCAGTCCTCACAAATCACCCATGTTTTTGTAGCCACAGATGCTTTTAAAGATCTCTTCCCATCACTATTACCAGAAGTTCCAGGATAATAGAATTGTTGGCCCTAGTATGGCTCTCCTAAGATGAGACAGTTTTCCAGGTTTCTGGGAGGCCTGAATCACGAGCATATCACAGTGTGGTTCTGTGGTGAAGTTCTTGTGAAACATCATCTTGTTAATCACATGATTGCTGAGGACAAAGGTCAAAGTTTAACCTAGCTGATGCGCTGAAAGAACAAGGAGGCTGTCATTTCCTCCTATCATTGCCACAGCTTGGGGTTCTAGATCTAACTAGCTAGGAAAGTTTCTAACTCAAGCCTCAGAGCTCAGAGCCTGTGGCAGTCCTCCAGAAGGTGTTTATCCTGAGGTTCATCTTCTGTTCAGCGTGAAGATTGGTGGAAAAGAAAGGAAACCAAAGTCTACCAGGGGTCTGCCTTTTGCTTTGTATTTTGCATGTATTATCTCACCTAAAATCCTCACAACTAACAGGATATGAATTATTGTCATTTTCCAGATGTGAAATTAAAGAAGCTAAGAATCCGCTCAAGGTCACACAGCTGGTAAGTGACACAGCCAGATTCAAAGCCAGGTCTGACTCCAATGCCTGTGCTGATTGTACCATGCCAGTGAGTCTCAAAGCAGGACCGACATCACCTGGAACTTGTTAGAAACACAAATTCTGGGCCCCACCCCAGACCCATTGAATTAGGAACTCCAAGGTAGTACCCGGCACACAGTAAGTGCTCAATTAATATCAATGGTGATGATCCCATTAGCCCATTTGTCCACTTTTTTTTTTTTTTTTTTTTTGCAGCTCTGATATGGTTGTCAGGAAAGTGGTGGAAACAAGCGAGATTCTTGGATAAATAGCATCTTCAGGGTGAGGACTTCCCTGTCCCACTTTAAGCTGAGTGAGCCATTTTCCTCCTTTGCAAAGACCTCCATCATGTTGCTTATCATGCTGACTTCTCTACTCATGTCTATTGTTTATATCTCTGCTGCAAATTAGTGTTCAGTAAGTGTCTGCTAGTGAAAGACTGCTTGATCTCCAGTTGTAATTTATACATGCCATCTGTAGTAGGCAGAATAATGGCCTCCCAAAGATATCTACCTATTAATCCCTGGGATTTGTGAATATGGTAGATTACATGGCATGGGGGCAGTGAAGGTTATATTGTAATTAGGTTGCTAATCAGCTAACCTTAAAATAGGGAGATTGGAGGCTGGCCCCGTGGCTGAGTGGTTAAGTTCGCGTGCTCTGCTTTGGCGGCTGGGGTTTGCTGGGTCAGATCTGGGCACAGCCCTACACACTGCTCATCAAGCCATGCTGTGGTGGCATCCCACATAGAAGAATTAGAGTGACTTACAACTAGGATATACAACTATGTACTGGAGCTTCAGGGAGAAAATAAAGTAAAATGGAGAGATTAAGTTGGGTTATGTGAGAGGGTCCAATGTCATCACAAGGATACTTAAACGAGTCAGAGGGAATCAGAAGACAGAACCAGAAAGATGCTATGTGAAAAGGACTCATCTCCTTGTTGTTGGCCTTGAAGATGGAGGAAGGGGACCACAAGCCAAGGAATGTGGGTAGCTCTAGAAACAGAGAGGCAAGGAAACATTCTCCTGTACAGCCTTGGAAGGAATGCAGCTCTGCTGACACCTTAGTTTTAGCCCAGTGAGATACATTTTGGATTTCGAACCTCCAGAACTGTAAGATAATAAATTCATATTGCTTTAAGCCACTAAGTTTGTGATAATTTGTTACAGCTGCAATAGGAAATTAATACACCATCCTTGGCTCTATTATTACCACTAGTTTAGAACTGGCTATTTTTCATTCTTTAGCCTAACCACCTGCACTCCCCCCTTCCCATCAGCAATAACACCTCTCCCCAGGGTGCCGGGGCATTGAAAAGAATTTTGCACTGTACAGTTATCATCTGAGAATGAACCCATAGACACACGTTTAAAAGTCTTCAACTCAAGGTCTAGGGTGTGTTCAGCTTCTCAGGCTACGGCACTGGAGCACTCATTAGTGGGGCCAGGGCCCCCTCATGTGTACCTTTGAACTCATCCTCTGCTTGCTCACCACGGAAGGTGTGAAACAGCAGCCCACAGGCAGAGAGTTAGTTCAGCAGTCCTCGCCGCTGGGGACACCTCCTCCCCCAGCAGACCCATCTGTCTGCGTTTTGTTGGGCAGGAACCACTCAAAGGCGATCCGGTCTCTCTTTTATGCCAGCTCAAGGGAGAGCCAAATGTGGCTCTGTCAGCAAGGGAGAGATCAAAGAGCTACCAGCCCCATCCCCAGCAAAGATGCTTCGGAGAACAGAGGCCACACTGAGTACGTCTCTCCCTCTATAATGGTTCCGCTGACCATCTCCTTGTGTACACCCTGTTGCCATCACCTCTCAGAACTTCAGAGAGACTTTGACCGATTCCAGAGTTTTGGATTCATTAAAAACAACTAGACATATCAAAACACATTTTGAAAAGTTGTAGTATATTTTAAATGTTTACCTTTAATATATTAACACTTTTAACCCATGAAGAAACAATGCAATGTAATAACATTATTCACAAGAAATTCAGGATTTATAAAAATATTAATTCATAGTATACTAGAGGCACCATAGACTACTAATGGGGTATACACTAAACTGATATAATGAACATCTTTGAACCTGCCCATTCATCTTTGTGACTCTATGAACTCCATGATTTGGAGATAAAGTTAAGAGTGTACATACAAGGCCCCCTGAGATATGAGGCCTCGGCCGAGTAGACCTCCTGCCCGATACCCTCTCCAATCTGCCCTGCCATCCACTTCCCCTCACTGCTTGAAATGGTATCAAACATTCCTGTCTCTATTGGGAATGACAGCGAGTAATTTAGTGATGAACTTATTCTTTTTTGAGGAGGAGGATCAGCCCTGAGCTAACATCTGCTGCCAATCATCCTCTTTTTGCTGAGGAAGATTGGCCCTGAGCTAACATCTGTGCCCATCTTCCTCTACTTTCTTTATATGTAGGAGCCCTGCCACAGCATGGCTTGATAAGTGGTGCGTAGATCTGCACCTGGGATCCCAACCAGCAAACCCCTGGCCACCAAAGTAGAGTGTGCAAACTTAACCACTATGCCACCAGGCCGGCTCTAGTGATGACCCTGTATGATGAAATATCAGGGGCTGTGAGAAGCATATCACTCCCAGGAAAAGGGGATCTAGACCTGAGATGGATCTACGGCCTGTGTGTATGCAGACTCCAAACACATATTCTCTCCAGCTGGTCATTAATTTCAGGAAACAGCTCATATTAGGAATTTAGGCTTAGGAAAATAAAACTCTCAGGCAGAATTTATGAAGTTTTTAAGGGTAGTTTTAGTTCCTGCAGAGAGGCTAATTGCTGGAGAGCTCTCCAGTACAAGGGACGAAGGAAGTTCATCCAATCTCTTTATGTTCCATTGTTTTAGGAAATCTGAGCTTAGGAAGGTGGGTGGCATCTTTTAGCTCTAATGATCCAAGAGGGGCCAAGGATCCATAACACAGCGGCAGTCTCTTTTTAAGGCTAACGTAAGTGTATAGAGGTCATTGGTGCTTCCCTTAATGGACTAACATGAAGTTGAAGTCTGTCCCCTGTCCCCTACTATTATGCAGTTGCCTGTCACTGACTATTTTTATGAACATGGCCAATAAGCAGTAATACCAGAAAATGATCTATCTCAGTATTGGCCACACTCTCTGGTCTGAAGTGTTGATGGTTTTCTTTTCCAATTGCATAAACTGTAGGAAACCACTTTTACATTGCAGAGTTATTGCTGCACAAGAGAACTGAACAGCTATTTTTTAATTATTAATGGAGAGAAGTTATACATAAATGAACCCCCAACGCCAGGGGTCATGAACCTGTGGCAATAGTCTGAAGGGAATTTCCCTCCTTCCTCCTTCATTGGTTGTAAGGCTCAGGTCATTCTCGTAGTCTACGTCTCCTTAAGTCATTGGTGGTAGCCAGATCATAAAGCGTGAAGGATGGACATGTAGACAGGAGCACTTTAGAACTGTCAGGAGAGCTTTAGAAATGCTGACTCCTGGATTCCACCTCCAGAGATTTTTACAAAGCCGTCTAGGGGGTAGCCTGGGCGCAAGGACTTATAAAAGCTCCGTAAGTGGTTCAAATGTAAAGTCAAGATTGAGAACTACTGATTTAAGTAAAATCAATGCTAATTTAGTCCAACAGTTGGTTTGACTTGTTTCCCCTCTTGACAAAATTGAATGAACGAAATGATTGCATTGGGGGTTTTGAATAGACATGGCCTAAAAGTGGTGATCTTTGACTGTTAACGGATTAGTTTATCATGGCAGGATTTTACAAATTCAAAATGAGGCAGAGAGGCAGAAGAAGGGTCTATTGGCTTGGAATAATACAGTTTGAGTCCCCTTCTTTCCTGTTCCATCCTTCAGTCTGCCAGTCTACTTCAAACTTGCTAAAGTAATGTGGGCAGAGCGTCATTGCAGGCTGATAAAGTTTCTGGACTGTGAGGTCTGGCCGTGCAACACAAATTCAATAATAATCCTAACACCACCACTGGCCGACTCGAGGCCACTGCAGAGAGTGTGAAGTCAATTCCTTGGAGTGCTTCCAGCAAATAGTTTTGGCATGGTTCCTGGATCATCAACAGGATTCTGCCCTTGACATCTGGAACACCCATCTGAGATGCAAGCAAATAGTTCTGAAATGAAGTTAGGTCTCTTGACCAGTTAAAGATGTGTGTTTGACAGAAACCCTGTGCAATTCATTAGTCATCCAGCTAGTTTCCAGCAGGTATGAATTGCTGGTGGGTGATCAGCCTGGAAGCTGGAAGGCAATGTGGCATGAGTTCCCGCTGGGATGCTTTAATTAGGATGAGAGTGAAGGTGACCAACCACGTGTGAACAGTTATTAGCAGTGCCTTCGGATGAAACAGAACCCAGGCCTGGTCCTCTGCCCTTTGTTCCAACCTGAATGTGGCATGCCATTCCCTTCTTGGAGCTGTGCTGTAGCGCTAACAGTTATCACAGTACCATAGGGTTTAACCTATAACCGGGAGGCTTCTGGTCACTGCAAGTGCATGTTTATGTGCTTTCCATTACGGCTGGGTTTGTCAACCACAGCACTATTGACATTTTGGGCTGGATAATTCTTTGTTGTGAGGGGTTGCCCTGTGTATTGTAGGATGTTTAGCGGCACCCTGGCCTCTACCCACCAGATGCTAGGAGCATTCCTCTGCTTGTGACAACCAAAGACGTCTCCAGACATTGTCAAATGTTCCCCGGGGGGTAGGGGTTGCAAAGCAAAACTGCTCCTCTTGAGAACCAGTGAAAGTTTCCCCAGATTTCCTACACAAAGGCAGAATGGTGATTATAAGCCACTCCCTAAATGTCATTCAGTACAAATGAATCTGCCTTGTCTTTAGTTGTCATACGCAATAGCTTTGGTTCTTTTTAGTCATCTTTGTATGCTTGGTGGTGCTCAGCACAATGCTCTATTCACATAGCAGGCCCTCAATAACGTTCATCAGAGTAAAAAAATCCACTCTTCCTCTACTTCTGTCCATGTGGTCTGGGCGGGATTCTTGGGAATTTCACATGTGGCCTGGCCCAAGCCAATCAGACCTCCTCATTTCTCTGGACATGGTAATAAGTGCCAGGCACACACATAACTGAAGCCAGGTTTATCAAAGTGAATCACAGGCCTCATTGGAAATAACACTCTCAGCTCATCTTCTTTTTTTTTTTTTTTTTTGCTGGTTTTGAACCCGGAAGGATGTAGTCCCCAGAAATTCTGGCAGCCATCTTGATATGATAAGATATAAGAGAGCCTGTTTGAGAGTCACTCAAGAGAGATGCAGGAGAACCAAGAGATGAAAAGAAGAAAATCAGGTCCTGAGGCTATCATTTGTGCCCCTAGATCCAGTGGTATTTCTAGCCGCATCCACATCCATATGACTTTCCAGTTGCTTGAGCCAATATGTTCTCACTACTTTGTTTGTTTCCATTTTTATTCTTTTTTGCTTAGGCCAGTTTGGGTTGGGCCTTCTATCATTTGAGATCAGAAGAGTCCTCATTTAGACACTGCTCTACACAAGAGCTGGCCTGTTGTATGTGTATCAGTGACCTGATAACACACAGTGCAAATGCTGATTTGGGATTGCATAATCTTGATATTGACAGGATTTTAGAATTAACAGTCTGGCCATTACCTGATGCAGGGTTCCCTCTACCACATCCTTCTCAAAAGAACACTGGGTGACTGCTTGAATGTGTTGGGATGTTCAGAATTTGCCCAGGTCTGCCCATTTCTCTGTGAGTCAGCTCTGGCTGTTAAAGAATTCCCCCTTATATTAAGTCAAACCTGCTTCCAGGAAACTTCCATCCTAGAACCATGGTTTGTAGCTAAATAGAACAAAGATGTTTTTCTTACAATAAAGACAAATACCATGTCTTGTCTTTATCAGTCTTCCTCTATCTCAACCATTCTCAAGTGCTTCCAGCCCCTTCTGAGAAGTCACGCTCCAGATCTCTGTAATTGGAAAGAGGAGAGACTTTGGAGTGAAACAGACCTGAGATTATAACTCATCACAGCTTTTTAGCTGTGACTTTAGAAAAGCTACTTACAGACCTGTATGATTTGTGTTTTCACCTGACACATGGGAACCACATTAGCTCTCTTACGGGGTTGTGGTGAACACTCCATGGGATGATGCTTATAAAGTGTTTTTTAGCTCTTTATTCAGTTCTTGACACATCTATGTACTGTGTTTCCTAAATTATCACTATCTTTTTCATCTTGTTGCTATCCTTGGGACACAACTTTAGGGCATTTGCTTACAATATGGTTTCCAAAATTCAACATAGTGTTCCAAACGGGATCTGACCATCTTAATATTTTGACATCTCTGCTTGGTTTATATAAGGCTTCTTCTTGTTTGCTTTCATTACACAAAATGGCATGAGTGGCCCTAACAATCACACTGTCAGGGTCATAAAGAGTGCAGATTCCATGCAGTCATTTTTCTTGCCCTGCTGTGGATAGAAACCTACGTCATTGGAAATGCGATCTTTGCCCAGAGACCATCGACACAGAGGTCCAGGCTCTCAGCTCCTGGCCATCCAAAATCAAGGTTGCATCTTCGGGCAGGTCAAGAGGGCTGTTTTCCTTTCCATAGCATAGCTTGCTGGCCTGAGGGAGAGGATGCTGATGTTTCCATTGGAAGGTTGTAACTCCCAAAGAATGGAGCAAACCCGATTGTATGATAGGGGGACATCCAGGAAAATAAGCATAGGACAGTGCTCTGTGGCCACATGGGGACTGTCAAGGCTAAAGCTCTTTAATGTCCAGCCAATGTTTGTAGTATGTGAAAGAAGTTGTTCGAAATCTGGCTGTTTGGTTGCGCTTTGTCCTATAAGAAAAACTGTCCTCATTATTCATGTATAGCACATATATCCCTTCCAGAGTCAGTCACAACAAAATTTAGTACCTACCACATGTTAGACAATGTTGTAATAGTAATAGCAGATGAAGAAATAGTAAGAGCTGCCACTGTGGGACAACTACAATTGTAGGTTTGCTTTATCCTTTCCATTTTACAGATTAGGCAATGAAGTTTAGAGGAGGTGAGTCACTTCCCCAAGGTCATGTAGCTTAAGAAGCAGGGTCAGGATTCAAATTTGGGTCATCTGAATACAGAACTCTACAGCTAATCCCCGCACTTTATCATCACTTTGTTATGCTTTTATGTGACACGACAGGGGTGTTAGCTAATGCAATGGTGGTAGTCATCCTGCAATATATAGTGTATCAAATCAACATATGGTACATCTTAAACTTATACAATGTTATACGTCCATTATATCTCAATAAAGCTGGCGGAAACAAAGTTATCTGGACAAACAAAGAACCCTCAATAGCAATTCCTCCTTCGAGACTCAGCCCAAGGCTAAGCTCTTTTCCTTGTGTCCTTGGCTCTGGGAATTTCTCTAAATTCTGTTTTCTAACCCAATCTCCCTAACTCTACTTTGCCCATTCCCCAGGGAGGGCCTTCTTCTCTCTTTCTAGCCTTGTTCTCTGCCCACTTCTATTGATTCTATTATTTATATTTTCCTGTGCTATCTGCTCCTCCCCATATAGGACAGGGACACCAGTTCCCTTTTGTTCTGATGTCCGCTCCTATATCTTAATCACCCCCTACAAACAGGCAGGTATCCTCCGAGGCCAGTCTCGTCTGCTGCAACTCCAGGCAGGAAAAGCCCCTGTCTAGGGATGAAGTCACCAGGCACATGATCAGTGAACTCAAGAGGTTTGCATCACTGTGCAGCGTCTGATCATCAGGTTTTATTATTTTTACATCCTGAGAAGGGGAGTCTGTGGGGGTAGAAAGGGAGAGAGGTGAGTGCAAGGGTTACAGGAAAGAAAAGAGAAGGGAGGGAATGAAGACGGGAAGGAGAAGGAAAAGGAGAGATGGGGAAGAGAGAAATTAAGAGTGGTTTCAGTGACCTCAGTGGCATGTTAAAACAATTTGGTGGTATTGGTGAATAATTAACAATTTGTTATGGTAGGAACAAGAGGCCAGGTCTGCAGGTGCTGCCTGGTTCTTTGCTGCGGAGGGAATATTGAAATATCACGTACAGTGAGCAGAAGGACAACAGCATGTGAAGAGAAATTCCCAGTTTGTAACAAAGCATGGGTTTTTCCAGCTCTTCGGCTTAAATTTCTCTCCAGGGGAACTCCAATCTCCCCCAAAACTTGTAATAATAATAGAGTGCTTGGAAGATGTATTTGAATTTCCTGTCAATTAAAACAGTTATTAGTTCAAAGCACTAAGAGTAGAGGCTAAAGGAAACTATATATCCCTGCTGAGCATTTTTGGTGGTGGTGATGCTAAGGAGGATGTGTTCTCTCCTCCTTCGACTGCTGTGGGTTCTTGAGTGCTGCAGTGTCCCTGACATGCTTGAAGTAGGATGGGGATACAGAGAGCCGGTGTGATTTCTGCCTACAGCAGCTCAGCATCCACTAGGGAAATTTGGAAAACAAGACCAGATTCCCTCCCCCTTAAACAGTAGAAAAAATACAGCACTGTACAGTATTAAATGAGACAGCACTTACTCCTTTTGCAGTTCCAAGTGCAAACTCATTCATTTCCTCAGGGATGCCTTCTCTGACCTCTGAGGGTAGATCAGGCCATTTGTTTTCATGGTACCTCATCATTTTCCTTTATAGCACTGATTACAGTTTGTAATTACGTATGTTTATATATTGTATTATACATATATATTATAACTACATATGTTTATTTACGTGGTTTTTGAAAAATTTCTGTCTCTCTGGCTCGCCAAACTATAAACCCCATACCAAGATTAGGTCTGTTCTGCTCAACAGTTGTATTCCCCAGCATCTGACACAAATGCCAGGTACTCAATAAATATTTTGGAATAAAAGATAAAAGAACATGGTAAGAGTTTAGAAATAAGAAAGAGCGTGTGCACTTGGCTGTTGAAGATTCTATGGATAAAAGTGAATTTGATCAGATTTTCTTTATCAGAAATTATGGAAGAAATTCTTTCAGGTCTTAATGTCAAGGAAGACTGGCTTTCCTCTGAAAAAATTGGTCTGTTTTCATGTTTATGGATTCTGTGAATTTTATATATCAAGATAGTTTTCTCTTTTCTTTGGCTTCTAGAGCCAATTTTGTACACTATTTCTGGCAACTGTACATTACGTTTTATTTATTTATTTATTATTTTTAAAACAGTTTTTAATTTTTTAAAATTTTTCCTTTTTCTCCCCATAGCCCCCCGGTACATAGTTGTGTATTTTTAGTAGTGGGTCCTTCTAGTTGTGGCATGTGGGATGCCACCTCAGCATGGCTTGAGGAGTGGTGCCATGTCGGTGCCCAGGATCCAAACCGGCGAAACCCTGGGCCACTGAAGTGTAGCGTACGAACTTGACCACTAGGCCACGGGGCCGGCCCCACGTACATTATATTTTAATGTACTAACGTTGCCCCTGACTTGAAATATTTTCCTAGCCTTAATTCTCTCTTACTAATTTTCTGCACTTATTTATATTTTAATAATGTAAATTACAGCCCTTTTAAAATGAGATTTGGTATAAATTAATGCATAAATAATGATTATTAATGCACCAATTAATCTATGTAAGCTTTATGTAGTATTGATGCTTTAAAATGGGTTTTGGCATTCTTAACTAATTTTTTGTTGAAGATCCCCTCCAGGTTATTTAAGATAGATGCCTAGCATGAGGTGGGCCATATCTAACTGTTAGAGTTAAGATTCAAGGCAGGAGCAGAACTTTATATAAGATGACAAACTCTCTACCATCTTGCTCTGAATCCTGAGACAGTATCATAAGGAATATTTAAAACTTGCAAAAGTTTTGGCCAAGAGAATTGACTTTGAGTACCTTTGGCCCCATTCATGCTTTGATCTCATACCACCAACTCATCTGCTGCCAATGGTTCTGTTGTGTGTCATGTTTGATCCAATTGGGGGAGCCATATTGATATGTCTTAGTTACAATGGAATAAAATTGTTGCTATATTCCCCCAAGGGAAAATTTTAAAGGAATTAATGTCCAACTATTCTCTGTCACCCTGCTTTGGGTCCAAAATGAAAAGAATAATTTAAAAGCTTATGTTCACCCCAACCAAGTAACCACAATCTGCTCCCACTATATGGTTCTATAATTGAATTAGTTTGAAGAAATACAATAAAATGTATTCTGCAGTATTGTTTTTGTATTTTACTGTAGTAAGCCATCCCAGATGGTGACTGAACATCACATTTTTGAAGTCTTTCATTTATTTTTGTCAGTTAATAATTATCTTGCAAAGCTTTCGGAACATCTTATATTGTTGTCAATGTTTAGCACTTCATGCAGTAATTTTTTACTGAAACCAGCCCTAGTAATTCTATTTTGGTTAAAAGATTTAGCAAATATTAATGGATTCCTAAAGAAGATGTTAACGATCACCTAAGGAATTACTTTGAAAATTAATTGGAAGAGAATTATGGCAAGGATTGGCAAATTTCTAAAGATCCTTGACCACCACCAAATTTTCAGTTTGTTTGAAGGTAAATAAGAATTTGGACAGGCCTTCTGAATATGAAATACATATCAATATGGTAATAACGGAAGAGTTGCTTATAATCTTCAAAGTCATTAAGTTAAAAATTATATATTCAAGTGTAGTAGAGTCATAAGTGTATCCTAATGTACACATCACTCATGGGGTCTTTGGGACATTAGGCAGGCCATCAGGTCCTATTTGCAGGAGGACACAGGCATCCTGGAAAAGTATTGAAGAGATGGCACTGGAAGTTTGGAAGTAATACTCTCAAACGAAGAGAAATAACCACTCCAACCACTGAAGAAGGGTCTTAGAGATTTAAGGAACTCACAAGACTATAAGAGAGTCACACATAGACTCTCTCTGAGGTTGGTTCCTGGTCCACCAGGAAAAGGACTTAGTGGGGCCATAAAATAGCCTCTGGCCAAATTCCCTAAGAACATATCTCAAGGTGGAAGCTGTAAAAACTGAGACTATTAACATTTTGAGAGCCAGTTATAGATATGATCATTGGTTTGGCATTCATGAGCAGATCAGCCTATAATTATAGCCTGATCCTTCACAGAGAGATTGCTTACACACATTTCAGCGTTATTTCCTATGATTTCCTTGTTTAAACCTACCAAACAAGCCATTTTCTCACCATTTACAGAATTTTTCTCGTCCTATTCTGCCCACAGAAACTCAGAAATGGGGATAATTGGAGTCGAGGGTTTGGGGGGAGATCGTGGTAAAGGTTGATGGTGGTGATGACCAACACTGATTGAGAGGTGGTAGTAGTGGTATGGTATTGTCAGTAAGTGCCTCACAGTAAGTGCACAGACCCTGCAGCCAGACTGCTGTGCCTTTGAGTTCTGGCTCTGACACTTACAAGCTTTATAACCTTAGGTAAGTTATTTATCTTTCAGTTTCTTCATTTATAAAACAGGGGCAATAATAACACCTACCTCGGATGGTTGTTAATACTTGTAAAGCACTCAGAACAGTCCCTGGCACATAGCACTACAGACTTGCATGTTAAATAATTTGAGCAGGTTACACACACTCTTTGGCTATAGAGAGAAACCATGCAAAGTCTTAAAGTGTATTCTACCAGCTATATTGACAAGGACTTGAAGACAGAAGAGATAAGATGGTATGAGAAACATGACGTATTAAGGTTTATATTAATTACAGTGGCATCTTCAGAAAGGAACAGAGCTGCTAGACATTCTGAAAAAACAATAAGCAAAACATGATGATAGATTGGTTTGAGGGGACTAAGTTAGAAATAAATTATCCTAAGCTTATAATCTTGAGGGATTACAAAGATGATGGTGCTGTTGACAACAACGGAGAAATTCGGAAAGAGATGCCTGTTTCTGCAGGAAAGACAGGAAGCTGAGGTTGTGTCAATATAGAAGAAGCAAATGGACCATGGGAGTTAGTCTTACTATGGCCTGTTCATTTGACAGATGGGCTGCAGCTGAATCAATTGTGATGCTTCATTAGGATGTCTGAGGTGTCTGAGATGTCCCATGCCACGGTCTGGTAATTTTGCCACCTATAAACACAGCCTCCATTCTTGTGCTTGAGTTTGGTTTGTTATTGGGATCCTGCTTCCTCCCAGAGGCATGTCATATGGTCATGTGTGAACCTTGGAGAACAAAAAAGATTTAGTGAGCTCTAATATATATGTATATATATCTCCAAAGTTGAAATCAATATATGCTTCCATCAGAAACAGAACTTGGCTGAAAGTGTGATAGTTTCATTTTTATTTGCATCCTCTTAACAACACGAGAGAATGATTTTAGCCAACACTTACATAGTGATTGCCAGAGATTGTTCTAAGCTCTTTATACATGGTAACATTTGTAATCGCCACAACCACCCTATGAGGTAGGTAATATTTCTGTCCTCATATTGAGGAAGAGGAAATTAAGGCAGAGTGGAGGCTGGTGGTTGTAGGTTGGATTCAGCAGAATTTGAGATGCGGATTTATGTGCAAGTAATTTATTAAGGAAGTGCTTGCTCCTGGGAGGGACCAGTGGGGAGTAGGGGAGCTGAAAGGCGGAGAGGAAGAAACCAAACAAGGATCCAATGGAGACAAAGTCCTGTGGAGGGGATCATCTGCCTAATCCTGCAGGAAAGCTCGGGGGTGTACATTATAGCTCAAGGTGGCCCCAAACCAAGGCAGGAGAGCTGGGCTTTCACATTCCCATGCCTGAAAGTTAGTTGTTAAGGGCTGCTTACCCTAGGGGGATGTACCTCTGGCTCTCTCACCTGTCAGCAAAGTGGCTCCAGTTGGTCTAAGGCAGTCCTGCACAGGAGAGCTGTGGATACTGCCTGTTGGATGCTAAAAGTACGGTTAAGGTAGGAGACGGGAAGGGGGTGCTCAAGAAGGAAAGAGGGCGCATCTGATGGAGGGTGACCCTGTTGGCCTCACCAGTGCTTCAGGGACCTGCCAGGGTACATCCCATAGCTGAAGGGGATCAATCAAGCAGACTGATTGTTTTTGGCTGTTGTTTTAATTTGTCAATTTGACTCATCCATGGATATGCAGAGAGGTCTAAGATATGTAAATTCATGTCTGCACACACACATACACATAAGCACACACATACACACACACAGAAAATGCAAAATTGATTCAGCCCAGATGCTTATATGTAAGATATCGTAAACTGATAACTCATGAGCTGAATGCAATCTACAGACATTCTTGGTTTGGCCCTTTCTAAGTTTGGAGATTTCGATGAAAACTCCAGATTCCTGACTTTCCCCACATTCTTACCTCATCTAATTGGCTGGAAGTGTGTAGTGGATGATGCCTCTTGGGACAGGGCACGTCCAGTTCATCACGTTCTTTACCAACCCTGGTTACCACCCCAACCATCACCACTCCTCCATGTCTTCTGTCTGGCTCCTAAGGATATTTAAATTTGCAATTCCTATTATATAGAATTTCTTGACCATAATAACTTCTATTTGTTCCTTGAGACCAGCAACTTATGCCAGGTTTTCATAACTTCTTTCCTGTTTCTAGCTTTTCAACTATTGTACACACTTTCAGTGGTGGTCTAATGGTTAGGATTCAGCACTCTCACTGCTGTGGCCCAGGTTCATTCCTGGTCAGGGAACCACACCACTCATCTATCGGTTGTCATACTGTGATGGCTGCATGTTGCCGTGATGTTAAAAGCTATGCCACTGGTATGTCAAATACCAGCAGGGTCACCCATGGTGTACAGGTTTCAGTGGAGCTTCCAGACTAAGACAGACTAGGAAGAAGGACCTGGCCACGTGCTTCTGAAAAATTGGCCATGAAAACCCTACAAATAGCAGCGTAGCATTGTCTGATATAGCGCTGGAAGGTCAGAGGATGGTGCAAAAAGACAGAGCAGGGTCCCTTTCTGCTGTACATGGGTTTTCAAGGAGTCAGAATCCATTTAAGGGCACTAACAGCAAACACTCTTTCAGAGGAAGTATAGCATTAGATTAATTCAGTCAGTGTGGACAACAACTGAGCTAGCTGGCTATTTAAGCTAGAATGACCTGCGTTGGCTTCTTCATTGTTGAAATTAACATGGTAATTGCCAGACCATTCCTTTGATTCTTGAGCCAAAACTTCTATGGGTACATAAATTCTAAGAATACACAAAATTTGTTGATAACCAATTTTTAATTGTTTCTTGCTCAGATAAAGATCTCCTAATAAATCTCCCAGCAGTTTCCAATATATTCATTTTCTATGTCAAAGGAAACAGATATGAAATTGAAATCCTGAGCTGGATGGAAGTTTAAGTAAATTATAGTAATTTTCTGGTTGAGCAAATAATTATATTGTTTCAGCAAATAACCATCATTTTCCCTGAATTAAATCCTCTTCTTGCTTTTAGGATTCCAATGAAAACATATCTTAATGGGCCAAATCTTAAAAGTGAAAGTGTGGGAAAATTCTGAAGTTCTAAATGCCCCTGATCTCATCTCACATTTTCTGGAGCATTCCTTTGGACTTTTTTTCTAAC
This sequence comes from Equus quagga, assembly GCF_021613505.1. Taxonomy (NCBI): domain Eukaryota; kingdom Metazoa; phylum Chordata; class Mammalia; order Perissodactyla; family Equidae; genus Equus; species Equus quagga. The sequence continues at coordinate 2,197,606 of NW_025796728.1, read as the reverse complement.
CAACTAAACACAAAATGATTAGATTTCATAATGGGATATTTAAAAATATTTTTTCTTCAGAAAGTTTTAATACTGAATATAGTTCAGATGAAGAGCAAACGTCTGCTCTCTTTGCTTACTCTTTAAGTTATAGTTAAAGCAGTTGAAACGATGTTTTTTAAAATATATGAGGGCATAGGCAATGGTATTTTCAATGGTAAAAATGCTCTTATAAAGTTCATTAAACAAATCATTATTCCCCTAGATAAGTAAGAAAAGCCATATTTTCCCCCGAATATTTTGGCTTGTTCATATAAATTCACTTTTTAGGGTGTAGTTATTATTGTTTTATTCAGAATAACTTTATACTTTTTTAACTATGAGACCTTCAAATTTTAAAAAGCCTTTGGAAAGGTTGAAGTCAGGTCAGAAATCTGAATTGGGGCTGCAGTTTTCCCCAAATAAATCCTTTTTGAAATCTAAATGAAAGCAAGTATTCTTTCCCATAAAGTTATTTTTACTCATTAGATATAAAGATGACTATCTCCCTGCAGTTAATTCTTCTTGTAATTTCTTTACTGTGTGCTTCTATTTATTTGGCCTCCTGGGGGTTTTTTTGTTTGTTTTTTGTTTTTGCTATTAAATGGGAAACGTAAACTTAGGTGCTTGGTATCTGCCATCAGTGTAAAATATACTAGGGGGAAGAAACTTTAAGATTTCTTTTGGAGATATATATATATATATATATATATGTATCTCTAAAATGTATATATTTGTGTGATGTGTATATCACACACGATATGCATATATATATATTTATGTGTGTGTATACATATGTGTACATAAACACACACACGTATATATGTTCTTTTTATTTGAGAAAGGGGGAAAAGGACATTTGGTACTTCTCAATTCCTCTCTAGTTTGAGGCTTTTCCCTTCCATATTCACTTCCAACTACCATGTTTGCTAGGGAGTTGGGTTTTTCTAATTTGTGGTTTTAGAAGTCAGGATAGCATAAATCCAGAGATTCTGCTAATTTCCATAGGGTTGAGACAAGACTGTGCCCCTTTCTCTTCCCCTATCCCAAGTGAGCAGTAACCTTCTTATCTACCTTTGGAGGACATCTCTCAGCATCCTCTGAAGTGTGGAAGGCACAACTGTGGATGCAGAGAGAAGGAGATTTGCAGAAGAGAGAGGTCTAAGATGAAAGAAGTCTTTCATTTTTGTCTCGGTTCTGTTCCACTAGGCGGGTCATCTTGGGAAAATCACTAAGCATCTCTTTCTCCAAGCCTCAGTTTCTCCATGTGTGAAATGAGATGGATAATAATTTCTCTGCTTTGCTTGCAGGGTTATTGCAGAAGGAATGAAATGAGATACTATCGAAGAAAAGACTTCATTGAAAGACTTTAATTGCTATGGTTTCCCTTGACCTATGTTGATACATAAATATTTCACTTTTTACTACATATAACTATGGAGAGTATTTCATTTCATAGAAGATCGTTATGTTTTGTGCACTAGATGTCAGTAGAGCTCTATGGTTCAGCTAGTACGGCTACCCGACTGAGATGATCTGTGCTTGGAAAATAAACTCCTTGTGCTTTTGCTTATTTTGCATTTCATACCGAATGGCCATGAATTTGTGTCCTCGCCTCACACCCACCCTCATTTCCATCCCACTAGAATTCGGCTTTCAGCACAATTTTCTGCCTTATTGGAGCTTTATTCCCTTCACTTTCTGGAGGAATTCTGACAAAATAATTCTTTTTCAAGAGTTTCTTTAGAAAATATGAAAACCAAGAGAAAACGTGCTATCAAGTAAACTCTCAAAATGCTTTAGAAGAATTATTGCAGATGGATTTAGTGCTTTTAAAATTAAATGTCGCTTTTAAAAATCCTGTTTGCTTTCATTTTTTTTTTCTTCTCACCATCCTATTATCATTGTCTCATTTTAGTTTTTCAGCTTTCATTCTAATTGAGAAATAAAGCACCAATACCAGAATGGGGCTTTGCCTTGCCCAGAAATGCTCAGCAGGCGAACACTCTGGTTTTAAAAAATGCTGACTGTCTCTACAGAGAAGAAAAATAAATGCCTTGGAACTGTAGCTGGTCAGGCTTCCTGGAAATAGCTACAAGCTCCAGCTAAAGCTTACAGGCCTCGGGGTCATGTCCATCCTTTGGGGAGAGTCATGTTCTTTCCAAAAGTACAGCCCTGATTGTGAAGCAGGTTTGTGTTCTAACTGGTTTATTTGGTCACAGCAGAATTCACTAATTGAATTGCTTTTTTGAGATTCAACTTGAAAATCATTTATTGGCATAAAAATTAAGAAAGTGTGGGATGTTTTCAGGATTTGTCTTTCATCTAAGACTGAAGAGTGGGCCGGCCCTGTGGCCGAGCGGTTAAGTTCGCGCACTCCGCGTCCGAGGCCCAGGGTTTCACAGGTTCAAATCCTGGGTGCGGACATGGCACTGCTCATCAGGCCATGCTGAGGTGGGGTCCCACATGCCACAACTAGAAGGACCTACAACTAAAAATACACAACTTTGTATTGGGGGGCTTTTGGGAGAAAAAGGAAAAATAAAATCTTAAAAAATGAAAGAAGGGAACTCAAAGTATTCAGGGCCTGAAATTTCCCAAGAAGATCTCTGTGTTACATTCAAATATAGCGATTAAAAAAGTTAAAGTGCGTTGAAGTGAGATGTGCTATTCACTTTCAAATACCACTTAGAAAAATCATTAACATCTACTTATATAAGGCAATCCAACAGTGTTGTATTCCACTCAGCAGAAATTGCTCTTAGTTGGAATGAGAGTTATTCAATTATTTTTACTGCGTGTCTACTATGAGATAGACATTATGTCATATAGATGTGCTAGATGCTGAAGATAAAGGGTGAGCAAACGCTGCCCTCTTGGAGCGTACAATCTAGTGGGGAATACAAATATTAATCAAAGAACCATATGCAAAAAATGGAAAACTGCAAATCTGACCACTTCCATGCTTTGTTTGTTTTTAGAGCACTTACCACCCTGTGACATTTATATTTACTTGTTTGTTGTCTGTTTCTCGTCCTAGAATAGCAGCTCCATAAGAAAGACTTAGTCTGTGCTGTTCAGTGCCATATGTCTAGTACCTGGAACAGAATCTGACACATAGCAGGTGCTCAATAAATATTTGTTGAATGACTGCATTAATAAAGTACTATCAGGAGAAGTACTTTAACTCCCTGAAGAAGTTGACTTCATTAGGGAGATCAAGAAAGACTTCCTTGCAGAAGTAATGCTTGAGTTGAGAAGAAAAGTAGGCACTGACTAAGCTGAGAAGGAAAGGAAGATCATTCAAGGCAATATGTGCAAAGACCCTGTGGTGAGAGGGAGCATGAAAAAGACAAAGAACAGAAAGAAGGCCTTAGGGACAAAAGAGGAGAGACCAAGTGAAATAGGGATTACAAGACAAAACAGGAAAGACAGAGAGAGGCCAGACCATGCAGGGTCTTGTAGGATGAATTAAGAAGTCAAGAAGTCATCTTTATTCTAAGAATAATGAAAAGTCATTTGAGCGTTGTAAGCAGGGAGGTGACTTAATCAGATCTGAAAAGATTACTCTGGCTTCAGTGTAGGGAATGGATTGGAGGAGTGCCTAGAGTGGATTCAGGAAACTCAGCTAAAAGACAGTGGTCCAGATGAGTGATGTGGGTAGTTTCAGATGAGCAGTGTGGATAGTTTGAACTTGAGTGCTGGTAGTGAGGCTTGAAGTAGACGCATGCAGAAGTAGATGCTTCAATAGCAATTTAAGAGGTAAACCAATAAGACTTGGTGAAGAGTTGGATAAAAGATGAAGGAGAAGGAAGTGTCAAGGTTGAGCTGAAGTTTATGGCTTGGATAGCGGGATGGCGGTGCCATTCAATGAAACAGGGACTCCTGGAAGTGGGTCAGGTTTGAGAGGAAAGATGATAAGTTCAGTTTTAGATAAGTTGATTTTGAGGTTTCTTCGGGCGTCCAAGAGGCCGTATTAAGTTGGAGATGGTCTAGCACTGGGAAAGTCTGGGCTGGAACTGTAAATATGTGAGTGTTCCAGAGAAGATAATTAAAATTGTGGGCTAGATACTAGAGTGAGAAGAGGAGAGACTTGCCGTTTCATGCGAAGATCTCTGATTTAGTAAAGGATGGGAATGCAGACGAAGCCCTGATATAAGCTGGTAGCCCTGGGTCATCCACGCCCGCAGCTGAAGAGCATGAAGTGATATTTGGTGCTCACTTGGTAGTGTTCAATGGGCTGTAGAGAGCAACCTTCTAGACTTTTCTAGATCAAGCATAGCTGAGAATCAACTTCCTTGTCCTCCTTATCAACAGACAGAAGAGAAAATCTACGGTATTTTTGCCTTGATAAAGTATTTTTACCAAACTTATACTTTAAAACATTATTTCTTTATGTATATCTATGTATATTCAAAACAGAAAACCACTGTTGTAAATTTTTTCATTGATCAGATATTAATTTTGCAATTGAAAAAGTGTTTTAAAAATATACTTTTTCCTGAGCATTTAAATATAAATATACTCTTGATTTTAAATAGGCAGTTGAAAATTAAAATTATATTCATAGCTCATTAACTGAGGGGTTCCTATGAGCCAAGCGCTATTCTAAGGGCTTTACAATAACTGCTTCCTTTACTCCTTCCAGGACCCTAGGAGGTAGCTACTATTTGATAGATGAGGAAACCAGCACAGATAGGTCGGGAAATTGGTTCAAGGTCACACAGATAATAAGTGGTGGAGCCAGGATCTGAACCCAGGAAGTCTCCTTCAGAGGAAATACTTGTAATTACTGTGCCAGACTCTACTAAAAACCCACCGTCCACATTTTTAAATGTTTTGCATTTTGGATTAGACTGAAAACCTTTAGTAAGACTTTCATGAACTACTTAGTGATTTGCACGTTCTAGTGAGCATGAGAAACCTGTTTGGGCCTGCAACCCTATTTACTCAACTTCTCTTTGGGTTGTCTGGGATGAAACAGACCAAAAAAGGCCATTCTGGCCGCTGGGTCCGTTCCGGTTTGTGGAATAATATGTGATACCCTGATCAAATTTTAATATAATGTTTTGGGGCCTCTTAGTCACAGCAGAAAGTTCATTTTCTTGACTCAAAATGAGGTGTGTCCAGACATGAGGGCACAGGAAAAACATTTAGCAAAACTCCCCATAAAAATGAAGGTGGAAGGTTTGGCAGTTTATGCCGTCTGGCAAAACCGTAGGATTGATGGGCCAGCCAGTGTTGAAATAATACCTCGAGTCCTAACAACCGGAAAGGGCAACTACAGCTCCTCTCACACCGCCGCTCTCAGGTGTTCTTCTGAATGCCCCTCTGGTACAAAGGAGACACAAAGTGCTCTGGGAGGCACATGAACAACTCCCGCCTCCATCTTTCTCTCCCCCATTCTTCCCTGGTGCGGCTCCCCACCACGCTCCCTCTCCTAATTACAGGTCTCAAATCCTGCAACGTCTGCTTGTCCCTCCAGCCACAGGATTTGGCAAGGAAACTAAAGTGGAAATTAATTTTAGTTTAGATCCAGAGCAAATACTTCATTTCTGATTTCCGGTCACTTATCATCTGATGAACGGTAGGGGAAAAATGGCTAGAAAAAGAGGATAGAAGAGTTGCTATACAATTGCTAAGTTTTGAGAGCAACCAAGACTATATATGGCTAAAAGATTTTGATATTCATTCCAAAATTTGCTCAAGAGCCCTCCCAATTATGTAGTATTAATAATAACTTAAAAATCATAATAAAGGTTAATATTGGTTAAGTGCTAACTAAATGCCAGGAACAGCTCTGAGCATTTTATGAGTATTATGTCTTTTAATCCTCACAATAACCCTAGGAGGCAGATAATATTATTCACTTTCCTTTTTAGATGAGGACACTAAGGCACAGAGAGGTTAAATAATTTATCCAAGTTCACGCAGCTAATAAGTATCAAAGCCACAATTTGCACCCATATGGACTTGCACAGTTCACCCCTCAGACCCTGCCCTACTTGACCACTGTGAAATGTGTGACCTGGAAAGACAGGACCCACTCTCTTCTCGCAAAGGCTGGGGAGGAGGGGTTTGGTCAGGATTGACTCAGCCAGTGGGCCTGAAGAGCACAATTGGAAGTAAGTTAGGTGGGAGGCAGGATGGAGGGAACAAAGAAAAGGAACCGACACTTCTCTGAAGAAACAATGAGCAACACTGACTCCACTGCAGGGAGGCAGAATGGGCACATTCTGGCACCATCTGAGAGCATCGGGCGACATGCATAGGAGCAGCTGTTGGGTAGACTCCTTATGAGGGCTGTTGGTAAACCCTCCTCTGTCTGAGTAATAATTAAAGGATGGAGCGTGAGACCATTGCTTCCATTACCTTTTTCTATGGAATCTGTACCTGACAATCAAAGGGATCCCACCAAGGGCTACTGCATTGTGGGAACATCCAATTCCGGCATTATAAACTCTCAGGCCGGGTTCACCCCATCTCTTCTATGGACTCACCACCTGCTCTGGTTCGATCCTGCTCTCTTGATTCTTTGTGCAATGTCCTTCCTGGAGTCAGACCAAGTTTGGCCTGGTGCCATGTGCTTCCTGCCTGTTCCCAAGAATAAGGCAGATTTGAAAGGCCCTCCCTTTGTCCTCAGTGGAATTTTGCTTTGTCCTTGGCAAGTGGTATTAGCCTCCTGATAAATTGTTGTGTGTGTGTGTGTGTGTGTGTGTGTGTGTGTGTGTGTGTAAGCAGATGAATAACAGAATCATGGGTAGCTCATTGCACATCTGCAACCTGGCCACAGAACATTTATTTTCAAGATGCAAATAGTCTCCATTTGTGGGGCATGAGTCCAAAAACTCCTGGTCACATCATCACGAATTAGCCCACCAACGGTTCTTCCCTGGAATGCTGCCACGGTGGCAAACACTCACTTCCCGCATTGAAGGTCAGACGTTCTGAATCATTCTCACAGTCACATTAGGCGCTTGAAAAATTATTCTGGTTCAGACCAAAACAACCAGCCTATGCGCCTTTGCCCTTGGTTAGCCGGTTTTCAAGTGGAATGTCAAGCTTCTCACCGGGACACACCCTGAGCACACCCGCTTAGATTGCAGTCAGAAAATTGGAGGCCTTTACCATCTAATTGGTAGCGCTTTTCCAAATAAAAGTACATCCACCCACATGCCACGTTGGCTCCAGTTGGCAACAAATCAAAAGGCAGAGACGCTCCCAACAGTGACCACGGCCCCACTCCATCAGATAGAGACATGTTTTTCTTAATTTCCCCAAGCATCTCAGCAGCCCTCGGGCTGATCATATAGACCAGGTTATTAATCAGAACAGAACGAGCTCATGCTTTGCTGTGTTTCTGAAGTGTAGGCAGCATTGTCTGATGCCAAGAAGAGAAATGGCTAGGTTGGAATGGTGCACCCAGCAGGAAACCCCTGGCCCCCACTGAACATGGCTCCCCCGCGCAGCCGACGCTTTCTCCTGGACCTTTGTTTGCACAGATTCTATGGCTCAGATTTAGGTATTTCCCTCCCAGCTGATACCCAGTAAAAAACCTACCCATGCATTGACTGACAAGCGGCCACGGAAGGACGTTCATGATAAATTGTTAAACGAGGAAAGCAGGTTGCAAACGTTACACAGTGTATGATTCCAATTTTGTAAAACAAAAACATAAATACATGCAGAGAAAAAGCTGTTAATAGTGATTACCTCCATGTAGTGATATTATTAGGTTTTTATTTCATCCTTTGCACTTGATACTACCTGATATATTTATTTTTTTATAATAAATACAATAAGTTAATAAACAAGCGATAAGAAAACCTACCATCCTTGACGGCCAGGTTCAAATCTTACCTCCTTCCAGAAGCGCCATCTGGAAGGAATCTTTCCCTTACCGAAATATATATAAAAGACACACAAAACAGATGTAGGATACACAGAATTGCACCTGTGCCTCTATGACAACACTTACAACTTTCCTCCCTGAACTGTAGTTTTCAAAAGTGTCGCCATCTTGTCTCCCATAGTAGATCGCAAGTACTTTGGGGGCAGAGCCTGTGTCTGAGGCTTTTCTGTCTCTCACATCACCTAATGCCCAGCTCCACACCCATGCCTGTTGTAAGTAGCCAGTAAACCCTTTTTGAACAACTGGTTGAAAATATCTTTGGGCATACTCTGTGTTTCTGAAAGGTTGCATCAAAATTTACTGTCTGAAAATTAAAAACCTTATGTCTTTTTAATGAAATAAATAACTTTGAGATTTAAAAACCTCACACAGGGGCCAGCCTGGTGGTGCAGCAGTTAAGTGCGCACTTTCTGCTTCGGCGGCCTGGGGTTCACTGGTTTGGCACCGCTTGGCAAGCCATGCTGTGGTAGGCATCCCACATGTAAAGTAGAGGAAGATGGACATGGATGTTCGCTCAGGGCCAGTCTTCCTTAGCAAAAAGAGGAGGATTGGCAGCACATGTTAGCTCAGGGCTAATCTTCCTCAAAATAAATACACAAATAAACGAATAAAAATAAAAACCTCACACAGTTATTTTGCCACAGCTAATATATGCAAAAATAACAAAATCAATGTCACCGCACAGAAGATGGAATGAAGTTAGCTCTGGGACTCCAAAACACAGTCAGGTTGAGAATTATAGGCATGCTCAGTTTCTTATGGTTTATTTATGGATTTCTCAAATCATAGATGCTGCTTTTCATTTCCCAAAGCTCTTAGTTTATCCTGAAATGCTAAGAAATATGTCAAAATTCCAGAGATAAGCCAAGAAAAGGTGAGGTGAAATTCAATGCGTAACTATTTTTAAAAGGAATTATGACCTGTGACTTCTTTAGCGTATGGCTTCAGCCTAGCAGAGTCCCTAGAAGACAGTCACAGATCTATCCACCACGTGCAAAATCGGATGCAGAGACAGGCCACGGCATTTCTGTGCAGGCTTAGCAGGTACGGAAGATGGGAGAAGGTCTTTGTTTTCCCCGACTGAGGAAAAGACCCCTGGCTCGGATTTTGGGCCACTCTACTCAACCTTCACACGGCTCCTCATTCAACTCACATTCTGATCAGCTCCTTCGGGCCTGTGGAATCTCGTTCTACTTTTCCCTCACTACATCACTCCCAACTCAGCCCACTTCTCTTACTCCCAGCTCCAGCAATGCCTTAAATGGCTTTTTAAACGCTGGGGTTTTATTAGGATACCAGACAGCAAGGTGTGATATCTTTAGAACTTATATTTATTCATACATTCAATAAACATGTGTGGAGCACCCACTGTGTGCCAGCCTAAATGCTGTGGAAAAAGTGGCGAACAAGAGTGCTACCATGCCTGCCTTTAGAGAGCTTTGGGTCCAGCAAGGGAAAGTAGACATTATGCAAACAAGTACCCAAATAGTCGTTTCCTTCTAGTTGTCATAAATTCTATGAAGGAAGAGCACAATGAAGAATGACAAGGAAGAATCAGCCTTTCTGAACCAATCTGAGGAGTCAGGGCAGGCCTTTCGGAGGAAACCAAGCCCTTAAGGGTGAGTTCAGAGTATCCCAGGCAGAAAACAGCACATGTGAAGGCACTGGGGCCAGGAACATTCTAGGAGCTGAGGAAGACTGGTGAAATCACGCAGGGCCTTGCAGGTCATACAAATGGATAGGAATTTATCTACAGAGCAATAGGAAACCACAGAAGGTTATGGAGCAGAGGAGTAACACATCCAGATTGTAGCTTTTAAAAATCTCTGGCTGCTGTGTGGAGAACACACAGAGGGAACAGAAGGCAGCATGGTGACAAGATAGGAGAACATGTAAGAGGACACTGCAGTCATCCAGGTGACAGACGATAAGGCTGCAAGCCCCGTACAGAAGTGAGGATAGAGAGAAGGCAAGGAGTCAAGATATCTTAGATGTTTTAGAAAATATATGCAAAAACAAAACAACCCTCCAAAACGGAATCTACATCCCTATCTGTAAGACGCACTCAAGTTGGCGCCGGGCATAATAAAAGATTTCAATTCGATTCTTGTCCATTTTAATTTCATAGATTTATCAGACTGTAGACCTCATTGGACAATATAATTTATATATTCCACAACTAGTTGATTTTTTTTTTCCTGAAAGTTCTTCTTTAAACTCTTGAGGGGGACACTAGAGGTCGCCACTCCTAGAAGTTCTGTGTTATCAAGTTAAATCAGTGACGCATGTTGCTCCAATTGTGTGCAGGGCCTTCTGTGATATTAAAAAAGATATCGTCCTGGGGCCAGCCCGATGGCACTGCAGTTAAATGCACACGTTCCAATTTGGCAGCCTGGGGTTTGCCGGTTCAGATCCCGGGTGTGGACGTGGCACCACTTGGCACGCCATGCTGTGGTAGGCATCCCACATATAAAGTAGAGGAGGATGGGCACAGATGTTAGGTCAGGGCTAATCTTCCTCAAACCCCCCCCCCCCGCACACACACACATATATATATCGTCCTTGTCCTCAAGGGGCTGTTAGTCTCTGACAGTCAATGAGCTGGCCTGAAGACTGAAAAACATGAATGCCAGGAACGGAATCTTGGTATCACGCCATGATTAGTGAATGCGGTTAGGAAGAGGAACTAGAAAGGTTCCCCAAACAAACATCTGAAGAAATAAGAGGAGAACCAGACGTCACCATGGAAATGGAGGAGAGAACTTGAAGAAGAGGAGATGGCTACCAGAGCCTTGGGTTGAGCTGGAAAGGAGGATAAAGAATGAGAAAAGCCGTGGTTAAGTTCACATGCTCCACTTTGGCGGCCCAGGATTTGGGGGTTCAGATCCTAGGAGTGGACATGCACAATGCTCATCAAGCCATGCTGTGGTGGCGTCCCACATACAAAACAGAGGAAGATGGGACAGTCTTCCTCAGGCAAAAAGAGGAAGATTGGCAGCAGATGTTAGCTCAGGGCCAATCTTCCTCACCAAAAAAAAAAAGAATGAGAAAAGCCATTAGGAAGAATCTGGTGGCTTATGACAGATCCAAGACAAGAGAACAGAGAAGGCAAAAGCCAGTGAAGTAAGCCAAGAGAGAGGAGAAGATGGAGAAATGACTACAATTGTAGACTAATCTTCGGTCAATTGATTAATTTATATTTTGCCTCGTTCCAGAAAGGATTTAGGAAAGCTTATAGGGATTCAAATGTACAGCAGGAAAACGTAAATTAAAAGAGGGATGAAAGGAGAAAGAAAAACAAGGGTGGTGTTCTAAAATGAAACCAGGAATGCAGTTAAATATGCGTACAGCTTTGGCCTCACCCAAATTAGGGAATTGGATCAAACAAAATGAACTAAACAGCTGCAAAGGACTAGTCAATCCTTTATCCAGCTCTTATTCTCTTTACTCCACTGTTATCTTGGGTCTTTTCCATTTCAAAGTCCAGATTATGCTGCAAACTGGGTCAATTTTTCAATATTTTTGAGTTTGTGCTTTTGAAAGGCATCCTTAGTTATAAGATGGACAGAATTAGTGTCAACGTCTGCATGCAAACTCATCACCACCACTAGAAAGACAGCCCAAAGCTTATGCCCTTCAGACAGGTCACTACTGTCTCCCACAAAAATCAAGGGTGCCTCATTTTGGTGTAACACACAGTGTTCTGGTAACCAGAATGGGATGGAAAAATGGAGTTGTTCTGAGGCCAGGTAACAATCTGATCTTGAACCAAAGAAGGAGGAAAGCTGAGGTAGGAGAAGCAGCAGCAGCAGCAGCACACAACAATGCTTATCACCTGGCTCCTGGCCATCTGCCCTGCTGGGCTGCACACCTCTCCAAGGCACGGCCTCTGTTCACTTCTCAGTGGCATCTGACAAGTGCTTGGCTCATGGAAGTTGCTCATTTAGTGTTTGCGGAACAAATGCGTGGTGAACAGTAGAAAGAAAGTGTGTCTTTTGGCTCCAAATGGTGTTTAAACAGTTGTGAATATCAAAACTAAGCACGTAACTTCTCTGGGCCTCAGTTTTCTTTTCTGTGAAAGTAGAGTGTGTGCAGCAGAGGTTGCCAATTACCGCCAACACTGATTCTCATCTTTGTTGTGGATGTTTCTTGGATGAACACGCTTCTCCTCACAGCTGCTCTCTCAGGATTTTGCAGTCTAACTCATTAGAGAATTCTGACATGTGCTCTAAAGGAGCCGCGTTTAATGCTAGAATTGGGAAGGAGATAATCCTGGTGACATCTCACCAGTGCTGAAGGTCAGCCATGCGACAATGGATGAACCACATGTAAGCAACTAAGAGCTGACCTGGGCTGGGCAACCTAAGTTTGCAACCCTTGTTTAAACGACTTTCTAAGTGTAAATACCTAGAGAAGAGCCGGTACGGGCAATTTGTAGCGCCCAGGACATACCAGCGACCTCACAGCTTCATGAAGAGACTTTGAGGAATAAATGAAAAAATATTGCCTTTTTTTTATTACGTTGATGCTTTGAAAGCTCTTTTGATATCTTCATTTTTAAAATATCCCTTGAAAAATAATATAAAATGAAGTGTACTCAACAAATGGTAAGAAAAAATGTATTGTTATTTTGAAAAAAAACACTGAAGGAATTTATAAATAATATTTATGAATTCTGATTTTTATGAATAATAAGGCGGTCCACTATTATAATAGAATATTTCTTTCATCTGGGGAATGTAAATGCTTATTCTCCCAGGCCCACCAAACAAAAGGATTCAGAAAGTATCTTTTAATAGCGTATTGCCCCAGAGTTTATAAAGTATGATTCAATATACAGAAATTAGAATTTAAATCCATATGTACCTATCACAAAGTCTAAAAATGAATGAATAATTCAATGTGATGTCCTAAATAATAACATGGGAAAGCCATTTACATGATCTGTGGAAAACCATGTGACCACATGAGAGAACTTGACTGTATATGCCTAGCTATTCAATGTCAAAAACACCACCACCACATTTGTATGGTGGTGGGTGGAAACTAGGCTTTTGGTGGTGAACACGATGTGGTCTATACAGAAGTTGAAACACAATGATGTATTCCTGAAATTTATATGTTATAAACCAGTGTTACTTCAATAAAAAAATATATATATAAACCCACCACCACCAATGGCGTTTTCCAAACCAACCCTCACCACAGATTAGCGCATGTCCTTAGACATCCCAAATTTCTCCGACCAAAGCAAGAGAATTTTCACAGTTCCGAAGGGCAACATCTCTCAAACTCCCTACTCAAATGTATACCACTAAACACACACACCCCCCTCAGCATTAGGGAATGACCAAAACCAACTCAAAGCTAGAATGAATTCCCTGTGTGGTGGAGACCCAGCAAGCCATTTCAGAGCCAGATGAAGGATATCGGGCATCTCTTAAATGAAACCTGAGTCAGATACCTGCACACATACCAGTCCCCTCAATGTGTATTCAAGATACTGTTAACTTATAGCAAAATTCTTCCATCGTAGCAGGGTGCAGTTTTGAATGCACATAAATAGACTCCAGACTTTTCCAGTCTTTCCCAGTCTTTCCTGTTCACCTCAATTTAGCACTAGCTGATGGCTCCTGCTCTGTGTCATATTCTGCTCCCAGGCCAGAGATGAAGTCACAGTACTGGCTTTATGAGTTCTTGCAGCTGCACAACAGCCTGAGAGACTCTCACTGCCTTCTGGAGCAAGAAAACGTGCCTGCAGAGCTTCGAGCTACACTCGTCAGTTTCTAAGGCGCCAGGGAGCCGCCTTCTTTTGCAGAGGGGACCGTCATCTTTGTAAAATTTAGTCTCCAGGCATCCAGGTCAGTCGGGTGGCCCACTGCCACTCCAGAGCTTTCCTTAAGGCCCTGCCCTACATGGTTGTCATGACAAGGCTAGAGCTTTGTCCACCCGTGTGCTATTATTTCCTGTCAGTTGGAACCTCGTGGGGCCAGGTTCCCAGCGGGTAACGTATTCAGATGAGTGTCCACACAGGTTTTGAGCTTTTGCTTTCTGCTGGCCTATTCTGTCCCCGCGGTTGGAAGACAATAAAGAAGCTTATTTTCCTCTGTCTTTGAAATTAGTCAATTAATTTCTTTAAAGCACTGAACAAAATTGTCTTCCACTTAGCAAGAATGGGAAAAAGAGTTTACTTAGCAAAAGAAAGGGATGAGAAGAATGGTGGGATGAGGATAATGGAAGGGGATGACCAAAGTCATCTTTATACTATTACATAAAATGTTATAAAATGTTTGAGGGACAGCTATTTCCTTAAGCAGCCATCAGGATCAGGCATCTATTAATTGGCATGTATCAGCATATAGCTACCAACATTTAATTGATTATAATACACTAATGTAATTAAAATTAAAACATAGAAATGGAATTTTAAAATATACTAACAGAATATTGATTTTAAAAAATGTTTACTTAAATGCTTTTTCTATTGCCTTGTATATTAAAAGGACTGTATAATTAAAGGAATCCTTAGGTGTTTTTCTTAAGTCGTTGTGCTCCCTCCCTCACACTTTTCCCTGGTCTAGTTGTCTGGGGCAAATCTCCTTCATCAACAACCCTCCTAGGGAGAGGTGGGAAGGAGGAAAGAGACTGGGAAGCAGCGAGTCCATCATCACTGGTTGGAATACTCTAAGTGATGCAATGAACTGACAGGTAAGGCTCGCTCCCTGCTTCTCTTGAGTCTGGGGTGCAGGGACAATGGAAGCAGGAACCAACTGAGACTTATTTGAGAGCTTGTATGATCATTCCATCTCGTCCTCTAAATGATTAGTAGGGTACAAAGAGGTGAGCATTTGCGACGATCTTTTTCCATTAAAAAAGAACACAGACAAGGATAGGCTTAACGGATTTGTTGTCAAACAGAAGGGCCGCTCATCTGTGGTGGGGAGGCTGGAAGGGTTTGGTTGGGGACGTTCAGGCCCTGGGTGGAAGTGTTTCTTGAGGAAGTCTCTGGCACTGGCCTCACGGACTCAGCCACGTCTTCAAGGTGTATCCTATGTTCTACCTGTGTTCTTCCAAAGGTGCCTGGGGACCCTTCAGGAGCTCAGCCTCCTATAAGAGAGGATCTGGCAGCAGAAACCAACATCTGTTTTCATCTGAACTAAAACCAGGAATCACCAAAAGCTTGACCAAAGGCAGCCCAATTTAGCTGGGAGGGGTCAGGAAAAGCTTCTGCAGCGAGGTGATGCTTGTATTGGGCTGTGTAGGAGTCAAACATTCATTTACTCTTCTGTTCAACAAATAGGAATGGAGCTTTACTTTGGGCAGGGCATTGTACTGGGTGCTGAGGATAAACTGATGAATAACACAGAAGTGGTCCTCAACCTCACGGAACTTATGGTCTGGTGAGAGAGAGAAATAATAAATCTGTAAAACAATAAACAAATAAATACATCAAATGATTATAGCTATAAAGAGCACAGTGAAGGATACAAACAGGATGCTGTGATGGAGGATAACATCGGGGCACCCAAGGAGAACAGCACACTTGAATTTAGAATGAGTGGAAGAGAGTCAGCCAAGGGCTCTCTGAGGAGGCTTTATTTATCTGAGACTGAAGGTTGTGAAGCACCCAGCCATGCAAAGAACTAGGGAAAGAGCACTCCAGGCTAAGGGAACAGCTAGTGCAAAGGCCCTGTGGTGGTGACAAGAGACAGGAAGAAGGCCAGTGTGGAAGGAGCATTGGTGCTGGAGGGGAAGGGTGAACAAGTGAGGTGGACCAGGTCAGGCTGGGCCTTGTGAGCCATGGTAAGGGTAGGCCATTGAGGGGCAAAAGAGTGACAGATCTGGTGTATGCTTTAAAACCATCCCTATGCTACTCTAAGGAGAAGGGATTGGGGTGAGGGGTGTGGGGAGGAGGTGAGAATTCCAGCAGAAAGATCTGTGAGATGGCTTCTGCAATAATCTTTGTTAGACTCTGGTGGCATGGAGGTGAGAGTGAGTCAGGAAGGAAGACTGGGGAAGGGCAGTGGGAAGCCTTCTGGGTAGAGGAAGCCATCTGTGCAAATGAGAAGAGTGAATAGACATTTTAGGAAATGACAAGTAGTTTTCTGTAGCTTGAACATAAAGGTAGAAAGGTAGGAAAAGGTCAAATCATAAATAGTACTGTATGCCAGAATAAGGAGGTTATATATTATCCTGAGGGCAATAGGAAACCACTGGAGAGTTGTTAGCAGCAAAGTTCCGTGAACAGAATTGAGCATTAGAAAGATGTGTTGGAGGGTGGCTTCAAGGCAAGCAGAGGGGGCACTGAAGGTAGGCAAGACTGGTGATGCTGAGACCATCTAGGAGACCACTGGCCTTAAGATGGACTGAGATAGGGAAACCTGGCTCTGCTACTTACTGGCTGTGTGACCTTGGGCAAATCACTTAACCTCTCTGAGCCTTAGTTTGCTCAACTGTACAAATGGGAATACTTACTTGACAAACTTTTCATGAGGATTACATTAAATGGTGGTGGTAAAATTACCATTTTATCATTTCATGAGGACTACATTAAATGGATTAAATGGTAAATGCAATGAGGATTACATAAACGGTACAGGAGAGAGTGCAGCTCATAGCAGATGCTCAGTCTTAATCTCCTTTCCTTCATAATCCCCATCCTGAGATCACAGTTCCAAAGAGCATTCCCAAATATTTAGTGTCGCAAAATAAATAGCCAACGATCCGCTGGCTGATGACGTTGCTACTCCAGACAATCTGAATAAAGCGTACAAAGGAAAGTCAGTAGTAACTGGAAAAGGAAATGGCATTTCCTGCTTCCTCATAAACCGGAAATAAAAAGTTGGCTCAATTTTTATTTATCCACAAAACCATCATTAAAAATCAGATAAAGAAAATAAATGTCAGTTGCATCTCTGTTAGATGAAACTCTAAGCTCCTTGAAAGTGTTAGAGAAAATCTCGTGCTGGGACCGCAAAGAGCATTTTACGCAGTTAAGACTGTGCATTGCCTGGGTGGCAAGGATGATTCTGAAATACAGGTCATGAATCCCTTATCTAAAACTCCTGGCCAGATGTGTTTAAAATTCAGAATTTTTCAGGTTTTAGAAAGGTAACATAGTGCATATGCCATGTATTACATGACACCCCTGGTCTGGGGTTATTACTATTTCTGCAGTAAAATATAAGAATATTCATCCTAAGTGGGATAAAGAAACCCATAAAGAGCTTCAGCTTAGCTTAGGTGAGGTTTTCCTACTTAATGAGTTTGTGTCCAGCTTGGAAAAACTTTCCTTGCTCAGACTTTGGGGATTTTTGAATTGTTTTTCAGAGATTGGGGTGCTAATGCGTTTCCCCTGGATTTTGTGTACTCCTTAACCCATCCCCTCCTTTGTGGGGCCCACAGTGGTTGCAGAGGGACTGAGTTGTAGCGGGGTCAGACCTAGCCTCTCCCTCCACCCAGACCCTCTGCTCCCTCTGCCCTCAGCCCAAGCACCGAAGCCTTCTTTATTCATGATATCCTGGTGTCACTCCCTTAAACCAAACCTGGGACCCTATCCCCACCCCGTCTACCTCTTCTGTCTGAATGTCACTTCTACACAGCTCCAGTGCCCCGCCTCGGGATTCCCATCGTCCAGGTAAGTATTCTGGGACAGCTAAGTGACTTTTGGTCTGCACAGCAAACCTCTGGGGCCCACATTTTCTAATCCCAGCTCCAGCGTTTCCAAGACTTTTATATTTATACACATTTTGACTTCTGTATGCACTATATCGTGTTCACCATCAAAGGTGTAGTTTCGATCTGTCACCATACAAATTTCCCTCTTTAACCGGTTCGCCCTCCTACCACCCCCATTGCCCATCTAGTAACTTTTGGGGTGGTAAATTTATTCAGACTATAGTCAGACGTGAGGGAAAAATAGCAGTTTCTTGATTAACTGATGACTTGATCTGACTTTCCTCACAAGTTCCCCACCCTGCTGGGTAGAAATGCGGGTTGGATAAATTTAGTGCAATTCGATCAACGCTTTCGTATTGTGGGCAGTCTGCTTAAGTAGCGCAGCTCCTCGTGGATCTATTACCCAGTTTTCAGATCTCTTCCTCATCTCTCCTCATCCCTAAGATAGCAATCAGAATATGAGAGACGCTTACTGTGGGCTTAAGGCAGTGGAGTGGTGGGTCCTCAGAGCTATGTTGTGTCCTCTGTTTTTTGTGGTGCTCCTGTTGCTGCCCACCTGGCTGGCCTCTGCAGTTGACATTGGCAGCTGGTTTAACCTGCGGTCTAGTCTCTCTCAGCTTGGTCAGGAACAATGGTGTTCTTTGGCTGGGCTGGCCTCATCTCAGCTCTCACTGACTCTATAGACCTCTCTGGGTGTTGGTGATCCACCTTTATCCTCTGCTGTGAAAGTCACTTCATCCCTTCTTATGGTGCCTGATGGCAAACCACGGATCTCAAACGGCTGTGGTCAAAGACCCCTTTAAATGCATGCAGGAACTTCTGGGCCTTATCCATGACGCAAGGTATGGAGAAGACTGCTGGTGAGCAACCAAATCTGTTCTCCCTTTGTTCCATAATAATAGAATTGTAGCTGGGCAAATATGGCTGCCAAGTTACACTACATTTCCCATCATTCCTTGTGGTTAAGTTTGGTCAGGTGACCAAACTCTGGCCAATGAAATATGAGCACACTTTTGGGCCAGAGTCTTATGACATTGGGTATACCTCTTCTACCCTCTCTTTTCCCTTCCTACCAAATGGAACCTAGACATGGCAGTCACATACTGTTGATGACAAAGCTCTAGGCTCTGTGGCAGAGTACTTACTAGAAAAAGAATCTGAGTCGCTCAATGAAGAGCTGGCCCCAGCCTGGGAACTCACCTCAGATCATTCTAGGAGAGAATTTTTTCCTCAAAGGACTGTAGAGTTGGGCCCCTTGGCTTCAGCAGCAGTTTTCCAACAGCAGCTACAAGGAACTGATGGCAGTTAGGGAAAGCCACACCCAGCCTTACACCAAGTATCTACAATGTATCCCTTGGCAGAAGTCCTCTCTCCTTGGGGTTCCTCTCATCCTGACATATCCCTCTGTCTTGGAGACGGAGACCGAGGTCCGCAAGCCCTTATCTGACCTCTTTCTCCCTGCCTCTGTCCATAATTTATATGCACATGCGTGTGGGCTTTGGAGTTTCTTTCCCCCTTCCAGTTATAAAAATAAATAAGTCATGGGAATATAATATACAGCATGGTGACTATGGTTAATAATACTGTATTGTATATTTGAAAGTTGCTAAGAGAGTAGATTAAAAAAACTCTCACCACAAGAAAAAAAATTTGTAACTATGTATGATGATGGACATTAACTAGGCTTATTGCAATGATCATTTTGCAAAATATACAAATATCAAGTCATTATATTGTACACCTGAAACTAATATAATGTTATACGTCAATTGTGTCTCAATAAAAAATAAATTCCTCCCTCTCTGAATGAAACCTGGCTTTCACACTGTCTGCAAAATCCTATTTTGACTCATGAATGTGGAAAGGCAAAAGAGAAATGCTCATTAACAGTTTTTGAAATATTGCCTCTCATGACATATACAAAAAAGGGGAAAAGATTTACATCAAGATATTTACAGTATTTATAACTGTATGACAGAATTATGTGATTTTTTTATCCTCTTATTTTGATTTTCTGTATTTTCTGGCTTTTCTACGATGAACATACTTGGTTAAATTTTTTAAAAAATCAATAAAAGTTATTTTAAAAATATGCCTGGCGCACCATCAGTTGGGAAAAGCCAAATAACGGTCTCCGTGGGAACTCATTTAAACTTGTCAGAGCAGTTAAATTAATTAGGTCTTAACTGACATTTAACAGCCAGGGTGGCAGGCCTGATATAACTTAGCAAGGACTTAGAAAATTAGGGATAATAGCCTACAGATTGTATTCTTGCAAAGCCTGCTCAATTCAGGGGAAACAGCACATCAAGCAGGGTTTCAAAAAATGCCTAACAAGTTACTTCTTTTTCCTGGAGAGATGCATGGGTAAAATATCCAAGACGAAACACAAACCCGTTTGTGTTGGCATTCCTCCTCCGTGCATTATGACAAGGGAATTATTGCAGGCTTTGCTGGAATATTTCATGTATGGATCATTGTAAACAAATCCTGGGGCACTTTTCCCCGTAACAAAGAGGGACATAGAGCTCTCGTCTTTGTTAAGTAAATTTCCTTGAAAAAAATAAAACACAAGAGTTATATTTATAATGTCCAGGAGGAAACATAAAATTCAGAGTTTCCAGGAAAGTGTGAAACAAACTCTGCAACTAGAGGGATGAGAGGGGCTTCCTTGACATCACGGTGGCCCGGCCTGGCCTGGCCTGGGACAGAGACAGGTGAGGAAGGAAGCGAGGAGACAAAGGAGGGGGACCCAGCAAGCCTCGCAGAGTCCTCGGAAGGAAAGTACAGCTGAAATGTCCCAAGCGGGAAACTCAAATCTCAGCCTTCAGGAAAAGAAAAAGTTTCGCAGGAAATTCTAAAACTCTGTATTTTTGCTTCAGGTGGGTCTGGAGAGAGCATCTTGCCCTGTGCATAAGTGAAGCGAACAGAAATAGCCCTCATCTCCAGAGGGCAAAGGAACTCGCTCAGCGGTTTTCATTTTTCATTGCGGAAACCTCCACAGCCATGTCAGACACTGAGTCAAAGTACAAGCAGAGGGGGCTGCCGAACACTTCTAGGGCAAAGGTTTCTTTCTGCAGTTCCACCGATCCCAGACTATTACCTGTCTGGGGCCTGCTAGGCTGGGTCCTAATCACTTCCAGCTGTGTTGGCTCCTACAGCCCCCCCCCCCCGCCCCCCCAGCCCCTCCTTGTCTGGCCTCCCTGCCCTCTACCTCTCTTGTAGGAAAAATTAAGTATTGCACTTAAATCCCCCCTTAGGACTTGGGGATCTTGAGCAGGAGCCTCGCCACAGCATCCATCTCCAGCAACAGATGACAGGGCTGGCTTGCTTCACATGAGGTGTCTCCTTTCTGCCCTGTGGCTAAGCGCTCCTCCCCGGCCCTAATCAGTTACAGCTGCGCACACAAAGACAGGTAGGTCCCTCACAGCTCCACCGCAGAGAACCCTTGCCCTCAAAACCCCAACCTAGTACCCTAATCCCCCAATTCCTTCTTAGGGCTTGGTTCCTTAGGGCTAAATTAACCCTCTCCAGGCTGTCCTCTTTTGACTTACATGTCTTTCTGCCCACGTGGCTAGTATCTCCATCAAATCAATTCAGTACAAAGCTTTAGTGACTTGGGGGATTGAAAATCTGTGGCTAGAATGAAAATGGAAAGTGCCTGACATTGTACTGCCACTATCCTTTCCCTTACGCATGGAGACATCACTAATCAATCACGGAGCGGTTCTCCTGCCTGATGAACTAAGACTGAGGCTTCACGATCTCCAACACAGCATGCCAGGGAGACACTAAAGCTTGGAAAGAATTGACAGATTTGTTGAAATCTCTTCGCCATGTTTGGGTCAAACCATAGGATGCCTACTGGGCAGTAGTGAGCAATGGGTCTGGGTCAGTGGGCGGGGATTGCCTGCATCAATGTTTTTCAAACTTGACCTTAAGCAGAATCACCTGCACAGTTAAACCACAGGTTGCTGGACCCCCCACTTCCAGAGTTTCTGGTTCAGTAGGGCTGGGGTGAAGGCCCAGGTGATGCTGCTCCTGGCCTGAGGACCACACTTTGAGAACCACTCGTCTGCATCATACCAAGGAAATTGAACTTTATTCGTCAGGCAATGTAGAATCCTTGAAGGATTTGAATCTAGGTGGGAGGGGTTACGGGATCAGGTTTACGCTTTCCAAAGCGGGGGCTGCCATAAGGTGGAGGGTTGCCTTGAGGGGACTGCGTCTGGGAGCAGGAGGGCTGAAGAGGCTGTTGGCATGGTCCAGATAATTTCACTCAGAGGTGTTTCACAGAATCTTACAGAATGAGATCCTGGCAGCAAAATTGCACTGAGCAGCCTCCAGGAGCCTGAGAAAGGTAGAAAGTTGAGAGACATGGTCTAGAAGAAAGCCCCAAAAGGAGATGGGGGGCGGGAGGAGGGATTGGGCTCAAAGGCAAATGTTGGCCATTTCCCAAGTTTGCCAAGGGCTAGTTGGATTCCCAGAACAAGAGACTGCGACCTGCCGAGGAGTCCTCAGAAGTGACACTCACCAGGCAGACTTGCAAAATACATAGGGCTGGCTCCCTCCCTCTCCTTCCTGTGGGGAGATGCTCTTAGGGGGAGTGCTGCTTCGAGAACAGGTGGTGATAATTACCAGGAGACCAGCAGTTTCCCTGCCTCATCTTTCAAAGTGTCAGAAAGACTGACTTAGAAAATTATGGAGTGCAGGAAGCTTCCTCATTCATTCAGTTCAGTAATATTTGGCAGAGCCTGGTCATTCTGACTTAGTGTCTGATGTGTAATTTTGAAAGGACATTAAAAAATATCTAAACTCTACTACGTACTTTCCTGAGGAGGATAGGCCTAGGGTTACTAACACACGTAGAGTCAAAGGGAATTCAGAATTCTACTACACATGCCAGACACATAAGTAAAGCGACATCAGAATCTGCACTAATAATAATAATACCTACAAATGGCACCATATGAGACCCCTGCTTGTCAACTGTAGTGGATTCTCATGACTTTAGACGTCCCTTGACTCACCTATAGGCCACAAAATTGGTCAGAGTGTCTCATTCTGAGTCTGCGCTGTGCATTGTTACATCTCGCTTTGTCTAGACAGTTCTCCAGCTATGAGATTCCTGAACCTTGCCTCTCTGCCTTAAGATCTCTCTCAAATTCACCTGCATTCATAACTTTTTTTTGAACACACCAACCCATCGCCATCCCTTTTCCCTCTGAAATCTTACAGAACTTACTGGTTGAGCATATCCTTTGGTCCTTAGAATTGGCTCTCTGGTATTAGTTCCCTTTTCAGGAGAAAAGTCCTATCTCTCCAGATCAATAGTAAATTCTTTGAAACCTGTAGTAGTTAGGTCTCATTTGTCTGAAAGTGAACCATTACACTCATGTTAAACTTGCATGGGTGACGTGGCGCACGCCTTGGCTCAATTCCTAAATCTCTGGGAGATGAGGCCTGCAGTTGGGTCTCAGGTACACCTGGGACCAGGGCCACAAACGCTGCCAGGATGCTCTCTCCTCCTCTCCATCTTTTTTTTAAAAGATTGGCAACTGAGCCAACATCTGTTGCCAATCTTCTTTTTTTTTCCCCCCCCTTCTTCTCCCCAAAGCTCTCCAGTGCCTAGTTGTATATTCCAGTTGTGAGTGCCTCTAGTTGTGGCACGTGGGACACCGCCTCAGCATGGCCTGATGAGTGGTGCCATGTCTGCGCCCAGGATCTGAACTGGCAAAACACTCTGCGAACTTAACCACTGGCCACGGGGCCAGCCCCCTCCTCCTCTCCATCTTTTCTTTCTGATACTTGCTCCATTCTCTCAAACTGGCACCCTCATTAGCTGTGGGGACTTGGCCATTGGCAGCTGTCAGTCTTGTAATTGTCAGTCAAGGCCGCAGAGAGGGGCTGGCTCTCTTCCTTGTTTTCAAGTTAGAAAAATCAGATTGACCTGGCTTAGGGATATTCCTACCCTTGAACCAATTAATTAATTGTGACTGTGGGGGTGGGAAGTCCATTTCACGCTGGCTTCCTCTTTTCCAATGAAGTCCAATTTTGTTTTGTCATCCCCCACTCACTGAGTGGCTAGGTGCTTCACAGGGACGAGCCCCAGCTCCAACCTCGATGGTGTGTCCTGAGAGGTCTAAGCCAGAGGTTAGTGAACCTTCCATAAAGAGCCAAATAGTAAACATTTCAAGCTTTGCAGCCTATATCTCTGTTACAACTCCTCAACTCTGCCATTGTTGTGTGAAAGAGGCCATAGACAACATGTAAATGAATGAAAGCATGGCTGTACTCTATTTACAGACACTGAAATTTGAATTTCATATACTTTTCGCATGTCATATATTCTCATGTCAAAATATTATTCTTCTTTTGATTTTTTCCCAACCATTTAAAAATGTAAAAACCATTCTGACCTCTGGTCTAAGCTAATCATTCCCTTTGCCAAAGGCTGGTTTAGACCAGAACATGTGATACAACTTGGGCCAATACAATATGAGGTGAAATCTGCTGGGAGAGATTGCCTCACACTTAAAAAGGAGTATGGGGCCTGCCCTGGTTACCTAGTGGTTAAGTTTGGCACATTCTGCTTTAGTGGCCCGGGTTCAGTTCCCAGGCACGGACCTACACCACTTGTCTGTCAATGACCGTGCTGTGGTGGTGGCTCACATGCAAAAAGAGGAAAATTGACAATGGATGTTAGCTCAGGGCAAATCTTCCTCAGCAAGAAAAAAAAAAAAAGGTATGGAAGACAAGATCTCCTTTCAGTTTCTGGACAGTGTCTAGCATGGATATGGCTGTCAGAAATCCCAAGGCCATCTTGTAACCAGCTGGGGAGCAGGCTGAGGACAAAGCTGTCATGTTAGTACTGGCCCAGCTGAAAATGGAAAGAGTCTGGATCCTTAATAAAGTCTTTGAGCTACTGAATTCACCACCCTGGAAGGCCCTAGCTACAGTCTTCTTGTTCTGTGCATTATAAATATGTCTGCTGGTTCAGCAGTGGAGTTGGAGTTTCCTATGAAATTGTAGCTGAAAGCAGGCTCATCTGTGAATAGACCATGATTGGGAGCTCCCATGGTTCCTCATGTTTGGAGTCTAAAATCTCGTTTTATATTTCCTCTCACGTTGTTAGACTACACCCTCAATATACGACTTGATTGATGGCTCTTCACTCCCTCCCTTAAACCCCATCCCTTTGACATTCTTCTCGTTTTCTAGCCACTGCAACATTTATGTTTTTAGTTCCTGCTATTAACTGAAGTATTCCCCGAGACTGCTCCAAATGTACATCTGAAGAACCATCAGAGAGGGCTCAGCATGGCCTCAGGTCTCTCCCGGGCTCACTCACCAAAGTACAGCCCAGAGCGTTCTCTCTTGGGACCTGTGGCTTCAGTCCTCTTTCCTTCTGCCCTCTCTGATTTCAGCCTCACAGCCTTGATTCGTCCACCTCTTGAGTTAAACCTCTCTTCCCAGGGTTCCAGCCGCCCTCCACCACACGCCTCCACTCAGGGCCGCTCTCCCTGGCTGCTCCCTGTGCACTCAGGCACTTGAGTGTAAAGAGAGGGAAGCTGTTGTAGCCCAATATCTGCCACAGAGATGGCACAGGCTCACACCCAAGGAGACACCCTTGATTTGACCTCAGATGCAGAGCTGGTTAGGGGGTTTCTTTCCATCTGCATGTCTGGCCGCTGATCAGCCAGCTGCCCACATTTTTCCCACCAGCAGCTGCAGATCCCCGTTCCTTTTCTTACTTATTGCTTTTGTCTCTTTCTCCTCTGTATTTATTTTCTTTGCCTGCACACCTTGTTTTTCTTCCCAGGGACCCTTACCCAGACCTTCCATATGGTTCTCCTTTAAACAAAGTGTGGAGTGTGCAGAGGCAGCTGGTAGGGTCCCTGGACATGCTCATCTACACATGGGCCCCTTGGAGCTCAAGCCACTGCCTGGCAGAGATGGGCTAAGACCCAGCTGTGGAGAGGAGAGGAGGATTCCAGAAAAAGTCCAAGGCAGGCCACACACCTCATTAGTTCATTTTGATTACTTTCTTTTATCCACTTGTTAGGAATGGTGAACAATGATGGATGAGGCCATCCTGAGATTTTTATCCCCTGAATTATATACAATTTGACAAGAGTAGATAAACCACGGAGAGAGTATACAGAAGTTGACATGTATATAACCAGGTTGACTTGTCAGATTATATAAGATTGCCTGACATCCCGGTTCCACAACCCCTCCTCGTTTTTCCTGCAAATTCTCGGGAGCTGGTGCTTCGATAGCTTTCTTTGCCTTTTGGCTCCTTGTCCATTTGTACTGGTCCTTCTTCCATCAACCTGGGCTGAGAACCAGGGCAGCTGTTCACCTGGACATAGAACCATGTTGGACCCTGCACACAGGTGCCTGTCCAGGGGCAGGGTGGTAGCTAAATTTAGCTTCAGCTCAGCTCTTCGAGGAAAACCCAGAGGCAGGGGTGTTTTAGGTAATTCCTCCACCCAGAAGGTACACCGTTTAGTAATTTTTTTGGTATGCTTTTTTCTTTTTGGTGAGGAAAATTGGCCCTAAGCTAACATCTATTGCCAATCTCCCTCTTTTTTTTTTTTTTTTCTCCCCAGAGCCCCAGTCCATAGTTGTATATCCTCGTTGTAAGTCCTTCTAGTTCTTCTATGTGGGACGCCACCACAGCACGGCTTGATGATCAGTGTGTAGGTCCACACCCAGGACCCGAACCAGTGAACCTGGGGCCACTGAAGAAGAACATTCGAACTTATCTACTAGGCAACCAGGCCAGCCCTTGTAATTTGCCTTATCTGAGGCGTAGCCTTTTGTACAGAAGTATCACATAGACCAGCTGAGGGTCCTGTGTAGATTCCTGGGAGGGAACATCCACAAACAGGAGACATAAATGAGTTTCTAGTAAACTGAAGATTTGAGGGGTCTGGACAGGTCACTTTGCACTGGCACGGTCTCTCCCTCTGTTGTTTTGTCTCCTTTGTCCCCACCTCCTTTCCTTGTCCAGGAGCTTAGAGTCATCCTGGATTGAATATGCCCTCGGGAGTCTCGCCCTCCACCTCCAGTGAGTTATCCAAGTGTTTCTTTCAAATAAATGCAAACTCTCCTATAGTGATGCTGGTGAATAACATTTTCTCTACCTTGATATATTGGCAACGACCAAAGCAGAACGGTTTATCTTTGCTAAGCTAGAATATACTGCGTGTCCCACATGGCTGACTAGCATCGGTTGTGCAAGGAGAACTGGTAAACTCAGGAGCAGAAAATATTCAGTTATTCTCTCCCTCCCTCCCCCCGCTCACTATTTAAACCTCCTTAGTGGAATTAAGTTTTTCTCAGATCTCATGATGTATCTGTTCATTTTTATTGTAAGAATAGTTGTACTTCTGTGATTGAGGTGTCTAGTCATATGTAACTGTGAAAACTCTGAATTTCCTTCGAAGTGAAGGCCCCCGCTCACCCCCATCCACACAGGTCTGCTTGATGAGGTTCACCTGCCAGGGCTTCACCTCCTCCCGACGCCCCGCTATGTGCCCCCGGGTCCTCCAGGATTGAAGTGGAGGAGGCGGGGGAGTCAGGGATGGGAGAGCGGTGTTCGCCTGGCGCCCCTGTCATCTGCGGTTGGTTCTCTCTGGCCCTGGCAGAAGTTTAAAGCTGAGTGCCTTTGAGCCTCGGTGTTCACATCTTTTCCTTCTTTTCTGAAGTGCATTTATGAGCTGTTTGGGCTGCCCCAGACCGCTCTGAGTGCAGCTTCAGCTGGTGCTGACCATGCCCCATCAGCTTTGCAGCAGACGGTTCCCCTCCAGGCTCCTTTCTGTTGTACTTTCCCTGCTTGTGGCAAGGTCCGGTCTAAGACGGTCTCAGGCCTGCTCTCTCCCAGGTGGCCCAGATTTGGGCCAAGGAAACACCAGCTTTTGCCTGAGAATAGTCTGGGCACGATCCTCATCTCTGCTGTCCCTGGCACCTCAGCCAACTCTTCCTGGACAGCATCTTTCTCAGCCTAGGTCCCTGGTGTCCTGCAAGCTCTCTCTTGATGCCGTTTGATAAATCTTTATTCAAAAGATACTGACTTCAGCTGTTTCTGTTTTTGACTTTTTATTACGGAAATTTTCAAAATTTCAGAAGTAGAGAGATTAGTGTAATAAACCTATAAATCCCATGAACCAATCACCTGGCTTAACAATTACCAACGCAGAGCCAATGTCATATCATCTGTACACAGATGCATTTCCCACTTCACTCCTCTGAAAAAACTGGATTATTTCAAAGCAGTCATAACTTTTTGCATGAAATTCTTCAGTAAGTATCTCTAAAATTTAAGAATCTTATTAAATTTTTTTTAAATACACACTCAACCAAATTAACAATAATTTCTTCATACTATCTAATAGACAGTGCTCGAATTTTTTTCTCACCATTTTTTGTTTTTTGAAAGACTCCATTTTTTTAGAGAAGTTTTAGATTCACAGCAAAAATGACAGGAAGGTATAGAGATTTCTCATATACTGCCCGCCCCTCACATATACAGCTTCCCCGCTATCAACATCTCCCACTAGAAGGATGCATTTATTACAATGGAACCTACATTGACACATAATACACAATTTACATTAAGATTTATTCTTGATGTTGCATATTCTATAGGTTTGGACACATGTATAGTGACATGTATCCATCATTAGAGTATAATACACTATTCAGTAGGTTGACAACCAGCAACTTTTCTGTCCTGGCTACCTCACTATGCCCTGGCTTCTACATTTGAAAATAGTTTGCCCGTTAATCACTTTTAGCTTCACTGAAATTTTTTAAAAGAGAATTATACAAAGTTCTGTGAAAAGTACAGTGCCCTTTGCTACTACAAGGAGATAGAAGATAGGAGTGTGGGGTCAGCTTGGAATATGAAAGTAATTCAATCAGACTCACAGTTTTCATTTGCCGTAAGTGTAGACATAAAGCAGTGGACATAGGGCTGTTCCCTTCATTCTAATGTATACTGCAGGTGCACATATCAAAAGATAATGAAATTCTAAAAGCCCCACGAGAGCCTAAAGCCACCCAGGATTGGCTGCAGAACAGAATTCAAAATTGGAATAAGGGATGGAAGAGCTATAAAACTGACAGGATTCATTTTTAGATACGAAGTTTAAGAGAAACCTGTTCTTGAAACTCAGAGTTTGTGCGCCCTGCAATTTTTATACATTTTAGAAGTAGTGTGTGAAAAGTCACAGACATCTTCTTTCAATAAGGCACAACAGGAAATGTGCACTAAAACTCAAGAACGCACAAGTGCTTGCCTGTAGGCACCTAACACCCCAGCCACTTATCTACACCCATGCTTCAAGCCACCTGCACTTTAAAACAGCGCTGGGAACACCGCTCACCAGACAGACGGGTGTGTCTATTAGGAGTGGGATATCTCTCTCATTTTCTTTCCTTTATATACATGTCACTCTACTCTTCCACTCCTGCGTGCTCCCCTGCTGTCTCTCTGTTTCTCGTTTGCGGGCGTGGAGGAGGAACTCAACACCTCTTCGAGTTCCCCCAAAAGAATCCACTTACACAAAAGCATTCGTAAGTAAGGTAGCCTTTGCTAAACACTTTGAAGGGGAGACAGAGGAGAGGGTTGACGTTACCATCCTACAGCAAGCGACTTGAAAAAATTCCTTTAAGACTTTTACATCCTCCAAAGTCTTGTCCACATCACTCCCCTCCCTGAGTGATCTTTTCCCCTCTCTGCTGCTTCTCCTTGAAGTGCCTGCCTGCCTAGCTTTTCTTTTTACTCTCTCCCTCTAAGATTAGCCCAGGAGGTTCAAATTCTTCTCTCGTCTATTTGGCAGATCAACTTCGCTGCCTCTGTTCTTGCCCCTAAACTGGGAAACTCATTGCAAAGACTCAGCAAAATAAAGGATTCTCCAGTTAACAGAAGCCATGCTTCTTAGAAAGCAAATTCCATAATTCGTACATTCAACAAATATCTACTGAGCGCCTACCATTCACCAAGGATTGTCCTAGGAGGTGAGGGTACAGTGGTCAGTGACCATCTTTTTTCTATTTGAGCGTGGTTTTTAGTTTCTCTTCCCCACCTCAGTCATCTCATCGAAACATTTCTTCTAACACACAGTATTCTCTAAGAAAGAATTCTGATGAATTATGCTGTCTATACCTTGCTATATTTATTAACGTTATATGTATTCTTTTATATTTTTAATATGTTTTAAATTAAAAGCCAACCCAAAATTGAGGTAATACAATTTCCTGTCTAACATAATAGAAAATATTTTTAAAAGTAGTATAAGCCGGCTTTGAACCCAGAACTGACTAAAGTGAACATAAACCCCAGTTTGAACTGCGTGGCTGCTTGGCAGGAAAAGAGAAATCTCATTCACAGTTTTGGAAAGCAAAATGGATCCAGAGCCTTGGAAAGTTCCATAATCTTTGACTCAGCAGTCCTACTTTGGGAAAACTCCCCCTAGAAAAATAATGCTAAGTATGAGAGGGATTTATGCATCAAACTGTGAATTTAAGAAACACTCCAAATGTTCATCAGTAGAAGAATGGCCAAGAAAGCTCTGGAGTATTCTGTTAGAGGAGTTTCGTGAAATCATATGTTCATCAGTAGAAGAATGGCCAAGTTAGAATAGGACAAGCATTCCCCTAAAGGAATTTCATGAAATCACTAGGTATTATGATATCTTAGTCTGCTCAGGCTGCCATAACAAAATACTATAGACTGGATGGCTTAAACAAGAAAAATGTATTTTCTCACAGTCCTGGAGACTGGAAGTCCGGATCAAGGTCCAGCAAGGCTGGTTTCTGGGGACAACTCTCTTTGTGGCTTCTGTTGATGAGATAAATATGCAAATAGAGGCAAAACTGGTTTCTCCCACAATGGGGGAGGGAAGTCAAGTGGATGTCTACCAGATATGCTTGTCTGTGTACAAGAACTATTTCTGCATTGCAATCAGTTACCTACAATTGACAGAATTGTGAAATAGCTCAACAGTGATGAAAGGTTAGAAGAGAATAGCTTGGAAGAGTATGATCTAAATAATGTATGGGTTTGAAGTACAAATTTGTCCCTACACTAGGGCAAAAGAAAACCATATTTATTTACCCTTATTAGAAATAAGTTCTCCTAAGCTTAGGTTATTAAAAATACTGGTATAAAATTTTCCATCATTAAAAGAAAAAAATGTATACATATACACACACATACACACATATATATATGTATATATGTATATGTGTGTATGTGTGCGTATAGATTTCTTTATTCTACTTTTCTGTATTTTTTTTCAAAATTTCCTTAACGAACATGCATTATTTTCATAAAAAATAATTTAGTGACATTAGTTCATAAAAGACATTCTTTCTCCAAACCCTATTTCTTCTATGAAACTGTCCTTAATTTCACCCATCTCCCTTCAAAGTTTTCTGCTCATTCCGCACCTGTCTCTGCACTTTCGCACTGATTTTCACTTGTTCGTGGATAGTCCCTGTGTCTGTTTCAGAACTGTCTTCCCTATTAGATTGAAAGCCCTTCAAGAGGAAGAATCTGTCTTCAATTTCCCCTGTATTTCATTGTCTACCTGTAAAACTACTACCTATTTGTTGAGCGAATGCTCTGATGAGATTTGACTAGGTCAGCATTTCTCAAATTGTGTGCTAGGAGTCTCTAGTTCCTGGGGATACTCTACAAATGAAGAGCTTCCTAAACAGCTTTAGGAACACTGCATGCTTTATGTCCCTGTTGAGAACTCACAGTGCACATTAGCATGTTAAAGGATCTGAAAAGTCCTGCAGTGAATAAACCTGTTTAACTTACTTTAACTCAGTATTTCCCAAACATTTTGATATGGAACACAGTTCTTTTTTTTAAATGATACCTGTCGACATTGGGTGTTTTCTGGGATACTCTATGGGAAATCAATTTATTAGCTCCTAGAAGACAGGGACAGCGATTGTATCTTATTCATCTTTGTACTCGGCATATCATAATGTTGTCTGACACATGATGGTTTTGGACAAAATACATATTTTTGTGTGAGTGAAGAAGAACCTGCAGGGGCGCATCTCGGTGCCCGTGTGATGTGTGGTTAAGTGGCCGCAGGCTAAGGGCAGCTTGATCGGGTTTTAAAAATACATTCAGGAATTTTTTTTTAACCTGAGTCCACATAAAGCTGGCCAATAGAAATATGTATGAAAATATCTCAAACCCAGGATGAAGACTAAATTATAGATGGGCAAGATTTGCTAAGGATGTTGTAGTTTACAGGCCAGGAACCAGGTATGCACAGAATATCCAGACCACAAGCAACGTACCAGCTCACCTAGCGCAGTTCTTCTCCAGCTGTGGCATTGACATACCCCTAGTGGCCAAGGAGAGTGGACACAGACTTTGAGGGAGGGCTGTGGGAGAAGTCTAACCCGCCAAATTCAAGCAGGAAGTTTTTTAGAATTTTGTATTTTATCTTAAAAGAAAACTGTCAGTTCCACAGTTACTTCACAATATACCTGAGTTTGTTTTAACGCAAAAGCAATGCTTTACATCTGTCAGCTGAGTGGTACAGTACTTCCATTTGATGCAAGGGCCTGTTCCTACTCTCTCATAGAACCATGAGGAAACTCACACCCAGAGAGACAAAGTGACTTGTTCGAGACCACACAGCAAATCTTTGGCAAACCTGGGGTTAGAATCCAGGTCTCCTGATGGCTAGTTCCATGCTCTTTCCTGACACTACACATGAAACGCCATTTGATCCAGTAATTCCACTTCTAAGAATTAATCCTAAAGAAATAATTAGAGCTGCAACGAAAGACCCAAGATGTTTATTTGTATTAGCATTAAACTACAAACAAACTAAATCTTTAATAATGGGAAAAACGGCTAAATAAAATCCATATGATAGAATATTTTATAGCTATTAAAAATGATACGAGGTAAGGAATTACACAGCATTAAATAAAAAAATTTGGATTTCCCACTCTATAAAAATATTATATAAAATACCTATCTATTGTTTATTTTTCTATCTATCTCAAATGCAATACCCTAAAATATTAAGAGTGGCCATCTTTGGGTGGTGGGTAATGATTTAAATTTTCATCTTTATACTTTTCTTTGTTTTCCAAATTTTCTGCAATAAACAAATTACTTTTATAGTTATAATTAAGCAGAGCACTATTTTAAAATATATTTGTAATTCCAAAAACAAATCATAGAAAGATAAAATAGCTTCGCTATTTTAGCCATGTGATGCTGAATTCTTTTCCAGGCCCTTCTCTCTCTAGTCTACCACAAATTAGGCCCCAGCTGCATTTTTTCTCACCCAAAGCTCTGAGCCTGCTGGGAAAGACCGGGAAGCTGGGTGCTCTCCACAAAGACAGTGCATGCCTGACCTTCCCGGATGAACCTTGGGGAGAAATCCCCTCCTGTGGCTGGCTTTGCCCCGATGCCTCCCTTTTCTACTTTTCTTTCTTCCCTGCTTGCCTGGTTGGATTTCCACTCTAGAAAGAGCCAGCTTGTAGCTGTGCCCACATGCTGTAATTCCACTTCTGTGGGGGTTCAGGCAGGTCTTGCTCACGTAGCATTGGTTGGTGAGGAAACATCATCCTCCTGGGAGGCTGCAGACACACAAGGGGTTTCATTGACAAACAAATGAAACTGGACTCTTGTTTCCAGAGGGAGAAAAGCAGTATCCTGGAAGGAAAATGTCTAGAAATAAAACACTCTGACACCACAATATTCTAGCACGGTCGTTCTCAAACTGGAGCACGCCCGACTGTCATCTGGAGGGCTTGTGAAAATACAGCTCGCCGGGCCCACCCTCAAAGTTCCTGATTCAGTAGATGGTGGAGAGTTCTGGGGAGCTGAGAATTTGCATTGCTGCTAAGTTCCCGGATGGTGCTGATGCTTCTGGTCTGGGGGCCACACTTGGAGAGCCACTGATCTGGCAGAATCATAGGCCTGGTTAAAACAAAGGAGAGAAGAACACCTCTGGCCCTGGGACCTGTAGCTTTTATCAGACGAAGATTTGATTCATGAGATGCTTCCTTTCTTTACCGTAATTATTTTCTCTCGGTTTCCCCATTTCTAAGGTGTTCATTCACTCATTCAGCAATTTAAAGAGCACCCATAATATACTAAACATTAAAGATACAGCAATAAACAAGACAGACAGGGTCTAACTTGAGAGAGCTTCTATCCCCGTGGGATTGGTCTGCATTAACCAACTATGATGTCTATTTCCGGTATTATTTGAGAATATTCTGTTCTGCTGTAGAAGATGTGAAACTCATGAGATATGTTAAATATAGCTCACTAGTAAGCAGGTAGCTTGTGAGACTGTCAGAGTTCATAAGATACGTTAAGCAAATGTAAGTTAGTAAGCAGAGTGTGTTAGTGTTGAACATAGAAAATGATGAAAGGACCAAGAGAAACCCAGTATTCATGAAGCCCCAAATATACGTAAAACAGTAAATAGACATGAGGCACATGAGGATTTTAATATTCAAAGAGTTTTAATTTGGCTGCCCCTTGGTGATACCCACTCTGTTCCCGTGTGTCCTGTGCCCACGAAG
Source organism: Equus quagga (assembly GCF_021613505.1). Classification (NCBI taxonomy): domain Eukaryota; kingdom Metazoa; phylum Chordata; class Mammalia; order Perissodactyla; family Equidae; genus Equus; species Equus quagga. The sequence goes on along the minus strand of NW_025796728.1, from coordinate 2,163,402 downwards.
CACAAATCCAAAGATGCCCATCAGGGTGATTGGCAAGCCACTGCTGTGGCCAGGGTACTTGTTCCTGCATCTGTCCCGTAGAGCAAGTGTGTGTTTTGTCCCCAAATAGCTTCCACCTTTGGGGCATCCTTGCTCAAACCTCAACTCTGGTCTTCACAGCCACACCATCAGTGAGAAACGCTGATGTGGCAGAGAGCCACACACAGCACTTAAACGTTGCCTCAACCAGGAATCCAGCAGCGTGGTCCTTCCATCCTACTTGCACCTCCTATTCTGTGTGTTGTCCTACCCATCCTTTTCCCTTGCTACTTGCTGTGTGTTCTAAATCAATTCAAGCATCTTAATTTGTCTGTGAGACCCTCTGTTCCATGACCTCTGCGATATCTTGCCTCATAATGCATTACAAGGTTATCTATGGCATCAATGTAATTTCCTACAAGATTCTAATAATCACGCAAACAAATTACAAACATGATTTCTTTTCTCTCATTTGGCTTCACCTCTTCCTTTTATCATAGCTCAACCACGGAGTCTGTCTTAGAAAAGAGAATTGACACGAAACAGACCTAGATAACTCCTATCTGGCAGGCTTGAGAAGAAAATCAGAAGGAATGTGTGAGGCTATGTGGGGCAGGGTCTGGCGTAGAGCGTGTTCCCACAAAGGTAGCTATTAATGTTACTCTTCTACTCCCTACAAGATATTACTGATATTACTGCATTCTAACAAACAACACAAACAAAACCTTAGAAGCCTCCTTCAATTCCTCTTAAAGGACTTGCTTTCCTATGCACCAGTACTAAATTATGTTGCCAAGTTATGTCACCTAATGGGCCTTGTCATGACTTTATTTCTGTTTCTTTTCTGAGAGTACAGGGTTTCCCTCAGTCCTTAATATTTTAAGGGGGATCCTCTCACATTGCTTGGGTATAATTAATATCCAACCCACAAAATAAAGACCATGCTTGGGGTTCTCCATTGACACCATCATTTTGTCCTCTACTCCCAACTACCATCACTTAATGACAAACATCATATATTTCTTCTATATAATCAATGCTTCGTAATTCACCAACCCCCAAAAAGATGAGCCCCCTTCTCATTCACTAAGTCATAGAAATTCCCTTCCCTTTTGAAATGTTCTATAGCACTGGCCTCCAAAAGCTGCACAAAGCAGCTGTCTGTATGAGGACAGGAAAAGCTGGAATACATTTAGCAAGGTTTTGTTTTGTTTTTTAAAATGCAGCCTTCAGGGATCTCCCCCCTTCTCGAGCTCAGAAACTAAGCTGCTGAACCCGGCTGAAAGCAGCATTTCGGAGGAGCAGCTGAAAGTTATTTCACCATGAAGCCGACCTTGGCAGGCCTCGAGAGCTCCATATGGTCTGCAGCTCTGGTCTCCAGGAAGCACCCAGCTCCCTCTCCCCACTTGCTTTGCTTTGTATATAATCCCAGCATGTGTGTCTGAAAGGCAGTTGTATCAAAAGGATGGCTTGCTCTGTGTTTTTTCTTTTTTTTCTGTTAAGCTCTATGTGAATAATTCAATGAGATGCAATTTAATATTTATTCCATCTATGTATTCTCTGTCAGTTTAGGTTGTGAGATGACTAAGCACATTCTGAACCAAGAAGGACTCAAGGAGGCAAATGGTGTTATTATCCTTAAGGGGCAGAGGTGTGGGAAATATGTCCGCCTTCCCCTGCACTGAGGGGGACTTTGAAACACCAAGTCCGACTTTAGTCTCCAGCTCCCCCACCACGCTCCGCAGAACCTGCAGACAGGCGCCTCTCTCACCCCCAAATCCAAAACCCTTGTGCACATAGAGACCAGCTCTGCGACTTTGTCAAACCCATAGAGACAAACCCGACTCTCTCCTGCTCAGCCCATGTGGAAGGCACCCCACTCCTACTCTAGGCTGATCCCAAGGGAAATGCTAATCCTGTGAATTTCCTTAGAGTAAGAATCTACTGTCACTTTTCAACACGTGGTAGAAAAGGAGAGAAATTTCAGTCTTCCTGTACAAAAGTTAGGTCCATGCTGTCCAGCAGAAATATAATACAAGCCACAAAAGCATGATGTCCTTGGACAAATGTAATTTACAATGCTCTAGAAGCCACATTTAAAAAAATAAACAGAAATAAGTCAAATTAATTATAACAATATATTTTATCTAACACAATATATTCCAAATACTATCAACATTTAATCAATATAAACAATTATCAATGAAAAATTATTCTCTTTTATACTAAGTTTTCAAAATCTGATGTGTATTTTTCATATGCAGTGTATCTAAATTTGGACTAGTCATGTTTCAAGGGCTCAATTGCCACATGTGGCTGGTTGCTACCATAGAACACAGGTTTAGAAGTTCAAAACAAAGTGGGTGGGAGAAACAGACCCTCTGAGCGAGAAATTTCAGTGGAAATAGCATCCTCTTGTACTTCTTTGGGAATTCCCTTGTCTGGATGAATGAGGGGCATGGCTGCTGGAGAAGAACGTTTTCTTTAAATCCTAAAACCCTTGGGATGAGGCTGGCCGGTCTCTGTACCAAGGAAACCTCCTCCTTCACCTGCCCCCTCTCCTCCAGAGCTGAGCTCCTCTCACTCCACTGTGCACACAGACCCCTCAGGTCCTTCTTAGAACGCAGATTCTGATTCAATAGCTCTAGAGTCTCCCTCCCCCATCTTGCATTTCCAACAGCCTCTCTGGTGACCTCCCTGCTGCCTGTCTTCAGCAAATCCCACTTTGAATGGCGAGGTTCTGGGTGCCGATGCCCCCCAGAGTCACATCTGTGATTAAATAGAGGGATTGTATATCAAGGCAGGAGGAAGGTGAAGCTGGAGTCAGACCACAGGGGCCTGGCACTCTAGTCCACCGCTGTGGCAGGCTGCTTAACCTCTCCAGACCTCAGTCTCGCCATCTATGAGAACGGGGGTCATGACAGGGCTACCACATTGGGTGGTGCTGGCACACTAGAGAGTAGTCAACAGAGGCCAGCCATTTTCAGTTTAGGAGGTGAAAGTACAAGCTTATATTGAGAAAAGAAGTGAATTAAATTTCCTTGATTTAATCAGAAATGGATCCTATTTAATACTTAGACATCACCTCCTCAAGAGAGACTTCCCTAATCTTCTAGTCTGATGTAGATGAATTCCCTGTTTCCCAAAGGCCTGTATCTCTAGCATAGCCTTTATCACATCATGCCACAATTATGGGTTCAGTTCTCAGTCTCCCCCACTAGAATTTAAGTAATTTGAAGGCAGCAAGGACAGCATCTCACTCCAGTGCTTTCTGATTGCTGGAAGACCAATGCTGGTTTGGCCTCATAAGAATCACTCAGAAAATTTATTCAAAATATAGATTCAGGGGCCAACTCAGTGGCTTGGTGGTTAAGTTTGCATGCTCTGCTTCGGTGGCCCGGGGTTTGTGGGTTTGGATCCCAGGCTCGGACATACATACCGCTCATCAAGCCATGCTGTGGTGGCATCCCATATACAAAGTAGAGGAAGACTGGTATGGATGTTAGCTCAGGGACCATCTTCCTCAAGCAAAAAGAGGAAGATTGGCAATGGATGTTAGCTCAGGGTCAATCTTCCTCACACAAAAATTATAGAGATTCACAGGCTCCATCTTGACACTCAACTCTGGTGGGTCTCATTTGGACTCAGAAATCTCTATTTTTAAAAAACTTTTCAGAGATTCAGCTGCCTAGCTAGATTTGAGAACCAATGGATTTTTCCACTTTGTATCAGCGGTAGCTACCCTGTGCCTGGCATGTAGTCAACTCCAATACAATGTTTGCTAGATGAATAGATCACCCTTTACATTGACACAAATCAGTTTCCAAAGAACCACACCCTATATAATCTTATCTGCAGAAGTGGATTGGGTTTTGCAGGGCCTGATCCTTATTCAATTTGGGGGTCTTCCTTGTGAAAGAAATACAGGGCCAGCCCCAGTTGCCTAGTGGTGAAGTTCAGTGAGCTCTGTTTTGGTGGTCTGGGTTTGCTTCCTGGGCATGAACCTACACCACTCATCTGTCAGTAGCCATGCTGTGGTGGTGGCTCGCATATTAAAAAAAAAAGGAAGAAGATTGGCAGCAGATGTCGGCTCAGGGCAAATCTTCCTCAGCATAAAAAAGAAAAAAGGAATACAAAATTAGATGTGAACATGAATATTTATTTAGAATGACAAATTCACAACAAATTCAAGTTCTAAAAAGCTGATCAATATAGCAACATTACAAAATTCAATTAGTACTTTTATTAATTAATTTCCTGATATGCCTCCATATTATTTTTTCCCAACATTATTTTTTTGGCTATATACTCTTTTATCACCTCTTCATAAAAACAAAAGTTTTATAATATTGTTTATAATATAATTTTCAATAGAGAAATAGCAATATAACTTAGTTACTCCTCCAACATGCTTGTTTGGATTTTTTTTTATTATGGATGGCTTAGGATGAATAAAACCTGTGGTTTTCCTAAACTGGAATGACTAGCAACTATTTAGTACATTTGAAAATCTAATAATTATTCCATTAAACCCAAACTAAATGTATCCCTATGTTTTGCTGCACACTCAGCTGGGCAAGCAGTTAGGGATAGGTTGCAGAGAGACCAAAGAAAAGACCTGGAGACAGTGAACGAGACATATAGGTTTATAGGGAGTTACTTACAGGGAATGTCCGGTGGCGCCTGGCTGGACTGAAGTGTGTAAGCTTTACTGCCCCCTGAGAGAAGCTTGCTTAAGTAGGCAGAGAAACAAAGGCTGCATGCTTGCCAAGGGGGACTGTCCCTGTGTGACCCGCATTCCCAGGACCAGAGCTCCCCTGGAGGGCCTCCGTGTTTCCTCAGACCTTGACTATCTTTGTGCTAACCATCCTATGAGAAACAGCTGGGTCGGCTGAGCCCAGGACTGTTATCGTCATGAGTGCTGGTGCGTACCCCAGACAAAGAGCCCCAAGGACACGTGGCTGCTGTTAAAGGACAGGCAGGCTAGTGCCCCTATACCCTAACTCGGCTTCCCCTTAGTTGGGTTCTCCATGCCGTTAGCTACTCTATTACCGCCTAAGACAAAGGGGAAACATGCAAAAGGGGGAGCCAGAGTGGAAAGAGGCAGTGGTCTTAGTCAATTGCTATTAAAATCTTCCTTTTGCAATGTAATGAAAACATATGACCATGTGAACACATTGCTAGGGCTCATGCCAGGGCCTTGGAAGGGACCTATGCAATCAGCTCAAAAAGCTTCATGGTGAACCTGTCTTTGCTCATTCGATCCTCACAATCCCTGTATTAGGTAGAGCTGCCTGGTTGTGAGCAACAGAAACAACTCTGGGTCAGCAAGAAGGCATTTATTGGCAACATATTGGGTCCTCCCAGAACTGAAGGAAAAGCTGAACAATGTTTCTCAGAAAGCAGTTCTCGGATCCAGGAAACAGAAACAGATAAATAGTCTTTTCATAGCTTCCCTGTGAGGATAAATGGGATTCAAATGTTTTTCAGCCTTTGCTTCATTAGCTCAAAAATGTAATTCGAGAGACGTAATGACTGGTTGGACTAGCACGGCTCCCAGACCCACCCCTCGGCCAGGGGAGAGCTGTGGTGCTTGATTGACACTTCCACCAAGACTGGGTCCAGCGGGAGAGGCCTGGTTACCCAGTGCTGAATCAGTGCTGCTCTCAGAATAAGGGGGTTATGGAGCTGGGCAAATGTCCTCCACAGTTCCCCATCTGGGCTCCCGTCAGACTTTGTGTAGCGTTTACCACAGTGTGTTAGAAACAATTGTGTGTGTGTGTTTCCAATTGATTTTGTGTCGTGTGTCTTCAATTCCCACTTACAAATTTCCATACCACACAGTACATAGTAGCTATGTAAAATGTGTTTCTTAAGTGCATGAATATTGTGATGAAGTAGTGGAAAGATATTACATCAATGTTACATCTGAAGCAGTTGTGGTCTAGAGAAAGTTAACTACCTCTCCCAGGGCCACACGACCAGGGAACGTGTCAGTGATAGGTCCAGATAACAGATCTGGTATACAGAAGGAACTCACTGTGTGCTCTTCCCACTGAGGTTTGCATCTGGGCCCATTAGTAAATGTCTGGAAACCGAGGAGCCTCTCCTGAAGGGAAAGTCACAGGCTCTGGAAACTTCCATACCTATCTACCCTCATTTCTGCCTCAACTGCATCCCCTGAGGACCTTCCAGCTAGAGAGAATACGGCTCCACGCTCACACCGCGTGGCGGGGCCGTGGAACCTGGAGCCAGCCCCTCGCCAGGGGAGGGTTAAGCCCACACTCCACTCTGCTGTGAGAAACCCGTCATCACAAACCCCTAATCAAAGCTAAGTGTTTGCCATCTGGCAGCACTGCTCCCCCCGATGCTTCTCAGCAAGGCGTCTTGTAATAGGAGGTCCAAATCATAATGACATTTGCTTTCTGCAGCTAGAGGTTGCCTAAGCTCCTTGAAGCAAAGAGGAGCTAGCTGGGGGATTCCCGGGATGAAAATATTGCCAGGAGTCCCCAGCGCTGGGCCCAAGCAGATGGTTTTTCCAAGTGCAGAGTGGCAAAATCTGAGCCGTGACTATTGTTCAGTCCGTAGTTCTCAAACTTCAGCGTTGATGTGAATTGCTCGGAGGGCTTGTTTAAACACAGATTGCGGGGCGCCACCAGTTCAGCATGTCTGAAGTGGGGCCCCAGCCTCTGCATTTCTAACAAGCTCCCAGGGGATGCTGATGCTGCTGGTCTGAGGACCGCATGTTGACAACCACTGGTTTAGATACTCCAGGGGCTATTTTTTCCCTCCACATGATGACTGCAAGGGATTTCATGCCCCCTACCTGGCTCAGCTATTGAGGAGAAGATTTCAAGGTTCGTATGGGAGGATCAGCAGCATATGAAGTCATCCAACAACTGTACAGACTATAGGCATGTGCACGTGCCAGCGCTTCTCAGTCTCAGCACTATTGGCGTTTCGGATGGGATAATTCTTTGCTGTGACTATGCATTGTTGGATGTTTAGAAGCACCCCTGGCCTCTGCCCTCTAGACACCAGTAATATCTCCCCACCCCCTCTAACACTCATGACAATCAAAACTGCCTCCAGACATGGCCAGATGTCACTTGGATAGCAAAATCCTGTCCAGTTGAGAATTACTAGTATACATACTTAAAACGTGCTCCCAGCAGCAGGCATGGGGTGGGGGAGGGTGTTTAAGATGTTTCCAGCTGGGCCCCACGCAGCCCCCCCAAGCACACTAAGCTGACGTGAACCATCATTAGGCCTTTCCTTGAGAACACACATTTTTAGGGCTGTTTCACTATTCAAGTTTCTTCGATCCTCGACCTGTGTGGTTGGATACTATCCTTGAGTGGATATTACCATTGTCTCCATCTTAAAGATGGGGAGACTGAGTTTCTGAGAGGCTTAAGATTTACCCGAGTTTACACAAGTAATAAATCTCAGCAGAGGACTGGAATACACATCCTCTATTTCCTAGGCCAGTGAATTGTCCATCACATGATGGAACCTATGTTCAGTTTACAAACATTCCATAAACAACACCACATAGTGGCATTTTTGTAATTTTGGTGGTGGAGAGGCCAGAAAAAACATGGAGATGCTTGTTTGAACAGATGATGGGTCTGCGGGCTTTGAAAATCCCAATTGGGGCTGATGAAATCTATGTATCCTGAGGACAAATTGACAGCTGGGGAGGCTTCTGTATCTATGGGATCAGGGAGACCGAAATGTTCCTACGGAATGCGCCTGCTCAAGCTGATGAGGCCCTTCTGATGACTGATCAGGGCCCTGTACCCATAAGCGCAGAAGGACCACCTTGCCTCAGATTTCTCCAAATTACCCCACCCTTTCCAGTATGCCAAATCATCCTTTCAATGGATACCATCAAGGGCTAGTCCCATCTATGGAACAAATTCTCAATCTCTCTCTCTCTCTGAGTTTATGCTACACAGGACTTAATGCCAAAGCTCACAGGAAAGCATTGCTCCAGACAGAGCCCAGTAGGTAGCAGACATTGAGGATTCAGGTGTTTCCATGTACAGAGAGTGCATTGCCACCTCCCACCATAACTACCAACTTGGGGGGTAGTTTGCCAATCTGGTTTGTTGGGGTGAGCATTTAGGCAAAGACCAACCCTTGGAGGCTACATGTATCTATAGGAAGTATTTTTACTATTTCTTCCTTTTAGCCTTCCTGCCTATCTAACTTGTTTCCTATCCCGGAAAGAGAACAACATCCATTAAATTTGAGCACATCACATGCAAAGAAACTTCACGTAAGAACAAACCCAGGAAATTAAGAAGCTAGCCTAGTAAGATGCAAGCATGGAAACCAACCAGAGTGGTTGTGTTTTTACGCTAATTTGAAAGAGTCACTATTAAAGGGGTGGTGTGTTTGTATGTGTGTTGTGCGTATGTGTATGTTGTGTGTGTATGTCTGTATGTGTATGTGTGTATGTTGAAGGATTATTTTGTGGGTGGAGTGAAACTTTCCTAGTGAGAAGACTGAGGAATGAAACACATTTGTCCACAGTTTTCAAAGCCAGTTGCTATTTATGTCTCTTGCCTCTTTGGCTCAAGAAAAGCTTTCAAAATGAAGCAAAAATGGTTGAGGGTTGCTCAATGAACAAGCAGTGCCTCCCAGAGAAACTAGTGGGCTTCACTTCTAGTGAGATCAAAACAGAATTCTCAGCTGGAAAGGATCCCCGTGAGCCCTAGAGTAACCCCATAATGAAAGAGCTTGGATTCTCCCCACGAGGTGAGGTAGGATTGTCTCGACGTTCCAGCACGCTGTTGGAGGCTCTGGTGATGCCAGGCAGATGGAGTTACAAAAATAATCACCCAGACAGAACACTCACTGCCATGTGGCAACGAATTTGTGTCATGACTGCACTTGCCAGAGTGATTTTACCATCCAAACAAAATGAAGTGACTCTAATGGCTTCACTCAGCTCCATATGGTCTCTCAACGTTCATATTCTCTGTGGTGGGCTTTTCTTTGGTCATATTTATTTCTGTGAAATTTCTTAAGAGGAAGAAAGGGAGAAATGATGAAATACCAAGCCGTCACTTACCTGAGCCTGGCCGAAGAAAGGAAAATTCTATGAAAAATATATAGGAAGAAAAGACCAAATGAAATTGTAACACCTTTCCAGACTTTGACCCTATCTTTGATAAAATAAGAGCCTCCTGAACTAATATTTTATTCTGGGTGTATTGTGTGTTTCTGTTAATACTGTTGAAAAACCTTGTGTCAATATTTATAGAGATCTGAAATAATTAACAATATCAATTTCAATGGAAGTGTTCAAATAATTGAGGCAAAAGGTTAAGGGTGTTGGGTTACCAGTTTCACAGCTTTTTAGCTGTAGGCTCTAGCCCCAGTTACCTAAACGAGGCATCCATTCATTCACTCATTCATTCATTGAACAAACATTTATTGGGTTCCTACTATGTGCTGGGCACTGTTCTAAGTACTGAAGATATACTGGTAAACAAGAACGATGGGGTTCCCTATGGAGGTGACATTTATGATGGGATATAGAGACCATTAAAATATAAACAAATCAATAAATTAAAAAGAATACCAGCTATTGAATGATACTATTAGCTCTTTTTGTCACTCTGACCACACCTGAAATGTCACCTCTCTAGAGAAATTTTGCCTCTCCATTCAATCCTTCCCTTTGCATTTCATTTAAATGGAAGGATTGAATGCAAGAAAGAGCCAGCTGTGAACATACTGGGGCAAGAGCATTTGAAATCAAGGGAATGGAAAACACGGAGCCACTTACATGGAAGACAGCCCAATATGTTCAAGAATGAGAGAGAAAATCATGCTCACTGGAACCCAGTGAGGCGGGAGGAGAGTGGTACAGGAGATGGTCAGCTGGACAGGTAGATAAGGGGGAATTTTAAAAGCCATGGTAAAGAATTAGAGATTTTAGGGGCCGGCCCAGTGGCATAATGGTTAAGTTTGTGTGCTCACTTCGATGGCCCTGCGTTTGAGGGTTTGGATTCTGGGCATGGAACTACACACCGCTTGTCAAGCTATGCTGTGGCAGTGTCCCACATAAAAAATAGAAGATTGGCATGGATGTTAGCTCAGGGCCAATCTTCCTCACCAAAAAAAAAAAGAAGAAGAATTTTATTGAGATTTTATTCTCAATGTAATGGAAACTATGTGTTATCTATTGTTGTGTAATAAATTATGGATTTCTGTAATATATTTGATGTTTGCCTCAAAACCATTTCTTAATCTTATTATTTGGCGAAGAGGAAGTTCTCTTCTGTTCCTAGTTTGATGCATGTTTTTATCATGAAAAGGTATATGATTTTGTCAAATACTTTATATTCATCTATCATGATAGTCTGGGTTTTGTCCTTATTCTATTAGTATGGTATACTACATTAATTGATTTTCAGACATTATACCAAACTTGCATTTTTGTGTTAAATCCCATTTGGTCATGTTGTATACTCCTTTTTTTTTTTTTTAAATATACGTTGCTGGATTCACTTTATTAGTATTTTGTTGAGGATTGTCACATCTATGTTCACAGAGGTGTTGGTCCATAGTTTTCTTTTCTGCAATGTCTTTGTCTGGTTTTGGTAACAGGATTATACTCGCCTCCTGGAATGGGTTGGGGACTATTTCCTCTTCTTCTATTTTTTGGAAGAGCTTGTGGATGATTGATGTTAATTCTTTTCTACATGGTTAGTAGAATTCAGTGGTAAGTCATCTGGGCCTGGGCTTTTCTTTGTGGAAAGTTTTTAAATTACTAAGTCAATCTCTTTTCTTATTTTAGGTCCATTTACATTTTCTATTTCTTCTTGACCCAATTTTGGTATTTTGTGTGTTTTAGGAATTTCTCCATGTCAGCCAGATAATCTGGTTATTCATAGTATTTCTTTACAGTCCTTCTTATTTCTGTAGGGTCAGTACCAATATCTCCTCTTTCATTCATCCCCCGTTTCATTTCATTGATTTTAGTAATTTAAGTCTTCATTCTTTGGTTCTTGTTAGTCTAGCTAAAGTTTTGTCGATTTTGTTGAAATTTCTAAGAACCAGCTTTGGGTTTTGTTGATTTTCTCGATTGTTTTTATATTCTCATCTACTGGGAGAGGCTCAGAGACTCTAAACTTTGCCCTCCAGGAGAGGTCCAAGTATATGACATTACATTGTATGTGGCACTATAGAGATAGCAGTCAATCTTTTATGGGTTCCTTTGCCCAGCTTGCATATGAGGTCAAATCCAAAGAATTTGATGTGATCTGCTGCAGAGGTCAAAGAGGATCAAGAACGTCAATGGGGAGAAACGACTGCCCAGCTCTTGCGCCCACTTCATTCCCTGCATCTTGAATGCTCACAGTTTGTAACAGTGAAACATTTCCACTGGGGAATCCTTGTTCACTTCAAGGCGTGTACTCACCACTCCAGACAACGGCTTACAAAATTTCCCCTAATAAAAATGAAGTTCCATCCAACAGTTAAGATGAATTCAACAAGAGACAAAAGTTTTCCTTAAGACTGCCAGGTGCATAGTCTAATAGTAGCAGCCAGTATAAAAATCTGTAGTGTTGGGAAAATAACCGAAATTGTGATTATCCTTACAAAAATATTAGCATGGTCCTTCCTCTTTGCACACCAGGTGTTTCTAATTACCTCACCCTTTTGCAGACTCTGGCTCTCCACATAATTGTCTGTCTTCTTCTCAACAAAGATCTTTAAGACAATATGTTATAACACCCACACCTAAAGCTTTGGGTTTGCCGCTCTCTCCTAATGGCTGAATTGCACATCAAAACCCTGAAATTGGACAGGAGACTGGAACATTTATTGATTGTCTGCTTTACATATGCACGGCATTGGGTTAGGCACAATAGGAGGAAATCTTGAAGAAGTCAAGCTCTTCGACAATAAATGTAGTGTTTTTCGGAAATGGTCTACTGGAGGATGGGTTGGAACGTACCTTTCTCAATACAGAAAGGAAAAAAATGTGTGACACTTAGAAGCATGATAGAACGGTGAAAAGTACACTAAATCTCCTATATGTGCTGTGATAAATAAGGGCTGGTCTTATTTGTTTCTCCAACAGCATAAAAGTACAAATTGCTCTTGGAGGTAGAAAAAGAAAGCAAGGAAAACTAAGTTGCACTTTGCTAGGGCAACTGACAATGAAACTTCTATTGAGATGTTAGTCAGACAACCAGCACTACAATTTTCAACAAGTCTGTTTGCCCTAGTCCTCTTTGCCTCCTTCCCCAAATCCCAAACATTTTAGTTTCTTTTGCCCAGGACAGAGCCTAGTGTAAATACACATGCCTAGAAGGATTTATTCACAAAGCAGATCTTTGCTTTCAGTCAGTTAATATGGCAGGAATGCCAAATTCTGCATTTTAAACAAGCATTCACGTACCTTTGACGCTGGAGATCCCAGGACCACTCTTAGAGTAACTTGGACTCGGTGAGATCCCGCATCTCATGTGCAAGGCATGATGTCCATCCTAGAGGAGCTTAAAATTTAGTTGGAGAGTCACAACACAGTAACAAAACAAAACACATTGTGAAGAAATAGAGATAGAAGAAAGATAGCAATATTCATTCGTTTGACAAAATTTATCAATAGCCTATGAGCCTGGCAATTTACTAGAAACATAACAGGATGTTAAAATTGGATTCTTTGGGTCTCAGTTTACCTGAGGTCTCAAGATATAGATGCTCCATTCCAAAGTGAGCTGTGAGACCACCAGGCAGGGCTTGCAGCAGGAGGTTGTGGAAAACGGACTTTTCCTTCACTGACAACCAATCTTTAGTCTCTGAGAAAAATTGTCGGAGAGCATTGCCGATGTGCGGTGAGTCCCACCTTCACTTCCCGGAAGGGGGTGCTTCCTCTTTAACAAAAGCCAAAAGACAGGGGCTCTGGGACAAGTTAATCGGGTCTCTGTAGTTGGTAGACAAGGCGGAGTGGTTTCTGGCTAATGCCCGAGGACTCCGAAGGATGGGAGGGGCATGGCTGTTTTGCTGAAGGGCTTTTGACTGCTCTATCTTTTCTGCCAAGCGGGGTTTCTCTCCGTGTTTCACGGCACTTTTCAACCACGGGCCTCAAAGTGATTAATTGTTGAACTCCTCAATGCCCTGGTGAGGTAGTTGGGTGTCATTATCCCTAACGTCCAGCTGGACAAACAGAGAAGGTTGGCTGCGTTGACCTGGATCACACCGTGGGCAGATTGAGGAAGAGCAATGGGCCGTAGCCTCCTGCAGCCGACTGGGAACTTGGGTCATGTCTCCCAGGGAGGATCCCCGGGACAGGCCAGAACTTTGCTCAAACCTCCTTCCAGGGCAACAGTTTGTGGGGCGCTTTGTAATTGTCAGGGTGTGTGAGCTGAGAGCAGCTGTGTGATGAAATCTAAGGGAGTGCAGATTTTTCTAAAATATCCTGTTTTCTATTTGCACCTGATTGGCAGCCAGAGATGAAGAAAATTGTGCTGCTATAATTGGCAAGGGAAATGTGCACCCAAGAGATGGGGGTTTCCTGGTTTTAATTTTTCAGTTAAAAAGATACATTCATATATATTATTATTATTTTGGAATGAGTGTGTACACACCTTAGCTTGCAAGTCTTTGGCAGCAACAAACTGTGTCCCTAGAGTTGTCTAGAAATACTGCCCTATGCAAGAAGATGCTAATAACTACAAAACAATTCAATTAAGCAAACACTGAGCTAGCCTGGGAGTGGAGTGGGGGTAGGTGGACACAGAGATAAATATAGATAAATATAATATGGTCCCTATGCTCCAGAAGCTTGCACCTAAGTACTGTAAATATAATGGAGTTCCACTTTGCGGGGGTTAGGTTCTAAAGCCAATGAGTAAATAGAAAATCCCGTTTAATCAAAATTGCTCTTGAAAAATTCTTTAACTTGTCCAAAACATTTTGCATACATGAGTTGTACATACACATTTGTCCAATAATTCTTATGCCCTTTAAGTTTTAGGAACCACTGGAGTCATAATGTGACCAACCAAAGAAAGATCATGGTTTGTCCAAACAGTCAAACTTGCCTACCTGTAAGACAACTATCAAAGACCTAGAGGTGAATGGGGGGTGGAGTGTACTGTCATACAGTTATCTACTTAGATTCTCTGCATAACAAACAACCCCAAAAACTCAGTGGCTTAAAATAGCCATCATTTATTCTCATGGGGCTGAGGGTCAATTGCATGTCCATCTTGCCTGGGCTTGGCTGGGACAGTTCAGCTTTGCTCCACCGTTTCTTTAGCCTTCCCCTGATACTAGTGAGCTAGGCCGAGCATGTTTGTTTCTGCAGCAATGGCAAAGACTCAAAATAGCAAGACCATAGAATCATAGGAATAGAGAGGGCAGTAGAAGCAGAAAGAGACTTTAGTTATAATGAAAATAGGCAAATTTACCTCTAGTCTGCAATTGTCTGGAACTCAAAAAGCTTATCTCACTCAATGTTGGATCCCTCCCCTTGCTCTTGGTAGGTGCTCAATAAATAGTTGTTGACTGATGTCTGTTGGTTACATTGGACCTTCAAGGACACAGTTCATGCTGGTCCTGAGGGCGAGGTGGAATAACATGCTGGTGCCATCTGTCCAAGCTGGAGTGGAAGCACAGGCCTGACCAGCAGGAAGACTCATTCTCAAAGGGTCTTGTAGTTCTTGTGACATTTGTTGAGAAACTTGGGCTTGAGAGCCCATGGAGGCTAGAGACATCTCGTAATCATTGTATTATCTTTCCAGTGACTAGCACAATGTCTCAGGGAGCCAGACCTTTACTTCTATAATTACCCATAACCTCGTGTGATTAGAGCATATTTGCATGAGGAACTGAACCCTCTGGGGACAGGATATAAAGGGGAGTTATTTGGGAAGTTTTCAGAGAAAACATGAGGGCTTCCTCTCCTTTTCTTGTTGAAAAGCAAGTCCTCTGTTCCAAAGCACCTGTAGCTTTGATCTCGAATTACTTCCATGGACAGAAAATGAGCACTTTAAAAATCCTCAGCAAGAGAACAGAGGGCTAATCTGTGCTTATGTAGAAAGTATCATATGTCTCCTCAAGTGTGCTGGAGCTCAGCTGCATCAAGACTTCCTCTCAAGACCCCACAGTCAAAGGAGGCATCAGGCAGCATTTAACATCGGGTTGAAGGGAAGCGGAGGCAGGTGGTTTCATTCCACTTACCTTAACCTGTTGGGAAACAGTCTGGCTTTCAGAGAGCTTCAGTTTCCTGTCTATTAAATGGATTGTAAATAGCCAGGTGCTTGACGTTGTTGACAAAGCAAGAAGATTGGTTCCCAGGGAGAAACCTGACATCCACCTTCAAATCATGATGGGACTTAGAGTTTTGGAGTCATTCCCCAGTTCACAATACTTTATAGAGAAACTAAGTTAAACTAAACCTTGAAGCCTGTAGAATTTAGATAGAATTTAAACAGGAAGAGAGAGAGGAATGGCTCTGGGAGATGAAATAGTCGGAATAAACGGCCTCAAATGGATAGGTGGTGAGATGAGTAGGTAAGGGAGGGACATGCTAAGGAGCAAGGATTTAGCAAGTCAGTAGAGGGGATTTGTTAAAGGTTTCTGAGAAGAGGAAAAGTTCTATGAAGACCCAAACTGTGTCTATTTTGGTCATTGGTGTTTCCCTAATATCTGGCACATTACAATGAATGAATGAAAATAGATAGATAAATGATATATATATACACACACATATATAAACATAATTCAAAATTTTTAATTATATGAATAATACATGAATCAATTCTTGTAAAAAAGTAAATCAAGAAGTACATAAAGCAAAAACTGAAAGCTCTTCTTCACTAACCCCCCAATTCCATTCTCTTCCCCAGAAGTAATTGCAGCTATGAATTTGGTACATGACCTTCTGGATAGTTTTCTCTGCATTTACAAAAATATATTTCTGTATACCAACACTTAGTTTTCGTTTTTTTAATAATAGGGTTATACACTACTTATTGTATGGCAATATTCCTTTCTCACTTCATATGTCTTGGGAATCTTTTAATTTTAGCATAAATGTAAAGCTTCCTGATTCTTTTTAATTCCTGTATAGCATTCCATAATATGGATGCATGATAATTTATGATAATTCGCTGATTGTTAGCAGCACAACATCACCACTAGCCCCTTCTACAGACTGCCTTTCCCAGAATGCTCTTGCCAAATGGCTCCAGGTTCGGATGTGCTGGTAAGAGACACTCATGCTGGTTGGAAAGCCAGACTGGAAGGGACACCATCATGCCTGGAGGCAGCTGCAGCCAGATGAGGAGGAGCTGTGCACTTTGCAATGGTTTCTGGGAAACGAGCCTTTGAAAACCAGCCACTTCACTGCTGCAGACGAAGACAGCTGGCCAGAGCTCCCTGGGGCTTTCTGAGAACTGCAGAGGTTTCTAGAAGAGCTCCTGGGATCCACTACTTCAGGAATGCAGACTGACATGATTACGGTGACTCCCTTTGACCATTGCTTCCCCGGCCCTTCCAACAGTTCTGGAATCCTCTTATTCCTTGCATTCAAACCCTCCTTACCTGGATTACATGAGGTGGCTTTGTTTTCATGACTTTAAGAAATTACCTTTTTTTTTTCCTTTGTTCAGCATTGATTTAATTTTATATCATGAACCCCTCTCAAATTATTAAATTCCTTCCTTGGAAACTTACTTTAAATAAATAATATCATAACTCCTCATATGTATTATAATGATTGATTTAATCATTCTTCTACTGTTGAGCATTTAGGCTATTTCCACATTTTAGACTACTAAAAATATCCTTGCGACAAACATCTCAATATGTATATCTGACTCTATTTTGAGCCTATAGAGTTTGAACAATGAAATGAAGGAAGAAGCTGAGCAGAGAAGGAAAAGACAGAAGAAAATGAGTTCACTTTTAGTACTATTGAGTTTAAGCTACTGGGAAAAACATCCAGATGAGCTTACCTACCTACTGTTAGATGTGAGGGACCGGCATTCAGGAGCCGCATCAGGGCTGACGATGAGGTTATTAGAGTCTAGAGAGTGGCGGGAATTAAATCTATGTCAACAAATGAAATATCTACTGTAAAGACTATGAAGAAACAAAAGCAATAAAATTAACAAACAAGGACAGGATAGATGGTGGAAGGTACAGATCTAGAATCATATTTATTTATCAGCTTAAGTAAAATAGTCCTTTTCAAGTACTATTGTGGTCTCTCATCTACCATTCCAATACAGAATGCTTCAATAAACTCTATCCCTTGACAACTCTCTCTCCACAAATTAGTGAAGGGACTGAAGAGATTGCATAGAAGGTGAAATGGAACCCAGTCTGCACTTGATTGGTTCAAATTCCTGTTTAAATAATGTTGAAAGTAGTAAAATATACTTGTAATCCACACGCCTCCTTCACTCCTTCATTAATTGCAACTTCATTCCTTCTAAACAGAGAGCACTGTGCCAAAGCTTTCAAGGAGGCTGCTCATCCTTTGGATGATTGCCTCTTGCTTAAAAGGTCACACCAGAACCATTTAGTCCTTTAGCCAACCACAGACATTGTGTGTGTGTGTGTGTGTGTGTGAGTGTGTTTGTACACTCCAAAATTCTTCTTCCTAAATTTGGAAGAGATGTTCTTGAGGTGAAGCCTAAATGCTGGATGTACTAATTTGATAGGGCTGCTGTGACAAAGTGTCACAAACTGGGTGGCTTAAATAGCAGAAATTTATTGTATCACAATTCTGGAGGCTAGAAATCCAAGATTAAGGTGTTGTCAGGGTTGGTTTCTTCTAAGGGAACTGAGAGAAGGGTCTGTGCCAGGTCTCGCTCCCTGACGTGTAGATGGCCATCTCCTCCCTGTGTCTCTTCACATTGTCTTCCCTCAATGTATGTCTGTCTCAGTGTCCAAATTTCCCCGTTTTTATAAGAATACCACTCATATTGGATTAGGGTTCACCCTAATGACCTCGTTTTAATGTGGTTACATCTGTAAAGATCTATCTCTAATTAAGGTCATATTCAGAAGTACTGGGGGTTGGGGCTTCTTTTTTAAAAGGACACACACAACTCAACCAATAACACTGGGTTACCAGCAATCATATTCATAAAGCACTGTCTTAGGAATCATTTTTTCAGTGGCTTTGAATTACTTTACTTGGAGGAAGCCAGACCATGAAAAGGGTCTGAACCGCACCATTTTGGCCACTTGTAAATTGACTTTTACAAACATCTCTCACACAGTATCAGGCATTTTGTTTCTCAGACTTTTTCATAAAAGGTACAAATTCAGTTCAGCTAATGAAGGAAATAATATGGGTAGCAAGGCTACCTTCTTGACACTCTCCTCCCAACTTTAACAGATGAATTCTGGCTATCCTGGAAAATAACTTCATTACATTCTGTTTACAGCTATTTCCCCTGAAGCCCCACCCAGTTCAAACCAGGGTGACTTGAACTTCGCTAGTTGTACACTCGCGCTTGCAGTGAACTGTTAAGTCTTACCACTTCCCAGAGAAAGCTGCATCAAAGTTGGACATTTGATCCAGACACGCCACTCCAAAGCGACTGGTGGAGAGGCTGTCTCTTCCACAGAGGGACTTCGTGGACCACATCCTTTGGGATATTGAAGCTAGTGGAACCATCAGAGTAAAATTTAGGATTCAATGTGAAACTTGTAGGAATGTATTGAAATCTGAATTATTGCAACTACTCTGAAGGAGGTGATTTCTCTGCGCTAAGTCCAGGAGATGATTAGTTTCTTCTGGCTCCAAATTTTATCTCAATGCCTATTGTCTTTCTCTCACGACATTTTTCTTTATTTAAAACTCTTTCCTGGGAAAGTTGCACCAGTGAGAAAGGGACCATGGAGGGTAACCTCAGCTAAAGGAAGAAGGGCCCTCCAGCTCCCCAACCTAGTGTTTGCCAACTTTTCACAAACTCCTTAGAAATGCAAAACTACCAAGAGATGTTTAAGCTTTGTTTACACCTACGGCAAACCACTTTAATTCAGTCAGTGGTAATTCAGAGGCTGTTTTAATGGGGCAGGGAAGTAGCAGAGGAAATTGTGGCTGGAAGATCTGAGTGCGATTGGAGGCATTTTAGACAGTCAGAGAGTGTGAACTTCCCATCCATGTGTATTGGTTTCCTGAGGTCACCATAATAAATTGCCACAAACTTGGTGGCTTATAACAACAGGAATTTGTTCTCTCACAGTTCTGGAGGCTAGAACTCTGAAATCAAGGTGTTAGCAGGGCTGTTTCCTTCTGGAGGCTCTGAGGAGAATCCATTCCACGTCTTTCTCCTAGCTCCTGGTGGCTGCTGGAAATCCTTGGTGTTTCTGGACTTGTAGCTGAATCACTCTGATCTCTGCCTCTGTCTTCACATCACCTTCTCCTCTTCTTATAAGGACACTTGTCATAGGATTTAGGGCCTACCCAGATAATCCACGATGATCTCATCTCAAGATTCTTAGTAACATCTGCAAAGACCCTTTTTTTCAAATAAGGTCATATTTACAGGTTTCAGATTGATATATCTTTTGGGATAACTGATACACTCCCGTGTGGGCAAGTCCAGATTGGCTACTCGAGATCAGTCTGGTGTCTTCCTGAAGGAAGAAGAAACAAAAAGAGCAAAAGAGAGTGAGTGGGTAATTCTAGGCATGGGCAAAACCAAGCTGAGAAGAGAGCGATGAGAAGGAGGAAGGAGCAGACAGGGGAAGAGAAGGAAAATTGTTCTTGCTGGTTAGACCTACTTGTGCAAACTGAAAGGAGGCAGGTTTCATTTTAACTTGAGATGAGAGGGGACCACATTCAAGGTTGAGTCAAGCATAGTATTAGTAATCACGATACTGCTTTTTGAGATGCACCTTTATCTGCTCCACAAACTTAACATATAATAGATGCTTAAATATTAAAAGAAGTGAAATCTGAGTTAAGTCTTAGTGAGTTAATAGTCTTGTACCAGTGTCAATTTCCTGGTTTTGACAATGTACTATGATTATTAACATTGAGGGAAGCTGGACAAATGTACACAGAAACTCTCTCTACTATTCTTCAACTTCTTCTGAGTTTTAAAGTATTTCATAAGAAAAAGTTATAAAATAAAAAAAGTTGCTAATGGATGCATGTGCAAATAAAGGAGGCTAGAGGAGGTTTTAAGAGCCCTGTTTCTATTTCTCAAATTGAAGCATTTGAAAGTATGCTGAGCTTGTGCTGTTCTCAAGCTCTCTGTGGTAGCTCTCTGTTGCTCATACCTATGATTAGTTGCCCCACCCTCCGTGCCCGCCAGCTGACTCAGGGTGGACACAGTGGTCGTCCCTCCAAAATAGTGAGTAATTTTGTTGTGCACAGAATTTGAGGCAGTTATCACTTTGGTGAGAATAAAGACAATATGGCAGTTTTATGGAGTTATAGCCATAAGTATTATATCATCATGGGAGTCCTATTTAAAAAAGAAAATTGGGAGAATTCACATATTTGCCTTAGCACTCTTGCTCTGGCACTCTGTCCTAACCTATATAGACCTGGCCATGAGGCTGTGGGACCTCCTTTTCAGCCAAGAAAGGAGACATAGGCTAAGAACAAGGTGGGAGCACAAACAAAGCTTCCAGCCTCCAGGAGGTGGTCCACTGTCTGTTCACAGTGTCTAATGGGGCATGACCACATTGCATTGGTTCAGACCTGGCAATTATTTCTGAGCAATTTTAGTGGATGGATGGGCAATGCAAGCAGGATTATCTGGTCACATGGGTAACAGTAATTTGTTGCCAAGTAGAGAAATGATGAGAGAATTGGGCCCCATCTCTGGTAATGAGGATGTGAGGCAGGGAAGAGGTCTGGGAGGAGAGCTAGGCAAGAGGTCAGAATCATAGCCAAATGGACTACATTAAGATTAGTCTCCAGGGAAGGGTTCTAGCTCCAGGGAGGGAACCCGGTGCACTCTCAGCACACCGAGGCAGAAGCCAGATCATAAGCAAGATGTGGTAAGACCAATAAGATCAGACTAATATTGTTCAGATCAATAAAATCTAGAAAATACACAGGGCTAAAGGCAGTGAGATTCATTTCAACGCAAATTAATAGTTCTTGATGTTGATTTTAGTTGAGACTGTCAGACTCTGGAAGAGGTAGAGATTGTGGTTCAAAGATGCTCGGGAGAGAGGCCAGCCTTGTGGCGTAGTAGTTAAGTTCATGCAGTCTGCTTCGGCAGCCCCAGGGTTCACAGGTTCGGATCACGGGTGCAGACCTAGCACCGCTAGTCAAGCCACGCTGTGGCAGCGTCCCACATAAAATAGAGGAAGACTGGCACAGACGTTAGCTCAGTGACAATCTGCCCCACCACCACCAAAAAAAAAAGATGTTTAAGAGAACTATGTGAGCGAGGCTGAGGAAGTTAGGAGCTGGAGGCACAGATTAGATCAACAGACAAAGAGAAAATTCAGCAAAGCCTCCAAGCCACTCTAACACACTCTGTGAGATTTTGTTGCCGTAAATGCCATTAATTTAAAAAAAATAAAAAATAAATGGTTTCATTTATACATTGATCCAGTATTTATTCTGGAAAAAAAGTAGATGGAAGTGACTTTCCTGTGTTAATATCTGATGGAAGTTTTCCTTTGCGTTTTCCCTCATCTCAGGGCTGCTGCCTCATCTATTTTTATTCCCATGAGGCTCCATTACCATTACTGTCTCAAAGTGCGTAAATTTTATCAGGGCAAAGGGCAAAATCATTATAGCTCTGGGAGAATCCAGGTGCTGAAGGCAATCCACCTATGTCCCTTATTACAGATTGGTGGGGCCAAATCAACTTTCTCAAGTCTCCTAGAAAGGGGAAAACTTGCTATTTTGGATATGTGTCTTGTATTTTGTAATTAAAAATAATGGGTACTTTCTGTTTCCAATAGTTTTAAATCTTAGTGAATATAGTGTGTGTGTGTGTGTCCATACATGCTTCATTTTGGTCTGAGATTTTTCCCAGGCTATATCATCACGTGAAACAAGAACATAGCTGTTTGAGTTAGAGAAACAACTTCTCTACTTCTACGTAGGATTTTCATCCTGAAACGTCTGTGCAGACTTTCCAGAATTCGTTATTATGTTAATATAGAGAACTAAAGCCATGGACTTCAACCTTAAGTAGTCTTTCTTCAGTGGTGAAAGGATTCTGGCTAAATATGAAATATTATACAGGATTGTAGAAAACCAAT
Organism: Equus quagga; assembly: GCF_021613505.1. Taxonomy (NCBI): domain Eukaryota; kingdom Metazoa; phylum Chordata; class Mammalia; order Perissodactyla; family Equidae; genus Equus; species Equus quagga. The sequence goes on along the minus strand of NW_025796728.1, from coordinate 2,141,151 downwards.
AACTTTGAAGGAGAGTCTGTAATAAGAAAACCATAAAGTTTCCAAGCAACTAAGTCAATCCAAATAAAAACAATAAACCTGTTAGAAAGTTTTTGAGAGAAAAATACATTTAGAAACATAGTAAATGGAATAAAAAGAAAACGCACTTTTTTCTGTCTCACTTTGGAAAAGATTTCTCATTGTAAAAATAATACACTACCTCTTTAAAAGGAACCAGACCCAGAGGGGTTTGCAGGTGACACTAAAAAAAATGTTCCAAGAATGTGTAATTCCAATGTTACAAAAATTGTCTTAGAAAAGGAAAAAAGAAAGAGAACATCTCAACTCAACTTTAAAGCTAGCCCAACACTGTTTCCAAAACCAGACATGGTTGGTAAAAAGAAAGAAAATAGCAAGCTAATTTCACTTTCAAACACTGATGCAAAAATCCCAAATAATATGTTAGCAAATCAAATCTTAAATGAAATTTTGGCAAATCAAGTCCAGTAGTGGGCTGAAAGAACATTACACCACAGCTAAGTAGGATTTAACCTAAAAATGCAAATACAGTTCAAATTTCAAAAAATCTTTTAATGTTACTCATTGTGCTAACAGATTCAAGGATAAAAGTCACATGAGCACCTCAATAGATGCTAACAAGCATTTGCTAAAATTCAGCAGCCATTCCTGATTAAGAAAAAACAAACACATAAACTGGAGCAACTACTAGAAAATAGCGGAAAGCGTCATGATAAAATAAGAAATACACAAACCAATGATTTTTCTATATGGCAACAGTAACCTTCATTCTATGAATTCTCCTCATTACTATTATTAGCCTAAGATACATGATTACTTGCTCCCCAGGTTCACTTTTACTTCACCAATCAATTTTTCATTTTTGGTTGACATCAGGTCCAGAGTTACTACTTCCCTAATTATTTCTTCGGACTTCTGAGAGAGTTCGCATTGTCTTTATGGTAATCAAGGATTTGCCTAACACTCTTCTTTGAACAATCTGAAACTTCCTGCACAAGTCTGCATAGCTGCATAGCTGATGGAGGGCCCCCATTGCCATTCCTTTGTTGCTGTACTAGGGGTGTGTGTGTGTAATTTGTATTATGGTAGCTCATCCCGCTACCCAGCTGGGTATCTGTGGAAAACTTCCACAATTAAACCATTGGGTTTGCTTTCTTATTATATCCTCATTCAAATAGTGACCATTGAACTTCCAACTTTGTGTCCATGGATTTACATCTAGTTATGTATCTTAATAGCCTACAGGGCTATCCTCTATTCTTCTACTATATGTGTTTCTTTGGATGAATATACCCAATCATTGTCATATGCCATTGTTATAGTCAAGTTGTTAATTCTATCCTTAATAATAATATCCTTAATGATACTTACTTCCTTGTGTTAAAATTTCATTGTTACTTGAACACACTCTATTCCATTTATTTCCAGTCTTTTCCATAATGACACACATAACATAAGATATTCATTTCTGAGACATACTCCCATGAACATATCCAGATTCTGACTCAACTCCTCAATTGCAGAGAAATAGAAACCTATAGTAATTAATAATTGTCATAACTATTGGCAGTACATCAGACATGGAAGCTCACACTCGTTATGGTATAGATAATATCAGCCATGGGTTATATATTATAGCTAGAATGCCATTCTTATATCCATCACAAAAGCAGATGAGAATTAACTAAATCAGCATTATATGGATAATTTTAAGCTAATCTTAGAGCAAAAAAGAGAAAAATCACCCCCCAAATAGTGTATTTTATTGTTAGTAACAAACCATGGCATATCTCACAATGAATTGAGACACTGATGTATCACTGAATAGCTGCTCTATGCCTTGGTATTCAAAACCAAGTTATTCCTGATCCACTTCCCTATTATTTTCATCTGGGAATGGTGAGACCATCTCTCTTTTTATACACTGTTCTTATATGTCACAAATTAGCACAACCCCACCCCCCATTCCCCTCTTTTCCATTTTAGGAATATAATGCCCCTCCTACGTCCCAGCTGGGTACATGGCTGCTCAGCTGGGGACTAAATATATAGCCCAGCCCCCCATGCAGCTAGGTGTGGCCACATGACCAAGTACTCATTAATCAAATGTTAGCACAAGTTATGGGGCCAACTTCTACACCAAATTTCAAAAATAAAAATTATTTGTATTTGGTACCACCCTTAGACCCAGGCAAGAAGGATGCCTGCCCTGAGGCCTATACTTATCAAGGTCCCACCCTGGCTGTACCCCTCCCCACAGGGTGAGCATTCCAAACGACCAAGGGGACCTGCCCTCCTCCGTGCTCTTCTAGGTCATGCTCTGGGTACCTGAGACCTCAATTCCTTGCCCAAATGTCTCTGGGCCTGCTTCCAGAGACTGCATGAGCTTCTCCCATGGATCCATCCTCCTGAGGATGGACCACGCCAGCAGTTCATGGACCCCTAGGACTGAGGGATCACTGAGGAACAGCTGTACAGGGACAGATGTATAGACGTAGAAGTGTCTAGACCTTTGTATACAGTGATACTTGCAGTGCAGGATGGAGCTGGACTGCGGGAGTAAAGGTGGTCGGCCACAGGCTCGGGGCCGGGTACTCATTTTCCCTATGCTGCCATGTCCAGAACAGAATTCCAAGGAGTCTGAGAAGTCTAAATTTGTACCTAGATTTTCAGGCAGTTAAGAAGGTATATTTGTTAAAGCAGTACGTCAGAATATCTTTCACTTGACAGTTTACTTGCTTGATTAATAGTTTTGGAATATTCAGACAAATGGCATTGAGCCTATTGCACCTCTGCCCTGGTCCCCTAAATGCAGGGACGAGTCTGCTTGTGACCCCTTTCTCTTTCCCTTAGGCTGGGATGCAGATGTGGTGCTGGCCAGCAAGCTCTGACCTTGTGTGGACATAGACAATATCCAAAGGTGTGGCAGAGCAACCAGATCAAAGGAACCAGGTCCCCAAGTGAGCCTCACAGAGGCACTCCCAGCACGGGAGTGCTCATATCTCAATTGTTATTGAGGGAAAAATCAACTTCTCTCCTGTTTGAAACACCGCATTTTGGAGTCTTGTTGTTTCATCAAAATGGCCTATATTCTAACCAACACGAATGCACAGTACAGAGTTGCCTGGGAATCAGTTCTACTCCCCTCTCCCAACTCCACGTATCACTGATTCTAGTTGGAAACCTGAATAAGATGAACAGATTTCCAGTCAAACACATGCTCTCTAGTAAGGCATAAAATTCACTCTTTTTCCAGGTGTTCGGGAGCCAGACTGCCTGGGTTCGGACCTCAGCTCCTCCTTTTACTACCTATACAACTTTGAGGATGTTAGTGTGCCTTATTCTTCCCATCTGTAAAATGGAGATAAAAATACTTTCTTCCTCTTTGGATTATTGGGAAATTAAATGAGGTAATGCATGTAGAGTACCAAGAAGAGTATCTGGCAGAAAAGTAGGTTCTCAACGAATGTCAGTTATTACTTTTTTCAGTTAGCTTTCACTAGATTATGCTGCAGTAACAAAGAGCCCCCAAACTCAGCAGCTTATGACAATAAAGATTATTTTCTTGCTCATCTTCCATGTTTTCTGTGGCTCTCCTTCAAATGCCTCCTTCTTCCCACAATGCAGGCTGTGTGGGACATTGCTGTCCTCATGGCGGAGATGAAAAAGCATCGGCAGAACAACCCAGTAGCTTTGGAATGGCACAAACCTTCTGCTCACAGTTCACTGGACAAGGTCAATCACACAGCCAATCCTGATATCAAGGGAGCAGAGAAACACAATCCTCTCACAGGCGGGGGCAGCAAATAATCAGGACTAATAACGCAATCTGCCACCTTATTCATCTAGTGTCAAAGCTGTGGTGGATACGGCCCCGTTCTTTGACAGCTGTGATCTTGCAGGCTCAACACCACGACTTCTTATCTTCCAAGGTGAAAATGGAGGGGCAGATGTTAAATCCACCCATGCTCTGATGTCCTTGATGTCCCCACCCTTATTTTTAAGGGACTAAAACAGGGTTCTATGTTTTTTCTTTCTTAATCCTTCCTTCTCCTGTGACTAAGGATGCATGGGAAGTGGTTTGATGTTTCTCAGGCTCCAGGAATATAGAAAAATTTGGGGAATAGATTTGCTCTCAAGGCTTCAAGCCCCCTTCCTAGGAAAGATTTACACTTCCTGCCTGTTGCCATAAACTTTCAGTGACTCCTCTGAGAGGAGGAATGTATAGTCCTGTCCCCTTGATGTAGGGCTTGGCTGTGTAACTTACTTTGGCTAACAGAATGGAAGTGGATATGATTTATGTTACATTTAAACAGAAGCCCTTTGCCATGAGAATAGCATGTTGCAAATAAGGCCTGTTCCTTCAGCCTGTATCCCAAATAAAGAAAACTCAAGGAGCAGAGCCCAGCGGACTCACAGCCAATAGAAGTAAACCTTTGTTGTTGCAAATTACAGAGAATTGGGAGTCATCTCTTACCACAGTAAAGATGATCAATACACTTCTTGTTTAACCACTTCCTGTCATCACACAGTTACTGCTACACCCCAAAGATGGGAGATACAAAACCCTACTTCTTGTTCCTCCCTCCTGTGACCATCGGCAGAACTCTTCATTGGGAAAATGTTCCATAGAGCATGGGAGTTGAATTCTTTTTCTGAATATCCATATTTGTCTCCTCTGAGAAGAGCCTCCTAGTAGAAATAAAGCCAGCAGTAGTTTCTTCTTCTCTTTCCTGCAGTGTCATAAACTAATACTCAGTCCTTGATATCAGATTTGGTTTTCCTTTGATTCTTTAAATTCTTAATTTTTTTCTGCTTCCTTCTTGGATGGCTCCTTTCATGTTCTCCAGAAACACTTAACGTTCTCTAATGAGCTGGAGCAGAGAAGGGCTGGGGAGGGGATACAGCATAGTGACAAGCAGACAAGCCCTACTCTCAGAGAACTTGCAATTAGTGGCAAAGACAGACAAGAAACAGGTGAAAACATAACATGATGTCAGGTAGGGATAAGTGTTACACAGAAAACGAATCAAGCAAAGGGAACAAGAATGGCAGGGAGTTTTACCTTAGATTGGGTTGTCTGGAGTGACGGCAAGTATAACACACTCGGACACAGGGCCATCTGGGTCCACATGTGTAGACCAGGTGTCCTTGGCTACACTGTGTGATGTCACTAGTTAGCATTCCTCAGCACTTACCATTGTCGGCTCCTCTAGCACGTTCAGCGTCTGTCCCACCTGAGAACATCCCCTAGAGTCTACTCACCACTTTGAAAACCTGAATGGGGTCTCACTTCTCAACTGTAGACTAAGATATTGGTGACTGGCCTCAGGTTTTGATTATCACATTATTTTAACACATTTCTTTTTGTAACTCAGATTTAGAATAGAAGACAAGAGGGCACTGGGGAAATGAAAAATAAGTAAGAGGAACGATTTTATGGATTGGCAAGAGGCCCCCAAAAGGAGCCTGGATTGTGTCCTTCACGACTTTACCCCTGGGGTTGGGGTTCATTGATAACAGTGAAGCAGCCTGATAAGAAACAAACAGGATTTATCTGTAATATTTCATTGCTTAAAAAAAGAAACACTGGAAATAAATACAACCAAATTTAAAAATCAATTAAAAAAACAAATTAAAAACCAATTTAAAAATCACTAATTTTGCATGATAGAAAAGTGGGTGTTTGTTATGTTCCCTGCTGCATTAAAAAAAGTTCTAAAAAAAAGTTCTTCACGAAAAAGAAGAGCATGAGATTTAGAGTTCAAAACCTTTAGTCCCTACCCTTGCACTACCCTTTCCTGTTTCCTTGAGCCAGTAACTGAAATTCTCCGTGTCTCATTTTCTGAGCCCATAAAATGGCGATAAGGCCTGTCGTCTAGGATGGGGTGGATATTAAGTGAGAAAATACATGCAGAGTTCCAGTGTTGGTCAGTCCTTAATATATGGCAGTCATATAGGTACCTTGTGATTTCCCAAAGTGTGTCTATGGGACACTAATATCGTAAGAAGTCCCCAAGTAAAGGATTCTAAGGTCAAAAAAGTTTGGGAATCTCTACACATCACAATCCCTTCTTAGGGACTCAGAGCGACATTAGTAGATTAACAGCACCAAGAAATTCTACAGTAAAGAATCTGTTTGGTTTCTCTTCTTTTTTTCACTTAAATCAATATTTTCCAGGTTTTGAGCATGGAGCACTGGCCTGTGGTATCCTTGCCTGAAAAGGACAAGTGAGGCTAGACTGGGAGTTCCCAAACTTTGGAAGAAACAACTCGTCTTCTTTCCTTGAAGAGCAGGCTGCGGAGGGTGGGGTGCTAATAGGGAGCATGCTCTTCTCACCACGTGACATGTAGCAAACTGTGGGAGGGGCGGTGACACAAAGCTGCACCTGACATGGAGGCCACCTAGAAAAGCTTTGAAGTCTACAGGTGGGTACCCATTAACTGGTTGAAAAGCTAATCCTGGCATCCTTTACGGTTGAGGAATTACGGGAAAATTCGAATATCCCACAAAACAAAGAAACAGAAAACAAAACCCCTACATTTTTGACGACTATATATTTCTACCCTGCTAACCATTACCCAACAGGCAAGAATCAGCTTCAACTGAAAGCACGTGTTTTGTGCCCTGTTTTGCAGGGAGACTGTTAATAACGGCCCCACCACTAATCCTACTGGCAGATCGTCACTCGGCATGAAAAGGCCAAATATAGATGGGTGTCATGCTTGGAGCTCATTTGAGTTGGAGCACTTAAGAGTTTTACCGTGAAGGAGATACACCCTCCCTGCTCTGGGTTACACATTTGAGGAGAAGAGATGGGCCGGAGAGGCTGAGCAGGCTGAAAGGAGCCTGCGTTATTCCTGGTAGTGGGTCCTGGGGTCTGTCAGCTGGGTGTGACCTAAGAGGATGCAGACAGACCTTTGAAATCGATGACAACATGTTTCCAAAGAGAATGAGCAGCCAAGGAGAAAAGCAACACGCCCAGCCACCCAGGCAGGAGCTGAAAGTGATGCAGGCAGTCAGAGCTTCTTTCCAGAGAGGAGGGCTTCTCCATCCCTATGTTTCTTTCCCACATATTAGTCTTTTCTAAACAAGGCAGAATGGGGAAGGGGTGCAGGGGGACCCTTGCTAAGTGTGGAAACTAGGGTCAGGTCACTATCCTCCCTACGGCTTGATTGCTTGATCTACAAAACAGGGATAGTAATAACATCTCTCATGTTCTTGTCGTGCGGATTAGATGAGATTAAATCTAGAGTCTTAGCATGGCACCTGGCATACAGGAGGAGCACTGTTAATGCTGCATGTAATTTAGATTGTGACAGTAGGGAATTTAACTCGTTGGTCCCACGTCATATGCTGGCCACATTTACCCTGCTTTTCCCAAGAGGGCCTGTGTCCCAGCAGGTGCTTGGCTGAAGCATGCTCATTGTAATTGAATCTAAAGCCTGGTCGTGCTGTGCAAAGAATAATTGATATGCAGAAACTCTGAAGCAAGCTTTGGGAATCAAACATCTGGTTTGGAAGGCGGCCTTGTGGGCCAACCCCCTGTAGACCCGGGTAGGAGAGGAAAACAGGAAGTTTGACTCATCTTGCTTTCTTGGTTTTTCAAGTTACAGTCTCCAGCTGTTTACAGCAACTTTGTTTTTCCTAAAGTAAAGAGAGGGAGGGAGAGATCCACCATAAAGCGCTGCAAGTCACAATCTTTCCATGAAGTAGCCCTTTGTGGAAAATTGGAGCTATTCTTTTACTTGGCTAGGTCATCTTTGATTTTTCTCTTCTCCTCCCAAAGCAAATATCTTTTCCCTGGCTTCTTTTCAGGCCTAAATAAGTTGTGGAGAAGGAGGAGAGAAAAGAACTTTAGGGGGAAGAAGGTGAGGAGGAGGCAGAAAGAAATAGGAGAAAAACCCTGGAGAGTAGGAAAGAAAGAGAAAGAGTTCATGCCCTGAAACTTAAGATGTTTCCAGAGTTGGAGGTTCTGCCACATGGATGAATCTAAATTCAGTGGGGAAAAGAACAAGGGGGAAGAAAGCCTCAAAGCAAAAGCTGAGTAAGGACTGTTGTCATGTTTCTTGAAAATAAATGATCATTTAAGTTATTGCCCTGAAGTTAGCCAAGCATCAGTGCACACATTTAATGTGGCATTTCCTAATCTCCCTGTTGCTCTGGTATCTCCACCTTGTAGGGTAGGGGTGAGGTGAATGGTTTCTGGCCCTAGACTACAGGGGCTCATACCCCAGCTGGGCTACTTGCAAGCTGGGTGACCTTGGACAAGCCAGTTAACTCTCTGGGTCACAGTATCCTCATTTGTAAAATGGGGATGATGATGATGAAAATAATAGTTTACCGATAACCTGGGCTGTCATGAGGATTAAATGAGTTAATATGTGTATAGCACCTGGCTATATGAATGTTAACTATTATTGTCCTAGCCCACTCCTGATTCAGGCGTTTAAACCCTCCACCACAAAGTGGCATGCATTGGTCCTTTCTAGCATTTGCTACTTGTAATCACTGTTCTGAACACTTCAAATAGAAGTCATTTCATCTCATACCAACCTTAGGAGGCAGGTGTGCTATTATTATCTCCTATAAGATAGATGAGAAAACTAAGGCATAAAGAGATTAAGCAACTTGCTTAATTTCACACATCTAAGAAATGACAGTAGCGGTCTTTAAATGCAGGTAGTTTAGCTCTAGAAAAGTGGTCTACAAATCAGGGCCTGCCACCTGTTTTTGCAAATAAAGCTTTATTGGGCCAAGGCCACACTCATTCATTTACATATCATCTATGGCAGCTTTCACACTACAATGGCAAATGTGAAAATATTTATTATATGACCCTTTTACAGTAAGCATTTGCAGACCCCAATCTAGAGTCCAGCTACACTCATAACTAGTAAAGTGAGATTGCCAGATTTAGCAAATAAAAATATGGATGTGGTTCAGTTAAATTTGAATTTTAGATAAACAATGAATAATTTCTCAGTATAAGTGTATCCTGGGCGCTGTTTGGCACCTGTACATTAAGATGACCTGCCTCTCAGATCTACCTATGAATATGGTCAAGATTTTTCAGAAACCAAGCTGTTCTTTTTCTCTTCTGAATCATAGTAGTTCAGAGCTACAAGGGACGTAAGATGACAAATGACTTGACCAGGATCTACGCAGGAGTTAGTGACAGTGCTGGGCTGGAAACATCTCTTTGTATAACAGACAGCTTCATTAAAGCTTTAAGTTTTAGTAGTGGTGAAATAGTATGACTTCTGGGGGAAAAACTGGACCAGGAGCATGGCCGCGTCTGGGAAAAATCATGACGCAGAAAGCCCTCTTTGTGACTTCCTGTCCACTGGTCACCTCGCCAGCCTCAGCTCCACCATCAGCGGACCTGATTCTCTTTACCGTCGTTATGACTGCCTTTCTCTCATCCATCTTAACTGCCTCCTTTCATCCTCTGTAAAATGAAAGCAGTAGTGCTGTGCCCAGGTAAACAGAGACTTCTTTCCTCCCTCCTGTAACCTGGGGAGAATGTTGGAAATTGGAGAGAAGCAATTCAGAAAACAGACCCATTTGTTGTCAGATAATGCAAGGGAATTTTGTAACATGGGCTGGAAGAGGAACACTATCCCTGCCCCCCGACCCCCTGGCGCCCGCCGAATTAAGGCCCAGGCAGTACCCTGATGTGGTGAGTCTTGCCCTTTGCACATTCAAGGGAACGGGCAGATCAGGGCATCATCTCTGATTCCCTCTCACCCACCTCCAGTTCCACATGACTTTGAAGCAACTACCTGAATCCAGCAACATGCAGATATTCATGGCAGAGTCCAGGAGGTATTCTATTCTTAGGTAGCAGATGAGGTGGTACTTTTAAGGTCTATTCCCTTCATGTTTCTCTCTTCAAGGGCAATTAGAGACATATATCCTGAGCTCCTGGAAAGGAAGGGGACTGTCCTGTGGGTTATATTACCAATATACCTCCTATCTCCTGAGAATAAATTGATTAGTGTTCCAGGAGTTTCAAAATCTTAAAAAATGTATGCAAATTCAAAGACAAGGTCAGTTGGTTTTCAAATATGGCTACAAATTCTTTGATACTCCTTCCTGCAAGAGGTGGGGTCTATATCCACTCTTCTTTTATCTGGGTGGGATTGTGTCTGCTCTGACCAATAAAATATGGTGGAAGTAATGCTACGTGATTTTCAAGGCTAGGTCACAAAAGGTCATGGACGTTTCTAGTCAACAAGATTGTTCTCTAGAACACTTGTTCTTAGACTATGTAAGCAATCCAATGACCCAGAGGTGGCTTGGAGTGAGGAAACCCAGCCATGTGGTCATGCCACATGTAGATGCTCCAGTCAACAGTCTCAGCTGAGACAGCCTTTGAGTTATAGGAACAGCTCCCAGTTGTTCATGTCAAACCAGGATGCTCAAGTCTTCCAAGCTGAGACTCCAGATATCACAGAGCAGAGACAAGCTGTCTCCCATCATGTCTTGCCCAAATGCCTGATCAAAAAACCTATGAACAAACAAAATTGCTCTTGTTTTATGCCACTAAGTTGGAGTGGTTTCTTGTGCAGCAATAAGAAATTGGAACAATCATCAACTATTTATTGAGGTAGATAAGTAGATAGATAGGTATGTACATGTACATATTGTAATATTGTGATATAATAAGAAATATACATTTAGTTTTTATCCTTAGTTCCTAGTACAGAGCTTTTTAAACCCTTGTAATTTCCTGAGTGATAAGGATGAGAGGAGCATATTTTGTTATTCATAATAAACCCCTTTCAATCATATCTGAATTTTTGCTAATGAGGTGACTCTTGGAAGATGGGGGCTAGTTGCCAGAGAAACCAACCATGTGATTAGAGAGTTAGAACTTTCAGCCCCACCCCCCGACCACCCCCAGGGAGGAAGAGGAGCTAAAGGTCGAATTACTCACTAATGGCCGACAATTTAATCATACCTGTGTAATTCGTGCCTATGTAACAAAGCCCCTATTAAAAAAGAAAAACCTAACAGAAGGGGTTTGGAGAGCTTCCAGGCTGATGAACACATTGAAGTGTTGGGAGGTTGGTGCTCCCAGAGAGGCCAGTGCCCCTTCCCACATACCTTGGCGTTTGCATCTCTTCCATTTGGTTGTTCCTGAGTTGTATCCTTTATAACAAACAGGTAATACTAAATAAAGCACTTTTCTGAGTTTTGTGAGCCATTCTAACAATTTATGGAACCCGAAGAGGGGGTTGTGGGAACCCCCCCAATTTATAGCCAGTTGGTCATAAGTCCGGGTGAAAACCTGGGACTTGCAGTTGATGTCTAAAGTGGGAGGCAGTCTTGTGGGCCTGGGCTCTTGACCTATGGGGCCTGCACTAACTCCTGATGGTTAGTGTCATAATTGAGTTGTAGGACACCCAGTTGGTGTCCAGAGAGTTGGGGAATTGGCTGGTGTGGGAAAACCCCACACATCTTGTGTCAGAAATGTTGAGAGTAAGAGAACCAGAGGTTTTTCTTTTACATATACAGAGCATTGTATTATAGACCTTTGAGGTCCATATTAAAATTTGCCTTTTAGGGACTTAAAACAGAGTGAGCAAGATGAGAAATAAAGATATGTAACTGATGAAAACATGAAAACGATTTGCACAACTTAGGATGGTTCATTTAGTTTAGGCAATTCTCTTCAAAGAGGCCTACTCAAGGATGACTCCAGACCTTGACACAGCTCATTCTTGAAAAGGTGGCATCCTGGGGTTTGAAAGAGCAGAGGTTTATTTTCCAGGGAGATGTTTACTTTTACTTTTACTTCCCCATAGGATCTGATTCTGTTATTCTTTGATTCTTCCCTCCTTGAATATAACCTTTCAGTAAAGGGTCAAACTCTGGCCTCGTTTCCCCTGACACCAATGAAGGGAAGAACTTGGACCGGAAAAGTCCAGGGAGACCCTATGTAGCTAGGAAATACGCCATTTGTATTTATTTATTTTATGTATGGTTTCAAATTCTTCATGATCCTCCAGGACTTTGGCTTGGCAGACTTCGGGGCACATCAAGAGAAAGTGTATGTGGTCCAGCATTTGGCTGACTGCCCGTCCTGATCTCTGCTCTGCTCTCCTTCCTGAGACCTGCTTTGTGCTGTAGACAAACACAAGTGGAAATTTGACATTAGGATGGATTCCAGGAACTAAGTGAAAGTTAAGATGGATAAAATGTTAAAAAGATGAGCTATTAGTTTCGATAGCAGGCATATCCCTCAATAAAAAAGAAAATATTTTACATATGAATCTGCCCCCCATAGTAAGGAGGAAACAACATCTGAAGATTAAATTAAATCAAAGCACAGTTCTGTCTTACTATGATTTAGAAAAATGAGAAAGGTGTTGGAAGTGTTTGTTATAGGAAAGACATCATATTTAGCAAAACCATGTAACCGGAAGGGTTTTAGTCTCTCTGCAGATTCTTCCTCCTCTCCAACCCTTTTGCACACTGTCATTACCTTAATCTTTCAAAAGTTTACTTCCATCTTAGAGTGCCAGAAAATATTTACTCCAACTAACTCATTTTGGATTTGAGAAACCAAAACCCAGAAAGGTGATTTGGCCAAGACACACAATTGCTTCATGGACTGGAGGCCAGATCATCTCATTTCCAAGTCAAACAATATACTTCCTGAAGACAGAGACGAGGAGAGGCAGCAGAGGAGAGGAGAAGCGCGGTGGAGAGGAGCTGGGAGCCGAGAGACCGTAGTTATCACCCGGGCGCTGCCGTTCCTTGGCTGCATTTGGAGTGAAGTCTGTAATTGTTAGCTGGGCAGTTGGTTCCCACTGCAGTCTGATCTCAACCTCTTTTCCCACCCACCTCCAAATATACTCTCAGGTCAAGCAACATGCTTCTATTTATTGTTCTGTAGATCATTTCTCTTGTGCCCCTCCATGCTTTTGCTCATTCAGTTCTCCCAGCTTTTTCTTCTCTTCATCCTCCAAATACCCCCATCCCTTGGGATCAGCTCAAGTGCCCCATATCTAGTATGTCCTCCCCCAGCCCACCAAAGAATCAAAACCTGTAACTCCCACAGCATTTTTATGGAAGACATGACCAGATACCATATCAATTTTTTACCTGATCTACCTCAGTCTTCCGGCCTTCAGAGATGCTCCAGAAAGTTTATTGTTGTTGAACATCTGCCACGGTGTCAGTCATTCTCTATCTACTCTCATGTAGAGGGACAAGCAGGATTATCCAAGAAAGGACCATAGGGCTCCATCTGGGTTATTTGCCAATGAACTATCTGGAGGCAGCGCTTGTTTTAACCCAAGCTGTGCCCAAACTAGACTTTCCATAGGACTAGGAGTGTCATCTCCCCAGGAAGGAGGCATGCTCTGCACACACAACCCCCACACACACCATAGGTCCCCAGGGAAACCAGGTGCTGAGCATCTTGCATTCTCCAGCCTCCCCTAAATGTCTAGCATCCAATTCAGACTGACAATATCCACTCCCACTCAAGCTGGTAAGGCTTACCCTCAAGCTCAACTCTGAAAAGGGAGAACAAAAGAAGGGCAGGACACCTTCCCTGGAGTGTAGCCCCATGTGTTCAGCAGGCTGCCCAGACACCTCTCTGCAGAATGAAGAGAGATCAGGGGACCACGTCTTATCTTGCTCACCCTTAACTTTCAATCCCCTGCTGATCAAACATGTTCTGTAACTCACACTGTGTGGCACTGTGAGGTGCACCTTCTCCCACCTGGCCACAGCAACTCAGTGCAAATGGGTCTACAGCTGACTTGGGAGCTCCAGGAACTTCTGCTCTGAGTTAAGCTCTCAGTTAGCTCTCCAGGTACAAATCAAGATAATGCACGTTCTGTTATGCAACTTAGAATACAATGCTCGTTCCCTTGGAACTCGCTGTCTTAATAACAGCTACTTTGAATTGAGTATGTATTGTGTGCCTACCCCCGAGTTTTTTTCATTTAATCCTCATAACAATCCAGTGAGGTAGATATTGTTATTTTTTTCTGCTTTATCTCCCCAACCTGCCCCTCCCCCCACCCCTGTATGTAGTTGTATATCTTAGTTGCAGGTCCTTCTAGTTGTGGGATGTGGGATACCACCTCAACGTGGCCTGATTAGCGGTGCCATATCTGCACCCAGGATCCGAACTCTGGGCCACTGGAGCAGAGTGCGTGAACTTAACCACTCGGCCACGGAGCCGGCCCCTTATCTTCATTTTATAGTTCAGGAAACTGAAACTTGGTGTATTCAAGAAACTTGCTTAAGACTTCTCAGCTAGTAAGTGACAAGACAAAAACTTGGATCTGTTTGACTACTAAGCCTATGTATATGCTTATATATGTATATATCCACTTATATATTCACTGTTTTCCTATCACCTCGAAATAATAATATTTCTTTGTTGATCTATCTTTATTTTTTAATGAAAAAAATATAATAGTGAAATCTCCTTTAACAAATGCCCCAAATGTCATTCCCATCATTATTGTGAGTTCGCTGTGTATTCTTATAGTTATATTTTATAGTTTTACATAAATGTATGTGTATCCATTAGCAATAGAGTTTACCATCTGTATATTTAAAGATTACATAAATGTCATCAAAGCAGATGTTTCTTTCTTAAAGCTTGTCTTTCTCACTTTCTCAGTTCTTACCAATTGTCACCTCGTGTCTCTTCACACAGCAATGTGGTTATGGAGACAAGTGGACAAGCCAAAGCCATTCAGAGATGGTTGTTACTCCAGAGTGGATGAAATCATGGTTTTACTGCAGCCTGCCTTCACTCTGAAACTTGGCCTGTCTGGGTTGTGTGTATGTGTGTGTTGCTGTTTTCACGTTAGTGGTGTTTGTGCAAAGGTGGTTTGAAAATCTCCAATTCAGTAGGAGAATACTATTGGTCAAGGTTGTGGGGGGGACTGGAATTGGCCACCCCAAGATATGTCTCTTTGGCATAAGGATTATTTTGGGGCTAGTTACTTTTAACAAACTGCAGACAGGAAAGAAACTCTGAAAAGTAGAATTTACTTACCCTTTGTTAAGAGACATTTACATTGCAAAGGAAACCTCCATCTGTAAAGGTGTCTCCCTCTCTGTACAAGGAAGGAGGGATGACCTTATCTCTAGAAACTCTTATCAATGTGGAAGGCAAGGACTCAACGCTGCCTAATAACCTGACTCTTGTTTACTGTACTTGTCTGGTAATCTCCCATGATTGACACACCCAACAGCCTCCTTTGCCTTTAGCTGAAGATGATACTTAAGGTGGTGGCTTCAGCCATTTTGGCGAGTTACTCAGGTTGCCTGAGCCTCTCCCATGTATACGTGTTATGAAGCTTTGTTTAGTTTTCTCCTGTTATTCTGTCTCATGTGAATTTAATTCATTCTCCGGCCAGAAGAACCCAGAGCAGGCAGAGGAAATGTCTCCCTCCCCTACTGTTGGAAAAGGCTTGTTGTTTATTGTGGGGCCATCTTGTGCTAAAATCCTTGCAGATTCAAACCTGTTTCCATGAGATCACTGTGGGTCCATTTGTAGCCTTTATCTGCAAGGCCGGTGCTGTGACTAATAAAATAGCCAGATGTGAATCTGGGGTCCATAAACAAACAAATCCAACTTCCAGAACTATAAAATCTACCTTTTATTGATTCAAAGGTTTGAGTTACATTTCTTAGGGTAATTCTTTTCCTTATTGCCAAATCATCCTTCAATAATACAAATTTTTTCCAAGAAATAGTGTGCTGTTGAAGTGGGTCCCTTACCTTCAAAAGTTGACAGAAAGCTGTGGGAAGGTTCCAACCTGTTATGGTGGGCTGGCCTTCTACCCTGGCTGGAGAGTGAGACATCCCATTTTCTATGGCATATGTCAGCTCACTCCATGAACCAGAGTATGGTGAGTCATAAACTGCCCTTGGAAAATTTTGTTTGTTTGTTTGACTCCAAAGCCCATTTTAAAAAAATGTAATATCAACTTTTCTGCTAACATCCAGAGCTAATAACTTAACAGTTAATGTGTATCCCTTAGCAATATAGAGTTTACCACGTTTATATTTGAATATTCCTTAAAATGGGAAAATTGCAGAAAAGATTACATACAATGTAATTATACTGGGCTAGGTTTCAAAATCAGTACATAAAGGAAATCACATAGAGCCATGTTCTCCCTGGATTCTCCTTAAATAGCCCATAAAGTATGTCATGGAAATGTGACACTCAAAATTTTTAACAAGTACAGCACAGGCAGTGACCCATAGCTTGCACACCCTGGTGGTAAACACCTAGAGGGTGCAGTCATACCCATGCAATGCACAGGGTCACAGGACACATCAGTGGTACAGTCGGGAAGGATCCTCCCTCCCCCAGGGGACATTGGGCAATATCTGGAGACATTACTTTATTGTTATGACTGGGGGTGGGGTTGCTACCAGCGTCTAGTGGGTAGAAGCCATTGATATGCTAAACCCCCTACAGTGCATGGAGAGCCCCCATCAACAAAGAATTACCGGGTCCACAGTATCACCTGTGGCTGTAGTTGAGCCCTCCTTGTATACGTATATGGCTTTGTGTGCAGTGATGTGTTTGCATAAATGTACCATGTTCACAATAATGTATAACTGAAAACTCTCTCTTTAAACACACAGTGAGATACACAAGCAATGACCTGGACTGGTCAACCTCAATGTTTCCACCTCTGCTCTCTGAGGCATTGGCTCATGGAGTAAGTGACTGGTAGAGGGAGCTGTTTACACTCTCAGATTTTTCCATTTGTGTGCACGGGTGTGCTTGCTCTTACAGTTCTTTCTTCATCTACGGAGTGAAAATTTCTTAAATCATAAGCCCTTAACGACGGAAATCTTTAATGAATTAACAACTGTAAAATGGTTTATACTTGGACTTTTCCCAAGAAAGTTTTAGTTATCAAAGTAATACATCATAATTATGGAAAACTTGGATAAAATAGTAAAGTAGAAAGAAAACAAACCAAAAAACTGCCCATAACGCCACCCCACCCCAGAGAACATGACAGTTATAATTTTAATGCAGTTCCCTTTTATATTCTTTTGTTTTGTTACCAGTTTTATTGAGATACAATTGAGAAATAACATCGTATAAGTTTAAGTATACAACATGATGTTGAAATAGATATGTATTGTGAAATGATTACAATAAAGTTAGGTGACACACCCATGGCCACATAGTCACATTTTTTGTGTGTGGGGTAAGAACATTTAGGATTTACTGTCTTAGCAACTTTCAAGTGTACAATACAGTACTGATAACTACAGTCACCATGCTGTAGGCTTCGTGTTCCTTTGATGCATATATATTTTCCTCTGCTTGACATCATACTATAGTTTTATTTTTGCTCCTTAACTTTATGAACAGTGAACGACTGTACCATTAAATCACGTGAGTTACAACATACTTATTTCCTTTTTGTGAAAAACATAGATTGTTTACACTTTTTTTGGCTGATATAAATTATACTGCAGTGAACATTTTTGTATATGACCCTTTTCTTACATCTTTTGATTTCTGATAGATTCCCAGAAACATTTATTAGAACAAATGTTATGCACCTATTTAAAACTCTTAATGTACACTGTGAAAATGCTTTTGTGAAAAGTTGTATTCAGTTTACGCTCTCAACACCAACGGAAAAGAGCAATCACCTCAGCCTTCTCTCCAGCGTTACCTGACATCCATTGTTATTTTAAAGCTTTGCCATTGGATGGTTGAAAAATGGATTTTTGTTATTGCCTTAATTTGCATTTTTCTGATTTTCAGTGAGGTCAACATCTTAAAATCTGTTTATTAGCCTTTTTTTTTAACGTTCTCTTAATGGTTTTCCCTGTCTTTTTAGGATTGGTTTTGATAGTCTCCTTGTTTGATGGCAGTCAAATGCAACTCCAGACATTTCTATAAATGTGCAAGGAATTGACTCACCAGCTTTTCAGAAATAAGCTTGCGCATCTTTAAGTCTGACGTAAGGGAAGGATGGCAGCTTCCTCTTTGTCTGTGTACTGCCCTGAGAATATGTTAGGACTTCTCAAGCTTGTCCCCGGACATGAAACACCTGAGGTAGTGTGATCTGTGCGGAAAAACCTAAAACATTGATCTATTCATCTTAAAATAACCAAATAAGCTTGTGCTTGATCAGTTGCCCTCTTTCCTTAGAGTCTAGCACAGAGGCTTTAAGAAAAATTTGGGTAAAATCTTTAACATTGAGAAAGTGCACCCTATTAACTCACTTTATCCATTAACTGGGGCAAAACCTCTCTTAGACCTTTGTTTCTAATGAGAAAACCCTGATCTAAAAACACAGGCACCTCATAGAAGCCTAATTTCAGATACAATGACCCAGATATCACCAAACCCTACGCATTCCACTAGAATGCAAACTCTCTGAAGGCAGGGATTTTTGGCTATTTTAATTACTTCTGCCTTCTCGATGCTCAGAACATGCCTGGCACATAATAGTTGCTTAATAAATGTTTACTGAACAAATATATTCTACCTCCCTCAGAAGACAGCGTGGTGTCTTAGCAAGAGTAGAAGAGCAGGGTCTCTGGGATTAGACAGACCTTTATAGAAGTCAGATGCCTACCCTGAGCCTTCACCAGCTCTGATGGTCATCAGAAATATCTGCTGAGTACCAAGGGCACCACGCCCGCTTCCTTTCATTCGGAACTAGGAAGAACCAGGGCTCCCCGGGGCATTTCTCAGAAGGGTGCGTCTGAAGCAGCGGGTCTCTCAGGAAGGAAGAAAATGGCCGCCAGACAGAACTTAGGGGATGTTGCTCTCCTCCCGATTTGAGCGCAGTCCTTTGTAAATTCTCAAGCTATTTGTAATGGACCAGATTTTTTGGGTTTTTTCACTTTTTATCATCACAGATGAAGACTTTTATATAATACAATAAAAACTAATTACTAGCAAAATTAAATGAAAAAACACAAAATATATGGCGAAGTTTTTTATTAGTAGTAGATTTAACAGACATAAAATTATAGTTCAAGAAGTGTAGTCAGAACAAATATAATAGGAAAAAGGAAAAAGGAAAAAATCACAAAAACTGTAAATGTTGTTCACAGGAAGAGGGGGTAAGGCGATTAAAACAAAATCGCAATTACACTTATAAATTTCTGTTTTCTGCAATCATAGTAAAGAATTCACGCATGAAGTAACCCATATTATACATCTATATGCACCTTTAGAACGAACCCCATGTATATCAATTTTTAAAGTTTTAATGTGACCAAACGAGTTTGCTTCTTGCTGAATAATTTATACTATCTGGGTAGGATGATGGCAAAGGATCCTCACAGAGGGTAATACATATCTTGATAGTTTATATATTTTGTTTTCCTAATATTTGTAGTAGAGAAAGTAATCTCACAAAGGTGTGTTGATAGGCATGGAAAAAGAGATGTTAAAGCAAGTTCGGCAAGCTCAAGATATTTATTTTTAAATTTTATCAAAAATTAAGCAAGTAGGGCTATAGTTTCAAAAGTTTCATCAGTAACCAGTCCACACACACATGTATCTTGGCTCTGTTTAGGACTCTCTCCCACCTCTGATCTAGCAAAACAAGGAGTTCAGGGTCATAAATGAATTTGAGTTATGGAAAACCTACGAAGTTACATTTCTTTTACACTTGAGTTTGTGAAAGCAGATTCACATCCATAAACTATTTCATATTTCAAAAAAGTGACTCAATGGTATCTTGAGGAACTTATAAAATCTGCCAAAGATAACTTATTTGATTTCATTAGCCAACACA
This sequence comes from Equus quagga, assembly GCF_021613505.1. Classification (NCBI taxonomy): domain Eukaryota; kingdom Metazoa; phylum Chordata; class Mammalia; order Perissodactyla; family Equidae; genus Equus; species Equus quagga. The sequence goes on along the minus strand of NW_025796728.1, from coordinate 2,121,348 downwards.
ACCCCTCTGAAATGTAGCATCTTCAAAGACAACTGGCTTTGGTAAGATGTCTTCCTTTAATTGAAACTCCTTCTTGTGTATTTAATGTAAAAAGGAAACATGTGTTTCAGAGAAAGATATATTTTATAAGGCATTCGATTGGGTCCACAGCCAGGTGGAACATGGCAAGATGTAGGATGTGCAATCACTTATGTGAAGGGGCCTGCAGCTCTGACCAGTCTCTTTGAACATCTTCCTCTATGTCTGTTTAAAGCCAAAATAAGGCCCAAGCACCAGGTTTTGGGGGAAAAAAGGGAAAACATATCATTTTTCCATCATCTCTTTTGGTTATAACTGAACTCGGTTAACAATGGAAAAGTCAATTGAACGAGCTTTGCTCTTTTTAATAGCTGACATTGCTATTTTGATCTTTTCCCGTACAATAGCAGAGGCAATCGTGCCAATAATGGATTTCATTCTGCTCAGCGACATTTTCTTGAAGGAATCCCAAGTTTAATAAAGTGAAGAAACATTTCTTCCAATTGACATAAAGCTTTCTGTCTGTAAGTAATAAAATCTCGAAGAAAACACCTCTAATATTTAGTCCAGCATTGCTGTTTTTCCCCAAGGTGGGTGATTAACAAATGCACAAAGCTAGCAATAAAATTCAACAATATGCCCGCCAGCAATGAAAAATTGTTGCTGAATCTGCTGTGAGAAGTAACTAATATAAGGCAAATAACGACACTGTGGGATTAGGAGGAGGGGAAAAAAAATTCAAATACTCTTGGTTTACTTAAAGGAGTTTGCATGTTCAAGTGAATTACACTGGAGAACCTTCACCCTCAGCATCTGTCTTACTGTCCACTAGGAACCCGTGCAGATACAATGGCTAACCTCTTCCATGTCCGCAGAGGTAAACAAGCCAAAAAAGGCATTTGGTTTGGCCAAGAATGAAGCATTCTCTACTCCGTGAAGCAATTTTTTCTTGGTCATGAGGGAGCACTCAACTGGTATTCCAAAGGCACACGTGCAAGATGGAATGATCTCTGCCTGGGCATGGTGGCTCTTCCTGCCTCTGTACTTTCATTAGGGCTGCTCTTTCCCAGAGGACTTGTATGATTTCTAACTCTGGAGAGAAGCTCACACTCCATCTAATTGCGTGGTCGACATTTGGACTTAATTTTTAAATTCTTTTTCCTCTGCTGTCCTTGTAAACCAAACAGGATAAAATAAGTATAGTTAATTTGGGTGTATCTGGGCTTTATTTCCATCCATCTGTACCTTGCAGCTTAAAACAACCAGTTAGACCAGAAGACTCTTACTGTCAGAAAATTGCTCTCTTAAAGGATGTGTGTTTGTGATTCCAGTAAAGAAACATAAGGAGTCATTAGATTGTAAGCTCCTTGAGGGCAGATCTCATTTTATTAAACTTTCTATCTCTCATGTCCCTAATTTAGTACCTAGTACACAGTAGGCACTCACAAAATGTTTAATTCGATCATTTTAATTCATTCTTTTAATCAGTAAATATTTCCTATGTTCCTAGCACTATCAGTCAATTGATAAATGAATAAAGAAAGAAATGAGCAAATGAATGAAATAAACCATCAGCTCCATGACCTTGCCATACTCTCCAACATTATATGCTCTTATTTTTTAAGCCCTAAAAAAACATAACAATTTTTTAAAACCTCTTACAGTCCACAGACCTTACACTTGGGAGATAAAAAACAGCACTTAATGTCATTAGTATCAAGGAAAAAAATTTTAATATACAGCATATGTAGTTTCGTGGTAACTAAAGATTCATATGAGCACCCTCTGGATTTCCATACACTATGGGTATTCTAATAATATCAGTTAATGCTAAGCCTTCACTCTGGATGAAGGAATGTTCTAGGTTTACATGTATTTTCCTTTTTAATTCTCTGAACAATCCTATGAGGTAGGCAATGTTATGCCTCCTTCATAGCTGGGGAAACTGAGATACAGAGAAGTTAAGCAACTTCCCTAGAACTGCACAGCTAGTAAGCAAGGGAGTCTTTTCACTCTGACCCCAGCACCTGTGCCCTTAATGCCACACTCCCTCCCCTCTCTACAGCACCATGGACCAGTCCACCTACAGGGAAGAGGCTGGCCCACGGCAAAGAGCTCCATCTGCTTAGAGTAAACTTTCTTCTTTTCCCACAATCATAATAACTTCAGAAAGGAAGCAGAGGGTTTGTTTGAGCTATATTGACCAGCAAACAAGCAAAAGCTTCATGAACCAACATTAGTGTAAGGATTTCAGTTGTGCAACATTGCACGTGCCTGTGTGTTTGTATGTGTGCATAAACTGATGCAGAAAAGAATTGTTACCAAAATATGAATATTCATTATCTCTGGGCGATGGGATTTCAGATGAATTTGACCTTTTCCTTTACATTTTCCTGTGTTGTTTGAATTTTTACAATACATAATATACGCTTTATATAATCAGAGAAAATATACTACATTCCTTTTACTGTGAAATAAAGAGTGATGGCTCTGGAGTCGGCTTGGGTTTAAATCACTTTGCACCTGAGCTTGGGCAAGTTTCTTCTCCTCCCTACCTTGGGCTTCCTTACCCGCAAATGCAGGCTAATGAAAACACCTGCTATGGGAGTGGAGGGAGTGAGATGACAGGGCAGACTATAGTGCAGAGTCCTATGCATGGGCTGTGACTTGGTACTCTCACCAGGACTGGAGAAGAATGACAAGGAAGATGCACCCTGCATTCATGGAGCCATGCAGATGGTTTCTGGAGAAACAAATGAAATTTGCACCCCTAAGACTTGCCATTGACTCTCATTTCCAGGGAAGGCCAGGCCACCGCATGGCCACAACTTGAGCAATTAGATGTGTTCCAACTCCATTGGGATTGTCAAAACTCCTTTTCTGTTTTATATCAGGAATTCAGAACAGCCCTAGGCAGCAGCATTCCAAATGGCTTCACCCTTGGTGTTCCTTACGTGAGAATCAGTGTGTGAACAGTGTTCTGGCGTGGTTAATCCATTCATCTCCTTTTTTCTGGCCAAAGAGGCAGCATTTCACATAAGACAGGCACAGTAGTTCTTTTCTTTAATGCTGTCATGATGCATTTGAAAAGAGCAGTGACTGGCAGTAAAACCCATCCATGAAAGAAACTGAGGATAGAGAGAACCAGGAAGACTGGTTTCAGTCCTGCTTGTGGGGCAGAGGACACTCATGAGAAGGTCATGGCAGCTCAGAAAAGAAACGCAGGAGCCAAGGGCCTGAGGAATAATAATCTCACCTTGTCACCTTCCCTGGCCACAGAGGAACTTTGCGATATTTGGAGGCATTCTCGGACTTCCATGGCCAGGTTCAGTAAGACCCTGCCTCCCGAGGCTTCTGGAACAGGCAGGGCAGGGCATGTGATTGGGCTTCTCTAGTCAGGCTCATTCAGGTGAGACTTCTACTTTGGGGGGGACCTGTTTTACTGGTGAGGGCAGCACTGGAGATGTCTGGCTTCCAGGGGTGCCAGAGGGTTACAACGTGAAGTTCCTGATGGGGCAGTGGCCCCAGTAGTTTTTCCAGTGTGTGATGGGGCAGCAGTGGCAGTTGCCTGAGAGCCACTGCCAGGCAAATTTGCTGCTAACAAGTCATGTACTTTGAGACTTTGCACACAAGCCATCTCCTCACCCACCCGTTTATCACTGTCCAGGACAACCATCATCTGAAAGAGATGGGCTACCCTTTCACACACTCTGGGGATCCAATACCCTCATTGTTCTTCACATTATTTTTTTCCCAATATCAGTGGTTCTCAAACTTTGCTACATTACAATCATCTGTGGAGCTTTACAAATCTCAAATGCTCAGGTCATACTCCATAGACATTAAATCACAGTCACTGGAGGTGGGGTCCAGGTATCATTAAGTTTTATGTAGTCAAGTCTCAGAACCAGTGGGCTAATCAGTGGTTCTCAAAGTGTGCTCTCCAGACCTGGAACTTGTTAGAAATGCCAGTTCTTGAGCCCCGGTTCAGACTTTCTGAACCAGAAACTCTATGGAGTGTTCACCACCCCACAAGCAGCATCAGTGTTTGAATGAGCCCTCTAGGTGGTTCTGATGTATGCTCAAGTTTGAGAACCACTGGACTAAATCACTCTCAGGGTGTCTTTTAGGTATCTTTAAAACCTACTCTTTTAGGTCACTGCTTAACAAAACTTTTATTCTTGTAATTAATATGTCATGATATGAGTGATGTCAGCATCATAGTGGAGTGATTGTTCCCTTTGTCTCTCCCCTCTAAGTTACAACTCAATGGATATTCATTAACCAACAGAGGATGCCCCACACAGCACAACAGGACACCTGAGAGATCCACAGAACCAACATCTGAAGGTGGGTTGACTGAATTCCTGGGAAGCAGTGGAACGAGGTGAGCAGACCACTCCCCATCCCTGGCAGCAGTGATCTAGGTTGCAGGTCCTCACACAAAGCCTGGCGCAACTGTAAGAGGAGGCAGGGGCAGCCTGGGACATGTGAATACTTTCAGAGTGATAGTCTGGCCCATGAGAGTACCCACCATGCTGCGGCAGCCCCACCTGCGGGAATGCTACCCACCAAGTCATGGCAGCTTAGCCCTCATGAAGGAGCCCTGCCTACCAAGCATAGCAGCTCAGCCAAACTGCCTGTGAGTGCAGAGCCAGCCTGCACCCAAAAGAAAGTGCCCCTCCCCTCCTGCCTAGCACAGCAGCTCAGCCAGTCCCTGGCTGACCTCAGCTGTCCCGCTGTCACTAGAGTGACAGAGGCCCCACTTGTGCATGCATGTGTGACTCCCCCAAGTGGCTGCAGCCAGCCTGCAGAAGCACAGAGCAGCCCTACCCACACAACTTCCAGGAGATGGGGAGAGATCATAGAATACAGCTCCTTCTCCCCACCAGCAGTGGCAGGTGGAATCTGCGACCTGATACTACCATAAATGTTCTGGCAAAGGATCAATTCATCAAACACCATAAAGAACTATGGTAGCACTTCAGAGCAGAAGGAAAATGACAAGTCTCCAGAATCCAACCTTGAAGTCAGAGAAATTTACAATCTAAATGACAGAGAATTCAAAATAGTTGTTATAAAGAAACTCAATGAGTTACAAGAAAACTCAGAAAGACAGTTCAATGAAATCGTTAATAAAATTAATGAGCAGGAGGAATACATCACCAAAGAGACTGAAGCTCTGAAAAAAATGAAACAGAAATTCTGGATGTGAATAATGCAATTAATGAGATTAAAAGTAATCTAGAAACAATAAAAAATAACACTGACTTTATGGAAGAGAGAATAAGTGACCTAAAAGACAGAAATCTAGAAATGCTTCAGGTGGAGGAGGAAAGAGAACGAAGATTTTTAAACAATGAAGAAATTCTTCGGTAAATATCAGACTCAATTAGGAAAAGCAATGTAAGGGTTATAAGTATTCTAGAGAGAGAAGGGAGGGAGAAAGGAGCAGAGAGCTTGTTCAAAGAAATAATAGCTGACAACTTCCCAAACCTGGGAAAGAACTGAACTTACAAGTATATGAAGCCAATAGAACTCTTAATTACATCAATGCAAAAAGACTCCAGGGCATATAATATTAAAACTGGCAAAAGTCAATGGCAAAAAAAAAACTATTAAGGGTAGCGAGGAAGAAGAAAATAACCTACAAAGGAACCGCTAACAGGCTTTCAGCGTATTTCTCATCAGAAACCTTACAGGCTGGGAGAGAATGGAATGATATATTCAAAATACTGAAAGACAAAAACTTTCAGCCAAGAATAGTCTATCCAGTGAAACTATCCTTCAGATGCAATGGAGAAATAAAAGGTTTCCCAGATAAACAAAAACTGAGGGAGTTCATCACCGCTAGGCCTACCTTACCAGAAATGTTGAAAAGAGCCCTTCCACCTAAAAACTAAAAAGAAAAGGTTTACAAAATGTAGAGCAAGAAGATAAATAGCAGATAGGATCAGAAAATTGCAGCTCTATATCAGAATATGTTACTAAACAATAACATAAAAGATAAAGGAAAGGAAAACATCAAAAATAATCATAAATACTTCAATTTAGTCACAAACTCAAAACACAAAAAGAATAATTTGTGACAACAATATCTCAGAAGGGTAAGAGGAAAGGGATGAAAGCTGCTTTTGGTAATGGAGATAATATGCTATGAGAAAATGGACTATTTCATCAATAAGATCTTTTCTACAAACCTCATGGTAACCACTAAACAAAACCTCAGAGCAGATCCACAAATCATAAATAAAGAGAAACCTGAGAAAACCATCACAGAAAACCACCAAACTGAAATGGCAGTAGAAATAAAAGGGAAAGGAAACTATGGAAATGTAGAACAACTGGAAAACAAGAGACAAAATAGCAGTATTAAGCCCTCATATATCAACAATCACTCTAAATGTAAGTGGATTGAATTTTCCAATCAAAAGACAAAGGAGTGGCTGGATGAATTAAGAAACGAGACTCCATGGGGCTAGCCTGGTGGCACAGTGGTTGAGTATGCGAGCTCCACTTTGGTGGCCCAGAGTTTGTGGGTTCAGATCCTGGGCACAGACTTACACACTTCTCATTGGGCTATACTGTGGCGGCATCCCACATACTAAAAATAGAGGAAGATTGGCACAGATGTTAGCTCAGCAACAATCTTCCTCAAGCAAAAAGAAGAGGATTGGCAATGGATGTTAGCTCAGGGCCAATCTTCCTTAACAAAAAAAAAAAAAAAAAACCTCAAACTCAAGACCCAACAATATGTTGCCTCCCAGAAATACATCTCAGCTCTAAAGGTAAACATAGGCTCAGAGTGAAGGGATGGAAGACAATACTCTAAGCAAATGGCAAGCCAAAGAAAGCTGGTGTTGCCATACTTATATCAGACAAAGCAGACTTCAAGATAAAAAAGACAATGAGTGACAAAGTGAGACAATATATAATGATAAAAGGGGCATTTCACCAAGAGGATATAACACTTATGAATTTATATGCACCTACCACGGGAGCACCAAAGTATGTAAAGCAACTATTAACAGACCTAAAGGGAGAAATTGACAACAACACAATAACTGTAGGGGAGGTACCTCAACACCCCACTTACATCAATGGACAGAGAAGCCAGACAAAAAGTCAACAAGGAAACAGCGACCTTAAATGAAATACTAGAACAGTTGGACTTAATAGACATATATAGAACATTCCATCCAAAAACAGCAGAATACACATTCTTCTCAAGTGCACGTGGAGCATTCTCAAAGACAGACCATATGTTGGGAAACAAGGCAAACCTCAATAAATTTAAGAAGATTGAAATCATATCCAGCATCTTTTCCAACCACAATGCTATGAAACTAGAAACCAACTACAAAAAAAAAGGCCGGGAAAGTCACAAATATGTGGAGACTAAACAACATGCCACTGAACAACCATTGGATCAATGAAGAAATCAAAAGAAGAGACAGAAAATACCTGGAGACAAATGAAAATGAAAGAACAACATATCAATTCATAAGGGATGCAGCAAAAGTGGTACCAAGAGAGAAATTTATAGCATTACAGGCTTATCTCAACAAACAAGAAAAATCTCAAATAAGTAATCTTAAGCTACACCTAACAGAGCTAGAAAAAGAACAACAAACAAAGGCCAAAGTAAGCAGAAGGAGGGAAAAAAATAAAATTAGAGCCAAAATAAATGAAATAGAGACTAAAAAACAAAATAGAAAGGATGAATGAAACAAAAGCTGGTTCTTTGAGAAGATAAATAAAATCGACAAACTCTTTGATAGACTCACTAAGAGAAGAGAGAAGCCGCAAATAAATAAACTTAAAAATTAAAGAGGAGAAATTACAACAGATACCACAGAAATACAAAGGATTATAAGAGAATACCATGAAAAACTATATGCCAACAAACTGGATAACCTAGAGGAAATGGATAAATTCTTAGACTCATACGACCTCTCCAAACTGAATCAAGAAGAAATAGAGAATCTGAAAGAACAGTCACAAGTAAGGAAATTGAAACAATAACCAAAAACCTCCAAAAAACAAAAGTCCAGGACCAGATGTCTTCTCTGGGGAATTCTACCAAACGTTCAAAGAAGAGTTAATACCAATCCTTCTCAAAGTATTTCAAAAAATTGAAGAAGATGAAATGCTTCCTAACTCATTTGATGAGGCCAACATTACCCTAAAACCAAAACCAGACAAGAGCAACATAAAGAAGGAAAACTCAAAACCAATATCTCTGATGAACATAGATGCAAAAATCCTCAACAAAATATTGGCAAATCAAATACAGCAATACATTAAAAGGATCATGCACCATGAGCAACAGGATTTATACCAGGGATGCAGAGGTGGTTCAACAACTGCAAATCAATAAATGTGATGCAACACATTAACAAAATGAGGAATAAAAATCACGTGATCATCTGAATAGGTGCAGAGAAAGCATCTGACAAAATCCAACATCCATTTATGATAAAAGCTCTCAATAAAATGGGAATAGAAGGAAAGTACCCCAACATAATAAAGACCATCTATGACAAAGCCACAGCCAACATTGTAATCAATGTGAAAAACTGAACGCTATCCCTTTGAGAACAGGAACAAGGTAAGGGTGCCCACTCTCACCAGTCCTATTCAATGTAGTACTGGAGGTTTTGGCCAAAGCAATTAGGCAAGAAAAAGAAATAAAAGGAATCCAAATTGTAAAAGAAGAAGTGAAACTCTTGCTGCTTGCAGATGACATGATTATATATGTAGAAAACCCTAAAGAATCCACAGGAAAGGAGTAGAAATAATCAACAACTACAGCAAAGTTGCTGTGTACAAAATCAACTTAGAAAAATCAGTTGCATTTCTATATGCTAATAATGAACAGCAGGCAGAGAACTCAAGAATACAATCCCATTTATAATTGCAACAAAAAGAATAAAATATCTAAGAATAAACTTAACTGAGGAGGTGATAGACTTATAAACTGAAAATTATAAGATATTATTGAAAGAGATCGAAGAAGCATAAATTAACAGAAAGATATTGCGTGCTCATAGACTGGAAGAATAAACATAGTTAAAATGTTCATACTACTAAAAGCAACCCACAGATTCAATGCAATCCCAATCAGATTCCAAATGACATTCTTCACGGAAATAGAACAAAGAATTCTAAAATTTATATGGAACAACAAAAGAGCCTGAAGAATCAAAGCAATCCTGAGAAAAAAGAACAAAGCTGCAGGCATCACAATCCCTGACTTCAAAATATACCACAAAGCTATAGTAATCAAAACAGCATGGTACTGGAATAAAACCACACATCTACAGACAGCTAATCTTTGACAAAAAAGCTGAGAACATACAGTGGAGAAAGGCAAGTCTCTTCAGTAAATGGTGTTGGGAAAACTGGACAGCCACATGCAAAAGAATGAAAGTAGACCATTATCTTTCAACATATACAAAAATTGACTCAAAATGGATAAAAGACTTGAAGGTGGGGCTGGCCCAGTGGCACAGCGATTGTTTGCACATTCTGCTTCGGCAGCCTGGGGTTCACCAGTTTGGATCCTGGATGCAGACATGGCACTGCTTGGCATGCCATGCTGTGGTAGGCATCCCACATATAAAGTAGAGGAAGATGGGCATGGATGTTAACTCAGGGCCAGTCTTCCTCAGTGAAAAGAGGAGGATTGGCAGCAGTTAGCTCAGGGCTAATCTTCCTCAAAAAAAATGAATACTTTAAGGTAAGATGTGAAACCATAAAACTCCTAGAAGAAAATACAAGCAATACACTCTTTGACATCTGTCTTAGAAGGATCTTTTTGAGTACCATGTCTCCTTGGGCAAAAGAAACAAAAGATAAAACAAACAAGTGGGACTTCATCAGACTAAAGTACTTCTGCAAGGCAAAGGAAACCAGGATCAAAACAAAAAGACAAACCACCAACTGGAAAAGAAAAATATTTGCAAATCATATATCCAGCAAGGGGTTAATCTCCAAAATATATAAAGAACACATACAACTCACCAACAAAAAACAAACAATGGGCAGAGGATATGAACAGACGTTTTCCAAAGAAGATATACAGATGGCCAACAGGCACATGAAAAGATGTCCAACATCACTAATCATCAGGGAAATGCAAATCAAAACTACAATGAGATATCACCTTACACAAGTCAGAATGGTTATAATTAAGAAGACAAAAAACAACAAATGTGGGAGAGGAGGTGGAGAAAAGAGAACCCTCACACACTGCTGGTGGGAATGCAAACTGGTGCAGCCACTATGGAAAACAGTGTGGCGATTTCTCACAATATTAAAACTAGTAATACCATACAACCCAGCTATCCCACTACTGTGTATTTGTCCAAAGAACTTGAAATCAACAATTTAAAAAGATTTATGCACCCTTATGTTCATTGCAGCATTACTCATAATAGACAAGATGTGGAAGCAACCCAAGTACCCACTTACTGATGAATGGATAAAGAAGATGTGGTTTATATATACAATGGAATACTACTCAGCCGTAAAAAGGACAAAATCCTGCCATTTGCAACAACATGGATGGACCTTGAAGGTATGATGTTAAGCAAAATAAGCCAGACAGAGAAAGACAAACACTGTATGACCTCACTCATTTGTGGAAGATAAACAAACACATGGATAAAGAGAAAAGATTAGTGGTTACCAGAAGGGAAGGGGTTGAGGAGAAGGCGAAAAGGGTAAAGGGGCACATATGTAAGGTGACGAGTAAAAACTAGACTATTGTGGTGAGTACGATGCAGTCTATACAGAAACTGATAAATGTACCCCTGAAATTATACAATGTTATAAACCAATATAACCTTAGTAAAATAATTTTTAAAAATATGTGGTGATAGAAATTACTGCATAGAGAAAAATTTCTTGTGTCCCAGGGTGAGTATGGATTCCAAACAACTTTATCCCTCCTGATCAAGTTTAGAATGAATCCATTAAAAAAAAGAAAAAGTCTAAAATATCTATTTCATTATGTTTATTCAATCAAACTGTGTTTATTTCATTTTGAAAGGTTGAACTAAAAATAAAATAAGGGAGGGATGATTAGCAAATAGAACACTTAAACAGAGACTTGAACTATAGCAACTACCTAATGTGTGCATGCACGCACACATCCACACACATGCACAGACTCTCATGTGCACAGACACAATTCTACAAGGTGAACATAGTTTGGCCCTATCGGCACTCCTGCGTCTAAGGGACAGAAAGAAATTGGTGGTCGACCAGGAGCGACCTTGTATGAGATACCACATTGCTTGGCACAAAATCATACAGTCCTGGGTGAGGAAAGGTTATCCTGTGACCTTTTCTGCATAACAGAACACTAGACTTGCTCTCAAAGCCAGCTTCTGCCACTTAGCAGCAGTGAAATGAGAACAGCAATTTTGATCCCGTAGTAACAAGTGCCATCCATAAACAGTTTTATTGTTGTTCATTTTATTATTTCCATTATCATCATCATGGCAGTGGCCACCTGGAGGACTTTTAAATCCTATCCCCCTCTTGCAACTTGCAAGCACGGAGAAGAATTTCCTCATCAAACTTGTTTTTCTGTCTAATCTTGAAAAGGGAGCCTTCAAGAAAGCCTGAAAGAGAGAAGTTGGATAAATTGTCACCCCAGTGCCCCCTCCCCAACCTCCAAAATAAAGTCAAGCATGTGGATTTCAGGAAATCACATAAGAAATTGAGTTGGTTTAAGAATCTCATGTCTGTTCTCTATGATATGCTCCTATTTGCTATTTTTAAGATAACGTGGTGATTAGCAGCCAATACCTTTCCAGGAAGGTCCTATCAAGGGACTAGAGGAACAGAAGGGAGGGGCTTATACCACTTCTTGTTCAGTGGAAGCCCTTACAGGAGGTCGTAGTAGCTCGAAAGGAAAAGAGCAGAATGCCAGGGGTCTCAGGGGTAATGGTTAATAATCACAACCAACATTAACTAAGCACTTAATTAATGCAAATTAAGCATTTATTGTGAGGCCCTGGGATGAGAGCTCTACCTCCTTTGATCCAGGTACAATCACAAGCCCCATGTTACAGATGGAAACTGAGGCACGGAGAGGTTCTATAAAGATGGTCTGTCTCCCAGCTGGTAAGTGTCTAGATTTTAACCTGAGTTTGCCACTCTTCACCAGCCAGAGTGAGAGGTGACTGCCCACTCTGTCATGATTAATACCGCTGGAGCCCTGCTCACCTCTGGTACAAAGACACCATTATGTGTATCGCCTACCCATCATGCGACAACTATCGGCTTAGTTTGGGGTGACTACAATGGTGGATCAGGTTGGCACAGACCCATCATCAAGTGGGCATACAGAAAAAAAATTGCCGTAGGACATGATCCATGTCACCCTGGGGAGCGACACACTCAGCTGAGCTGAGACCTGGAGTTACCACTGGCCAAGAAGTGCAAAGAGAATGCCAAGCAGATGGAAGAGCCTAGATGAATGTCTGGAGGCCAGAAGACATGGCCCTTTAGCAAGAGGTAAGAGTTCAGTGTGGCTGGAATGCAGGTCAAGGCGCACATCAGCTGTCTTAAGGGCCTTTGACTTCACCCTGACACCTGAAGAATCATGATGGATCTTAAGCATGAAAGGGTCTTGATCGGATTTGAGCTGTAGAAAAATTGTTCTGACCGCAGCATAGAAAACGTATTGGTTTTGGGGTCGTTGCTGACCAGAGGCAGAGGGGCTGTCAACACATATTTATCGAGTGCTTCTGATGTGTCCATCACCATTCGAGCACAGGGTTCTGTGGTAAGCAAGACAGCACAACCCTGCTCTCCTGGGACTCACATTCTAGTGGGAGAAGGAGAAAGTGGAAGTCCCTATACACAGAGAGGCCATGGTCACCTCCCTTCAGGCAAGAGGCAGATGACGTCTTCTCCTCTGCGCTTCTTAAACTCTCTGTAGGGAAAGATTGGACTTTTTTTCCAGTTCATCTCAGACCAACATGTGATCCTAATGGGCAGGATTAGTGCACCCTCACCCACATGCGACCCACCACTTGAGTGTGACAACACCCAAACCAGCCTCTGCTCCATTCCAGGAGACGAGTCCAATGGTTTTGCATGTAGATGTTACAGCAACGCCAAATTGCAACCAAGTTTTTAAAGCCTTACTCTCAATTACTCACAACTAGGGGGACATTGGGAGATAGAAGCAGCTCTGGAAGAAGGTTCCACATTAGAGATATTGATTTTAGGGGTAGCTGGTGGAATACAAGAGATGTCTGGACAAATGAGTATGAATTTTAACCCACAGACTCAGGCAGGAAGAACAGTACGTGTTGTCATTTCCATTAGTTCCTTCACATCAACTTAAATTTGATTCTGATTCACTGTCCCAGCATCTTGGATCAACTAATTTAGATGACAAAGCTCATTTCAACTGACTTACAGTGAAAAAGAAACAAATAATATTGCTAACTGAATTATTTTGGCACCCACTGAGTAAGAACATGATGGGGAAGGGAAATGGGGTGGAACAGACCTAGAAGCAGCATGATTCTTAGTATACACAGCATGGTGAACTGGGCCCTGCTGGGAGGAGACTGCATTTTCCCCAGAGGGCTTGACTCTCTGGGATAAGGTTGTGGTCTGAAATCTGAGCAGAATCCTGGTTTGTCTGCAGCAGGAAGCAGAGGTAGGCCGTGGCTTTCTCACGTCGGGCAGCCAGCAGTGGGGAAGCTGTCTTAGTGGCCTTTCTTCTGCTCTTGCAGCCAAGTTCTGGCATCGGGGCTTGGCTCCAGGCTCTTCTGATGGCCTCCAGCTCTGGGGCAGTGCCTGGGGGTAACCGGCCGTCCTAGAGAAGCTCTAAACAGGCACTTCAGAGGCCTTTCTACCCTCAAGAGAACTTTTCTAACAAAGATGGCGACCAGTGGAAGAGGGAACACAACCTTCCACCTTGGCTTGTGGGGGTGCTGGGAAGACTGATCAGGGACTCTGCACTCCCTGCCTCCCCCTCCCCTTCCTCCTACCCCCTCACTACAGAATCTAGGAGAGCCAGTCTCCTCAGCGCTGTCACTGGGAGGTTGGGAAGGCCACAGGCCTTACCTCACTGTGGAAACGGGCCTCCCGTTATCCCAAATGCAGTGTGGGATGCAGTCACAGAGCAAGATGTACTAAGAGATTGAAAGAAGACCCCTACATCCTATTACTAGGCCAAACCACCAGTGGTGTACTTTCAGTTGATACTTTTACAAATCTAATTATCTTGTGGGAGCATAATTACGACATACTGTATTTGTGTGTGTTTAAAAATAGCAATCTGCTAAATATAAACATGTTTTAAATATCACAGTTTCCATTTCTTTATTTTTTTTTTTTAACAAACTGAGAACCTCAAATAATAGAAGTTGTCTGACTCTGTCTCTCCTTCTAAGGCACTTTGCTCCTCCCTCACCCATCCACACCTAGGAACCTGGCTGTTCATTTCCTTATTTAAAAAAGAAGCAGCAATGATTTGCCCAGCAGGGGGCAGCAAGAAACAAAGAATGGGATACTCCATTTAGCTTCCCCAGCCCCAGACTTCGTCAGAAATCCTGGATTAGAAGGCTTTCAATTGGGAAGAGGGCAGTGGGGGAGCAGGGATGGAATCCAAACCACAGAACCCAAATTCATAAAGTTAAGTGAATGCAGACCTTGCTGGAACATGACCGAGGACAATAGCTAGACTGCCATTTTTTCGGAGCTCTATGAAAGAAGGTGGTTCAGTCAAAGAATTTTTAAAGAGAATCTGGCTCTCTGTGGTGACATCCACAAACTTGGTTAATGTGAATGTAGGAGCTATCCCATAGAAAAGACTAAAGAGTGTGGTTCCTTTTGAATAAAATCCTACAACCTATATTCACACCATTATGATTTGGAAACATGGGTCTCACAGGCTGGGAGTACCTGGGTGGCTGGCGTGTGTGGCACCCAGCACTGGGCATCTTAGGTAGGACTCGCCTGATCAGGTGAGAAGAAATGTGAGATGTGGGAAAGAGGTTGGGGGCCAGTAGGTGTTGTGATCCAGGATTGAATCTCTCACTGGCCCTTGAAGTGTGTAAAAATGTGAACCATGATACAAAAAATGCTGGACCTGAAGGAAGAGTGTAAGGGGAAACAGAAAAGGAAATCACTGTGGTGGTTCTGCTTGGGAAATGTTTATTTGGAGGCCTAGGCTTTAAATGGTATAATTAAAAGTTCTGGGAGCAATAGCAAAGAACACATAGGTTTGAGTCCATTTCAGGGAATTTGTATTAGTTTCCTAGAGCTGCCATAACAAAGTACCACCAATGGAGTCGCTTATAACAACAGAAATTTATTCTCTCACAGTTCTGGAGGCTACAGGTCCTAAATAAAGTGTTGGCAGGGTCGTGTTCCCTCTGAAGTCTCTGGGGAAGAATCCTTGCTTGTCTCTTCTGAGCTTCTGGTGGCTCCAGCAATCCTTGGAGTTCCTTGGTTGCCACTTGCATCACTCCAGTCTCTGCCTCCATCTTCAAACGGCCTTCTTCCCTGTGTACGTGTCTGTGTGTCTGAATCTCCGTCTCCTTTCACCCATAAAATAGACACCAGTCTTTGGATTTAGGGCCCACCCTAATTCAGCACAACCTCATTTTGATTAACTGATTACATCTGCAAAGACCCTATTTCCAAATAAGGTCACATTCTGAGGTTCTGGGTGGACAGGAGCTTTGGGGCGACATGATTCAACCCATCACAGACCCCAAATAGTAGTCATGTTGTGGCAAGAAAGCTGGACATGCTGTTCTCAAATCCTAGCTCAGCCTCCTCCTGTCCCTTAGTCTCCTAAACCTTGGCCTTCTCATTGGAAAAATGGTGTCAATGGTCTCCAATGGGATCGTGAAATGGGTCAGAGATAATGTGTTCAATATAGTTGGTGCACAATAGTCTGGGAGGTGGCAGAGCTGCTGTGGATCTCCTCTCTCCCATTTACAGGCAGCCCCAAGGCACTTAGCCAGACCTTCCAGAGAGTTCCAGGCGTGCCCCCAACTGCTTTGCCCTAGACTTAACTCTCAGGAGCTTGGCTTACCCAATTTCAGCTTGTAATCTGATGTATTCATCTTTATTTATGAGCTGGTGTGTGTCTCCAATCAGGCGAGAAACATTTAAAGGGAATATCTCCTACTTAGATCCTGCTTCAGCTTCAGGCATCTCTGAGGCTGTTACAGACCAATGAGAGAAAAAGGGACATCCTCCTCTGGCATGCAGTGGTGACCACCTAACCTTGCTACTGGCGGGAACAGCTCTGGCTGTAGCAGGGCTTTGTTTTGGGAATCTGGAACAACTGACAGCCACAAATTCTGGGGAAAAAAGACAGCAGAGTTGTGCTTCAGGATTTTTATAGGAGTATTGCTTGTTTTATAGGAATATGGTTCTTACTTTGGGGCTGGTCCAGGCCTGGTGTTTGGCATAGCCCAGAGGCATGGTTTCTGCATCCAGCATGCACACCAGACTCACTGAGATAGCTAACTGCAAAGGTCATTTGATATTTGTATTCACTCATTTACTAGCCTAAAGTCTTTCTTGTTCTCTGTTGGATGGATTTGTTGATTCAAAAGGGGATTTTTCTTGGGCTGATAACCATGTTTTTTGTTTAATCAAGGAAAGATTTTTTTACATGCCCAAGATTTTTATAAGCCTGAGTTTTCTTGAGTGAGTCAGTGACAGCTCAGTGGAAATGCCTACCTTCCGCAGCCAGGTTGGCAGATCCCAACCAGATGGAAATAAACATTTTAG
Source organism: Equus quagga (assembly GCF_021613505.1). NCBI lineage: Eukaryota > Metazoa > Chordata > Mammalia > Perissodactyla > Equidae > Equus > Equus quagga. The sequence continues at coordinate 2,104,542 of NW_025796728.1, read as the reverse complement.
GGAAGTTCCTCTCCATGTCCCACTGCTTCAATACAGTTGCAAGAACATCTAACTCTCTGATCCTTAGAGCCTTCCAAGAACGGAACTTCATTGCAATGTGCTTTGATCTAGAAGTGTTCGATCAGATGGATTGACTTTGTCAAGGGTGTCCTACAGTTTCTTTCTTCAGAAGGATTGGCATCAGACCATATAACCTCATTTATCTGGTTATTCATTCACTCAACAAATACCCAGGCATCATGTGGTAGACAGCTTCTAAAATGTCTCCCTACCGTCTCCGCCTCCTGGTACTGTGCACTTATATATTCCCCTACACTCGAGTGTGGGCTGGGCCTAAGGACTTGCTGCTAACAAAAAGAACGCAGTAAAAGTGATGGAATATCCTACAAGATTGGATTACAAAAGACTGTAAGTTTTGTTCTTGTTCTCTGTCTCTGTCTCTTTGTCTCTATCTTTCTCAGGCCTCTTCTTCTTTGCTTTCTCTCATGAAATAAGTGGCCAGGTTGTAAGTGGCCTTATAGAGAGGGTCATGAGGCAAGAAACTGAATTCTGTGAACTATGTGAGTGAGCCCGGATGTGTGTCCTACTGCCCTCTGGCCTTGCGTTAACTGCAGCCCAGGTTGACATCATTGCAGCTTGTGAGAGACCTCAATTCAGAGGCCCCCACTAAGCCATGCCCAGATTTCTGACCCACAGAAACTGTGAGACAAGAAGTGTTGTTGTTTTAAACCACCAAGTTTTAGGGTAATTTGCTACACAGAAATAGACAACTAACACGTACTTTACTGGCACTGAAGATATAAATTGAAAAAGAAATACTGATCTTTTTCTCAAGATAGGCAAACAACTTCCATAGGAAGTGGTAACTACCCTCATTGCATCTCTGTTCAAAATGCAGTGGTAATGTAATGAAAGTGTGGTTTGGCTTTTTAGCCTAAATATATAGGATTCATGAAACTGACCAAACATTAAAGTGACTTGGAAGGACTTTTAATTATGTGAGATATTTCTGACCACTTGGAAATGGCTCACTATGGACTGGAAAATATGCACACATTTCACAGGGAAATGTGTCTGGAGCTTGAAATAGAAATTATTTGATGATATCTGCCTCTGTGAAACTCATCTTTATTAATGGGACTGATTTAAACAAAATTAGAAAAGGAGGTAATAAGATCATCCCATCCATTCCATTTTTCTTACTTCATTTTTAATCACTATTGTATTTTTTGCTCTAGAGTATTTGCAATACATAGACTATAAATAAATTATACAAACAATATTTATGCCAATAAGAATAGAAAGAATTTGAAGGAAACCTAAAGGAAAGCCTCTTGATAAAATTTTGGGCCGTGATGCTCTAACTCGAGATAGTGAACTGTAGGATCTGTTAGAAATTTCCTGCATTTCTGCTCTATCCATACCTATGTTCCCAAACTTACTTCCAGAAAATTAGCTTAATACCCAAATGGAGTGAAGATAGAAGATGAATATAAGAGACTCTGAGCTCTGGAGCTCGGGAGAAGGGTCTAGACTGGATGAGATCTCCAAGGGAGTGGTAGAGATAGAGAAGAAAAGAGATCCAAGGACTGAGGGCTGGTTAACTCCAATGCTAGGAGGATTAGAAGAAAACGAGGAACTCACAAAGAAAACCGAGAAGATCGAGCTTAGCCCAGTCCAAAGGAGGCTCACTGGGAGAGGGAGAATGTTCATATTGACTCATGAAGATTGTGTCTTTGGTTCTATCTCTCCTCTCTCGATGTTCTCACCCTTAGTTATCTCATTTATTTCCATGACTATTACATATTCATCCCCACGAAAATGATTCCAAAATCTATGCCTTTATTGCTACCTTCTGGACATCTCTATCTGGAAATCTATACCCAAATGTAATCTCAGTGCAACATGTCTCAATCCAACTGGCTTAAGTCTCCACACAGATGCCATCTTCTCCTGAGAGGGTTTCCTAGATCACCTTACCTAAAAGGCTCCTACCCTTTCCTCCAATCGCTATCTCTTTAAATTCTTTTATTTTCAGTAATAGCACTTGCCAACACTGAACATTACGAGTCTATTTCTTTGTTAATTCTCTCTCTCCCACACTAGTCTATAAACCCCATGAGCGCACGGAATTAACCTCTTTGATTTTGTGTATCCTTAGCTCCTGAAATGGTCCCTGGGCATAGTAAAGGCTCAATAAAAACTTCCTGATTCAGATTTTTTGCAGCCTCTCATTACTGAATTTTTTAAATTAAACTTATTATTTTAAGGTAATTTTAGATTTACATGTAGCTGTAGGAAATAATACAGAAGGGATCCAGTGTACCTGTTACCTGGTTTCTCTCAGTGATAACATCTTCCAAAACCATAGTGCAATATCACAACCACAATATTGACATTGATACAATTAGGGCACAGAACATTTCCAACACCACAAGGATCCCTCGTGTGGCCCTTTCCCACCGACATCCACTTCCCTCTTGCCCCCACTCCCTCCTTAACCCCTGACAACCTCTAATCTGTTAATTTCCATATTTTGACATTTCAAGAATGTTATATAAATGGAATCATATAGTATGTAACCTTTTGGGATTTGATTTTTTTCACTTAGCATAATTCTCTGGAAATTGATCCAGGCTGTTAAATATATCAAGAGTTCCTTCCAGTTTGTTTAACCACTCAACCACTGAAGGCAATCTAGGTTGTTTCTAGTTTTGGGCAATTACAAATGAAGTTGCTGCAAATATTCCCTATAAACATAAGTCTTCATTTCTCTGGAAATCAATGTCCAAGAGTGCAGTTGCTGGGCTGGATGGTAGTTGTGTATTTAGTTTTTTAAGTAACTGTCAGACTGTTTTCCAGAGTGGCCGTACCAACTTACATTCATACCAACTATGTATGAATGACTCAGTTTCTCCTCATCCTTACTAGCATTTTACATTTTCACTCTTTTTGACTTGAGTCCTTCTGATAGGTGTGTAGTGGTATCTCGCTGTGGTTTCACTTGCATTTCCCTAAAAGCTAATGACATTGAGCATCTTTTTACGTGTTTATTTTCCATCTGTATATCCACTTGGTGAAATGTCTGTTTAGGTCTTTTGTTCATTTCTTTTTTTTTAAAGATTGGCACCTGGGCTAACAACTGTTGCCAATCTTTTTTTTTTCTGCTTTATCTCCCCAAACCCCCCCTGTACATAGTTGTATATTTTAGTTGCAGGTCCTTCTAGTCGTGGGATGTAGGACACCGCCTCAATGTGGCCTGACGAGCGTTGCCATGTCCGCGCCCAGGATCCGAACCCTGGGCCGCCGCAGCGGAGCGCGGGAACTTAACCACTCGGCCACGGAGCCGGCCCCTTGTTCGTTTCTTAATTGGATATTTTTTTTACCATTGAGTTCTCAGAGTTCTTTATATATTCTAAATGCTAGCCTCTTGTTGGATAGATGGCTCGCAAATGTTTTCTCCCAGTTTGCAGTTTGTCTTTTCTTCCTCTTAACAGAGTCTCTCACAAAGTAAAAGTTTTTAAATTCAATTAAGTCAAATTTATCAATTTTCCTTTGATGGATCATGTTTTTTGTGTTACGTCTAAGAACTCTTTGCATAGCCCTAGATCCTGAGGGTTTTATCTTTTGTTTATTTTTTCTAAAAGTTTTATAGTTTTACATTTAACTGTGTTTGGTAGAATTCTCAGTGCAACCATTTGTGCCTGGAGATTTCTTTTGGAGGAATTTTGAAATTGTAAATTCAATTTCTTTAATAGTTTTAGAGCTATTCAAATTATCGATTTCATATTGGGTGAGTTATGGTAGTTTATGTTTTTTGAGGGATTGGTCCATTTCACCTTAGTTTATCAACTTAATGTCAACACAATGTCAAATTTATCAACAAACGTCAGATTTACGTGTGTAGAGATAGTCAGACTATTCCCTTTTTATCCTTTTGGTGTCTGCAGGGTCTGCCTGATATTCTCTGCTTTATTCCTGATGTTGGTAATTTGTGTCTTCTCTCTCTTTTTCTTTGTCAGTCTTGCTAAAGGTTTGTCAATTTTATTGATCTATTCTAAGACTCGACTCTTTCTTTCATTGATTTTCTCTATTTTTTTTGGTTTCAATTTCATTGGTGTCAGCTCTTATCTTTATTATTTCCTTCCTTCAACTTGCTTCAGGTTTAGTTTGCTCTTCTTTTCCTAGGTTCTTGAAATGGTAGCTTACATTATTTATTTGAGACTTTTTTCTTTTTTAGTGTGTGTATGTAGCGCTATAAATTTCAACACTGCTTAACTGTGTCCCACAAATTTTTTTTCCAGATTTATCGAGGTGAAATCAACAAATAAAAATTGTTTATTTATCAACTTGTTTATTTATTTAAGGTCTACAACGTAATGTTTTGATATACACATATATTGTGAAATAATCACCACAATGGAGCTAATTTAAATTTAAATCAAGCTAATTTAAATGTATCTTTCTTTTGTTGATTTCTAGTGTGATTCCTTTGTGGTCTGAGAACATGGTCTGCACACTCTGTATGGTTTCATTTCTTTTCAATTTGTTGAACTGTGTTCTATAGGCTGGGATGTGGTCTATCTTGGTATATATTCTGTGGGCACTTGAAAAGAATGGATACTCTGCTGTTGTTGGATAGAGTGTCCTATAGATGTTAATTAGATCTTATTGATTGCTGGTGTTGTTGAGTTCTTCTAAACCTTTGCTAATTTTATTCTATTTGTTCTAGCAATTGTAAGAGAGGGCATCAAAGTCACCAACTATAATCGTGAATTTGTCTATTTCTCCTTTCAGTTCTATCACTTTGCTTCACATATTTTGTACTTCTGTTGAATACACATTTAGGATTGCTATATTTTCTTCTTGGGTTGGCCTTTTTATCTTTATATACTGTTCCTTTCTGTCTCTGGTAATTTTCTTTGCTCTGAAGTCTACTTTATCTGATATTAAAGTAGACACTCCTGCTTTCCTTTGACTAATGATCATATGATGTAACTTTTTCCATCCTTTTGCTTTCAACTGGCCTATGTGGTTATATTTGAAGTGAATGTCTTATAGACGGCATGGAGTTGAGTACTGTTTTACAATCCACTCTGCCAATCTCTGTCTTTTAATTGGCATATTTGGACGATTTCCATTTAATGTAATTATTGATGTTAGTGCATAAGTGTGCCATTTTAATTTTTGTTTTATTTGGTATTTCTGCTTTTCATCCTTCTGTTTTCTTTTTCTTTCCTTTGTGTGCATTACTTGAACATCTTTTGAAATTGAAATAAATCCATTTTGATTTATCTATAGTATTTTTGAGCATAACTCCATACAGATTTTTTAGTGGTTGCTGTAAGTATAACTTTATGCATACAGAACAACACACTCTGCTGGTGCTGCCATTTTACCAGTTTGAATGAAATGTAGAAAGCTTACCTTCCTTTATGTCACTTTATCTTCCCCATTGATAATGTAATAATTATAAATATTTTCTCTGCATACATTTAGAACCATAGCAGGCAATGTTATCTCTTTTGGTTCCACCATCAACTATAATTTAGAAAACTCAAGAGGAGAAGGAAAGTCTATTGTATTTATCGATATTTTTGTTGTGTTCTTTCTTCCTTCTTGATGATCCAAGGTTTGTTTCTTTATTGTTTTCTTTCTGTATAGAGAACTTTAGTTAGCCATTCTTTTAGGGTAGGTTTGCTAGTGACATATTCTTAATTCCTTCATCTGAAAATGTTTTTATTTCTCCTTCATTCCTGAAGGATGTTTTCTTTCTTTCTTTCTTTCTTTCCTTTCTTTCTTTTTCTTTTTTCTTTCTTTCTTTTTTTTTTTTTTTGGTGAGGAAGATTGGCCCTGAGCTAATATCTGTTTCCAATCTTCCTCTTTTTGATTGATGAAGACTATTGCTGAGCTAATGTTTGTGCCAAGCTTCCTCTATTTTATGTGGGATGCCACCACAGCATGGCTTGACAAGTGGTGCTAGGTCCATACCTGGGATCCAAACCTGCAAACCCCAGGCCACCAAAGCGGAGCGTGTGAACTTAACCACTACACCACTGGGCTGGCCCCAAGGATATTTTCATTGAAAATAAGATTCTGGGTTGACAATTCTTTTCTTTTAGCATTTGGAAAATGTACCACTGGCCTCCATGGTTTCTGATGAGAAATCCAATGTCATTCAATTTGTTCCCCCACTTTATGTAATGTTTTGTTTCTCTCTACTTTCAAGATATTTTTCTTTGTCTTTATTTTTCAGAAGGTTGATTGTGATGTGTCCTGGTTTGAATTCCTTTTTGGGATTCACCCAGCTTCTTGCATCTGTGGATTTAAATCTTTTGCCAAATTTAGGAAGTTTTCAGCTGTTATTCAAGTGCTTTTTAAGCTTTACCCTCTTTTTCCTCTCTTTTTGGGATTCTGATGACTTGAACGTTAGATCTTTTGTTATAGTCTGACTATCTTTAGTATAAGAAATGTCATTCTGATAAATTGCAGGAATGGCGTTTACCGTTTTTCTTACAGGCACTGCCTCCAGCATGTACGCTCTAAAAGAAATCCATGCCCACTGTGAATCCATTTCTCTCAGAAGGCAGTAACCTTCTGTTAGGGCTCCTGTAATTCTTTCTTTATTAAAGACAGGTTGAGGCTTCACAGAATTTAATAGGCTCTTTATCGCTGAAAGAAAATTTTATAAAGGAGATACGGAAAAGGCAAAATGAAGCTTGGGATAACGGAAATAATTTTTAGAGAAAAAGATCAAAGTGGTAAAAAGATTAAATATAATGCTTTGTTAAAAGGCTGGCTCTGAACATAATACTCCCTCAAAGAGGCTTGAAGAGAAATAAAATGGTATCAAAATTCCTAACGCAGCCTTCACAAGTGACGGCCGCTTGATTGACAGCTGGAAAGCCCTGCTACGGAAGCAGATTGAGCCTCCCTTATTGAAGGCAGGTGCTTGCAGCTAAACTGTTTATTAGTGTTTATAGAGACAGCCAAGTCCGTCACTTCTGTCAGCTCTGCTCCCCTCATTTGTGGGCTCACGCCTTGGCTGCCCAGCCAAACTAAATCCTGCTTGATTGACAGGTGCAGAGTCCAGTGACATTAGAACATCATCATTTGTTCCTGGGACAAACCTGAGCGTGCCCCCCAACCCCCAAAGTACCTCCAACGCCCCTGAACTACCCCATTAATGCTTTTCACACTGTGCTGATGCCCCTTCTTTCTGTTTCCTCGGATAGCTCTGTGCTCTGTGAGGTCTGATGAAAATCCCATCGTTTTTACTCAGCACGTGGGGCATGTGCTGACACATGGGGGCACCAAATAAATGTTTGTCTTATAAATGTTTAAATGAGCAAGAGCTCTCCGTAGGTGTTGGAAAAGATCTACCCCCTCCAAAGTCAACATCTCATTCATTCGTTTATTCCAGAAAGGTTTTACAAATTGTCTACTATGTCTCAGGTGAGGTGCTAGATACTCTAAGTACAAGAAAAAAAATACAATGTGATTTCCTTTCTGCCCAGGAGCTCCCAAGGAAATGCCATGTCTGACGTGTGCTCCCACATGTTGGCTAGGGCTCCCACATGTGTCCCTATACCAGGGGTTGGCAAATTATGGCTGGTGGGCCAAATATGGCCACTGCCATTTTTTGTAAATAAAATTTTGTTGGAATATAAGCACACTCATTCATTTATGTATTGTTTATAGCTCTTTTCACACTACAATGACCTGCAGAAGCCTAAAATATTTACTATCTGAACCTTTACAGAAAAATGTTGCCAACCCCTGCCCTAAATCATGAATTGAGGAGTGTCTGATATCCCCTCCCCTTATTTGGAAAGTCCTGCAGTGTCAAACAGGCACGGTCATGATTCCATCCTGTAGCCAACACTTACAGTCAAGACTATGGGGGGAAAATATTTAACTATAGACAAAATGTAAATATTTGTGCCCCCAAATCCCCAGATCACATATCAGTGTCAAGCAAAGTCCCTGATTTTGGGGGGGAATGTCTTCTAACTGCATTAAAACTCACAAAATGCAGACAGCCAAGGAGGGTCTGCAGTTAGCTCTCAGGATATTTGGTTCCATCATTTAGGGATGGGGAATGCTAGATGTTTAAGCCTGTGCAATGTACAGCTCATATCCCGTTGGCCTTGAGGTCGGAGCATGCGTGGCATGTTTGAGGGACAGTGAGGGTTTCAGTGAGGCTGGAGAGGGGTGAGTGAGAGGATGTAGTGGGAGATAAGATCAGACAGCTGGGAGGGGATGAGAGCGGGCCTCGGAAAAGAGCTGGGTTTGTACTCTGAGTGAGACAGGAGCCATTAGTGGGTTTTAAGCAGAGAGGTGATCGGATCTGATTTGTGTTTTGAGAGGGTCACTCTGGTTGACATGTGCGGACTAGACTGCAGCAGAGCAAGCATGGAAGCAGGGCCATCAGTGAGGAGGCTGTTGGATGATCCAGATGAGACATGATGGTGGCTGAGCCCAGGGAGCCGTGGTGGAGGTCTAAGTAGTGGTCAGAGTCTGCCCTTTGGAGATGGAGCCAATAGGATTTTCTGATGGCTGGAAAATAGGAAGAACAGAAGAGTCAAGGAAAGCTCTAAGCTTTTTGACCTGAATGACTGAAAGAATAGAATTGCCATTGATGGAGACGGGAAAGACTGGGGAAATCAGGTTTTCAGATGTGATAGTAAAAGTTCAAGTCAACATATGTTTGGTGTGCCTTAATGTTCCCAAACTTCATCCTCCTCCCTGGAATTACCCTCACTGTAAAACCAGGGCCTGTACATTCTAGTTTCTAGGTCTGTTCCACTCCCTTCCCTTCATTTACCTCCCACCCAGAGACGGCAATGTAGCATAGTGGTTCCAAGTCTGGACTCTAGAGCCAGAATTCTGCATTCAAATCCGGGTCTGCCATTTCCTAGCTGTGTGACCTTGGGAAAATTACTTACGTTCTCTGAACTTCAGTTCCCTTATTTGTCAAATAGAAAAAAAATAATAATTGCCTTCCTCTCATGAAAATTAAAAGGGATAGTATAGGTGAACCTGGCAAGTAAACAGTGAGTGCTGGCTCTCTGGCTATATCCCAGGTTTCTGTCTCCACAATGTTTCCAGTTTCCGGTGCCATATCAGGCCTGGGGTGTGAGGATGAGGCTCTTGGCAGGGAGGGAGACAATATGGGGCAGGTGAGGGCGGCAGGAGCCAGGAGCCAGTACGAGGATCTCGTCCACAAGAACGCACAGGGGGTTGGGTGCAGGTAGGACTGATGGAAGAGACCTGACCAGGTAGGTGAGTGACAGCAGGACTTAGCACCCTGCTATTTTTGGGAAATAAAGCATGATGCCTCGAAGCTGTAAGAAGGGCAAATGCAGAGGAGGAAGCCAGGAGCTGACATGAGGCAGGGCTGGGAGGAGAAGGCAGGGGATTGGTGGCTGAGCAAGTAATGCCTGGTGTCCAAGGACCAGGCGAGAAGTATTAAGATGCAGGCAGTGGCCTGCAAGGGCCTCCAGGAGGAAATGGTGGGGTTGCAGCAGAGCCTGGAGCACAGTCATGGAGACCAGGCACCCTCCGGAAGGTTCTCCTATGGCTGCGGCTCCTCAGCAGAGCTTGGGCTCTCGTGGGGAGTAGGTGAGAATAACAAAGTTATCCTCCAGACCATGCCCCAGACGTCCCCACCTGAGTGCTGTGCCCTGGATCCCTGCCCCTCGTGCCCACACGCAGCCCCTGGGCCTGAGCCTCTGCCTTTGTTTCAGGAAACTCTTCCACTGCCCAGCCCTGTGGTTAGCAAGGTTTATCCACCTCACCCCATGATGAGTGGTCAACCTCTCCAGCTCTGGAGTCTAATAGGCCTGGATTGCAACACCGGTGACTGCCCTGCTATAGAACAGAGTACCTCTCTCACACTTGCAAGCCTCAGTTTCCTGCTTTATTAAATGGGCATCCTAGTAGCACCTCCTTCTCAGCATTAGTTGTGAGGATTCCATGAGACTGAGCACTGAACCTGTCACATAGAGAGCGCTCCTGGGATGGCACCTATACTTAGGATTCCTGCCCAGCCTATGTTTCTCTGCTTGGTCACCAAGTGATTCACTCGTCACTCTCGTCATACAGAAAAAGATCAAGTGAGTCTTAATTTCCTTTTGTAGCTTAAAAACTGGATATGAATGCAATTCCATAAGGGGTTCATGCTTTTAGCAATCACATAAGAGGTTTCTCTGGAAAGACCTTTGAAAGATGGCCCTTGCTTCCTGAAAGAATTCCAGGGTGTTTGTTAAGAATCAGTCTCTGATTTTATAGTCACGTCTAGATATATGAGATGCAAAGCTCAGGATGCAGAAAAGGAAAACCCTCTGTCATCATTATGAGAGTTCACAGCGCCAGAGCAAAATAGTTTTGCTTCAGAAAATTTTAATCCAGGCAGCCTTGTTGTTAATTTTTCCTACATGTGCGGCCCACATGGCTACCTCACCAAAGGCCCTTTAATTCCTCTTAAGGAGATGCTGCCTCCATCGATTGTCCAGCTTCTCACCCTAAGGAGAAGTCCGCACAGAGTTCCTTGCAAGGTCTGTTCCTCGAGCTCCCATCCTGTTCTTCAAATTAGCAGAAGCATTTCTGCAAAGCAACAGAGTATTATGTAACAGGAGCTGCAAAGATGTCAGAAATTCTATTCCTAAGAATTTATTCTAAGGAAATGTTCATCGGAAAATGAAAACTATATGCAAGAAGATGCTTCCTGCAACATTACCTGAAAGGTAGTTAAAACATAAGAAGTAAACTAATTGTACAACAATGTGGGAATAGCTTAGTAAGATGGACTGTTGTGCAGACATTGAAATTTTTAAATATGAAGCCTTTGGAAACAAAGAAAATGTTTTTGATGTAATGTTAATGTTGCGTGAAATGGCAGAATACAAAGTAGACATTGCTTTGTGGTTGAAGTGTATAAAATGCTTACGTGTGGAGGAACATGATAGATAATGGGCAAAAATGAAACATTACTTGAGGGTGCTAGAAATCGAATCTGTCCCTTCAAAATATTTGTTGATGCTGTTGCTATGACAACTTTGGAACAAAAAAATGCTTAAAATAATTAAGTAGACCAAAGGCACCAAAGATGTGGACTCCCTAAGGCTGGGCGAAACGACACACTCACATACGCTGCTTACGAGGGAAAATTCCTCATCCGTTGCTTAGGCACGGGTTATAGATCGCCTGCTGACATTTGTCTTCTCACTTGAGGCAGGAAGCTACTGCCGCCTGGTAAATCTTCAATACATGACTCACAGACATCAAAGGTCCCAAACCTGCATCGCCAGAGCTAGAAACACTTGCAGCCTCCAACTGGAATTTTCCAATGATTGATTTCCTGTCCAGAGAAACTGGGTCTAAGTAAAAGAAAAAGTTTGACTTATATGCTTTCAGGAACCATATGGTTCATGCTCTTGAATAATCAGTCCTTGAAGCCAGGCTAGGCTTGTAAACAAATTCATTTTCCCTGCCCTGTAGCAATTCATTCATTCATTCATTCATTCATTCATTCACCAAGCCTTTATGAAACATCTTTCATGTGTCCAGCATTTGCTCGGCATGAAGAATTAAAATGCGTAAGAAATAATCTTATCAAAGAGCTGAAAATCTAATTGGAAAAGACAGACACATCTTCAATTTTATATGGTGAGCTAAAGTCTTGCTTGCATTGTCTGTGAAGAGAAGGGAGGAATTCCTGCCTCACAAAGTTAAGAGAGGATTTAGCGAGATGACGAGTGTAAGAAGCACCCAGGAAATAGATAATACTCAGAAAATATTTGTTTCTTTCTTATTGACATTGTGCATGGGACTGCTGCGGTCATTCTAACATGGAGGAAGAAGGGAATTCATGGCGCTTTGCTGATGATAGGCAGGGAAGTCTCCTCAGAAGCTGGGACACTCCTGCTGGGCATGGGAAGACGGGTGGGGTTTCTCCAAGGGGAAGAGAAGGGACAGGACCATTCCAGACAGAAGGAACTGGGTGCACAGGCACAGAGAGGGTGGGACCATGCTGCATGCATGCCCCTCGATGAATATTGCTCTATCGCACTTGACTAGCTGAGGGTTCAAATTTAGGTTACATTACTTTCAACATTCTGTGGAAATAAACGAAGACCAATCAAATGAGAACAAGCAAACTCTATTTATTCAGAGCTTGCTGTAGCAAGGGAGTCAGCCACCATCATTTACATTTTGGCCAAGACTCAAAGGCAGGCAGAGGAGTGGGAAAGCTTTATAAAGAGTGGGAAAAAAGGAAGGCTTCAGGCCTGTCCAGATTGGAGGCTGCTGGCATGGGGAGGCTGCAGGCAGGCTAACTAGAAGTGGGGCATCCTGTGTGATTGGTTAGGAGGGCATAATTGGCTTTCTCTGGTCTCATGTCCCGGGTGTGGACCTATGCATGGCTTATCAAGCCACACTGTGGGAGGCATCTCATATATAAAATAGAGGAAGATGGGCTCAGATGTTGGCTCAGGGCCAATCTTGCTCAGCAAAAGAGAGGAGGATTGGTGGTGTGTGCTGGCTCAGGGCTAACCTTCCTAAAAAAAAAAAACAAAGAAAATTAGAGAAGCTATCAGTTACTAATCAAATCCCACCATTTGGGGCTGATTGTTACAGGAGTCACTGTTTGGCTTTGTGGATTGTCACTAGAGATAGCCGTGTGACTTCCTACAAGTCTGGTTTACAGTAGGCTGGCTTCATGGGCTGGTTATTCTAAATAAGGGGTTGGTTTCCTGGGCATGTGGCTGCAGGTTGTAGGTCAAGTTCTGCTCTTACATATGGTCTGGCCATTGTCCATTCGTATATTCAGTCTCTCAACTGAAATTAAATGTCCAAGGTCCCCCATCCCACTTAGAGAGAAAATGTCTTTCTTTCTTCCCTAGGATTCACATGAGGGCTCGCTCGTGTCCAAAGGACTAATTCTGAAGGCATGGAAGACACCCCACCTCATTCCAGCCCCCAAGCATGCTCTGTTGCCCTGGAACAGCTTCATTCCTTTGCACACAATTGTCACCAACCTCCTGGTGGTCCGGGAAGCATGGATCTTTCCTCTGGTCATTCCTGGTCCTGGGCTTGGAACCTGCCTGTGTTCTGTCTGAAGGCACATTTTGGCTTTTCCTGCTTCTCTGCTGGAGCCAAAACTCAGTTCACTCTTAGGAAGTAAACACTGGGTTATAATTGGCAGCAACTTTGATTACAATTTTGCAAAAGACAAATTTTTCTCAAAAATGGGTATTTCTTACATTTCCCTCTACCAAAAAAAAAAAAAAAAAGGAAATCATAACTTTTTCCCACCAAAATCACTCCTGTGAAAAGCTTGAAGAATACAGCTCAGACCTGTTGTTTTTCTAATAAGCTGACTTTGTGCAGGCATCAAACTTCGAAAAGTAAGAAGAAGGGGGAGTTAACATACCACTTAGACTGTCTCTCTGAAAATCAGATGTCTCCATTGTGCTCTTGGCTAATGCTGAACTGCACTCCATCGTTGGATGAATTCTCTGACAGGTGCTCAAAGTGATGATATTCTGGGCTGTTGATTAAGGAGTGATCCATATGTCTCAGATGCCAGATGTGCAGGAAGCAAAGTCAACAGTGAGTTGAGAAAATGTAGGAACCTGACTGATATTTTTCCCAGATGGCCTGCAGGGGCGTCTGCAAGCGAGTGAAGTCTTATTTTTTTATGGGTTAGGTCATAAAGCATGAAAGAGATCATTCTGGCTTGAAAAAATAAAAAGTGCATTCAAAAATCACTTTTAATCTACTTGGATCTCAGTCAGTTTGTTTTCAAAAGGTGACTTACCCTTCCATTTAAGAAAATAAATAGAAACTGAATGCCTACTAGGCTAGCTTTCAATTTGCTGTGGGAGACAAACATTTTAAAGGTAACCATGATATAAAATAGAGGGTAACTGTTAGGTATTGGCTCCTCCTCATTAACACTACTCTGAGCCAGGGCAGTGCTGTTGGCTGATGGAATAAGACTCTGTGGCTCAAAGGAGATCTGTCCTCAAATTACACATAGACCTACTATATGCAAAACACTACACTTAATTCTATGGTAGGTGATCCAAGAAAGGTGACATCTGTCTAAAGCAGTGGTTCTCAACTGGGCTGTTCTGCTTCCCAAGGGACTGCTAGCAATGTCTAGGGAGACATTTCCAGCTGTCACAACTTGGGAGGTGCTGCTGACATCTATTGGGTGGAGGCCAGGGATGCTGCTAAACTTCATATAATGCACAGGACAGCCCCGACCCCAGAGAATGCTCTTGGCCCAAAATGTCAGTAGTGCTGAAGTGGAGAATCCCTGGTCTCGAGGGAGCTGTAGGCTCCATTCTCTGAGAAGCTGAAATTGCTGGTGAGGGAGGTGGCTCTGGGATGTATTGTCTCAAAGGGGGAGGCAGCCTGAGACTCCAAGTTGTAGCAGGAAGTGGGTGACGGGCTAGCGATTTCTCCCATCCTCCGCCTGGGCTCATCTTCCTGGAGTGCCCCATGTATCAATTCATCACTCCCTGGGCAGCCCATGACTCGTGGCCTTTGTATGTTAATTGCTCTGCCTGCATGTCCATATCTTCCTTTCTCTCTGGCAATTTCTGATCTATCCTTCAAGACTCTATTCAAATGCTAGACACCTGCTTTGTGACACCTTCCCCAGGCCCCTCCTCCCAGCCCACCCTACCCCTCCAAGCAGAGAAAATTCTGCCCCTCCTCGGCTTCCTACTATGGCACTCATCACTTACATTGTGATTATTTTATTGCATTTTAGGGCAGACTGAGCTCCTAAAAATTAGACGTGGAGCCTTTTCCATCTCTGTGTTCCTAAGACCTGGCATCATGTCTAGAACTTAGTGGGTGAGCAATAATTTTAAGGCAAATTACCCCTTTAAAAAGATCCCCAAGTACCATGCCTTTCCCACAGGGAACCCCAATTTCATAAAGAGAGAGAAACAGCTTTTGTTGTGGCTCAGGGAGAACATGTGCTGTCTGGGTTGTATGGAAATCACCTAGCACAATGCCTGATGCATAGATTTTGTTAAATGAGCATTGTTTTCCTTCAGTTTCCCTTCAAAGCAGCCAGGGTAGCTCAGTGAGGTGCATGGTAGAGCTTTGGAGAATATGCGGGTGTGAAAGTCTCGCAACACACTGCTATCATGAAGGCTGATGATTGTCTTGAGCAAAGTATAATTCTGCCCAGTTCTTATCATTGCCTCTTGCCTCCATTCTGGGCAAAGGAGGCCAGATGAACGACCAGATCTATCTTTCTCTTCATCACACAGAGGTGCAGCTGAGAAGAGGCTGCCTCGTTAAGGACTGCATTCTCCATCCTCCTTGAATCGAACTGTGGGCAGCGCACTAGTTCTCACCAGTAGAATGAGAGCAGATGCGATGTGTGTGCTGTTGGCCCAAAGCTTTTAAGAAGCAGGTATGCCTCCTCCACACTCTCTTTCCTCTTCTGCTGGCTAGGTGCAGATACCAGGGAGGCCCTCTGGGATGGCAAAACCACAAGATAGGTAGAGCCTGGCTCCTTAGGTCACTGTATTAAGGATGGCCACAGCCAGAAACCTTGGACTATTATGCTAGTGTGAAATGAGCTATTATACCTTATATGTTTTAGGATCAATTTGTTACCATAGTTTATCCTACCTTAATCAATACACCGTGTTTTTATAATTAAAACAAATGGAGCAGTTTTCAAGGTAACAAACTGAACATAATGTTTCTCTCTTTTTCCTCTCATGATCCCATTAAAATGCTACTAAGGAAAAACAGACAGGACAGGAGGGGGCCCATCAGAGGATGGGAGATCTTAGCAAGTTCCCAGGGGAGAGGAAGCAGATGGAAGAATATTGACTAATGAAGCAGAGTGGACAATGCAGTGTCTAGTCCAGGCAGGCCCCATCAGGAGGAAGGCTGGAGTGTCTTCAGGGTTCTGCTTACTAGAGTCCAGAGGACACACCAGTGGTCAGTCTGTGGAACACAATGCCCACCAGAGACTCCCTCCCTAATTCTGTGCTCAAGACAACCAGCAGCCAGGCATTTGGCTCCCCAAACCCCACAAATATATAGAATGTTCTTCTCTAAAGAGACCACATAAGCTGCCTAGGAATAACCAGGACAGCTGGTACAAGTATGGTATCTTAGATAAAACTGTGCATTCTGTGTGGAGGGGCGCCCGGCATAGGGACAGCTCCCTTCTTACCCTAAAGGGAAACCTGTCAGCCCACAAGCTCCACTCCCACACACAGAGCTCCAAGCCATCCTGTTTACTGATTTATATCTGAATGTAAATAAGTAATGAAGGATCCCCAGAAATTTGAAAACAAACTGAAAATGGCAGGAAATATCAGAGAAAGACTAAGGTAGGCAAACTCCTGAGGAAACAGAGAAACTTCCCAACAAAGTCTCTAATGATGGCACCAAAAAAATTAAAGATATAGCATCCATGAATAGGATGCTCTGAGAAAGGGACAATCAGAGAACAAGAATGGGATTTTGGAAATTAAAAATGTGGGGAGAAGAGACAAGTTAAATTTTAAAAACTGGGGAGAAGAGACAAATCTCTCATGCAGAAGAATTCCAAATAATTTATGTAGACACTCCACTCTCAAGGAGGGGGAACATAACTCGCCACTTCTTAGGTGTGGACGGCACGTAGTGACTTCCTTCCAAAGAACAGAGCATGCAAAGGGGAGAGAGCAGGGCCACTCTGCAGTGGAGGCACGTGGCAAACACCACCTCAGCCAGCGCGAAGGCCAACACCAACCGTCACAATCCTGTTGGTGGAATGTACCCTAGATGATGACAGGATGAAAATGGCGCTCTGCCTCTGCAGTCTTCCTCCCGATAGTCCTGAGTTTTGTCATGAGAAAAACATCAAAATCAAATGAAGTCCAATAGGGGGGCAGGAATCTAAAGAGATGCAATAAATAAATGTAATGTGGTGAAAAAAAAAAAAAAAGGGACCGGCCCCATGGCCTAGTGGTTAACTTCACACACTCTGCTTTGGCAGCCCAGGGTTTTGCTGGTTCCAATCCCAGGTGCGGACATGGCGCCGCTCACTGGGCCATGCTGAAGCGGCATCCCACATGCCACAACTGGAAGGACCCACAACTAAAAATACACAGCTATGTACCGGGGGGTTTTGGGAGAAAAAGGAAAAATAAAATCTTAAAGAAAAAAATGTAATGCGGTATTCTGAATGGGATCCTGGAGAATTAAAAGGACATTAGGTAAAGCTAAGGAAATCTAAATAAACTATGAACTTTAGTGAATAATAGTGTATCAATATCGGTTCCTTAATTGTAAACAGTGTATCATACTAATGTAAGATGTTAATAATAGGGGAAACTAGGTGCAGGGTATATGAAAATTCTCTGTACTGTCTTTCCAATTTTTCTGCAAATCTAAAACTGTGGAAAAAAATAAAGTCTATTAGAAAATGTGGTTACTGGAGCTGACCTGGTGGCATAGCAGTTGAGTTTGCGAGGTTCAGCGGACCAGGATTTGCAGGTTCTGATCTGGGGTGCAGACTTAGCACCACTCGTCAAGCCATGCTGTGGTGACACCCCACATAAAATAGAGGAAGACTGGCACAGATGTTGGCTCAGTGACAATCTTCCTCAAGCAAAAAAAAAAGGAAGAGTGGCAACAGATGTTAACTCAGGGCCAATCTTCCTCACACACACACACAAAAAATGTGGTTACTGAATTTGAAAAGTCAAAAGACAAGTTGAAAGAGAAAGCTGAAGGGTTTTTCTAAACTGTGAAACAAGAAAACAAGAAAATGGGAGATAGTAGTAAAAAGGTAAGAGATATAAATGATTAACTTGGGTTCTAGAAAGAGAAAATAAGGAAAAATGGAAGGGAGGAAATTATCAAAGAAAGAGAACATTTATGAAATAAGACATGAGTCTTCAAAATAATAGTATCGAACAAATGCCAAGCAGGATTAACGAACAAAAGATTATTAACTGTAAAGCTCAGATGTTGTATTGTTTGAAAATACCCAATTCTGCTATAAGAGAAAAGAAAACGAATGAGATGGATGAGACTCATAATCTGTCTTAAGTACGGATAAGTAGTAAGTAGAGCATACACATGTTAAACGTAGATAGAAGAAATAGAAGAGCCAAAAGGTATCTAAAATTCATGAGGCACTAAATGTATATAAGGCACCTGGATACTAAATATTCATGATCTATTGAATACACACCAGGCACCAAATACTCAAAATTCATTGAATATACATGAGACATGAAGCACTCAGTATTCAGAGACCTAATTCAGCCAAGCATTAGTGATGCCCATTCTGCCATCATGCCAGGATGCCCATGTGTCCTCTGCTTAAGAAACAATAAAAAACCCATGGCTACTGAGCAGGCTAATTGGCTAGCTATGGCTGTGCCCAGGACTCTTGTCCTACATCTCTCCAACAGAACAAGTCTGTGCCGTCGACCCTGGCCAGCTTCCATCTGTGGGCCCCCTTGCTTAAACACCATCCAGCTGTGGTCCTACTAACCCACCAGTGGGAAAGGCTGGTGTGGCGGAGAGAGAGAGAGATGACCCATATGCATCATGTACCCCAGGATCAGTAGCGTTCTTCTACTCTGCTTGCACATTATCCTAAGGGTTCACTTACCCAATCGCACTCCCTTACCTGCTTGCTGAATGCTTTCAACTGATTTAACAAACCATGTGCTCGAACGTTTTAATCTGCTCTGCGAGTCTTTCCTGTGACTGTGGAGTGAGGTGCTGATGCCACATCTGCCAGGAAGTATATTTGGAAGCTATGTGGCATCTAGACAATTTTCCACGTGACAATATCCAGACACACCACTGTGAAATTTTGGAACACTAAGGATGAAGAGAAAATTTTAATGCTTTGAGAAAGACAGAGTCTACTTTCAAAGAAACAAGAATTAGGCAAAAGACTTCTTATTGACAACACTTGAGACCAGAAGACAAATGAGCAACGCCTCCAAAGAACTGAAATAGAATTGTTTTCAAACTATAACTCTATACACCACCAAAATATCAGTAAAATGTGGATGCCTGATAAAGCGATTATCGGGTAGGCAAGGATTCTCAAAGCTTACCTTCCTCACACCCTCTGCCAGAAGCTACCTGAGGATGTGGTCTGGCCAAATGAAGGTGTTAAAAACAATCAGGAAGACATGGATATAGGAAACTGGAAAACCAAAGATGCAGGGATGCTTCCAGATATGGGATACAATGCACGAGGCTTAAAAATGCAATAAAGAAAAAAATAAAGGATAATTAGAAACAACAGGAAAAACTAAGTCTACTACAGCTGAAAAACATAATCAAGCAAACCATTTGACCCCGCCATGAACTATCTTTACATAGTCATGACAACGTAAGCACAACTTGCCAATTGTACAGTGAGAATCAACCTATAGACATGACTTAATTATGCTCACAAAGAGGAATCTAAATGTTTCAACCATGGTGATGTAAAGGAAAAACTACAAAGAATAAATGTGGGTAATAATTTCTAAAATTGGTACGTAGTATAGTCATACACTTAGTGACATGGAGGAACCATCAGAAGAATTAAGAATAGAAACTATTAAACAAATTACAAATATTTGTCTCTGGAGAGCTGATCTTGGGAAGATGTTGGCCAGGGGACTGTTGCTTTAGGTTCTAAGTCCTTGCGTATCACTTTTATAAAACCATGTGTTCACATTGCTTTGGTAAATACTTGTATGCTCCTCCCTCTAGGCTGGCACCAGGCACCTGCTTCAGCATCTTCGCTTTGCAACCAGCCATAAGGTCAGGAGCTGAGATATTAGTTATTTTCTCTCATACTAAGCAAGCTTTGGTTAAGTTTAAAAGTACAGCACAAAATAATTTTTTAGCAATCAGGGTCATTCACAGTTACGAATTCAGCCCGTATAGCCTGCAAAACCTTGGTTCCTACTGAGGGAAAAAGCCCCAAAAAATAAAATAGGAAAAAATGATCTTGGTTCAATCTGTTCATCATGCATCACTAGTTCTTTCCTCTCCTGAAAGTCCCCCTATACCTAACTCCATCACCTCCACTATCACACACACGCAGACACACTTATACAAACTCACACACACAACCACATAATTCACGGACATGCACACTCTCACACAACCCTACACACACATGCACACAAATTCTTGCTCAATCTGTTCATCCCTCTGAGACGTTTCGCATAGTCTCCCCTCCCCTGAATAGCTTCTTCAGCCACCACCTCCGTTATCACACACACACACTTGCACACACCTTTTACCCACCTGGCCAACTCCTCGTCATCATTCAACCATTCTTATGGCACCTGGCCCATGGTAGAGCCTCAAAAGAGCCTTTATTGAGTAAATGTGTCTGGGCACGCCCCGGGTGTGGGTGTCTGCTTCCTCACTCTGACTGATCTCCTTCCAAGCAGAGACCATATCTTTTTTGCCGTGACTCGATAGCAGAGTGATTTAAGGATTAATAGCAATAAATGGAATTTTGAATGCATTTATTAAATTGAAAAGTAGTGAATATTAAATACGGTTATGTAAATCAAAGAGTTTTTAAATTCAACAGAAATTCCATATTGTTAATGTTTTAATCTACCATTAAATCACACAGTTTGGCTAAGTTGCTGTGTCTTAAGTCAATCTTAATACTTTTGAACTCGAAACAGTCTTTTCAAAAGTACCTCCACCATTTTTACACGCTGGAAGAATTTTATTTTCTCCATAATTTAAGCAGGGTGTATTGTTTGTTTGATGGTATAGGCCCAAGAAAAGAAATGCGGAGTCGCTAAGAACTTGAGATCTAGAGTTAGATTAGCTGTTCAAATTCTTCTAATTCAAATTCTGGTTTTTTTTCCCTGCTTTTTCTCTCCAAATCCCTCCAGTACATAGTTATATATTTCAGTTGTGGGTCCTTCTAGTTGTAGCATGTGGGACGCTGCTTCAGCATGGCCTAATGAGTAGCGCCATGTCTGCTCCCAGGATCGGAACCAGTGAAACCCTGTGCCAGTGAAGCGGAGTGCGCAAACTTAACCACTCGGCCACGGGGCCAGCCCCCCTAATTCAAATTCTTATCTTTGCCACATAATAACTGAGTGTTTGAGGGCCAATTACTTGACCTCTGTGTGCCTCAGTTTCCTCATCTTTTAAATGGGAATAACAATAATAAGACCTAATATAATTAATGAGCAGATTAAATGAAATAGTGTATACATTAGTCTGCTGTGGCTGCCATACAAAATACCACCGAATGGGTAGCTTAAAGAACAGAAATCTGGGGCCGGCCCCAGGGCCGAGTCATTTAGCTTGCACGCTCCACTTCAGCGGCCCAGGGTTTTGCCAGTTTGAATCCTGGGCATGAACATGGCACCTCTCATCAAGCCATGCTGAGAAGGCATCCCACATGCCACAACTAGAAGGACCCACAACTAAAAATACACACTATGTACCAGGAGGCTTTGGGAGAAAAAGAAAAAATAAAATCTTAAAAAAAAAAAAAGAACAGAAATCTATTTTCTCACAGTTCTGGAGACTGGAAGCGCAAGATCAAGGTGCTGGCAGGGTTGGTGTCTGATGAGAACTCTCCCCTTGGCTTGCAGATGGCCGCCTTCTCACTGTGTGCTCACGTGGCTTCCCTCACTGCGTGTGCTTGGAGGGAGAGAGAGTGTGCTCAGACTCTCTGGTGTTTCTTCTCACAAGGACACTAATCCTATAGGATCCAGGTCCCACTCCAGTGACCTCATTTAACCTTAATTACTTCCTTAGCGGCCCCAAATCCAAATGTAGCCACACTAGGGGTTAGGGCTGCAACATCTGAATTCCAGGAAGACACAAACATTCAGTTCCTAACAGTGCACGTAAGGCCCTTAGCAGAATACCTGTGTACAAGGGCAGTGCTGTTTACTGTTTTTGTAAGCCACCTTCTGTTTACGAGAAGAATCCGCTGGACCTCTCAGCTTCCATCCTGCAAATCTTTATTTTATGCCTAATTGTGTTGCTGGCTTAAATTTGACTCATAATCTGGACAAAAACAGTAGAAGTTAGAGTTAGGAGGCGAGTATAAATTGGGCAAGATGTTAATGGTGAGAGAAAGCCAGGAGCCACAACGAGGTAGCTGATCAGAGCAATGCAGAGAATTTGAAGAGAGATGAGAGATGGCGGAAAAGAAAGAGATGGCAGAGAAGGGGGTAGACAGTGAGAGAGACTGACAGACAGACAGAGAGGAGGACAGGCTATCTGTTGACCCAGCAGGGCCGTAAGAGCACCTCTCTCAGTGTTTTTCCATCATTCCTGGGCTTGGTGCAGCTTTATAGACTCAGAATCTTGATTTTGTCTTTGCTTCAAGAATGGCCACCTTTGGAAAGCAACTCCTAGTAAACCAGTCTGTGAAAATAAAAATAATTAATCATATAATCCATATATTTATTTTTAATAATAGACATATCATCCCAAAGTCATGAATGCCGGACACCACTCCCTTGGTACCTAGTATTGAAGTACTTGAGAAATAAAATCAACCATCAGAGGATTCCTCTTGATAAGCAAAGCATCAGCTCAAAGAATGGTCTAGAAGCGTAATTCACAAGGGACCCATTATAAAAGTTTAGTCCTTACTGGCTTCCAGCATATCCAGAAGGTTCATATTGGGTTTTTCCTTTATTTTCCTGCTCACTGTCTCTCAAAGAACTAAAGCTTAGAAAACTAATCTCATTGAAAGTCAGCTTCAGTCTCCTAGAGGTAGGGCCAGATAGGCATTTAGAAAAGTCAGACTCCTAGCCAGAGACTTTTAAGGAAGTGGAAGGAATCAACATGGATTTGCATACATACTGCAGATTAAGCATTCTGCTGGGTGTTTGAAAGACTTCATGGTATTTAATCCTTAAAATAGCATTTTATTTATCTAATTTTTATCTAATTTTCAGATAAGGAAATGAAGCTCAGAAGCATTCTTAATGACATGAGGAAGATCACACATCTGACCAGACTCTGAAGCAGACCTAAGTATGAAACAGCATTGTTGGAGATGTCTGAAGACAAAGACATGCCCACTGCCACCATGAGAACTCAGTGGTTGGAGAATGTGAAGATGGAAGAGAATTATCCATATTCTAACAAATACTAGTAATCAGCAAATATTTAGTGTTAGTGTAGTCTTGACGTTTCTTATATTTGAACTCTGAGATGGAATGAAAGCCTCAGTGATTTGTCCCAAGGCAAAGGCAGTTATGACTTAAAGGTTATTAATAACGGAGGCTGCGTCCCTCTGGTGCGGTGAAGAGGGTTCAGCTGAATCGAAATAGAGGTCTTCCAATTAGAAGCGAATGCAACTCTTGACAAACATGATTAGTACAAGTGACGTTCGATAGAAGGAAAGATAATCTGAGATCGTGTGATGGCGAACATCTGGATTGGAAGGAATGGATGACTGGCTGAGCTGAATTGAACGTGTTTGGACAGCTGGATTATATCACACTTAGGGCAATGTCTTCTCACCACCCTTGCCCTGGCTTCCCACCAAACAAAAATAAGTGACTTCTCCCAGGCAGTCCCGGGTCACGTTTGCAATCTCCACTGGTGCACAGAGAATTGGGGCTGGAGGCTGTCACTGCATCAGGCCATCGACCTGCAGCCTGAGGCTCCCAGGGTTAAGCGGGAAGCTGAGAGCCTTCCAGTCCTGCTCTTGGCATTTACGAGACTTTGGAAATAAATATCTCTCTTGGTTTCTGAAAGGGCAAAGTCATGTCATCTTGCTGCTGTTCTATTTCTCTTTGCTCTCTGCTTAGGAAAGGAAACGAGGTCATCAGATCCAAAAGTATTTTCTTACTTTCAACAATTCAAGGTGGCTGTGTAAGGTGACATTTTGGAATGCCTTTGTTTTCCCTGAGGCTTCACTTGGGCAGTGACTATTTGTTTACCTTCCTCCAAGGCGAGGAAGTAAGAAGGAGACAAAAGATGTGATCCAGGTTCATACACAAGAATTTTCATTGCAGCTGTGTTCTTTTTTTTGGTGAGGAAGATTGGCCCTGAGCTAACATCTGTGCCAATCTTCCTCTATCTTGTATGTGGGATGTTGTCACAGCATGGATTGATGAGCGGTATGCAGGTCCGTCCCTGGGATCCAAACCTGCAAACCCCAGGCCACTGAAGTGGAGTGCATGAACTGAACCACTATGCCACTGGGCCGGCCCCAGCAGTGTTCATTTTAATGAAAAAGTGGAAACAGAAAAAATGTCTAACAATAAGGGGTTGGTTAAATAGATCATGGAACATCCATAACTACAGATTTTGGAACTATTAAAAATTGTGCTTTTAAAGAAACACTTAATGGCATAGAAAAATGTTCATAGTAAAACATATCAATGTGTAAAGAAAAACAGGTCATCCCCAGTTTTGTTTAAGAAATACAATTAGGTATAATAATGAAAGAATATGGGGGCTAGCCCAGCTGTGTAGTGGTTAAGTTTGCATGTTCCACTTCAGTGGCCCGGGGTTCATTGGTTCCGATTCCGGGTGTGGACGTACACACCACTTAGCAAGCCAAGCTGTGGCAGTGTCCCACATACAAAATAGAGGAAGATGGGCATGGATGTTAGCTCAGGGCCAGTCTTCCTCAGCAAAAAGAGGAGGATGGGTGGCAGATGTTACCTCAGGGCTAATCTTCCTCAAAAAAAGAAAAACTAAAAATAATACCTATTTCTGTATGTTAAAGCGATGTAAGGAATTTCTTTATGTTGATTATTTGAGTGTTAAAAAATGCCATAAAGAATGATTGTTTTGGCATCTGTTCACATGCTTTGGTACGTATTAATGTAGTACTTCATTCAGTCTTAGCATATCTGAGTAATACCATTTTGCTGGTAATTTTAAAGAATGTATTTACTCCAATATGGATTTAAATTTGTCAAAAAATTGTCTGAAATCTTCTTCAAAAATGCATTTTAATATTGGGGTAGAGTGCAAAATGGCCCCAGTTCATCTTCCCTCCCCATATCCATGCCCTTTGCCAGGTAACTCTGCCATGTCCTCCCACCCTGACTCTAGGCCCAGCCACATGACTTCCTTAGACCAATGGGATGATAACAAATGTGATACAAGCAGGGTCTTGAACAGCCATCCCCATGAGAGCACACTCAGGCTACCTGCTGGAGATGAAGGGACAGGGCAGGAGAGCAGAAGTGGTCCATGCTGAGACCAGCCCAGGGCAGTGAACGGCCAGTCAACACCCCAGCAATGAAGCGAGCCCAGGCAGAATCTGCGGAGCCCCTTGCTGATCACCGAAGAGGTGTGAACAGTAAACACTTATTGTTAAATGCAGTTGAGATTTTGTGTGGTTGTGAGTTACCCAGCATTGTTGTAGCAATAGATAATTGATAGCATAACTAATAAATTTAAAAATATTGACCCTTTCAATTAACTCTTCTCTGAGACCATAATATTTTAAATTAAGAATATTTTCTCTCTGTAGATGCTGAGGTACTTACTAGTTTTGGAGCTAATTGTGGTCAAGAGGTCAAGGAACTGAGAGAGAAAAAGAACTTGGATACCACAAGCTTCATAAAGTGCTCACATGAACAAACAAATTGTCACAGGCAGGCTCCCGGAATGCCGTCTGGAAGTGATGGTGTGAATGAGGTGTTGTCATCTGTGGAAACATAAAAGTATATCTCTTTTCTTTTTTTTTTTTTAAAGATTTTATTTTTTCCTTTTTCTCCCCAAAGCCCCTCTGGTACATAGTTGTATATTCTTCATTGTGGGTCCTTCTAGTTGTGGTATGTGGGACGCTGCCTCAGCGTGGTTTGATGAGCAGTGCCATGTCCGCGCCCAGGACTCGAACCAATGAAACACTGGGCTGCCTGCAGCGGAGTGCACGAATTTAACCACTCGGCCACAGGGCCAGCCCCAGTATATCTCTTTTCTATCTGAAAAAACCCCAGAACCTTGACATATGCCTCCCACTTTATGTAGCTGATTTTTTACACTTTTAAGAATTTAATCATGTCTTTAATAGTAAGAAACTTTTTTTTCTCTGGGAAGTTGGTGGAAAGCCTAAGATAGGCCATCTTATGGCTTCCTCAACATTCCACAGATGTTGACATGAATATTCTCATTTTTATCCTCACAACAGTCGTAACAGATAGGTAATCATAGCTGCCCTCTCGTAGAGACCTCAGGTTCCTAGAGGCTAGTGAGCCTGTACTCTGAGAGTCATCCCAAGTCCACACCTTGGCCTCCATCCCCACTGCTCCCGGGTAGTGTGAAGGATCTTTGGTGATTTGTGCGTGTGTGGCTTGTCCTCTTTGATTGTGCTCATAAGGTCTTCTATTCTTTGCTTAGTGTTACCTTTAGGTGACAAAGAACAGCCCTCAACAATTTGGTTGTTATTCTGCATCCAATTATTAAGCTGCCTTAGACGCTGGTCAGCACACACACATCTCAAGTAGGAGGGCAGCAAGCAAATGCCTAGTGCTAGGCCGGAATAACATCCAGAAAACCCACTGGATTCTTGGCACTAGGGTTTTCACACTCAGTATATACTTTTCTCTAAAGTGGTTGCTACTCAGGAACCGGGAAATGTCTTCTGGTTTGATGAATAGATATTAGCATCCTCAAGTAACATTTATCAAGTGCCTACACAAGCATGTGAGAACCG
Source organism: Equus quagga (assembly GCF_021613505.1). Taxonomy (NCBI): domain Eukaryota; kingdom Metazoa; phylum Chordata; class Mammalia; order Perissodactyla; family Equidae; genus Equus; species Equus quagga. Next base: position 2,077,859 of record NW_025796728.1, on the reverse strand, counting down.
CAGTATTTGGTGTGCATGCAAATTAATGAGTGGCTTCAATGTTAATAACAAGTATGTGGGAGGACCTCAAAGGAGTTGCCAAATAAGCATCTGAAGCTGACTCGAGGGGAAGTCCTGTGGTTATAGGAGGTACTGAGCTGCTTCCTGTGCTCAGGGATAATTTTTACTCTCCCACGGGCACCCTTTAAAATACTCCAGAAGAAAAAAAAAAATACTCCAGAAGCAAATGTCATGTCACAGAGTGGAATGCCTTCTGTTGATCCACACACCTCTACTAGGGGAATTTTATTCCTGCCTCTGAAAGTACCACACAGCTTGAGCGTGAGTCAGTGACATGACAGTCAGTCAGTGAGTCAGTGTTTAGGGACTATCTATGTGCCCAGATCTGTTTTCACAGAGGGTCCAGATTTCCCAGTTTTACCAAATAAGTAGGTGATCATGGGAGATTATTCACGGTGGTATGTGGATGGGGATCAAGGCGACAGATTTCTATTTCTACTTTTGCTAACTTGCTAGGTCTTGGGAGATGTGTCACATTTTACCTCTGTAAAATGAGGAAATGAGTTAGACTCCCTCTAGTTCAAAATAAATAAATATTAAAATTTAAAAAAACCCAAACCTCTGGAGCTTGAACGTTGATGTAGAAAATCTCTCAAGTGCAGTGTTTCTCAGTGTGAACCACCATAGCGAAGTCGAAATGAGAAAGAGGCTTTGTGATCCATCAGATCTACTATAAGCTGGAGGTGTGTCATTCCCAAGCCATTCTCTGCACTTGGTCACTGCCTGTTCCACTGTAGGGTTCATAGAAGTAGGAAGAAGCAAGTTGCAGGTTCCTCCCTGGAACCCGGTGCCTCCAACTCCACCGTAGACTCACCTTGGCTTTATGTCATGAGCCGACCTGTGCAGTCAGTTTACAAAGGAACCCGGGGGACACAGGCTCTTTTGTAGATCTAAGCTGCCTGCTGTCCAAGCAGAGTTTGGAGACATGAAAACTTATGTTCTTGAGTCATCATATCCCAATCAGTCTTCAGAGTCTATCTCCACTGTTACACTGGACACTAAGATTTAGTGCTACCCAGGTTTCAAGTATATGAAGAAGGAAGGGTATTTGCTAGAATTCGATTTGTCTAAAAGAGACAGAAAACCCAGAGAAACGTTGCTTAAAAAACTTGAAAGTTGACTTCTCTTAAAGATAAATGTAGATCGCCCATGTGCAGAAGAATGAACGCAGAAGGCCTGCAACTGTTCTCCTTAGAGAGGCTTGCTTGCAAGGTGAGCCCTCAGCTGGCATCTGGGACTTGGCTCTCGGGGTGTCCCGAGTCAACATTAGCTGATACTGGGGAATGATAGCAATCTCTACCACAGAATGCAACAAAATGGTGCAGGACTATTTTTTAGTTGAGATCAAGGATCCTATACTGCTGAGCCCCGGGCCTAGACTATCCTTCTGCCTTCCTCCTGAGGGTTTGGAATTTTGGTGCATGCTAGGTAGGCAGACGGTGCCTAACATGATCTGCTCCCAACTGGGCACTGAGTCTCTAGTGGGCTACCCTGAGCAAAAACATCGTACACATTTTGCCACATTTTCATCGCTGGGGAAAGAGTGAATTCTGTGTGACCTCTCATGGGAGACAGAGAGCACAAGAAAGTCAGTACACGGATGCTTCTTTTTTCCTTTAGGGTCTGGCTGTGTATCCTTACTTGGTTGTTAGTGCCGTTGAGTCAATTCTGACTCTCAGCGACCCTGTTTACACAGAGCAGAACCCTGCCTGGTCTTTTTGCTCCGTCCTCTCACCTTCCAGCGCTGTATCAGACAATGCTCCACTGCTATTCATAGGGTTTTCATAGCCAATTTTTCTGGAAGTGGGTGGCCAGGTCCTTCTTCCTAGTCTGTCTTAGTCTGGAAGCTCTGCTGAAACTTGTCCACCATGGGTGACCCTGCTAGTATTTGAAATGCTGGTGGCATAGCTTTTAGCATTATAGCAACATGAAGCTGCGGTATGACAACCAAGAGACAGGTGGTGTGGTTCCCTGACTGGGAAACGAACCCAGGCCACAGTGGTGAGAGCACCAAATCTTAATCACTAGACCACCAGTATCCTTATTCCTTGGCTGCAGTCAATCTTAGTCATAAGTCATAACTATACACTGAGTCCTGTGAGTCCTTCTAGCAAATCTGCAAATGTAGCGTTGGTCTTGAGGAGCCCCGAACAGTTCAGGGCTGGTGGGACAGCTCCACAACGATAGGGGCTCCTGCTACATTTGGTTTGCTGTCTTCAACAACCATCTGGGCCTCAAGGTCTCCATCTAACCAGCAGGAAGGAGGAAAGGAGCAAAGAACAACAGCGCTCTTTCTCCACCACTACTTAATTACAATTCCTGTTATAAAGGCAATGACATCTCATTTGCCAGGATTTAGTCAGATGGCCACCCTCAGCTGCAAAGGGGCCTGGGAAATGTCATTTGTTCTGGGCAGTCATGTGTCCAGCCAGCATCCTGGAGTTCTCTACTGGCACAGGAGAAAATGGATATTGGGAAACAACTAATGATTTCTGCCCCAGAAGGCAAGAAAATAGTAAGTTTTTTTTTTTTTTTAATTGAGATCAAGTTAAGAAATTTTATACTAATAAGCAAAGTTAAACAGTTCGAAGCGTTACATCAATTTTAGGCTGGATCTTCTAAACAATGAAAAAGAGGTAGGCTTCTTGCCTATAAAAAGATTTATTCTGGGAAAGGGACCAGCTGCTAAATCATTTACAAGCTATTAAATGATTTACATGTGGATGGAATTGAGATTTCCTGGACATTGAGTCCCTACCACTTTTCTCACTCTCCTTCTCACCTCATTTTCTAAATATTTCTAAAAATAAAGTATTTTTACTGGAAATCTTTAGACCAAATGGAAAAATCAAGCCTATGATACTTGGTTCTCTATACATCTCATAAAACACCTAATACATGAGACTGTACCAGGCCATCATATTGTAACTCTTGTCCTCAAGAAATTTCCAACTTAGTGTATGACAATATTGAATATTATGACATGCTTTTATGCAAATGTATGACTACTATTCAGCCACAGATGCATGGGTTATTAACCTGGGTATTCGTGGATGGGCTCCATGGAGTCCTACGGACAGCCCTGAAATGTGGAAAATTATGTGTGAACATGCATTTTTCTGTAGATTTCATCAGCTGATCAAAGCTGATGATGAACCTTTTCATTCATGGTCTAATTTCTAATTCTCCAGGATGATAGATATGCTGTGATCCATTCACACTAACTTCCCAGTGTCCTAGAGAGTAATGGTGAGGAGGAATTCACTAGCCAGCCAGTCAGGGCTAGAGCTGTGGTGTCAACAAGAAGCAGATCAAAGCAGCAGGCGCTAGGGTGTTAGAACTCACGCGCTCAGTCTTAATTATAGAGCAGCTCTTCCAAGCAACACCTTTTCTTAGAACAAGTCTCTCCTAAACAACGTGTCTGACTTTCATTTAGGATGGCTGGCAGTCTCCTAGATCAGCAGTTGGTGCCACTCCAGGGACCTCATTTTCCGTATAAATCCCAAGCTTCTTCCACACAGGCCTCCCGCAGCAGTCTCATATCATAAGCGTGACTTCTGCTTATCCTGGTGAAAGCTACAATGGATTAGGGCAATTAAACAAAAATTCAGAAGCCCAAATTCCAACAGGTAGTAGAGCACATCTTCTTGGGTATCCTTCAATAGCCAAGGTCGATGAGATCTGATAACAAGTAATACAGTCAGTGTGTTCAGGAATAGGGTGAGGAAATTGGGTGATGAAACACTTTTGTTTGGCAGATTTCCTTCATTTGATTAGAAGGTTATGGGGCAATGTAATGGTGATCTGAGCCATTCTGCTCAGTGATGGGGAAGCAGACTTATTCTCTTGAGATTAGCAGTTTGGTTGCAAGAGTGATTACAGTCTCCTACCATTGGATGTTAAGTGTGTGCAGCGCGTGGTCTGACATCTGAAGGCTGAAGTAGACTTTTAAAGCAAAAGGACGTCCAGGATCACACCATTTAGAGGTTAAGTCTAGTAATACTAGAAGGCAAATAGGCCTTTGTCAAGGGGCCTGTAAGTAGCAACCCATCGCAATTTGCGCTTTTCATATATCTGGAATGCGACAGCTCTGACACCCTAGGAAATTTTGACTAGTGCTCTTGCATTATGGAAATTATAATAGTTAGGGAGTAATGTAGGAGACAAAAAAACTATTGTGGGTCAAATAAGATAGAAATTTCTCTTTTACTAGCCCCCCAGAGGTAGGTGGTTATCCAAGCTCCACTCTACCAAAATGGTCCAGGGACCCAAGTTCTTTCTAACTTGTTGCTCCATTATATCAGGGAAGACCACCAGCACCATGTCCATGCTCCAGCCTACAGAAGGCAAAAGAAAGAAAGTGGGGGGCGGGGAATCTCCCTTTAAGGATGTGATGCCTAGGTAGCTCACAGTTACCTCCACTCACACTCTATTGGGGAAAACTAAATCACAAGGTCATGCCTAGCTACAAGGCAAGCTTACAGGTGTAAGCCATAGCTGGGCGGCCATGTCCTCTGCTAAACTACTGGGGAGTGGGAGGGAGTCAGTTCTATTACTAGACGGAAGAAAAGAAGGATGGATTCTGGGGAACAATGATCTGTCTCTGCCACAGTGTGGAGTCTCTTTTAAAGACTTAGCCAGAGGCAGTAGAGTGTAGTAGAAAGATCATGGGCTCTTGAATGAAACGGTCACCTCTCAATCCTGTGTCTCTCACTTAAGATGTGTATGATCTTGAACATATTACTCTACTTCAATGAATCGCAGTCTTCTTAACTATAAAACAGGAATAATAACACCACCTAACGCACAGGTCTACAAAGATTAAGTGATTATATGTCTGTAGTGTCTGGTACACAGAAAAACTCTGTATGAACATCTATATCATCGCTTTTACCAGGTTATGCAAGGAAGAAGATACAGAAAAGGTAAATGATCAAGGTTGCATTGACCTTGAAAATGGAAATGAGAAATGAGGTCCCTTTCCCTTATAAGAGTTCCATTTAGTCTGTGCCCTTAACTCGAGGGCACACTCATTTCTGAGAAGGAAACGAGACAAAATACTTCCCTTGTGTTAATGAGCCAGCAGATTTTCAGTCTAAGATGCTGCTAAATAATGGATTGAGAGCACCTGAGTTGATGTTACACTTAAAACTTCAGGTTTCACCAGGAGTTTTAAGAGTTTGAACTAAATATTTCTTCCTTCTCTGTGATATGCTTTATCGTCTCTCATTTTCAGAGTCCTGCTCTTAAGGCCCAGCTTACATGCTAACCCCTCCTCCTCCAAACCTTCCTTGTTCTCTCACAGACAGAATGAATTGCTTCTTCCGCTCTAGTTCCAAAACTGTGGCTTCTGCCCCCTTTCAAGCCCTCCCGCCCCTGGGACGACTGGTGGTCGGCAGGTTGGCATCCTCCAGAAGACTTTGAGCAACTTGAAGGCAAAGACCATATTTTACATCTTATTTATCATTGTCTCCCCTCTCCCTCTCCAGCCCCTAATACAAAACTTTACACATAACATATGAAAATAATCAACAGTGACTAAATTAATAAATGAAGGAATTCCTGCTCGGCCACTCCAGGCCAGTGACTGTATATTCTGAATAAAAAATTGAGACGTCATCTGATAAAGGAACATATCAAGGATAAAGAGCATATTGTTTTCAATCTTAACCTTCGTGGAGAAGATCTGAAACATTTGGCGCTGTTCACAAGTCATGCCTCTCTCAGTGAGTTAATACAGCTCTTAGTTTTGTTTGTCTTAAGTCACTTGACCTTGATGGCTTCTCATTCCTCTTGGCCCAATGCGGGTAATAATATTTGATCTGTCCACCACACAGGGTCGCTGTATGAGGAACAAATGAAATCATGATGTGGGTGAAACCCCTGTGGGAAATTCTAAATCACTGTAAGATCTGAGGTCATAGTTACAGAAGTAGCCTCCCATATCACGGGACGTAAAAGTTAAGCTCCCAATTTTGACCTTCTGGCCACAGAGCTCCATAATCCTTCATGGCACAGGTTCGTGTTTTTTTCTTGTCTTTGGAGCAGTGACCTCTCATTTTTCATAGCTAAGAAGACCCAAGACTTGGAGGCCACTTAGTAAACAATTCTGAGTTAGTCCAGTGAATGAAAAATTTCAATGAGCTGGTGCAGCCTCTCATTTTAGCCCATAGAGACTGGACCTGCTATTTCCTTTTTCTATCAGTTATAGACTTTCACCTTCTGCCCTGGAATGTATAATAATCTACCTTCTTGAAAGGAAATTCTGCAAAAATAAAGTCTCACTGAAGTGATGGATGAAGGCTACCCTCACTGTTAAGATGTTAGGTTTCCGCAAAAGCAGAGCAGATTGTAAATTTGAACCTTAACGGGGTCCGCATCAATCTAAGATATGGTCTAGTTGCCTAAGGCTACAATCTACTAACATTACAAAGAAAGTTTGATTAAGGACGTGGTTTTATGGTTTTAGAATTATGCCAAAGAGGAGGAAAGAAAGTACAAAATCCTCCAGGAAACAGGACAACTGGAAGATCAAAGGCTCTTGTCCTCAAAGTAAGCTTTTATTATTCACACAGTCCTTTTTGAAAAACCAGAAGGGTCCAGAGGAAGCACGGTGGATAAGTGATATCCGAGCACAGGAGGCCTTCTCTTGTGTCTGAGCAACACAGAATACAAAAGAGTAATTCAGCAGGAGGATGTAGGATCGCTGCTGGTGGGGATGCTCCAATGCTAGGTAAGCCATGGGATGTGATGCATTTTTAATATTTTACTTTTTTTAGAGAAAGGTTTCTCAGCCTCAGCACTACTGATATTTTGAGCCAGAGAATTCTTTGTCATGGGAGGCTGTCTTGTGCATTGTAGGATGTTTAATAGCCTCCCTGGCCGCTACCCACCAGATGCCAGTGGCATCCCCCAGTTGCAATGACCAAAAATGTCTCCAGACATTGTCAAATGTCTTCCTGGGGACAAAATAGCTGTCTCCCGCTGATTGAGAATCATCGTCCCAGAGCCTATGAGTACTGGGGGTCAGGGCTTAGCCCCCCAGCTCACGCTTACTGTAGAGAGAAGTTCAAAGCATGGTTCAAGAATGTAAAACTGCCCTGTGATTTTACCAGACATAAATAGAGTAGGCAAAGCTAGTGCAGAAGGCATGGACTCAGGAGGAGGGAAGGGCTGTTCTGGAAGGAACTATAGGTATAGCAGGTAAGGATGGAATTCTGTGGCAGAGTGGGCTGGGTTGGGGGAAGAGGGAAGGGCCAGTGGATGATGCTGCAGGGAAGTACCTGGGAAGGGAAGATGGGGTAGGTAAAGTCAGCTCAGATAGGATGAATCTGGTCAGCACCACAGGCCAAGGCAAGCAAGATTCAAGAATCCGGAGGGTGGGAGAACCCACACTAGTAGCAGCAGCCAATGAAACCAATTTCTGGCCCAGAAGCTGCACTAAAACTGCACCTCGTGCCTCTAAGTCTGATGCACTTTTCACTGGTTGTCCTTTATAACTGCATCTCTATTACGCACTAAACACTTTATATAATGGTGTCCCCTCAGGATGGTTTGAGCTGCAATTATAGAGAACTCAATTTAAAAAGGCTTAAACAGTTAAGGCATTTATTATTTCAGATTACAAAAAAAATCCTGAGGTAAACTGTCTTCAGGTTTGGATAATTCTGTGGCCAAACAATGTCATTGGGCATTCAGGTTCTTCTTTCCTTTCTACTCTGCCATTCTTAGTGGATTGGCTTGTCCTTAGCTAATTCCCTTCAAGGCTCCAGAATGGCTGCCACCACTCCCAACATCACAACATAGAGGCAATAGCAGAAGGAATCACTTCTTGTATACCTCTGGCAAAAGGAAAGAAATCACTTTAATTGGTCTTCCTGGACTGCAGATGGAGCTCATCTAACTTGAGCTTGAGCCTAGAGAGGTTCTGCAGATCCTCAAACAAAATTGTGATTCATAAGCAAGGAAGAAATGGAGGACTACTATGAGTAGGCATCCAAGGGTATCTGCTATGCGTGGATGCTGTAATTTCATCTAAATTTCACTACAATTCTGTGAGGGAGGTTTTATTATTAACTTCATTTTACAAATAAGGAATTTTGGTAAAATTAAATGCCTTGCCAAAGGTGGGGCAAATGGTGGGGTAATATTTCAAATATGTGGTTTGACTTCAGACCTCATGTTTCTTAAGAGTCATTCTATTGTCATCTATTCTGGCGACACTGGTTTCCCCCGACATACACACCACATTGTTTGTACTGAACTGGGCTACCGCTAGCACCCCGCCCCATTAGTTCCCACTAACAGGTCATACTTTCAAGGTCCTATTGAAGAACTGGTAAGTTTTCATGAGAGGTGTGTGTGTAAACACAAAAGTGAATAGGAGAGTTTTTCCTTTCTTTTCTCTTTCTTTTTTCCTCTCTCCCTGCATCTCTCTTGACTTACTCTTTCATCCTCTTTAAACACCTAAGTGAATAAACAGAGACTTTATGAGGATATCACTTCTGTTGTTTTGAATCCCCACCCAGAAATCTGTGGAAATATCTGCGGGGCCACCCAAGAAACTGCCACCATTTCTCCAGTTACGAAAAGTTTGGTCATGATGTGTTAAAAAGAGTTTAAGTAAAAGGAAAACCCAAAAAATATATTCTGCCACAAATCATAGTAATTTAAAGTTCTAATGTCCCTGATATTATTTACCTATTTTAAAAGGAACTTCAATTCCTCTATGTTTAAAAAAAAAAGACCAATTCACCAATTCACTGAGTTTACTTGCTTCTTTTAAGTACTTAAACAGGATACAACCTCGTTTCTTAATATAAGTCCACCTTCTGGCAAATTACTAAGGTCTCCGAGCCTCATCTTTCCTATCTGAACACAAGGACAACGATGGCTACCCCTCCGGGCAAGGTCACGTTGAACGATAATGGAGCCGATGTGTATTGAGCATGTAGCACAGTCTGTGCCCATGTAGAAACTCAATTCACTTTAGTTCTCTCCACTCTTCTGCTTGCTAATAAGTTTTTTTGTTTTTAGTGCCATGGAGTCAATTCTGACTCCTAGCTACCCTGTGTACCACAGAGCATAACCCTGTCCGGTCTTTTTGCGCCATCTTCTCACTTACAGCACTGTATCAGACAGTGCTCTGTGTTATTCATAGGATTTTCATAACCAAGTTTTTTGGAAGTGGGTACCAGGTCCTTCTTCCTAGTCTGTCTTAGTCTGGAAGCTCTGCTGGAACTTGTTCACAGATGGGTGGTGTGGTTCCCCGACCAGGAAACAAACCTGGGCCGCAGCGGAGAGTGCTGAATCTTACAGCACAGTTTGGGAACACCAATTTTCATACTGCCACACTTCTTGAGAGCCTACACACATGCTGCTCCTTCTGCATGAAAGCTTCCCCCACCCACTCCCAAGTCTCTTTCTCTCAAATAACTCTTACTCATCCTCCATGTCTCGGCCTAGACATCACTTCCTCAAGAAGCCTCTGATTGCCTCCTAGACTAGCCATGTCCTCCTGTTGAATCCTCTCTTGACACCACGTATTTCTCCTTTAAAATTCTTAATACTCTTGTGATCAAACTATTGGCATGATGAGTTGTTTAATGCCTTTCTTTACCTTCAGACTAAAAGCTCTCTGAGGAAAGTTATATCCGTCTTGTTTACAGTTGTATCCAGAGCATACAGAATGCACTCATAGAAGGATCAATTAAATGCATGAATGAGCTCCGAGTAGCGCCCTGTCCCTACCCGCCACCACCACTTTAAGAAGTAAGCTTCACCTGAAAACACATGGGACCTCCCATAAAACTGCCTTGGACTGGGCAAGAGGGCCCCACGCTTTAAAGCATCCTGCTCTGGCCAGTGTCTGGCTGCATGCCTGCCCACTAAGTGAGGACTCTCTGGGCCGAGAGGACGTGCCCCGGGAGTCTGTGCTCCCACGAATGCACTACGCCCAGTCTGTTTGCACCCCTAGACCGGAGAAGCAACCGTGGAGCGGCTGTTTGTGGGTATGTGGCTGGAGCTTGGAGAGAAAGCCTAGGGGTGTGGGATGGGACTAAGGGTGGGAGGAGGAGAGCAGCAGGCTGCAGGCTGCGGCTGGGGATTGATCTTCCTATGCTGCCATGTTCAAGCTCAGATCTCTGAGGAGCCCAGGAATTCTGAATTCAAACCTGGCCTTCTAGGTCTTCATAAAGGTATGTTTGTCAAGGTCAGAGGATATAACATTTTATTTAACAGTTTCAGTTGATTTATAACTTCTAAATGTTTAGATGTCAGGGATACAATACCTCCCTTTGTGCCTTGCCCAGGGCGCTGCAAAGATCTGGGGCAAGCCTGTCTCGCAGGGGGTGGAAACTTTCTGGATACCCCTCCCATCCCTCCGCGTTGATTCGGATCTTCCTCCTTAGGCGCCATGCCTGCTCAGACAGCAGTTGGCAATGGCCCCCAAGGCCTCCCTTTGTTGATAGCTACCTTGGAGGCAAAGAGTCCGCTTTCTCAGGTCCCTCAGAGCCGGATTGCAGCGGCCAGTCTCCATCCTTCCTGAACCAGGTCTTCATCAGTAGCCAAAACCCTCCCTATGGCAGGGGGCTAGATTCAAAAGTGGGAGGAGGGGAGACACTACTCCAGTGAACACCCGGAGGCAGGAACCACTGCTCTGACTCCTCAGCTCCAAAGAGAGCTCCTGGGGTAGCTCAGGGCCTGACAGAGTCCTGCTGTCTTGCCTGGACACAAGCCAAAAAAGCAAGACCTTATTTTTATAAATCGAACACCAATCACAGAGGAAAAATTCTATGAGACCATCTTCAACAATAAACGGAGGCGGTCACGGCTCGCTGCTGAACGGAAGTCTAGGAATGAGAATTGGGTTTGTGTGAAATGTATTGAATGTTAAATCCGCCAAGAAAATTTTATGCATGCAGTTAGGTCAGAGACCAAATTAACAAAACCGACACCAAGATGAGTTGCCTCTTAGCATTCTCAAGGTTTGTTAAATATTTTCTCCTAAACGCAGGCTGGTCCTGATGCGTTTAGAATGCAGAGGCCAAATCAAGAAATTCCTTGGCACGTGGCCACTTCTCTGTTACATTTTGGGAGTGCAAAGGTTAAGAACTTTACTTTTTCTGGCACTTAGTTTTATAGAAATTTCTAAAACTAGCCTGTAGCAGTCTCTCACTTACTTGAGAGTTAATTGGCTAAGTCGGGGATTACCCGGAATGCTGAAACAATAGCCAGGTCATCTATGACCTTCTGTCTTTGCAGGTAGAAACTTCTCTTCTGTTTCTCTGCCTTTGTCAGGATTTGGCTGCATTTAACAGGGAAAGAGAGAAAGGGAGAGAAAGAAAGCCTCTACAGCCATACAGGATCTGGGCTTTGCAGAAAATCACTGTCTTGGAAGATGAACGACTTTAGAAGTCCTCTTCCTGCTGGTGAAAGCTTAAGAGTTTAGAGATTTATTTTTTACCATCATGATAAGCTGTGTCATCAATGTGTCTTTATTTTGCTGAGCTTTAGCTATAAAACACTGAAATTAAGCCAAATGTCTAAATTCTTACTTTATCATTTTTTTCCCAAGAATCCAAGAACTTTAGAGCCAGCCCTGTTGGCCTGGTGGTTAAAGTTCAGTGCTCTCACCACGTCGGCAGCCCAGGTTTCATTCCCAGTCGTGGAACCACACCATTTGTCTGTCAGTAGCCATGCTGTGGCAGTGGCTCACATAGGAGAACTAGAAAGACTTACAACTCTGATATACAATCAAGCACTGGGGCTTTGGGGAAAATAAGAAGAAAAGAAGAGGAAGATTGGCAACATATATTAGCTCACACAATCTTTCCCTGCAAAATAAATAAATAAATCCTCTCATTTAAAAAAAAATCAAAAAACTTTATTTTCCTCTCCAGACAATGTGATTTTTAATTCTTTTGCTATTAAAAGAGTTCCACAGCTCTAGTTAATGTTATGCATGCTGAAGTACTTGAGGAGAAGGATACTGAAGTCTGCAACTTCCTTTGAAATGCCTCAAAGAATAAGAAGGATTGCTGGATGAAAAGGGGATTGACTAGATGCATAGAAAGTGATACATTTGGTATAGTAACATGTTAATTACAGAATCTAAGTGGTGAATATGTGGAAACTTCCTGTAAAATTCTTTCACATTTTCTATATTTTTTTAAACTTTCATAACAAAATGTTAAGTAAAACAAAAAAATAAAAAAGACTTCCATAAACTCCCTGACTGTGAGTAGTCCAACCATACCCTCAGTCAAAACATTTGGGCTGCTATCATCCTCAGTCTCCATTGTGCAAATGACAAGAAAAACTCCAAAAGAATGTGCATACTTGTGTCTAGTTTAAGAGGATAAAGAAATGACATTTTGATTAGTTTTTTAATAGAGACATTAGAACATTTTTATTTTATAAAGTCAAACTGTATGGCCTTGATAGCCTTGAATGGTATCCTCAAAATTATAGTATCACATAATATCTTAAAAGAATTACTGTAGCAGTAAGGGTTCATATTCTATAGATAGTTGTTTTGTATTAGATAACCTGTATAGATTTCCAAGATGATAGTTTCAGTATTATGAATGCAGAGAAGTTATAGCCTACATTATTTCATTAATTTCTTTTTCCAATATCTGGACTGCTTTTAATCTTTTAAAGCTTACCTAAAAATTATGATTTGTAATCCTTTACAATTTCCTTTATTGACATTTAAGCATTACATGTCCATGAAATGAAAGATGAAAATTTTATAGACAATCTAACCACTATATATTTTTTATCCTATTAGCATTATTTTATCACCTCTAGACTTTAACTGTTCATAAAAATCTCAGTTCAACTGAGAATATAAAAGAGAACCATTTTCAATTCTCCACACACTTTTCAAGTACAACATAGACACAGAAAAACTAAAGATACCATGCTCCCCAAAATGAATTTCTATTTTGTTAAATGTATAGTTACTCAATAATTTTCCCCTTAAGACAGCCTCACACTAATTTAACTACCTATTTAAAAGTTCAGTTAAAGAAAAAAAACAGACTCTGAAAAAATATAAAAGAATATATTTTCTTTGGCTTGAGATTATCAAGGTACAATTGATGTATTTCTAAAATAGCAAAAGCCATTTCTGCCTTCATTTTTTATGTTTCTTTTATTGGTTGAAAGACATTAGATTTATATTTGGGGATTTTGTCTGTTGGAGAGGAAATTACACCTAATTAAATATCTAATTAAGTTAGCCAAGAAGATTTACTTAAGATCAACTAAAACAATACGCTTATGTTCACAGTAGCTATATCTTCATTAAGTGAGCAGCTGTATAGTATTCAGGAGTTTAAGAACTACTTCATATGAGGGCGGAAGCAAATCCAACATATATGTACATACACAATCACATGTGTATCCTGGGGTTCCCACGTGCATCTTGAGAAAGGGAGGAGTATGGTGCACGCAAGTTATGACACTAATAACATTTATATACTGTGCAGATAAAATCTTTGATTACACAAAAAAATGATATAGCAAGAAAAGAGACATTGTATACCGCTCATTCCATTTTTACAGCATGAAAGCAGTTCCATCAATTGTTTATTTTGCAGTAATTCTTATCAGTGATTTAGAATTTGTATGAGATCCATAAAAATGGCCTGCATTTGTTCTCATCGTTTAATTGGTTCTAACATATACTCGGCATGAAGTTCAGTTCCTCTGTCTGACATTCACTACTCAATGCAGATCTCTCTTGCTTTTTACATTGCCTTATGCATTCCAAGGAAATTTTACCGGAAAAGAATAGATGAAGCTAAAAGCACAAAGTGAGCTAACATGAGGACCACCAGGAACACAGCTGCTCTTCTGTACATGATTAGAAGCACATCTTCAAACGGAAGGAGCACTTGGAGAGAGAATGATCTGTGAGTGTTGTGCTGCCCAAGATGAGACCAGGGTAGTTTTTGTTTCTCCAAGTAAAAGGCCAAGGACTGTTGACCTCATGGGTTCAGGCACTGTGCATGTGGCCATTCAGGATCAGGTGAGGCTAAAACCACCCCAGTAACTTCTCTGAAGCCTCGAGGAGGCACACCACATTTATCCTTAAATGCGCAGAATCTTCGCCACAACATTTAGCATCACATCTCCAATAAAGTGGATGCTGCTGCAGGACTGGGCTGCAGCAGGAAGCTGTTGCTTATCTCTACAGCGGCTGAAATGGTGTTCCTGCTGGTCAGAGACATTCTGTTTGTGAGAAATTTCAAAGAGTTCAGCTGCTGGGGCAGAGCAATTCCTGCAGCCATTGCCTTTCAGGGCAGTGCTGTTTGCCGTTGCAAAATTTATCCCTTTACAAGAAAACAGCTTTTCAGAGTTGAAAACGTTCTCAAGTCATCTTACTTTGTGTATGTCTTCATCCAACAGTGGAAGTCTTATTTTTTTATTTAATTTTTAATTGAAGTTCTATAGGTTTATAACATCATAGAAATTTTAGGTGCATGTCATTATGTTTTGACTCCTGTGTAGGGTAGAGTGTGCTTAATCCATCACAGCCACTCAAACTTGATTTTCTCTATATGCCATCTTCATTTTACTCACTGACTTGAGAATCTTGTTTGTTTTTTAAAGATTGTCACCTGAGCTAACATCTGTTGCCAATCTTTTGTTTGTTTGTTTTCTTCTTCCCAAAGCCCCCCAGTACATAGTTGTGTATTCTAGTTGTAGGTCCTTCTGGCTCTGCTATGTGGGACGCCGCCTCAGCATGGCTTGATGAGCGGTCCCATGTCTGTGCCCAGGATCCAAACTGGTGAAACCGAGCTGCAGAATTGGAGCGTGCGAACTTAATCACTCCGCCAAGGGGCCAGCACCCTGACTTGAGAATCTCAACCCTGATTAAGATACAATCCCACTCCTTTCTGTTTTCTAACTCTCTCATCATGGCAGCTTTTTTCAGATTTGCTGCTTGTCATTTTTTATGTGAAAGCACTTAAAGCTGCAAAGGGACTCACAAATAATAAGAACCTGTGTCATTGGGAGATCATGTTGTTTGGTATCAGAAGAACTTGGATCAAGTCCAGTTCTGCCCTTTACCAACTGTGAGGTCTTGGGCAAGTTACTGAACCTCTCTGAACTGCAGCTTCTTCATCTGTAAAATAAGGATCCTTATATAAACCTCATATGATTGTTGTGAGGATTAAATCAGACATTACGTGTGTAGGGCCTGCCAGTACTAGGAACTCGAGAAACGGTGACTATTTTTATTGTTAGGGACAGTTTGCATTGTTGATGGTTCTTTAACCAATTCTGGTCAAAAGATACTCTCCTTTGCTTTGTGGTCTGGTTTCAGTGCTCACTGTAACAGTAATCATCAGACTTCAGTCAAGATAATTACAAACTGTGAATGAAAGCAGTCAGAAGCGTCTTGAAAATGAAGATCCATAGGAATCTGTTTGCTTGTGTATTTTTGAGGATATGATTATGGCAGAAGGCAGTGACCCAAAGACCAGCAAAAAACATCTACCAGAGGGCTGACAATCCAGAATGAGAGAAATAAAATAGTTGTGGAAGCACAAAGGAGCGTATAAGAGGACAGTGACATATTCTAGCTTTGGCAGAAATTTTTTGAGTCCAGTTCCTCTTTTTTGATTGTATCTTGGACTCATTTATTTCTTTGTCCTCTGAAAAATCCTGATACCAATTCTTTTCTATTCATCAATCCTCATTGTAAGTTTAAAAGCTTGTCACTGCTTAGAATTTCTTTGTTGAAACTGAAGGAGCATTTTTAATAATTCAGGCTTCTTCAGAGCCTCTAATTATCTTTTTCCATTTACTAATCAATGGTCCTAACTGTTCTTTTTTTCTCATTTGCTATTGCCTTTCTCTCATCTGGCAGGTTATAACTTGCTTCAGCCTTTGCTTCTTGATTTTTGCTCCTTGCTAGCTGTCTTGTTTAGGAGCTTATAAAGCTTGCCTGGGACTTTTTAATTGCATTCTATTTGAACACAAATGGCTTCTGAACTTTTTATTCTTCACATTTCTGCAACGATAATAACTAATAGAGTCAAATTTAACTAAAGAAGAAGAATATCAAAAGTTCTCTCAAGTAGAACACAGAATAATGCAGCATTTCATTAGTTTTCAACACCCACACCAGAAATCTCACTTGCTGATAATTCTTTTCCATTCGTTGCTATTGCTCCTGCATTCACAATGTCTGCCATTATTTGAAAAGTGCCAAAATAAAGCAGTGATTCCTTCCACAGGGAAATGGAGGGCTGAAAATGAGCTGACAGCTAATAAAGGAAAAATACCAGCTGTACGGAATATTAGAATGCCACATCTCAAGTGTCTATGGCCTATATGAGTGCCTACTGTATACCTAGCAATGTACAAAAATGAAAATGAAATATGTCAAAAGCTCCTCCCTTCTCTATATCATCTCCTGCTTCCTTTCATTCTAAGCAACCAATTTTTATCCCAAATATTCTTTTTTGAAAAACATGAACCTTAAAAGCTCCCCAGGTTTGACTCTCCAGCCCACCAGAATATGTAGGTACAAAGAATCCTGATGGTCCAAGGGAGAGGACTGCCAGAGCCCCACCACGGCAAATGTAACACCACTCTGGTTTGTGAGGGTCCTTGCTGAAACAGCCCAGGAGCAGGACTGGATGGCGAAGGAAGATATGATGGAGCGCTTCTGTTTTGGCTGAGGAGTCTGGAAATCTGCTATAGAACTTGCTTATATGATTAATTACTTTTTTTTAAGGCTATTATCATGATAGTAGGCTGAGGAGTGGGCATTTGAAGACCTACATTAGCAAAGTGTTCTGAGCCACCATCTGAGTTTATTGCTGGCTTTTGTATTTCTAAGACTTTTAAGCTTTTGTAGTCAGCTAAGGAAAAATATATCTTAAAATGATAATGCTGTATCATAAATAAATTCCCAATAAAGATAATGAAAATAAATGTCTATGTAACTGACTGTCGAAAGCCAAACTAAGAGATTTTTTTTCTTCCCTACACGATAGAGTAATTCTTCTTGAACCAATCCTCCTGTTGAAAACAACTACAAAATTGAAAACGACACAGGAAACAACTCATTTCTTTGACTGTAGGAAGTGCAGAACCGTAATCCCTGGGTGAAGGGAAGCAAACGAGCGGAGCCCACAACTGGCCCAGCGCTTTCTGGACTGTGGCACAGGAGGTGGAACACTGATGGAGACTGGCCACCCAGAGAGCTGAGGGATGGGGACCAGACTTCAGAGGCTGAGCTGGCTGATGGGGCCCACCTGAGGTGCAGAGTACTGCCCGGTCCAGTCATGGCCTTCTAGAAGCAGCTTGCAAGGCAAGGTGTAAAGGCTAGACCTGAAACTCTAATGAGCAAAACTGGCTCCCCAGCGCCCTGCCTGCCAGGTTAGCCAGGGCTGGTCCAGCCTTCACCGCAGGTCAGCTTCTACTTTTACCCAGTACTCCTTCCTCTCCTGATGGAAGTGTTGATCACTGACGGACGTCTTTCATCCTCAGACTCCATCTCAGCATTTGCTTACGGAGACCCCAACCAGCCACACTGCTGAATTCTAACGTTTAAGGAGGAAATAATAGCAATCTTGTACAAACTCAAAAAATGGAGGAGGAGAGAACACTCCTAATCCATATAAGGTGGCCAGCAGACCCTGATACCGAAGTCTGACCGGGATGTTAGAACATCAATATCCTCAAAAACATAGATGTAAAATTCTTTTAAAAAATATAAAACAAACCCAACAATTTATAAAAAGGAGACTATGTCATGATAAACGGAGTTTATACGAGAAATGCAAGATACAATTAACATGTGAAAATCAATATATGTAAATTACCATATTAACAAAATAAAAGAGTTAAGTCGTATGATCATCTCAATAGATGCAGAAAAACCTTTTGACAAATTTCGGCATGCCTTCATGATTAAAAACTCTAAGCAAAGTAGAAAGGAATGTCTTTAATCTGATAAAGAGCATCTATGAAAAAAATCTACAGATAAGATACTATTTAATAGTGAAGGAATAAATTCTTTCCTCCTAAGATCAGGAATAAAGCAAGGATGACTAATCTCATCACCTCTATTCAACATCATACTGGAAAGTCTAGCCAGTGCAATAAGGTAACAAAAAGAAATAACAGGCAGAATGTCTGGAAAGAAAGAGTTACAGCAATCTTTATTCACAGACCACATGATTATGTATAAAATCCTAATAAATGTATAGAAAATGTTAAAACTAGTGAATTTAATAAGGTTGTAAGATACAAGGTCAATATACTAAAATCAAATGTATTTATTCATACCAGCAACAAAAAAACTGGAAAATACATTTTAAAATAATGCCATTTATAATAAGAAAAAATACCAAAATATTTAAGGATAAATGTAATGAAAAAACACATTTCTCTGTATTGAAAACTGAGAAATTAAAGACTGAGATAACTAGAGAGTAATTCTATGTTCATAGATTGGGAGATTTGATTTTATGAAGATCTCATTTTTTCCCAAATTGATCTACATATGGACTGAAAGGAATCCCAATCAGAATTCCAAAAAGCTTTTTTGTAATAATTAATAAGCTGATTATAAAATTTATTTGGAAATGCTAAGACCTAGAATAGCCAGAACAATCTTGCAAAGAAGATCAAAGTTTGGGGGCTTACTCTACTTGATTCCATGACTTAGCATAAAGCTATAGAAACCAAGACAATATGGTGTTCGTGAAAGGCTAGACAGATAGAGCAACGCAGTCAATCAGTATAGAGTCCAGAAATAGTCATATACGGCCGACTGATTTTGACTAAGTTGTCAAGGACATTCAGTGGAGAAATGATAACAGGTGGTGTTGGAATAACTAGCTATAGCACATGAAGGGGAAAAAATCTCAATATTTAACTCATACCATATAGAAAATTAATGTTAAGTGCATTATAGATCTAGGCACAGAAGCTAAAATCCTAAAACTTCTGAAAGAAAACATGTTAAGGAAATTTTCACAACCTTGGAATAGGAAAAAATTTCATATACGGGACACCAAAAACACAAACCATAACAGAAAAAAATTGATAAATTAGACTTGCATCAAAATTAAAATTTTCTTCTCTTTGAAAGACAACATTAAGGAAATAAAAAAGCAAGATGCACACTGGGAGAAAATAATTGCAAGATATATTCCTGACAAAAAACTTATTTAAAGAACTCAGTACTAAAAAAGGCAGACTGAAATTTCTTAAAGGGTAAAATATTTGAACAGGTACTTCAAAAGGAGATGGAAAATGGCCAGGAAGCAAACGAAAAAATTCTCAACATGATTCAATCATTTGGAAAATGCAATCATGAGATACAAGTTCACATGCACTAAGATGGCTATAATTAAAAAGACAGCTAAAACAAGTGTGAATGAGGATGTGGAAAACTTGGAACCCTCATTGATAGTGGGAATGTAAAATGGCATAGCCACTGTGGAAAACAATTTAGTAGTTTCCCAAAATGTTAAACATAGAGTAACTCTCTGACCCAGTAATTATACTACTAGGTATATACCAAAGAGAACTAAAAACATATGTCTACACAAGAACTTGTACGAACATTCATAGCAGCATTATTCATAATAGCCAAATAATGGAAACAACTCAAATGTCTGTCAACTGATGAATGGATAAGTCAAATGTGATATATCCATACAATGAAATTCTGATACATGCTACAATGTGATGAACCTTGAAAGCATTATGCTAAGTGAAAGAAACCAGTCACAAAAAGACCACATATTGTAAGATTTCCATTTCTACGAAATGTCCAGAATAAGCAAATCCATCTAGACAGAAAGCGGATTGGTGGTTGCCAGGGGTCAGGGATCAGGGGAAATTGGGAGTCACTGCTAATAGGTAAGAGACTTCCTTTTAGGGTGATGAAGATGTTGGTCTCAAATTATAGTGGTGATGGTTACACAACATTGTGAATATACTAACACCCACAGAATTGTACACTCAAAATGATCTTTATGTTGTGTGAGTAATATCTCAAAAAAAGCTGGGGTTTTCAATAGCATAGAAATATAATTATTGGCACAAATCCCCCGAACACCTCAGTCATTATCAAACTACAGTTTCCATTAACTCTTTCCTAAAAACCATTGATTGACATAATTTTGGGTACATAAAATACTGTCATTGTATGCACAGAAATGGTGATTCTTCTCAGGGTCTGTTCCACAGAGGCTAATAGTTTGCTCCTTCCACCCACACACAAGGGAGAATGAGGCATGGTGTTACTTACATAAACTCTGGCGCAGCAAGAGGTTAATTTATTTTTTAGCTTTGACAAATCAAATCCGGATTCTATTCTGCTTACTGCAGAGTGCTTACAGCATTTCTCTGTTCTAACACTTGTGTTTTTACTTGGTGATGTTGGCATTTGCTTGTGGAATTCAATCACCAATCCAGCTCCCAGACAGATTTTAAAGGATGTTCTGTTCCAGGGCTGACCATTAAAATAGCAAAATAAGTTTGTTTTCCACATCTTCCCATCATTTCAACCTAGGAAAAAATTTCATATAAAAAGTGAATTTTTATTTTACAGTTTCTATGGAGATTGCTCAAATAATAGGAGGCCTAAGGTCAACTGTACTTGAGAAGCAGTACATGACTATGCCCCTTAGTAAAATACAATGTATTTTCATCTGTAATGTGATCTGAAAGACAACGAAACACTCTGTGGAGAGAACATGAGATCGACTGTTAGAAGACTAGATCTACTCCCCCATTTGTGGCTACCTAATTTGTGGGGGCCACAATGGTTCTGGAACATCTCCCATCTGTTACATTTAGGGACTAAATCAGTGGCTTTCAGTTCTTTTTTTAAACTGGTGTATTAGGATTCTCCAGAGAAACAGAACCAAAAGGATATATATATGTGTGTGTATATATATTTTTATCTACCTATCTATCTATCTATCTACCTATCCATCTATCTATCTATCAAGAGAGCTTTATTAAAAGGAATTGGACTCATCTGATTATGGAGGCTGAGAAGTCCCAAGATCTTCAGCCAGTGGGTGGAGACACAGGAGAGCCAATGGCGTATGGTCCAGTCTGAAAGCTGGGAGACTCCAGACCCAAGAAAAGCCAATGTTTCATTTGAGTTTGAAAGCAGAAGAAGACCAATGTCCCAGCTCAAAGCAGTCAATCAAGAAGAGTTCTGTCTTATTTGTCGGTAGATCAGCCTTTTTGCTTTATTCGGACCTTCAACTGCTTGGATGAGGCCCACCCACATTAGAGAGGGCAATTTGCTTTATTCAGTCAACCAATTAAAATGTTAATTTCATCCAAAAACACCTCCACAGACACATTCAGAATAATGTTTGACCAAATATCTGGGCACCCTGTAGTTCAGCCAAGTTGATACATAAAATTAATTGTCACAACTAGGTAAACCTTTCTTCAAATAGTATCTGATGCAGGAGTCAACTATGTTAAATAAGTGAAGGAGATGCTGTACCTGTTGGAAGGTTTGTTGCAGGGTCACTCCCCTTCATCCTGTGATGATCCCAAGGGTGGATGCAGAGTAAGAGTTAGGCCAGCCACTTGCCCAAGTGCCAATCTCCTAAATTAAGTTCCTGCAGAAATAACTCCTTTGTGCCACAGAATTCTGAGAGGCCCTTCATGGAGAAAGATGGAAACATCTTTGTAAATAACGATGGCTTCTTTGACTGTGCTTTTTAAAACTTCTGTGATCTTGTAAAAGAAAATTTGCCTATGATAGGAGAGCTAGGAAAATTGGCTCAGAACATTTTTGTAGACAATATATTCATACCTGCCTCCACTAATACACTCATGAGTCTGTGAATCTGTAGCCAATCAAATGGAAGACATAAAGTCTTTCAGGAGCACCTGTATCCGTGTCTAGAGGCTGGCCAGCTTGTGACTATTCTAATGCAGATGGACAGCCACAATAAAATGGATTTCAAGAATAAATATATCATTGAGTGAGACATTCTCTTCTGTAGTGAAAAAAGAGAACTTTCGGATAATTGAAACTACCTCAACTCAATGCAACTGAAGAAACACTTCCTGAGAAGCCACTATATAATATGTGCCGTGAAAGAGGCGGGGACGAAGAAGAATATCTGTGTCTTGGTCCCCAACTAGGTTAGCAATGCAGTAGTCTAGACTAGTCTAGGCTAGCCTGGTTAAAATACAAAGTACATTTCTTTTCAATTGTCCTTCACTTCTCATTATCTTAGATGGGGAATAGAGTCTTTCTGCAATTTGGTGAGGTTTTGCTACGTTTCAAAACAAGCCTAAATGAAGTGCATCCTTTTTCACATTGGCAGAATATATTGCAATAGCTCTTCTGGAGTTATAATAGTCTGTTATCCTCTTTTGCTTGCTCTGTGCAACCATGCTGTACTTTCATTGGGGACATGCAGGAAAACCTACAGAAATTCAGCTGCACTGATCTAATGTGGCTGTCGACTTCAATAGAGTTTGTTGTCTTAGTCACAGTAATTACGAAACAATAGCTTTTAACAATCCCAGTCGAGGCGGTCTCTTGCTTTGACCTTCTTGTTTCTGCCTGTTTCTTCATTGATAAGAAAGATAAATTAGGTTTACAGTTAAGCCAGAGCTCTGCTTCATTTAGAAAAGTCACATATCCCAGTCAAACCAAGAGCCTGATGTTTAATTGCAGAACTAAGAAGCCAAAGGGCTTACCATTCTAGGTTGCACCTCTGTAGTTTCCAGCTAACATTCATGCTGTGCCAAGGCGAGTCTAACTCTAGAAACATGGTTCCGGTGGAGATAGATTCCTTTGTGCTGCAGAATTCTGAGAGGTCCTCCGTGGAAAAGAAGAAAGTCTACATAGAAATATATTTTCTCTTGTTGGGACATTAACACCATGCATCTTCATATTCTCCATTAAGGTAAATAGTCCAAGTGTGGTCAAAACACAACTATGTAGTAAATTGGGTTATTTTGGTGGGTCAGTGATTCAGTCAATGAAATTAAATTTTCTTTCCAGAAGTGGCTTAGTTTATGATCTCATTGATCCCAACTCCTTCCTTTTCTCTCACCCTGCTGCCACTCCTCCACCTCCAACGATAAATCAAGTCATCAAAACCCTGAAAACTTACCCTCTCCCTAAAATTGATCAGCTCACACAAACAAGCACAGGCTTTCTCTTTATAATTTTACAATTTCTTATAAACATCCCATACACAAATGCTCTGATGTTTGTTCATCTAACTGAGAAAATCTTCAATATTTATTCCTAATAAATAAAGACCAAAAGAGAAGGAGGAGGAAAAGAGAGAGGGAGAAGAAAGAGGAAAGGAAGAAAATTAGGAGAAATGGGAGGGGAAGGAGGAAGAAGAGCAAAAGACGAGCAAGTCAGGTCTGAGAGGCCAGGCAGACTAGTGAAAATAACCTGCTGTTAATTCCTGTTTCTTCCGGGCTTCACAAGTTCACCCTTCACCATCTCTCAGCTCCCAGTGTAATCGTTCCTTTCACAGGGAACCTTTTCCTGACCTCCCAGCCGAGTCAAACCTCCTTCACAGGTTCCCACGTCACTATATACCTCTCTTTCCTATTCTCTAGGAGAGACTAGATGTTAGGTCACAAAACAAGTCTCAATAAACCTGGAAAGACTGATCTCATACAAAGGATCTTCTCCAATCACAATGGAATGAAATTCGAAATCAATAATGGAAGGACGTATGGACTACCCCCTAATACGTGGAAATTAAACAACACATCCTTAAACAAAGGAGAAAACACAAGGGAAATTAGAAAATACTTCAAGATGAATGAAAAGCAAAACACAATATACCAGAACGTATGGGATGTGGTAAAAACAGTGTTTAGAGTGAAATTGATAACTGTAAACATGTATGTTAAAAAGAAGAGAAATATCTCAAATCTCTAACATAACTTTCTACCTTAAAGAACTAGAAAAAGAGGCGCAAACTAAACCCAGAGCAAGAAGAAGGAAGCCAGCAATAGAGATTAAAACTGAGATAAGCGAAATAGAAAAACAATAGGGAAGATTCATGAAATCCACAGCTGCTTTTTTGAAAATATCAACAAAATTTATAAACTTTTAGCTAGATTGATTAAGAAAATCCCAAGAGAACATTCAAATTACCAAAATCAGGAATAAAAGTGGGGATATTACTAATGACCTTACAGAAATAAAAAGGATTATAAGAGAATACTCTAAACAATTATACACCAAAAAATTAGATGACCTATGTGAAATAGACAAATTCTTAGAAACACACAAGCTACCCAAACGGACTCAAATAGAAATAGAAATCTGAATGGACCAATAACTAGTAAGAAGATTGAATCAGTCAGTAAAAAACTTCCATCAAGGAAAATTCAGGACCAGATGTCTTCGCTGGTGAATTTTATCAAAGATTTAAAGAAGAATTAACACAAATCCTTCTTAAAATCCTCAGAAAAATAGAGGAGGAGGAGGAAATACTTCCTAACTCATTTTATGAGGCCAGTATTACCTTGATACCAAACTAGACAAATATGTCACAAGGAAAAAAACCTACGGACCAATGTCTTTAAAAAATACCAATGATGGAGCTGGCCTGGTGGCATAGTGGATAAGTTCATGCACTCTGCTTTGGCAGCCTGAGGTTTGCAGGTTCAGATCCCAGGCAAGGTCTTACACACCACTCATCAAGCCATGCTGTGGCAGCACTCCTAAATAAAATAGCGGCAAATTGGCACAGATGTTAGCTCAGGGCAAATCTTCCTCAGCAAAAAAAAAAAAAAAAAAGAAAGAAAAAGAAAAAGAAAAAATCCTCACCAAAATATTAGCAAACCAAATCAAGGAGCAGCATATAAAAAGAATAATACACCATGACCAAGTAAGATTTATCACAAGAATGTATAGGTGATTTAACATATGAAAATAATGTAACACAACATTAGTAAAATGAAGGAAAATAACCACATGATCATCTCAAGTGATGTAGAAAAGGCATTTGACACAGTCCAATCTCCTATCATGATAAAAAACACTCAACAAAATAAGTACAGAGGGAATTCACCAATATGATTTAGGGGATCTATGAAGACCCATAGCTAGCATCATACTCAAAGGTGAAAGACTGAAAGTTTCCCCCATAAGATCAGGAACAAGACAAGGATACCCATTTTTGCCTTCTCTATTCAACATTCTACTGGAATTCTAGTCAGAGAAATTAGAGAAGATAAAGAAGTAATAAGCATGTAAACTCAAAGGGAGAAGTAAAATTCTCTCTCTCTGCAGATGACTTGACCTTGTATATAGAAAATCCTAAAAACAAAATCAACAAAAAAACTATTAGAGCTAATAAATGAATTCATCAAAGTTGCAGAATACAAGATTAGCATACAAAAATAAGCTGTATTTCTACATAATAGTGTGGGGAACTGGAATTGGCCACCCCAAGATATGTCTCTTTGGCATGAGGATTATTTGGGGCTGGTTACTTTTAAAAAACTGCAGACAGGAAAGAAATTCTGAAAAGTAGAGTTTACTTACCCCTGGTTAAGAGACATTTACACTGTAAAGGAAATCTCTGTCTGTAAAGGTGTCTCCCTCTCTGTACCAGGAAGGACGGATGACCTTATCTCTAGAAACTCTTATCAATGCAGAAGGCAAGGACTCAAGTCTGCATAAGAACATGACCCTTGTTTACTGTACTTGTCTGGTAAACTCCCATGATTGACACCCCCTCCACACCCAACATCCTCCTTTGCCTTTAGCTGAAGATGATATTTAAGGTGGTGGCTTCAGCCATTTTGGTGAGTTGCTTAGTTTGCCTGAGCCTCTCCCATGTATACATGTTATAAAGCTTTGTTTAATTTTCTCCTGTTATTCTGTCTCATGTGAATTTAATTCATCCTCCAGCCAGAAGAACCCAGAGTGGGTAGAGGAAGTGTCTTCCTCCCCTGCAATAGCAAAGAACAATCTGAAAATGAAATGAAGAAAACATTTCCATTTATAATAGCATCAAAAAGAATAAAATACTTAGAACTTGAATGTAAGACCTGAAACCATGAAACTTCTAAAAGAAAACATAGGCAGTATGCTGTTTGACACCAGTCTTAGCAGCATATTTTCAAGTACCATGTCTGACCAGGCAAGGAAAACAAAAGAAAAAATGAACAAATGGGACTACATCAAACTAAAAAGCTTCTGCACAGCAAAGGAAACCATCAACAAAATGAAAAGACAACCTAACAATTGAGAGAAGATATTTGCAAACCATATACCAGATAAGAGGTTAGTATCCAAAATATACAAAGAACTCATAAGTCTCACCAAAAAAACACCCAATAAAAAATGGGCAAAAGATCTGAACAGAGATTTCTCCAAAGAAGATACGCAGATGGCCAACAGGCAAGTGAAAACAGGTTCAACATCATTAACTATCAGGGAAACGCAAATCAAAACTACAATGAGATATCACCTCACTCCAATCAGAATTACTATAATTAACAAGACAGGAAACAACAAGTGTTGGAGAGGATATGGAGAGAAGGGAACCCCCATACACTGCTGGTGGGAGTGCAAACTGGTGCAGCCACTATGGAAAACAGTATGGAGTATCCTCATAAAATTAACAATAGATCTACCATATGCTCCAGCTATTCCACTGCTGGGTGTTTAAACAAAGAACTTGGAAATACAAATGCATAAAGATACAAGCATCCCTATGTTCATTGCAGCATTATTCACAATAGCCAAGACCTGGAAGCAACCTAGGTACCCATCAAGGGATGAATGGATAAAGAAGATGTGGTATTTATACACAATGGAGTACTACTCAGCTATAAGAAATGATGAAATCCGACCATTTTGTGCCAACATGGATGGACCTTGAGGGTATTATGCGAAGCGAAATAAGTCAGAGGGAGAAAGTCAAATACCATATGATCTCACTCATAAGTAGAAGATAAAAATAAAGACAAACAAACACATGGCAACAGAGATTGGATTGGTGGTTACCAGAGGGGAAGGACGGAGGGAGGAGGGTGAAAGAGGTGATTAGGCTCACATGTGTGGTGATCGATTATAATTAGTTTTTGGGTGGTGAATATGATGTAATCTACACAGAATTTGCAATATATTATGATGTACATCTGAAAGTTATACAATGTTATAATCCAATGTCACTGCAATAAAAATAAAAATTAAAAAAAAAATACTTAGGACTAAATTTAACAAAGGAGGTGAAATCCTTGTACACTATAAACTCCAAAACACTGTTGAAAGAAATTAAAGAAAATCTAAATCAATGGAAAAACATAGGGGTAAATATTCATGACCTTGGATTTGGCAATGGATTCCTAGAAACAACACTAAAAGCATGAGGAACAAAAAGGAAATATGGATAAATTGGACTTCATCAAAATTTTAAACTTTCATGCATCAAGGGATACCATCAATAAAGTGGAAAGATAATCTACAGAATGGTAGAAAATACTTGCAAATCGTACATCTGGTGAGGGTCTAGGATTCAGAATATATAAAGAACACTTGCAACTCAAAAACAAAAGATAAACAGCCAACCATGGAAAATAGTTTGGCGGTTCCTCAAAGGGTTAAACATAGAGTTTGTATAACACACTAGTTCCACTCCTGGGTGTATACCAAAGTGAATTTAAAACTTATGTCTACGGAAGACTCGTACACTAATGTCCATAGCAGCGTTATTCACAATAGCCAAAAGGTGGAAACAACTCAAATTTTCCAGTTAATGAATGGATAAAGGAAATGTGGTATATTTATGCAATGTTGTATTATTTGGTCACAAAAAGAAATGAATTTGTAATACATGCTACAACATAGATGAGCCTTGAAAACATTATGATAAGTAAAAGAAATCGTACGCAAAAGGTCAAATATTGTGTGGTTCCATTTATATGAAATGTCAAGAATAGGCAAACTTATAATGACAGAAAGTAGATTAATAGTTGCCAGAGACTGGAGGAAGGGAGAAATGGGGATTGACTGTTTATTGGTAAAAGGTTTCTTTTGGGGGTGATGGAAATATTCAAGAAAATAGACAGTCGTAATGGTTGTACAACATTGTGAATATCCCAAAAACAACTGAATTGTATACTTTATTATTTTTTAATTAATTAATTCTTCTTTTGAGGAAGACTGGCCCTTAGCTAACATCCATGCCCACCTTCCTCTACTTTATATGTGGGACGCCTGCCACAGCATGACTTGACAAGCCATGTGTAGGTCTCCACCTGGGATCCAAACCAGTGAACCCCGGGCTGCTGAAGCAGAACATGTGAACTTAACTGCTGCACCACCAGGCTGGCCCCGAATTGTATACTTTAAAATGTTGGGGGATAAAGGTGATTATTGGCATGTTTCATGCTTAAATAAAATACTATCAAGCTGTAATAAAAATCAGTGAACTAGAAAACAGCAAAACAACAAATAAAATGAAAACAAAAAACTGATTTTTGAGAGGATCAAAAAAATCAACAAACCTTTAAGCCAGACTTAAGGAAAAAAGAGAGAAGACACAAATTATCAGGATCAAGAATGAGAAGGATGACATCATTATTAGTATTCTGTGTGAGAGAATATTGTGAACAACTTTATGCCAGTAAGTTCAACAAGTAAGATGAAATGGACTAATTCCTTAAGAGACACAAACTACTAAAGCTCACTTAAGAAGAAATAGGCAACCTAAATAGCCCTGTTTCTATTAAATAAATTGATTTCATAGTTGAACTTTCCCACAGGGAAAACTCCAGCCCAGATAGCCTTCTTGGGTAATTTTATCAAACAGTTAAGTAAGAAATAATACAAACTAAACAAACACTTTCAGAAAATTCATTCTTTGAGGCTAGTATTGCTCAGATACCGAAACCAGACAAAGACCTTACAAGAAAGAAAACTACAGAATAATTTCACTCCTAAACTTAGATGCAAAAATTCTTCAAAAAATTTTAGCAAGTCAAAGCTAACAATATATAAAAGAGTAATCCATAACCAAATAGAGCTTTTCCTAGTTATGTAAGGTTGTTTTAACATTTGAAAATTAATCAACGTAATTCGCTATATTAAGAGATTTGTGTGTGTATGTGTGTGTGTGAGAGAGAGAGAGAGATCATCTCAATAAATACAGAAAAAACATCTGATGGTATCAAACATTTATTCCTGGTAATGCCTCACAGTAACTTAGAGTAGAAGAAAATTTCCTCAACCTAAAAAGGAGCATCTGTAAAAGCTCTACAGCGAACAATATACTTAATGGTGAAAGACTGAATGCTTTGCCCCGAGATAGGGAACAAAGTAAGGATTGCATTCTTGCTGCTTCTATTCAACATTGTATTGGGGTTTTAGCCAGTTCAATCAGGCAAGAAACATTAACTGAAGGCTTAAAATGGAGAAAGGAAGAAGTAAACCTATCTTTATTCACAGACGACCTGATGATCTACCTAGAAAATCCTATGGAATCAACAAAAAACTACTAAAGTGATACGAATAAGTGACCGTATGAAGACTGTAGGTTGTGAGACCAACATACGAAAACCAAGCATATTTCTTCACACTAGAAATAATCAAAATTGATATTTAAAAAAACAATGCTATTTCAACTTCTGTATAGACCACATTATGTTCACCACTAAAAGTCTAGTTGCCATCTGTCACCATACAAATGTGTACAGTGGAAACATAATGATGTACACAGGAAATTTATATAGTGTTATAAACCAATGTTACCTCAATTTACAAAAAAATACTATTTAAAATAATGTAAAAAAAGTGAAACATTTTGGGATAAACCTGAGAAAATATTTGCAAGGCATATAGACTGAAAACTCCAAACAGTGCTAAGAAAAATTAAATACCCAGACAAACAGAGGAATATACTATGTTCTTGGATCAGAAGACTCAATGTTGTTAAGATATCAGTTCTCTGCAAATCAAGCTATAGATTCAACACAACTCCAATCAAAATCTCAGGAAGTTTTCTGTAGAAATTGACAAGCTAATTGAAAAATTCATGTGGAAATGCAAAAGACTTGGAATAGCCAAAACAGCTTTGAAACAGGAGAAGAAAGTTAAGGACTTAGACTACCTGATCTTAAGCCTTGTCATAAAGCTAAATGACTGAGACAGTGTGATATTGGCATGAAGACAGGAGAATAGATCAATAGAACAGAATAAAGAGTCCAGAAATAGACCTACTCATATGTGGTCAATTTATTGTCAACAAAGTTCTAAGGGCAAGTCAGTGGAGAAAAGATAGACTTTTCAACAAATGGTGCTGGAATGATTGTATGTCCATACACAAAACAATGAATTTCATAGCATACCTTAGTTAAAAATTAACTCAAAATGGATCATAGACCTAAATATAAAATCTTGAACTGAAAAACTTCTAGAATAAAATATGAGAAAATTTTTGTAACTTTGAGTTACTCAGATATTTCTTATATATTACTCTAAAGCATGATACTAAGGAAAAAAAATTGGATAAATTGGTCTTCTTCAAAATTAAGACTTCTTTTCTCTGAAAGGTATACTGTTAAGAAAATAAAAGACAAGCCACAGACTGGGAGAAAATATTTGCAAATGACATACCTGATTAAGGAGTTTTATCCAGAATTTTTTTTTAAACTCTCAAAACTCAAAATGAGAAAAACATCCCAATTAAAAATGGGCAAAATATTTGAACAGACACTTCAGCAAAGAAGATATATAAATGGAAAATAAAAATATGTTCAACATTATTAGTCATTCAATTAAACGACAATGAGATAACACATACCTGTTAGAATGGTCAAAATTGAACAGCCATTCAAAGCTGAGGATGTGGAGGAACTTGAACTCTCATACACTGCTGGTGGGACTGTAAAATGGTACAACTTTGGAAACCTCTTTGGCAGTTTCTTAAAATGTTATACGTCCTGCATATGACCCAGACATTTCTCTCCCAGGTATTTATCAAAGAGAAATGAAAGAATGTGCCCATACAAAGACATATATACAAATGTTCATGACAGCTTTATTTGTAACAGCCAAAACCTGAAAACAATCCAAATGCGCATCAACAAGTGTCTTAGTCCATTCTTGCTGCTGTAACAAAATACCACAGGCTAAGTAGCTTATAAACTATCAAAATTGATTTCTCACAGCTCTGGAAGCTGAAGTCCAAGATCAGGGTGCCAGCATGCCTAGGTGAGGACCGTCTTATGGGTTGCAGACTTCTCATTGTATTCTTACACGTTGGAGGGGGCAAGCAAGCTCCCTGAGGCCTCTTTTATAATGGCACTAATCTCATTCATGTGGGCTCTAACCTCATGACCTAATTATTTCCCGAAGACCTCACCTCCCAATACCGTCAACTTGGGCCTTAGGTTTTCAACTTATGAATCTGCAGAGGACACAAACATTCAGACCATAGCAATAGATGAGTGGAGAAACAAATTATGCTATATTCATACAATGGAAGGATACTCAACAATGAAAATGAATGAGCTTTTGATAGGTGCAAAATCACAGGTGAATCTTAAAATAATAGTGCTGTGAAAAAAGCCAGACAAAAAAGTGTACATACTCTATGATTCCATTTATAGAGAATACAAACTAAAATAGAGATCAGTGGTTGCCTAGAAATGAAGGAAGCAGGAAAGGGAGGGAGGAAGGGATTAAAAAGGAGCACAGGCAAACTTTTGGGAGCAATGGACATATTCATTAACTTGATTGGGATGATGGTTTCATAGATGCATTCATATGTCAAAATTTATCAAATTGTACACTTTAAACATGAGAGTTTATTGTATTTCAATTATAGCTTAATAAAGCCATTTAAAGAAATAACTACATATTCCAAAACAAATTAGTGAGAAAAGTGTCATTGCTTGACATTTTTGCACATCTGTTTTATGTCACACTTAATAAAAGACAGCTGGATTCTCATATTTGCTTGCTGCATTCAGTATGTCGCACTATGTTGTCTTAGTTCAAGTATATAAAGAAAATCCATCTCCACACAAATATATATTGTTGGAAAAGGGAGAAATATTTTAATAGCCTTTTCAGATAATTGTGGATACTCTTCCTTGATAGATCAAAATTTGACATGTGGTAGTTTCTTAAAGGTTAGTTGCAGTGTGGAATCTGAAACCAGATTAATAAATTTTTTGTACTGTAATATTAAAATCCTTTGGTCCATTTTAATACTTTGAATAGATGCTTTTCCAAGCATAGCTTTATAACAGCATGCATTGGTCATTTGGAAAATATTCGTTCACTGAGTCATGCAGAACTTTCAAATGTTGACGCATTTCATTATACATATATATATATTTCAATATTATACCACTAATCTTATCAAAAAGCCTTTAAGTATTGGAAAGTATGGTCAAATTCACTGTGGTGGATACAAGTTTTCCAAAATCCTAATTTTCTCCTCAAAACTCAAAGTTTATAATTGGCAACAGATGCTATTGGCTGTTTTACTTGAAACGACAGCCTCATTTCATTTGTTTTCTAGGAAACGTCTGCCAAATATTCAAATTTAAACAATTGTAATTTCTATGTCAGTCATTTTTTAAAAAATGGTTTTCTCTAAGAAAAATAGCTAGTTCAGCTTGTAGCTCAGTCTCATAAGGGCTTTTCCTTGAACTAACCATTATATGTTGCTATGCAGCAAAAGTGTTTTATACGTACTTCTCATTTCATCACGCCAAATATTAAAAAGTCATTTACTCAATGGTTGAGATTTAATATAGTTAGTTTTTACATCAAGAACATTCTTAAGTGAAACAGCGTCTGTTGCCAATTATAAATAATAATTCTTTTTTCTATGAGTGCGCAGCGGTGAATGAGGCATTGGGTGCAATGCTACTACTGTGCAGTTTGGTGCCACTGCTTTAATTTGTGCTACATCAGCAGCAGCTTTACACACCATTGTTTTTGAACTATCACTCCAAACGTTAACGCAGTGAAAAAGGGTCTCTCAGACCCCCATGGGTCCAGAAAGCACACTTTAAGAACTGCTGCCCTAGCCTGAAAGTACAACTCTGTGCTTGACCCATATCACACTGCCTAGAAATCAGCGTGCCCTTAGCAAGACGAGCCCAGCTTGGAGAGTTCCACCTCATCCATCGCACAAGTATTTACTGAGTGCTTACTCTGGGCCACGTCCAAATCTAGCTGAGAATGGAGTGAATGAAACACAACCCCCGCTCCCTTAGATCTTATGTCCTAGAAGGGGGAGACAGACAACAAACAAACAAAAAGTAAATATTTAGGATGCCTGATGATGACGACAAGTGTTAGGGAGACAGGCAAACCCCGTTAGGAGATAGGGGGTGCCAGTGTAGGGGCTTTTTTCAATAGGGCTTTGGGAATAGGGGAAAGCCACATTGATAAGATATTTGAGTTAAAACATAAAAGAAATGAAAGAGTTAACTGTGCAGTAAATTCTTACAAAATAGAAGCATACACGTGGACATTGCAGTAAAGAATCAGGGAGTTATTATAATTCTCCAAAGAAGAAGGACCCATCCTGAAAACTGATGCAACCTTGCAAAGCAAATATCCACAAGCTTAAAATGAAAATTTAAAGATTGTCGCATTTGATGGAAAGAGCACTATTTTCATATGAAGCAATTATTAATGAGGAAGGCAGTTTTTAAAATTAATTTTTCCCTGTATTAAAGGTACAGCAATGAAGAGCATAAACAGGCACCTGCAGTTTCCTGTACTCCCTCTACAGGTTACAAGAACTGTCAGAGGAAACATACAAATGTTATTGCATAATTCATACTTAAAATTAAATTCAGACTGACAAGAAGCAGATTTGTATGAAGAGTTAAGTCTTTTTAGAAAAACTGTTCTGTGAGAATCAGCAGCTCTAAATGTACTAAGATTTATATTTTGAAATAATTTATCAAAATGTATCCCAGTGCTGTTACAAACTGTAAAATAATCTTCATAACTCCAGAAACAGTTGTGTCAGCAGAAAGAGCCTTCTCAAAATTAAAAATGATCAAAAATTATGTGCAATCTTGTATTTGCCGAGAGGAACTGAATCTCTCAATTATATCAATTAAAAATAAAATTGCTAAAATTATGTTTTAATGAACCAATAAATGAATTTGCAGAGAAGTGAGCCAGAAAAATATGATGATCAAGATATCACATTAATAAAGTATTATGTATCATATTGTGTAAAAATACGACAAAATTTTTTTCAATTTGCAAGTTTTTGTTGTTACTCATGTATTATTCTTACCCCTATTACATCTTATAGGTAATAAAATGTTTTCCATGGAAAAAGCTTTCTATTTTAGTCACTTCCACAGCACTTTCCCCCCACTTTTTTAAACAAAGGGCACATATCCGACAAGAAAGCCTGACAAAGCTTTCTCTGGGTCTCTAATCAGAAGTGCACTTCAGACTCTCCACATCGTCCACAAACCACAGGGCAGTCACTGGATCAGGACTCTAACTTCAGGTTTTTAAAATATGGATAAATTTTTTAAAAATACAGATATTGATTTGAGTATGGAGACTAAAAGAAACAAACCAGTTATCACACATAGTTTATTTAACTATGACCAAATTCATCTCAGAGTATGCATATCTTTTCTATGCAAAAGTAGTTTTACTCAAGACCAATATAAATGTCATTGACTGAGGTCGAAGTGTAATGAGGAAACATTCATAAGACCCATAGGTTCCAGCTGGAGTCTAAATGAGAGCCAGATATGTGTGGGCACATTTGG
The DNA here is from genome assembly GCF_021613505.1 of Equus quagga. Lineage (NCBI taxonomy): Eukaryota > Metazoa > Chordata > Mammalia > Perissodactyla > Equidae > Equus > Equus quagga. The sequence goes on along the minus strand of NW_025796728.1, from coordinate 2,043,011 downwards.
CAGATTGGTGGGGTGGGTCTGCCAAATGTTGACTGGCGGGAAGACTAAAGGCGTCTCAGGAGAACTCATCCTGGGAGAAGAAGATGCTGGATAAAACCAACTGTGCTCAATAAAACATCTATAGTGACTAGGGAGGATAGTGGCTGGTTAGACCATGCTGATTGTACTTGGCTGCCTCTCCGATCCAGCCCCATAGCTGGGTAAACAGGGTTAAAGAGAGGAAAGTAAAAACTGTAAGAGCTACTTGGCTAAAGTGTGTAATTGGAGGACAAGCAGGACTAGTCCAGGGCAGCTTTAACAGTGTGTGGCACCATGGAAGTACAGACACCCACACAGTGAGAGACAGTGGAGGGACATGCGTCTCCACGCACTCTCACCTTCCTTCAGTCCGATCTCCAACCAGCAGCCAGAGGAATCTTTAGAAAACAATCAAAGCAACAAGTTCTGCCTAAAACCTTTCGGATTGCTCCAAGGACATAAGATCTTGGGATGGAGAACAAGCTTAAGTCACAAACATATCCACTAAACTGCTATGCAGAAGACTGTGAGGGAAATTATTTTTACTCTTAGAAAAGATCAAGGAGAAGAGTGAAGAAGCAGGTGTCCAATCGCAAATTATCAGTAGAGTGCCCAACACCCACGGATGTTTGGTGTGAGGGCACGACCAAGGCAGGATGGGCGGCATCTGGTGTCCAGGATACAGGAGAGGCCGGAAGAACCTGAGTTTCCCTGGTATTTGATGGAAATCCCTAAGAGACCTTTGGACTTTCACATACCACAGAATGGGGGTGTTTAAAGAAATCTCTTCTAGATCTCAAGGAATAGGGAGTTCCTGGTTGACATCTGAGATAAGGTTGAATGAATGTGGGAATGAATGAGAGAGTTGAAGTTGTCAGTTACTGAAAAACTAGAGTGGAGGATTTCAGCATTCTATATACATCAGTACTCATAGAGTAGTCTAGAGAGTGATGTGTGATATCTGATACTCCAAAGTCTATCCATTTGACTAGAAATACTTCCTGATAATACTTTCATTCACTTGAGCACTAGATTTCTAGTTAGCACGAGCCTAAAACGTTGAGGTCAACCTTGTCTCCTCTCTTCCTCTCATACTCCACAACCAAACTGTTAGTAAATCCCAATGAGTCTATCTTCAAAATGTATCTTGGACCCAACCTCTTCTCACCAATCCACTGCCTGCACTCGGTCCAAGCCACCATTGTCTCCTGCTGGATTACGGCAGTCGCCTCTTCACTGGTCTCCCACCTTCCACATTTGCCTCTCTTGGAATTGATCTCAACCCTTTTAAAAGTTGTTAGGTTGTGCCCCTCCTGCCCAAAACCCTCACCAGTGGTTTACACCTTGGCTGTTGTGAATAATGCTGCAATGAACATGGGAGTGCATGTATCTCTTCCAGATAGTGATTTTGTTTCCTTTGAATATATATCTGGAAGTGGGATTGCTGGATCATATGGCAGATCTATTTTTAATTTCTTGAGGAATCTCCATACTGTTTTCCACAGTGGCTGCACCAGTTGACATTGATAGATGTGTTAACTAACTCGATGGGGGAAATCCTTTCACAATGTATACGTATACCAAATCATCACATTGTGAGCTTTAAATGTCTTATAATTTTGTCTGTCAATTATACCTCAATAAAGCTAGAGGAAAAAACCTCACACACTTCTTATTTCTCTCAAAGTAAAAGTTATAGTCCTTACAATGGACTGCAAAACCCTACATGATCTGCCTGCCTGCCCCCGCCTGATCACCGTATCTCCTACTGTCGTCCCACTGCCCTCCTCTCCAGCCACCCTAGCTTCCTTGCTTTTCTTGTATGCACCTCAGGGCATTGCACCAGCCATTCCCTCTGCCTGGAACATTCTCCCCCCAAATAGCTGTGTGGCTTGCTCCCTCGCTTTCTTCAAGGCTCTGTTCAAATATCACTCTCTCAGTCAGCCTTCTCTGGCCACCCTTTACAACTGCGAAGCTGCCCCCTCCCGGAACACTTCCTCTTCCCCTCCCCTGCCTTATTTGTTTCCAACTGTAAATCACCATCTGGCATAAAAGGTATTTCACTTAATGGTTTCATTTGTTGTCTCTCTCTGCCCAATAGAGTGAAAGCTTCATGGGGGCGGGGATTTTTGTCTATTTTATCAGAAATGTATCCCAAGCCCCACTAAACAGTTCCTGACCCTGTAGTAGGTACTCAATAAATAGATGAGTAAATACATTGGTCATTCTAACTCTGATCTGAGGCCATGGCTACTTGCAAACGTCAATTTATTTACAACTCTCTTAACACCAACTCGATCCTGGCAGCTGACAGTGACAGGTGAAGTAAATCACGCCTGGAAAAACACAGTCCATCGTCAGAAGCCCTAGAGGCATTGCTGGGGCAACAGAGATTCTGTTTTAGCTAGTTTGGACTCAACTGTTTCCTCTTATCATTCATAAATCTGGAGCAGAGACTGGCAGAGAACAAGTTGGCTCAGGCTGCGCAGCGGTTAAAAGGGGACCTTTAATAGGCCCCCCGAGAAGTCCAATGACCCTGTCCGAGAACCAGCTGGACTCTGGCAAAATCCCCAGAATTCTGGGAAGCCAGGCCTCAGCACAGGAAGCAATAATTCTCCTCTTCTGGGGCTGCTCACTGGCCTTTCCCCACAGAAAAGTTCTCCATGAACAGCAACAACCACTACGCCAAGACCAGACCAATGCCCCTGCATTGCTTGGGATATTGATGTTCATCGTCTCTTGGTTTTGAGATTAAAACCATGATATCTTACACTGGCTGTGCCTCTGTCCGCGAAACACAATAATTATAAGTCGTCTTTTCATGATGCTTTCTGTAAGAATGGTCTCTGTGGGGGGACGTTCTACCATGGGTGAGGTGACCTTGCCTGCCCCGTCCAGGTGAGCCAATCCAATGCCCAGCCACTCTACTTTACTCTTACTCACCAAAGCAACAGAAAGAATCGTCCAGATAGAAACAAGATAGATTTCACCACCTGTTATGAGCTGAATTGTAACCCCTCAAAATTCATATGTTGAAGTCCCAAACCCAGTAACTCAGAACGTAACTGTATTTGGAGATAGGGTCTTTAAAGAGGTGACTGAGTTAAAAGGAGGCAATTAGGGTGAGGCAGTAATCCAACATGACTGACGTCCCTACAAGAAGAGGAAGGGTTAGGGCACGGAGGAATGACCATGTGAGGACACAGCGAGCAGGCAGCCGTCTGCAAACCAAGGAGGGAGGTCTCGGAGGAAGCCTGCTGGCACCTCGATCTTGGACTTCCAGCCTTTAGAACTGTGAGAAAATAAATTTTTGATGTATAAGCCCCCTAGTCTGTGGTATTTTATTATGAGAGCCCTAGCGAACGAATACACAAACTTACTTCTCACACTCTATCTCTGTTCCCCTCTGCCCTATCAACAAACCATGAAATGCTGGAAATTCTGAAGACGTGTGTGCCTTCCAATGCAAATGCAGTTCTGAACTGCCTGCTGCAAAGTTCTTGTAAATGCCTTTATAAATTACAGCCCACAAGGCAATTCCTATGGCAACGGTGAGACGGTTTTTAAAATAAGCTTCCATGGTATAACTTAGAGACAACCACAAAGTTGACTTGCAGGAAAAAGCAGACCAGAATCTTGCTCTTAATCTTGTGAGTATGCCAGAGTGGGTCAAAAACAAGAATACTGACTTTTGCCATTCAAGCTCATTGAAATATATAAACCAAATCCCAAATGTAATTACTTTACAGTGAGTTATCTTTTTCTGGTGGCTAAAGTACTGCTATTCCTCTCCGAGGCACTGCCTTCCCACTCACAAAATAGAGTCATGTGCCACGTAATGACGTTTCAACCACTACAGACCACATATATGATGGTAATCCCATAAGATTAGTACCATAGAGCCTAGGTGAGTAGCACGCTACACCATCTAGGTTTGTGTGAGTACACTCTGTGATGTTCACACAACGAAGAAATTGCCTAACGAGACATTTCTCGGAATGTAAGCCCATCATTAAGGGCATGGCTGTACTATGGAAGACATATTGGCGACTTGGGATTGTGGAATCAGATCAAAGGAAGGTGGTGGATGCTTAGAGAGATGTTCTTCCAGGTCGTGGTCCCTGAGCCACTGGAGGCTCCTCCCAAGGCACGAGAAAACTGGTACCCTCCAGATTAGCATCTCTCTCCCCTGGGCAGGGTCAGGAACACACCGCCAACTTTGCGGGGTCCAAACTGGCTCTGCCCTTTTCTGTCCACCTAGTCTTTATCCAAAAAGGACGCAATTCAATTGATCAAACTTTTTCTAATGACAAATCACGTTCGGGTTGGAGTGTTAGCTGTTCCAAATTCTCTGAGCCCTCATTTACACAGCTTCTTGCTTCATTCTTGGAGACAACAATCATTACTATCGTATGTGGATTTTATTAGATAAACACTGAGGGCAGCCATTTCTCCAGGTTTTAGGGAGCACATTACTGTGATCTCCTGAATGGACAATAATACCTGATTTTCAGTAGGAAAAAAATATATTCTCGGCACTCTTGTTTATTTTATCACCCTTCGGCAATTCCTGTGGCAGCAGCAGTCCTAGCAGAAGCTGCCCGTGGCTGCTCTTCAACTGTTTCATGCCCTCTCCTGTTTGTGTTCAGCTTTTGTGGCAAGTTCCTGTTATGGCACCTAACATCCCTCTTCAGTACATAGAGCAATAGAAGTAACAGAAACTCCAAGTGAGCTCATCAGAATTTGTTTGGTTGCAAGAAATACCCAAAGTCGCTTGAATAGAAATAGAACTTCTGGGGCCGGCCCGGTGGTGCAGCGGCTAAGTTCACATGTTTTGCTTCGTGACCCAGGGTTCATTGGTTCAGATCTCGGGTGTGCACATATGCACCGCTTGGCAAGCCATGCTGTGGCATGTGTCCCACATATAAAGTAGAGGAAGATGGGCAGAGATGTTAGCTCAGGGCCAGTCTTCCTCAGCAAAAAGAGGAGGATTGGTGGCAGACGTTAGCTCAGGGCTGATCTTCCTCAGGACAAAAAAAAAAAATAGAACTTCTTACAAAGATACACAACCTATGGGAAACTGAAGGGATTAGGCCCAAACCTCACCCAGGCAAAGCAGCTCCAATTTGCTGCAGCGTGCAGGGTGGGAGGAAGGGAGGGTTGTAAGAAGAACAGGAACTTTCCTAATACTGCGGCTGATTGAACACAGCCTCTGTGAGATCTTGTATAAAATGAACTTCAGAGTTACTTGGACATCTAAGGAGAAAAGAAAATTGTTAAAATATATCTTCATGGGACTACTTTTAAACTATAAAAAGCACTCTGTGTTGCCTCTGGGTGAGAGAGTTTTTGATAGCACAGATGCCCTCTGTTCATCTTCCCTGTTCTTTCTCAAAGGACGGTTGGAAGCTTGGTTACGTAGAGTCTCTTGCAGAGCTCTTTCAAGCAGACCTTCTCCCTCTCATCTGGAGTCTCATCCCCATTCCTCTTTGCGCCTCTCCTGCATTCTTTTCCCTCGCACGGTCTCTCGGTCAGCTACCTTTCTCAACCTACACCTGCTTTCTCAAGCTTAACTTGGTACGTGGCTTTGCAGTCCTTTATTTAGCCACAATACTTATCCTATATGATCTTTCAGTGCAAATTAGCAGCCTCTGTAAATCTCAGGTCAAAATACCAAGAAGGAGACCCTGACCAGTCGCAGGCCATCCAGCAGCTTCGTAGGTCTGGGCCAGGCGTCCACCCGCCGTGTAATCAGCAGTGACTAAAGATGGAAGGTGGCCACTTGCTAGCTGTATAGGATGAAGCACAAGAAGCCAGGAGGGGTTGGACGGGGCGCAGACAGATCCATGTGTCCTCTACTCCCAAGTGTCGTAGCTTTCCGTGAAAAACCAGCCGTGGCAGCCAGGGCTTCTGGTGCCAGTCCCAATTCTGATGCCACACGCCCTTGAATATTTACAGTGACTATGCTAAAAACAGAGTTTCTCCATCCAGAAATAGACCCATATATATGCTGTCACTCGATTAACCACAAAAGTGCCACTGTACTACAGTAAACAAGGATAGCCTTTTCAATAAATGTGCTGAAGCCATTGGATAATCATAGGGAGTGAGGGGTGTAAATAAACCTTGACCCCCACCTCATATCACTCTCAAAAATTCATTTGAGGTGTATCATAGTTAAAATGTGACGGGTAAGATGATAAATATTCTAGAAGATAAATAGGAGAATATTTTCTTGCCTTTGCATAGGCAAAGATTTCTTCAATGGCACACAAAAAAGCACCAACTATAAGAATAAAAAATTTTTTTTATAAATATGGTCTCAATAAAATTAAGAACTTCCGTTTTTCACTATCAAGAAAGAAAACAGACAAGTCATAGAACGGAGGAAAATATTCATAATAATACTGCAACAAAGGACTCATATCAAGAATATATAACGAATTCCTACAAATCAATAAGAAAAAGACAATTGGCTCAAAATAAAAATAGGCAAAAGAAACTCATTTCACATTTAAAAAAAAAAGTGGCCTATAAGCATATGAGAAGTTGGTCTACACTATTACTCACCAGGGAAATGCAAATTAAAACCACGAGTTACCACCACACACCCACCAGAATAGCTAAAATTAAAAAGACTGGGATACCAAACACTGGTGAGGGTATTGAATGACTAGAACTCTTATATATTGTTGACAAGAGCTCAGCCATCAGAACAGTGTTTGGCAATAACCACTAAAGTTAAACATACACCCACTCTATGAGCCAGCAATTCCACTCCTGGGTATATACCAAAGAAAAATGAGCGCTTGTGCCCACTAAAAGACATACGCCTGTGTGTTTCCAGCAGCTTTATTTATAATGACCCAATATTGAAAACAACCCAGATGTCCATCAACTGGAGAATGGATCAATTCTGATGTAGTCATATAATGGAACGCTACCCCCAATTTAAAAAAGAAAAATCTACCGATGCAAGCAACAACATGAATGAATCTCACAGACATACGGAGCAAAAGAAACTGACACAAAGGAGAAACACTGTGTGAGTCCATTGACATGAAGTCCATGAGGAGGCAAAATGAATGGATTGTGATAAAAATCAACATACAGTGGTGGTAAACTCTAGTGGGGGGCCAGGCATGGACAGAAAGGGGCATGAGGGAACTTTCTGAGGTGCTGTAGACTTTTACTTCCTGATCTGAGTGGTAGTTACATGAGAGTATACATGTGTAAAAACGTACTGAGCACTACACTTATAATTGTGCATTTCGGGTTTTTAAATATGCACTTCCATTTTGCACCTCAGTAGAAAAGTAAATATATAAATCCTATGTAAAATGCTAAATGGTGGAAGCAACGATTCTCTGCATTTTTTCATCTTTTCTAGACTATGTTTGAAGTCATATGAAATAAGGGATTAGAAATTAATAGCATTGATACAGCAATGAATCCTGAATAGTCTCTAAAATAACCATAGCATCACAATATTTGAGATTTTTGAATCATTTTTCAAGAAATCCCTATATCCTCTCAAATGGAAATGGACAACGCTGTACCATTTTCAAGGTTCTGAGGGTCCTGAGTTTTCTCACAATCTAAGGTTTAGCTCTGACAATTCAACACACAGCACACTCTCTACCCTTCCATCATTCTGGAAATCAGTGAAGTTAGGAAAAGCAAAGCAAGGAAACAGTTCTTATCTTCTCCAATGAGAAAGAGGAAGACTGAATGGATTTCTATAAATAAGGAATAGAATGGAATTGTTGACACTATTTGCCGTGTAGGCAATGGCTTCTCTGGTGGGCAATGCAGCTGTCACACAAGTACTTCTCACCCTGGGCCTCTTGTTTGTTAGAAACAAGATGTTCCACTGGGAAGATAAATCTCAAGCAGTCCTCTGCTCCAGACAAAAGAGGCAAGAGAAGCAGCCACCCCTTCTAGACGGAAGGGGAGCAAAGGCAGTGTGTAGACATTGAGATACACTCCAGGAAGCACGAGGTCTTATCAGAAGCAATGTGCGGAAAAGTAGAAATAAACTTGAGCAGATGGAAACACTTGGGTCTGAATGACAGCTTGCCCTCATCCTTAGTGCCCTCGTGCTGACCTCCCAGAAAATTAGACATGCACCTGAGGGAAAAGTCTGTATACGTTTCCCTAGCCATAATTTATTATTTTAAAAAATACTATTAGACAAGAAAATAATAAAAGTAGCAGCATGATGGGATAGGAAGAACTTTCCAAATATTTCTTGAAGACCTGGTTCTGCCACGAATGGGTTATATGGCCGTGTGGGAGTCCCCCAACTTTTCTGAGCCTCGGGTTCCTCGTTTGCAAAATGGAGGGATTGAGCTGGACCATTTCTATGAGCCTTCCCCGCCCTAACATTAAATTGTGTTCCATATCCTCTATTTAAACAACTTGGAAAATGTGTGATAAAGTTTTAGAAAGATTTTCATCAAATGTGGTTTAAAAAGAAAATTTGGGGGCCGACCCTGAGGCATACTGGTTAAGTTTGGCATACTCCACTTCAGTGGCCCGGGTTTGTGGGTTCAGATTCCAGGCGTGGACCTCAATGACTTGTCAGCCATGCTGTGGCAGGAACTCACATATAAAGTAGAGGAGGATTGGCACAGACGTTAGCTCAGGGCTAATTTTCCTCAAGCAAAAAAAGAGGAAGATTGGCAACAGATATTAGCTTAGGGCTAATCTTCCTCAGGAAAAAAAAAAGAAAATTTTGTCTTTAAAGGGGTGAGCTTCCAGGGTATGACATTTTACTCATCTGAGCATCTCCTCTGAGCTGGTTTCATTTTGGTACTTTTTTTCTCTGCATAAGGTTCTTCTAAATGCCACTTCCTCGATTATCATCAGCCTCAACTCAGAGTACCAATCAAATGTTTTATTTCTTTTTCCTGCATGGTCTCAGGAGCCCCAGATAGAATGCCACTGGAAGAATAATTGTTTTTATCTGTTCACGTAGACTGAGAAGGGGCCATAATGACAGCCCCAGCTACCTCCTTTTGGGTCCTGGAACATGAAAATATACCAGCAACATGGCGGGGGGGGGGGGCTCTAAGATCAGCATCCCTACCAGAATTTCTCCCCTGGGCCTCCAAAGCAGACCCTGCAAAATCTGAAGACAGATATAAACATCACACCACACACAAAGGAGGCGGTGGATTTTTTTCTTCTTCATTTACAGTATGCTGGATCCTGAGTCTTTGCTACCCTAAAGTTTAGATCAAATCTGTAAAATGTCTCTGAAACAGAAACAACTTACAGTTCATAAATTCGATACAGAATGTGTTTAACTCTGGACCAACAAATTTCTGACACGAGGTGCATTTTTTTGAAAATGGAATTGCCTTTTCTGCTAAAAAGCGTGGCTGAAGATGGTATCACCAGCTGTACTTTCTCATTCAGGTGGCCAGGAAGACATTTGACACAAGTCCGCTAGGCTGAGTGAGTTAAAAATCCTCTCTTCATTGTAAAACTTTTTCTTTTATTTGGGAGCCAGCAGGAAGCATAAGGTAAAATGCTTTGAACACAGTTAACCTCGAAGATGGTGGTTTGGTCTCAGAGGCGAATGATCATAATCTTGAGTACAGCTCGTCAATACAAAGAAAGCATGGCAGCATCAGACACCACACCCTCTTCTTTCCTGACTTTTGTGCATGAGATACCCCGCTCTCACCTTTTTAACCTTTTCTTGCTTCTGGAATTTGTATCTAAAATTACCAACCACAGACACAAAAATAGCATTTTAAAAAATGTGATTCCCAAAACATGATCCATGGACAACAAGCATCAAAATACACTGGAGGGAATAGGGATGGGGGTAGGACATGCGGTCTTGGTTAAAACGCAGATTCCTGGGCCCAACCCCAGAGGGAGTAAGTCAAAATCTGTGGAAATGAGTCCTGACAATCACGCTTTTAAAAAATGTCCTGAGTGATTCTAAAATACAGTGAATTTGAGAACCACTTATAAAGCTTCACTGGCCTGAGCGAAACTGAGGTTTCACTGTTCAATTTTAATAGCAGCTAAAAAAAAAAAAAAAAAACACAGAAAAGAGCCTTTAGAAAAGAAATTTAAATGACCATAGCTTTGATCCTATAATCCAGAGCATAATTTTTTTAAGTGCTTTTCAAGTGCACAAGACTCTCCTGGGGACCTTGTTAAAATGCAGATCCTGATTCAGTGGGTCTAGGGTGAGTCCCAATCTTCTGCAGTTCTGATAAGCTGGTGCTGCTGATCCATAGCCCACAGTTTGAGCAGGAAAAGTGTAGAGCTTTGAGAGCCACTCTGGCGTTCTGCATCTGTCTCATAAATAAGGGATCTGGTCTCTAGCATCCTGTTAACCAGGATATCCTCTTACTGACACGCCTGCATCTGAAACATTACGGTAATTCATTTGGGAACAACCCTTCAGGTGCTGGTAGTATTCTAGAAACAGTGATTAGAGTTTGGGAGCTACAAGTTTTGGCTTCGTGTCCCACTTTCACTACCTATTTCCTGTGTATGGCATTAGGAAGAATATTTAATAACCTGTGCCTCAGTTTCTTCATCTATGAAGTGGGTACACTACTAATGCCTAACCCTCTGAGTTGTTGGGAGAATCAGGTGAGGAGACAAAAAGTGAAAACACTCTGAACTGCTGAGGACAGTATCGACACGGGTGATTGAGAACGTAGGCTCTGAAGTTCGACAGAGACATCGCTTTCCAGCTGTGGGACTTTGGATGCGTCCCACCATCTCTCTGGGCTTCAGTTTCCTCATTTGTGCAATAGACCTGTCTCTAGGAGTCGTTAAGAGAATTAAATCAGAGAATGTGCAACGCAAGCCACAAAATTGATATTTGTTAAATGTTAGTTAAGATAGTGTACATTACTTCTTGTTTCTCTGCTACAAGTATTTTATTGCACTCCGATTTTTTATAGAAATATGGGCTACACTCATTAATCAGATCCATAAATCCTTGCTCCTAATGTGACAACCTTCCCTGGGTTTACCTAACAACTAAACCCAGTTAAAAGATGAATTTCCTGAAAAGGACCATTAAGAGGGATCAATGGTGGGTATTTGGGTAGCGAGGGGTATTATGGGCTGAATTGTGTTCCCTCAAAATTCATATGTTGAAGTCCCAACCCTCAGTACCCGAGAATGTAATATATTTGGAGATGAGGTCTTTAAAGGAGGTGATTAAGTTAAAATGAGGCCATTAGGGTGGGGCCCTAATCCAATATGATCGGTGTCCTTATAAGAAGAGGAAGAGACACCAGAGGTGTATGCACAGAGGAAAGATGTGTGAAGACACAGCAAGAAGGCAGCCATCTGCAAGCCAAGGAGAGAGGCCTCAGGAGAAACCAATCCTGCTGACACCTTGATCTTGGACTTCCAGCCTCCGGAACTGTGAGAAAATAAATTGTGTTATTTAAGCCCCCACATCTGTAGTATTTTGTTACAGCAGCCCTCACAAACTGATGAGGGGTGGGGGAGGAAACCTTGGGGTAAAAGGAGCTTCTTTCATGCACAAACCACACTCCACAAACATGCTGCCATTTCCTAGGAGTGCCCCAAGTCCATATAACTTTGATTATAGTCAATAAAAATACTTAATGAACAGCTAAAATGTGTCATTTTCATATTTTCACATGAGTAACTTTTCCTATGAACCACTTTATGAATCTGGAGGGAGAAGCTTTTGTCAGACTGCTGTGTGAATTTCCATTCATACTCTGGTCTCCTTCCCTCTAGTGCACGTGGGGCTCATGCATAGCAGCCACCCATGGGGATCGCCCTGTTATCCGCAGGCCTGGGGAACTGGGCAGCTTGATGAGTGGTGGGCAGAATAACGGCCCCTCAAAGGTGTCCACATCCTGATCCCTGGGACCTGTGAATATGGTAAAGGGCCCTTGCAAGTGGGATTAAATGAAGGATCCTGAGGTAGGGAGAGTATCCTGGATCAGCCAGGTGAGCCCAGTGTAACCACAGGCATCCTTATAAGAGGGAGGCAGTGGGTCAGAGTGAGGAGGAGGAGATGCAGGCGGCTTCTACAAGTTGATGAAGGCAAGGAAACAGATTCTTCCCCGAAGCCTCCGGAAGGAACACAACCCTGCCAGCACCTCAATTTTAGACTTCTTACCTCTGTATCTGTAAGAGAATAAATTTCTGTTGTTTTAAGCCACTAAGTCCATGGTTATTTGTTACGGCGGCTATAGGAAACAAGGAATTATCACTCTGGTTTGCAGAGGTGATGGTTCCCAAGAAGCAGGCTGTCTCTCCCCTGAGGGACAGTGAATGAGCAGGGCTAAGAGACTCAGTGGGAAGCAGAGGGAGGGATGCAGCCTGGAGGAGTGGTGTTGGCCACCCCTGCCTGCTCACAACTGTCTCCCACAGAGCTGGGCAGTGCCAATCTTCTGCAGCTATCCAGGCGCCTCCCATACCTGGGGCAAGTCTCAGCACCCCAGCCTTTCCTGCCCTGCTCAGGGCACAAGCAATCAGAACCATTCATGTAGGAACTGGAGCAAGGTCTTGGAGGCTCCAGACTGTAGGGGTGCTTCCCTTTTTGTTGCTGGATCCTGGGGGTCCTGCAGGAGAGGTCTGGGCAGCTGGGGGCAGCAGGAAGCAGCAGAAGGACACTGAGGGGGCCGGGGTAGTGACTATGGAAATATTTCAATGTTTTAGCATCTTTGACAGCCTCACTTATGCAACCTGCTGCTGTTGCAGCCTGGCCACACTCCTCCTGAGGTTTTGTCCTCAGTCTCTCCCAGAGATGCAGGCCCAGCAGGTGGGCTATAGGGACAAGGCAGTTGGGGTGTCCAGCACACTGACACTCAAACTGGCAGCACACCCAGGCCTGGCAGCAAATTATAGCCCAGCCATGGGTCCAGAGTCAGACTCCAGTGTCTGAGAGAGGAGGAAATGGCAAGAGACCATTTAGTGGGGCCAGAATAGGAGACAGGGGAGCCAGAGAGGCCACAATCACTGAAAGAACTTCAGCATCACCAACCAGTAGGTAGCAGATCTGAAACCCACAGTTTCTCACATGCTGCGGTCCTGCTCATCTATGATGCCTTATTGCTCTTAGAAACAACAGTGCCCAAGAACCACAAGCAAGAGATCCATGGTCCCTGGCCCAGAAACAAGGAAGAAGAACCAGCACGGACAGCATCTGCCCATGCGCTGACTATCTGTCTGTCTGCAGCAATCTGTCTGCAGCTGCACTTCCTGGTTAGAATGGAGACGATCCTTCTGCCTTCAGACCCTGGTGACGTCATGCTGGAGAGAGTGTCCAGGGAATGCTGTGGGAGCAGGAGTGATTTTAGCCTATGCAGCATTTAAGAACTCAGATCCCCACCTGTGTTTCCCCCAAAAACCCGTTTTTGGACTCTTTGAAAATAATTCATTAGTCTGATAAATGTCATCGGGGAAATTGCATTTAATGTGAGATAAACGCAGGACAAGAAGTATCCAGTATCTTGCTCTGTGCTCTCTCTCTGCATCTGTGTGTGTGTGTGTGTGTCTGTGTCTGTGTGTGTCTGTGTGTGTCCTTCCCCCTGCTCTCTGTTGCTGTCTCATTGTTTCTTTCACCGTCTTTGTCTGTCTGTCCATCTTACTGGTTAACCATCTCTGTCAGTCTGTCTCTCTGTCTGTATGTCTCTCTGTGTCTCTTTCTGCCTGTCTTTTTCTTTCTGCTTCTCACTCATTCTCTCTCTCTCATACTTGCTTTGAGTCATGCAAATCTAGAGAGCCCTGTTGTTTGTGAAATATTCAGAACGATAATGCTTTTTCAATAGGAACAGACATTCAAAATGTCCAGTATCCATCTTTAATTTCTGTTTCCATTCATCCATACAATACACACACATATACACACACGTATATCACCTTGACCCCTCTGTGATCCTCAGGGCCACAACACCTCTATGCCTTTGGGACTGGAGCTCTGCAGCTGACTGCCAGGTCAGGAAAGCATCAGCCTTCTGAAAGGGGATGTACTGATAGCTGGCGAAGCTTCAATCCTTATGTCAGCTGCCTGTCTGTGGGCAACACCATTTTATTCATATCATGAAATGAACTATGAAGATTATTTGGATATTTGTGATTATTTCCAGATGGTCTCAGAACCTGCCTGGACAGACCAGCTCTGCTCCTGCCACACAAGGGAGCTTGCTTTTTGCCTTAAACTTGGAGGCCCCCAGAGAAATGTGCATTCTCCTAATTACGTATGGAGCACTTACGCTGGCGTCTTGGGGGTCATACCCTCTTCCCTCCTGCTCCGGAGTTTGGAGCTGTGGGACACGAGACGAGAGCTGGACACCAGAATGCAGCCCCAGCACTGATGAAGTGCCTGGAGAACGAGGCTTTAGACTGTGGACAAGTGAGTGTGTCACGTCTGATCCCTGAGTTGGGCTGGGTCACCAATTACTGACAGTGCTCCCCAACCACAGACCCTGAGCCCAGAGCTTGTCCCCCTTAGCTTACCACATGCAGAGACAGACCAGAACACACCCCTCTGTGGCCTGGCTTGTTTCAAATGAGAGTCACTGAGGTGTTGAGCTCCTTTCTTCTCCCAGATTCCACCTCAAAGAACTCACTTCTCCTTCTGGGGAGGATGGAGTGAGAAATGGGGAGAGAAGTGTTGCCCTAAATAAAGTCCCTCCACCTGGAAACACAAAGAGTGGAGAATACAGGTTCCCCCAACCTTTCTCAGCTTGGAACCTGCACTAACCATTTCTTCAGCAAGCATTAGCTCATATAATCCCTAAAGTAACCTTGTGAAGTAAGCCACATTTTATGAATGTGGAAACTGTAGCTCAGAGAGATTAAGTAACTTGCCCAAGATCACACAGCCAATGAGTGGTAGCATTAGGAATTGAACCCAGGCAATCTGATGCCGGAGCAGACATGCTTAAACCACCCCATTGGACTGCCTCAGTCTATCAGTTTTCCTAACATCCCTGAAGAAAGAAAAACACAAAGATTATAGTCTGAAAAGCAGAGTTGCACCCAGCTATTTCATCCTTAGAGAAACTCATGCACCTGTGCACCAGGAGCTAGGTACCAGAAGGTTGAAAGCACCACTGTGAGTGAGAGCAAGACCTGGAAGCAGCCCAGATGTCCACTGATAGGGGAATGGATAGAGAAACAATGGTCTCGCCCAACAGTGGCATTATACGGTAGCAAAAGGGAAGGAGCCACAGTACACGAAAAGACGTGACTAAATCTCAAGAACACAATGGTGAGAAAAGCAAGCGAGAATAGACCGAAGTTTAAAAACATGGAACCTAAGTCTAAAAACACGGAAAACTAAAATATCCACTATTTAGGGATAAAATCGTAGGTGATAAGGCTATAAAGAAAAGCAAAGGCTTAATTAACACAGAATTCAGGAGAGTGGTCACTTCAGGGGGAAGGGAGGGGATGCAATCGGGAGGACCACACAGGAAGCTCTGGGCTTTGGGAATGAACTATTTCCCGGCCTGGGGTGTATATCCTTGTGTTGTGTTATCCTTAACATTGTACAGATATGTTTTATGCACTCTTGCATATACAGTATGTTCCACAATAACTTTAAAAATTAAATCTTAAGAACTTTAATATTCAAAGAAGTCTGTGAATTAGCTCAAGTCCACAGTTCATGAAAAAACTAAGAACAAAACTCAATGTTCTGATGTATTTAGATTACAACTGTTACGGCAAATTCTCCCCTAGGTATGCCCAGATCAACATTAGCGCATGCAGTGGGAAACAGGAGCGGGTTCCTGGGCCTTGCAGAACACCAGCTGCAAATAGCCTCCGTCCTGGGGAGGCAGCGTTAAGCGTGCAGGCTCTAGAGACTGGCTTCGCTTGTAAAATGGGCCTAAAAATCACACATCGTTTAGGATTGGTATTTCTTAATGGTAGTACATATACAGCACTTCAACTAGTTTCTGTTACAAAGCAAAGACTCAATAGCTAACAACAATTATTACCGGCCTAGAGATGAAAAATCAGAAAACTCAACTTTCAGGGCATTAACAGAGTAGATGTTTTACACCTTTGAGGACTTTTGTGCTGAGAGTGGGATATGTTCTATGGTCTTTCTGAATTATGAAATTAGTGCACAGAGAAATCTGGATCTGCAGTCATTGGAAGACTTGGCTGCGGTTATGACACATTCAAGGAGTAGGATCTGGAAACCATGAGGTCTCGAGTTTTCACCTGTCAGAGGCTCTAGTTTAACTCGACTTCCACCCGCCTCCAGTCTCTTTTGCACCTGAATTTTCAGGGATTGAACTACTCTCATGTTCCCTCCCAAACTGAGGAGTCTCATAGGATCTTCTCACACTGGGGTCTTTATCCTTTTACCTAACTGGCCTGAGCCAGGGGCCTGCATAGGCTTGTTGATATTGTTGATAAGACAGAATTGGACAAGCAGATCTGTTCCCTCTCCAGGGCCCTTAACACACATCCCCCTATTCCTTAAACTCTGTCTTCACTTGGTTTCCAAGATGCCAGGACAGCAAGCTAGAGTTGGGTGAGAACAAAGGCTCTGAAGAAAGAGAAATCTCGGTCCAAATCCTAGGTCTGCCTCAGGCTAACAGTATGACTTTTGGCAAGTTCCTGACTCTATCTAAGCCTCTATTTCCACATGTGTAAAATGGGCATAATATCAATTTTGTAACAGTTTTGTTGTTATGAGAATCAAATCATATAACGCATAGAAATTATTTAGCATAGTATCAGACATATGGCAAGCATTCAGTAAAATGTTAAGTATTCTTACACTCCTCTCAGTTTTATCAGACTCTGAAACCACCCTGTAGGTTTCATTGCTTGGTTCCCCCTTCTCTGCCTGCACCCTAAATTTTGGGGTTCATTTTCTCCCCGCATTTTGCCCACTTCTCTGTGGAATCTCACCCAGTTCCATGACTTTCACTGCCACCTACCTTGCATGACACAGATGTTGATGCTGCTCAGAGCTCTCTGTCCAACCCTGATCACTTGTCCAATTTCTTGATTTATATTTCCAACTATTTACCATGTCACCTTAGATGTTCCAACCAGAACCCGCCATCATCCTCCTCTAATCCATTTCACCTCCAGTCTTCTCAAGCCTGCTTAATGGGGTCAATCTCCCAAGGTAGAAGCCATGAAGACATCCACACCCCCTCCTACTCCCTCACCAAGCTCTGGGATTCAAAAATGTCTCCCAGCCCCAGCCTGTTGGTTCTGGTCCTCCTACCGCACCTAGATGAAGGAAACAGCCTTCCAGTCGACGCCTGTTTGCCCTCACACACTGACTCCCATATCCAGTCATCCTCTAGTCCTCATTCAATTTATCTTCCTCAAAAATGAACCAGGATTACAAAGACACTCTCAGAATGTGCGAGAAAGGGAACATCTTAACAAATATTTAACAGTAAAATATTGGAGGTATAAATATTAAATTCCAGACGCAAAAAAGATACCTAAGAATATTATTTAACATGGTTCTGCTTTTTATTATTTAACAAGGTTAAATCACCACTCCAGATAGAATGAGTTGCTCAATTATAGTTGCTCTGTCCTCCAGGCTCCAGGGAGACCTTGAAAGCCGCATGTTGAAGATGTCAGAGCCACAAGATGAAAAATCTCAAATTTCTGCTTGAATGAGACATCCACTCACCAGGAATGCCCACTGTGAACCTTATGTGAGGGAGTAATAACTTCTTTCATGTTTGAACCATTACACAGTCTTGAGTTTGTTTGTTACATGTTCTAGAATTGCCTTAACAAATATGTCCATCTTGATCATCATGAACCTATGGTTCCTATAGCAGGGCCTGGTGAGTAGCAGGAATTTACGCCCTCAGAACCCTGGATTTTACCAGAAAACAGAGCCTTGCATTTAAACAGCAGAGTAAGGGTCACGATTAACATGCAGGAGACAGACTCTGGCACCTTGCTGCGGGGTGTAGTTGTCACATTTCTGAAACACGAGAACACTACGAGGAGAAAGAAAATGTAAGGTATTTTTTCCCAATTCCAGTTCTCCTCAGATTTCACAAATCAGATCATCCAGATCCAGAATTACCTGAAGTTATTTCATTCAGAGGCAATAGATACCGGGGCACTTAGAAACGCCGAGAAGATTCCGCTTTACACAATCAGCGACAGCTATTTAAAGAGAATGAACATTGAGACTGCGTAGGTAGGGGTCAAAGCCTTAGGTTGGTGCTAAAGGACTAAATAAAAAGGCTGACTGAGTCGTGTGGCCCCAGAGTTGGCACTGTCCCAGCAGACAGTTGGGGGACCAGAAGCAGTAATGGGAAAAGGACAGTTGCCTGAGGTTACTTTCCAAATGCCTCCCACCCCACCCCACCTCTCCTCATTCCCGAAAAAGTTCTTCTTAAGGGCAGAGGCCCAGCACGCGGCATTTGCCACTGATGGTGCGCAAGATGTGTGTGTTGTTATATATCGCCGTGACATACTTCTTTCTTTCTCAAGGTCTTTTGTGATTAAAGAAGCAAAATTATACCAGCTCTCCCCTACCCCATCTTTAACTCTCAACTAAAAAGAAAAGTAAGACTGGTCCTCTGTCCAAGTAGGGCAGGGGGTAACCTACCAAATGTGATCTGGGGCCAAGAGGATGAACAATAGGCAGGAAAACGTTGCTGGAGGTGGGAGTTGGAGGAAGTATGCAGACGTGTACGGGATAGGAGGAACTCACCACTCCCATCAACCCCTCATAAATGGTCATACTCAGGGTTATCCACTTCACTAAGCTTCTGGTCCATGAGCATAAATGACTACGTTCTGTGCCAGGTGACCCCACCCCCAGAGCCACAGCCAACTGAATTGGGGATGGATATCCAACCTAAGGGCAGCCAATTTAGGGTGGATCAGCAGCCTATGAGATAGCCTGGTGAGAAATCTCTGCCCTACAGAGATGATGATGATGAAGGCATCATATTCTTTTCCTCAAAAACATGAAATGGAGATAGGGAGAGAGTCAGTCCTTGGGAGCAAGAGAGGAAGATAGAAAAAACACAGAGAAAAGACAGGCAGGATTAGAAAAAACATTGAAGGGTCAAGATAAAGCAGAAATTATGAAAATGGAGTAAGCAGGAGCCAAGAGGAGGCAGAAGTCAAAATATATACCTAGTAGGGGGCTGGCCCCGTGGCCGAGTGGTTAAGTTCGCGCTCTCCGCTGCAGGCGGCCCAGTGTTTCATTGGTTCGAATCCTGGGCGCGGACATGGCACTGCTCATCAGACCACGCTGAGGCGGCGTCCCACATGCCGCAACTGGAAGGACCCACAACGAAGAAGATACAACTATGTACTGGGGAGCTTTGGGGAGAAAAAGGAAAAAATAAAATCTTAAAAAAATATATATATATATATATATATACCTAGTAGAGAATGAAGTAGTTGTTTAGAGCATGTTAGAGACAAAGACAGAAAGGAGATGTGCCCCATAATGGTTGACCACTTGAAGATCAACACAACCCAGCCTCTGGGAGTTGGAGAAGACAGGATATGGGCAAGC
This sequence comes from Equus quagga, assembly GCF_021613505.1. Classification (NCBI taxonomy): domain Eukaryota; kingdom Metazoa; phylum Chordata; class Mammalia; order Perissodactyla; family Equidae; genus Equus; species Equus quagga. The sequence continues at coordinate 2,023,477 of NW_025796728.1, read as the reverse complement.
AACAAGAGAACTGGTCTCCAGGACAGCGTGGAAACTAACTGACATTCTGCATGCCATAGTTCATTCCGGACTCTGGGATGCTCTGCTGCCTTGCGGTTCTTATTCTTCTCTGGAGGTTGTGTGACTTTCCCTCGATTCTGAAGAGGCCTGGCAGCAAGCTTGAGATTCCTGTTTTCCTTGTTTCCGTGTATACACTAGCCATATCCACCTTACTTGAAGTAACGCAGGTAAGTGTGTTCCTCTGTATTCTTTGCTACCAAGGAATGGAGCGTGTGTGTGTGTGTTTGTATAGTGTGTTGTGTGTTGGGAAGATGAGGTGAGAAGTCAAAAGATATAGAAGGCAGTGCAGCAGTGAGAGTTTGGGAGGACAGGGAGGTGACAGAGTAGAAGAGTCCTGTCACGGGAGAAACAGAAATGGACAAACTCACTTGGGCTTCCTCACACTTTTGTCTGGCACCAGGGCTGTGGCTTCCTGTGTCTCTCTGATTCCCTTTCTCTTAAATATACCACACACAGAGGGAATAGGGTACGTATCCCCTTTGTTTACATTGCTGATCCATTGATGTATTTACTCAGAAAGTTGGCTCATCTTCTTCTCAAGAAATGCTTTATGGACTGTATTGGTCAGGACTCCTGGTCGACAGGGGCAGAAGGCCAATTTGGGCTAACCTTTAAAGTCTGCTTCTCCTGGCTTCTCAGGCCCCTTCTCGAAGGCCTGCTGACTCTTTAAGGTTGGAGTCTTGAAGGAGCAGCTTCTACATTCACATCCTTGCAGCTTCACCCACCCAGACGACAGAGACCCTCAAAGCCAGTGCTGTGACCAGAAGGGTTCCCTCAGCTCCTGTCTGCATCGAATGGTAGACCCTTGGCAAGGGAGCGGGGCAGACCGGGCAGGCCCACTACAGGAGTTGTTGGGATCCCCCCACACCCCCTGGGTCTGCCACCTGAACCACTGGCCTCCCTCACACCTATGACCAGCGCAGCAGCTGCCACTGCACAGGGCCACCCCACTGTAGACTTGCTCCCCCCTCTGCCCACTAGGAGGCAGCATCGCCCCCCCTTGTCCGCTAGGCCTCTCCACAGGCTCCGATTCCAGGCTTCCGACTCAGCAGGAACAGAGTCAGAAAAAAGATTTTATCTTCAGAAAACTCTATCATGCCTCACATGTCAAGAATCTCTAGGATTACCCTAGATTTCCCTCCTCCTTATAAGGCCTCAAATTTTAAAACAGAATCATAAAATCCTAAAGCCAGAGGAGGCTTTGGGATTACACCACAGCCAGCACTGTGGTTTACAGTAGAAGAAAGAGACCCACAGAGGCAAAGAGACTCAAATATATATTTCAATATTGGGTAACAAATGATGAAATCATCTAAACCATACATAAAAAGCAAACAAGGAGAGAGAAAATATCTGGATGAGGTATTGGTTATTAATTTCTGGAAGGCAAGACGAAACTTTTAATAGGAAAACAATTTATAAAAAATATCCAAGTAATCTTTAAAAAGAAACTCGTGTTCAAATGATTTGGACAAGCACTGTGCAATAGAAATATAATGTAAGCCACAAGCGTTAAGTCATAGATGTAATTTTAAAGTGGGCACTAGAAAATTTTTGAAAGGTAGAAAGAAACAGGTGAAATTAATTTTAATAATGCTTTAATGTTTAGCTCCTCTATCAAAGATATTGTCAATTCACGGTGTAATCTAAAAAGTTATGAATGAGATCTTTCTTTTTCTGTATGAAGTCTTTGAAATCTGAGGTGTATTCTAGCTTAGAGCATATCCCAGTTCCTACTGGCCACACGTCCAGCGCTCGGTAGCCACGCCCAGCTAGCGGTTACTGTATCAGAATGTGCAGAAGTGAACAACCGGTTCATTCCAGACCTTGCAAAATCTTCAGGACGCGCTGCCTGGACATCAGTGCTCACCTAGAGCCCTCTGGGGAAATGTTTTATCCAAATAGAATATAATGGGCTGATAAAATTTGATCAAAAAGAGCTTCCTGTTTCAAAAGAACTTACTTTTAATGCCACCTCCCCTCCTCAGATAAACTCCAGAAGGAAGCATGATAATCGCATCATTATTCTTCTTACACAATGAGTGGAAGGGCACGCGCCATCAGGTCAATGCCAAAGGGAGTGTGATGGAAGAGGCTGTCCAGCTCTCTCCCAGAGAGACCTCGCATGCCAGGACCCAGGAGGGTTTCATAAGATATCAGCAAGCCTGCTGAAAGCAAACGGATATTTTTTTTCCCCAGTGCTGCAAACACCAAGAGACAATTTTCACGTATCCGCCCTTCTTTTCTGTAGGGGACGGTGGGAGAGGCAGGCTGTCATCACAGCGGTTAACTGAGGACACATGGAGCACACTGGGCAGATTGCTCCTTCTTGACAACAGCCAAAAAAGCGAAACAGCTTCCGGGATTTCAAGTCACTTTTAAGCACTCAGGAAAAGACAGCAGTTTCAAACTCAGCACCAAAATGGAGGACAGTCAAGGGCAACCTAGACAGCAGCAAGGAGGGGTGAAGAGCGCCCCCAAGCCCTCCTTCCCAGGAAAGACGCAGGCGCGGGCCAGTGTCCATTTTAGGGAGTGGGTGTTTTGCACTCTGCTCTCCGCAGCAGCCTTTGAGATTTGTTCTGTTGTTGCCTGGCAAGTAGTTACAGGGCCAGCGTTCGAGCCCGGGGCTGCTGCTCTTCTGTCTTCCTTGTAGCCCCACAGGCTTGGCAGGGACCTCTGAGGTTGAGGGTTTCTCACTCAACAGTGAGCAGAGCTGCAAGCAGACCTTGACTTGGCTCCATCCTAACTGCATTAATAAAGTCAGCAACCACCCTAAAAGGAGACCAAGTCTTCCCTTTATGGTGGACTCCTCCTTCTGTGGAAGAATCTACGATGAGCGTTTTTGTCATTCTGAGCCTCTGAGGCTATCGTGCTAATAATAATGATTGACATTCACTGACCACTTACTGTATTCCCCACTGGTTCCCTGTAGTAACTCATCTGCTGTGCTTTCTAATGATAGTAATCCCAACCCTGCTCTAAGTGCTTCACCTGCTGTATGAGTGTGCGAGGGCTGCTTTGACAAGGCACCACAGACTGAGCAGATTAAACAACAGAAGTTTATTTTCTCACGGTTCTGGAGTATGGAAGTCCAAGATCAAGGGGTTGGCAGGCTTGGTTCCTCCTGAGGGTTTTGAGAGAGACTGGGTTCCATGCCTCTCCCCCAGCTTCTGGCGGTTTGCTGGCAGTCTTTGGCTTGCTGTAGCTTGTAGATGCATCACCTCGATCTCTGCCTTCGTCTTCACACGGCCTTTCACTGTGTGTGTCTGTGTCCAAACTCCCCCTTTTATAAGGACACCAGTCAGACTAGATTAGGGCCCACCCTAATGACTTCCTCTCAACTAGTTACATCTGCAATGACCCTTTTCCAATAAGGTCACCTTCTGAGGTACTGGGGGTTAGGACTTCAACATATCTTATTCGGCGTATATAATCCAACTCATAACATATACATTAACTCATTTAGTCTTCCCCAAAACCCTCTGAGACAGGTTCTTTGATAACTTATCCCCAGTTTGCAGAGGAGGGCACCTGAAGCACAGAGAGAGGAAATGACTTGCCAAGGGCACGTGGTTGGCAAGTGGTGGAGCCGCCCCAGACCTGTCCAGCTGCAGCATCTGAAGAGCAGGTCAGCCGTACGACCCAGTGAGACCCGTATGGTTATTACCATCTCAGACTTATGCTTGAGGAAGCAAAAGTACACAGGGGTCACGAAACCCACCCAGGGTTACACAGCTAGTCATTGGCAGGGCTGGAATTCGAACCCATTGCTATTTGGCTCCAGTATCTGAGCTGTTAACCACTGAGCTGTTAACCACTAAGCTATATGACTTCTCTAAAATAAAATAGTCTTCCCAGAATTCAGGAAAGCCTAGTTTGCCATTCTGCCCTCTCCAAGCCCTGCACAATGTTTTGGTGGTGTTGGTTATATATCATATTAGCCCTTGGGAGAGAGCGGTTCTGGTAATTTATACCAGTCGAACCAGGTGAGTATCAGGAAGTGGCAAAAGGACCAAAGAGGTTTGCAAGTGCTTGAGCCCCCTGGCCCAGCGCTGCCCTTAACCACCTCAGGCTCTGCATGGAAGCAGGAGGAGGATGGACTGGTAGAAGGGCCATTCTGGGCTGTTTTGGTTAAAATAAGAGCAGGGTGGGGAGTGAAAGGATTCAGGCTGTTAAAAGAAGGAGTCCAACAGATCCCACCTTATGCCTTCTTCATGACTGGAAGAAAGGGGGTCGCACCTTACTCTTTCATGAGGAAAAGGGGGAACCCGGCTCATGAGCCATCAGGCCAGTCTTGCTTTGAGCCATAGTGTAATGATTTTTCTCTCTGAAAAACGTAAATGAAGAGACACAGAAACTGGGAGTCGAGAGCTGAGTCTCATTAATGTCACAGCTGGGGTCCACTTGGTCCTCAGGACTGGCTGTTCAACTCCTCCTTGAATCTGAGAGAAATCGATTGAATTGCCTTCTCCCAACCCTGTTACTTGTTGTTATTGTTGATTAAGAGAGCTTAAGGTTTTTAATCAATACACTTAGTTTGAGCCCTGTATACTCATACAAGTAGTATCACTACCTTTTATTTCATTGATTCTAAAAGATCTCCCCCTGTTTGCCCAATTTAAAGAAGTTTCCTTTATTTCGTTCTTACAAACTAAGCACCATACTCCAAATAGCTGTGCCTAAAAGAAATCAATGTTATTTACAGCAATAGTGTAAAAGCTTCCTGAGGGTATCGATTTCATCTGTTTTGTTTACTTCTGTGTCCTGAGCATCTAGCAAAATGCCTATTACGTTGTAGTAGTAATAATGAACAAATATTTTCTCCCATTTTATACAGGTGGTAACTTGCTATACATACTGTTCCGCATGTATTTTTTTAAACTTATATATTGGAGATTGTCAACAGTTACAGGGGCAGGAGACAGGACTCTTGTTTACTGGAAGAGTTTCAAGCAGAGAAAGCAACTGTCCATCCATGCCTTCACGTACTAATCCCAGCAAGCAGCCGTCACCCAGCATGAATGACACCTGCTGTGCAGGGCATGCCTGGTATGTGACAGAGCCCTCTGTGTGTTCTGTTTTTAAGTGAGATGACCCACACAATAGCCACCGTTTCCTAGTGCACAACATTCAAGATCCAGCTAAATTTTTATTTTATTTTATTTTATTTTATTTGAGGAAGATTAGCCCTGAGATAACATCCATGCCCATCTTCCTCTACCTTATATGTGGGACGCCTACCACAGCACAGCCTTTTGCCAAGCAGTGCCATATCTGCACCCAGGATCCAAACCGGTGAACCCCGGGCTGCCGAGAAGCAGACCGTGTGAACTTAACCACTGCGCCACAGGGCCAGCCCCTAAATTTTTATTTTTTTAATGCTTTTTTTGTGGTGAGGAAGATTGGCCCCACACTAATACCTATTGCCAATCTTCCTCTTTTTTTTTCCTCCCCAAAGCCCCAGCACATAGTTGCATATCCTAGTTGTAGGTCATTCTAGTTCTTCTAAGTGGGATGCCTCCACAGCATGGCTTGATGAGCAGTACATAGGTCCATGCCCAGGATCCGAACTGGCAAAACCCTGGCCGCCAAAACAGTGCACGTGAATTTAACCACTCAGCCATGGGGCCAGCCCCCAGCTAAATTTTTAAATGTCTGTTTTACCCTGTGGAATGTTTTTATCTTCCTATCAAGCTAAACACAAGTGACTTACACATTATAGGCACTCAAACATATAGGAGTGAACAAAAAGTTAAGGTGTGCTAAAAAATAAATAAATTTTTTTTAAAGTGAATGTGATTAAACAACAATGAGATACTACTACACGCATATTAGAATGGCCAAAATCCAGAACACTGACAAGGCCAAATGCTGGTGAGGATGTGGAGCAACGGGAAATCTCATTATTTGCTGATAGGAATGCAAATGGTACAGGTACTGTGGGAGAGATCTTGGCAGTTTCTTAGAAAACTAAACATACTCTTACAATATAATCCAGTAATCATGCTCCTTAGTGTTTACCCAAAGGAGCTGAAAACTTATGTCCACACAAAAATCTGCACACGGATGTTTACAGCAGCTTTATTCATAATTGCTAAAACTTGGAAGCAAGCTAGATGTCCTTCAGTAGGTGAGTGGATAAGCAAACTGTGGTACCTCCAGACAATGGGATATTATTCATCACTCAAAAGAAATGAGCTATGAAGCCATGGAAACACATGGAGGAAACTTACATGCATACGACTAAATGGAAGAAGCCGATCTACAAAGGCTGCATCTGTATGATTCCACCCGGATGACAGTCTGCAAAAGGCAACACTTTGGAGACAGTGGAAAGATCAGTGGTTGCCGGGGGGTTGTGGAGAGAGGGGTGGGTGGGAGGATGAATAGGCAGAACACAGAGGATTTTTAGGGCAGTAAACTCCTCTGTAGGATACTATAATGGTGAATATGTGTCATTATAAATGTGTCCAAACCTACAGAATTTATAACTATGAACTTTGGGTGACTATGATGTGTCCATGTAGGTTCATCAATTATAACAAATGAACCACTCTGGCGGGGGATGTTGATAATGGGGGAGGCTATGCATGTGTGGGGGCGGAGGGTATATGGGAAATCTCTGTACTTTCCATTCACTTTTTCTGTGAACCTAAAGCTGCCGTAAAAAAAATAAGGTCCTTTCAAAAAATTCAATACATTTTAATTTTTTAAATGAGGTAGCCTTTGGAATAGCCTTGAGGTTTGACGCAATAGGCTACTTGTAAAATCATTTAGGTGACTTGTCCCTGGTGTCTACCCATTTATCTACCTCATGACCTATGGCCAAACTTTTCTATCTGCATTTGGGTGTGTATCACTTCTATAAGAATCAGGTAATTCAAGAGTTCCATTCCCAGACTGCAGTGTCAAAAGTCTCACTTATGGCCAAGGCCATCTTGGTTACTTCCAAGTTTTGGCAATTACGGCTTTGTAGGATAAAAGTGGGATATAGGCAGAAGTCTTGGAATCTAGAAGTTGTAACACTGTGAGATGAATGGGTCATCGCAGATCAAAGGGGTCCAGCCTCTTATCAGGGTTACTCTTATAAAGTAGACTTTAATTTCTTCAGAGCACTTACTCCACCTCCTGAAATTATCGTGTCCATTACTTTGTTCATTGATTCTCCATCTCCTCCTGCAGGAATGTATGCTCCACGAGAGCAGGGCCTGTATCTGTCTTGTTCACAGCGGTATCTCCACTGCCTAAAATAGTTCCTGGCATGTGGCAGATGCTCAATAGTTATTTGTTAAATACATGAATAAAAAAAGAGAAAGATGAAGGTGTCCTCGTGTTTAGGAGTCATTCGTTTTAGAAATGTTTCTGGAAATTATCTAAGAATGCTTTTTCCATACAAACAAGGGGTCACTGAGAAAGGAGCAGCCATCTGGGGCTCAGTGAAAAGTTACTCTTAAACTGTAAAGTTACAGGGGCCAGCTCTGTGGCCTAGTGGTTAAGTTTGGCATGCTCCAATTCAGCAGCCTAGGTTCATGGGTTTGAGTCCCAGGCACGGACCTACATCACTTCTCAGGCATGCTGTGGCAGCAGCTCACATATAAAGTGGAGAAAGCTTGGCACAGATGTTAGCTTGGGGCTAATTTTCCTCAGCAAAAAAAAAATATATATATATATATATATATATAGTTACAACCAAGTGTCAGTGGAGCTGGACTTCAGGTGTTTCCAATATTCTTTAGGCCTTCAATAACACTGTTCTCAAAGTCCTTCTGTCCACTACCCCATTTCAAAATCACATCCATATTTTCAGGATTTTATTATGCAGCACCCCTCTTCCAGGTACCAACATCTGGATTAGTTCTTAATTACCAAGTAAAATTTGACCTCAGAGTTTAGTTTGGCTTAAAACAATTGTGGTATATTGGGAAATATATATTTGGTTTTTGTCTCCAGTTCCTGGCATGTAGCTCCTAAAACCCTTGGAATCTCCAGAGTGTTAAGAGTGTCTTTTACATGCTAATGAGATGACTGGAGGCTGGGCATCCCTAGGTAGCTTCAGGATGGGGACTGGTCACTGGAAAGCCCAAGCCATGTTTAGAAGGTTGGGAATTTCAGATTCCCCCATTCCCACTCCCCTATTCACTCCCCAACCTCTACCCTGGCCTCTGGGGAGGGGAGAGGGGCTGGAGGTTGAGTTCAATCGCTAATGGCAAATGATTCAATCGATCATACCTGTGTAATGGAACCTTCACTAAAAGCCCTAAATAATGGGTTCAGAAAGCTTCTGGGCTGGTGAACACATCAAGGTGCTAGGAGCGGGGTGCTCCCAAAAACGAGACAGAAGCTTCACACACCACCGTCAGCCCCATACCTTGCCCTGTGCCCCTCTTTCATTTGGCTGTTCCTGAGTCGTAGTCTTTAAAATAAACTGGCAAACATAAGTAAAGCGTTTCCTGAGTTCTGTGAGCCACTCTAGCAAGTTATCAAACCTGAGAGGGTGTCGTAGGAATCTCTGACTTATAGCCAACTGGTCAGAAGCACAGGGGGCCCAGAACTTGTGACTGGCATCTGAAATGGGGGTAGTCTTCTGGGACTGAGTTCTTAACCTGTGGGGTCTTTGCTAACTCCAGGTAGTTAGTGTCAGAATTGAATTGAATTGTTGATCACCCAATTAGTATCCAGAGAATCAGAAAATTGGTTGTTGCTGTGGAAAACCCCCATACATTTGGTGTCAGAAGTGTCATGAGTAAAAACAGGTCAACGATAAACATATTAACTCATAGTTTCTGTGAGTAAAGAAATTGGGAACACCTTACCTGGATGGTTCTGGACTGGAGTCTTTCTGTGCGGTCACAATCAAGATGCCAGTCCAGACTGCCATCGTCTGAAGACTTGACTGGGCCTGGAAGATTCGCTTCCAAAATGGCTCATTCACATGGCCGCCAAATTGTTGCTGGTTCTTGGCAAGAGATCTCTGTAGAGATCTCCGTTCCTCACCACTTGAGCCTCTCCAGGGGACTGCTCGGGACATGATGGTTCCCTCCACAGCAAGTGCCCCAAGAAAGCAAGATGAAAGCTCTAATGTGTTTTATGTCCCAGCCTCATAAGTCACACCCCGTTATTTCCACAACGTCCTGTTGGTTACCCAGATTGGCCCCAGCGATGGCAGAAGGGAATTACAATACAAGAACATAAATAACATGGACAAGGATCTTTGGCAGCCATCTAGGAGGCTCAAACACAGTGTTCAAATGTATTTTTCAAATAAATGAATGAATTACTTAACTCCAAGTCCTCTAAACACAGTCCATTCAGATCTAGCATTTGGCATGAGAGCTTAGGCTTCTGGCAGCATCAAACTTTTTATTGGCTTTCCTGTTTTCACTCTGGAGGAGCTCAAACAAATGATCTGCTTTCATTGTGCCTCAAGTCTTAAAATGGGAGTCGTAAAATCACCATGAAATTAAGTAATTTTAGAGCCATGAAGAATGTTCATTATTAAAACTCTCCCACAGGGCCAGTCCCAGGCAAAATTGTGAAGCTAGAGAAACTTGGCTTTTCTACCCCAATTCTGCAAATCTTCACCACCCTCCCCCCACCACTGTTGCTGAACATATGCAATATTCAGTTCAATAAACAAACATAAATTCTGCAAGTTGCTGTTACATACCTTGAGAAAGCATCAGTTGGAAATAGTAATACTGTATAATGCACATTTCGGTAAATTCAATAAGGCCGCTTTTCCTCGACTGTGAAACACATCACTAAATCTCAGTTGACTATCTGTTGTTCATTTACAATTAGGAGTTGAGGTGTATGAAAATCCTTACCAACGGGAACGTTTGTTGTGGAAAGATAATCGCATTCTAGATCTCAATAAAGGGCAGGAAATTCCCGCACACCATCTCAAGCTCACCTGCAGAACACATTAACTGAGTGAAAGGATAGACAGAGTTTGCTTATTTATTCATTTAACAAATATTTTCTGAGCCAGGCATTGTTCTAGGTGCCAATCTACCCTCACTTCCGGTCTTTGCTCAAACATCATTTCAACGGAGCCTAGCCTGACCACTAGATTTAAAATCGCAATTTAAATTGCAGCCTTCCCATATCCCTTACTTGCTCTACACTTTCTTGCTTCATGACACATGTTATTTACTAACATACTATAATCTACATCTTTATTGCCTTTTATTTGTGTTTTTCTCTATCACTCTGACTCCATGTCAGAATTTCAGCTCCACCATGGCAAGAATCTTAGTCTGTTTGTTCACTGATACAGCGCCTGGCTCATAATAGGTTTTGAATAGTTGGTGAATTCACTGAATGAGTGCTTGGGGTACAAGAGTGAATAAAACAGACAAAATTCTCTGTCTTCTGCAAATCTCTCTCTCTCTCTCTCACTCTCTGTCTGTCTCTCTCTCTCTCCCCTCCTCTCCATCCCTGCATAAGGTTGCTACTCACTGGGCTAAATCCCACTACGAGGCTGCACACCGTCCTGACCTTCCCATGTTTCCTGCACATGCCCCAGGCCATGTGTGCTCTCTCCTTTCCCGAGCAGCCTAAGTGCCTTCGCTGCAAAACCTAGATCCCCAGGCAGCTCCAGATTCCAAACTCACACTAGTGTTTATGAAAATAAAGTTTGCCCTCCAAATGTCAGCGTCCCAGAGCCCCAGTCATGGTTCCTGAACTTTCCGCCTGACAGTAGCTCTAGGCTTATGGAAGAAAACCTATTTGTTCTTACTCTCAAATTGGTCAAAACAGGGTCACAGAGTTACACACTTTTGTCAATAAGGTTAAGATTACCACCCGCCCTTTTCCAAACTATGAAAAAGACAGTGCTCGTCACTCTCCAAAAGCCACATTAAAAGAAAGAACATGGCAATGACAGTTTAATAAAAAACAGGACATACCCAAAGGAAACATGCAGAAAATGACAACTGGAATTAAACAAGAGGGATGGACAGGCCAGATTAAAGATTCTTAGTGAACATCGTCAACAGCAAGAATGTTTAAACACAGGTTTAATTAAAGTGCATGCGAGCGGTAACCGGCTTAAGTAATATCAACAACCTTCCGACGTAAATGATTACGTTCGTGTACATGATACAGCTTAGACAGGACGAAGCACTCACATTTTAGTCAGAGGAACAGATGCGAAAGATACTAACTGTATCAAGATGGTAAATATTATAACAGAGGTGTATATAAGGCGCTGCAGCAAATTGGATTTTCCAGAAATGACCATGGCGATATTTTCAGTTCCACATGCTTTTCCAGAACCCCCATCAAGAGTTGGAGTCTATTTCCTCTTCAACCTGGGTGGGCTCATGACTGCTCTGACTAATACAGTATGGCAGAAGTCATGCTATGTGACTTCTCAGCTAGATAGTCTAGAGAATACAGCTTCCTCCTGGTTTTCTCTCTCTCTTTGGAGCCCTGAGCCATCTTGTATAAAGCCCAGCTACCTTGAAGTTACAATGCTGGAGATGCCCAAGGAGCCCCTGCTGTTCCTGCCCCCAGAAGTTTGGCCCTGCCCGTCAACCACCAGCCAAGTGCGTGAACGAGCTATCAGGTGATCCCGGCCCAGCCTTCAGGTCTTCCAGCTGAGGCAGAGCCAGCCGCCCCTGCTGCGCTGTGTTCAATTTCCAGACCCACAGAATTCGAGAACATAATAAATGGCTATTTTCACCACTGAGTTTGGGGTAGATTGTTACACGGACACAGTAACTAAAACAGCCGCTCTGGGAGCATAAATTCTTCACTCTACTTAGGGAAGTCAAATAAGATTGTCAAGAGCTGCAGATATTTGAGCTCAGTCCCAAAGGATGATGCATTGGAGTTCTCCAGACGAACAAATTCTTCCAGACACAGAATAGAATGTGCAAAATGCAGAAGCCCGAGAGCAAGGCCCAACCTGGGAACTGCCGGCAGTCAGGTACAGCTGGAGCACAGGTAGGTGTGGCAGAGGTAAGAGTTTCATTCATTCATTCTCTTATTCATTCATCCAATAAATATATATTGAGCCCTAATGTGCCTGGAACCTGGCTTGTGTATGACTTAGGATTGCTTTTGGCTGCAAATCCCCTCCTCCAAAAAGAGTGGCTTAATCATTAAGGGCCTATTGTTTACTTACTGAGAAATTCAGAGGTGGACAGTCTCAGTAACAGTTTGCTGTCTCCAGCCAATCTCTTGCCACCTTTCTATTTCACCAATTCAAATGCTGACTTTTTATCTTGATGCCTCGTGGTCACAAGATGGCTGTAACAGCCGCGAGCATCACACCCACAGGTAGTCCTTTCATACCACACCCAAAGGCGTGGGGCAGAAGAACACCAGGGGTCTCCTCTTGTGTGTGCCCTCCTTTTATTAAAGAGGAAATTGACCAGGAGTGCAGGGTGGGAGATGGTTTCGATGGGACTAGGGCGGAGTCATGAAGGCTAGACTTTTCCAAAAAAATCCACCTTAGTTTCAAAACAGACATTGAAAGCTAAGTTTGAAGACCCTACTTCCTTATTATAGGATCTACAGAAAGATAAAAATTACTTTCTCCAGAATTCCTTTAAATTTAAATGTTTTATATAATCAGAGAAATAGAGTAAAGGCAGAGCGGCAGAAATAAATCTCTTGCGATTCAAAGAACTTTCCAGTGCGTTAAAAAAAGAACAAAGGAACTTTGTAACACAAAGGATCGTCGCACAGAGAATGCCGCCCCCCCTCCCGCACCAACAGCACAACTTTCCCCAGTTCTGGGGAGGAAAACGCGACTAATTTTTCACTGAACTGTCAAACCACATTTTGTGTTCTCCAATGTAGTCCTGAGCTTGATAGATAGGAGGTGTTCAAACAAGAAATGGCTCTAGGACATTCTAAAATAATAATTAAGCCGCATACAAAATTGCTCTAGCTGAAAGGCTCTCTCAGCATTTTTCGGTGGATAAGAAATAGACATGATTACCCGAAGGCTTCTGAGCGTCAATATTCAACAGGCGCACTGAGAGTGTGACTCAACTAGAAGGGGAGACGAAACATAAAACTGAACTGGGCTATTCTACTAGGAAAAGTTGTCTTTTTGTGGAAAAATGAATCCAACTATTAGGTCTTGCTTTTCTCCCAAATGAATGTTCAATGAGATTTGAAGCATCTACAGGGATGAAAGGAAAATATGTAAGTGATCTGTGTATGGACTTTGGGAGGCGTTTGGCTATAGCTCATTTTTTGAGGTGGAAAGGGAGGTAGAGGATTCTAAGACACTGAATTCTCCCTTTGGTCTTCTCTGCGTCACTGAGCGGCCCCAGCCACGTGCGACCCCGGATGAAGTGAGAAATCCTCTAGATGCAGCGACAGTGGGGCCTGAGCAAGACGAGAAAATACACATTTACCCAGCTGCCCTCTTGGTGCCCTGACTGAGCCACACTCTGCCGGTCCTCCGAACTCCGCAGCCGTTCCCTGGGTTCAAGCCACGCCCCTCGGAGCCGCTGCCCAGTCCTGGTAGGTACATGTGAGAGAGTGACAAGCCTGGTTGGGAAATAAGACAGGGGGAGAGGGGAGTGACAGTGAAACTGCACCTCCCCTTCCTCCGCCACAGTCTATTCCTCCTTGCCCTCTCTCACACATACACACTAGGATGATGAATTTTATGTGCCAACTTGGCTAGACCACACTGCCCAAATATTTAGTCAAACATTGTTCCAGACCTTTCTGTGAAGGTATTTTTCAGATGAGATTAACATTTAAATCAGTAGGCTTTGAGTAAAAAGGATCACCCACCATAATGTGGGTGGGCCTCATTCAATCAGTTGAAGGCCTTAGTAGAACACAGATTGATCTCCCTTGAGGAAGAGGGAAGCTGCCAGCAGACTGTCTGTGGATTCAAGCTGCAACTCTTTCCTGGGTCTCCAGCCTGCCAGCCACCTTGCAGATTTTGGACTTGCCAGCCTCCACTGTTATATGAACCAATTCCTTAAAATCTTTCTCTCTCTCACCTGGCATGCTGGGGGAAGCAAGCAGCTATGCTGTGAGCAGTCCTGTGGAGAGGCCCATGAGGCAAAGAACTGATATCTCTAATTAACATCCAGCAAAGGTCTGAGACCTGACAAGGTCTGAGCCATGTGGATTAGCTTAGAAATGAGCATTCTGCAGCCTGCCATCAGTGACCTGCATAAGCCTAGAAGGAGACCCGATGCCAGTGAAGCCTTCATCAGCCCCAGCTGACAGCTTGACTGCACCATCGTGAGAGATCCTGGGTGAGAGGCCCTCAGCTGAGTAACACCCAAATTCCTGACCCATAGAAACTATGAAACAAAGGATATTTGTTTTTTTAAGCTGCAAAGTTTTGGGGCGATTTGTTATACAGCAGTAGATAACTAATACATGGTTGATGAAAATACAACCATGCGGAGAGCAAAGGTAACAGCTAATAGGACTGAAGATAAGTATACCTTCAAACAGAAATTCTAATTTGGGGTATTGCAGTGAACATTTATTATACTTTTTAGCCACCAAATACCCTTTGAAAACTGTCCTCCATTTGAGGAATTTCCCACCTCTAGCTCCACCTCCCCTGGCAAAAGCCAGCCTCCTCTTTCCCAGCCTCCCTTTGCCGCTAAGCACAGGGATATGACCCAGACTTCATATTTAGTTGCACCCATATGAACCTATGATTCGAAAGAGAGTAGCGTGGAACTGATTCTGGCAAGGGGGACTACGTGCCCTCGGCCTTTCCCAGGCAGGAGACAGAGTTCCCAGCACTAACATCACACTCGGCATCATGGTGAGAACTGCGCTGTCTCTGCTGGAGGCATCGGCGGCAGGTCTCCAGCAGGGCAATCTGACAGTGTCCACGGGCATTTTCCCCGCTATGAGTTTCCAAATCTTCTCTGCTCCTTCTGGAGATTCCGTTTGATTCAGAACCCTCTAACAGATCCCTTTCACGCATGCCTGCACCAGCCAGAGCAGAGTCTATTTTTTGCTACTAAGAACCTGAAGGAAGTCCAAGGCACTGTTAAGTTGGAGGCCTCAGTTCTTCACTGGCTGGTGATCAGAGTCTTCTCTGAGAGTCTCAGTCTATTTGAGTTTCTATAACAAAGTATCATAGACTGGGGGTTTAAATGACAAACATTAATTTCTCACAGCCCTGGAGGCTGGGAAGTCCAAGATCAAGCTCCCAACAGATGCAGCGTCTGGTGAGAGCCTGCTTCCCGGTTTAGAGAGGGCCGCCTTCTTGTTGTATTCTCACATGGCGGAGAGAACGGAAGAGAGAGAAATGGTATCTTGCGCTTCTTATAAGGGCACTAATCCATCATGGGGACACCTCATGACCTCATCTAAACCTAATCACCTTCCAAAGGCCCCACTTCCAAATAACATCCCCCTGGGGGTTAAGACTTCAACATGTGAACGCCGGGGTGGTGGGGGGGGGGGGGGGGGGAGTGCGGAACTGGCACAAACATTCAGTCCCTAGCACAAAGGAAAGTTTTGTGCTTTTGTGAACAAAAAGACATATACTATTACAATGTTCACTGCAACCAGAGACTGGAAGAATAAACTGTGGCGTGTTTACCAAATGGAACTATATACTGAGGTTGAAAGGAACGAAATATATGTGTATCAGCATAGATAAATCTGAAAAATATTATGGTGAATAAAAAATCGCAAGCCCTCTTGTCCCATTAAAAAACGTTTCAAATGTATGACGCAAAACTATTTTTGTTTATGGATACATACATAACAGCAACAATCTTAATATATGTGCTTTAAAGATACATACCAAGTCCAGGCAAACAGCCACCTCTGGGGAGAGAAGAGGGAGAATGGGATTAGGAAAGGGTCTCAGGGGAACCTCCATCTGTATATGCGGTGCTTTATTTCTTTCTTCCCCAGCTTTGTTGAGATATAATTGACATATAACATTGTGTAAGTTAAGGTGTACAACGCGATGATCTGATGCACATATTGTGCAGAATGATGAACACAGTAGGGTTGGTTAACACCTCCATTACTTCACATTATTACCGTTTCTTTTTTGTAGTGAGAACTTTAAGGTCTACTCTCTTAGCACCTTTCAAGTATATAATACAGTATTGTTAACTGTAGTCACCATGCTGGACATTAGATCCCCAGAACTTATTCACCTTATAACTGAAAGTTTGTACCCTTTGCCCAACATGTCCCCATTTCCCCCACCTCCCAGGCCTTGGCAACCACCGTTTTACTCTGTGCTTCTATGAGTCCAGATTTTTTAGATTCCACATATAAAGGATATCATACAGTATTTGTCTTTCTCTGTTTGACTTATTTCACTTGGCATAATGCCCTCAAGATTCATCCACATCATTGCAAATGGCAAGATTTCCTTCTTTCTTATGGATGAATAAAATTCATATACATATATATATATATATATGTATATAAATCACATCTTCTTTATCCATTTATCCATTGACAGACACTTACGTTGTTTCCATATCTTGGCTATTGTGACTAAGGCTGCAACAAACATGGGAATACAGATACTCACAATCCTGATTTCATTTCCTTTGGATATATATCCAGAAATGGGATTGCTGAATCATATGGTAGTTCTGTTTTTAATTTTCTGAGGTACCTCCATACTCTTTCCACAGTGGCCGCACCAATTTACATTCCCACCAACAGTGCACAAGGGTTCCCTTTTCTCCACATCCTCTCCAGCACTTACCTCTTGTCTTTTTGATAATAGCCATCCTAACAGGTGTGAGGTGATATCTCATTGTGGTTTTGATTTGCACTTCTCTTATGATTAGTGATGTTGAGCATCTTTTCACGTACCTGTTGGTCATTTGTATGTCTTCTTTGGAAAAATGTCTATTCAGTTCCTCCACTCATTTTTAAATTGGACCGGTCAGTTTTTTTGTAATTGAGTTGTATGAGTTCCTTATATATTTTGGATAGTAACGCCATATCAGATTGTTTGCAAATATTTTCTCCCATTTGGTACGTTGCGTTTTCATTTTCTTGGTTCTTTTACTGTGCAGAAGCTTTTTAGCTTGATGTAGTCCCACTTATTTATTTTTGCTTTTGTTGCTTGTGCTTTTGGTGTCATATACAAAAAAAATCATTGCCAAGACCAATGTCAAGGGCCTTTTTCCCCTGTTTTCTTCTAGGAGTTTTACCATTTCATGCCTTCTGTTTGTCTTCAATCTACTTTGAGTTAATTTTTGTGAATGGTGTGAGATAGGAGTCCAATTTCATTCTTATACATGTGAATATCCAGTTTCCCCAGCACCATTTATTGAAAAGAATATCCTTTCCTCATTGAGTATTCTTGGATCCCTTGTCAAATATTAGTTGACCATATATGTGAGGGTTTATTTCTAGACTCTCTATTCTGTTCCATTGGTCTATGTGTATTTTTACCCTAGTACCAAACTGTTTTGATTATGATAGCTTTGTAATTTAGTTTGAAATCAGGAAGCATGATGCCCCCAGCTTTGTTCTTTCTCAGGATTGTTTGGGCTATTCAGGGCATTTTGTCATTCCATATGAATTTTAGGATTGTTTTTTCTATATCTGTGAAAAATGCCATAGGAATCTTTATAGGAATGGCATTGAATCTATAGATGGCTTTGAACAGTAGGGACATTCTAACAATATTAATTTTTCTAATTGATGAACACAGAATACCTTTCCATTTGTTTGTGCTGTCTTCACTTTCTTTCATCAAAGTCTTATTGTTTTTAGGTTACAGATCTTTTGCCCCTCTGCTTAAATTTATTCTAAAGTATTTTATTGTTTTTGATGCTATTGTGAATGGGATTATTTCCTTTATTTATTTTTCAGATGTTTTGTTGTTAGTCTACAGAAATGCAACTGATTTCTGTATGTTGATTTTGTATCCAGCAGCTTGACTGAATTCATTGATTAGTTCCAACGGTTTTTTGGTGGAGTCTTTAGGATTTTCTAGTTATAATACCATGTCATCTGTAGATGGAGACAGTTTTACTTCTTCCTTTCTGATTTGGATGCCTTTTATTTCCTTTTCTTGCTTAATTTCTCTTGCTAGGACTTCCATAGTATGTTGAATAGGAGTGGTGAGAGCGGGCACCCTTGTCTTGCTCCTGATCTTGGAGGAAAGGTTTTCAACCTGTCATCATTGAGTATATTAGCTTGTCATATATGGTCTTTATTATGTTGAGGAACATTCTTCTATGCCCAATTTGTTGAGAGTTTTTACCATAAAAGTATGTTGTATTTTACCAAATATTTTTCTGCTTCTATTGAGATGATCATATGCTTTTTATCTTTAATTCTATTAACATTGTATATACCATTTATTCATTTGAATATGTTGAACCATCCTTGCATCCCAGGGGTAAATCCCACTTGATCATATATGATCCTTTTAATGTGCTGTTAAATTTGGTTTGCTAATATTTTGCTGAGAATTTTCACATCTACATACATCAAGGATATTGACCTGTAGTTTTCTATTCTTATAGTGTCCTTATCTGGCTTTAGTATTTATGTATCTTCCTCAAATGCTTCCAAGAAAAACACACACTATCCTACTGCCTTCACAGTAAATCTGCTCCAGGATATTGGTTATAAACTCAATTCTTGCTCTCTTGGCACCTTTTAAATGCACTTTACAATATCTGACATCAGCTTACACTGAGATTTGAAGTCTAGGGGAAGGAATAGCCAAGAATTTCTGAAAGAGGATCTGTTTGATTAAAAAACATCAAGTGTTGTGAACTGGAACCAGAAAAGGATTATTGTTGACATGGTGGCACAGTACATAAGCCTCGAGCTGAGGGTCTCGGAACAAGGAGGTCCGACCACTGTCCCTGGGTGTGTGCGAGTCTGAATACCTGCAGCGTTGCATTTAGACTCTAAATAGGCTCTGCATTTGCTCCATTCCAAGCATGAAAGCTTTATTTTCACTTTTTGTTGGTAATTGCATGCTAATCCACAGAGGTTGGTCAAAAATCAACCCCAGTGTACTTGAGTGGTCTCCTAATATTGATCGCTCCTCTTTACTTCGCTATCATCATCATCATCATCATCTTTCTCATTAGTAATAGTCACCATTGATTTTTTACTATGTGCCAGGTATGGGGCTAAAATATTTGTTTATCGTGTCATCCTTTTCTTCAAAACAACATAATGAGTTAGTTATTATTTTACCTCCACATTTTAAATTTTAAAACTGTGGCCCAGAATGATTAAAGAGCTAAAGTTATGCAGCCGGCAAATAGCACACCAAGACTCAGAGCCAGGTGAGATTCCTAAGCCCGAGCTTTTCACCATGACTCTCCCCAGGCTTGGCTCAGTCTCACCTCTGAGTGTTGGTCTGTGTCATCCTCTCACTTGGAATGGCCTTCTCCTCTGGACCTCTCATCCTTCAATATTTAAATCTCCCTTTCTCACTGAAGTCTTGTCTAATAGAGAACACATTAATCTCCCCCTTTGCTGAATTCCTTCTGGCACTTTCCATCTATGCCTTTCAACTTGGCACTCACCCATACACCAGGTGCCTTGATGTGGACACTGAGTGGGCTACACTCAACTGGTCCTCAGTCAGTGCTTCATTGGTTGTTTGATTGGTGGGTTGTCATGTCTATAATCGCCAGGCCTGGGCACTCTCTGTCATTTGGTCCCTACAGTGTCTGAGCCTATTGAGCATAAGTAGATCCTTAATTACAGCAGAATAAAGGCCAAGCAGTCACTATCAACTCTCTATTGGAGAAGACAAAATTTCACCGCCTTAAAACTGGACACTGCAGAGAAGGTGTAAGTCAGCACTGGACACCTCTCACAGCTCCCCTCCGGTCACCCATGCCACCAGCCCTGCCACTCCCACCCAAGGGTTCAGGGAAGAGGAGAGGTTTGTGGGAGCAGACAGTGTTGGCAATAGCAGTGTAACTGGGTGGCAGGGAGAGTGAAAGGGCACATCTAACCCTCTGTGAGTTTCTAATTCCCATTGTGGTTACTGGGCCACATGATCAGGCTACTCACAATTTTTAAAGGATGCCTAATAAACATGGTCTTATTTATTACTTGCTTTGGTAAAAAGGGAAGCATAGATTTTTTTTTTTTCTTTTTTTGGCCAATACATTTACATGGACTATTAGACTTAGAAGAAATCTCCCACACTCCCCCTTTTTTGCTGCCACTACCTTGGCCTGGCCATATTCTTGTCCTTTGGATCTCGGCTGAGAAGTAACTTCCTCTGTGAAGCCTTCCATAATCCCCTCCAGCATGTTAATTTTACTGCCGTGAATCATATTGTATGTACTTGTCTGTACACCCGTCTCTTTCCTTGAGGGCAAGATCTATGGCCTCCTCATTGTTCAATGCCTCGATCCCGACAGAATGCTGAGCACACGGTAGATCATTGTTGGATGAATGAGTCTGGCCCAGTCATTTATAATGCCCGAATATCATTTTATCATGTTTGCTTTACTTGGTGGGAACAAGGCACTCACAGCTCCCAAAGACAGCTTATTCGAGGTTTAGAGAGTTTTAGATGTGAGAAAAATAAGCCTTCCTTGAAATGGCTCACATCTGCCTTCGTGTAATTTCCGCCTGTTGGCCCCAGCCCTGCCTTCCTAAGCTTCACAGAATAAGCCCAATGACTCTTCATCAATGACTCCTTGAGTGTTTGGAGTCACATCCTCCCTTCCCAGACTGGGCAAATCATTTCTTCTTTGATCTTTAGATCAAGCGTCTGGATACTTATCAACACACATGAAGTATGTATTTTCCTGGTGAATGCCGTTTATAGGAAACCAAATAGATTTCAGACGTGAAAGAAGTAAGACTTTTCTCGAGGCCAGAATTGCACATTATTTTTCTTTATATCCACTGCCCAGCACTCAATAGACATTAGAATTAAACTGTTTTGGCTATTCTGTTGCTTTTATTACATAGAAGTGAAAAGATAAGCATGGCTTCACAAAGTCCTCCCTAACATCCTCCTGCCTCATCCCCATCCCAGACCTGTGGGAAAGAACTCATTGATCCTTCAGGTACTTCCACAGCTTTGTACAAACCTATTTAAAATACTGATCACAATGTTTCGAGCGAAGTTTCTGTATGTGTCTATGTCCCCACTAGACAATGACCCCTTGAGGAGGGCAGGGTCTTCTTGTATCACAACACGTAGTTCAGCCCCAGGCACGTAATAGATATCTAATATATGTTGCAAGCAAGTGCAATATAATAGCTAAACTAAAAATACATTATTTGTACACAGGATTCCTTATCTTATCCATATTTAATAAAGGGATAAGTTTCTGTTTTGCTGGGACATTTTGGGGCAAGAAAAGATGACTGTACCCATATTGTACTGTTCAGAAGTTTTGGGAATATCTGAAGGGTATCCTTGCAGGCTTTCAGAAGAAAAGGTATGCTTTATGCTTCCACATAGTAAATTTGCAGAGCACATGATATGCCCTGACTTGACTTTGATCACATGATTGCTTCATTGAGGGCACTCTGAAGTTCCAAAACATGATGCCTAGAGGGTGAAAATAACCCTTGCTCCTTCACGGCAACCACCGTGGAGAAACAGACATCTAAGCCAGTACTCCCCCACCGGGTGTCAAAGCCTTAGAGTCAACCCTTACGATGAAATATTTTTCTTTCTTGTTTTTAAATTAATCTCCATCGTCATGTTAATCTTCTTTAGGAACCTAATGGATTGGTGGGTTAGAAGCCAATACCCTTGACAGAATTATCCCAAGAGGTATCTTCATTAGCTCTTATGAAGTCGGAAATGTGTGTGCTGGGCATGGGAGTGACAGACACATCAGGGCGACTTCAGTTCAAACAGAACCAGAAGTTACTGGAATTTTGTTGAGATGCTCCCAAAGACAGACACTAAATCTACAAAACTGGAGTACAGATGAAGATTCCAGGGCAATCGTCACTAGGAGTATAGTAAGAGAGAAGAGAGTTGGGAGCAACTGGTTGGCTTTATCTTGTGGATATTGCAAAGCATATAGCTTTTCCCTTTTGGAGTTGGCCATTGAAAGAATGAGGCAAATTAGTGGCCCACTCTTAGCAAGTGCGAGTTTACATTTTGTGCACAGCCTCTTTGCTGACACGATTTTACGTCTCCACCTTATCTTTATGAGTCCTCATAAATTAGTTTGAGAACAGAGTGAGAAATAATGGAAACCCTGTGTGCCTGGGCTTGTGGACTGGTGGGCTTCTCTGGTGGGATATCACTAATTCTTTATGTGATTGGACTAGATACCACTAATTCTTTGCTCTTGGGCCAATTGGTTTTACCAGAGAGAAATCCTCTGATTTCCTGCCTAGGATAGAGAGGGATCTAAAGCCTCTTTTCCCTGTGTGAATGTGTTCTCAGAACCCACTGGGTAAAGGGAACCAGGAAGGAGCACATTCACTGCTCGGTTGGTGTCCTCCAGTGCTTTTGCCCTTAGTTGTCCCTTTACTAGATGTCGGTGATGGGGGTGGGGTGGTGGACTGAGATAAACACGTCTTTTCAACCTACTTGATTAATCGCAAGTCCTCCCAGTGATGTCAGTGAGGGGTGGGCCCCCTGTAACTGATTGCATGAGCGGGAACGTCAAGTGGCCGTATGACCTGGAGAATACTCAGCTGAACTTTCTCTATTGGAAACAAAGCTGCTATTCTGAAGCTTACCTACAGTTCCTTGGACCCTATTAACCTAGTATTTTCTAGGGGACTCAAAGGATCTGTCATTCAGAGTTCCAGAACAGGACCGTACGCTGCATCTACCATTTAGGTTCTAAGCACTCCCAATTGCTTGGGAGTCCACAGTCTTTGGAATCACTGTTAGAGAGGTATGGGTACATGCCGGGACAGTCCTGGTCCATTTCCTCAAAATGGCCGCTCCAGATAAGATTATAGGCTGGGGTCGTGCTAGTGGTGTCTACTCTCCTTCTCTGTGATTATCATCTCTAGAGAGTCTTTCCAGTGTCCTCAGAGAGTGACAGCCTTCCAGGTGACCTCCAAGTAGATTCAAACCCAGAAAGGTTTGGGAGGCTTAGAGGATTTGTGGAGGTTTCCAGTTTTGTGGTGGGCACTGTTCTACATACCAGAGATACAGCAAAGAAGAAAATAGAAAAAAATTCCTGCCTTCATGGAGCTTACATTCTAGTGGGAATGAAATAGAGCTTAAATTTAAAGGCAGAAAGACCAATTTTAGGAAAAGCTTACCCACTCAATCTAACTTGGTAAGAAAAAGAAACACAAGTGATGTACTTAGGCTTCCAAATCTTAAGAAAACACAATGTCTTTATAAGCTCAAAAAGAGTGAAGGCAATGGCCACACGGGAGCAGAATGGCAGGTTACTGGGTCAGCAAGGAGTCAGCCATGTTCCCCGAGCCACAGTGAGGTCCCTGCCACATCCAGGGCAGAGCTGGTGATCTAACATTCTAATTTTTAATGTCTGCATTTTCTCTATTAGACACAGAATCACCTGTAAAGTGCTGAGGACAATGCTCAGAGGATAAATACTGACATTATAGCTTCTATAATGAGCAGTCCTCCTTTCTACCCTTTGTTGTTCAAGGCTGACAGTGTACCCATACATTCCCAGAAACACCCCTTTCTAAAACTTTGTGCCCCCCCCCCAAAACACTAGGATTTACGCTCTAGATAACATTTCTTATGTAACCCTCAGCAAAAATGTTGGGAAAATTGAGGTCTCCTTTTACTATTTAGGGTATTGAAGACTTCTTTTGTTATCTGAATGTAGAGCACGGGTTCAGGCAGGACCGGTGATATACATTTGCGGGTTTGGGGTCATCCAGTATCGATGCAATCTACTTCCATTAACAGGCCCTGTTCTCATTTTCTTTTGGGAATCCATCCTCCCCTATTCTTGTACCACTTAGTTCAGATGCACACCACCCCTAACCTTCCCCGACTCCATCACTGACCAAAGCACCAGGGAGGGAACACCCCACCTCAGCCAAGCAGCCTTTCAAGCTCCTCTCCCACAGTGATTGGTCCGAGGTATCAACACGTGTTTTAATCAGAGCTGGGAAACACAGTGAGACCTGTTATGGAAACAATAGGATGGAAGCAAGTGCTCTTTCCCGATGAGCTTGAACTTCAGACACTGGAAGATTCAGAACTACAGCCATCTTTGAACCAGGTGGGCACTGAGAAGAGAGCTGAAGTTGAGGGAATAGAGCTGAAAGGGTAAGAGAGAAAAGGAGAGACCAAGATATAAGGAAAGAGGGGAGAGAGGTTGGATGCCGGTGACATTCTTTGAACCCTAGATCCAGCTGTGCTAGGGCTCTATCCAGAGCTCTATCTCCATAGGCTTTTCAATGATGTGAAGCAATGTTCTGTCTTTTCTACTTAAGCCAATTGGCATTACATTTATCACACTTGCAAAGAAAGAAGCCTAGTTGATAAGCTGGTGCAGCTATCAGCACAGAGTAGGGGAGAAGGGGCACCTGGCCGACGTGACTTGGAGGAAAACAGGCCCAGCACGAGCAGACTTGATGGGAGAGACACGCAAGCAACAGAACTTCCTGGTCTTCTTCCGGGCACTAGGGCTGCTGAGAGCTTGGAAAGACTATAGAGCTGTTTGTGTCAAGTACCTCTGTGCCATATGTTTATAAATTTGGAGAGGACTTCCGATTTGAGTGATCGCAATTAGGAGAATAACAAACTGCCTAATAGGGTAGATTTCCTAGGTTCTCAGATTCCAGAAAAGGAATGATTCCCATAGGGTTCTAACATATGGATCCGTCAAAGGATAACCAGGTCAAGGGAAAGAACCCCGCTCCTGCATTCTAAACCAAGAAACTCTTTTTAAAGTGAAATATGAAGTAAACCACAGTCTTAATGAGTCAGGCTGCTACAGCAAAACACCACAGACTGCGGGGCTTAAACATCAGACATCTACGTCTCACAGTTCTGGAGGCTGGGAAGTCCCAGATCAGGGTGGGTGCATGGCTGCGTTGTGGTGAGGGCCCTCTTGCTGGCTTGCAGACGGCTGCCTTCTTGCTGTGTCCTCACGTGATGGAGAGAGAGGAGGCTCTGGCCCCTAACCTCTTCTTATAGGACACTAATCCCGTGATGGGGGCTCACCCTCATGACCTCATCTGAACCTAATCACCTCCCAAAGGCCCCATCTCCTGACACCATCATGCTGGGGGTTAGGGCTTCCATATATGAATTTGGGGGGGACGCAAACATTCAGCCATTACAATCACCAAAATGCTGCAGATCTTCAGAGGACTCCTGACACGTGGCAGCTACTGAAATTTCATGCTGCTACAAACCCCTTCTGGTTTTGCAGAGGCTGCTGCAGCGATTTTGACAGCTGGAGCTCCTGATGCTCTGTTTTGGCCTTTTGTGCCCAAAACCAATACATACACCCCTATTCTCCTGGAGTGAGCAGCTTTCCTCTTGTACTCTCCTTTAACTCCAAGCTTGGGCCCATTTTCTAAAATGGATATTCGGGGGCTGGCCCGGTGGCGCAGCAGTTAAGTTCGCACGTTACGCTTCGGCGGCCTGGGGTTTGCTGGTTCAGATCCCGGGTGTGGACATGGCACCGCTTGGCAAGCCATGCTGTGGCAGGCATCCCACATATAAAGTAGAGGAAGATGGGCATGGATGTTAGTTCAGGGCCAGTCTTCCTCAGCAAAAAGAGGAGGATTGGCAACAGATGTTAGCTCAGGGCTAATCTTCCTCGACATAAATAAATAAATTAAATTAAATGGATATGCTGTCCTTGGCTGCTGATCACGGTGACCTTTCAAGGGGGCTCAGCCAAGAGAGTAATCCTCTTTCATATGAAAGACCCCTGCTGTGAAAGCTTGACTTAAACCATATTCCACAAATCACACCCCCCCAGGAGAAACCTCCATTCTGAGGAGATGATTGCATTTTTTGTCTTTCAAGTAGAGCTCAAGCTCTTGTAAATTTTGTCAGGGATTCTCCATGGGATAATGAGATTTGGGAATAGGATTAATACCAGCGTATGTATCCCCAAAGTTTCAAAGAACTGCAATTCTTTAAATCCTCTTTTTCATTTTGTTAGAAAATGAAGTTAAAGGGACAGCAAATTATTTGTTGGCTTGTTTGTTAATGAAAACAATATGGAACAAAAATTCCATCTTTGGTTAACTTGAACAAAGTATTCTTTACCCAACTCACATACCCTTAAATTCCAGGGTGTGATTTCTATGTGGTCTGAGCAAAAAAGTAAAATAAAATAAAAGGGAAGACAGTGAGGCAGCTCTCGTCATCTTCTCCATTACGATACACTTGCTATTGTAACAAATAACACTAATCTTAGTGACTTAACGTGAGACAATTTTATTTCTTGCTTATGCAAAGCTCAATTGGCTGTTGAGCAGACAGTCTGGGGGGCCACTGTCTTCTGGCTGAGCCTTGGGGTTGCCACTAGACGCTCTGCATCTGGCCAGCAGACGAGGGAAGGAGGCGGAACCAAGAGGAGCACACAGGAGGCTTTAGGGGTAGGCTGGAAGCGGTGAACAGCACTCACACTCCTCTGGCCAGACTCAGTCCCTACCAGCTGCAAAGGAGTCTGAGAAATGCAGTCCCACTCTGTCCCCAGGAAGAGGAGGGCACGGGTGTGGTGAGCCTCCAGCGGGTCTCTGCCACATCTGTTATGCCCATCACTCTAAGTCAGCACACTGGTTCTCTTCTCTCTGCCTTCTATGTAATACTTATCAAAACTACAGCCTTTGTATAATATTTTGCAGTTTCTAAAGCCCTTGCCTGTGCATTATTTCATTTAATCCTCCCAACTACTCTTAGAGAGAGCATTCATTAAGCTCCACTTTAAAGATGAGAAAATTGAGGCGAGAGTATATGAACAGCAGAGCTGGGTCTTGAACGCTGGTCTTGTGGCTTCAGTGGCTCTTCTTCCCCAGGGAGGCAGTGTGGTGAGATAGTCTATGGGACCTGGCTCTGGCACCAGACCGCCTGGCTGAAATCTGCCCTCAGCCACTAGTTGACCACACCATCCTGGGCACGTTGTTGGCCTCTCCCAGAGCCAGTCTACAACATGCGGAAGTTGTAAAATACCTCCCACATAGGACTGTCACGGGAAAGTTGGGTGGTGTGGTCCAAGGTGCCAGCAAAGCACCGTCCACCCACCACCAGCAAAACATCCTCAGTGATTCTCTAATGGCAGCCATGGGAAGAAGGCTAAGCAAAGCATCCAGACTCTTGAGGGGCCCCTGCTGAGAACTCCAGGGTTCTCCATTGGAGAATATTTTCACGAATTTCATTTTAATGTAGAGAAAAAGCGTTTCTGGCTGCATTCTCATTTTTCACCACCACAGAGGGCTGCCCTCTCGTCCTGTCACTTAGTGCAGGACCCATGGGGTCAGGATCCTCTCTCCGAGACCTTCATCAATTGCCAGGATGTGCTCAACCCAGAGAGGGAAGCTACAAAACTGAAACTGCTTCTGAGGGTCCGATGACGTGGACACATTCCCAGGGCCCCAGCCCAAGGCGGCCTTTGAGCTTGGGACCCACACACACTTCGACTGTTTCATTTCAACACCATGGGTAATTTCTAATTATACCGATACCACGCCAAGTTTCTTCAGACTCTGTAATTTACCAAGACATTTCTCATTTGATCCTTGCCCTACATTCCCCCCACGAGGGAGACATGAAAGATATCATTATTCTCCATTTCTAGGCTAGAAAACTGAACCTCACTTTAATGACTTTCCCAATGTTCTATGGTTATTAAAAAGGAAGGTCAGTACTAGAACCCTGCCAGGGTATAAAATGTCACTGCCTTTCTTACAGAGTCCCTCAGGAGCAGACCCTGAGACATGGATTTGAAGACAAGTAGTCAATTTTAGAGGCAATCCCAGGAAGTGGAGTGTAGGGCCTGGGCTTTGCTTGCGCAGCGGAAACCCCCAGGCCCACTGCAACCACGTGTCCTGCTGGCTCCTTTGTGGGAAGGCAGCCCAGCTACCAGGATTTCTAACGATCTGGGCCTGGCCAGCCCGGACCTCCCTTATCCCACATGAAGAACATTGCGTCTTACAGGGACACATAGATCCTTCATGTGAGCTACTCTTCCTGGGAACGTTGGTCATACCAAGGACAGCCCTTTGGCAAGCACGCAGCCTTTGTTCCTCTGCCTACTTAAGCACGCTTCTCTTGGGGGTTGGTTGGTCTCTTGGCACGATATCCCGCCATCCTAGCCCAGCTGGGCTTGTGGCGGAACATAGAGAAATGAGAGAAGAAAGGGAAGGAAGCCCACAAATTGTTATCCCTGTGGGCATCCTAGGCTCACCCTGCTGAGGAGCTCTGGGAGATAGTGTGAAACACGCCACCTGAGGGATAGTTACCCTCTACCCCCATCTGTCACTGGCTGAGGGACCCTCTCTGGGGCATTAAGTCCCTGGCCTGTTCAGTTCACCTCATACCCAGGCTGAGAGCAAGCCTTCGTGTGGATAATGCCCGGGGCCTGCAGTAGGACACTTCTGACACGTGCCTGGATGGTGAAGATGAAGGGGATAAAGATGGGTCACCAACAGCATCTGCCATATGGGACCAGAGGCCTCCTACCAGTGTCCCCTCCTGCTGCCAACCTATTCCCACTGCCTCCTCTGCAGCAGGGCCCTGAGTGGAGATTATGACTCTCCCAAGGGCTGCACATGCTTCCTGAGAGGGAAGGGATTAGAAATAGCCTATGAGAGGGATGTGGACTAAAGATTGAATCCCGCTCTGCCGTTTCCTTGGGTAAATCCCCCTAACCTACTAGAGCCGATTTCCACACCCATAAAATAGGGACAATATACATTGCAGTGGACTGTTGCAGGGTTAAAAATGTAGAAACTAAAGCGCAAGCCCCATGACAGCAGGGACCATGCATGTCTTAATCACCAATATATTCCCAGCATTTAAGACAATGATTGGGAATGAATGAATGAATAAGTGGACAGAAGGAAGGAGAGAGAGAGAATGAAAGAGAGAGAGAGAGAAAGAGAGAGAGGGAGGAAGGAAGGAAAGAAAGGACAGACTGACAAACAAATGAAAATGTGAAACTGCCTAGCACAGTACCTGGTCCACTGAAGGCTCCCAAAAGTGTTAGTTCTTACCCTGCCTTCCGGTTTCCTGGCCCGGTGATATCCTACAACATCATAATAGCTGAAGCAGGGAGAAAATGAAACCTTTAAGCACTGCTAAGTTTTGTTTCGTTTCTCAGGGGAACCAGGAAGGATAGAGTTAGAGAAGCGTTTCCCCAAAAAGAGGCTCCATGACTCTCTAGCCTGTGGTCTGTCAAGCATGGCGTGGACTCGCCTGCCCTCCTCCCACGGGCTCCATCCTGTCGTTCCTCCTCCTACTGCGACTGGCAGTTTGTCTGCCCAGGACCGCCAGGTGCGAAGGGCAGGGATGGAGCAAAAGCTGTACTTTGCTTGCTGCTTTCTGCACCTCTCCCCTTACATCCTGCCTGCTATGCACCATCTCTGCCTCCCCCTCCTCTCCCACCTCCCACCACACCCCAGCAATGTGCCCACGGGAGAGCTCGAATCCGATAGAATCTTCTACCCATGTTGGATCCCAGTGAACATTACTGTGAATGCTCATATATCATGAACCCGAAAGCCAGAAACATGCTGTGCACGTTGACGGTCATAACAACCGTGCTGAGACACCACAGGGCAATTCATTCATTCCACAACCTTTACTGAGCAACTGTTATGTACCAGGCCCTGTGCCTGGCTCAGGGGATAGAGTGGTGAACAAGGTCCAGTCAGTCCCTCTTCTCACGGAACTTGAAGCCTAGTGGGGGAGGCAGATGGTGAACAAGTAATCACCTAATAAACACATAGTTACAGAGTCACATGCGAGGTCAAGGAAATGTATAAAGTCCTATGAGAGCCTAGACTAGGGAGATGTCGCCTCACTGGGAAGTCTCACTGAGGAAGCGGCATTTGGTGTGTAGATGCTAACAAAGAGAAGAGGGACGAGAAGGAGAAAGGAACTGCCTGGAAAAACCCTTGAGGAAGGAAGAAACTCATCACATGCAGCAAAGACCGGAGGGCCCAGTGTGGCTGAGGCACAGTGAACGAGGAGGGGCAGGACCTTGGATGAAGCCTGAGAATTTCAATGGTTTTTCCCGAAGTCACACAGCCAGGACATTTGGGGACTAGACTGGATCCTCAGCTAGATGATGCAGGGAGTGTAGGTTCATGTCATTCATTCCATGGATGTGCATTGAGCACCTACTGTGTGCCATGCACCATTTTAGGCATTGAAATAAGGAGAGAAGAAAACAAAGTCTCTTCTTTCAAGGAATTTGATCTCTGTCCAAAGAGCCCTGGAGGCCCCATGGAAGCCTTCTGGGCAGGAGACAACATAATCAGACTGACGTGGTTACAAGACTGGGCTGCCCCAGCAGTCAAGGTGACAGCGAATGGTGGCCTGGACCGGAGAGTGACAGAGGGGATAGAAAGAAGAGGATAAACTCAAGAGATATTTAAGAGGCAACATTTATAGCACTGGGTGACTAACTGGACATAAGGGTGAGGGTGACGGGAACATCACGGGTAACGTCCGGGTCTCTGAGGATGCCTTCAGAGTCATCTAAGAATGAGTAGTTTATGTGCAATGTAGTTTGAATGTCTGGGTTCCTTAAAACCGTGGACACTGGTGTGGGACACAGTAGTCAACCAGAACTTGCCCTTTCCCCACGTACGTTTCATTTAGAATAAATAAAAGTTGTGTGTGTGAGGAGGAGGTGTTCTTTGTACTGGCCGAAGTAGAATGCCTAGGCCTACTTCTAATTTCTTCAGTTTCTGATAAAAAACCTTCAGAATGTCCTTTCTGATCATGAGGGTTACATTAGTTTCCCAGGGCTGCCATGACAAATTACCACAAACGCAGCAGGTTCAAACCACAGAACTGTGTTCTCTCACAGCTCCAGAGGCCAGAGTCAAGACGTTGGCAGGGTTGGCTCTTTCTTGAGGCTCTGAGAGAGAATCCATCCCACGGGCCCTTCTCCTGGTTTCTGGAGGTTGCTGGCAATCCTTGGTGCTCCCTGCCTTGCAGACACATCACTCCAGTCTCTACCTCAGTCTTCACTGGCTTTCCCCTGTGTCTGTCTCTCCTTTGCTGTTTCTTATAGGGACTCGTCATTGGATTTAAGGCTCACCTTACATCCAGGACGATCTCATCTTAAGATGCTTAACTTAATTACACCTGCTAAGACCCTGTTTCTAAATAAGTTCCCATTCACAGATACCAGAGGTTTAGGACGTGGACAAGTCTTTTGGGAGATACAGTTCAACCCACTACAAGGGAGTGACCACCTAGATTAGAAAATACGATGGCAGGAAATAGATGTAGACAGATTTCTGGGTGTTAAGGATGTGCATAGAAATACACTAGTTTTCTCTTTGTTGCTAAACATTAATTACTATAGTCTTTTTGTTCTTCCCAAAATGCCGTGGAAGAGAGCAGAGGTTTCAGTAGACACATCCCACAGTTTATGTCTAAACAGAGGAAACAAGGATTTGTTTCATTGTGCGTGGTCTTGGAGATATACACAAATTCCTTCAAGCTAGGATTAATTCTTTAGTTTAAAGGTTGATAATCTATTTGCCAAAGAGTCAGAAAATAGCCAGAGATTAACAAGCAGCTGTGGATGAATTAATTTTATTCCTGATCACATGAATGAGAGCTGGAAATGTACCAGCAGGAAAAGCAAATAGATGAGTGGAAAATTCTGGCCATGTGCATCACACTTAAGTTGATCATTTTCAACTGATCCATTCCCCATGGCAAAGAATAATAATAACAGCCTAAAATATTGAGCGTTTACTTTGTGCTGCCAACCACTCTTCAAAGCACGCTACATGTATTATCTCACGTGATCCTCACAACAACCCTATGACAATTATCACGCCCATGTTGCAGAAGGGAATATTGAGGCAACAAGCAGCTAACTATCTGCTCAAGGTCACAGTCAGTAAGAAGTAGAGAGACCAGGATTTGAACTCAGGCAGACATCAGAGCACTACTCCTAATCGGCATGCAATTTTTAAAGTCTTCTTTATTTTACAACTATATATGTAATAGTGGTTATTTTTTCCGCTAAAGACAAAAATGTTGGGTAAAAGCCTGCCAGTCTCTCCCAAGCACCCATACTTGTATTCGGCCTTCATCTTCCTGCCTTTCAAAATGATCATTTGACTGTATTTAATGTCTTTCTTTAGAAAATGATAGGTGTAAAAATGTTTCTTAGGGCTGGCAGTCCCTATTTGCGTATCTAGCCAGAATATAAGGGACTCCAGGCATTGGGGCAAGGTCACATAAAGGACACCCTCCAAAATTAAAACCGAGAAAACCCAGATTGTGGATTTTGTTGGAAAAATTAAGAGTAGGAGAATAAATGTGTAGATTAAAAGAGACTTAAAAGACATACCAATTTTTGTCTTTTTTTTTTTTTTGGAGGAAGATTAGCCCTAAGCTAACATCTGCTGCCAATTCTCCTCTTTTTTGCTGAGGAAGACTGGCCCTGAGCTAACATCCATGCCCATCTTCCTCTACTTTATATGTGGGACACCTGCCACAGCATGGCTCAATAAGCAGTGTGGGTCCCGTGCCTGAGAACCGACATACCTGGGCCACTGAAGCGGAGCACGCAAACTTAACCACTGCACCACTGGGCTGGCCCCTGTGGGGTTTGTGTGTGTGTGTGTGTGTGTGTGTGTGTGTGTGTGTGTGTGTGTGAGGAAGGTTAGCCCTGAACTAACATCTGTGCCCATCTTCCTCTATTTTACGTGGGACCCACCTCAGCATGGCTTGAGAAGCAGTGCTAGGTCTGTGCCCAGAATCTGACCCTGCGAACCCCAGGCTGCTGACGCAGGAGCACAGGAACTTAACCAGTACGCAACCTGGCCAGCGCTGACATAACACTTCTTTTAATGATCAAGACTGAACAAAGCATAGTGTCCAAGGATGCACCCCGGGTAATAAACTATTTTTAAAAACACAAGAAAGTGATGGCAATAAAAATCAGCAGAGTAGTTACCTCTGGGAGGGAGGGGTGGTGATTAGGCCGGGGCACATGGAGGGGCTTCGGGGGGGTCGGTCTCGAAAAGTCCTATTTCTCATCTTGGATGGTTCGGCTTATAATACCCTATTAACCTAGTCATTGGCTTTGTGTGGTGCTGTATCTGTGTTTTATTTTACCTTAAACACATTTTTTTTAATTTGAGTAATTTAAGCATATTATTTACAAACACAGAGGTAAACACCAGGAGAAACGGCTAGAACAGTTGAGGGTGGTTACTTCTGGGGTTACTGGATTATGGGTAATGAACTCCTATATTTCACTGTAAATCTTTTGGTGATATTTGAGTTTCTTGATTAAAAATAAATTAATTTTTAAGATATAATTAACTTGGCATAGTAATCACTTATTTGCAGGACTGTCAAAAGGATTTAATGACAAATATAGAGCATCCAGCCCTGTGTCCAGCTCATAGTAGGTACTCAGTAAGTGGTTGCAACGATTACATTTATTCTTCCACGCCAAACCGTGGGATGGAGAAATGTGTCCATGAATCCCTAGCACTGCCTGGCACATAGTATGTCCTCAATAAATAGCTACTTATTAAATGTGTAAGTGAATATAGGGGTTTATTTATAAAAATCAAAATATTTTCAACATACACCTCCCAGCAAATCCTTGCTAGTTCTAGCTATGAACGAGCAAGGAAATGCCATGTCGTATGAAGGCATCTGCAATTAGTATTACAGAGGTATTGAAGCAGGATCTGATGAAGAATATAGCCCCTCTGCCCCCAGAAGTGAGTGAATAGAAAAACAATATTAAACTCTAAATCACAAAACCACTACGTGTACTAAAAGTTTCAAAGCTGCCTCCCCCTCCCCCACCCCCAAGTGTGGCTGGAATCGGAGACTTGTTTGCAAAGAGTGGAATTTGGAATGGGAAAAATAGTAAGTTTACAGTGGCGGAGGCTGCAGACACCCCTTAACCAAGGGACCGAGGTTAGTGGCGACACGGATAAGTCGTATTGATAGCACTCACCCGCCGACTGGGCGACTAGGAAGGCACCTCACCTCTTTCCCAAGATTCACAACCCCAATCTAATCACGAGGAAAGCATCAGGCAAACTGCAGCTGAAAGCCGTTCTGTAAAATATCTGATCAGTCCCCCTCAAAACCGTCAAGATCATGAAAAACATGGTAGTAATGATGCAGTAATCAATTCACGATGTGACGTATATTACATCATCACATTGCACATCTTAAAAAAATAAAAATAAAAGTTTGTTGAATGAAAAACAAGGAAAAAATGTAAAACTGTCCCAGACCAGAGTAGACTAAGGAGACATCACAACCAAATGTGATGGAGTGTCCAGGATTGGATCCTGGGACAGGAAGACAACAGTAATGGAAAAACTGGGGAAATCTGAATAGAGTCTGGAGTTTAGTTAATAATAATGTACCAATCTTGGTTTCTTCGTTCTGACCCACGTACCAAAGTAACGTAAAATGTTCACATTAGGGCAAAAGGGATAGGAGGTTATACAGGAACTCTCTGAAATACCCTTGCAACTTTTCTGTAAATCTAAATTATTCTAAAATTAAAGTTCATTTTTTTAAATGCTGCCTCTTATTGCAAAACTCTTTAAAAAATAAAACCTAAACTTATCACATGGGAGAGGGGTTGTGCTTTAGAGGGTACCAAGTACCAGGTATGGTGTATCCTGCCTTTTGAGTAATCCAGCATTAAAAGAATGAGGCAAAGAAAATGAAAAGACAGGTGGCCTTAGGGAGGTAAACATCTTTTTAACCAAAATCACCTTGCAGTGACTTCCATTTCGAGGCAGTGGCAATTCCTTACTCTGTCTGCATAGCTGAACTCCTGCAACGTGCTGACCGGCCCATCGCAAGTAGACCAGAGTGGGCAAGAGCTTTCCAGGGACAGGGGTGACCGGTTCTAGGAAGTGGAAGAAGCCCAGTGTGGCCAGAGCGCAGTGAGAGGAAGGAGAACGGTAGGAGACACGCTCGAGAGAAGTGGGAGCAGGGTGTGCCCGGCCTTGCTGCCAGGGCGTGGGAAGGTTAATTCCATGAGATCTGACTTACATGGGTGACCTCCAGCCCCTGATGTGATGCTCTGAAAAGGAACCTACTAAAAATGAATCACCTGCCTTTACATGTAAGAAGAGCTCAGATAAACCCAAATGCAGGAGTGTTCTATCAATGACTAGCCTGCACTGCAAAAATCCTAATGTTATGAAAGGCAAAGAAAGTCTGAGATGCAAAGAAGAGCTAAAGACGTGACACTCCCAAATGTCTGTTGGGAATTGGATCCTGGAAAACAAAAATTTTATAAAGGACATTCTGGTGACAATTGGCGACATTTAAATATGGACCATATATTAAATAATAGATTGCGTCATTGTCAGATTTCCTGAATTTGACATTGTCCTGTAGCTATTATGAAAGAGAATGCCCTTGTTCTTAGAGGATACAGACTGAAGGGCCCTGATGTTGCCAGCATACTCTCAAGTGGATCAGCAAAAACAACAATAAAAACAGTAACAGTAATAACAAGATATACATATGTAAAGAGATAAAGCAGATATGGCAAAATAGTACAGTCAGTAAATCTAGGTAAAGGGGATACAGGGGCTTATTATTCTATTCTTGCAACTTTTCTGTAGTTTCAATTTTTCAAAATAAAAAGGTAAAAGAAATCCGTCAGGCTGCTGTGCCATGAATGGATTCTAAGTCTTACCCTTCAACTTCCAGATTTCTAAATTTTATCTCAAGAATAGCAGAATAAGAATACATTTTGCGGCATTCACAATTAAAATCATGTGCCTTTGGCAACAGTTACAAAACAGCCCCAAATCAAGGAAAAACATTTCAGCCAGAAGATAAGTTTCCGAATTGGACCAGTTAGAAATTCTAGACCTTGGTGAAAGCATAACAAGGGAAAAACACACATTATCAATGTTCAAGCCTCTTTTGGCTCTAGGATACTTGAAAGCGTTCCCAGCACCAGATGAGGAGAGACATCAAGGCCATTACACCATCTTCCAGCAATCATAAAATTATGTCTCCAATTATTGTCATTGGATGATGGTTCCAGTGTCTGCATATGTTAAACAAACATGAAACGGAAAAATCTCTTTTGGCATTCCTAGAAGCAAGCAGTTCTCAAGTTCAGTGTCAGCTCTTGTCCAAAGGACTTAATGAGTCCCTCTAATTTCCCCAAGTAGTTTCCTTGGACTAATGCAACATTTGCACGTGGCCACAGCTAACCCTTCTGAGGCTCCTAGTGTGAATCCTTCCTGCCCTAGGGGAAAAGTTTTCAGTTTAAAATGCTGCTTGCACAAAGGTATGTTGACAAAGATAGTCGCTGCAAGACTGCTTTTAATAGCAAAAAAAGAACCTAAAAGTTCTTTAAATAAGTTAGAGTACATCCATATTATGGAAATATTTGCAATGATTTTTTTAAAAATGAAGTAGCTCTGCTGTAGAAAAATCTTCAAGACTATTAAGTTGGAAAAAGAAAGCAAGTTGCAGAATAACATTTAATAACATTTATGTTTAAAAAAATCAGGGTCCAGCCCGGTGGCACAGCGGTTAAGTATGCACATTCCACTTTGGCGGCCTGGGGTTCGCCAGTTTGGATCCCGGGTACAGATATGGCACCGCTTGGCATGCCATGCTGTGGTAGGCGTCCCATATATAAAGTAGAAGAAGATGGGCACAGATGTTAGCTCAGGGCCAGTCTTCCTCAGCAAAAAAAGGAGGATTGGCAGCAGTTAGCTCAGGGCTAATCTTCCTCAAAAAAAAACAAAAAACTAAATACACAAGTACATGTTCATATATCTATGTGTATGTCTATGTGTGTTAATGCAAGAAAATGTCTGGAAGTCCTCTAGAAACTTCCATTAGTAGTTACCTCTGGGGAAGGAAATGGAGTTGGAGAAAAGCAAAGGAGAACTCTCAGTTTTCACTCTATTTAACCAAATATTTTTGAGTTTTTAATTATAGTCACAATTAGCGTGTCACTAATTTTCAAAAAATATGTATGTATGTCAAACATACAAAAAATAAGTGGCAAAAACACTGTGAAGATTTTTCTTTTTCTACTATGTTTTCCAAATTGTGAACAATGAGCATTTAATAATTTTATTCAAAAATATACAAAGTGAGCTCTTTTGCTTTTTTTAATTAACTGCAACATTCCAGGGCTTAAGCATTCTGATTCTTTAAGGTTTTACCCAGTCTAGAGTCACCTTTTTTTTTTTTAATGCTTTTTGGTGAGGAAGATTGGCCCTGAGCTAACATCTGTCGCCAATCTTCCTCTCTCTCTCTTTTTTTTCCCTCCCCAAAGCCCCAGTATACAGCCATATATCCTAGTTGTAAGTCCTTCTAGTTCTTGTATGTGGGACGCCACCACAGCACGGCTTGATGAGCGGTGTGTAGGTCCACGTTCAGGATCCAAACCGGCAAACTCTGGGCTGCCTAAGTGGGGTACATGAACTTAACCACTACAGCACCAGCTGCCTCCCTACAAAGTGTTTTTAAAAAGAAAAAATGAACATGTTGTCTGACTCGAGCTAGGGAAAGCTCTGTTTCTGAATAAAGGGTGTTTCTGAATAAAAGAGCCAGTAGGAGATCCCTAAATGGCTCAGGAATTGCCACATTGCTACCACTGGGGACCAGTTGGTTTGCTGGGCTAATCTTCAGCGGATGGACAGGAAGTGAGAAGCCTTCACCGAGGGCCCTACTGACCGTCCGTTTAGGCCCAAGAGAGACTGCAGTGTCTGAGAGTCTGGGCCACTGCAAGCACAAGACCGCCCCTCACTGAGCCCCAGGGTTTATGCGCTCCAGGAAGGCCTGCAACCAGCAAGCCCTCTGTCCTTTAGCAAGTGCAGAAACAGCACTTGTGGAGAAAACGCTGACTTGATTAGACACCAGCAGCCTGAATGGCTCCCAGGGGGCAAAATTCTCCCAAAGCCACTTACAGGAGAAGTTTGTTCAAAGTGCAAGAAGGATGACTTGATGATCTCAGCTCTTCCTGCTCTCTGTCACTGGCTGGCCAAAACAGCACCCACCCGTGCCCGAGACTTCATCTATGGACTGTGTTGCCCTAAAGTAAACAAGATATTAAACAGCCAACTTTAGAACCAGGCCACAGTAGAGCCTGAACATGAGCCAGTGTCTCTCAGAGAGATGATCCTAACATTCAAAGAATAAAAGAATTAAGCTGAATGGTGTCGGCATACTCTCACTTCTTTTCTTACATTAATCCAGGCAATTTCTCTTATTCCCGTTTTAAATATGTGCTTCAGGGGAAGATTTGACTGTTACAAAATTATAGCTAATACTTTCTAAACACTTACGTTCCGGCATCGAATGTATTGAACGCACTGAACACAGTGGCAAGTGCTGTGTTATGTGCCTGACATACTTCATCTTATTGAACCCTCCCAACAGCTCTTAGATGTGGGTACTGTTATTACCATGCCCATTTCACAGGTAAGGAAACTGAGACTGACCAAGAACATGGCAGAGCCTATATTCTAATTTATGTTAATTTGGTTTCAAAGCCTGTGTGCTCTTAACTGCTGTGCTATTTGGTGCAAGATCTATTCTTCAGATGAACAAAAGCTTGGTTCTAAACCACCTCATGTTTTGTACCTGGAATCCGAACCAGGTACCAGAACAAAGAGCTCCAAAGACTCTCAACAAGCTTCAGGAGCCCCAGACCCAGTTTTCTCATCTCTAGTTAAGAATGATAATACAAGACTTAGCTCACCGAGTCGTTGTGAGAACCCAAGGAGGTAACTCGTGTAAAATGCTCAGCTCAGTCTCTCGCACATAGGAACTGCTCAATGTGACAAAATGTGATAAAAATAGGTAATACTCGCAAAAGAGGACCAGAAAACATATCAGCTGGATTCGTTTACCAGTATAGACAGCAAACACCTCGCAGAAAGCAGGGTCAAAGTCATGGGATACTCAATGGGGAAGTCTTGATGGAAGGACTGAAGAAGACATGAGAATTAAGTCCACCTACTTGATGATTTTACTTGGGAGTGAACTCACCCTCCTTACGTCAGGGGAGGGAGCAGAGAGGAAGGAAGGGAGATGGGACCTAGGGGCCCAGGCAGACCAGGCTGTCTACCTTACCCTCCTTTCCCTTCCCTCTGAGTTAAAACTAGCTCAACGCTATTTGAAAGTTGCTTAGAGAGTAAATCTTAAAAATTCTCACCACAAAAAACCCAAAACATTGTAACTATGTGAGGTGACGGATGTGTTAACTAACCTTATTGTGATAATCATTTCACCACATATGCATATATCAAATTATTATGTTCTATATCCTAAACATGCCCAATGTCATATGTCTATTATATCTCACTAGAGCTGGAGAAAAATCAGCTCAATGCCATCTCTAAAGGAGGAAAAAGCCATGAATGGGCAGCATTAAAGGCTGAAAGATGTTTGGGTGAGGAAATAAAGGAAGCCTTACCTTTTTAACACCCGACTGGTGGTTTTCAAACTGTGTTCCACAGAACCCTGCTTCAGGGGTTCCACAGATGTTTTCATTAGGATTTCACTTTTTAAATATAACTTGGTTGAATAATCAACACACATTCTCAAGTGTGTTATAAATCAAATTTAAACTCATTGGAGACCCCCAACTAAGATAACTTGAGAGGTTAACTTATTTTTTTGAAGATTTCAAAAATAAAAGTTCCCCACTATCTTTCTTTATTGAAAAGAATACTGGATATTGCAAGACAGCTGTTTAAAAACAACCATAGACACAAAACAAATAAAACAGTATTTGCCACCATATGTCTGTGTGAATTTGGATTTTCTTAGTCCTAAGGGAGCAAAACAAAATTCAGATATAAACTGGCTCCTGGGACCAATAAAAGACTGAAACTTTCAAAATTTCATGTTGATCAAGTAGACTCATTGTTCCCATTAACTTATAAAAGTAACTAATAAAAGGAATGGATACCAATAAAGTGTCATATAAAATACTATATGCAAACATGGAGTAGTTCTACATAAGATTTTATTTTTCAAAGAGGCTGTTCTACTAAATGAAAAGTTTGAAAACCTCAGCCCTAGATCATTTGGACAATGAGGTACGGAGAGCGAGGTTCTATTCATAAGAGCCTCCGGGTTCTGTGGCACCCCTGATTGCTAAGACCGCCTCTTTCTCTTTCTCTGCCCAGACCCCTAAGCTGTGGACTCCTGACTGCAGGCACCAGGTGAAGAGGGAGATTCAGGGAGCCAAAATGGAGCTTGCATGGCTCTCCTGCTGCAAGGGTCCACCACATAGAATAGAGACCCTGCTTCACCACCGGGGCCACCTCCGCCAGTCCCTCCCTCCTAACTCTAGCTAATACCAACTTGGAAAGCAATGCAGGCGAGTCTTGCTAAGATCAGGGCTTCCAGTTCCTTATCTCAACTTTGGAAAGCTTGCCCTTTTGTCCAGGAACTTCCACCTGTCTCTGTCATTCTTTGATTTAATCATCCATTAGTGAAATCTGCTAATGACATGCTATAAGGAAAAATACCAACAGGAAAGAGTAGAAACAAATGGAAACATTGAGTCTGGCCCCACTTCTTTGGGAAAATTCCCGAAGTAAGGAGTAGATGGAAAGGTGAAAACCTAGAAGAGAAAGCATGTGAGACAGCTGTGAGCCATAGAATGTTTGACATTTGCATAAATATACATAAGACCATATTCTATATTAGTTAAAATATGCAATTATTTTCATATAATTTTCCAAATGTGATCACCCTCAAACACTGGAGCTTCAGTTTCCTTGTATTTCACATTATTTCACCATTAAACAAGTTAAGCCTACTTCAACCACAAAATCTATATCACAAAAATGTCTCCACATTTATGCAGAAACATTTCAAGTTAGAGGAGTGACAGAATAAGTGGATAATCCCCTAGATTTGATTCATACTAACAACTCATATATTTATCCTTTATGCGTTTAGAGATTCCGAAGAGTTAGAGACTTGTTAGTTTGGTAACTTTCCAGGTCCATCTACAAATCCTACCAGTTGGAAACAAGATTGGCCAGAGTTAACTGTTGAAGCTGAGTCGTGGGTTCATGGAAGTTCAGTATTCTATCCTCTATTCTACCTTTGTACATGTTTAAAATTTCCCATGATAAAGTTTTTAAAAATAAAATCTATCTGCCTGCCCTGAAATCTATTTCAAAATAGATTCTATCAGTCCACTTCATCTAAGTCTTAGCGCAGCAGAAGTCACACGCTAACCAGCCAGGCTGAAGAATAACGCGTTCTTTCTCTCTGTTCCCTTCAGCTCCACTTTGCAAATTGTCTTTATTGAATTCTCACATTCCTATCATTCACTTATTCAGAGTTCCTGTTCTCAGATGTCACTATAGACTTTCTGTCCAAGACTTCATGTCTAATATCCATAGATCAAAGTGGAGAAGAGAAAAATCCTGAGCCTAAAGTTCTATTATATATCCTATAGTTTGGGGTCAGCAGACATGATTACAAATAAATGCCTTGAGCAAAAATAATGTAGGACTGCTCCAAAATGCAAAAGAATTTTCTAAAACAATAGATGAAATTCTAGATTAGAAATTCTAAAACAATAAATGAGTGCTTACCCCATACCACTCTTGGGGAGGTCTTACAGTCTGTGCACAGAAGTCTATAGCTTGCAAAGAATTTTAGCCAAAAGATAAATAGCTGAAATCAAACAGTTTATTTGCCCTCGGGGAAGACTGTAAGGATTAAAATGATGCTTTATCTCCTTAGCTGGCTTGCTGGGGGGTGCTCTCCCTCTCACTCCCAAAATAAGAAGGTGGCTCTTAGATCTTTGATTTAAACCCCTACATCAGTTTCTCAAAGATACCATTTTTCTTTCCTCCCTTCTTATTCTTTCTTTTCTTCCTCCTTTGTAATATTAACAAGCTAAACAGGAACAGCAGTCAACAGTCCTCGGCTCTCCTGTCTTAGGCTCCTCCACTCCACCCCTTGCCTGAGAATACGCATTGGTTTTCACTCAACCACCTCTTCTAGACACAAAGCTTCAGAGGTGAACAGGATTCTCTCTGTCTTCAAGGTCATTTTCCTTTCCTTTGACCCTGACAATCCCTCGTTCCATTGCCCCATCTTGCAGAAAGGTGAGGACCCGTTTAAATTAAGCCTTGGTTTGGATTCAAGATAACTGTTGTCAGGTT
This sequence comes from Equus quagga, assembly GCF_021613505.1. Taxonomy (NCBI): domain Eukaryota; kingdom Metazoa; phylum Chordata; class Mammalia; order Perissodactyla; family Equidae; genus Equus; species Equus quagga. The sequence goes on along the minus strand of NW_025796728.1, from coordinate 1,981,171 downwards.
TGGGGTTTGTTTAACAAAAACCCGTGGACAAAAAAAAAATGTATATAAAATAAAGGCAAGACGGATACAACAGTTTCTTTGAGAAAAATCGGGGTATTTTCAGGCCACTCCCAGTAGAGGGCGCTAGACCCTGCACTATGTCCTCTAACATCTCCGTGGACACCCGCCTTCCTGCCTCACTGCCCCTGACCCCAACCCAACCCTACCATTCGAAAAAGCTCTCTGGCATACATAACAAGACCCAGGCAGAACTGGGACCTTCTCTGTTGGATAAAATTGGGATTCCTGAGATAGATTTTGTACCCTCCCTGCAGATGGAGCTCAGGCCCCATCTTGCTGGTTTGAGACTGCCTCAAATCGGGGTTCTGACACCTAACTCAGGGCTCTAGAGACAGATGCACCTGAGGCTGAGAGACTCTAAGGGTAGGTGTGGAGGTGCCAGGAGTCTATAAATAATGAACAAATCCTGCTCATAATCACCTTATATGCCTATCATGTTTTCCAGAAGTTTCTACACATAATTGTGCTCTGACATCATTTTATAGGTTAGGAAAACCCGAGGTCTAGATTTATGCAAGGTTACTTGTGAGAAGCCTCCCTTGGCATCCAGCCCAACACCACCATCCCCTCTGGGCAGGAGTCCCTGCAGATCAATTAGACATCGGGACACTACCGACAACCTTGAATGTGTGTGGCTCTTTTTCCTTCTAGCCATGAGAACAGCAGATAAAGGTTGAGCCCAGGAAGTGGCTTATCTCGCAGTCTAGCACACTCTGCTGCCCATGCTCTCCAGCCAGACCACCAGGAACACAAGTGTGGTTGAACAAACTGTGATTAATGCTCACAGCAGCGAGAGACCACACGCCTTGGGGAAGCGTGGGCTTCTCAGGAAGAAGGTGTCAGAAAGAACTTACAGGATTGGAGCTTTGCTTTGGTAATTTGGAGGGGGGTTTAAGGAACAGGGTTTCCTTCTGGATGGGGTGCTGTCAGTAAGTGGGGATACTTCTTTAACTGTGTACCTTAATTAATCTCATCTAGGACAGATGAGAGCAAAGCTAACACTGTCACTGGTCAAGCAGCAGCAGTGAGATTTGGTGGGAGAGAGGGATGTTTGGTGTTTTGCGGTTTGCAACGACCTTGTTCTTGTCTGTGCTTAGATAAAATTATGAAGTTGTCTTGTTTATTGTCTCACTTGAACATGGTCACAGCATGACCTCGTCTGAGGTTGGTGTTCTGTGAGACGGTTTATGTCCAACCCAAAAATACCATGGCCCAGCTGTGAGCGCCAGGACAGCTGTCCTAGCTGTCTCAGGCTAGTTCCTGGCTGTGAGGGACCACTTTTCTTTTTCTCATCTCTCTTAGTCTTGTCTCTTATGCCTAGAAGACGTTGTGGGGATTAGATAAAACAAAACAGCATAACATAGTACCCCAGAACTTCTTAATTATTTAAGTAACTAGCTAGTCTGTGCTTTCCATTGTTTTGGCAATTGTGTCTTTATCTCCCTTGAGGACCTGTGCAGAAGGGCCCCTTTGCCAAATACCACTCAGCATCCTAACCTCAACATTATGTCCACCATCCGATTCAGGTGACAGACCTCTAAGATCCTAGAACCACAGTCACAGTCGGGACTTGAACTCAGATCTTAGGCCTCCTGGTCCTTTGCTTTCCCCCCGTGCTATGATGATGACACCAGCTAGACTGGCCTGCACTAGAACCTGGACTTGAGCCCAAGTCCAGCAGGGCTTTTTCACACTACTATTGAGTCTAAAATTCTCCTATCAGAGATCAAGGCCAGGGCAACAACAGAAAGGGCATCGAATCTGTAGGTTGTACATCAATCAGCGAAAGGCTGGGGGGATTGTGGGGTTCACTGGGGTCCCATCTAACCCTGCAGGGCACATGCACGGATGGGGCAGATGCTGCAACAAGACCCAAGGCTGGAGGCTAAGCAGTGATGTCAGAAGGGTCTTAACTTCTTCCCGCTCCAAGTTATACCCCTTATCCTTCTACATTCTGTAAAAATTCCCATCTGAGGGCAGATTCTGCAGTGAGCTTGTTCTTCATAAACCTTCACAGGCTCAGACGACATAGTTTAAAACACCAGGTCAATCAATGAACATCTAGCAACAGGGCTCCTCTCCATTCTACAGCCTTCACCTCTACTTCTGCTGAAGCCTCAAACACCCAAGTTGGCAACTACAACACACCTAGGCAATTTATACTTAGGTTTTGTTCTCTGGGCTTTGGGGTGCAGAGATAGGAAAATATGCAGAAGCAACTTCTTTTCAAAGAGGTTTCAAACACTCATTCTGGGAGTGGGAATGTGGGGGAGGCCAATAGAATGAGTCTCTTCTTCACACAGGTTTCATAATCCATTAAAAAATATTTTCTGGGGCCAGCTCAGTGGCGTAGTGGTTAAGCTTGTGCACTCTGCTTTGGCAGCCTGGAGTTTGCTGGTTCAGATCCTGGGCGCAGACCTACGCACCACTCATGAAGCCATGCTGTGGTGGCCTCCCACATAGAACTAGAATGACTCACAACTAGGACTTACAACTGTGCCCCGGGCTTGGGGGAGGAAAAAGAAGGGGGAGGATTGGCACAGATGTTAGCTCAGTGCCAATCTTCCTCATCAAAAAAAAAAAAATCTATCCTACAGCATGGGAAACAGGCAATTCTCAACCTGGAGAAAAGCTCTTGAGTAAAGAGACTCAGCTGCTGCGCGAGGTATGAGGGCTCACTCTTAAAATTTTTCTGGTGTTTATTTTCAGTTGTCTCAGCACAGAATGTTCTCTCAGGCAAGGTCAACTAGGAGAGACTCCAAAATACAAATACAGTTGAGTGGGACCACAGGAGGAGGACTTAAATATATAGAAATGGTGGCTCCAACTACCAAATTATTTTGTTTCCAGCCAAGTCAACTCGAAGTCTCAGTTTTCTTCTGAAAACCCCCTATGACTAAGAGGAGGTAAGAACAAAGTAGCATTTCAACCCACAGCTCAAGTGTCCAACCTTCCCAAGAGGAGTTTCTGTGGAATCCCACACACCTAAGACCACCCGTATAAAAACGCATCCACGTAACTTACAACAGGAAGATGACGCCTCCAAGATTGTTAATAAATACTTTATTATGAATCATCATGTGGGAAACGAGCACAAAATTAGGAATCGTTTTTACAAAATCTAATGTTGTTTCTGACTCTGGTGTCTCATAACCAAAACGAAGTAATTATTCATTTGTTTGTAAGCTACTAACGTGCTTTGTTCAAAGCACTATTAAAACATAAGGGAACACAAAAAAGGGAACACAGGTTGCTAAGCCAATAAAATTATCAGTCACATAGCTTAAGAGCTCTCATGCCCTGATTGATTTTGGTAAGTTTGGATAGTCTCTGATTATTGGATAATAATGTAAAGAGATTGTTTAGATATTTGATTCATAAAATCCACAGTTAAGACTTTCAATATTCTGGCTCTTTTGACATGAGAATTAAGAGGCAAATGCTCGAGTCCATTGCTGCAACGTAATGGATTTACACTTCATTTAAAAAATTTCTGTCCTCCCTACAAGGAGCTAAAAGGCAGGCTACGGCAACACGGAAGAGCGGGCGGGCAGGAAAGAGGGCTTCAAGAAGTGGATCCAAGACAAAAAGGAAGAGGCCTGCTTTATCTCACAGTGCCCACTGGAAGCAGAGCCATCTGCTCGGTAAGACCCAGGCCGAACATCAAACTCTGTGATGGTGATGAATTCCCTCCACACACGTTCTTCCCACAATCCAACAAATTTCTTTTCCACAGACTATTCTTCTGAGGCAAGAAACTAGCAGAGGGACCCTCTCTGCTTCACCTGTTTATCCCTAACCACTACCACAATCCCTAGCATATAACAGGTGCCAAATCTCTCCACCTGCGGCATCTCTAGGACAAGTCTCAGTGGTCTGTCTTTAGCACCATCCCCACAATCAAAATCCTCCCTCAGGAAAAAAAAAAATGACTTAGCAAATATTTTTATCTTCCTATAAATACGAGGTAATGGAAATGGAAGGCTTCCTTCTCTGTTGAAGGTGTTAAGTATCAATGAACAGAGAGGGACGGACATTTGGAGAAATGGAGAACATTTCTCATTCCAGAAATTGTGTGCTGCTGGTGGTGACAGACCTCTCCTATAAACTCCACTTGACAGATGGACAAAATGAGGCCTAGAAAAGAAACCGTTTCCTGAGGTCTTCCCCTCCTACAGCCTTCAGGGGGGATATAAGCGACTTTCCCAAGGAGCCTCTGTTCCAGCTAAGTCAGGGTCAACAGAAGTGCCCCCAGAGAAGATGGAGGGAAACGGGGAGACCTAAAGGCACACTGCCTGACTCTTGGGCTGTGGGATTTTATTCCCATAATTGGGCCCAGACAAAAGTATTCAGATGACAATCTTGTGCCCACACACGGACCCCCCCGAAGTGACTGGGTGGGGAAAAAAAAACCCTTAGGCATGTTAACAGCAAGTTGAGTGTCAGCCCTGGGAGGCCACACTCTGAGACCACAGGACATGCACCTGCACCTGGCCCCCTGTTGGGAGTCCTCACAGCTCAGAAACCACCCAGCAGCCTGGGGATGGCTGTCCGTACCCCAGGGCCAGGACCGTACTCCTACTCCTACTTAGAAACCAGACGCCGACGGGATCGCAGCACTGGAAGCCACTTCCTCATTTTGGAAATGGATCTTCTATTTCATAACTGGTAGAAGAGATTTTATATGCCAAGGCCCAGCTAAGCAACTCATTGTGATGCCTAAGTTACCCACCCCTAATTTTTTTTTTCACTGATACTCTCAATTTGCTATTCCCCAGATACAGGTTTCTGGATTAATCCTGTTGATCTTTTTCACTCAAAAAGTGGCAAGTTACCTCCAGAACACTGACTTTGTCAACCTTGACAGTAGTACTGTCTTTGCATGTTAACAATGACCAGAATGTTCCTTACATTCCACCGCTTCAAAACTAAGTATGGAACGATTACCTGGACATGAGACTTGCCAATGACTCCCATTTTATAAAAAGGATTTTAAGTCCATGTGTGTAACATTACTCGGATATAATTCCCTAGGAAGAGAATTCCTATTTTATTTATTTACTTTTTTGCAAACAATTTTAGAGGCAGGGTGTTAAACTGATTGAAATTTCACAAGATTGACATTATTGCTTAAAGTGCTTGAATTGGTTACATTAAAAAAATTAAGGTACAAATTATTTCAAATAAAAACTAAATTTTCTTTTTAGCAACACAGTCAAATGAATGCCACACAAATACAGTAACTATTTTGCTTATACAAAAATGGAAGCCAAAAATAAATTAATGTAATACTGGAAAACAGAAATTTAATAGGCAGAAAAGTAGGAAATAATTTTCCCCGACCCATGCCATTTACATGAGTTAATCACAATAGTGCTGATAAATGCCTTGACCATATAATAGCAAACGAGGGCAAAACATTTAGTGCACAACATTTCAATACATATGAATATACAAAGTTGATCAGAATGCAATGTTTAAAGATAAAACCCATCTGTAATAAAGCTACACTCCAATATCTAAAATAAGCCCTAAGCTCCAGTTAGAACACAGTTCATTGTTAGGCATGCCCATGAAATTAAGGGTACCCATGAAAATAAACACATAGGGACCATTTCTGTCATTTTTTTCCCCCATTTCATCTGAAATCCAAAATATATGAAGCCATAAAACCAAACATGACTGGCTTCCTATTCAAGCCAACACCTTTTCGTTTGTTCCTTGGCTCTCTTCAAACCAGTCCACTTTGTGGTGCCTCAGAAAGGAAAAGGCATCAACACAACAGGACTGATATCAGCATTTTACCGAAATTTACTTTTAAACAAATGACTTTTTAGCATACTGTACCATAATCAAGATGCTAAACTAGTAAGCAACCAATAAAGCAAACATTTCTTCTCTTTTTTAAGTGTAAAACACTTAACTTATTTTAAAACACCCAGCAGTTAAAAGAAATACAGCAGGCCTACTCACTCCTGCCAGAAAACGACACGCAAAAACCCTGGCCGTTTGAGGGAATATTGCTGCGCTCTTGTGCTATCACTGACCTCAGAAGGGTCTCACACATCCCAGCCATTCTCTGCTTTACACGATGAAGGAGGGATGAAAAATTAAAAAGTGTTTGCTACTGTCTTTACATAAAGTGAAATGATTGGGGGGGGGAATGTAGCTGCCTAGTGTTTGTTTCATTTATTGAAGAGGAAGAGGGAAGAAACGACCAGATAACTCTGAAGTTTAAAAAACTGATGGAGGGTTGGTGGGTGAGTATGTTTTGGTCTTTTCCCCATCTTTTTTTCCTGCATGACACTTTAATGTCTTTGCATTATCTTTCATACTTATTTTTTTATTCCAAAAATCTATCCATGAATACTGAATTTTAACTGACCCTTTCTATTAAAAAGAATTATTTCAGTTAAGTTAGTGGGAAAAACTCTTTCTTTGTGCATCCAAAGGAAAAAGAAAATGTCCTGAATTTATGATTTAGCATTTAGATATTAATTCTACAGGCTTCCAATTGAAACTTTTTTTCCTAATAAATTAGCTTCAAGAGTCAGTTCAAAGATAATTTTAATAGTTTTTTTTAATTTCCAAATATATTAGAGATCAACCATCATTTTTTTAAACTTTGCAACCTGCAGTTAAATATATGGGTTATATATAGTACAAACAGTTCCCTATATCAATCACCCTCAGTTGGAAAGTGTCTCTCCTTAAACAGAATAAAAACTCACTTTCCAGGTAAGTGATTACTGCATATGTTTCATGGAGGAAAAAAAGACAAAGTATTTATAAATATGAATTCGCCTCTAAACAAGGCAAGGTATATTTTCGTCACTTGTATAAAACAATAACGTGAAGATCACCCTGTTTTTGTCTTCTCCAGTGAAAAGTAAAACATTTCACTTCAAGCATGAACGAATGAGCGTTGGCATGCTTATTTAAGTTCTGAGCAATAAACAGTTCAAGATATTTCAAAGATAAGAAATCCAGTTTTCATCTAGATAAAGTGCTATGCTCTTAATTGTTGCAAAATGGCCACTAACGTTTTCAATTTCAGTTTTAGTTCACATTATGCCAAATGTTTGCATGTTCATTCGCTGATTTACTAGGTAACAAAATAACATGTTCACAGTATATTATAGTGTATGGAAATCAACTGACCTCCCAAAGGAAGCCAAGAGCTAGACTCATAGTATTTGTAGGAAACCAAAAACCAGCTCAATGGCAAAACACCAAATTGACCCTTTTAATAAAAGGTACCAATATTCAATGATCTAATAAATACATATATAACAAAAGTGAAAAAAGTAAAAGTAACTATGGTGAGATGAGGTTCTTCCAAAAAACTCCGTCTTGTCAAGCATCCTAGGAGTCTGAGCCAAAGAAACGCCGCCATTTTGTTCATTCCTCCACCTGCCCACTGACACTTCCTTTGACCCACCTTCACACCCAGCTAACTCCAGTATTCCTTCCAGGAAAGGTTCCATATTCGTCCTGGGACTTGCCAGTGCCTCAGTAAACAGGCTGAAATGTTAAAAAGTGAACAGTTGTACAACGTGGCTGATGGTAGTAAAGGTACAGTGCCTTTGTTCTTCCTGAAAAACAATGCTGCTGGTACTGACTGGCTAAGGAGAGCTGTGCTGCAGGCGTCACCGTGGTGTTTCAGTCCTGGGACCACAGACTGCGAAACACCAGCAGGATTGCAAAGATACCCTGGAAAGCTTAGCAGTGCCAGATAAAGGATAGATACAACTCACACAACCTGACAGAAAAAAAGTATCACTAAAAACAAACAGCATAGAGTTATTTTCCTGAAACTTGGTTTTGGTAGAAAGGTAAGAAAGGTAACTTCACTGTCCACAAAAGCCTCCTCCTCTTGGCTTTGCCTGCCCTGAGCTCCACACCTTCTGAGCCCCTGGAATTCTAACAGCGACGCGAGCACAGCCCCCAGGCAGATGCTGGCCACTATGAACAGCTTTTCTTCACCCTGTTCCACTGGGAGGATGATTTTAGCATCAAGGTTGCTCACGTTTAAACATTTTCACTTGCACAAACTTAAAGCTATAATTGCAGCCCTAAATGGGGAACATCTATCCAATTTTTCTGTCCTTCGGTCAGAAGAGAGGCAGAGAAGCTAAAAGTGGGTCGCAACGTTTCCAGGGGCAACTTAAAGGAATGCATTGAAAGGAGACCCCGGGAGCCATTTAGGAAGTTTAGCAAAGACCCCAAATAGACTGTAGACATTCGGAGGAAATGTCATTCTAATTCAGCCAGTGGCACAGCATTTACCCAATCCTAAAATTAGCAACTGTTATTAATATAAATCTTACTACAATCTGATTGCAGTTAACTCTACTCAGACTAAAATAAGACCACAAGTAGTGCTGTATGTAAAAAAACAAGGGGAGAGTGTCTAACACAGCCAGACCACTGAGACTCAGGGTAATACCACTGGCGGGCTGCTGGGGAAGAAGAAAGTCTGCAGAGAAACCAGAGAATAGTGCTTTGAATATTTTCCCCCACTTGAGTTAGTCCCACGGTTCTTTAAGTTATTCTCTTGACTGATAGAATAAAATATATCCAGATTCTGAATTTTTTGATATATCTGATGTCAGGCCATAGAATTCTTCAATAGCTTGGGCATCTATTTTCTGCAATAAAAGAGAAATAAAACAATACAATTGTTCAACATGATTACTGGGAGAAGGAAAGAAAAACTAATGTAATGCACGAGAAAATGTAAGACACACTGTTATAAAATCACAACTGGGAATTTCAACAGCAAACAGATAATTCCACAGACTTGAAAGAGGGAGATGACTACATGAATTCCACATCGCTGGGGAAGAAAGCCACCCTCTAATTTATCAGCAACCATACGTGGGCACTCTTTGAAGAAGCCAGGACTTCTGTCTTCCAAACGGTAAACGGTCTTGGGAATAACCTTAATTCTCTCAGGCCATCAGAGTTCACTCCCGTCAGTGTTACCCTAGTGGGCTAAAATAGACCGTGTCTTTGCGTGTGCAATTCTCTCCAGCTAGCGTTCCTTTACAACAAAATCAACATATGGAAGACTTTAATGTAATATAAAGATTTCCAGGTCCAAGAGACTGGAAAAAAACATTTTTAAATAATAATCAATACAAGAAGAATTTGGTATAATGAAATAATTTTGATAGAACTTCAAAGTTTATTATTTGGTCTGTATCAGAGAGGGCTTTCGTCACAGTAGGAAACAGGAGTTACATATAATTTATGGTGGCATAGAGATCCCACGTGTGTGGCTGGTCAGTTAACGAGAACACAGCATTAATAAGTCCATGCTCACATCCCTTTTCCTTTCCTATTGAGAATGGGGAGCAGCAGGGTTTAGTTCTGAAAGAAATCTAAGTTGTTTCCAAGTCAGATTATGGGAAAACAGGCCTAGTTTAGAAAATGTCCACACATACACATCCCCCCAAATTCTGTCTCTGCCCTACCCCTAGTGTAGGATCATCTGCATACCCACCTCTACAATGTCATCATCAAACAGAAGCCAGAAGCCATGACTTTTCACAATAGTAATATAATGCCCACGATTTGGACCACTGGAAAAGAGCAGACAAAAGCAAGTTAGCACGTGAACACTTACTTCTTTTTTTTCCCCTCAAAACCCCAGTGTGTGGTTGTGTATCCTAGCGGTAAGCTCTTCTAGTGCTTCTTTGTGAGCTGCCGCCACAGCGTGGCAACAACAGGCAGGTGGTATGGTCCCGAGATGGGGAAACGAACCCAGGTGGCCGAAGCGGTGAGAGTGTGGAACTTTACCCAATAGGCCATCAGGGCCGGCTCCACACTTATTTCTTTACAAAACTCTAGGTAACTCTTTCTAAGCAGTGATTTACTAGAAAAAACTCTATGATCAGGACAGAGAACTTGCTATAGGTCATGTCTGCGTCCACAATTGTTTGCCCACAATTTATGGAGGACAGCCAGGTGCCAACTGTGCTGGGCACAACAGAATGCAACGATGAATAAAACATCTGTCTTCTAAGGACTCACAACCCAGGAGGGAAAACAGACGTTCAAATTCAACTAATATTAACAAGTAATTACTGTATACCTGTGATGTGTCAGACCCTATTCTGACTGGTCAGGCAAAAAAGCAGTGAACCAAACAAAGGCCACACTTCCTTGGGGTGAGGGTTTGATAGGCAATAAACAAACTAAAATATAAGTATAATCCAAGTGGTGGTAAGGGCCATGAAGAAGAATAAAGCAGAGTAAGGGGATTGTGAGTGACACAGGGAAGGTACTATTTGACACGAAGGGGTGAAAGACGACCTCTCTGATAACATGAGATTTCAGCAGAAGGAAATTTCCCTGAAAGAAGGGAGGGTGGGAGGGGGGCCTGATAAGCCACGTGACTATGATGGGAGTTTCAGGAATAGGTAGTAGCAAGCACAAAGGTCTTAGGGGAGGGGGGTAGCTCTTGGTATGTCCATGGAACAGCAAGGAAGCCAGAGCCCAGTCAGCCAGGGGGCAGGGGGAGGGGGGTGCCAGACTGGCGGGGAATGGCATATTATCATGGTTAAGATTTTGGACTTTGCTGTGCATGAGCCAGCCAGACCCTGAGGGATTGTGAGGAGTGACATGATCTGATTTCGTTTCAGAAAGATGTTAAACCATAACGTATAATAACAAGTAGAAAAATAAAAAGGTATATATTACACAGTATGGAAAAAAGGAGAAAGAGCAACTGAACCGCTGTTACCATGTAGTTATATTTGCACAAGTGAGGAGATTTTAATCCTAGATCTCGAGTTTTGTTTTGGTTTTTTTTCAATGCACCATTAAAGCTGAAAAGCCAAATTTCCCCTTTTTTGTTTGCTTTAAACGCGAGATGACCCACATGATGTGTCCTTGCCTTTCTCCAACCCCAGCCAACCCCTCTTTCCCCTCCCTCTGAGCTCCAGCCCATAGGTCTCCTTTTTTCACACACTCCACCCCTTCGCGTCTGGGGCCTCCACACTTGCCATGACTCCGCCTGAAACAATCCTCCCCTACTCTTCACATGTGTGGCCCATTTTACCCCTTAGGCCTCAGCTCAAGTATCACCTGGGCAGATAAGTCTTTGCCCATCACCTTCCCTGAAGACGTACCTCCCATTGCTCTCTCATCGCCCATTCCTTCCTCATAGCACTAATCAAAACCATAAATTATTTTGCAGTGGTTGGTTTGTTGTTGGCGGTGGCAGGCTGGTGTGTTTACTTGTTAATTATCTTTCCCACTAGATCCTAGGTTCACGGGGGGCAGGGCTCCTGTGTCTCGTTCACTGCCGTACTTTCAGATCCTGCCACAGAACCCAGGAAACAAGGGTTCAAAAAATACTTGCAGGAGAAATCAACGAAGGAGGCTGTGCATCCTCAGCAAATGTGGGCCAGGCCATGGAGGGGATGGGCTCGGCTTCCCGACCTCAGAGCTTCCCAGTGCCCACAGCCGAAGATACCTTATCCCAGCCCGTAGGCCAGCCCAGCCCCGCTCTGTGTATGAGAACAATCCAGTCTCTAGTGGGAGGAATTTAAGGAATGCTAGTTAGTAACACGCGTGACCCAGCACCAACTCGCCCTCACTGACTGGGCTGCTCTGACCCCGTGCCCCTATTACAGAAACTGACGAGTCCAGAACCCAACCCCCTACTCGTCCCCCAGCTCCCCTAAACGGGTCTCCGCCTTGCCTCACAGTGCTCCCAGGGATTAGAGATCCATACTGAAACCTGAGCACACCCTACACATCTGAGCACTTCTGCTTCCCCATCACCTGTCTACAACCCCTCCCACCCACCTCGGCCACGATGCCCTCCAGGTGCCAGGCTCTGCCTGCCCCCACACCTCCTCCTGACCCCTGCCGTGGGCTCCCACCCAGTGTTCACGGCTAGTTTCCAGATTGCTGGACCCCTGTGTTCTTTAAAAGAATAACTGATAGACTATCCTTCAGGGAAAAAACACAAAGCTGGCTTATACTGGCCGATAAATATAACTTCCTGAGAATGTAAGAAAACAGCTGGTGACAAAGTTAATATGCACAGGACAAAACACAGGTGGCTTCCGAGGTGAAGTTACAGTTTCTGACACCATCCACCCCAGGACAAGGCAAAAAATGAATGAGTCCTTTCCTCCACGTGGAACCACGCGTCCTCCTGGTAATGGTCTGTTCACCACAAGCGGGTCCAGGCAGAGGGAGAGGAAGACGCCTGCTCTGCGACAGGCCCCAACCCAGTACCCATGAGGGCTGGGGAAGCTGTGCTGTCTCAGGGACAGGACATACCCCATCCCACTCGAGCAGAGGATAACGAACAGGAATTTCCAATAGACTTTTCCATGCAGAGACCAAATAACAGAATAGAAAATATTTGCTCAAAGGACTGTCAGCAAAATGCTTTGCTTCTCCACGTCTGAGGGACTTCTCTTACCCTCTGTCTTCTGATTACGTACTTATTACAGAATGTTGGGGAAAGACTGAAAACTGCATAAAGAATATTTTTTAAGAGTACATATTTAATCAGTGAAGATGCCAAAAAATTATTAAATTTGACCTACTGCTTCCAGCCTTTATTCCTACATCTTAAAATACTTTTGAGATCATACTATACATGTCACCTGGCTTTGTGAAAATTACAATCATACATAAATATTTATTTCTCCATCTTATTTCAAACTCTTCCTAAGCACCACTTATATCCAACACAGATTTATTATTTTAATAAATAATTAAAATAAATGATTTTATTTTATTTTCTATGTGTACGTAGGGGTGTTTGGAATAATTTTGAGATGATAAATAAACAAGAGCTTGGAAGATTCCCCAAAGTACCATTATTACGGAGTCTCACAGCCCAGGAAGGGAGCCACTCGGCCTATTCAGCACAGGGAAAACCTCACACTTGTCATGGGCACCCGCTTCGCCGCCTGCCCTTACCTGCCGCAGTGAACCACCACCGCGACCAGGTCGTACATGCGGTCCAGGTTCACCGCATCGCTGGAGGTGTTGAAGAGCCGGAGTTCCAGGGGGAAGACCACTCGGTAGGACAGCTTGGTGTACCTGTGCAGCTGCTCCATGTACTTGAACCGCTTTAGGTGCAGGGCCAAAATCATGGGCAGCTTTTTGACTCTCATCCTAAGAAACCACGAAATAGAAATCAGTTGTACCCAGCACGTGTTAGGGAAATGGAATACACTGCTGCCTGCACAAATAAAGAGCAGGAGGGGGCTAACAAGCTTCAAATCAGCAAATAACCAAACTACTTGCAAGAATAAAAGCATGCTCGCTTACGTAGCACTGACTTTCATCCTACATTCTTGGCTAACTGGGGCATAGGTAGCGAGAGAAGAGCATGACAGCTAGTTTCTGTTTGGTCAAAGGAGACATTCCAGAATTTTGTACCAATAAAAATATAATGCGTGATTGCTCTCTGTCACTGCCCTCTGCCTCCCAGGAAGGAACAATATTTGAACAATCACCCCGCCCACCCCTCACCCAGAGATAATGGAGACGAGGGGTAATAGCTTTTGAGAAAAGGAGGTTGGGGAGAGGACAAGCAGAAGGGCATGGGCTGGACTTGCAGGTTCTGAGGACTGGTACGGATGGGCAGACGCTGCACACCACCGGCCACCAGGAAGCCAAGCATGCTGGGCCCCTCTCACTCCTTGCTCTTGTGCTCTTGAGCAAGTCACTTCCCTTTTCCAGCTCTCAGTTTCCTCATTTACAAAACACAGGGGCTGGCTTAGGGCTACACTTCCCAAGCTGGGCTATTACAGCACTGGAGATGTTAATAGGGGGGCGTTTCCATGGCCAAGTTTGGACATGGCTACTTTCTATTCTCAAGCTCCTCCCTGCTCTTTCACATGTGGAAGGTTCTGAGAAATCCCAGAGTAAAAGAACTGTTCTCTTTTGTTTGATGCAGCATTTCCCAAACGTACATAGACACAAAGCTTTTTTCACTAGATGACCATTAATACTCCTCAGTCAAAAGTCACAAAGACAACAGTTTATGCAGATAATTCTGCCAGAACAGAGGATCTTCTGGTTGCCCTCCAGGACCCCCGTTCTGTGAATGCCCTGAATTAGTGTAAATGCTGTTCAGTGTGCACCTATTTTAAATGCATGTTATTTGAAAGGGACAAATTTTAAGACAATATTTTGCAGGAATCTATTGAGGTAAAACCCTGTTCGTAAAAATAAGCAAAATAACCACATCAGCAGGAAGATAAGATTTATAGGGAACCGTGTATTTTACAGGAACATGCGCCATTTTAAGGTCTAAAACCTCCAGGGGGAAAAAAAATCCCAAAAAACAAAACCTCCAGCCTAGAACAGAAAACACCTCATGTCACACAGGAAGACCTGGGCCCCACCTTAGGCAGATTCAGAGTATGCGATGGGAGCAGAGGCGAGTGAGCTCCCCTGACCACTAACAAAAGGTAACTGCGTCCCACCTCCATCCCATCTGCCACACGACTAACCTTTCATAAGTTTGGATGCAGCAAGGAAAAACGTGCATGTCTGGGGGCAAAGGGCTGGGACGCTGGGCAGAGAAATGATTTCAGCCTCGGCTCTAGACCCGAGGGTTTTAGACAGCAGTAATGAGAACCGTGAGTTACCCTGACCATGCCACAGCCGTGCGCCGGGCAAAGCCAACCCACAGGAAGGCTGCACAGGATAATCAAAATGTCAACTTTCTTGGCTTCTGGGGATAGATAACAGGGAATCACTGCTTCTCTCAGACTGTCCAAGAGTTGAAAGTGGCTCGTGCTGGTAAAAAGATGGGTAACCTTGGGTCCTAGTTCAATTCAGAGTGTGATAATTTCCTTATTGCCTCTCCATATAACTGATATTTAATTGATTTCCTTATGATTCCTTACTAAATGATTAATTTTTTTAACCTCTATGTCTTCTAAATAATAAGTTCCAATGCTTAAGCAATACTATCAATCTTATTGAGTGACCACTATGCATTACATACTATGCTAAGTTCTTTTTATAACTTGCCCTTATTCCCAAGAGGACAGAGATTATACTGATCACCACTTGTTTACCCAGCAGAGTACCTGGCACATACATAGTAGCACTTGATAAATATTCGTTGAATGAATGAATGAACGAACAGATAAACAAATGAGCAAACGATCAGATGAGTGCACAGCCTCTGAGGATGGCGTCCCTATCCCAGTTTTTCCAGTGAGGAAGGTGACTGACTCCCCAAGGCTACCCGGCTAGGAGCCCGTGGAACTGGGATTGAAAATCAGATCTGTCAGACGCCACAGTCTGGTTCCTTCTCAAGGCCCACGGCCGCCCTCCCGCACGACCCTTCACATACCTCTTCTGGGCCTCCTGTTTGCTGCAGCATGTTTCACAATAATACTTCTGTTCACTACACAGTGTCTCCGTGTTGCTGAAGTCTCTGCAGAGGAAAATATTTTCAACTTAAAAACAAGTCCAAAAGGCACTTGGTATACCATGTTCTAAGTCCTCGATTACCTGTAGGGTAATTTGTTTTTTTCTTAAAGATTTTATTTTTTTCCTTTTTCTCCCCAAAGCCCCCTGGAACATAGTTGTATATTCTTCGTTGTGGGTCCCTCTAGTTGTGGCATGTGGGACATCGCCTCAGCGTGGTTCAACGAGCAGTGCCATGTCCGCGCCCAGGATTCGAACCGACGAAACACTGGGCCGCCTGCAGCAGAGCGCGCGAACCTAACCACTCGGCCACGAGGCCAGCCCCACCTGTAGGGTAATTTTTAAGCGAATGTGCAGAAAGAAGTAACGGCAAAAGAGCTTTCTTACGAGCCAGTGCTCCGATGCCATCAGCGCACATCCAGAGGACCGGGTGACGAGCCCACCATGAGAGATTTTCAAGCACAGCTTTACTTAATGGACACAGCTAGATCTGAACTAGGGTTTGCAACCGAGCCAGGAAAAAGTCAGAGTTTAACAGAGAGCAGCTGTACACTGGAGATTAAAAATTATCATAGAAAAATAGTAACTATAGTAAAAGCCCATCATTACACTATAAGTTGAGTCCAAAAAAATCAAAAAAACGTGACGTGACATCATTGTCAGTTAATGAAAAATAGCGTGAATCAGGTGGTCTCCATTTTCAAAGAGCATAAATGTTAAGAAAGTGAAATTTAAACCACACACAACCGCCCTTATCTTGAACTAAGGAAGTCCCAAATTATCAGGAGACGACCACTTCCTACCAACCACCGGCGCTGCCCTGATAGCTCCTTTCCAGATGCTTCCATGGCTGATTCCGCTGATTGTTCAGAGCTCAGCCTAAATGTTCCCTCTTTGGAGAGGACTTCCCTGGCCACTCTCCAACCTACTCTGCCCCATCCCGTTGCTGTCTTGTTTTCTTCTGAGCACTTAGCACTATCTAAAACCATCCTCCTAGTCATTCGACAACTTGCCTCCCCTCTCTGTGGGCAGTGACCCTGTCTCTCTCACTGCTAAAGCTCAGCACTGAGAACAGGCCCAACACATCATGGCATTTCACAGTGTGTGTTGGGTGACCAAATGAAGACAGAAGCAGGTGTACAAAGGCCAGGGGAAAGCACAGAGGAAGAAGAAATGAAGTTGAACTGGGGTAATTCAGGACATTTCCCCAAGGGATGATGTCCAAGTCAGGTTGTCAAGAGGGAAAGTGTAGCAGGTGGAGGGAATGCCACAGCACAGACGCATGGAGGCAAGAGACGGAGCACGCTTCTCAGAAGCTGGCGTGCACCATGTGGCTGAGCAGTCTCACTAACCAGACGCAACAAGGAAGAGACATAATCAGACAGTGCTTTTAAGAAACGCCACTTCTGGCAGCATTGGAGAGGAAGGACAGGAGGGGGTCGAAAGGCAAGGAAACAATTTAGAAGGCAATAATCCTCATGCCTCAGATTTCAAGTGCTTGGTGCATTATATAGACTCAAACTTCGCTGAATGAATACTGGCCAACTCTTCAATGGATAACTGATGTGAAATCTTTTCTTGGCCTGCACAGGATTTATTGGGGTGGAATGGAGGAATCACGGAGAAGGGGAGGTGCGTATGGGCCATGGTAGAGATTTACATCCTTGGAATGTCTACCACAGACAAACCTCTTTATCAACTAAAGAAGCAGAATAACTAAGGCAGACACAGCAACGAATAAGGAATTAAACACTTTCTACTCACTCTCATTTTTCAAAAAAAGTTTTTCGAAGTATCTGCAGACCCAGGTAGGTAGAAACACAGCAGAACTTAGTACCTAATTTAGACTTGATTTACAAACAGCCACCATCCTGCTCAGCACCAGCTGGCTCGAGCTCGCGGCCGTGAGAGATAGGCTAATGCATTTAGGGTACCTGTGAGTTGAGAATTGGAAAATGAGGCTAGGAAAAGGGGACAACCCTGGCAGGAAACTCTGAGGCAGAGCAGGTCTGTCAGCTGATGCTGCACAGTTGTTGGAACAAAAGCAGACAACAAAGGTCGAAACCTTCCAAGGAGAAAGTCAAAGAGGAGAGAGACAGTAGAGAGATCTTTCCGACACTCGGGATAAATTACTAAAGCACGGGGGAGGCTGGTGGGAAGCACAAACGCTTTGTATTTCTTTAAAGAGAGTCATAGTGACAATAAAACACTGTTTAGAAATACACTTTGAGGGCCGGCCCAGTGGTGTACTGGTTAAGTTTGCACACTCCACTTCAGCAGCCCAGGGTTTATGGGTTTGGATCCTGGGCATGGACCTACACACTGCTCATCAAGCCATGCTGTGGCAGTGTCCCACGTACAAAATAGAGGAAGACTGGCACAGATGTTAGCTCAGGGCCAATCTTCCCCACACACACACACACACACACACACAAATACACTTTGGGAACAAATCTAATATGAAATAAACGCCTCTTTAAGGAAAGAAAACTATAAAACCTCATGGAAATGTATATAAGAAAACTTGAAAAAAATGGAGAAAAACTATGTTCCTGGATGTATTGTAAAGACAGCTATCATGTCCAAGTTAATCTCTATATTTGATACATTTTTAATTAAAATCTTAACTTTTCCACTCAACACAAGAGTTCAAAAATTGATTTAAAAAAAAATTCTCAAGCAATGCTTCTTGATAATTTTCATGTCATGACCCACAGACAAAATGATCCCATAGAGAAGGGAGCTGGGGTAAACCAATGAGGCTGCTCCTATGGCTGGCCATGGGGCTCCGGCAGCTCCAGGCTCTGCCCAGCCTCCCAGGAGCCGAGGGATCAATAGACACCTGTACCCCATTTTCCAGGGCACACCAAGTGGGAGGCTTTTTTGCAGAATCCACAGCAGTGGTTCACCTGGCTGCTCGTTAGAATCACCTGGGGAGCCTTAAAAACATTCTCAATGGCCCCCAGCCCTATAAATTACATGAGAATCTCTCCAGGTAGAACACAGGCATTACTGTTCTTACAGCTTCTCAGGTGGTTCCAATGTGCTGCCAGGGCTGTGCACCCAATGCTTTGCAAATATTAGCATGCATGTGAAACACGAGATCCCACCAACATTCAGATTCTGATTCATTCATTCATTCTTGGGGGAGACCTGAGATGCTGCTGTACTAATGAGACCACAGGTGATGTCAACGGTGCTACTCCATGGAACCCTGTTTGAGTAGCAAAGGCTTAGAGCAGCTGTTCTCAAATTCTGGTGGTATCAAAACCACCTGGAAAATTAAAACCTGAGGCCCAGGCTCACAGAAGTTGAAAGTGACCTGAACCTCGATTTTTACCAACTTCCCCAGGTGATTCTGATACACACCAAAGTTTAAGAACCGCTGACTAGAGTATTAAAGAAGACTGAAAAAAGAAATCTACAAGAAAAACTTATGTGTCAGACATTAGAAAATACCTATTATCAATAACCAAATCCGAAACACAGGTCAGAGAAGCAGAAGAGAGATAAGCATGTGGCAACAGACAGGGATGGATATGAACTTAGTACATAAAAGAAGTTTCTCAAAATAAGTAGAAAATGAAAGTTTTTAAAAAGAAGAGTAATTTTGGGGCCGGCCCTATGGTATAGCGGTTAAATTTGGTGTGCCATGGTGTAGTGGTTAAATTTGGTGCGCTCTGCTTCAGCGGCCCTGGTTCACAGGTGCAGATCCCAGGTGTGGACCTACACCACTCATCAGCCATGCTGTGGTGGCAACTCACATACAAAATAGAGGAAGACTGGCAGAGATGTCAGCTCAGGGCTAACCTTCCCCAAGCAAAAAAAGAGAAAGACTTGCAACAGATGTTAGCTCAGGGCAAATCTTCCTCAGCAGAAAAAAAAAGTAATTTTAAAAATAGAGCTTTGGAAGAATTAAAAGGCACTTTCCTCCTGTTGTCTAGCTAACCTCCCCAGCACTAGGAGGATGGGAATTTTTAATGAGAGGAAGGCAGAGGAAGAGGAAAGTGGGTTCAGAACATGGAGCACTTGAGAAGAAAGGTAAGTTTCTGTGAAGGAGCCACAACAAGAGACTAAGGCACTGAAATGGAAGACAAAACATACCAAAAAGGCCATGGAAGGATAATTAAGATAAACTACAGGTATTTTAAGGTTTTGCCTGAGGCCATCCCTGAACTTTACAAAAGAAAAACAATTCTCTAAGTATCCTCCTGTGATACAGCTGGCTCATCTTGCCTCAGACACAGCACTGAGATTTGAAATATTAGAATTATAGCTCAGCGACAACATGGACTTCATGGCTTCTCTAGACTCACATCCTGGATTTAACCACTATTTGTATTATCATTTCTCGGGGACAAAAGGTCAGTGAAAACACACTGTAATCGATCACATAAGCCCTTCTGGAAGGAGGCGGCAGAGATCTGGCATTTAAATCCCACGGTCTTCGCTTGATTTTTAACGTTTTTCATTATCAAAATAAAAGAAGGATAAAAATATCACATCAGAAGAGACAGGCAGACAGTGATGCTGAAGAAGAAAACTCAATTCTAATTTTAAAAATAAAACTTCAAGACTACAAATCAAATTAAACCATGAAATGGGCCAATAAAGATCATTCCTTTGATCATTCCTTCTCTTTTGTCTCAGACAGAAAAAGCTAATGGATCAGCTGGCTCATTTATTCCCTGGGCCTTTCTCCTGCACATGTTTCTTTTGCAATGTATTGGAAAGCTGCCACTCCCATCACAGACACCTGAATGGCAACCCTTGCCAGGCTTCTCTTTATTCATGCTGGGGAGGTGAGAGCTTAGGCATACATGAGGCCAGGTATCGGTAAGTCAGTTAAAGTCTAGTTTAAGGATGATGTAAAAAGGGGGTGGGGCAGGCACTTCAGGATTATCAGCCTGGACAGTCCAATCAGATGAAAATCCAATGTTACTTAAAAGGCATTCCAGGGTTACTTCATCACTCGCCCATCCCAGCTTTAACACCTCCAAATGCATCTAGCCTGCCTTCATCAGGTATGCATGACCAATAAACACATTTCTCCAGAAAAACAAATGGAAACCCAACTCTGGGTTACATTTCTTTATAATGAAGTTTCCCAAAGGTGGAAATTATAACTAGCCAGTTCGCCCTTTATCTGGTTGGTCTCAAAGCTCCGGCCACTGCGATCTGACCTTTTGAACAGCCCAGGAATTTCTCAGAAGGCAGGGGAAGCAGACAACTTCCCTACCTCCAAATTCTCCCCAACTCCCCTTCTCAAAAAAGAGGGATGAGCAAGTAATATCCTTCCTCTCATTCATTCTCTGTGATCACAAAACCTTGGGGAAATCAAAAACGGCTTCTTTTCACAGGAATATGAGGAACCCATGCCATAAACAACCATTCCGAAGAAAAAGAGGCCATCCTGGCCTAGAAAACACTTTGCAAACAAAGAGATAACAAGCTTGTCCTAGACACCTGGACCTAAGGCATTTGGAGACAAGACTGAAATGCCAAACCAACAGGACGTGCTGAGGTAACCAGGTTACTATCAGGGCAGAAGGCGGAGGGGACCTCGGACTCCTGGGAACTGGGAAAGCAACCAGCGCCCCCTACACGCACACACACAATCCGTCACACCCTGACGAACCCCGAAGCTCTTCCACGATGAAGTTTGGTGCCTTTGCCCTGAAAGATGACAGCCACCCATCACAGGAAGTCCCTTCAATCTAGTCTTCTAAAACTGATAAAAATCAACAGCGCCTTGTCCTAGCACTATAAAACGTCCCTGAGCTATGGCATCCTAAGAATGGGGAGGCCTGCCCTGAACACTTGGTCTACACTGGCATCCACACTACCAGGCACTCTCTAGGCCTGTTTAACTCCCTTCAAAGCACTGATCACTGTCTGTGGATGCCCACTAGGACATAAATGGTGCGAGAGCAGGGACCCTGTCTGATACTCACTCCTCTATCCCCAGTGTCCAGACAGGGCTGGGACAATTACAAGCACTCACAACCTCTTGTTGAAAGGAGGAGGGGGAAGGGTGCGAGGAGGGGAAAGGGAATCATGTCTCTATATCAACTTCAGGCACATCATCAATGTGCAAGTCAATACACAAATATCAAGTAATCCTGGGCAGGTGTTGCTCTTACACTCTGGGCTCCTTGCCTTCTCTCAGCCCTAATGAGGAGGAATTTCTTTCCATAAATAATCTCCATAGAATGCCGAAAGATGGAGGAAGAGGCAACTCCCTCGTTGGGTCTCAGCTCAAAAGTGCATAGTTTTGAAAATAATAGATTAGCTTAGAAAAGGAAAGTAATGGTAGGCATCTGCAGCATTTATTAACTTAACCGTGTGATTGTGCGTACACACGTGATGGAGAAAGAGAGAGAGTTATGAAAGCCAAATGCGCACATCTGTATTAAAGATTAAAAACTTCTTTTTAAACGTAATGACTAATGACTTCCACTTGATCCTCTCTCTTCTCAGCAGGACTCGTCTCTAGATCACATATACTTATTTTTAATCTCTCTTGGGGAAGAAGAAATACAAAATAATAGGATTACATTGGTTTACCAGAAATGAAGATTATCTACTGAAGAAATACAGGATTTCCCCCCCCACTTATTTACTAGCCTGGTCAAAAGCTCAGGCACAATCAGAATTCATGAGGTTACCTTAGACAGTGGGTAATAGATGTATTCTGCTCCACATCCACAGAAAGGTCAAGAAAATCTTCATCTTTGCTACTAACCTGAAGCAAGAAAAGAAAAAAACATATTAGGCACAAAACACACAATAGACAGAGTAGACAGAACTTTGAACACCAGGGTAACCAAAAAACCATAACGCCAGAGTCGTATGTGGCTTTGTAAACAGTCATTCCTCAGTATCCACAGGGGACTGGTTCCGGGACCCCCATGGATACCCAAATCCACAGATGCTGAAGTGTATTGTATAGAATGATGTCGTATTTGCATATAGCCTAGGCACATCCTCCCCTATACTTTAAATCATCTCTAGGTTACTTACAATATCTAATACAATGTAATTGCTATGTAAATAGTTGTTATACTGTATCATTTAGGGAATAATGACAAGGAAAAAAAGTCTGTATATGTTCAGTACAGACTTTTCTATCTGCGGTTGGTTGACCCTGCTTAAGGGGAACCAGCAGATAAGGAGGACTGACTGTACTCACTGGCAACCAGAGTTACCTCAAAAACAACCCAATCTAGAGAAAATCCCAAATTCTCTATTGAACCTTCTCCCTGTGTCAGCTTTGACAAAGAGCTTTTGATAATTCAAACTCAACCACATTTCTCTCCCTTCTCCATTCACTTCCTCCATCGTTTCAAAGTAGAAAGTATCAGACAAACATCATATAGCCCAGAGCGGCAGAATGACAGAAATGGCAAATGGGCAAGAGACTTAGAAAACCTACTAATCAGATGACCACTCCTTCATTAAGTTGTTTGTACCTTCTACCAGGTCCTTGAAATCACTCCCTTTCTCTGGTGCCTCATCATCCAAACTGTCTGTGGAGCCAAGAAGCCTAATGGGTGATGAACTGGAGAGTCCCGCTGACCACACATAGAGCTGTCCTCCAGCCCAGGAAGTGGTCATCATTTGCAGAGGCCTGTGCTGTCTGCAATAACAATTGGACCTGTAGCTGGCCTGGAGCCTGGGCTCACACGGGCCCGCCATACTGGGGACGGCTCTCAGCAGGCCTGGGTCACTGGCCCCAGCAGTTTCTCAGGCCTCCACAGTTCACACCACACCAGTTTTGGGTCTTGTACTTACTGAAGCCACACAGAGGAAGTGCTTACATTCCAGCAGTGCACTGGCAAGCCTGGCATTTCACTGTCTTGGAGTGGGAGGGACAAACTAGCCCAGCAACTTCTCTGAGGTGCTCAATTAGCAGAAAAATGAAAATAATGCTTCTTTAAGTGTTAGAACTACCCCATGATTCAATACTCCACTGCTAGGAAATTATCTAAAGAAATACTCAGAGATGTAGACACGATCTGTTATAAGTACACACAAGAATGTGTGTTGAGACAGGCTGCCCAGCTCCACATCCTCTCTCTGTCACTTACAAAGTGGATGACTTTAGGTCAGTTACTTAGCCTCTCTGTACCTCAGTGTCTGCATCTGCAGAGTGGGGACAGTAAGAGTATCTATTTCAGAAGGTTGCTGTAAGGATGAAATAAGATGATACACATAAGGTGCTTTAAGAAGTATGGTGACAGACGGTAATTGGTCTTTCAGTGGTGAACATGATGCAGTCTATAGAGAAATCGAAATATAATGATGTACATCTGAAATTTATATATAATGTTATAAACCAATGTTACCTCAATTTAAAAAGAGAAGTAACCACTCAACAAATCAAAGAGGGGTAAACATTTTTAAATGGCCTAAAATGGTCAAAAAGTTGAGAATGTTTTACTGCACTGTGGGTACCACAGTAAATGAAAAGGTAGGCTATACAATTATATATAAGTTAATTCCAACTTTGCATGAAAAAGGCATGTATACATTTAAACACACACATGCCCTACTTCTATCACCTTGCTGTAAGTTTTTTATGGCACTTATTACTGCTGTGTAGAATGCATGAATGGCCCCAAATCTTCATCATTGCCTATACTGGCTTCTTTGCTGTATGACTTTTACAGATCCTCTCATCAAGAGGCATACGTCCCAACCCCTGATTCTGAGTTAAGCCATGTAACTTGCTTTAGCCAATGGGAAGTTTGAAGACATGTTATAAGCAGAGGCTTGAACAAGCCCTGGTGAAATTGCTCTCTTGTACTTCTGTCATCACCATGAGAAGGAGAAGCCCAGGCTAGCCCACTGTTCCCAGGAAGAAGACAGGAGACCCATAGAGGAGAGCTGTTCTCACTAAGGTGCCCAGCCAAGCCCACTCAAGAACACAATGCCCCTGTGACCTGCAGACACACAAGTGAGTCAGTGGAAATACAAATACACAAGTTCAGCCAAGTCCAGCCTAGATCAGACAGCCTTCAGCCAACCCAAAGTTGCATGAATTATAATAATAAGTAATAGCTGATTTAGTCTCAGAGTTTTGGGGTGGTTGGTTACAAAGCAATAGATGATACAAT
Source organism: Equus quagga (assembly GCF_021613505.1). Classification (NCBI taxonomy): domain Eukaryota; kingdom Metazoa; phylum Chordata; class Mammalia; order Perissodactyla; family Equidae; genus Equus; species Equus quagga. The sequence continues at coordinate 1,956,563 of NW_025796728.1, read as the reverse complement.
TATTTAACATTATAATGTTTTATTTTTATTTGTTTATTGTCTACCTCTTCCTTACTAAAATGAAAGTTCAAAAGACTGGCTTCAGTAATGACTAAGACACTGGCATTTCAACACTCCTCCAGAAAACTATAAATTCAGGTAACTTCAAGAAATATCCAACTCAATTAGGAAAAGCAACCTAAGGATTATAGGTTTTCCAGAGGGAGAAAGGAGTAGAGAGCTTGCTCAAAGAAATAATAGCTGAGAACTTCCCAAACCTGGGGAAAGAAGTGGACTTAGAAATACATGAAACCAATAAAACCCCTAATTACATCAATGCAAAAAGACCTTCTTCAAGGCATATAATAGTAAAATTGGCAAAATTCAATGACAAAGAAAAAATATTAAGGGCAGCAAGGAAGAAGAAAATAACCTACAAAGGAACTCCTATCAGGCTTTCAGCAAATTTCTCAAGAGAAACCTTACAGGATAAGAGAGAATAGAACGATACATCCAAAACATTGTAAGAGAAAAACTCTCAGCCAAGAATACTCTATCCAGCAAAACGACCCTTCAGATATGATGGAGAAATAAAAGCTTTCCAAGATAAACAAAGCTGACAGAGTTCACTGCCACTAGACCTCCCTTACAAGAAATGATGAAGGAAGCCCTTGGGCCTGAAACAAAAAGGCAAAGGACTACAAAGCTTTGAGCAAAGAGATAAGTAGATAGACAAAATCAGAAAATTGCAGCTCTCTATCAGAACAGGTTAGCAAACAATTATAACATAAAAGATAAAGGGAAGGAAAGCATTAAAAATAATTGTAAAAACTTTAATTTACTCACAAACTCATAACAAAAAAAAGAATAATTTGTCACAGCAATAACCCAGAAGGGGATGAGGAAAGGGATGGAACTTGCTTAGGCTAATGTAAAAATGAGGCTATCAGAAAATGGATTATCTCATCTATGAGATCTTTTTTCAATTTTTATCTTTTGCTGAGGAAGATTTGCCCCAAGCTAACATCTGTGCCAGTCTTGCTCTATTCTGTATGTGGGTCACCACCACAGCACAGCCACTGCTGAGTGGTGTACATCTGCACCTGGGAACTGAACCCAGGGCGCTGAAGCACAGCACACTCAACTTAACCACTAGGCCACAGGGCTGGCCCCTCATCTATGCAACCCTTTATACAAACCTTGTGGTAACCAATAAACAAAAAATCAGGCTGAGCCACAAACTATAAATAAAGAGAAAACTATCACAGAAAACCACCAAACTGAAATGGCAGTCAGAAATACAAGGGAAAAGAAACAATGGACAGATAGAACAACGGGAAAACAAGAGATAAAATGGCAGTATTAAGTCCTCATATATCAATAATCACTCTAAATACAAATGTATTGAATTATCCAATCAAAAGACACAGAGCAGCTAGATGGATTAAAAAACAAGACCCAACAATATGCTACCTCCAGAAAACATACCTCAGGTCTAAAGACAAACAGGCTCAGAGTGAAGGGATGGAAGACAATACTCCAAGCAAAGAGCAAACAAAAGAAAGCAAGTGTTGCCATAAGACAAAGAAGACTTCAAGATAAAAAAGACAATGAGATAAAACAAGACAAAAAAGATAAAAAAAGACAATGAGCAACAAGGAGGGGTAGTATACAATGATAAAAGGGACATTCCACCAAGAGGACATAACACTTCTGCATGTATATGCACCTACCATGGAGTGCCAAAGTATATACATCAACTATTAACAGACCTAAAGGGAAACCGACAACAACACAATAATATTAGGAGACCTCAGCACCTCACTTCCTTCAATGGGTCAATCATCCAGACAGAAAGTCAACAAGGAAACAGTGGCCTTAAACGAAACATTAGACCAGATGACCTTAACAGATTATATAGAGAGAGTATTCTATCCAAAAACAGAATACACGTTCTTCTCAAGTGCACATAGAACATTCTCAAAGATAGACCATATGTTGGGAAACAAGGCAAGCCTCAATAAATTTAAGAAGACTGAAATCATATCAAGTGTCTTTTCCAACCACAATGCTATGAAACTAGAAATCACCTAAAAGAAAAAAGCGGGGAAAGGCACAAATATGTGGAGATTAAACAACATGCTACTGAACAATCATTGGATCAATGAAGAAATCAAAGGAGAAATCAGAAAATACCTGGAGACAATGAAAAAGAAAACACAACATACCAACTCACATGAGATGTAGCAAAAGCGGTACTAAGAGGGAAACTTACAGCAATACAGGACTACCCCAACAAACAAGAAAAGTCTCAAATAAACAATCTTAAACTACACCTAACAGAATTATAAAAAGAAGAACAAACAAAGCTGAAAGTCAGCAGAAGGAGGTAAATAATTAAAATCAGAGCAAAAATAAATAAGAGATTTTAAAAAAAACAGGATCAATGAAACTAAGAGCTGGTTCTTTGAGAAGTTAAACAAAAATGACAAACCCTTAGACTGACTCACTAAGAAAAGAAGAGAGAAGGTGCAAATAAATAAAATTAAAAATGATAGAGGAGCAATTACAACGGATATCACAGAAATACAAAGGATTATAAGAGAAAACTATGAAAAACTATATGCCAACAAATTGGATAACCTAGAAGAAATGGATACCTTCTTAGGTTCATACAACCTCCAAAAACTGAATCAAGAAGAAACAGGGAATCTGAACAGACCAATCACAAGCAAAGAGACAGAAAGTCCAGGACCAGATGGCTTCTCTGGAGAATTCTACCAAACATTCAAAGAAGAGTTAATAACTTATCCTTCTCAAACTATTCCAAAAACTCAATAAGATAGAATGCTTCCTAATTCATTCTATGAGGCCAACATCGCTCTGATCCCAAAGCCAGACAAGGATAAACCAAAGAAGGAAAATTACAGGCCAATATTGCTAATGAACATAGATACAAAAATCCTCAACAAAATATTGCCAAATCGAATACAGCAATACATTAAAAGGATCATACATTATGATCAAGTGGGATTTATACAAGGGATGCAGGGGTGGTTCAACATTTGCAAATCAATCAATGTGATACACCACATTAACAAAATGAGGAATAAAAATCACATGATCCTCTCAATAGAGGCACAGAAAGCATTTGACAAGATCCAACATGTATTTATGATAAAAACCCTCAATAAAATGGGAATAGAAGGAAAGTACCTCAACATAATACAGACCATATATGACAAACTCACAGCCAACATCATACTTAACAGAAAGCCATCCCTCTGAGAACAGGAACAACACAGTGGTGCCCAATCTGACCTTTCCTATCCAACATAGTACTGGAGGTTTTGGTCAGAGCAATTAGGCAAGAAAAAGAAATAGATGGCATCCAAACTGAAAAGGAAGAAGTAAAACTCTCGCTGTTTGAAAATGACATGATTCTATATACAGAAAACCCTAAATCCACCAGAAAATTATTAGATATAATCGATACCTATAGCAAAGTTTCAGGGTACAAAATCAACCTACAAAAGTCAATTGCTTGGGGCCGGCCCAGTGGCACAGTGGTTGAGTCTGCATGCTCTGCTTCAGCAGCCCAGAGTTCAGAGGTTCGGATCCTGGGCACACACCTACACACCGCTCATCAAGCCATGCTGTGGCAGCAGCCCACAAACAAATTAGAGGAAGATTGGCACAGATGTTAGCTCAGGGCAAATCTTCCTCAAGCAAAAAGAGGAAACTTGGCAATGGATGTTAGCTCAGGGCAAATCTTCCTCACCAAAAAAAAATGAGTTGCTTTTCTATACACTAATAATGAACTAGCAGAAAGAGAAGTCAAGAATACAATCCTGGGCAGGCCCTGTGGCTGAGTGGTTAAGTTCACATGCTCCACTTCAGCAGCCCAGGGTTTCACCAGTTCGGATCCTGGGTGCGGACCTAGCACCAGTCATCAAGCCATGCTGAGGTGGCATCGCACATGGCAGACCCAGAAGGACCTACAACTAGAATATACAACTCTGTACTGGGGGGCTTTGGGGAGAAGAAATAAAAAAAAAAAAAAAAAGACTGACAACAGATGTTAGCTCAGGGCCAATCTTCAAAAAACAAAAAAATCCCATTTACAATTGCAACAAAAAAATAAAATATCCAGGAATAAATTTAACCAAGGAGGTGAAAGACCTACACAACAAAAACTATACAACATTTTTGAAAGAAATCGAAGAAGACATAAAAAAATGGAAAGATATTCTATGCTCATGGATTGCAAGAATAAACATAATTAAAACGTCCATATTACCTAAAGCAATCTACAGATTCAATGCAATCCCAATCAGAATCCCAATGACATTCTTCACAGAAACAGAAGAATCCTAAAATTTATCAACAAAAGACCCTAAATAGCTAAAGCAATCCTGAGAAAAAACAGTGAAACTGGAGGCATCACAATCCCTGACTTCAAAATATACTACAAAGCTACAGTAATCACAACAGCATGGTACTGGCACAAAAACCGTGTTCTGTGGACACACACATCCACGGAACAGAATTGAAAGCCCAGAAATAAAACCACACATCTACAGACAACTAATCTTCAACAAAGGAGCCAAGAACATACAATGGAGAAAAGAAAGTCTCTTCAATAAATGGTGTTGGGAAAACTGGACAGCCACATGCAAAAGAATGAATGTAGACTGTTATCTTACACCATACACAAAAATTAACTCAAAATGAATTAAAGACTCGAATGTAAGACCTGAAACCATAAAACTCCTAGAAGAAACTATAGGCAGTACATTCTTTGACACTGGTCTTAGCAGCATCTTTCCAAATACCATGTCTACTCAAGGAAGGGAAAGAAAGGAAAAAATTAACAAATGGGACTGTATCAGACTAAAATGGTTCTGCAAGGCAAAGGAAACCACGAACAATATGAAAAGACAACCCACCAACTGAGAGTAAACATTTGCAAATCACATATCTGACAAGGGGTTAATTTCCAACATATATAAAGAATACATATAACTCAACAACAAAAAAACAAAAAAGCCAATCAAAAAATGGGCAAAGGATATGGACATTTTTCCAAAGAAGATATACAGATAGCCAACAGACACATGAAAAATGTTCAACATCACTAATTATTAGGGAAATGCAAATCAAAACTACAATGAGATATCATCTTACACCTGTCAGAATGGCTATAAAGAACAAGACAAAAAAATAACAAATGTGGGAGAGGATGTGGAGAAATACACTGCTGGCAGGAATGCAAACTGGTGCAGCCACTATGAAAAAGAGTACAGAGATTTCTCAAAAAATTAAAAATAGAAATACCATATGATCTTGCTATCCCACTAGTGGGTATTTATCTGAAGAACATGAAATCAAAAATACAAAGAGATTTATGCAGCCCTATGTTCACTGCAGCATTATTCACAATAGCCAAGATGTAGAAGCAACCCAAGTGCCCATCAACTGATGATTGGATAAAGATGATGTGGTATATACATACAATGGAATACTACTCAGCTATAGAAAAAGACAAAATCGTCCCATTTGCAACAACATGGATGGACTCTGAGGGTATGATGTTAAGTGAAATAAGCCCAAGAGAGAAAACTACCATATGATTTCACTCATATGTGGAAGACAGATAAACACATGGATAGAGAGGACAGATTAGTGGTTACCAGAGGGAAGGGGGTGGTGGGGTGGGCAAAAGGGGTAAAGGGGCGCATACGTATGGCAATGGATGAAACCTAGACTACTGGTGATGAGCATGATGTAGTCTATACAGAAACTGATATACAATAATGTAAACCCGAAATTACAAAATGTTATAAACCATTATGACCTCAATAAAATAATTTTTTTTAAAAGCCATAGGTAAAAATCAGATCCTAATTTATAGAGAAAAATGACACATTCAATACAACAGAATGATTCAGTTGGAAGCTGACCTGTCTTCAAAAACTAGGAAGGCCAGAAGACAGTGGAACACCTTTAATGTGCTAAAAGAAAAAAAGTATCAACATGGAATTCTTATATGCCATAAATTTATGTTTCGGGAAGGAAGGCAAAATAAAGACAATTCATTATTAATGGACTGGCACTGCAAGAAAGGTTAAAGGAAGTTCTTCAAGCCAAAGGGAGATGATACCTGATGGAAATGGAGATCTTCAAGAAAGAATGAAGAGCATCAAGAATGGTAATCATGACACTGTCCTGTGGGGTGTATAATATACATAAATGTAATACATATAACAACTATAGCTTAAAGGACAAAGTAAGGTGGGGGGGGGGGAGGAACAGTCACCTAAGCAGGTATAAGCTTCCTCTATGTAATGTGAAATAGTGCCATCATTAACTGTAAGTAGACTGTGAAAGTAAAGAATGCATATTGTAATCTCTAGAGCAACCATGAAAAAACAACAGACACACAAAGATACACTAAGAGGAAAATTGAAATGGAATTGTAAATTAATAAATATATATATATACATACACACACACAATCCAAACAAAAAGCAGAAAAGGAGGAACAGAGGAACAAAAAACTGAAAAGGGAATAAACAGAAAACAAAATGAGAGCCCCAAACCTAACCATATCAATAAGTACATTAAACATTAATGGAATAAATACTTCAAATAAGACAAATTGCAGAATGAATTTTTAAAAAAGCAAGACCAGCTATATGCTGTCCACAATAGCTAAACTTTAAATATAAAGACACAGATATGTTGAAAGCAAATGGATGGAAAAAGATATACCATGCAAGGAGTTAATGTAAGTATGTAGTGAGCTATATTAATATCAGATAAAATAGATTTTAAGATGGAATTATGAGACATAAAAAGTGTATTTCCTAATAATTGGGTCAATGTACCAGAAAAACATAACAATAAAAAATATGGAAGGCCATCATAACAGAGTCCCCAAAATAGATGAAGCTAGAACACTATTCACCAATAAAAAAGAATGAACTACTGATACATACTACAACACAAACGAACACCAAAAACAGTATGTAAGTGAAAGAAATCAGACACAAAAGACCACATGTTCCATGATCCGATTTATATGAAATGTCCGGAAAAGGCAAATATCTAAAGACAGAAAGTAGATTAATAGTGGCCCAGGGCTTCTACCAGGGATTAACTGCTGGATCCAAGGTATCCTACTAGTGTGATAGAAATGTCTTAAAACTAGGTTATGATGATAGTTGCACAACTCAGCAAATTACAAAAAAAAAAAAATCACTGAATGGATGAATTTCATGGTATATAAATTATACCTCTCCAAAGCTAGTTTTTAAAAGTGAAAAACTCACAGAGCAAAAACTGACAGAATTAGAGGGAAATAAGACAATTCTACACAGTTGGATATTTTAACATCCCTTTCTTGGCAACTGATTAAAAAACAATGGAAAAAAATCAAAGACACAGAAGATCTGACTAACTATATCAACCACCATGACCTTCTGACAATTACAGAATACTGCACCCAACAACTGCAAAATATACCTTCTTTTCAACTCAGAGGTTCTCAGCAAGGGAAATTTTGCCTTCCAAGGACATCTGGCAATGTCTGGTGACATTTTTCTTTCTCACATCTTGGGGTATGCTACTGGCATCTAACAGGTAGAAGTCAAGGATGCCACTAAACATCCTATACTGCAGAGAGTAGCACCCAGCAACAAAGAATTATCTGATCCTAAATGTTAACAGTTCCAAGGTTGAGAGACCCTGTTTTCAAATACATTTACCAGGTTAGACCATGTATGTGTTAGGACACAAAACATGTCACAATAAATTCAAAAAGATGGAACTCATACAGAATACATCCCCTAATCACAACAAAATTCAAAGTCAGTAATATTAAGATATCTACTTGGAAAATCCCAAATATTTGAAAATTAAACAGCATACTTCTAAGTAACATATGGATCAAAGGAAAAAAATTACAAGAAAAATTAGAAAATACTTTGAACTAATGAAAAAGAAAACATATCATAATTTGTGGAATGCAGCTAAAACAGTGCTTAAAGGGAAATTTATAGCTTTAAATGTATATATTAGTAAATAAAAGGGCAGGGACTATCTTTTCTGTTTTGTTGGGTTTTTTTTTAAAGATTGGCACCTGAGTTAACAACTCTTGCCAAACCCTTTTTTTTCTTCTTCTTCTTCTCCTCCCCAAAGCCCCCCAGTACATAGTTGTATATTCTAGCTGTAGGCCCATCTGGTTGTGCTATATGGGATGCTGCCTCAGCATGGTTTGATGAGCAGTGCTAGGTCTGGCCCAGGATCTGAACGTGCAAAACCCTGGGCTGCCAAAGTGGAGCACGCAAACTTAACCACTCAGCCATGGGGGAGTCCCTATCTTTTCTGTTTTAACTGCTATGTTCCTAGTACCTAAAATAATGTCCAGCATTGAGTAGGTATCCAATAAATATTTACTAAATGAATGAATAAATAACTGAAGAGAAGACTAAACAAATGGAAAGACGGCTAAATGCCAATAGTGGCATCTGGGTGTCAGAATTTATGAATGATTTTCTTTTTATACATTCCTGTGTCTGATTTTTTAAAAAACAATCCACAGGTATTATATTTTTTAATTAGTAAAATGTGTGGGTTTTTTTTTTTTTTTTTTTTTGGTGAGGAAGATTGGCCCTGAGCTAACATCCGTGCCAATCTTCCTCTATTTTGTATGTGGGATGCTGCCACAGCACAGCTTGATGAGTACTGTGTAGGTCCACTCTAGGATCCAAACCTGTGAACCCCGGGCCACTAAAGCAAAGCAGGTGAATTTCCTACTAACCACTGGGCTGGCCCCAGCAAAACTTTTTTTATATACTTAAACACCCCTTCTCTGGGAGAAAACAAAAGGATTATAGTCAACTGAAACGATGCATAATTTAGATAGCTAGGATTGGGTTCTACCCAAGCTCTTATACTTGAAGGGGCAAAAACAAAGAAACATTGTGTCCTGTTGGATGCAAATCTTCTTTTCTACTTAATTGTTTCAGAGAAACAATTAGTTGATCTAATTAACTAACTGAAGAAAGCTACTGTAGCTTTCTCAATTCCCAACACACATTGCTTCCAGAATTAAGAGTGTGAGAAAGCACTGCTGGGGTGCATCCACCCTGCCGGGGATATCAAAACACACATCAGACCCTTCCATGTGGATTTTTCTCTCCCCCTGCCTCAGACTGACACAGTCAAAAGCAATGAATGATCAAGCAATTTTTTTTTCTTCTTTTCTTTCTCTCTTCCCAGAAAGCTGCCAGAAAATAAAACCATTTTCTTCCCCCACACAGGACCTCATTCTGTTCTAAGTGAAAATACAGCTTGTCTCCAAGGAAACGTATATATCACTAAGACTCCCAATACTCTCAGCAAGAACAGGCTACATCTTCTCCTCTCTTCTCCCTCAGTTCTGGCCATGGAGTCTCCCGAAAACCCCAGTTTAAAAAGGTAGAAGAGATTCTACTTGCTCTTCTTTTTAAAGCAATTAATTAAAAATCTATTAATAGAACATTGATATATGGGGCATACAGATAAATCATGAGCTTTGCTAAGTCTTCAGTAATTAAAATCCTATTCAAACATGCTTCTAAATCCCCACACTTCTTTCCCAGGCTTAGTAGAAACAGTGACCAGGTGGTAGCTCCACGCTGCTCAGCCAGGAACTGAAAATGCGCTGACTTAGAGCAGTGCCAAAATGCGGGGCTGAGCAGAGTGGCAACTGCAGCCCACCTGAATGCCCGGGACTCAGAGTCTCCCCCTGCTGAGCGGGTGATCCCAACTGGTCACACCCCCCCATCCCAACTCCTCTCCTGTGAAGGGCTCAGAAGCTCTGCTGAACCAATTTTAACCTCTGCAGACAAAGCAAGGAGCCATACAACTAACACTTAACAAATCAATTCTGTAGACAATCAAACAGAGACAAAGGTGTCTTAGAGCCCTTGAGAAGCACTGAAAACCACAGGTTTGCAGAGTAAAAACTCAGTTTAGACGGAAAGGGGGAAAACCAACAACAACAACAAAATTAAGCTCCAAATGGCCCAGCAAATCTTATGAACTAAGCAAAGAACAAGCAAGGAGCGCTGAGGCTAGACTGGAAAATCTTCACGCCTCAATTCTAAAGTGCCTTGATGAAGGTTATCTGGGAAAGTCAGCCCTGAATTACCCTTAAAATAGTCTCTCCACGTCTGTTGCAGAATGAAACTGTTTGTCTCCATAAATCCCTCAGTTGACATTTGCGCTGCGATCACAAACAATACTTACAAAGGCTGAGAACCAGAAAAAAAATCATTGTTTTCTGAAAGCATGAAGGCTGCCACAAAGAGTTTTGCACAATTGGAGGAACTGGCAGCTGAGGTGTCTACAATGGCAAGGCTCCCCCAGGGGCTAATTTGCCGCTCAGGATCTAGCGCAGTTTAACCCCACTGTGAGATCTCATAAAGGTAAGTCTTGGCAATTCCGAGGGAAGCACTATCTAAAGGCTTCTTGCCCTGGGCAGAGGACGTTACTCAAAGGGAGCCCCATATTTCTCATCCTGTAAAAAAAACCTTTAACATGAGGTCTTTGTTTACACTAAGCCCCCAATATTTTACTGTAACAAAAAAAAGGCTGCAGGCTATTTATTTTCTTAGAAAGTAGAGGGCTTTCTAACAATTAGAGCTTTCTAAAAATGGAATGCATCGCCTCGGGAGATTGAGTTCCCCATCTCTGGACGGGGTCCAGCAGATGCTGGTGACCAGCTGGCTAGGACATCACAGAAGGGACTTGGGCACTGTAGGGAAAGGATTAGATGACTCCTAGGACCCTGTCCAGCTAAAGGATCTAAGGAAATGGAGGTGATTATCCAAGTAACTCCAGAGAAAAACATTCCTGCCTCAGAGGATTAAAAAAAAGTAGGTTTTTCAGACTGCACCATTCTCCATAAAGACACATCCACACGCTCTCATTCACTTCCACACACCAAGTATAAACAGTTGGAATCCCACTATAACAAACTCTATTGTATCATCCAGCAGCTTTGCAGGAATCTTTAGGCACAGGCTTCCCACCCATGGTAACCCTCCAGGAAATAACAGACTAGCGAACAGCTTCTGCAATACAAATACCTGAGGATGCAATACCGGCATTTGTTAGGATCCACTGACTTCTTCACAGACAAAAAAGGAACTACAAATGTGACTGAGCCTATCCTCTGAGCCCTCCTGAAAACCCACACAGAGTACCGCAAGATAGACTGGGTAAGCGTGTTAATTTCAAGGATAACCAAAAGGATTAGACCAGCTGTACCGTCTAGTGCAAATTTCTCGGCTAAATGTCAAAATGGGATGCCCCACTGTTCTGGTTCGGGTATCATAAGCTCACAGAGTACTCTGTACTTCTCCTTCCCAGGATTTTGCTGTCATAATTACAAAACTATTCATTTTGTTACTAATATCTGTCTTCCATGTAGAAAGGCAAGGCTCTCACTGTGTATATCTTTACGTAGTGAATGTGGGGGAAAAAAACCCATATTTATTGAATAAAATACTCATCCATACAGCCACTGTATTACCTGAAGTGAAGACATCTGAGAACAGTGGGTATAGACAAGAACGTGGAGACATGAGAATGTTCATACAGTGGGTGTGTAAAATGGTACAATCACTTTGGGAATTTGATATTTTCCAATGAAGTTAATGATAGCATACCATATGGCCTAACAAACCTACTTGTACGTATATATCCTACAGAAACCAGATTTATGTACACTAGATTATACGTATTAAAATGTTCACAGCAGCATTGTTCATAGTTGCCCAAAACTGGAAACAATCAAATATCCACCAACAGTACAACGGATTAGTGATTTGTGGTATATTCATGCAATGGAATACTATACGGCAATGAAAACGAACAAAGTAAAGCATCAAGCACTTGTTACACAAGTGACTCTCACAAGGGATCTTTAGCAAAAGAGAACATAAAAGAATACCTACTGTATGATTCCATTATACAAAGACCAAAAACATGCCAAAATGAACTATATATTTTAGGGATACAAAGATAGGTGGCAAGTTGTACCAAACATTCAAAGAATAGATAGATCAAAACTTATACAATCTCTTCCAAAGAAAAGAAAGAAATTGGAGGCTACTACCATACTTTTTAGCAAGAGAGTAACATGGAGGAGGGCAAGAGGAAAAGAAGACAATCCAGAAGGAAGTTCTTGCAATAGCGTAGGTGAGACTGTCAATCAAGAGCTGACAGGCGACCTGAGCTGGGGTGGGAGCAGCGGGGACCTAGACAGGTAAATGGATTAAAGAGAGAGACAACAGACAGGACTTGGTGATGGAACAGATGCAAGAGAAAAGGTGAGGAGGGTGTCACAGAATATTCTCTTATTAAAAGAGAGAAAGGGGGGGCCGGTCTGGTGGCATAGTGGTTAAGTTTACACGCTCCGCTTCAGTGCCCCAGGAGTCACAGGTTTGGATCACCAGTGCAGACCTACACACCCATCACCAAGCCATGCTGTGGCAGCATCCCACATACAAAAAAGAGAAAGATTGGCACAGATGTTAGCTCAGCAACAATCTTCCTCAAGCCAAAAGAGGAAGATTGGCAACAGATGTTAGCTCAGCGACAATCTTCCTCACAAAAGAAAAAAAAAGGAAGAAATTAATTAATTAAAAAAGAGAGAGAAAAAGAAAGACCGCAAATCTGCAAATTATAATATTTACAATATAGTCCTAATTTTGATGTTTGAAAGTACACAGTTATTCTAAAAATAAATGCAGTATCAAAAAGAATTAAAAAACTGCAATGGGTTAAAACACGTAAAATTTTAAAACTCATATGAGTTCATCAGAAAACACTAACACAAAAGAAGGAACCGAAGAGAGAGTGTCCTACAGGTTCTGGCATTGTCAGGAAAGTGGTAAAAAATGAATTAAGTCAAGGATGCCCATTGTAGTCTCTAGAGCAACCTCTGAAAGGATTAGAAAGTAACAGTATAAAGGTACAAAAAAAAAAGAAAAGAAAGATTTTGTTGATACAAAAGAAGGCAAGAGTGAAAAAGGAATATAAAATAGGTGGGTTAGAGAAAAACAAAGAGTAGGATGTAGGATGGTAGAAACACACTGCCGTTTACTATACGCGGTAACCACGAGAGGATGTTTCCAGAAATGTGGGAAATTCTACAAGACAAACAACCTAATTTCTTCAACAACTAAATTGCAAGGAAAAAACGAGACAGATGGTAGCCTGTAGATGAAGGCACAGACTGACCAAATGCAATGTACGGACCATGTTTGGATCCCAGTTTGAATTAACTAACTGCTAAAAAATATATGACATAATCAGAGAAACCTGAACACAAAGTGAATAATGATTCAAAGGAATTATTTTTAGGTGTGATAATGGTATTGTATTTATGTTTTTATTTACCAATGGTATTGTACTTATGTTTTCAAAAAAAACATGTCTTACCACTTACAGATATATAACAAGGTACTGAAGAAACAACAAATGAAATGATGTTATCTGGGGTTTGCTTAAAAATAGACCAGTTTGGTGAGGTGAGGAGAGGGCATGGAATCAGAAATGATCAAGATGGGCCAATGTGTTAACAGTCATTGATCCCAAGTAATACACATATGGGATTTATTATACTATTCTCTCTACTTCTGCATTCACTTGAATTTTCCTGGAATGTAAAATATAAAGGGAGGGGCCAGCCCTGTGGTCGAGTGGTTAAGTTCATAGGCTCCACTTCAGCGACCCAGGGTTTCTCTGGTTCAGATCCTGGGCGTGGACCTAGCATCGCTCATCAAGCCATGCTGAGGCAGCATTCCACACAGCACAACCAGAAGGATCACAACTAGAATATATAACTATGTACTGGGGGGGCTTTGGGGAGAAGAAGAAGGAGGAGGAAAAAAAAAGAAGATTGGTAAAAGATGTTAGCTCAGGTGCCAATCTTCTAAAAAAAAAAAATATATATATATATATATATAAAGGGACAGAAGGAGAAAGGGAGGGAGGAGAGATCTCTAGATAGATAAGTATGCGTAGAAAACGTTTGGGCAGGATATGTTTCAAAATGTTCAAGTGGTTATCGCTGAGCCAACATAATCACAAGTTTTAGAAAATGTTACAAATTTATCATCTCTGGGTAGGGAGATTATTGGTAACTTTTAGTCTCTTTTAGCTTAGTTATGTTCTCTAATTGTTTCTACAACGAAAGAAACGAGAATTTTGATCCAAAAATTGTTTAAAAGGACAAAGACTGCCAAAAAAACAAAAACCTCCCACTTAAATCCACATTTCTTAACCATTTCTGGGTCCCCCTCCCTTTGCAGAACCTGATGAAAGCTACCGTCTCTCTCCCCAGAAAAATGCACAACCCCAACAAAATTTTTCACACACTGTCAAGAAACTCAGAGACCCCTGATGAACCCATAGACTTTCTATGTTGTTAGCAGTTATAATAAATAATAAGAGGTGACAGTTATTGCTTACTCGCTGTGTGCCAAGTATGGTTCCAAGTGCTTTCCAGGTGTTAACTCATTTAATCCTCCTAGGACGCTATGAGAGAGGCGCTCTGATCATCGCCAATTTACAGATGAGGAGCATGAGGACAGAGAGGCTGGATAATCTGCACAAGGTCCCACAGCTCCTGACTGAGTGAGTCAGCACACAAACCCAGCAGCCTGGGTAAAGAACAGGGCTTTTAAGCACCATTTTATGAGGCCCCTCATAGAGTTAAATCAAACATACCAAGCACATGTGACGTCCTGAATCGTGCTCTGGAGAACATGCCTTCAAAGTAAACCAACATGTCTACCTTCACTTGCTGAACTCATCCAAACACACAGGCTTGCCCAAGCCTCACAACAGCGCTGTAAGGGACTCGCCCAAACACCCAGCTAACTGCTGTAGCATCAGACATCAAACCTGTCTCCTGACTTCAAGTTCACCCTATCACAGCTGATTCCCTTGAAGTTGGGGTGATGGTCTGTTCTAAGTTGCACGTGATCTCCTTGTGACCAAAATCTTTTCAAGATGACTGGTGGAGGTCCAGCTCAACGGTCTACTTGTGGACTCTACTTGTGCCCATGGTGCAAAGCACTCCAGCTTTTGAGATTTGCCCTCATCACTCTACTTTAGCCAGCTGAGACATCTTGGATGGAAACATGCTTCCGAAAGTTTAAATGAAAGGTTCGTATACACAAATAGAATTGTCTGCAGATATGGACAACTGCTAGGTGCTGTAACACCACAGCGCACTCCCTCACAACACAGCCTGTACAAACATGCACAAGCACATTCCATGAACGCCCTCCGAATGCTTACAGTTTCACAGTTCAAGCACCGAGTTTCATTGGTGAGCGTTCCCTGAAATATCTCATGGACCCAGGTGAGTTCTGGCTTATTATTGTCCGCAGTTTCGTTCATGTTGCCATTTTTTAATTTTCCGTTTTGTTTTTCCTGTTTCTTCTCTTCCTGCAGGATGTCCGCAATAGTGTTTAGCAAATAATTTAAAAATTCGTGAGCATCCTGCTGCATGTAGTTATCAAAGAGATCTGGAAAGGAGAAGGTCATTATTTCAATCTCTGATTCCTGAAAAGCAAATGAAAATGCTTAATTTTACATGCCACACTTCAATTTTTATATTGAAAGAGTGGGCAGGTATGGAAAATATTCATCTTCAGTAGGTAAGTTTTAAAAGAATTTTTGTTCATTTCTATTTCCTACCACCCACCAAGGACTAAATTTGCCATATCTCCCTAAAGTCATCATGGCTAATAAAAAGCTACCAAAATTTTTTATTTGTTCCACAAAAAAAGAGAGAAAAATAACAGAAATTACTTCATAAGTTCCCTGATAAAATATCAATATTTAATAGTGACCACCGATGATCAATTATTCATTTTGTAATTTATCCAGAGCAACTGGGTCTCTTCCCAAAGATCATATGAAACCCTGGACCAGCCTCAAAACAGCTGGAATGGAACACATAAAGGAGATGGGAGATCTACATGAGAACGTATCTATCTGATAGTGTTCTGAAACCAAATACACGTGATTCCAGAGCCTGTTGCTGTTCCCTGCCATGAGGACAGACAGTCAAGACACGAATGCAACAGTGAAACTTCATTATTAATCATGTTCACAACGAGACTTGGGAGTGCTCTGCGTTCTTCTCAGAGGGTTTTTATTCTGGTATGTATAAACTACAACCACGTTAAAAGACAGCAATCAAATTAAACGAGACTTTATAAAACAAACATCTGATTAACTGCAAGTCTGCAATCCAGGGGAACACAAGGTGCCATATCAAATATTTCTGTAGTCATAAAAATTACCAATGCAGAACTTCTGGAATAACCTAGTCTCTACCATCACTTCCCCCAAAAAGATCAAAACACCAGAAAAAAATCAGGTGACAGCAGGACATTTTTAACATATGAAGATATCAATTTAATATCCTTCAATTGTCTTAGGCAAATAAAAATCAGAGGTATTATTTTTAAAACAGCAGATGCTCTGATTAGATAACATGCATTTACTTTAATCACTTATGACCTGTTTATAAGATAGCACTATTTTATTCAATTATTGCATCAACCTAGTTATTCCTATCAGTGTCCTGCTCAGAAGGCTGTCTTGGGCAATTTTCCTCTTACAATGATCCCACCCAGAAAAATACTCCTCCTAATGTGGAGCAAACAAAAAGATCATTCCAAAATGGTATGATAAATCTGAATTTTTAAGCATATTTGTAATCCAGTTTTGTTTTATGCACACTGGGTGGAAAAAGAGAAATATCTTTTCTTTTAAAAAAAAATGTTATTTCAGTAGTTGGCCATACTATTTTCCTTTCAAAAAAAAAAAGATTCATTTTGAGGATACACAGAACTCTCAATTCTCCTTATTTCAGACCCTTATACACATTCTCTCCACCCTACTCACCATTCTCTTTCCTCAGCCTCGAAATGAACTTCTTTGGTGGGATCACGCCAACCTTCTTCTTCTGCGTGGCAATGCTGTGGAAAAGGTCTGCCAGGCACGTCAACAAGTTTTCCTTCTTTTTTTGCTGGGCTTTATATGCCAACACATTCTCCCGGAACGGCCGGCAGAAGTACAAGGCCTGAAGCACGGAGTTACAGTAGCAAGTGTTTCCGAACTGCCAAAGGACAACAGGGATGGTTCAAATCACGGTCCGGGGACACGCCACCTCTGGAACGGGTGGGGAGAGGGAGAAGGCCATTCTCCAGGAACCGGCCCCAATTCCACTCTATCAATCAGAAACTAGCACACGTCAGAAAACTAGCACACCACTCTAAACACCAGTGACTATCGATCAACAGGGAAATGAAGACAAGTTTACCTGAGCTGGGGGCCCCTCTAGCCCATAAAGTCTCTAAAATGATAATACGCACTCTGCCTTGACAAAAAAAAACCTATTGAGGCCTTCCGGTGCTTAAAAAAGAGAGAGAAGAAAGAAATTGACATAATATGGAGGCCCAGAAAATCAGCTGGCGAAATAAAAGACACCACATTGCAACACATCAGAACTCCTAGGACAGGAAAAATAAAAATCCAAATCAGAAAGAAATCCAGGAACTAGGAACCCCATGCTCAGCAGAAACAGCCATAACTGAATGGGGCCTTGTTTTCATTTTTCTCTTTCAGGATTCTAGTGCCCCTGCCCACTGGCTTCAGACCACATCTCCTCGCTTACTCCAGAGCAATGGAGACAAGAGGCACCGCCTAAGGTCATCCCACCAGCCTCCTAACTCCTAAATTACCCTCAATCTTGTTTCTGCCAGCGTGGCAATTGTCCCAACACAAGACCACGCAGTTCCTGGTCTCCTACAATCAGATCAGGGCCCAACAGTAATATTTCGTACCTCTCAGAAACCATGGGTACTCAGAGTTGAGTAAAGAGGGCAAACATCATTGTCTCGCTGGTTTTCAACTGACTATAAAACCTACTCCGTGGAAAAACACAGCTGAGACTATCACTTTAGAATTTTTCTTACACAGTAAAAGGAAAAGGAAAAGAATCTAAGGAAATAACAAGATTAACAGCAAAGATTACAAAACGCCATGTAGGATTAAAATAGAACATGTACATCCTCTCAGGATTGGCTGTTGGCTGGTGTGTCCTGCATCCAAGAGCGAGACAGATGCTCTGCCATCCTTAACATGACATTTCCACGTATGCTAAGATAGAACATTTCCTATTTTTACATATTTTCATCTACTTTGACACAATTATGTAATAGGAGACAAACCTTTTACAGAGAAGCTGGAACTTTCATGAATTATCATTCAAAGTAAACATAAATGAAGCTATTAATAAATTTACATCTCATAATCCTTCTACAAACTAGGAAATGGCCTAATTCTTTTCCTCCATGGTCTGCATTTGTATTTTTCCTAGCCAGGGCAGAATTTCCATGACTTGAATAACTGTCTTCATCAAGCTTAAGCAGAGGCCTGTGCACAATGGCTAAAAAAATTGTATTAAAATTAGAAGTCAGAATGTCATCAACACAATGCTCCATATTCCAGTACTCTGGCCTTCCTTCTTCCATTCTTTTCTCTTTTACTCAACGTCTCACTTTACCCAGACACCCTTCATTAACACTTGGCCCTGATCCAGTGGGCAATTCCTGGGAAAGAAAAGTAACTGACATTCACTGAGTGTCCACCATGTACCTCAGCCTCGTACCAGGGTCTTCAAATAGGAGCTCTCACTGATTCTTCACTATAACCCAAGAGAAAGAAACCCTTATGATCTCCATTTTACAGAGGAGGAAATGGAGGCTCAGAGAGGTCAGGAGGTCACACAGCTAGTGAACAGCACAGGCAGAACTCAGACTTAGGTCTGATTACTTGGAATCCAGTGTTCTTTCCAATATCACAGATGGCATTCACTCACAGAGAATTTTTCCAGCTTCTCCAGTGGAAATTACCACCTATCATACCTCGGCACTGACGGACTATACTCAGGGTAGTTGTTCCAGAAAACCAGGTGCTTGTGAGTTAACATTTGATGTCACTTAAAACCTCCACTCCAGAGGCCACCGGGTGGCACAGTGGTTAGGTTTGCATGCTCCGCTTCAGCAGTCCAGGATTCATGGGTTGGGATCCCAGGTGTGGACCTACACATCGCTCATCAAGCCACACTGTGGCAGCATCCCAATATAAACTCAAGGAAGACCAGCACAGGTGTTAGGTCAGGGACAATCTTCTTCAAGCAAAAAGAGGAAGAGTGACAACAGATGTTAGTTTAGGACCAATCTTCCTGACCAAAAAAACAAAAGACAAAAACAACCTCCAGCCCAGAGAGAGAGGATCAGGTAAGGAAGGAAAGCTCAGGAGGCCAGTGAGGAACACTGCCTTACTCCTTGCTCATATCAACTTATCCAGGATGCAGAGCCCTAAGTCTGGCCCTATACAAGCGAGCCATTGCTAAGCACAAGTGAAATGAGGCCAAGGAACTCGGAGATAAACTGGTCTCAGTATTTCCCCGACACCCTGCTCCTGCTTCAGGTCCCAGCACCGAGTTATACCGTTAAACAGGTCCTGGTGATGAGTTGGTAACACTTTCAGAACTCCGGGTGCACTGATGCATACTGAAACAAAGACTGCCTGAGGAGCTCAGCGAGATGACCAAGGGAGAACTTACAAAAGCAGATCTGGCCGCAAAGGCTAATACAATCACTGAAAGTTCTGTGTGCAAAGGAAATCCCTTAAAGCACAGGGGGTAAAAAATGGGTCTGACCCAATAATGCAGTCATTGTATCCTTTTATCTGGGACAAGCCAGACTTTCAGAAACTGGCCTACACTTGCCCCTCCCCAACATCTGCCACTTCCAGTAACTCAGGAGCGTGAACAATTCTTTAAAAATTGGAAATGATGAAAATGGCAGCGGAGGTGCTTCAAGCATTCTAACACATTGGATAAAAGTAATACATTTTGAAATACTTACGTTGACCAATCCGAAGTAGTGTTCATTGATCGGAAACTGCTCTGGACCAATGTCTTTTTCCAGAGCAGAGGCATTGGTGCCCTAAAAGAGAAAAAAAAAAACACACAAATTTTGTTGCGTGTAACAGAGACAAGAAAGTGGAATGATAACTTGACAAAGTCCACTATAGAGACAAGCAACTCCCCTGGTCGCCAAGGTGTTTGGTGATGGTTGTGCTGGACGAGCAGGCGTCAGAACCAAACCAGCAGATGAGTGAACAGTGTCAGCCTTATTCCTCTCCTCAGCCAACTTACTCATCCCCTCAAACCTGTTCTACCTGGGTTCAATCACCTCCCCTCAGGAAAGGAGGTTTGAGATAGGCAAACGAGCAAACCAACACCAAGAACTCCTGAATAAAACATTTTAAGCTCAGACAGTCGCGGCGGCGTTTAGCACACTTGGTGGCGTACAGAATCAGATCACCACTTTCCAAGTCACTTTCTTAATTCTGATAAAGATTTATTGTGTGCCCACTATGTGCCAGGCACTGTTCTAGGCTCTGACAATAGAACAGTAGACAAAACAGACGCGAATCCCTGCTCTTGCAGAGTTCACACGTCAGTGGACGAAGACAGCCTGAAAGAAACAGCAAGGACAGAAGGTGACAAGTGTGGTGGAGAAAAACAGAGTAGGAAATGAGTGAGGACTCTAGCGAGTAGGGGCTGGAGGAGAGGCATGGGGGAGGGGCAGAGGGTAGACAGTCACAGCTTTACTGAGAAAATGCAATGTCCAAGGGATACTGTGAATAACAAAGAAATACAATCTAAAACCTAACAATTCTCAAATGCATCAAATGAGTAAGCCACACGAACCCAAGTTTAACACTCCAATGTGGTAATAATAGTAACAGTTACTGGGTACTCCTACTATGTGCCAGGGACCATGCTATTTATTCTCACAGCTGTCCTATAAGGTAAGTACTGTTATAATCCCAATTTAACAGACAGGAGTTGAAGGCTCAGAAGGGTTAAGAATCTGCCCAAGGACCACAGTCAGTAAGTGGCAGAGCTGGGACTCGGACCCAGGAGTCAGACTCAGGAGCCCAAGGTCTTAACCAAATGCTCTGCGGAGCAGTCAGTCAAACAAAACCATTTACTGAGCCCCGCTAAGGGGGCCAAGTGCTCACAGGCAACAGCACACTGATTACCATTCCTCCCCAAGGCCTGGCCGAGTCTGCTAGGATTAGGAAAAGTGCCCAAAGTTTAGTCCGACAAGGTAAGCAGTTTTGGGGTGGGTAGGATCCAGCCCCACGTGTACCCGCGGCTCCACCATCATTCTACAACCATCTCGTGTTCTCAGGCCATCGTGGAAGACTCACAGCTCACGGAATCTCAAAGATTTGGGAGACAGGTATTTTAAAAAGAAAAAGAACCCGTTACGTTTTATAAAAAATAAATCTGCTGCTGCTACTTATTCTGGACTCCTATAATTAGCATTTGTCTCAGGAAGAAATGGCCAAAAAGTGGGCTGAGAACCAGTCAAAATGGTCTTGTGTCAACGAGCAAACATTAAATGCAAAATAACCCAATTCTAAGCAAACAGAACCACAGAAGAAACAGCACGTTCCATCCCCTTATCACAATATAATATAATCCATTACACTGTTCCACCAATCGAAATTCCTTTACCCATCACCTGGGACTGAGTTCACTGGTCGTCTGTGTGCACAACAGTTTCATTATCTTTGGGGGGGGGGGGGGGGGGGAGGGGTTCATTGCCTTCACAATAATGCGACCCTTGTGTACAAGGCTGAATTTTTTAAATAATACTTATATTATAGCAGTATTTTAAGATATAGACAAAAATCACTAAAATTTTTCAATAAAGCTACATCTTAATCATAAATCAACGTAAATAATGTGTATTAAATATACTCATAGCCATTTCTGAAGCAACATTAGAATATATGGCTTAGTGCCCAGGAGGAATGTCAGATATAAAAGTATAGCACATGGAGACAGATCTCATTAAATCTTTCTTTATGAGGTAGCCATATATGCAAGTTAATCCATGATTTTTGCTATTTGGGTATTCTTGCATTGAGTCTGCTTTTTTCTACCCGTCTTAATATTTTCCCATTGGAGGGGGAGTTGGCGGGGATAGGGCGGGGGGATTCATACTAAGGACAGCGACCCAGGCAGCAGTGATTAAGAGAATCACCCTGGACACAGGGACCCTGGAGGCAGTATGAGGGGAGCACCGATAATGCAGCATGGAGAAAGAAGAAAGTGAGCTAGCAGTATCTTCTGTGAGATCTGGCTTCCTTGAGATCAACACTTCCTCGCCAGCCTTCATTCTCTTGCATAACACCTGCATACACAAGGTCTGTGAGGGTCAGGAGGGGAGGTCAGCCGGGCCCTGGTCCTCAGTGCTGCTTCCAGACCACCGCCCCTTCACCCTCTTGTCAAAACACCTGCCGTTCTGAGCCCGTGCCTCCTAGCGCTGAACATACCCCTTCCTTTCTCCTCGTCTTGGCTGACCCCCCCATTCACAGAAGGGCTACCTTTATACTCCATCTCCTGCCATCATCCTGGGTGGTTTCAATACCCATGTGGAGGAGCCTTCTCCCACCCTGCCCTCTCAGCAACTCGATGTCCTCTTTTCCAACTGTTTTTTATTCCACTCCACTTTGTTATATTCCACCCCACTTCAGCTATTCACTCCCAAAGATATATGCTGGATCTGGTCACCACCCTACAATCCACCCAGGCTCGGCTCTGCCTGCTGCTTCTTAAGCATCACAGCTACACTTAAACCTCGCCGGAACCTCTCACTCCTCTACCTTCTTATTCAGTTTAGAGTCTATGGATCATGACTCCAGTTGCTCTTATAAACACCCTTTACCCTGTCCTTTGGTCATGCCGCATGGCAAAAAACTAATCCAGTAGGAACCAAATTATTCACCTTCTCTGAACATACATCCAGACAGATGTGAAATGCTGGTGGGAAAAAAGTCACAACCAAGCTGACTGGATTCACTAGAATTCACCAACTTCAAGTGGCCTTCAACACGTCCCACATTCCAACAATAATTCTGTACTGCATTCATTCTCCATGCCACAGTGACAATTTCCAACTTTCCCCAAGCTCCTCAAAATTTCAACATCTTTGCCCCTCTTGCTTTTCCCACTCAACAGAGGAAAGAAAAATTAAACTAGCAGAGAGGGACTCCCTTAATTTTGCACTCCCAAACCTTCAAACCTATGTGCCTCCCTCTGCTAAAGATGGAGATCTCTCTCTGGTCCAAGGCCAGTGTCCCCTCCACTGCTATATCCTTCCCATCAGAATTTAACGTGCTTAAGTGTCTCTCATATTAAAAATACATACATAGGGGCTGGCCCCCTGGCCGAGTGGTTAAGTTCGCGCGCTCCGCTGCAGGCAGCCCAGTGTTTCGTTAGTTCCAATCCTGGGCGCGGACATGGCACTGCTCATCAAACCACGCTGAGGCAGCGTCCCCACATGCCACAACTAGAAGAACCCACAACGAAGAATACACAACTATGTACCTGGGGGCTTTGTGGAGAAAAAATTAAAAAATAAAAAAATCTTAAAAAAAAAAACACATACATACACACTCTGCCACACGTCTCCCCAGTTATCAGCCTGTTTATCATCTTCTCTTCACAGCTAAGCTTCTTTAAACAACTGCCTATTCTGAAATACTTACAAATGAATCTGATAATTTCTAAGATTTGTTTCAAATAATCTAGAGGGGAGAAGTGGGGGCTGGGGACAAAATTGTGTAGTTGAAGCTGAATGAGGGGTATGTGGGGCTCATTATACTATTCTGTTTATGTGTCGCTTAATGATGGGGATATGGTCTGAGAAATGCACTGTTAGGCAATTTCATTGCTGTGTGATCACAGAGTGTACTTATACAAACCTAGATGATGCAGCCTACTACACACCTAGACTCTATGGTACCAATCTTATGAGACCACCATTGTATATGCGGTCCATCATTG
Source organism: Equus quagga (assembly GCF_021613505.1). Lineage (NCBI taxonomy): Eukaryota > Metazoa > Chordata > Mammalia > Perissodactyla > Equidae > Equus > Equus quagga. The sequence continues at coordinate 1,932,565 of NW_025796728.1, read as the reverse complement.
ACCGAAACGTTGTTACATGGTACATGACTATATGTGTAATGTATAGGAAGAATAACAGTCTCCCAAAGATGTCCAGGTCCTTAATCCCAGAACTTGTGACTGTATCACCTTACATGGCAAAGGGAAACTCAGGTTGTATATAGACTGAATTTGCTAATCAGCTGACCGTAAAATAGGGGGGTTGCCTTGGATTATCCAGTTGGGCCCAATGTAATCACCAGCATCCTTAAGAGCGGGAGACAGAAGCAGAACCACAGATCAGAGTGATGCAATGCGGGAAGGACTCAACTCGCCTTTGCTAACTTTGAAGATGGAGGAAGGGGCCAGGAGCCAACGAACACGGGCAGCCTGTAGAAACTTAAAAGGCAAGAAAACAGACTCTCCGCTAGAGCCTCCAGGGAGAACGCAGCCCTGCGCCGCCTTCATTTCAGCCCAGGGAGACCCATTTCTGATTTCTGACCTCCAGAACTGTAAGATAATAAATTTGTATTGTTTAAGCCACTAAATTAATGGTCATTTATTACAGCAGCAATAGGAAACTAATACGATATGTTTGAAGTTTTCCACAATATCCTTTAAGATTTGTCTCGACTTCCTCACCTCCAATCTCTCCCCAAAACAGACCCTTCTGGATTCTACTCCACTTCATTCCTGATGAGCCCCAACACTGCCAACTCCAGGGGGTGCTTCTAGCTGTTGGCTTTCTCGGGGCACTCCTCCCTCTCTGTTGGCTCCAGGCAATAACCATTCACATGGCTTCAATCAGCAGCGATGTGCCAACCATTGCCAACTCTTTACCTTCATCCCAGAAACCTCACTTCTGAGCTCACTCAGCCTGGATGAGGGCCCACATTCCCACCTGCTTGTCTCATAGGCCCTCAAAATCAATCTGCTCAAAACTAGACTTTCCCTTCCCCTCAAATCCAATCTTTTCCTAATGTTTCCCCATTTAGTAAAGGACTGCCACCCTCCTCTCGTCTCACGCCCAACATCCCCCTCTGCGCTCCACACCCATCCATCACAGCATCCTATGGATCCAGTCTCCATAAATCTCTCAAGTCCATTTGCTTCTCTTTCATCTCCTACCACCAGCATCTCACATCTGAAATACAACAGCCTCCTAAGTGGCCTCCAACATCCACCTACCCCACCTCTAACCTCACTGTCAACACAGCAGCAAAAGTGTTCTTTCTAAATATGAATTTGCTTTAAATCCTCCAGTGGTTTCCAGTACTGTCTCCAACATCACCCCTGGCCACTCACTCCCTCCTACACTTGACCTTCACAACGGCCTCTGTTCTAGTCCCCAAATACCTCAAGTTCCCTCCCACCCATCACCTGAACGCTCCTCCCCCACTGCTTCCCCTGGCTGTACCCTAGAGGCCTTCTCCAGGAACTCATCACTGACCACCCCTACACTCAGGTAGTCCTTGTGACAGACGGGGCCCCTCAAAGATGTCCACACCCTAATTCCTGAAACTTATGAGTATGTCACCTTACGTGGTGAAAGGGACTTTACAGGTATGATTAACTTAAGGATCTTGACTTGGAAAGATTATCCTGTAATATCTGGGTGGGCCCAGTGTCATCACACGGGTCCTTATGAGAGGGAGGCAAGAGTATCAGAGTCAGTGAGGAGATGGGACGACAGAAGCAGAGTTCAGAGAGATCTGAAGATGCTACACTGCTGGCTTTGAATGAAAGAAGGGGCCGTGAGCCAAGGAATACAGGCAGCTGCTAGAAACTGGAAAAGGCAAGGAAACACATTCTCTCCCCGAGCCCCTGGAAAGCTGCGCAGCCCTGCTGACACCTGGATTTTAGGACTACTGACACTCCAGGGCTCAAAAAGAATAAATGTGCATCATTTTAAGCCACTAAGCTTGTGGCAATTTTTTACAGCAGCAACAGGAAACTGATACACCCACAGAACACATAACCTCTACTCCCCACTCACGGCATCTCTATGGCCTCTATACCTAGCTGCAAAGAAGCTTGGTAAATGTGGTATTTACCTGAGCAGCCAGCATCAGCTAAAACTAGAAATGGAAGGATATGAGGGAACATCCAGCAGTCAATGTCTCAGATGGTCCTCACAACAAAGTTTGTAACAGAAAAAAGCAGAAATAACTTGAACTGGTTAAATAATTATAGGAATCCATATGATGGAATACCATGTAGCTATTTAAAAAAGTAAAGTTGCTCTATAGCTACTGCTATGAACACTTGTCCAAGATACAGTGAGAAGGAAACACATGTTAGAGAGTACCAATGTGCAGGACAATACTGGAACCGTCATTCATTCAACCAACAGCCACTGAGCCCTGCTTTGTGCCCAGCACTACTTGCATCTGAGGAACACAAGGTGAACAGAGCAGACCAGGCCTGCATTCAATGCCTACATTTTAACAGAGACCCCTTTAAGAATGAGAAATTATTGACACTAGTCACCAATGTCTAGGAGTAGGGCTGGAAGATAAGGAGGTCACTGAGGGGCTTTTCATTTTCTCTTCTCAACTGTTAGAATTTTTTACTATGAGTATATATTATTTTTGTCATTAAAAGTTTAATAAAAAGTTAGCAAACTAACATCCTGTAGACCAGTTATCAAAGGCCCACAGTACACACCTCAGCGCTGTATCGGCCATTTTTTTTCCCCCCAGTATGACCTCCCTTTGATTCTGGTCCCTTCCTCTCTCCTGGCCTTAGTTTCCTGGCTGAGAGGTGGGGTTGCCAACATCCAGCCTGCCTATCGCTCAGGGTGGCAAAGAATCAAGCAAAACAGGGAACAGGACCTGCACACTGTCAACTGCAAGGTGCATTACAATCCCGAGAGCCTGCTCTTCGACTGCTAGGCCCAGCACAGTGACACAAAGGGCAAAAGGGAGGGACTGAAAATAATCGTTCCATGACCAGATGCTGAACAAAAGTTACCTATGGCGGCAAATCACAGGGTCTGGAGGTATAGGAAACATAGAGTTCTTACTGCCATCAGTAAAAAATTTGGTAACCTTTGAAAAACAATGCACCACTTTATTAAAAGTAGAATCTGGGCTGGGACAAGTTCCAACAAGAAGACTGTAATGTTAGCTCTCCAAAGCACTTTCGAGAGCAATTCTGTGACTGCCGAGGGGTGCTACAAAAACACAAAACAAACAACAACAAGTCGGCAAGGATGCATCATAAATGCATAAGATGGGAATAGAAAGGCATTTCTCTTTAAAGCAATTTTAAAAGCAATTTATAAGGAAAACATGTTAGAATTTCTTCCTTTGAAGAGTGAGAAGGAGACAGATCTTGGCTCAGGGGGATGATATAATCAGAACGATGGCATTGCAACGTCTATAAAAACCAATGAGAACATTACAATAATATGGGGGAGCCTAAACAAAAAACCCAGAGACCAGGAAGGGTCCTTGGAGATCAGCTGGACCATTTCACAGATGAAAACACCAAGGCGCGGAGAAGTACACTTACCTGCCCAAGATCACCCCAAGGCGGCCCATTTTTCTGCATCCTAGGACAGGCAGCCTCTCTTTCAAGTTTATACAAAGTAGAGAAGGGACACAGGAAAGGCCAAAAATAACATGTAAGGATTTCTAAGTACCCAGACAATCAGTCATTAATTATAAACCAGGAATTAAAATATATGACAGCAGAGGTGAATGTTGTTACTAAAACCACATTTTTAGGTCTGTGTTCAAAAGGCTATCTTACTTATCAAGTGTTTTCAAAGTACAAAAGGACATAAAGGGCTAGTTTTCAAAAAGACTAGTATTGCTAGACTTCTGATGACAAACGGTCATCCCTACAGCCTTACAGAGAGAGTGAAGCAAAATGAAGAGATGCAGCCCAAGATCTCAGGATGAGTCAGGAGCTGCTTGCCAGAACTCAAGGATGGTTAAGGAGGAATTAAGGCCAGTGGTTCCCCAGACATCATTGGTAGTAATCATAATAATAGATAACACATAAATAGCACTTACTGTGTCCAGTCCCTGCTCTAATACTTGATGTGTATTTTACTCATTTTCACCCTCATAATAACCCCACGAGGTGGATACCATTATTGTCCCCATTTTAAAGATGAGACAACTGAGACACAGAGAAGGTAAATAACTTTATCCAAGTTGACACAGCTACTAAGTAGTGGAACTGGGTTTGAACTCACATGATCTGGCTCTAGAGTGTGTGCTCCCAGCCACTACACAATAGTGACTCTCAAGGATGCAGAGTCCCCTCAGAATCTCAGAATTGCAGGAATTCAAGAACTGAAGAGACTGAAGGAGTCACAGAGTTGTACAGGTGAACAAATACCTGTGAGGGACCCCTCAAATATTCTAGAATGAGGAACACACATACCCTTTTCTGTAAAATCTCCACAGAATGCTGCAACCTACTTAAAGAAAATGTAAAATTGAAGTTGGAAGTCAGGAGAAACTTGAGATGTAGTCATGAGGAAAAGAGATTTTTTCCAAAATGGTTTCAAGGGTTGTGAATCTTTACTTAGCCAAATAGGAAAAGAAAATAATATTGTTTACAAAGGCAGAAAAACAGCATTGAAAAGCAAAAATGAGTTTTAAGGAGTAAACCATTTTACCCCTAATAAGGGAATAACGTATAATCTTACTCCCTTGACTTCTAAAGTTTTGGATACTGACAATAATATAACAAAAACAAGGGAACAGAGAAAGAGCCCACCAGAAGTATGCAAAACGATATGTGTTAATATATTAACACAGCTCATCTCTCAGTGCTGCGATTACGGCAGGGGAAGGGACACAGGCGAATGGTCATAAATTATACATCAGGAAAAAAATTACCAATACTTTTCATCCAAAGACAGCTGCAAAATCTCTCTTACACCTCCAAAAGACAGAAATGCAGATTGCAATTCTGAGCCTCCTGACTCAGAACTAGTGTAGCCAGTTCTCTGTTCCTCTTCCCCCTCGGCTCCTCTGGTTCCCGCCTCCTCACCGTCTGGCTTCAACGTCACTTCTTCAAAGCTACCTTTCCTGACCCTTCCCTCCCACAGAATCCTGTATGCAGCTTTATAAAATCTATCACAATTTGCAATAACACACTTATTTGTGATTATTAAACATGTTTTCTGAACACTGAACTACAGGTTGGCGAATGACAGTCTACGGGCCAAATCCGGCCCACCAACTATTTTCGTAAATAAAGTTTTATTGCAATACAGCCACAATCATTCACTTATTGTAGCTACTTTCACAAGACAATACCAGCATGGAGTACTTGTCACAGTCCACAAAGCCTAAAATATTTACAATCTAGCCCTTTACTTAAAAAGTTTGCCAATGCCTCCCCTAGACCATGAACTCTATAAAGACAGGGATTACATCTGATTGGTTTGCCAGGACCTAGCAGAGCATCTGGCATATAAAAGGCACTTAAATTTGCTGACTGACTAACTTGGGAAGCACGGGCAGGGTACGCGGTGTGTGCCACTTGTTGTTCAGAGAACTTTACGTCTATATACTCATTTAATCTTGTCCACTAATCCAAGGCAGATTATACTCATTATCCCCATTCTCCTTATGAAGACATGGAGGGAAGCTGCCCAAACTCACTCAGCCAGTAAAGGCAGAGCCACAACTCAAACCCAGGCCGTTCTGTTCCAGAGTCTGAGCTCCTGACCACAAGTCAGAGGAGATGAGCTTTTCATTCATACTTTTAGAAATTCCTTCGCTGTAGACATAGGGACTGGGCAGGGAGCCAGGACTGTTTCTGAGCATGCCTTCGTTGGCTGCTGGCTGTCACAAGTTACCCAACCACTGGGCGCACAATACTCAGAGTGGTTGTGGATGCCAGCGCTGCTTAGACAGCAGACAGGTCACCCAGGCCCACAGAGCAACGATGAGCAAAACTCTCCCTCCAGGGTAAATCACTAACGGGGACTTTCTACCCCCATTTTATAGGTGAGAGAAATGAGGTGAACGGAGATTAGGAAACTTGCCAAGGTCAAGGGTTCTATGAGGCAGAGGTCAGCCGTGAACTCACGATTTTAATACTATTACACTACAACCCCAACTGCCGGTCCAAGAGTGCTCACCCACCTCCCAGGCCTCTCCAGGCTTCCACAGTGCCAGCCACCCAAGGAAGGCAGTTGAAGGGCACTTGCATTCTGCACCATGAGAGCATGTCATTTCCATGCCTGGTATGATATTGGGTAGGAAGAAATAACTGGAAAAAAACCTCAACAGGACTTCATTTAATGATCATAACATAGAAGTAACAATGTCTGCTACTGAAGAAAGACGACCCTGGGATACCTAATGGGCGTAAAGAACAGTGAGAGACTGTGGCTCGTAAAACAACTCTCCCCACGTCTAGAGACAGTTTAACAAAGTCCTCACACGAAGATAAAATTTCAACTCAAAAGCAGAACAAAGAATACTGGGCCTGTGTCTGTCTTCTGGCTGACAGTGGAGAAGGAGGAAATATTCACCCATAGTCAGTAAACTCAGTGAGCTAGAGGAACATCATTCCCAATCCAATGTTTTGCAAAGCCACCAAATGCCTCCTCCATTATGAGATCTCTTAAGCTCCTACTTTGCCCAAAAGTACCCCTCCCATCACTTCTCTGAAAAGCAGCACGGGGAGCACGGGATCCTGGCAAAGCCTCAGGTCAAAAAGACCAACTCTGCAAATTTGACTAATAGGGCGATTTCAAGCATTCCCCTCATCCCCTCTCTCTAGTTCAAGCTCGAGGTCGGCTTCCTCAGTAGAAATCCAGGACACCAGTATCCCCTCCTCACAGCGTGGGAGAACTGCCTGCGTGGGTTTGTGTGGCATCCCTGCCCTTGGGAACCAAGCCTTTCAGAATCAGTACAGTTGTGCGCCGCTTAACAACAGAGGTCCGTTTTGAGAAATGTGTCCATAGGTAATTTCATCACTGTGCAAACATCTTAAGAGTGTACTTACACAAACCTGAACGGTATAGCCTACTACACGCCTAGGCTCTATGGTACTAATCTTATGGGACCCCCATGGTACACACGGCCCGTCGTTGACCGAAACATCATGCAGCATGTGACTGTATCACACCACCAGAGATATTTTATTCTAATGTAACGAAAACATCCTGAAATATACTGATTGTAATGTATAAAGTATAAAAGTCTGTGCTGTCTTCTCCCATCCCCAAACTGGATGGCAATGGGAGAAGAGAGATGGAGCAAGGAGGTCTTTAGAACAATATTACTCAAAGTGTTAACACTGCCACGAGCTTGGTTCAGAAACCGTAAACGTGCATAACGAATGGATAGAGTAATTTTCTGTCATTTGGTAATAAAAAATTGGAGTTTGCATTTTATGTATCTTTGGGGTTTTTATTCCATTTTGCTAATAATTCTTTTTTATTGATTTTACAAAAATATCTGTCTGCGACAGATTGAAAATAAAAATAAAACTGGTTCTTCCCTACAGACTTTGAACATAAGTGCCAACAGCAAAACAGTTAAATGAAATTGAGCTTGTTTTCTTAAATGTGTGAATAGCTGCTCCAGCTCACTCCTAATAAGAGAAATGCAAACTAAAAATATACTAAGACACCATTTTTCCCCTGACTGGCAAAGATCAAAAGGTTTTTGGATAGCATACTGCTTTGGCAAGGCTGTGGGCAACAAGAGTTGCATATATTGCGGGTGGAGGGCAATTAGGCAAAACCCATTAAAGTTACAAATGCAAATCCATTTCTAGGAAGTCAGTGGACAGATATACTCCCACACATGCAAAATGACGTATGGACAAAATTGTTTCCTGCAGCCTTGTTTGCAAAAACCAAGGACTGAAAAACTACCTTCACACCCAACAGTGGGGGCCTGGTTAAGTGAATTCAATACATTCAAGCAACTGAATACTCTGCAGCCATAAAAAAATAAGGAGGATGCTCTTCAGATACTAGCACAGACCAACCTCCAAGAGACAAAAAGCAAGGGGCAGATCAGGACAGATTAGTATATGTACTATTTGTGTTTTTAAAAACTAGGGGAGAAATATAAACATGTTCGCTTGTATATGCAAAGATACCTCTGAATGGGAGCAAAAGAAACTGCAAATATTGACAAGAATTGGATGGTGGGTATATTTTCAACATACATCCTTTTGTACTATTTGAAATTTCTACCATGTGAACTCACATTACCTTTTCAAAAACTTTACTTAAAAATTTTTTAAAAAAAAAGAAAGGAAACTGAACTTAGCTACTTGGTGTATTTCTCAGTTAGGAATAGCTAACTGTGTAAACCAATAAAACAAAAGGGTATGTTGCATGCTTATTAGATGACTAAAATTCTTTTACCACATGAGGCGCCCTCATTATCAGGAAAAGGAAAATCGCTGTATTCCGACTGATGATTTTGAAAGCACAGCCTAGCATCATCAGCACTGCGTCTTTCAATGTCATCTCGGTGGGAAATCACAGCTTCTTTCTCCTTTTGTCCGCTTCATGCATGTCACCTCCCTGGTCCTGGCTCTAATTGGAAGCCACAGCTAGATTACAACGTGCTTGCTCATCTCCTGAGCACTCACCACAGGAATGGTTCTTAACAATTAGACACCCAGAGAGGCCGAAGTCACCTGCCCAATGTCACGAGAGCTACAAAGTGGCAGGGTCAGGACTGGAACCCAGGACCTCGGATCCCTAGCTCAGGGCTCTTTCCACTACATCATTTGGACTCCTTTGCTACTGGGAAAAACAGGCACACTAGAAGAAAACAATAATAAAATGGCCAGGCACTGGGCTAAGCATTACAAATAAAATGATCCCAGGGAAGCCACACACGGCCTCGGGAAGGTAAGTTCTCTTGTCACCCACGTTATGGATGAGAAGCAGAGTCTCTGAGAAGGTCGATAATGGCAAGCTCTCACACCCAACCAACAGCAGAGTGGACACTCCAACCAGATCACATCCACAGGCTACCCACCTCCCAGGGAAGCTCACCAACCCGTAATCTGCAAACCAGTAGCCAGTTATTTGAACCACCATAAGGAATCTCATCTGAGACCACGTCTCCCAAACTATGTGCTGTGAATCCTGGAAGGAGGCGCAATAATCTTAGGCAGCACAAGGATGAACATTTTTAACGTTAGCTACTATGTTTTTGAAATATATTAGAAAAGCACAGAGCCAGCCCTGGTGGTCTAGTGGTTAAGATTTGGTGCTCTCACCTCCATGGCCTGGGTTTGCTTCCCAGTCAGGGAACCACACCACCCATCTGTCAGCTGTCATACTGTGGTGGGTTGCATGTTGCTGTGATGCTGAAAGCTCTGCTCCAGTATTTCCAATACCAGAAGGGTCACCCATGGGAGACAGGTTTCAGTGCAGCCTGCAGACTAGACTGACTAGGAAGGGAGAGGGACCTGGCCACCCACCTCCAGAAAAAAATGGCATGAAAATCGCCCGAATAGCAGCAGAGCATTGTCTGATACAGCCCAGAAGGGGAGAGGATGGCGCAGAAAGACGGGGCAGGGTTCCGCTCTGCTGTACACAGGGTCACCAGGAGTCGGAACTCACTCAACAGCACTCACAACAAAGAAAAGCATATAACTAGCTCATCAAACCCATTACTTCACAGACATCTTAGCACGGAATGAGGCCAAGTTAAAAGAAGGTGAACAGATCTTTAAAAAGCTACTAAATAAATAAGTTCAGGTGGTTCACAGATATAATGAAAATCATAAAGGACAACAAACTGATATTTGAGATCACTGGTCTAAGGAACTGGATCCATTCCATGGTTTTTCTCTAGAGGAAGAAAAGCTTGGGAAAAACAGATATCCACCCCCCCACCCCCCAGCATACAATACACACTCGTTTTGGATGTCACTTTATTTTTACTTATTTTATTTTTATCTGCCCTCCCCTCTTCACACCACACTGCCTCTCTCAGAGAATGAGGCAGGACCCCAGTTACTAAAGCATCCTGAAACCTTGCATTTAAATGGCAGCCTCCTGTGCTGGCTTAACCTTCAGTTGACTACAAGCCCAGTTTACGCTGAAAAGCTCCAACTGCACCTATAGTGGATCAATTAATGCTGAATAATTATTTTGAGAATCCCCCTCTCACTTTAAGAAGTGTCTGACTTGGGAAATAAATTGGAGGCTCCCCACTAACCTGCCACCAGCTCTAATGCAAAGCTGATTGGGAGTGAGTTGTGGGCCTCTCTCTAGCCCTGTTCCTCCCCACACGACAGAAACAGTGAGAAGGGACCCCCCACTTCCCCAGCACCTGCAGTCAGAACCACAGCATGAAGGGAATTCTGCCTCACTCTTGCCCAACCTCCTTCCCCAATCCCACTCCTCCCAAGACGCCCACGAAATGCAGAGAGCAGGTCAAAATGAAAGCAGAATTCCACTGCATCTTGTAATACCAACAGCTCTGTGCTTTGAGCAAACTGAAGGAAAATATTAATTCACTAAAAGTGTGAGAATAACTATGAAAAGTAACATGCGTGAGAGCATCACAGCTCACAAAATGCTTCCCGTAGGCAGGATGTCCTTTGATTCTCCCAAAAAAAGCTGTGAGGAAGGTATTTCGTCGTCTGCCTTCCTGTGTTGCAAAGAGATGAGGAACCAGGCTGAGATTTACCAAGCAGGATTCCAAATCCCAAACCCCACTGCTTTCGAGCTGTATGGAAGAAAGAAATTGTTTTCCTTTTTCCCCTAGGGCCTTGCTCCTCTAAGTGTGCTCCCCAAACCAGGAGCATCTGGTCACCTAAGAGGTTGCTAAAAATGCAAAATCTCAGCCCCACTCCAGACCTATGGGAATCAGAATCTGCCAGATCCCCAGATAATTCCTGTGGACATGAAAATGTGAGGGGCACTGCTTTCCTGCAAGGCAATTCTTCCATTCTACCGAGCTACATCTCTTCATTCATTTATCTCATAATCATCTACTGAGCATCCAGCAAATGTGTGCCAGGCACTGTGCTGAATGCTGGGAAATCAACAGAGGATGAGGTAACTATAGCACCTGCCCTCACCGAGTTGCCAGTCTAACACGGTGGTTTCTCAACCTTGGATGCTCATCGGAATCAGCTGCAGGAATTAAAAAAAAAAAAATTGCAGGTGCACAAAACCCACTCCAGACCTACCTATACCCACCCCGCCGCACAGTCAGAAACTCTGAGACTGGGGCCCTAGAAGCTGCATATCAAAAAAGCTCCAATTCATGCAACCACTTTGGAGAGCAATCTGACAATACCTAGTAAAGCTGCAAACAGGCACAGCCTAAGATCAGCACTTCAGGTTCCAGGAGTAGCTCCCGGAGAAATGGAGGCACGTGTGCAAAGACAACAGGAACAAGAGCATTCACTGCAACACAATTTCCCAACTGGAAACTACCTAATTGTCCCTAAATAAGGGAATGAATAGGTAAACAATGGTTAAGTCAAAAAATTCTGTTCAAGAACAGTTAGAATAAGTCAACTAGGTCTCTATGTGTCAAGATATTCTCAGGTATAATTGTTGAGTAAAAAAAGATAGTTGCAAAAGGCTACATATTTGTACACACACAGAAACAGTGATATACTACTTATGGATATAAATATGCACGTGAACACCATACCAACTTCAGGAAAATGGCTGATTCTGGGAGGAGGGGAGAGGAAAAAGACAGGGGTGGTTAGTGGTTTTTTAAGGTATTATGTCTAAAAAAAGATCTTAACCAAATATGACTAAATTTTAATTATCTGTTAAATCTGAAGGGTAAGCATTTGGGTACATAGCATATACTAAATTACATTCTTCCTTCCAAACTTTTTTGGATATTAATGTTTTATTATTTATTTAATTTTTTTTTTGAGGAAGATCAGCCCTGAGCTAACATCTGCTGCCAATCCTCCTCTTTTTGCTGAGGAAGACTGGCCCTGAGCTAACATCCATGCCCATCTTTCTGCACTTTATATGTGGGACGCCTACCACAGCATGGCATGCCAAGTGGTGCCATGTCCGTACCCGAGATCCGAACCAGCAAACCCGGGGCTGCCAAAGAGGAATGTGCGCATTTAACCACTGAGCCACTGGGCCAGCCCCCAGATTTAATTATTTTTTTAAATTTCTTTTAAAAGCTTCACAGGTGATATGATATATAGCCAGGGTTGGCAATCCCTGTTCTGGGAGAATAAAGTAATAAAAAACTAGCTACTTAACATCAAGAAACCCATCTACAGAATGGCAATGATCTATAGCTCTTGAAGTTAAATTACTACCTTAAATAATTTTACATAGATTTTAAAAAACTTTTGTAGGGCAGATAATTTCTGTAAGCAATATTTTTTTAGGAGGCCAAGGTTATTACCCAAGGAAAGCAATATTTCTCAAAGTGTGGTCCTCAGGTCACCTGTAACACAACGAGGAGGGAGTGGGAAGGAGGAAGGAGTACTTATTAAAATGCAGATTCCAGGGCCCCACCTTAAACCTACTTAATCAAAATTTCTGGGGGCAGAACCTCAGAATCTGAATTTTTAATAAGAGAATGCACATGTGGGCACAATTCTTTGGTACACTGAAAAACCACTAAAGTATAACATATTTTTTAAGTTACATTTTTAAAACCATACATGTCTGTGTTCAATACGGTGACATTCGTCCTACTCTGAAAATTAAAGTGCTGGGAATGTTTTCTAAATATTTGAGATAGAAATTCTACAAGTACATTCAAGCAGATGCTGACAAAAACTGGTTTCCTGCATACTGTATCTAACCCGAAGGACAAAGGAATGTATTTTAGGAAGAACAACATAATTTCACATTGCCTTTCTACAAGAACTTCAAAAAGCAACTGGGTAAACAGGAAAACTCCACAAGTCCAGCCTTGTTGCTGTTCTCACCGGAAGAGGCCCCAGACATGATTTTCACCAAAGCCAAGTTCAATTAAGCAAAGCTGGAACAATGCAAGTTGCCTGCCTAGCACAGTAATACATCCTAAATTTACTCTCAACACTCAAGATATCTTCCCGATTCCAGTCTATAATCTTTTTGCCCCAAGTCTTGATTTGTTTCACCTTATCATTTCTTCATCCTATATCTTCCATTCCATCCTCATCTTTCTTGACTTTTTCTTTGGTCTCCCTGATTTTCCCCTTCATTGTCCTTTTCTCTATTTCCAGACAAAACCACTGCAATCCTGACTTTCAAGCCCTGGAAAATGGCTCCAGAGCCCCTGAATAAAAGCCCAGCACAATAAACACATGAAAAGATGTTCAGGAGCCAGCCCTGATGGCCTAGATAAAGTTCAGCACACTCTGCTTTGGCGGCCCAGGTTCAGTTCCTGGGCACAAAACCACCTCACTCGCTTGTCAGTAGCCATGTTGCGGTGGCGGCTCACACAGAAGAACCAGAAGAACTTACAACTATATGCAACTATGTACTGGGGCTTTGCGGGGGGGGGGGGGGGGGGGGGGGGGGGGGGAGATATTGGCAACAGATGTTAGCTTAGGGTGACTCTTCCCCTGCAAAAAAAAAAAAGAAGATGTTCATCCTCACTAGTAAATAAGAAAGTGCAAATTTTAAACCACAAAGATACCATTTCACACCCATCTGATTGGTAAAACATCAAGTCTAACAATATCAGGCGTCTGTGAGCATGTGGAGCAACTAGAACTCCAGACGCTGCTGGCTGGAATGCAAACTGGCACAGCTGTTTTGGAGAGCAATCTGGCAATATATTAGACGGGCAGGAGGAAGCCTGGCCCTACAAGCAGAAGAGTGAAGCTTCCCAAACCAACAGGGTTTCCCACACCCACCCTCTTAAAACCACCCATAGCAAATAGTCATTCTCAGAATTGTGGTAAAATTCCACGTAGAGGATTTACGACATCCCTAAAATTCTAACCAACAATCCCGGAACTGAAACATTCCCAAAAAGCCTTTAGTGCCAGGCTTGATTGCTGATCCAGAATTGATTTGTCTCAAGACAGTGTTCGTCGGTTCACGTTCTGGCAGTCTTTTTCTCTCAAAAGAGCAGTAAGACCTTTCAAACCCTTAGAGTAGCATTTGGTTTCACCACAATTGAGAGTTTATTATAAGAAGTTGCTTAAAAATATTTAGGCCAGAAGAGTTAACTAGACTAAAAGACATCATCTTTTACAACTCTTCCAGTCAGTTTACTTTGGGCTGGCTCCACGGGTAGGCCAGAGATAAAAGTGCCAAGAGATATCTTTCTGATGATATTGCAGAACTCAACACCATCATAAAACCTCAACCCATTCAAATTAACCAGACAGACCAAGCTGGAGAAAAAAGAGAGACATGTGAACCAGAGAAATTTCTCTTAATTGCTACGAGAATCAAAACTGAAAATCGCTTTCCATTACAACCCAAACATACCAAAACTCCACATTAGCAAAAAATAAATAAATACGTTTTATTGTATGGGTGAACCGGAACACATAAAGTTGCTATCCAGAAAATGGTATTACAATCTTTAATTCTAACTACATTTTAGCATTCAACTTTGTGTTCCCCTAGGATTCCAAGAAAAACAGAGAAGAATCTGCAGACCTAATTGTCAGGTCCTGACCCCAAACAAACTCCTACATATTAGACCTGACAGGCCCAAAGAACAGAATTTTCCTTTAAACATTAACCCACCACCGCACCTCAGGCTGCAATTTCTGAAATCGGACAATGATCAGGGCAGACCCTCACATGTGACTGTAACTTCTCCTAGCTGATACGCTAAACTAAACGGACAGGCTCCAATTATTTGTGAAGGAGAAGCATGAGTAACAGTGATAGAGGAGAGGTAAATTATCGCTCCCTCGAAATTATGAGATGTGCATATTGTCTAATAATTTTTTAAAAAATCTTCCAATTATTCTCAAAATACTTGCCTCAGGTAAGTAATTGACTTACCAAGATAAAATGATCCATATGAAAATCCTCCAGCTTTGTTTCAAATGTTTACTAACTTTTCTTCCCTTCATATCAAGGTGACCTCATTTATTGAAAAGGATTCAAAGCCAGCACTCACAATGCTGTCTGGTGATACCTGGGGTTGTTCAGTGGATACTAAAATGTACGTTCGGCACAGTTGGAAATAAGATAGGTACTCAAATCCTTGCTACCCAATTAACAGGTATAGATTTTTATAAATACTCTAAGAAATACTACTAAGAAGCTTTCTACGACCAAAAAATATATATCAGTTTTACAAGTTGAGAAAAACTAAGGTCCCAAGAAATACAACAATTTATCAAAAAGGTACCATTAGACTCATGCTTAACTGGAGAGACGCCCAATGGTACAGATTCCAGTTCTAAGTTACACTGACTATAATCATAGGCTCATATAAAATAAAAAATAGCCACCCTTCGGTCAAACACAAATTATATTAATGTCCTGCTGCGTTCATCCATCTTCCCACTGTACCTGCAATTCTGTTCAACCTGTTTCCGTGTAGACAGCACACTGCGCACTGTATTGAAATTGTTTCATCTTTACCAATGTTATGCCCACAAGATAAGAAACCACTGAGCTCCTTGGGGATATGGACCCACCTCATTCATTTATGAAGCACCTGCACATAGAATGTGCCAACACTAACATAACAGGTCCTCAACAGATGGCCATTTATGGGAACTAAAATGTAATCTATTTGACACACGGCATTTCCTCTGTGGTACATCTTACAGCACTATTAACAAATGAACTTAAGATTAGATAATTTAGAACAATTTGCATTGCTACAAGTCACATTTCTAGAGGGTACACTTGGTTTCTCCTAACAGATGCTTCCTCTTTAGAAAATTCCTCAAGCTCTTTAAACAGAAAACTTACCCAAAAAGAACCCTTCCATTTGTAGGGCCATAAAAATATGCAGGAAGTTTAATCCATTGTTCTGGACAAAAATCAGAAGATTATCAACAAGGTACATTTCCTCGTGCTTGGTAGCAAGTGCATTTTAAAAATTACAACACACCAGCCAAACAAGCTTTACTATCTCTGAACTAGACATGATGTATGGCTAAGGTGACATGCCCTGGGCGAGTTGATCAAGATTCACTATGGCAGGAATTTACATGGAAGTAAAATTAAAACAAATGGGAACTAGCATTAAACTTTCAATGGGCGATAAAACTTCAGTGGGGAAGGAGACAAGTGAGGGGATTGAGTATTTATTTTCCAAGACCCTCTATATGTAAAACCAGCACAAGAAGTGTGAAGGAAAGAGAAAGTGTTTAGCCCTCAATCACATGAAGGATTTGCTACAAGTTTCGTTTCTGCTCTGTTGGGTCCTTTCTTGTCTGGTAGATGAAACAAATCCACTTTTCAATGCTAGGTCTTGGTTTGTTCAAGTCTTACCTAGAAGAACGATATCTTGTAAGACCCTTTCTGGACACACATCAGCCTGTTTAAAATATGCCAGTTGACCTGCTTAAAAAAAACATGCAATCACCACTTGCTCTTACAACTACTCAAACCAGTTGGGATCAAATGGAGTTAGGAGTGGGAAGGATCAATCAGAGCCTCAGAGAGATGCTAAACAGTAAGGAGAGACCTGCAGAAGACCTACCTGGAAACAATTCATCATCGAGCGAAGAGTCTAAAGAGACGTCCAATGAAAACTTACGTATGATCAGGTGAAAAGACTGCCGTCTCCTCATTACCAAGCCTTTTCACTTGGAAAGTGAGACTGGGAGGGACAGGGATGACCTGAGCTGCTTTTAAAAGGGGCGGGGTTAAGACTTCCCATCCCACCCTTTGTATACTGCCCTTGGGCTTGGTTTGCATAATGGAACATGTGGGTTGTTTATATCAGTGGCTGCTTCCGTCAGATCCAAGAAGGTATAATCTCCATTGTCCTTTAAACAACTGAAAGTGACATAATAATGAGAAAGATGATGTTGATAACAGCTAACACTCACTGAGTACTTGCTAAGTACTAGGCTCAATAACTCATTTAATATAGCAGTCCTAGGAGGTGGGAACTATTATCATCTCCCTTTCATAGATAAGGGAAGAGAGAAACCTGTTCAAGGACAAAAAGCTAGTATATGCTAGAACCAGGACTTGAACCCAGGAAGTCTGACTTTAGAGCCCAAACCCTTCATCACTTGCTCAAGACACAGTGGTCCCAATAGCAACACAAAACTCTACTTACGAATGACTAGTTCCTCATCTCACCCGGGTGATGATCCTAAATTTGGTACCTTTTTAGAGATTCCAAATGAGGAGTCAACTCTCCAGACACAGTACTGGCCTGCTCTTCTCACATGCTCCCTGCAGCCTGCCTCCCTGGCTGAGTTTTACTGGAAACAGGTTGTGACATTCTGCCAGGTGTACCAAGAAGCCCCAGCTGCACTGAGGGCAGGGGAAAAAAACCTGGAGGCTGACTTCCTCCTGGGACACGCTGGCTCTCAGGTTTCCAGCCTGCTTCAATCCAGAGAGGTGTCACCACACACAAGGAGGACAGGAATGACACCAAGGGCTGGCACCAAGGGCTGGAACCATGCTTCACGGCCCTGTAAGCCTGAGGCCACCCCAGCAGGCAAGAAAGAATGAGAGCTGCTGTGGTTTCACAGTTCCCCTCAGGAGTTGGTCACACCAGAGAGAGAAACCGAGAGGAAAGGCATCCCCTTTTCACTGCACCCAGCAACATTAATGCCACTCGACAGGCAGGGGCAGGAGACGCCACTCTGCCTAGAGAAGGAAGGAAAAGAGAGGAAATGTAAATGCTCAGGAGCTACCCACCACATCTAAGTGATCCTGTGCCAATATCTTTGCAGCTATCACTACTCTGGGAAAACCCCCACAGCAGTGGCCACGTCTCACAGTGCTGAAAACTGAAGCCAGCACCGGTGGGCTTCTCTCCCACCCCTGAGCTAACACATGGCTCCTTAAGGCTCCTTTGCCATGTGTTAATCTTGCAACAGAATGTGGGAAAGATTTAAAAAGCTGTCTGGTGGGGGAAGGGCACCCAGAAGATCACCTGACCCCCAGGCTTGTCAATCAGGCCTCCTCAGATTCCCTGGAGGGGCCTGTATTATTAGCTTCAAGGGAGGTTCCCCGAAACTGGCATTAAAGAGCACAGCACATACTCCAGCTGGGAGGAGGGGAGCTATAGAGGGGGTGACCCTGGAGAGCTAAGGCAAAGCACATTTGCTCTCACCCTGCACAGGAGGGCAGTGCCTTACTCCAGGAGGTAAGCTGTGCTCCCCAAGGCTCTGATAAGTGTGGGTGCCAGCAGGGTGCACCCTGGGGACCCAAGGGCTGGAGGCTGTTCCTGCAGAAACTAAAAAGGAAGAGAATGCAATGGGAGAAACCCAAGTGACCACCACGTCATGACCCAGTCCCCCATCAGAGCCCAGCGATGTCCCCTTGCTGTGTCCACGCCCACCAGCCTCAGCCGGGTCTACAATGGACCAGGCAGGATAACCCTGGAAGCCTCCTCCACGCCCACAGCCAGCCTGCCCTTCGGGTCTCCAAATGTGACTGCCATATAACCTTGTGCCTCTTTCACAGATGGGGAAACGGAGGCATCGAAAACAAATTACCCTGCTTTCCCAAACCTGGTAGAAGTTCACTTCTGGTAACCACGATTTTGCACTTTTTTAGAGCTTTAGTACATTTCAAATTTCTCCAGATACACCGATTGGCTTTGCAAAGTGAATTTTAAAGACAGTTTAAGGAGTGAACTCAAAATGAGATGAGGGCGGTCAGAGCGTCCGGCAGGGCTTTATCTCCCGCAAGCACAGGATGGGTGCTCCCCGCGCCAGCTTATCTCCCAGCCCCCTCCCCCGGGACGTCCGGGTTCGGCCTCCACCTCCCCCCAAAACGCTCCCACCGCCACCCGAGGGCGGAGCAGAGCTGTGCGGCCCGGGGTCCGGGGTTGAGCGGGGGCGGGGGGCGGGGGGCACGGGGCCCCTCCTCCGGCTGCTGGGGAGGCGGCCGGCCCGCCCAGCCGGGGGCCGGGAACTTCTGGCCGCCCGCACGGCCAGCCGCCCCCTCGCCCGCGCCCCCGCCCCGCGCCGGGAGTGTGTGCGGCTCGGGTTTCCCTTTCTTCGCCTCGCCCGCCTCGGGCGCGACCCCTGCAGCGGCGGCGGCCACTCACCATATTACAGATGGAGGCGATGTTTCGGACAGTCATTAGTCTAAAGGTTGCAGCGATCCCGCACCGCCATCTTTATAAGGTGAAAACAGGACTGTCCATGGTGGAGCGCTCGCGCGGAGGCCAGGCGGCGGCGGCGGCGGCGGGGAGGCGGCCTGGGGTCCGGCTGGCAGTTTGGCCGAGAGAGGGAGGCCGGGAGGGAGGAGGCGGAGGCGGGAGGGCGGGGACGCGGGGAGGGCGGGCGGGAGAGCGGAGGGCGGGGAGTGGCGGAGCGAGGGAGCCTGGGCCGCGGCCGGCGGCGTCGGGAGGAGGGGCGGCCCGAGCGCGCCGCGTGCAGCCCGCGCCCCTCGCCCCGCGCCCCGAGCGCTCTGCTGCGCGCCCGCCCCCGGCCCCGGCCCCGGCCGCAGCCTGGGCGGCCCCTCCACCCTCGCCTGCCCGCCCGCGCCGCCGGCTCGGCCCTTTCCTTTCCGTTGTCTTTCCTGCTGCTCTCTGCTGGGCCGGCATGCGGGGCCAGGCCTTCGCTCGCGCGGCTGCCGCAGCCGCCCCGCCGCCCCCCGCGCAGACCCCAAGCGCCGGCGACCGCCTGGGGGCCCGGGGCGCCTCCGGGGAGCCCGCGGCCGCTCCCGGCGTGCAGCGCCCACCGGCGGCAGAGCGCGGCCTGGGGAGGCGGGCGCCGGGGCCGCTCTCGGTCTTCACTTTCTCTTCCTTCTTGCCGCCTGTCTCCCGCGCCCCGGGGGTTTCTTTTTTGGCGAGGAGAGAAGGCAAGGGATAGAGGTGACTACGTCCGACTTTTCGTTTCTCCCCGGGGTTCCAGCCAGATGGCACCGGCGGGACCCGAGAAGTAAATGAGGTCAGGACAGGGAGCGTCAGGAGGCCGCCGCCTGGGGAAGGGCGCCGGCAGGGGGAGGAATCTGGGTCTGGGCGGGGGCCGGGAGCGGCGCGCTCGGGCAGTTGGTGGCATTAGCAGGTACAGAGGAGAAGTCTCGGTTCTGGGCGAGGACCAGGGACTGTCCAAGGAGCGATTTGAATCTGGAAAGAACGAGAACCAAACTTCTCCGCATTCTCAGGAAAAACATACCTCTCTCAGGAGCACCCAGCCTCTCCACGTTTTTCAGAGGGTGTTGTATCGGCGCACACACATTTCCTGCGTAAAAGGTGGCTTCTGGCTCAGAACGCGAATGTACACCACTTTGCAGATGTGTTCGTGTGAAACAATTCTACCTACAAGGTCGCAGTTCACTGCTTTCAACAGAAAAGTTGAACAAGTGAAACGCGTGATAATTCTTAAAACCAATCTATTTGATGATAAATTGAATTAGAAAAGAAATTAATGTAATTGACGATAGCTTTTATCTAACCAAGGGTAACATACTGGGGAAAATCACGCTTCCGCTCCTTCATTATCTGTGTAGGGTGATGCATGTAAGATTTGGCAAACGGTGATTGCTAATCTCCCTGGGACCTGGGTAGAAATGAAAGAAGACCAACAACTGACTAAACTTTAGTGGGGTCATGTTGGCCCTGTGTACTTCAGTGGATTTAAGAAGTAAGTTCTTGCTTGTGCTAAGCCATTCTACACGTTATTTCAAATAGACCCTGATGATGATGGTAGCCAACTTCGATTTCTTCCCATTGTCAGTCATAACGTTCTTTACATTCATAATCTTCAGTCACCACCGTAACTATCAGGTGATAGAGGCTATTATCATCACCTTTTGCAGATCAGTAAAATAAGGCTTAGAGGATCAATTATCTTACTTCGATCCTGTTACCCACATTCTGTAAGTGAAGCTGGTGTGCTCACCTGGCTGAGCACCCTGGGAGAGGAGGAGAAGACAGCAGAACATCCAAACTATGACCAGTTGGGCAACTGAGGCCTAGAAAGGTTGAAAGACTGCAGGAAGGTCACAAAACAAATTCAAGAACAACCTCAAGGCCAAAACTCAGGCCTAGGGACTCAGTTTCACAGACATTCCACTATAAAGGCATTAATCCAAAGCCTTCAATGATAGGGAAATTTTATGCCATAATAGAGTTCAGTATTTCCGCTAACATTGGCACAGTGGATTACCAAATCCCCCGGATTAAAAACGTCACTGACATAACGAAAATTGAACGTCATGTGATTACTGAGCGCTATATCTGCAATTTAAAAGGATTTTTGCATGCCTTTTAACGGCCTATAGGCTAAAACTGAAGTGTTCAATAGAGACAGACATCCAGATTGAAACTCAGGCAGCGAGTTACATACAGAACAAATCAATTGAACACAGCGGATCTTGTCAGACTCGTGAATAATTAAGTATTTTTACACTATCACAAGGTTGGTATTCACAGGTCTAAATTGGAACAGGCATCAACTGAAGCAGAATAATCCCAACCCCAGCTTCACTCAAGGAGGAAACGTTATTTGGAGGTGATAAGAGGTAAAATCAAGAAAATGTCGAGAGAACTGAGGAAAAGTGTTTCACATACAGGAGCAGGCTGGTTTAAAGGTACAGAGTTAGAACTGGGAAAAGTAGGCAAATGGAAGGATGGGATATAGGCTAGCACTAAAGAGCCTAAATGAATTTGGGGAAGGCTGTCAGTCCAGGTAGAATGCCCCTTGCTGCACAAAGTGTGGTCCATGAACCAGCAGCATCAGCGTCACCTGGGAGCCTGTGAGAAGTACAGATTCTCAGGTCCCTTCCCAGAACTTTGTAAATGAGACTGCATAAAGGAGGAGCACCGCCCCCGCCAGCCACTTGTGGTAGCATTGTCTGTGTTTGCCTGCCCAGCATATATTCCCCTTCCTGCAATAACAGCTCCCAGATTCTGCTTTGGGGAGCTTTCCCTCTCCTGTTCTAAGGCTCAGTTGTGGCTGACCCCTGGCTCAGAGGAGGGTACATAATCCAGGCTGGCCAATGAGAGCGCCTCATGGCCCAGCCACAGTGATTGGTTCAGCCAGGAGGCTGTAATATAAGCTGAGCCAATGAGAGTCAGCCCTAGGTCTTTGAGGAAAGAAACACAGTAGTCCCCTCTTATTTCCCCCTTAGCCCATTTCCAGTTTCCAAGGTTTCAGTTATCCGCTGTCAACCACAGCCTGAAAATATCAAATGGAAATTCCAGAAATATGTTTAAAACTCAGAAGTTTTAAATTGCACGCCTTCTCAGGAGTGTGATGAAACGTGCTGTCCCGCTCCATGCCACCTGGGATGTGAGTCATCCCTTTTTCCAGGGTATCCACTACTATAAGGCTACCCGCCCATTAGTCACTTAGCCATTTTGGTTATGAGATGTGTGTCGAGGTATCACAGTGCTTGTGTTCAAGTAACCCTTATTTTACTTAATAATGGTCCCAAAGTGCAAGAACATTGATGCTGGCAATTTGAATATGCCAAAGAGAAGTTATTGTTGTTAATCTCTTACTGTGCCTAATTTATAAATGAAACTTTATCGTAGGTCTGTGTATAGGAAAAAAGATAGTATACGTAGGGTTCGGTACTATCCCCATTCACAGTATTTCAGGCATCTGCTGGGGGTCGTGGAATGTATTCCCTGCTGAGAAGAGGGGACTGCTGTACTCCCTGAGTTTGCTGAGCTGATGGGTTAAAATCTAGAGCTGACATCTTTTCACTGCTTGAGAATAAAGCCAACACAGAAAAATGGAGCTGAGGAAGTGAAGAGAGAGCCTAACAACATCCTTTATCCACTTGCAACCAGATCTATATCCCAGACTTTTTGGCAACTCAAGTCAGTGAAGTCTTTGTTTTCTTTGGCCGGTTCAAATTGCAGGTCTGCTACTCACAGCTGAAAGAATCCTAATAACCAGTGTCTCCCTGTCCCCAAAATTCATTAGGTTCCTTCTGAATTCATAACGTTTCCTTTTCCTGTCTTCTCTACTCATTAAACCCATCTTTCGAGGTCTGCCTCCTCCATGAGGTCTTCCCAGATTGCTTCCCTCCCCCCCCCATCAATGAACTTCTATATCCAGGTGGTTTCATGCTCTCCCTTCTGTTGTTACTAGTTTTGTGTCTGTCCCCCTCCTGCTTCCCCTCTTTGCTTAGTTAACACTGCTCAGCCTTCAGTTGACCTGAGCCGACATGAGATGTTCTTGTTAGTTTTTTTTTTTTGAGGAAGATTAGCCCTGAGCTAACTACTGCCAGTCCTTCTCTTTTTGCTGAGGAAGACTGGCCCTGAGCTAACATCCATGCTCATCTTCCTCTACTTCATATGTGGGACGCCAACCACAGCATGGCATGCCAAGCGGTACCATATCTGCACCCGGGATCCAAACTGGTGAACCCCAGGCCACCGTGAAGTGGAACATGCGAACTTAACTGCGGCGCCACCAGGCCAGCCCCACGTGTTCTTATAGCACCATCCATCTTCCTTCATTGGCCTTATATTTGTAAATGTGTTTAGGCCATGCAGCACGCAGTGTGGAGGCAGTAGAGTGGGTGGTTAAAAAATGAACCCTGGGGGCCCTGCCCAGCAGTGTAGTGGTTAAGTTTCCACGCTCTGCTTCAGTGACGCAGGGTTCACAGGTTCAGATCCCAGGCGCAGACATAGCACTGCTCGTCAGGCCACATTGTGGCAGCATCCCACATAAAATAGAGGAAGATTGGCACAAAGGTTAGCTCAGGGACAATCTTCCTCACACACACACACAAAGTATAAAAGAAAAAAATGAACCCTGGATGCAGACTGCCTGGACTTGCTGTGTGACCTTAGGCAAGTTTCTTAACCTCTCTGTGCTGCATTTTCTGTTATCTATAAAATGCAGATAATGAGAGTACCCCTCAGAGAGTGATTGTGTTTATGTAAGGTACTAAAAATATGTGTGGCACATACTAATCAGATAAGTGATCACTGCTATTATTATCATGCATGTCATTATTTGATTAATGAGTGCTTCCCAACCCTCATCAGACGTGAAGAGACAGGTCTGTTTTTACTCACCATTTTACACTTAAAGAAAGACAATACCTTGTCCATAGGAGGAGCCAAGAGATCAAATATTATTTGGACAATTGCCTCTCTCCAAGTGGCCAGGAAGGTCCCGGAGGGAGGGGGCCTTGTCTTGTGCATTTTAAAAATCTCATCCGGTCCCAGGCACGGTGCCTGGCACATTCCTTCCTTTCCTATTTTCCTCAGTGCCAAATAGGTTATTACAACTCTTTTGATATGCAAATGCTGGTAAAGGTTTGGCTGTCTGGGGGGAAACATTTTGCTGGCCATAGACTTGAGTTTGAAACCAAACTAGTTTCTGTGGATTGTATTTCAATTCTGTGAGGAACTTGATGACAGCCTTTTTCCTTTTTCATCATGTATCGAACAAATATTTATTAAAAACATCCTTTGTGCCGGGTGCTACTGGTGATGCTAGGATGAGAGAAGACGGTCACCATGCTGGCACTGCTCCATGCCTCTTGCAGTGTTCACTGGCATTGTTTACGAATGTCTTTGCTACTTTTTGCATGCAATTAGTACAAAACAAGGATAAGCTAACTTGGGAGTGAGCATCAAATTAGAGTTCCTCCACCAGGAAACTGCATCTAAGACCATGAGTGTGTTTATAGGTGATTCCCTAAGCCTTTGGAACAATTGGCTTAGTTTTTGTTTTTTGTTAAAGATCGGCCCTAAGCTAACATCTGTTGTCAATCTCTTTTCTTCTTCTTCTCCCCAAAGCCCCCCAGTACATAGTTGTATATTTTAGTTGCAGATCCTTCTAGTTCTGCTATGTGGGACACCACCTCAGCATGGCATGATGAGCAGTGCTAGGTCCGTGCCCAGGATCCAAACTGGCGAAACCCTGGGCTGCTGAAGAGGAGCCTGCGAACTTAACCACTCGGCCACGGGGCCAGCCCCACAATTGGTTTGTTTTGAAGTGCCGGCTGAACTGGCACTGAAGCCTTTTTAAGTTAGGTTAGAACCTGATTAGCTTCTTATTTGCTGATTTGTTTTGATTAACTGAGAGAAGTGATTGCTCTAGCTGGCTACCGAATGGGGAGAGAGGGTTGAAGGAGAGCAGAAGAGCTCTAGGTGAGGCCGGTGAGAAATCTGCGGTGACTGTCCCTGCGTTGTCGGTAGCCAGGTTAGGGAAGGAGTAGCAATGGAAAAAGAGAGAAGTGGACAGATTGAAGACTTTTTTTTGAAGGTAGTCAAGTGAATTTGGTGATTGACCGGGATGAGGGACAAGAATGAGTCAAAGATAAGTCCCTAGTTTCTGATGAGAATGAAAAGGAATGTCATTTTTGACAACAGGGAATGTTGAAGGAGAAGGTTCAGCTGGAGGTGGTTGGGAAGAAGCGAGTTTGGTTTCAGAGGTGTTGAGTTTGAGAGAAGCGTGCGACACTGACTAGTTATATCAAGTACAAGTCTGGGGCTCAGAAGAAATGTCTCGACTGGAGATGAATCTAAGAGTAGTTGATAGATGGAAGATCACGGAGGACATGCAGTTATGGATGAAATTGCCTGGGGAGAGTGTATAGAGTGAAAATAGACAAGGGGAGAGTCGAGAAGAGCTCCCCCATGCCAGGATCAGATGGAGGAAGAGGAGCCAAAGAAAACTAACAGAGCTTCTCAAGTGGTAGAAGAAAAGCAAACAAACAAACAAACGTGTAGCATCGCAAAAGCCAGAGCATTTCAGGATGGGGGGAGTAGTCAAATGTATCAAATACAGGGGAGATCAAGAAGATACGTAATAATAACAATATTCAATTCTTTTTTTTTTTTTAAAGATTGGCACCTGAACTAACAACTGTTGCCAATCTTCTTTTTTTTTTCTTTCTCACCGGAGTCCCCCAGTACATAGTTGTACATTCTAGTTGTAGGCCCTTCTGGTTGTGCTATGTGGGATGCCACCTCAGCATGGCCTGATGAGTGGTGCCATGTCCGGGCCCGGGATCCAAACTGGGGAAACCCTGAGTCGCTGAAGCGGAGCATGCGAACCTAACCACTCGGCCACGGGGCCGGCCTGACAACATTCAATTCTTGAGCAAGACTTTAAGATGCATTTAATCCTTCTGACAACCCTGTGAGGAAGGCAATATTGTAATCCCCATTTTAGAGAAGAGAAAACTGAGACTCAGAGAGTTTACGGAATTTGCCAGATTCATGTAAGCGTTACCTCACCAGAGCCTGTTACTCAAGAGTCCTTTGAGTTCTGTTGAGGGCAATTTGCATGGACCGGTTAGGATAGAATAGATACTACAATGGGTGGATAAGGGGAAGGGAGGTGGGAAGACAGACTAAAGGTGTTCGGCTTTGAAGGGAAGGGGAGAGAGTAGTAGACAATTGAGGAGCTTAACAATCCCTGCCGTGACTGGCTCTCTGCCTGGCTTGCAAGGACCTCCTAGCCTGGCTCTGCCTCACCTCTTCCAACTTTTAAAGCAAACATATCACTCTCACTTCATGCTTCCGGGCCTGCGGGCTCACAACTCTCCCCACCCTCAGCCCATTATTCTTCCGTCTATTTCAAGTCCACTCATTCCTCAAAACTCAGTTCAGACCTTATTTCCAGAGGAAGTCTTCTCAGTCTCATCTTCCTTGGTAAGTTTTTATCAAAGGTCACTTTTCCTATTTCTTTAGAAACCTGAAATGCCTGGCACGATGCTGAGTTCACACTCTCAGATACCTAGCAGGTAATTATTTTACCTGACACGCTTGGCTCACTTGATCAGAACCATTTTACTCACCTTCCTGGTTTCCTGGTAGTTTTCTCTTTCCTCCAAGTTCTGATCTGAATTATATAGAACTGACAGTCCTTGTGGGAATAGGGAGGGTGGGGTTTAGGACGTAAGTGCATGATAAGGAAGTTGAAGCAAAGAGGCTTCCCTAGAAATGAGATTTTCTAGAGAGATTTGGTCATCAAATAAGGAGAGATCTGCAGCCAAAGGGAGGCAAGGGAATCAATGAAAGGGTCTGATCATTTTATTTGTCCCTTTGACCATGATTATTAGTGTGGGGAGACCCTGAGTATGTCTGTCATCAAAAGGTGAGGGGCCAGTGAACCTAGCAGTGAGGCCTGGGGGGTAGTTATTAGAAGGGTAGGGGGATAGGTCAAGGGCACAGGAGCATTGGAAAGGAGGAAGTTCATCCATTAGACTGAGGAAATTAACATGAAATAGCCTCCATCTTCTCAGTAAAGTAGGCAGGACTGTAAGCTCCGTCACTCCCAAGGGGTTTTGACTGCTTTGTTCACTGCCATATCCCTCAGAATAGTGAGACACATAGTAACTGCTCAATAAATATTGTTTAAGTGGGGGTATGATTGAAAATAAGTGATTGAGGTGCTGGACTGGTGGCACAGCGGTTAAGTTTGCGCGCTCCGCTTTGTCAGCCTGGGGGTCTGGCAGTTTGGATCCCCAGTGCGGACATGGTGCCTCTTATCAAGCCATGCTGTGGTAGGCGTCCCACATATAAAGTAGAGGAAGATGGTCACGGATGTTAGCTCAGGGCCAGTCTTCCTCAACAAAAAGAGGAGGATTAGCAGCAGATGTTAGCTCAGGGCTAATCTTCCTCAAAAAAAAAGAAAAGAAAAGTGATTGAAAGAGGATAAGACGGGAAGAACTCTGTAAGTGTAGACTCTCTAGGATCTCTAGGGTAAGGTGAATAGTTCTATAGCCTGATCAGATTTAGGACAGGCTTTCTTTGGGGTATTTACATTCCTTCCCTGTCCATAAACACTATTTAAAATAAAGGAAAATTATGTCTTTTCACCAGATTATACCCTCACATCCTCCCAGCCCATGTGTGATCACTTCCATAGCTTTAACAACCCCAACACCACCGCCACCTGGTGGGAGGGCAAGGATTCACAAGTGGCACCTTGGAATGACATTTCCCTCGGGAGGCTGCACCTATTATGCTCCTCTTTGGGCCTGCCCTTCTAGAAAGCTGGCAACTGTGTGATCCATCGGAAAGAAGGTAAGACTGTCCTGAACTCTGGCTGTACAGCTTTGACCCCAGTCAGTGGTTAGGGTTCTACTCTTCCATTTCTTCATGGAAAATAGAGTCAGACGGCCAGAGCAAGGGTGACATTGACAGAACCACATAAGCATCCTCCTCCTAGTGGTAGCCGTGATGTTATGTGCCTTGTAAAGCACTATACACATACGAGTCATTACTTACTGTCACCAGTGGCCAAAAAGAGGTAGGCTTCAGGAACTGACTGGCTTAGAATAATCAGTTCAATAATCATTCAATAAGCCTTTCAAGACCTACATGAACTAGGTAAATGGATCCAAAGGCTTCAGGAGTACTAATTGATTCCAGTTATTACAAATGGTTTATGCTGTTTTTGATGGCATTCTGGTTCATTTGGAACCCTTGTATCAATGATACTATAGATGTTTCCATGTTAGGCACACTATACTCATTGCTATCTGGACTTTTTTAGAAAATAAAAAGGGCAGGGCCTGGCCCTGTGGCATAGTGGTTAAGTTTGGTGTGCTCCACTTCACCGGCCCGGGTTCGTGGGTTCAGATCCTGGACATGGACCCACACCACTCGTCAGCCACGCTGTGGTGGCAACCACATATAAAGTGGAGGAAGATTGGCACAGATGTTAGCTCAGGGCTAATCTTCCTTAAGCAAAAAGAGAGGAAGATTGTCAGATGTTAGCTCAGAGTGAATCTTCCTCAGCAAAAAAATTAAAAAGAGGGCAA
This sequence comes from Equus quagga, assembly GCF_021613505.1. Classification (NCBI taxonomy): domain Eukaryota; kingdom Metazoa; phylum Chordata; class Mammalia; order Perissodactyla; family Equidae; genus Equus; species Equus quagga. The sequence goes on along the minus strand of NW_025796728.1, from coordinate 1,903,842 downwards.
TTCAAGATAGCTTATATATCTTTTTTGAGGGGGATGATGGTAATTATGAGCCATTTGGTCCAAGTCAGTGTTATAAAATAACGAGTTTCAGCAACTGCGATTACTGATTCCTATAGGTTATTACAACTTTTTAAAGAGCTGCTGTTATTATGACTAAGCACAAAGCACAGATTTTTTCTATGTTTTTTAATATTTTTAATTGAAACATACATTCAGGAAAGTGCATAAATCTTAAGTGAATTGTCACAACACAGAAACACTGTGCAGCCACCACCCAGGAGGAATAGAACATTAACAGCATCCCTGAAGCCCTCATGCTCCTGCCCATCACTGACCTCTCTTCCCCAAAGGCAACCCCTATCCCAGTGTTAGTTATAGAGTTCTGACACTGTAGTTCAGTTGTGCCTGGTTTTTTTGTTTGTGTGTGTTTATATAAATAAAGTCATGCAGTGTGTAACTCTTTTTTTGCCTGGCTTCTTTTGCTCGATATTATGTTTTGTTTTTTTTTTAAAGATTGGCACCTAGGCTAACAACTATTGCCAATCTTCTTTTTTTTTTTTTCTTAAGGATTGGCACCTGGGCTAACAACTGTTGCCAATCTTTTTTTTTTTTTTTCCTGCTTTATTTCCCAAACCCCCCCATACATAGTTGTATATCTTAGTTGCAGGTCCTTCTAGTTGTGGGATGTGGGACGCCGCTTCAACGTGGCCCGACGAGCAGTGCCATGTCCGTGCCCAGGATCTGAACCCTGGGCCACCGCAGCAGAGCGCTCCAACTTAACCACTCGGCCACGGAGCCGGCCCCTCGATATTATGTTTTTGAGATCCAGCCATGTTGCTCAGAAAACTGTAGTTCATTGGTTTTCATTGCTGTATAGTATTCCATTGTATGAAGATGTCACAATCTATTTACAAATTCAACCCTGACAGATATTTGGGTTGTTTCTAGCTTGAAGCTATTACCAAAAATGCTTCTATGAATGTTCTTGAATGTGTCCTTTGGTGTACGTATGCACACATTTGTGCTGGGCATATACTTAGGCATAAGTTGCTGGGTCGTAGGGTATGCATATGTTCAACTTGGGGAGATAATGCCAAACAGATTTTTAAAGTGGTCATGCTAACTTATACTCCGACTAGCAGAGAGTCAGAGTTCCAGTTGCTCCACATTCTCCCTATCTCTCCATACTTAGTATTATCAGGCTTTTTAACTTTAGCCATTTTGATGAGTATGTATAGAGACAGTTCTATTTCATCGTGGTATTAAAGTACTGTATTTTAATAAACAACTAATTATGTTTCCTTTTATAGTAGAACAAAGAGAACCATATATGACTTCATAATGCTCATTAAAATATTTTTAGTAATCCATATCATCCTATTTCCTTTTAGGCCCATTTTGATGATCAGTCTATGTCCCAACTAATACAAAAACAATAACATACATATGTGACAAGTCCATCTGAACCATCTAGCAAACAGAAGTATTCATCTAATGGCTCCTCAAAACAAAACAAGATAAATGAATAGTCAACGACTATAAGCAATAACAGAAAAACAACCAGCTTTTAAAAAATGAAATGTAAACTGTAGTATAATTGAATTTATAGTTAGATTCATCTAATTCAACCAACTTGGAGCCAAGAGAGGTTAAATGATTAAGATCCTTACCAGTTGCAGACAGAGCCAGAACTAGAATTCTAGTCCATACACCCTTAGCCTTTTATAGGATACCCAGAATTATATTCAGCATACTTTCTTAAGTCTAAAATTTCTCTTTAAACCTAATTTAGTTTCCAAAGTTCAGATTAATTTTGTAACTGCACTTAGTTAACCATGAAAGATCACTGTGTCCATATGTTGTAATTATATAGCCATGCTTCCTCTCTCTAATTAGAAGACAACTTGACACTGAAATCCAGTCCAACAGAACATGCTATCTCTCTATCACTCTTCAGAAAGACAAAAGCTGTCTGTCTACATTCTCACTACCTTCTTTTCCAGCAAGCCAAGGCTTAGAGTTTTATAAAGCGATCCATGTAAATACTCAGCTCTGTTTTCCTCTGAGGACTCAAGAAGGGGCTAGCTCTGTAATGCGATAGCTTTCTTGTGGGAAGATGTCACCACTGGCCCGTAATCAATAGAGCATGAGCTTTGAGTTATGGCTCTGCACTGATCCATGTACATTCATCCAGAGCTGCGAGGTGACAAATGGCACACAACTGCAAGCGTCTAGCCTCTAGCCACTGACCAAAATATAACTAATTTATTCCTATAAGGTTTCTGGTTTGAGTCTCTGCTAACAGCATCAGCAAACCAGCTATAGACTCTCACTTCCACTCATCTTGATCTGGGAAATACAAGTTCTCTTCTAATTCATGTGGTATTAATTTAAGGTACTGTATCCCCTAAATCAAAAGCCCCAAAACAGTGGCCTGCAGATGTATTTAGTTTAATAATCACTGTGTTTAAAATCTATTTGAATTAATGCCAACATTTGAAATCTAATCAGTTCACATAAAAATTCAGATTATCAGCTCCTCTTGAAACATCAAAAGCTGTAGTCGTTCAGGGTCCACATTCCTGGTGACGGCCAAGAGAAGCCGAATAGAGTGGCCTCCTTCAGTGGGGACGTGTCTCCCTAACTCACCATGCTCCTCTCCAGACCTCTTCACTCTTAGGCTGCTTTCCTGGCCCCCACAGGCACTTGAGTTTATGACTCCTGTCCTAAGCAAATCGTCTGAAGGCTAGGTTTCTGCCTGGAGGCAACAATGCCAGGGCACTGGCAGCAACTTGAAGAATCTCAAAACAGGCTGCATATAATTCTGGTCCCCTGCAGGGCCCTGCTGGATTGCCCAATCCTGTCCTTTGCCATGCCTTTTATATGGGCTGGATACTGGCATCCAGAGAGCTCCATTGGCATACAGTCGGGAGCTGCATTAATCCAGGGAGATCTGGGACTTCCTTTATGCCCCAGGAACCTGACTCCCATTCCCTCTTCCCAAGTACACGGGCAGAAAATCACGGAGAAACGTAGTTCAGCTTTCTCTAATCTGCAAAAAAATTCAATTGAAGAGATCTGCAAGTTTGGCTCTTCTTTTAAGCGTATGTATTTTTTTCCCTGTGAGTCAGTGCATTCAACAATGCTATTTAAAATTGGATAAATAAAGGCAAATGAAATTATAAAAATGGATCATCACTTTTATGGAAAGCCAACTAAACCAATGTTTTGCTCAACATGTCAAGCATTAGGGGACTTTAATAAAATATTGAAAGTGAGTTCCCCAGAGGAGATGAGCAATTCAAAAATAGAATGTATGAGAACAGTGCTAATTGATACTTCAAATACGAATGGCACTCCGTATCCTTATGGATGAGGAAGCGTGTTATCTGATGAGATGACACAAATCACGCAATGGGAGTCTCTGGGGCCCAGTGGACAGCAGCTGTGCAGGATCTGAGGCTGTGGATGTTAACAACACTGCTCCCTGGGAATCCACAGGAGAGATTCGTTCACTGCCATGTAGAACCATGTTGTACAGGATTTACTGTTGTGAAAGTTTCCCAGAGTTCTGATAACAATGGGTAGTCAGAACCTAGATTATCTGAACCGAGATAGAACACTGCACGGAATGCAGCACTGCACAGCACTGCTCTTGTCTGTTGGGCCCTCCATGAAGGAGCTAATTTATCCACCCTCCCTTCTGTTGAACCATCAGTGGGTAATCTCATGAGCTTATTTTGGAATAACTGCTCAGGTGTGTATCCACTTGGTGGCTTGTCCCCAGGCTCTGATAAGGTCGTCTCTTAAGGCTGCCCACTCCCTAGCTATTTTAGAATCCCTCGTGGAGTTTGTAAGAAATGCAGATTCCAGGGCTTACTCCCAAAGACTCTGACCCAGAAGGTCCTGGTGGGGACCAGGAATTTACGTATTACCCAAGGCTCCAGGGGATTCTGATGTATATGGTCTGTGGCCATCCTTTGAGCAATGCTATCTCAGAAGGCTGATGCCAACATTTCCTGATTCCGTCTCCAGCATCAATTTTAAAGACGTACTTTTGATGAAATGTAAAACATAAAAATCCTGAATTCATAAGAATATGAGACCTCTCTGGCATTATCGGAGGTTGCGTAACTCTGGAATTTGCAACAAAAAGGCAAATAAAAAGAATTTATTGTACCTTTCCTGTATGAACCGTCTTTCAAGGTAACCAAATAGTATTTGAGGAAAAGTTGTTCTTTATAGAAATATAGCTAATAAATGCAGAAGGAATGGTCTTTTTAAATTTCTAATTACTATTTTACAGCTACTAATGGAATAAAGAGTATAATGAATGAACATAAGTGGACACTAAAGCCTGTTAGTGAAAGGGTGTGGCTAACTTTATGATGGAGGCATCCAACTGACACCACCTGAATTCACTGATGAAGCCTAGAGAAATGGGACAGCTGTGCCAGCACGTGCCTTGTGATGCGATGCACCAGGAAGTATGAAGTTTTCTTGCCCCAAAAAATTCAACCTGAATCTCATCAAGCCACTTTATAGGACATACAGGGGATCAAGAAACAAGTAAAATGACACTGAGGGGGAGGCAATAAGACAAATCCAGAATGTGGGTCATTTTACAGGACAAATTACCCAATTTCTACAGCAAATCAGTAGTCAGGGAAGGGAGGAAGATGGTATAAAAGAGAAGAGACTTACGGACATAGCCAAATGCTGTGTGGGGCTCTTGTTTGGATTCTGATTATAAGAAACCACCTGTAAAAAGACGGCTTTGAGACCATCAGGGAAGTCCGAACATGGACCTGGTGTTAGATGATAATTTAAAATTATTGTTAGGTATGAATAATAGCATTTAGTTATTTTTAAAACATTTTTGTCAATTAGAAATGCATACTAAAATTTTTACAGGTGATATGACACAATGTCTGGAATTTTCTGGAAAATGCTTGAGCAAAAAGAAAGGTAGGTGGACAGATGAAATGAGATTGGCAGGGCTGGCCCGATGGTGCAGCGGTTAAGTGCACATGTTCCGCTTCTCTGCGGCCTGGGGTTCGCTGGTTCGGATCCTGGGTGCGGACGTGGCACTGCTTGGCAAAAAGCTATGCTGTGGTAGACGTCCCACATATAAAGTGGAGGAAGATGGGCACGGATGTTAGCTCAGGACCAGTCTTCCTCAGCAAAAAGAGGAGGATTGGCAATAGTTAGCTCAGGGCTAATCTTCCTCAAAAAAAAAAAAGAAAAGAAATGAGATTGGTAACATATTGCTAATTGCTGAAGCCTGATGCTGGGCGTGCAGAGCTTTACAATATTCTCCTTATTTGGGGGTATGCTTGAAATTTTCCAGAATAAGAAGTCTTTTAAAATATACTTTTGCTGTAGACACTCACCCCTTACAAGTCAGGCTAATGAGTTCCAGAAGTTGAAGTTTTTATTACTCAAGAAGCAGGAAGTCGAGGTTCTTATACTCAGGAAGTAAACATTCTCTTCCCCTGATAAGGCCCCTATAAACACCCCTGGAAGGGCATTGAAAGTCAAAACTCAGTTTTCATTATTCTGAAATCCATTTTTTCTCTCATAGCCTGAAAAAAGCACCGGTGGTTTTTTCCTCAGCCACGTTACTCTCTTCTATAAGAGCTTAATAAGACACACGGAGAAAATGGATCTCCATTTGCAGATTTTGCTGCTTGAGAACCATTAAAAGACCCTTAAGAGCATCACTCATCTATTAAGTGAAAGGGAACTCTTAACATTAAATTAGGGGAAAACAACTCTTTCATACTAGGAGGTTTTGCTGTTTAAAATACACTATTTAGATAATGAAAAAGATAATGAAAAAATATTGAAGCAAAAATGGTTGTACTTTGTTGTAGCATATTTCTAGAGGAACAGGAGAGCTCTCTTAGAAAATCTACACCTTACTTTGTTCTTCATCACCTAAAAGAAATGGCTTCAGATTAAAATTTCCTGAATCAAAAAGTACTTTTATTAATCTGAGAGCATTTATAAATTGTGAGGTCAGTACTGTAAAAGTCTGTGCAATGATTTAATTCTTAGAGGCTATTTGGCTTTCATTACCTTTAAAGCTGAAGTTGGCTATTTCACTCACTCCAGGATGGCTAATTAACATCCACAACACAATTCTCTTGGCCGTCATTCCTTCAAATGTCTATCTCCAACCCAGAAGACATCAGCCAGGATATTAGCTTAGGCCCTTTTTAGTAATTCTATAAATAATATTTCAACTTTATGTTTAAAAAATAAGTCAGTAACCTACCAGTTGCTTTTGTGGCTTTCCTGGGAAATGTCAAGTGCCATTAAAATCAAGATTTAAGGGGCCGGCCTGGTGGTGCAGTGGTTAAGTGCACATGTTCTGCTTCTCGGTGGCCCAGAGTTCACCAGTTTGGATCCCGGGTGCAGACATGGCACCGCTTGGCAAAAGCCATGCTGTGGTAGGTGTCCCACATATAAAGTAGAGGAAGATGGGCACGGATGTGAGCTCAGGGCCAGTCTTCCTCAGCAAAAAGAGAAGGATTGGCAGTAGTTAGCTCAGGACTAAACTTCCTCAAAAAAAAAAAAAAAATCAAGAGTTAAGGATACCTAGCAGAGTTTCTCAAAGTGTATTTTGGGAATACAGTCATGCATCACTTAAAGGGGATACTTCCTGAGAAATGTGTCATTAGGTGATTTCGTCATTGTGAGAACATCATAGAATGCACAGAAGGGGAACAAAATGTGCCACCCCAAAATGTGTCTCTTTAACTTGAGGATTATTTTAGGCTGACTATTTTTAAGAAACAAAAGACTCAAAGTTTTTCTTGTTACTGTTACCTCCCCCTTAACTGCCTAAAACAATGCATATAAAAAACCTGTCTCAGGAAGGGAGCTATCACCTTAGCATAACATGAACTAGGTGGTAGACAGGGAGGAACCTAGAGACACCTGTGTGTTGGGCTGCCTTCTATGTTGTTCTGTTTCCGTGTGGCCAAACACTTGTTTTCCAAACGTTTGCTCCTTTTCACATACCTGTGAATTGCCTTCCTTCCCTTTGAAGTCCCTGACCCTCCCTGCCCAGAGCAGCTTTTGTCTTTAGCTGAGGATGGTATTTAATGCTGAGGGCTTCCATCATTTTGGTGAGTTACTCAGTGTTCCTGCGTTTCTCCCGTGTATGCATGTTATTAAACTTTTGTTTGTTTTTTCTCCTGTTAATCTGTCTCATGCCAATCTGATTCATAGACCAGCCATAAGAACCTAGAAGGGTAGAGGAAAATTCCTCCCCTACAGGACTTGCACAAACCTAGATGGTATAGCCTACTACACACCCAGGCTGTATGGTACTAAGCTTATGGGACCACCATCATACATGCAGTCTGTCATTGACTGAAAGGTCATTACGTGGCACATGACTGTTTCTGCATCAGAATCAACTGGTGCATTAAAAATGCAGGTTCCTGGTCCCCCCTCAAGTCTACTAAATCAGACTCTGTATTGATGGGGCCTAGAATTCTACACCTTTTGCAAGCATGCCAGGTAGTTCTTCCTCACACTAAAGTTTGACCACCAAGTTTTCAAGAATGTGAAGTTTCTCTCAAGTCTATGAGAAAAAGAGAGGATACAGAAAAGGGTTGAAAAGCATCAGGAGGAAGCAATCAGTCAGCATGTGGAACACCCTACAGGACAGCTGACCTGTTTTCTTCAAAAAGTCAAAGGCATGCCCACCAGCTGATAGTTAAGCACAATTCAGTATATCCAATCGATGAAATATTATTCAGCCATAAAAGGAAGTCCAGCATTGCATAGCACTACTCTTGTTTGTTGGACCTTGAAAACGTTATGCTAAGTAAAAAAAAGCCAGACACAAAAGACCACATCTTGTGTAATTCCATTTACATGAAATGTCTAGAATAGGCAAATCCATAGAGATAGAAAGTAAATTAGTGGTTGCCAGGAGGATGTGGGGAGGAGGATGGGAGAGTGACTGTTAATGGGTCAGAGTTTCTCTTTGACGTGATGAAAATGTCCTGGAACTAAATAATGACAATGATTGTACAACTCTATGAATATACTAAAACCCACTGAATTGCACAATTTAAAAGAGTGAATTTTATGGTATCTGAATTATATCTCAAAAATTGTTATTTAAAAAGTTAACGGCATTGGGGAAAAAGAGGAGGGCATTTTGTTGGAGACTAAAAAAGGCTTAAAAGAAATTTAGAGATAACTGAATAGAATGAGTAAACTTCATTTGCATCTTGATTCAAGCAAACTGTAAAATAGACGTTTTTAGACAATGGGGAAGTTGAATATGGATTTGGAATTATTGTTTCTTTTCTTAGCAATCATCCTGGCATTGTTGTCAGGTACGATTATATCTTTTGAGATGAATACTGAAATATTTAGGGGTGAGATAACATGATATCTGGGGTTTTCTTTAAAATACTTTGACAAAAGGAGATAGATGGAACAAATATGCAAAATAAATGTTTTTGGTTGATGGTTTGACTGGAAGATAAATATGCAGGGACTTGTTGAATTCTGTCTGTGCAGATTTGGAAATTTTCATGATAAAAAGTTAAGAATAAAGGAACTCAGAGTTTCTAGATTATCTTAATTTGTTTCAATTCCAAAAATTTCAGTTGTACCTCAAGAGTTTAGGGTGAGATTGAAGGGCAAATGCTAGAGGCAGGTCCTTACTTTTTAACTTCTCAGCAGGAAAAGTTCAGAGGGAGAATTTAGAACACATCCATTAACTCCGAGAAATTAATGGACAGATTCGAAAGGCATTGGGCTCAAAGTTTCTTGATCATTTTAAAAAAAAGAGAAAAACTATTCAAATGCTTTCCTCAAAAGCCACTTTAAGTTCTAAGAGGATGAAATTACTAACTAAATATTCAGTTGGTACTTCTAATTACACATCAAAATAAGTTTGTTCTTTGATGTGTTGTGTTAGACTTAGCATTTTATCGTGGAGGGCTTCCGATCTGATATATTGCTTCAGAACCTAATTTTACTCTTAGAATCTTGTTAAGAGAGATTTAGTTGCCTTAACAATCTACTACTGTACACACACACACACACACACATATATATATTTATTATTAGGACTTTCCCACATTGGAAAACAAAAAAAGTGGATTAAAAGAAAGTCTGAGGGGCCGGCCCCATGGCTGAGTGGTTAAGTTTGCGCGCTCCACTTGGGCAGCCCAGGTTTTTCCCAATTCGGATCCTGGGTGCGGACATGGCATCGCTCATCAAGCCATGCTGAGGCAGTGTCCCACATGCCACAACTAGAAGGACCCACTACTAAAAATACACAACTATGTACCCAGGGCTTTGGGGAGAAAAAGGAATAATAAAATAAATAAATAAATCTTTAAAAGAAAGTCTGAGGAAGATATTGGGATTCATGTGTTTCTGTGCAAGACAGTAAAAAAGAAGAGGAACGTATGATGTATATTCCATCCCAAAGAGAGTGGAGAAAAGCAAGTTGCACTGTTCTCAGATCACTTCCCGCAGCCTTTTTTTTTTTTTCTGCGTTTTCTCCCCAAATCCCCCCAGTATGTAGTTGTATATTTTAGTTGTAGGTCCTTCTAGTTGTGGCACGTGGGACGCTGCCTCAGCATGGCTTGATGAGCAGTGCCATGTCCACGCCCAGGATCCTAACTGGCGAAACCCTGGACCAACGAAGCAGAGTACACAAACTTAACCCCTTGGCCATGGGGCCAGCCCCACGTCCAGCAGCCTTTTTGTCCAAAGGGCTTGGTGGCCCCAGAGAGTGCAGGCAATCAGTCGTTTTTATGTTTGAGTCTGTGGATCTTGGGGAACCCTTCTGCAGGTTGACCCATCATTTCTGAGTATCTAAAGCAATCATTTCACATAGGGGAGATGTCTGGGCCTCAGAACCAAGCTACCCCACCACCCATCCCCCAAATTGGGCTCAGACCATCTGCCCACTTTTGGTAACTGGATCAATCTCCTAGTGACCTATCAGGTCACTTATAATCCTGTCTGCTCTTACCAAGCTCTTCCTACAGCCAAGCTCATGTTGTTGGATCCCAGGCCCTGCTCTCTGCTCCTGGTCCTAGAGTCAGGCAGAAAGAACACTGCATCAAGAATTCAAACGCTGGAGACCAATTCGCCCCTCTAGCTGGGTTTCAGCACTCTGTTGGTACATCTTCTTGGGCAAGTTATTTAACTTCTCTGGGTCTTAGTTTCCACATCTATAAACGAAGATCACATTACATATTTCTCAGTGACAGTATGAGGAGTGATGTTACTATCAGGACTGAATGAGACAACATATCTCAGAAACAGTGCCTGGCACATAATAATGGGCGTGCAATAAAAGCTGGCCGTTATCCTGATGATTCAAGAAGAAGGCCTTGTGTTACAAACATGGGGTTTCCTCCTTAGCTATGCCGTACTAGGGATGTTACTAAAGGAGAGCCAAAGCTTTCCCATTCTAAAGCATCCGAGCAGCAGAAGTGGATTTATCAAGAAGCTACTGAAAAGTAAAGTTTAGCTTTCACACTCTTTATCTGCTTGGGCCCCATCCAGGGCCTGGGAGCGGCTCTAGCAATGTGCTCACATGATTGTATATTTTTGTAAAGTGCATAAAAGGTGATTGTGCAATCTTTTTCTTAAGAAGGACCACCCAAATTGTCTAAGCTTTGGGCCTCACCAAGTCTGGCTCCCCCTGATATCCAAGTCATTACATCTCTGGAGCCACCATTACATGGAGAAATGGGGGCTGACAGTAGACAGATTGATCAATGGATATAGACTTATCAATATGATCATATACATCAAAAAGGCTGATTTAAAACACTAGGTTTGGGGGCTGGCCCCTTGGCTGAGTGGTTAAGTTCCCGCGCTCTGCTTCGGCGGCCTGGGGTTTCGAATCCTGGGCACGGACATGGCGCCAATGGTCAGGCCATGCTGAGGCAGCGTTCCACATGCCACAACCGGAAGGGCCCACAACTAAAAATACACAACTATGTACCGGGGGGCTTTGAGAGAAAAAGGAAAAATAAAAAAAAAAAAATCTTAAAAAAAACCCACTAGGTTTTTCATTCACTTAGATGAGCCACCTTTGGTCTAAAATAAAGAATATAAATTTTCTTCTGATCTGTCTTTGGAGTTGTATTAATGCTTGCATACTACCCTTAAAATGGAGCTGTCTCACCAAAAAATGCTTCCTTCATGTTGCTGTTTAATCAAATTTCACAATATCCTGTTATTTTTGCAGATCAGTTGTTGTGCTGGATGTTTTGGCCCCAGGCTATGTTGCCTCCTCTGTTCATGCTGGTGGCTTTTTGTGGCCTTGCCCTGTAGCTGGAGCCCACTGGCTTCCACCGCTGAGCCCACTAAGCTCTGCAGAAATTGCATCCCACAGCTCAGCAAAACCCATTTCACTATGAATTTAAAATAACCTTGGGGGCCGGGCCCGTGGCTGAGTGGTTGAGTTCGCACGCTCTGCTTCAGTGGCCCAGGGTTTCGCTGGTTTGGATCCTGGGCACATACATGGCACCGCTCATCAAGCCATGCTGTGGCGGCGTCCCGCATGCCACAGCTGGAAGGACCCACAAGTAAAAAATACACAACTAGGTACCAGGGGCCTTTGGGAGAAAAAGGAAAAAAAATAAAATCTTTAAAAAAGTAAAAAATAAAATAACCTCTATAGGTGGTTGTCACATTTTTTTCAGTGAGGAAAAAAATGCCAAAACAGAAAAGAATGAAATGCAACAGCCAATTTACAAAAACACTGGTTCCTAATTGAGCATTTGGTAGAACAAGTCATTGCTGCTTAGAGCCAAATAAGATGCCACCCCAGTCACCAAGGTGCCCAAATGCCTCTGCAGATGCCTCAGTGATTCTAAGTGACCCTCTCAGTACACCTAACACCCGCCTCAGTCTCCAGCCATCGAGAGGAACCCAGGCTGGGGGTGGAGAGCAGGCTACCATCACTGTGTTCGGATCACACCTACTGGGGCCTGAGGGCAGACACAGGAGAGAACAGAGACGGCATCACAAGGGAGATCATTCTGGTTTCTTCTGCTGGCTTCAGGTCAGGTGTTACCAATGCCCAGGCCGCTGCCAGCCCATAATAACGAGGGCATACAGACAAGACTGCGTCTCCAACTGAGGGAGGTGTCAGCTCTCCTTTCTGAAAAGTGCTGTACTTTATTCTGACACCATGTTCTTGCAACTATTTATAGAAGGGTAAAATAGCCTTTCCTTTGTTTTCTGTAATGAAAATGATTATTTTATTTTCTGATTAAAAATAATATATGCTCATTTTGAAGGATTTGAATGATACCTCAAAAACATATATTCAATAAAAAGAAAAAAAGACACACGAAGTCCCACCACCTTGAGAGAACCACCACTAACATTTTAGTAACCATCTTTCCATGTACACACACACACTAGATACATAGATACATGTACAGACATATATAGATAGACAGATATAGATATACATGGATACTTGGGAGTACAAGTTACATGTGGTTTTATCACAGACATTTTCTCTCTCCCTCTCACTCCTCCCCACCCACCCCCTTCATCCTCTGCCCTCCAGATAACCATATTAAGAATATGTTGTGATTGTAGATATTGAGTCTTAAAGGATAAATAGGAGTTCGGGAGCAAAGGAGGGGAGGTGACAGGCAGTCCAGACAAGGACAACAGCACATGCAAAGGCAATGAAGCAAGAGCACTGTGTGCAGTGCATACAAATCACCTGGGGATCTGGTTGAAATGCAGATTCTGAATCAGCAGATCCAGGATGATGCCTGAGATTCTGCATTTCTCACAAGCTTTCAGGTGATGTCCATGCAGCTGGACCACACTTTGTGGTCTAAACTGCTGTGCTGTCAATAAGTATCTACCAGCTGTGTAGGACTATTTAAATTTAAATTAGGTAAAAGTAAATACAATTTAAAAATCAGTTCCTCTGTTGTCCTAGTCACATTTCAAGTAGCCAGTAGTCACATGCGGCTACCATATTCCATCATTGCAGAGAGCTGTGTTGAACAGTGCTGGACAGAGCATTCATGGCACTGCAAATAGTTCAGCATGGCTGGATCATAATAGGGATGTGAGGGGGCAGGGGGGAGGCAACAAGATAGGGGATCTGTCTTGTTCCTGGTGGCAGTGAAGAGCCATTTAAGGATTTCCAATGGAGATGACAACCGTGTGGAGGATATATTAGGGGACGGAAGACTGGAGGCGGGGGCTAAGTAGAGGCTGCTGCAGTGGACCAGAAAGTAGATGATGTGAGCCAGAACTGAAGTACAGACGGGGTGGAAAGAAGAGGGAGGATTCACAGGATGGTCAATAGGAAGAACCAACTGAATAAAAGGAGGTGAGGAAACAGAAGGCTGAGAATGGGAAGTGGAGGCAGAGAGAGGACATCATTTGGGCTGAGTCTTGGACAACTGGGCTCAGGAACTGTTATTCATCAAGGCAGAGGACACAAAAAAGTGTGGAGTTGGAAGAAGGGAATGGACTCTGTTTGGGACAAGCTGATTTTGCCATGTCTCTGGGTCATCCAGATGAGGACAAGCCTGTAGCTATATGGTACCTGAAGCCTGGGAGAGTGGTCTAGGCTGAAGGATCATCTGCATGGGAGGCGGGGTCGGGTGGAGGAAAGCAGACAGGCTGGGAGTCCAGGATTGGAATCCTAGCCCTGCCGTGAGTGGTATAGTTTGGGAAAGTCACTCAGCCTTTCTTGGTCTGTTTATAATCTTTAAAGTGATGATAATGTTATTTTTATGTAAAGAACTAAATACTATGACTGGTTGATAAGTGCTCATTCAATGTTACTAATAATATTCTCATTATCTCCCCTGCAGAACTGTTTTATGAATTAGAGATAATGTGTGAAGTTTTCTGATACTGAAGTTGGTCAGCAAGAGTGTTCAGAGTAAAAAGGGAAGAGAGTTGAGAAAGAATTGTTGCCAGAACTAACTTGAAGGGTAGGACAGAGAGTAAGAAGGAAGGGCCACAGATGGAGGAGGAAAACCAGGGAGGAGTGGAGATTCAGAAACCAGAGGGAAGGAGGAATCAAGGAGGGAGTGGTCAGTTCTGTCAAATGTCACAGAGAGGCTGGGTAAGATAAGGACCATGGATATGGTCACAAGGAAGTCACTGGTGACCTTGGAGGGCACAGTATCAGGGAAATAGGGCACCTATGCTGAGCTGAGGGGTGAACAGAGCAGAGGCAATGGAGACCTGTATACACATAGTATTTTCTGAAGGTTTGTTAGGAAGGGGGAGAGTGTGGTATCTGGGGACTAGGGGACATTTGATGGAAGGAAGGCTTACTCAGGTTGAGAGAAAGAGAGAGTATATACACACAGAGAAGCTAAAAGCCAGAGGGAGGAAGTGAGGGAAGAGATAGACAGAAAAAATATATAAACGAAAAGCTTGGGAGCTCTCCTGCCCAACAGGACTGTGAACAGGTCTCCTGTGCCTTCCTAACTGGATCCCTGTTCCTCTACGTCAAAGTGAATTCTCTCAAATTGGACAGACTAATTTCTCTCGAACAATCAGGCCCGGTAATAAAGCCAATTGATTCCATTTCCTTTAAACTGAATTACAAGCATTTTTAATACCAAATAGAAATTATCTTGAACTTAACTCAAAAGCAGTTATACAGTGAGTTTATTTTGCTCCATCACCTCTGTATTTAATTTTAATTAATATATATATATATATGTTTAAAGTTGAGAAGACATTTCTCCTCTAAGCCAAAGGAATGGTTTTACCATTTCAAATGAACGGCAGTTGCCATCTCCATTGAATTGAGATATTTGGCCAGAGGTGTGAAGCCCCCAGATTGAGCTGGATTTCTCCTGAGTTGAAGTTAAACACTATTATAATTCTTTCATAACCTCTTTCCATTTTTATCACCTGATTTGGGAGGAAGAGATGCTGCACACTGTTCTCAACCCACAGTAGGTTTCCACTTAATCCTAAGATATACTTCTCTCTTCTGAGAGTCTTCCCATGTAACTTGTCCATGTTCATTGACATAGTTAACGGAAAAGTAATACTCTCAGCTATCAAAAGGGGCTATAAAAGAAATGGATTTAAAGCTAGAGATACGTTTGGAAGACTCTGAATCAGACCGGTGAACGGACAGCAAACTGGTGCTCCCTCTGTCACTTTAACCCATTTTACCATCATCTTATAAATATCTGTAAAGCAGCAGCTGACTGCTAGGTTTTATTGATAACTTTTATTCCATTTCTTCTCATCACCAAAACCATCTTAATCACATCCTAAACCATGCCCTACATAAGATCCTATGATTCCCCTGTTAAAACGGCTGGAACAGCTTTCCGTCCTTCTTAGCATTAAATACAAACTCCACCAGGGCCTCCTTCACTGATGGTATGGCCCAGAGCGCCCCTCATCTCAGGCTGCTCTGCTCCTACCTTCCTAAGTTCCATTTACACTTTTGGGTCCTTAAACAAGTCAAGCGCTTTCGTGTTCCACCTCTGGGCTCTACCGCAAGCTGTTCTTTGTGCTGTGGACCCCCAACCGCACCCGAGATGCCTGTCTTGATCAGCTAGTGAAATGGAGGCTGTTTGTCTGTCTCCCTTCCCTCCCTCACCGGGGTAGAGGCAGCGTAGGACGTATAGTGTTTTGAGGGAACGCTGGGTTGAAATCCCGGATCCACCACTTGCTAGCTGCCCTGTGACCTGGAAAAGTTACTCAACGTGTCTGTTTCCCTACTTACAACATCGGGATGATAAAAGATATTTTGAGGATTAAATTTGTTAACAGATGGTAAACTCTTAGAACAGTAATATAAGTTCTCGTTTTAGCATATACTCCCATTTTATTCCACTTACTTGTTTGCCAAGTTTGAGCAGTCACCTAGGGAAGGATTGTGCCCCCCACCCCCGGGCTGATTACGGTCTCCTTATTGAACACGTTAAAAGAATGAAGAGAGCACGAGGAAGAGGCTGGTCCTCCTGATTTAGGAGGGGCCGTGGGTGAGCTTTTTGAAAGACACATGGTCCTGGCTTTTTCTTACCCTTAGGTTTAGCAGGACAGGCTCTAAACAGATAACGGACTAGCATAGTGGTAAAAAAGGGAGTCTCTGTGTCGTGGCCTGGCCCTGGGGTAACGGCTGGGGCCTCCCCAGGAGAGTCCCGGGGAAGGCACATTGTCCTCACAGAACCAGATCAACGGGGATCTAGGCCTGGGAGGGGCCAGGACTCCCGGAGGTTCCAGGAAGGATGCTCCGCGCAGGCTTGAGTGTCTTCCCGCCACCGAAAGAGCCAAAAGCACCGGGGCAGGCGAGGACCGCGGGCACCAATAGCCGGTCGTCCCGCCCCCGTCCGTCCCTCCCCGGGGATTGGCTGCCCGGCCCGCGGCCCTCCTCCCGGTCCGCGCCGCCTCCCCGGTCTCCGCGCCGCGCGCCCGGCGCCGGCCTCTTAGTCTCGCTGACCGGGGCGGTGAGTGGCTCGGGGTTCCGGCTCCTCGTGGCGGGTGGGTACCCGGCCGGCCCGGGTGTGGCTGGGCTCGTCCCGCGTCCCCTCGAGCTTTGCCCGCCCGGAGCTCCGCTGCTCCCGGCGGCCAGGACGGAGGGGTAGAGCAGCCCTCGGCGGCCCGGGGGGCGGGCGGCCGTGCCCGTCCCGAGGCCGCGCGAGGCACAGACGCCGCGGGGCGCCGTCCGGAGGAGGCTTCCCGGTGGGCAGCCCCGGCCGCGGTAACAGCTTTGCGCTTTGCTTCCCCAGGGCGCAGCCGCGGCTACTTGGTAGCGGGTTCGGGGCCCGGCCGCGCCTGCGGCGGCGAGAGCCATTCTGGACCGACCTCGGGCCTGCGGAGGTTGTGTGCGGCGTCTGCGGGGTGCAGCGGCCTCACTTCTGAGCGCAGGTAGGTCCCGGTCCTTAAGCGAAGTGAAGTGGCCCAGGCCCCGAGCACGTGGCCAGTGGCGACCGGAGGGTGCCCGGGCGCGTGATTGCGGCAGGGGCCTGAATCCGGCTCTGCCTTAACGTGGAGGAAATTTACGTTCACGGGCTTCACCAGCACAACAGCTGCTTCTAGTGGGTTGTCAGAATTGTTAAAGAAACTGCTGAGATCCATGGGATATTGACGAAGCAGGCGCGCAGGAAACCGTGGGGAACCCTGTAAAAACCCACATGGCCCTTTCCTGTGCCCTTTTAAGGTTGACGCAGTGCCTTAAGAGGCTAACACAGAAGGGCAAAGTAAGTCTCCATAAAACCCTGAGAGGAGATTGTCAGACTCCTCTTTGGATCCTGTCTGGAGTCACAGCTGAACCACAAGAAAATTCCTTCCAGTTTAAGCACCTTTGTGATATTTTTATACAGTTAATAGCAAAGTGATCGATTTAAACTTAACCTTAGCTTCGATGGTACATTCAAGCACGCTTTTTAAACTCCTATGGGGATACCGTATGGTGTTTTCAAATAGAGAAGGGAATTTGGATACTTTGTCTTTTTTCTATCTGCTTAAAAGTTACTTAAAACTTTTCTTTCTTTTTATAGGTTGAAAACTACAGGTACGGCCATTGAAGCTGGAATGCTCTGGTACTGGTATTTTCACTGACTTAGATCAACTATTGCTGTACAGTTTACAATACACAGGGGTCTCTGAAATTGTCAGATATTCTTACATAACTTGTAGCAGCCATGTGTCCATGTAGTCACTGGGGTTAGAGCAGTAGGACAATGCTGGTGGTGAGAGGGCCGTGTAGCAGAAGCTTTATTTTGTTCTTTTAATTCTCACAACTCTATGAAGTTGATACTATTTTCTCATTTTACAGATGAAGCAACAGGTCAGATAGTGACTCAAGGTCCTATCACATATGCATAGCTCTGAACAAGGAGCCTCATAGGTAACTGTGGCTGTATGACCTCTGAAAAATCACTTATCTTTCTTGGGATTTAGTGTCCTTGGGATTAGACCAGTTTTGGAGGGAAACACCACAGTAGAGCTATTAAGAATATAAGCTTTTCATAATATTTAGTTCTGTTACACCTCCAGAAGTTACCCAAAATTTGGCATAAAGGGAGCATCTGTCAGCATGTTAGGTGTTTTTGATGAATGTAGCATAATGAGCTGTAAAAGGATTTAAAGAACACAATGGTGCTAGGTTAGAATGTGAAGGTTTTGGAGGTGATGGGGAAAGTTTCCATGTGGGAAGAAATGTGATAGTGTAGCGAGATGAACAACCCAGTATGTGCTAGAAGGAGTTCTTCCTGTTGACCAGCTCTGAATGTCTGCAAATACCTCATTTTCCAGAAGTCTTAAATAAAGATATTTAATATTCACCTTGGAGTCATAATGCTTATTTCATAATATTTTTCTAGCTAAACTTCATTTCCTTTTCTTTCTATTTTTCTAATTATTTTTCTATTTTTTATTTTTCTATTCTATGTTTGTTGAGGAAGATTTGCCCTGAGCTAACATCTGTGCCAGTCGTCCTCTATTTTTTTATGTGGGTCACCACCACAGCATGACTGATGAGTGATGTAGGGCCATGCCCAGGATCCAAACCCATGAACCTGGGCTGCTGAAGCAGAGTGCACCAAACTTAACCACTTTGCCACACGGCCAGCCCCTAAACTTCATTTCTTTTATATTCCATATTGTACTGTAAAATCCAGCCTCATAACTTTAGGTAATTTAATTAATATGTTAGAAGGCCATAATTGTGAGGGGTGGGGGAAAGGATGGGAAACAGGAAGTAGTGCATGTATGTGGACTTAGAATTTCAGATAGGACTGGCCAGGGAAGGACTGAGCACAGAAGACATGAAGGAGATGCCATGGTTACATAGATGGGTGAAGAGCGTTTCAGGCAGAGGGAGAGCAAGTGCTAATGCCCTGAGGAGGGATGTGTTTAAAGGTTTAGGGAAAGGCTAAGTGAAACCTTAGAGTGAGCGTTTCATGACAGCTTGTATGCAGGGCTAAGGTGGATGTTCAGACCGTTCTAAAATGTCAAGTTGCCTTCTGGCCTCTCAGACTGCTGAATGCTCTAATTTTACCTCGAATGCTCCCTACCACCCATATGCTTCCCACTCCTACCCAACTTTCCTGTGACCTTATGGCCCCCCGCCATAAGTGCTCCTGTCCTGGATTTCTATGGCACCCTGTGATGGCCTTATACTTAGAAGTACATGTGCAGTTGCTTGTATACTTGTCTGACTGCCCCTGCCCCTACATTCTGCAACCTCTGGACTGTTACAGGTAGAGTCCATCTTGGTTCCCACCATATTCCTAGGGTCTAGTTGAGTGCCTGGCATGTTATAGGTCCTCAAATACTTAACTTAGCCCCAAACCCATCATGACTATAGTATAAGGAGCAGTATCATTTATAATTAAGCTTAATATCAATAACTGGTAGTGAGTTGAATTATATTTGACATTCAGGTGAGTGGCTTACAGCTACCTGTTCTTAGCAGCATAGTATTAAAAGCCTAGGTTAAATCCCCTCCCTTCTTTATCTGTAAACTGGTATTCATAGTTATTAAAGTTGAGTTTATACATGGTACATCTAACTACCTGGTGAGTAGTAAGCACTCAGTAAATGTCATATTCATTGGTAGTACCATAGGATCATTTTTATAATATTGTATGATCATTGTAATATTATAACAAAATGACAATACTGGTATTTAGTGTTTATATACTAGCAAAATGCTGGCTTTAGTGTCCATCCAATAAGCAATAGAGCACCTCCAATGGGCCAGGTACTATTCTAGGTATTGTGAACACCTCAGTGAACACAGCAGACAAAAATCAGTGGATATGGTTGCAGTCGGTCCATTGATCAAGGCCTCCCGTGTAAGGGCCCCAGAGTCCTCCTTAGCAGAGTGCTGCGACTAGTCGGCAATGGGGCGGGGAGGGGTAATGAGGGGGCAAAAGGCCTATATGAGCTGCCGTCCAATGCTGAGTAGGTGAAGGGGAAGAAAAATGGAGAGGAAATAGGCCTAACGCCTTAACAGCCTATAGTAAGTGTCCTGGCAGAACAAGGAGTGCATAAGATGCCACATCAACAGTGCTCCTGTGCAACTGAAAACAGGCCATGAGAATGACAATGTTTTCTAGTTACTGTCAAGATGAAAGATGTGAAACTACAAGTGTGAAAGTCTGGCTGAAGACACTAGCAAATAGTTTCCAGGAGTAACCACTGGTTTCACAGGTAGCTCCATTCCACTGAGTCCTAGAGGAGGTTCTTTGCCCCTTGAGGCGTCTGCCACAGATCCTCCTCCCGCTACCGACTTCAGGACTTGAAGTGCAGCCTGTTTACACCTTGGTTTTCCAGATAATTTTTTTTTGGTAAAAAGGATTTTGGCTAAAAAGTTTGAAGTCCACTAGACTAAATGATAGATGAAAGATGTGAGCAGTTTTATACACAGAGGGTGGGAAAAACAAGGATTTTTTTTTTTTAAAGATGCTTCAGAATACAGTATTTAGAACTACAGAGATACCAGAACCACATTGTCTAATATGACACATGGGGCTATTTAAATTTAAATCAAAACTAAATAAAATTAAAATTTCAGCTCCTCAGTTGCATCAGCCACGTTTCAAGTGCTCAATAGCCACGTGGGGCTGGGGGCTACTCTACACATTTCCATTACTGCTGAGAGTTTTTATTGGCAGTACTGTTCTAGAGATTATTTGGTACAACCACCTTGTTTTACAGAAGAAAAATCTGTCAAAACCTAGAGAGATGATGTAGCAGGCTGAATAATGGCCCCCAAGAATATCAGGTCCTAATCTTGAACCTGTCAACGTTACCTCATTGGAAAAAGACAGGGTTAGGCTAAGGATCTTGAGATGGAGCGATTATCCTGGATAGCCTCTGTGGGCCCTCAACCCAATCACAGGCGCCTTTATAAGAGGGAGGCAGAAGGTGATTCCATGCACAAAGGAGGAGGCCACAAGAGGACGAAGCAGAGAGATCTGGTATTGGCCTTGAAGGCTGGAATGACACGACCTCAAGCTGAGGAATGCTGGCAGCCACCAGAAGCTGGAAGAGGCGAGGAACAGATCCCAGCCTCCTAGGAAGAATATACTAGAATGACCCAGTGGAACTGATTTCTGACTTCTTGCCTCCACAATTGTGAGAGAATACATTTCTGTTGTTTAAGCCACCAAGTTTTCAGTAATTGGTTACGGAAGCCTCAGGTAACTAACACAGATGGAAAGCTTAAGATCACAATACAGCTGGAATCAGCACTCACCACACCAACTCCACAGTTTTTATAAGTGCCTTATGGGTAGATCTTATCTATTCGTTAGTCAATTTAAAACATTTCAGAGGTATAGCAATGAAGCTAAAATTTATTTAGATTGAAATCATGAGAGACATGAGCATGTGGCTAAAATTTGGAGGATGAGCAAATACCTCATAATAAAACACAGATTATCAAAACTAGTAAGAAATCAATTTATGGTTTACTGGAATGTCATGTACATATACTTGTAATAAATTTCATTACACAGTACAAAACACCATCCAAAGTTCACATAAAAATTCAGTCATGGAAATAAGACAATAGGAAAAACAGTCTAATTATCATAATTTTTGCCTTGTGGGCCATACAGCTTTGGCCAGCAGTGTCCCAGAGGTACAGACCATTAAAATGAGATGATTTTTCCATAAACAACCTCAATTAGTTTTGGCTCATGTTCCATGAAATGTAAACTTGAATTTCTGGGAGGCTTTAAAAAAGAAAAAGTAATGGTATAACTAATGAAACCAGTCTTCTCAGGGTCACTGCCACAGGGCTCTGACTTCAGTCCCGCGTGCTGTAGTTGTGGTGTATCTAGCTTGCAACAATACCAATACTGAGCGATTGTAGCTTCATCCTAGGGATTGGGAAGGAAACAAGGGCAAAGAACCTGAGTTTCTGAATGAGAAGTTCATACTCGTTGAACTCAAAATTTATTCTTTTGGGAAGGAACAGCACACGACTCGACTGGTTCCTTAACTAAAACGCTCATGTTAATGGACAAAATAGTCAGAAATTCTTTTCTGTGCATTATTTTCTAGGTTTATCAAAATTTCTTTCGTGTGAAACCATTTTTCACCTATCACTTCTGCAGAAGAATGCCATATCTATATCACTCTGACATGAATTACCAATGCTTTTTTATTAGTGTCTCAGCAAAACTACCAATTGACTTGACCATAATGTACTTGAAGCTATTTGTGGCCTCATGAATATTCAAGGTCATGCCTTCCCTTTGATGAATGCTTATTAGAGCTGATGCTTAGAATATGACCAATATGCTCAGTCAGTAGTACAACACGGAAAATGTGAAGGTCAAAACTCAGTGGTTGCCGCCCAAAAAAAAGATTGGCAAGGGGGCAGGCCCTGTCGCCCAGTGGTTAAGTTTGCGCGCTCTGCTTCGGCGGCCCAGGATTTTACAGGTTCTGATCCTGGGCATGGACATGGCACCGTTCATCAGGCCATGCTGAGGCAGCATCCCACATGCCACAACTAGAAGGACCCACAACTATGTACTGGGGGGGCTTTGGAGAGAAGAAGAAGAAGGAAAAAAGAAAGAAGACTGGCAACAGATGTTAGCTCAGGTGCCAATCTTTGAAAAAAAAAAAACTCAGTCCGTTCTTGTTGAGAAGATTGTGTGTTGTTGTTTACTTGTTGCTATTTGCAGGAATGCCTTTCGAAACTCTGCTCAGCCTATGGAATGTCATTCTCCTGATGAAAGAACTTAAGATCAAAACTAAGCCCTATTTGTCTACTCTTCATCCCAAATTCCAGACCTGAACAGTTTACATACAAAAATCTGTTTAAAATTGAAATTTAGATTACATAAAGAATAGAAGTCTTTGTGAGCTTCTGACCAAAATCAGGTCCTGATTTTTTGAGGGGGGGGGGGGAGTAGAAGGGGAGAGTGTACTTTTCCATAAACCATTCCTTACAACTTCATCTATTTCTTTCTCGCTGACAGCCTTGAATATCTGTTTCCAACAACTGAACAATCTCCATCAACAAAAAGAAGTTTCATTATTACAAGTGACTATTTCTGCCTAAAAGTGGCCACTCTCTCATTCTTTTTTGAGATGTTTCCATATAGAATAACATTGATCTCTAGCTCCCTGTTTAGGGTTTCACTCCTAGCCTGCCGCTAACCTACTGATTGTTCAAACGAGCTCACCGTGAAGAAATAAAGTAGAAATGCTTCCATGTTGAGTCTCTCCTTCTGAGGTAACAGTTTGCTAGATTCCTCCTAATAAACTTCCAGCTCCATGCTCTCTCCTTTGTCACACTCAGCTCTGCAGCTTCCACTCTGCTTAAATCACGTACCTACAAAGCTGAAGGAAAATGGTTGAAGAAGCCCAGCTCATTTTAGATTCAGCCTGAAGTTTCTCCAAGACCAATGAAACAAAACTGTTGGATTGTGCCCTGGATATGCACCCCAGAGGCAGGTTCCTGCGCAGCTCTCTTTTGGTTTAACCTCTACAGGATCATCAACCACAATAGTAGGAGACATATTCTTGCCAGAAACTTTCCTCAAGTTTTCTTTCAGAATGAGTCTGTTTCTTCGTCTAAATTTAACTTTTCAGCCATTTTTCTTACCATTATGCAGCTATCTGAGCAAACCAAATTTCTGACCCTCTCAATGTTTTCATGTGTGCCGTGGGTGACTGGCCGGCCACTTCGAGCATCATCGTGGATATCATTTCCACCTTCTTTAAACCTTCTATGCCAGTCAAAAACTCTTGCTCTTGACATTATTTCTTCACCATAAGCTACTTTTAACTTTTCAAGTGTCTCACTTGCAGATTTACTTAACTCTACACAAAGTTTAATATGAATTCTTTGCTCTCAATAATGGTCACTCATTTTTATGATGAAAAAAGAAATAATTCTGTTCTCATCTACTCACAAATTTAGCCGGCAGCCTTGAAGCATGGTTGTGGCTAGCTGAAACATGTTATAACATATCCTGGCAACAATCACTCCTCTGATTTCACAAACCACACGTGAAAAATTAGTCAAAATTACAATGGAAGATTGCAAACGATCTTTGAAGAAGTTGATCAAGCCTTCAGCGTCATACCATCTCAGCCTGAATACCTTCTATTTTCCCATCTACAGAAGGGGAGAAAATAAATCAGCATCTTCTCACTTGTCAAATGGATAGGAAATTGACACTTAAAATACATTAACTGGGGGCCAACCCAGTTGTGCAGAGGTTAAGTTGACACACTCTGCTCCAGTGGCCCAGGGTTCACTGGTTCAGATCCCTGGCATGGAGCTACACACTGCATATCAAGCCACGCTGTGGCAGGTGTCCCATATATAAAGTAGAGGAAGACGGCCACGGATGTTAACTCAGGGCTAATCTTCCTTAAAGGAAAAAAATGCATTAACTGTCTGCAGAGAGCATTTACCTCCCAAAAAGAACCCAAGATAAAAATTCAACCTAATAACATTATATAAGCTGCCACTTGTCTTGGCTGTTTATTTAGAATATTTAGAATGAGCTAGTTTGAAATTATGGTTTTTCTGATGTTGATTGATAGGCAGGCTCAAATGTAAAATACCAAAATAGTTTATTTCCAACTATATAGCAATATATATGCTGACATCTCCAGTCTGTACAATATGTGTTGTCAGGTCCCTAGGAATTCTAACACATAAGTATTATTACCCATATTCATCCTGCAAATACTACCGAGTATAGTCAGAGTTTAAAACAAACATACATACATTGAAAAACAGAATCTTGTAAGCTTCGAACACAAATTTCTCTCAGTTCTCAGATCAAAGTTTGAAAAGGTTTTCACAAATTACAGTTGTACAATGCAGATACTAGAATTAAAATGAGGTTTTCCAATGATTGGTTGTGACTTTATTGATGAGTTTTGGTTTTTGCTTTTAATTGTGGTGAAATATGCATAAAATTTATCCTTTTAACCATTTTTAAGTGTACAATTTAGTGGCATTCATTACATTCAAATGTTGTGCAACCATCACATTTCCAGAACTTTTCCATCATCCCAAACAGAGATTCTGTACCCATTAAACTGGAATTCTTCGTTCTTCCCTCTCTCTAGTCCCTGGTAACCTCTACTCTTCTTTTCTGTCTCTATGAATTTGACTACACTAATTATCTCATGTAAGTGGAATCATACAGTATTTGTCCTTGTGTCTGGCTTATTCCACTTATAATGTTTTTAAGGTTCACCTATGTTGTCGCAGGTAGTATTCATTCCTTTTAAAAGCTAACTAATATCCCACTGTGTATATATACACCACATTCTGTTTATACATTCATCTTTAGGTGGACATTTGGGTTGTTTCCACATTTTGGCTATTGGGAATAATGTTGCTATGAACCTTGGTGTACAAGTGACTTGAGTCCCTGCTTTCAATTCTTCTGGGTATACATGATAAGTGGAATTGCTGGATCATATGGTAACTTTATGTTTAACTTTCTGAAGAGCTACCAAACTCTTTGCCAAAGTGGTTACACTATTTTACATTCCCACCAGCAATGCACAAGGGTTTCAATTTCTCCATATCCTCATCAATACTTGTTATTCTCCACAAAACTTTACAACGGTACCTGAAGATTCAGACATCTGCTGGGTTAAATATTCTCTTCTCAATCCCCATTGACTTTTTTTTTTTTTTTTTGGAAAGCAGTGCTTTCCCTTCAGTGACAACATAGACTCAGGCTGAGAACTTTTAGCATTAAGTATAAAGTACCTTAAGATAATTTTGTGTTGTTTGACAAGCGCAAGAACTCAATACATATTGACATGCTCCTTTACTGGTGGAATCTGCATTACCCTTTTGGGAGGTGAATAGAGTTGCTTTAAGTGTCTGCATTAGAAACGAACTTCAAAATATAAAGGCGACCCTAACCCTACTTGAACTATCTGTAAATTAGCAGAAAAAGAACGAGCCAGAAACAGGCTGGGGCAACAGGAACCGACCATTTGGGTAAGGCGGTTAATCCCTATGAGCACTCTATCACACAGTACTGCATGCACCAAAAAGTGTTTTAACGACAGAATCACAAGTTCACCCACTATTTTTAATTCAAATATCCCATTCAAGGCTGCAAACCCTTCAACAGAGTGTTAGCACCTGCCAGGGCCTAATCGGGCGCGCTTTACTACCCGGGTTTCTCCCGCCAAGCGGCGGCCTGGGCGCTCGGACGGCCCTCTCCGCACCTGCGGATGAGCCGGAGGGGAGCGCGCTGGGGGCCCGAGCTCGGGCCGCGCCTCATCTCGGCCTCGGCACGGCGGGCCGGGCTCTAGGAAAGGCAGCTCCCTGCCTGCGGCTCGTCAATGCCCCCGCCGCGCCCACCGCCCCTCGGCACCCCGCGACAGCCCCGGGCTCAAGGTCGGGAGGCGGCGAGGGCGCCACAAGTCCGAGGCCGCCACAAGTCCGAGGCCACGGAGGCGGGGAGACAACCCCTTAGCAGCGGGACCAAAGACCGCAGGACGACCACACCCTCGCGAGAGTTCTGACCCGCGCCCGCAGGCCGGCAGAACCCTGGGAGACGCGTGTGCCAATCACCGGATGGGGCGGTCTTGGGCAAAACCAATTGGTTGAACACGAGAAAACTCGCGTCCCATTGGCTTCTTTTCCGGCCCCAACTGAATCCTGGCCCCCTTCAGTGTCCCGCCTCTCAGCTGAGAGGATGTGGAGGAAGAGGGAAACGCCTGTCCCTGCCTTTAGTTCCTGGTTCTGGAGCTTGGGCCGCCTGAGTAGAGTCCTAACTTTTCACCCGTGGCGTGTTAGGACCATGTCACACTCAGATCCTGTCATGTTCTGCCTCAATCCTAACCTCGGGCTTCTCCCCTGTGTCCCACACTGACCCAGTCCCAGGCAGGGAGGTGATTTTACCGGTGCTTGGGAGAAGGCAGGCTTCCATGGACCTTGCCAAATTAAGATATTTCTCTTAAAGCTTTCTAATCTTAATACCTTGTATCCCTTGTATCTTGCTCTGCATAGTGTGCAATGAGCATTGATTTTTTTTTGTAACAATACTAAACCCACTGTGCCTTCTCATTAAATCATCAAAATAGCCCCAGTGAAGTATATGTTGTTATTCCAATTTTTCAAGTGAAGAAACGAAGGCACAGAGGGATTTAGTGACTTGCCCAAGTTCTGTCTGCTTGCCCTCTAAACATCAACTATACTCTGTCCTTTTCATCCCTATTGCCCTACTTTAATTCAGGCTTTCATAGATGCTTGCCTAAATTCCTTCCACAAACAGTCCTTTAGCTCCTCTCCTTGCTATCCTCTACAAAGCCGAGGATTAATCTTCCTAATGCAAATCTGATCATATCCCTCAAATCCTTCTCAAGTCTCTCAAACGTAAAATCCTCTGTCGTCCATTATTGCCCATAGGTTCTGGCAGAGGCTGCTTTTTATTGGAATATTACATACTTACAGTAAGTACACAAATCATGAATACACAACCTGCTGAAATTCATGAATGGATCGCACCAGCAACCAGCTCAAGAAACAGAACATAACCAGCATCCCAGAAGTGTTTTCTTCTAGTCACTAACCACTCCCCTCCAACCAAGAGTTACCCACTATCCTTAGAATAGTAAGTAATAAGTAGAGTAGTATCATTGTGTTTGTACATTGTATAAATGGAACCATTGCAGCATGTTCCCTTTTGTGTCTGGTTTCTTTAACTGACTATTGTGTTTATTAGTTCATCCGTATGTTGATTTTAGTTATAGTTTATTCATGAGAATGCTGTGTTGCATTCCATTGTGTGAATATACCACAATTTTTTTGTTAATAGGCATTGGAATAGTCTACATTTTGGAACTATTAAAAATATTGCTGCCATGATCATTCTAATACATGTCTTTTGATGAACATGAGGAATGATGAATGAATTTTGTTGGGTATATACCTAGAAATGGAATTGTTGGGTCATGGGTTGTACCATGTTCAAATTTAGTAGATATTTTAAAACAGTTTTTCAAGGTGTCTGCACCAATTTACACTCCTGTCAGCAAAATATGACTGTTAAGTTGTTTCACATTCTCATCAACGCTTGGTATTTTCCATCTTTTTTCATTTTGGATGTTTTGGTGGGTGATAATTGGGTCTCATGATTTTAATTTGCATTTTCCTGATGATTAATGAAGTTGAGCACCTTTTCAAATGTTTATTGGTTATTTAGAAATAACTTTATGAGATGTCTGTTAAAATTTTTGCCCATTTTTCTGAGTTGTTTATTTGTATTTTTTCTAATGTTTGATTATAAAGTTTCAAATATTTAGCAAAGTTTAAAGAATTTTACAGTAAACAAACATAAACCTACCACATAGATTCTACCTTTAACATTTTATAAAACTTGCTTTATTACATTTCCATCCTTTCCTTTATCCATCTTAATGTTGTTGCATTTCAAAGTAAATTGCAGATAGAAATATACGTCCTTTAAATACTTTGGGATGTATATCACTAACTAGAATTCAATATTTAAGGTTTCTTTTGATGTAAAACTTACATGAAATGAAATACACACACGTTCAGTGTACATTTGCTGAGTTTTGAGCAAGTGAGTTTTGAGTTCTAGGCCCCCTCTCAGACAGTCTTCATTTCTGCTTTTTCCCCACTCTAGATTAGCTTCGTCTGTTTCAAAATTTCATATAACTAGAATCATACAGTATGTACTCTTTCATGTAAGACTGCTTTCACTCAGCGTACTGTATTTCTAATTCATCCGTGTTGTTTCATGTGTGAGCAATCATTTCTTTTTATTTCTGAGTAGTATTCCATTGGATAAGTATACCAGTTTATCCATTATGAGAGGATTTTTTTTGGTATGCATCCTTTGTCAGGTGTATGTGTTGCAAATATCTTCTCCCATCCTGGATTTCTTTTCATTCTTTCAATGGTGTCTTTTGAGGAAAAAATTTCTTAATTTTAATATTCCAATTTATCAATTTTTATGGTGTTTTCTGGTTTTATTTAAGAAATTTCTGCCTACTCCAGGTTATTACAATTCCTCCCATCTTCCTCTAACAGCTTTACTGTTTTAGTTTGCCTATTTAGAACTGCAATCCATTTGGAGTTGACTCTTGTAAATGGTGAGATATAGAGGTGGGTCCAGATACCATTCTTTCCACGTGGATAGTGAATTAATGCCACATATTAATTTAAAAGATCACTTTCCTCCATTTGCAGTTGTCATAAAGCAGGTGACCATATATATGTGGACCTATTTCCCAACTCTATTCTGTTCAATAGCTTGGTTTTGTTCATCTTTGCACCAGTATCACCTGGTCTTCATTACTGTAGCTTTACAATTACCCTTGATAGAGTATCAGTGAACTTAATTTTTAATTTAATTAAATTTGAATATAGATAGCCATGTGGCTAGTGACGACCAAATTGGACAGCACAGACGTAGAACATTTGCGTCCTCACAGGAAGTTCTGTTGACAGCACTGCTTTACAAGCCATCTGGAGGCCAATACCAGATACTTCATTTCACAGCTACAGGCCATCTTGAGTTTATTGCTGGGCTGCTCTTCAAAAATCTCTCTGTAAATACTCTTTTTAGAAATTCAAAACACATCTTCCCATCAATAGATAAGACACCCAGTTCTTTTGACCTTGCACTTTTAGCAATGAAAATATTATTTCAGGTGTGGGAGACATTTCCTCTGATCAGATACCATAAAATATGTATCCCCAAGTCATAGGAAAAGATTCCTATTGTAGTAGCATTACCTGTAGTTGATTATCTGCTCTGGTCCAAGGTCACACATAACAGTTCTCTTTCAGGGGGCTTTCCTGGGCTGTCACTGCCTGTGTTTGAGAGAGTTGCCCTCAAGCCTGCGATCAGAGATCTGAGGCACACATGGCTCCTGTGCATAAGGCATTCCTCAAACTGCATTGTCCTATTTATTCCATCAGGGACATTGAAGTCTTGTGACTGTAAAATGATACACGTGCATTTATTATGTTCTTCGGGTGTTACTTTAAATTCGATGTATTTATTTCTCCCCACAATACTTGCATTTAATAATTATTTCTTTTCCAATGTCTTGTGTATTATAATACCGTGATGGCTATTTTAATTTATCATCAATTTTCGGACTTGAGTATAGCCCAGGGCTTTATTTATCTAAATTTTGCATTGAGGCAAGGAGTATTTATTTAAAGATTTTTATTTTTCCTTTTCCTCCCCAAAGCCCCCTGGTACATAGTTGTATATATTTTTTTTAGTTGTGGGTCCTTCTAGTTGTGGCATGTGGGACGCCTCCTCAGCATGGCTTGATGAGCAGTGCCATGTCTGCGCCCAGGATTAGAACCGACAAAACCCTAGGGCACCTCAGCGGAGCATGTGAACTTAACCACTCGGCCACGGGGCCAGCCTTCTCAACAAGTATTTATTGAGCACTTTCTCTGTGAGATGCCCTGGGCTAGGCCCTGGAGAAAGACTATGACAAATGACAGATAAGAGTTACCACGGACCATCTACTGTAGCCCAAGCACGGCAACTGTTATTTTTAATGATCATAACAACAGTGCAAGGTAGATATTGTCACTTCACTTTTCAGATGATAAAACTTCAGTTTAGAGGGCCAAATTCCTGTAGCTAATAAGTGCTGGAGCTGAGATTTAAGCTATAAATCTCCCCTCCCCCCGCCCCATGAGACTTAGCCTTAAAAGGGGCTTTGTTTCCTCTCAAGGAACATTTCATCTAGTAGAGGAGGAAAAACATACAACAACCACAACCCCCGGCAGAACAGACATCCCAAAACGCAGAGGGAAAGCAAGTACACAACAAATGACAGCGGCAACGAATCCTGCCTCCAGGTCTGTAGGATGTAACATTTGAAGCCAATTTGTGGGAAGTAAGGCAGATTGCCCTAGTAACTTGGTCTTGTAAACATCTCCTGAAATCCCTTCTCCTCCATGAAGTTCCTTCTGGAATGATCTGAGGAGAAGCAACAACTTTCCCTCTCCTCAATCCTTAGCCAGGCTTTTCTCTGACCCTACTTCTAAGAGGAGGCATTGCTAAAGAGTGGTCAGTGTCCTCTTCAGGAGTACAACTCTCCAATGAGCACCTCGGAGCCAGAATCTGTTCCTATTTGGCTGCGTTGAGACACCCTCCAGAGCAAACATCCGCGTTAATGTGAAAGAAGCACCTGCAAGGGTGGGCCCTTTAAGAAGACCCTGAATGTGAATGAGATGGCCGGATCTCTAGCTGCTGTCTTGGACCATAAGGATAAGGACCATATCCTAGGTGTTATGGGTTGAATTTTGTCCCCCTCCCCAAATTCTATGTTGAAATTCTCACCCCATTACCTCAGAATGTGAGCTTATTTGGAATGTGATGTTATAGGGTCATTGCAGATGTAACTAGTTAAGATGAGGTCACACTGAAGTACAGCGAGCCCCTAATCCAGTATGACTGGTGTCCTTATAAAAAGGGGACATTTGGACACAGAGACACACACAGGGAGATCACTGCAATATAAATAGGAAGATGAAGGCAGAGATGCTTCTACAAGCCAGGAACACCCAAGATGGCCGGGAAACCACCAGAAACTAGGGGAGAGGCCTGGAAGAGAGCCATCCTTACAGGCCTCAGAAAGAACCAAACTTGTCGACTCCTTCATCTCAGACTTCTAGCCTCCAGAACTGTAAGACAATAAATTTCGATTTAAGCCACACCAGTGTGTGGTACTTTGTTACGGCACCCCTAGCAAATGACAATACTAAGGATGGCAGAGAAATGAGGCAGAAGGAATCGGAGCCCCTCAGAACTTTCTGGAGGCACAACTTCCTCATCAGCCTTGGTCCTGATAAAGATAAAAATCTGCCCTGTTTAAGGCCCTGTGATATTGTGATTTATAATAGGAAATATATATTTGATCTTCATCCTGTTTCTGGCACGGAGCTCCTAAAACCATTGAAATTTCTTAAGTGATGAGAGCAATATAGGTGTCTCTTGTTATGTTAATGAGGTGACTTTTGGAAGCACCTAAAGATAGGGGCTGGTTGCCAGAGGACCCAACCATGAGATTAAAGGGTTGGAACTTTTTTAGTTCTTTCCCCATCTGGGGAGGAGAGAGGGGCTGGAGGTTGAATCAATCACCAATGGCCAATGATTTAATCAATCACACCTATGTAATGAAGCCTCCAAAACAACCCAAAAGAATGTTGTTCGGTGAGCTTCCAGACTGGTGAATGTGTGGAGACATGGGGAGAATGATGCCCTCAGAATGTGCATGGAAGCTCCACACCCCTACTTCATACCTTGCCCTATGCATCTCTTCCATCTGGCTGTTCTTGAGTTATATCCTTTAATAATAAACCAGTAATCTAGTATGTAAAATGTTTCTCTGAGGTCTGTGAGCTGCTCTACCAAATTAATCAAACTCAAGGAGGGGGTCGTAGGAACCTCTGATTTATAGCCAGTTGGTCAGAAGCACAGGTGACAACCTGGAATTGTGACTGGCATCTGAAGTGGGGGGTGGGGAGTGGGGGGTGGGTAGTCTTGTGGGACTGAGTCCTTAACCTGTGGGATCTGATGCTATTTCCAGGTAGAAAGTGTCAGAATTGCACTGAATCATAGGACAGCCAGCTGGTGCCCAGGAATTGCTTGAATGTGTGTGGGAAACCCCTACATGTCTTAATGGGTGATCAGAACCCTAGGCACTATTACTGGGCCTCTGTTAGTTGCATTCAAACCAATCCTGACACTAAGGAAAAAGGCCAGACTCCTTATCATGGTGTACTAGGCCCATCAAGATTTGGCCCCTGCCTTTTTTCTGCCTTCCCCCTTTTGACCCCACAGAGTCAGTCATATAGCACTGCTTTAGTCCCAAAGTCCTCCCTTAACCTCTTTCCTCTGTCCATGCTTCTCCTTCTGCCAACAATATCTTTCTTACCCTTTTCTCTCTGCCTGTGTTCTTTCTCACCCTTCTTTGCCTGGCCACCTCTTACCTTAGGAATTCCTCCAGAATTCCTTCCCTGACCTCACCAGGATCATCTTCTGATCTCATGCTCCCAGTGCTTACCGCTATCACAATGTTTATTAACTACATTGTAGATTGTGAACTACTTTTGGAGTTCAGTGCCTGGTCCATCATAAATACTCATTAAATCTTTGCTCAACAGTGAAAGATGACTAGGGGTTTTCCTCAGCCCATCTATGAGAAAATGTGTTCTGAATTTCTATAAAAAGATCTACATAGTTTCTTTTTGAAGAGCAGCCCAACAATAAATTCAAGATGGCCTGTAGCTATGAAATGAGGCATTGGAATTGGCTTCTCGATGTCTTCTAAAGCGATGCTGTCTATAGAACTTCCTGTGAGGATGGAAATGTTCTATATCTGTACTGCCCAATATGGTAACCACTAGCCACATGTCCATTTAAATTTAATTAAATTAAAAATTCAGTTCCTCAGTATGATAGGTTGAATAATGGTCTCCAAAGAGATCCACATCCTAATTTCCAGAATTTGTGAATTTTACCTTATACGGCAAAAGGGACTTTGCATATGTGATTAAACTAAGGATAATGAGATGGAGAAATTGTCCTGGATTATTTGAGTGGGCCTTAAATGTAATTACAGATGTTCCTATAAGGAAACAGACAGAGAACAGGACAGAACAGAAGAAGAAGACAATGTGACAACTGAGGCAAGATGCTATGCTGCTGGCTTTGAAAATGGAGGGAGGGGGCCTCCAGCCAAGGAATGCATGGAATGAAGCTCTAGAAGCTGGGAAAAGCAAAGAAACAGCCTGTTCCTCAGCGCTCCCAGAGCAAGTGTAGTCCTGAGGACACCTCGGTGTTGGCCCAGTCAAACTGATTGCAAAGTCTGACTTCCAGAACTGAAAGACAATAAATGCATGTGGTTTTAAGCCACCAAGTCTGTGTAATTTGTTACAGCAGCCATAGGAAATTAATACATTCAGTGCCACTAGCCACATTTCAAGAGCACACTTCTTGACAGTGCAATTCTAGAATCCTCTGCTAGGTGAAGAAGCATTTGTAGTAGATCTCGTAGACTCCACACCTTTCAGAATTTCAAAATTCTGAATATTAATAACTTGCTACTTGCATCCAATATGAATTTATGATACAATTATTTTGCATAGAAAAACCAAGCCAAGAAAGCGCATCTATCTTCTGCTATCGCAGACCATCAGGGACCACAGTAAATCCAAGCCTTTCTTTGACATCATGATCCATTTCTTTCAAACAGTCAAGACAGTTTATAAATGGTCTCATTTTTCTCATGAAAATTGATACCAAAGAGAGATGTTTCAGTTCAATTCATCTTTCTCTTTGGAACACTAGAAACATTATCAAGTCAGATACAAATTATACTGCTCTTGATAAATGTTGCACGTAATAGAAGTAGTGATTCCGATGTCTCAGTTTTGTTTGGGGCGGGTGTGCAGTCCAGGCAGGAGCATAGCAAAGGTGTGAGTATGACAGAGACCCACATCTGATCTTTGCTTCAAAAGGTTCCACACACAACAGTCTTCACAGCAGTGCCCTGCAGATTCTAGTTTCATGCCTCTAGCTCTCTGCACACGCGGGAAGGTTTCATAACAGCCAAAGATAGTTAGGAAAGTAAAAGAGCTACCTTCTTTGAAAACAGTATGGGGAAAAAACAATCACTAAACGAGCTCTATTAAGGCAATTACTAAACTACCCTGTATTATATTCCTTATCATCAACACTCTCAAACTAGTTGGAGAATGTGGCTCATTGCCTACGACTGGCAACTTTTTTGTGTGACTTTTTTAATTGTTCTAAAATATACAAAATACAAAATTTACTATTTTAACCATTTTTAGGTGCATAATTCACTGGCATTAAGAACATTCACAATGTTGTGCAACCATCACCACTATTCGGAAGTTTTCATTTTCAGAAATTTTTCATCACCCCAAACTGAAACTCTGTACCCATCAAACAATAACTCCCCATTCCCTCTCCTCTCGGCCCTGGTAACCTCTATTTGACTTTCTGTCTCTATGAATTTGACTATTCTAGGAACCTCATATGAGTAGGATCATGCACTATTTGTCCTTTTGTGTATGGCTTATTTCACTCAGCATGATATTTTCAGGGTCCATGCCGCATTGTAGCATCTACCAGAATTTCATTCATTTTTAAGGTTGAATAATATTCCATTAGCCACCCATGGTGGTCTAGTGGTTAAGATTTGGCGCTCCAACTGCCGTGGCCCAGGTTCATTTCCCAATCAGGGAACCACACTACCCATATGTCAGTTGCCGTACTGTGGCAGCTGTGTGTTGCCGCGATGCTGAAAGCTATGCCACAGGTATTTCAAACACCACCAGGGTCATCCATGGTGGGCAGGTTTTAGCGGAGCCTCCAGAGTAGGAAGGAAGACGTAGCCATCCACTTTCAAAAAAAATTGGCCAGGAAACCCCTGAAGATAGTAGCAGAGCACTGTGTGATATAGCCCAGGAGGTGGGACGATGGTGCAAAAAGACCAGGCAGGGTTCAGCTCACTGTACTTAGGGTTGCTAGGAGTCCAAATCAACTTGGCCTTTACAACAAAATTTTCCATTGTATGCATATACCACATTTTGTTTATCCACTCACATGCATCAGTGGACACTGAGTTGTTTCCATCTTTTGGCTATTGTGAATAATGCTGCTATGAACATCGGTATACACAGTGGCATATTTTACTAGTAGGCTATATAAACCTATTAACCAGAATTTGCACAGTATAAGAAACAGGTCTTCCCTAAATTACTGTTTATAAAAATTGACCATACATTAGGAATACCTGGGGTGTTTAAAAAAATTCCCCGTGCCCATGCTGCACCCCAGACCAATTACATCAGATTACCTGGGAGTGGGGCCCCAGCACTTTAATTTTCGACTCCTATAATCTTTCCAACTCTATGAGGTAGGCACTGTTATTATCTCCATTTTACAAATGGATAAACTAAGGCACAGAAAGGTTAAATAACTTCCCAAGTTCTCACAGCTACTAAGGGTGGAAGCCAGGATTAGCACCATCAGCCTGCTCTACAGGCCATTCTCTGAAGCACTAACCAATATGTTTTATAACTAAACGAATAAGTATCTTTTATTATTTTAAGTATTTTATATTTTTGCAGCTGTTTTAAATTGAATCTCTTATTTTTCAGCTGGTTATCACTGCTTATACAAGCATCCTATTGACTTTTATCTTTTTCCATTAACCTATTTTTACATCTCCAGGAATTTTTTTTACCTGAGTCCTTTGGATTTTCTAGGAATATCAACTGCATTACCTGCAAGTAATGGTGCTTTTCTCTTTTCATGTATAACTACATTAGCATGAAATTTCCAAAGCAATATTAAATAATTGTGTTAGTGGGAGTTAATTTTTAGACCTGAAATTAAAGAAAATGTGTCTAGAGTTTCATTATTACATCTAATTGCATGAAAGTTTATTTTTATATATTTAAATATATTCTTCTTGTCTCTGATAGGAGCAAGGCCGGGCCAGCCCAGAGCCAGAGCAGTTAAGTTCGCACGTTCAGCTTCGACAGCCCGGGGTTTGCTGGTTCGGATCCCAGATGTGGACATGGCACCGCTTGGCAAGCCACGCTGTGGCAGGCATCCCACATATAAAGTAGAGGAAGATGGGCACAGATGTGAGCTCAGGGCCAGTCTTCCTCAACAAAAAGGGGAGGATTGCCAGCAGATGTTAGCTCAGGGCTAATCTTCCTCAAAAAAAAAAAAAAAAAATTAAAGTGCTGAGATCAGTTCCTGCCTCTTCCTAAGTCCTATTTCAGTGCTAGCTTTTAACTTTATTACTGGGAGTCTTTTGAAAAAGGAATTGTATAAATGGAGAGCTATAGCATACTCTTCTCTTTTTGTTTGTTTCAGGGGTATTTTCATTTTTTTATTGTGGTAACTGGTTTATAACATTATATAAATTTCAGGTGTACATCATTATATTTTGATTCCTGTGTAGATTACATCATGTTCACCACCCAAAGACTAATTACAATCCATCACCACACACATGAGCCCTATCATCCCTTTTACCCTCCTCTCTCCCCCCTTCCCCGCTGGTAACCGCCAATCCAAATCAACTCTCTGTCTCTGTGTGATTGATTGTTGTAGTTTTAACCTTCTATTTATGAATGACTTTCTCCCTCTGACTTATTTCACTTAGCAGAATACCCTCAAGGTCCATCCCTGTTGTCACCAATGGCCAGATTTCATCAATTTTTTATGGCTGAGCAGTATTCCATTGTATATATATACCACATCTAGCATATTCTTTTGTTTTTTTAAGATTGGCTCTGAGCTAATAACTGTTGCCCCTCTTCTTTTTTCTTCTTCTTCTCCCCAAAGCCCCCTAGTACATTAGTCATTGAACTGCCCCATGCTGGATCCCACCTACGCCTTTGTACCAGCTGTGTCCTCTGCCCAGAATGCTCTTCACGAGGCTGGGTCCTTCTTGTCCTTTAGATCTCACCTGAAATGTTTTTTCCTCCAAGAAACCTTATCTGAGTCCCCACTTTAAAGTAATAATAAAAACTAACACTTATTAAGTGTTTTTCTGTATGCTGGGCACTTTCTGACACTTTACACGCAAATCTCATATGATCTCACAAGAACCCAATGAGATAAATTCTTTTATCCCCTTTTATAGTAAGGAAACTGAATCCCAGCAAAGGTATGTAAAAATCCCAATATACTGTCAGAAAGTAGCTTATCCAAGACTTCACTTAATTGCTCTGCTGCCTATACGGTACCCTGCTGGCTACTCACAATCACATCACTCTTTTTTTTTTTTTTGAGGAAGATTAGCCCTGAGCTAACATCTGCTGGCAATCCTCCTCTTTTTGCTGAGGAAGACTGGCCCTGAGCTCACACCTGTGCCCATCTTCCTCTACTTTATATGTGGGACGCCTACCACAGCATGACTTTTCAAGCAGTGCCATGTCGGCACCGAGGATCCCAACTAGTGAACCCTGGGCCGCCAAAGCGGAACGTGTGCACTTAACCGCTGGGCCACCCGGCCGGCCCCTCACATCACTCTTTTTATTTCACTATAGCATTTTTCGAAGTGTGATTTTTTGGTTTGTGTAGTGTCTTCTTCTCTTGATAGAATGCAAACCTTACATCTGTCTGGTTCACTGGTGTGTGTCCAGAACCGAGAATGTTGGCTAGCACATGGAAAGTACTCAACTAATGTTTGTTGCATGAGTGGATGAGTAAATAAGTGAATAATTAAGAAATCAACTTGATAAAAACGAGCAGGATTACAAAAGAACAAAAGGATCACTTTCATTCTCATTCCAGGGTTCCTACTCCCTTTAACGCCGTGCTCTCTGATGGCTCCAGCTCTCACTATCCCTCATTCGTTCTAGTGGAAAGGGGAACACTGGGCAGCGAATGTGCCAGAAGTGCTTCTTCAGATCGGGAGCTCAGATAAGGGAAGCCTCTTAAGACAATATCTGAACTGAGACCTCAGCGACAAGAACTCGAGCTACTGACGCTGGGGACAGGGTGAGCACTGCAGGCTGAGGGAGCAACTGGAGCAAAGGTCCCAAGACAAGATTAGAGCATCTCATCACATGGGGCCTCACAGGCCAGGGGAAGAGTGTAGATTTTATTCTTATTGGGGTTGAAGCCCTGGAGTCGTTTCAGCGAGGGATCATGTGAAATATATCTATGCCTCCTGTGCCTAAAGCACAAAGGATGAACTTTAGGGGGACAGTTTAGACGCAGCACAGTTAAGAGGGCAGTGCAGCAGGCCCAGTGCGGCAGGCCAGGCTAGAGCAAACAGTGGTTTGAACTAGACTGATGCTGACAGGCGTTTGGATTACATCATGGCAACTGAGCTGAAAGAACCTGCTGATGGGCTGATGGATTGCACGTGTTGGGCAGAAGGAACGGGAAAGAAAGGAACAGTGGAAGGCCATCTGACTTTTGGCACGAGCACTGGCTGGGTAGTGTCATTATTTACTAAGGAAGGAAAACAGAAGGCTGAGCAGGTTTGGGCAGAGAACTGAGCATTAAGCTTTGGCCATGCTGAAGTCGACATGCCTATGAAACATGCAAGTGGCGATGACAAATAAGTACGAATACATGAGTTTAGGGTTGAGTGGAGAAATCGCGGTTGGAGATACAGATGTGGGAATCATCAGCACATAGATACTATTTAAATCCACAGGGCCTGGATTAGGACACTGGTGGGGTTATTATGCAGACAGAGAGTAGCAGGGGGCCTAGAACCAGCCCCAGAACATGCCAACATTGAGAGATGAAACAGAGGAGAACCTGGCCAAGGAGTACCTAGTAGAGGAGGAAAAAAACCAGGAGTGTGTATTAGTCAGGGTTCTCCAGAGAAATGGAACCAATAGGAGATTTTATACTTATATATTTTTATATATGTATTTAAAATATATTTTAATAATGTATATAAAATATGTATTTTAATATACATATACCTAATACATATCTATATATTAATACATAATATTGACAATTTATATCAATATTAATCTAATATATATATCTTTATACACACACAGAGATTTTATTATAAGGAACTGGCACACATGATTAAAGAGACTGGCAAGCCCCAAGATCTGCATGGTGAGTTGGCAAACTGGAGACCCAAGAGAGCGGAAGGAGTAGTTCCCATCTGAAGACCAGCAGACTCAAGACCAAGGAAGAGCTGGTGTTTAAGTTCAAGTCTTAAGGTGGGGAAAGAAGTGGATGTCCCAGTTTGAAGGCAGTTGGGCAGGAGGCATTCTCTTATTCGTGGGAGAGTCAGTCTTTTTGTTCTATTTAGGCCTTCGACTGATTGTGAGGCCCACCCACATTAGGGAGCAAAATCTGCTTTAGTCAGTCTATTGGTTTAAGTGTTAATCTTATTACCCAAAACAGAAACATCCAGAATAATGTTTGACCAAATGTCTGGGCAACCCAAGGCCCAGTCAAGTTGACACACAAAATTAACCATCACAGCCTGATTGAAGAAGGTCTTTGGAAAGAGGGAGTGGCCAACTATTAAGCATGGCACTGAGAAATCTGTCAAGAACCCGGAAGGACCATTAATTTGGCAGGATGGAGGTCATCAGTGTCCTTGAGGAGAACAGTCTCACTGGTGAACAGAAGCTTCAATGGAGAGGGGTGAAGGAAGAATGTGAGGTGTAGACATTGATAGATTCAAGGTCACTTCATTGAAACTGAGGGATGGCAGAGTGTAGGTACCAACAGGGGTAGATTGGTGAGAAGATAACAGACTGCCTGTCTAATCGCTTCTACTTCTCAATGTAGTATGAGGCGAGGTCATCAGATGAGATTGGATGTGTGTGAGGGGGGAGTATAAGACTATTCTGAGGAAAAAGGAGAAGTATGACAGTCATTTAGGAGAGTAGAAACTATAGAATTATCAGGCAATGTATGGTGCCAATCTTGGATTTGTGACCGTAAACCCAACGTGAGACCTGGCAGCACATTTAGGTATTACATTTCAGCAATGCTCCAGTGCAGGTGCAAGCCGGGAGTAGGTGGGCAGCGGGAGTTCAACTAGAGTGGGCACCTGGCCACGTGAGTAAAGCCGAGGGGAAAAAAGGTAAGAGATAAAAGAATGTTAGCAATATTGAATTTTATTATAAGCTAAGATTCTTTGAATATCTTTGTAGAAATTCTTTATTAGAAAGACAGAAGGTATGAAAAAGGTAATTTCCTTAAGATACACTCCCAGTGAAATTACTCAGCCAAAGAGAATGAAGTTTTAAATGTCCCATTATACATGGCCCAA
This sequence comes from Equus quagga, assembly GCF_021613505.1. Classification (NCBI taxonomy): domain Eukaryota; kingdom Metazoa; phylum Chordata; class Mammalia; order Perissodactyla; family Equidae; genus Equus; species Equus quagga. Next base: position 1,863,033 of record NW_025796728.1, on the reverse strand, counting down.
TTGCTTCAGTCTTTCTGAAGGACAGTTTAATGTGACCACAATACAGAAGAAACCCATTTTTTTCTTTTTTCTTTTTTTTTAAAGACTGGCACCTGAGCTAACAACTGTGATCAATCTTTTTTTTTTTTTTCCTACTTTTTCTCCCCAAATCCCCCCAGTATATAGTTGTATATTTTAGTTGTGAGTGCCTCTGGTTCTGCTATGTGGGACGTCACCTCAGCATGGCCTGAAGAGCGGTGCCAGGTCCACGCCCAGGATCTGAACCAGCGAAACCCTGGGCCACCGAAGTGCAGCACGGGAACTTACCCACTCGGCCACGGGGCCGGCCCCAGAAGAAACCCATTTTTAAAAAACTAGGTTTGATCATACACATATATGTATGTTTCTCTGAGGCTTTAACATGTTTTAAAACCTTTTTATTCTGAATTATAGATTCACAGGAAGTTGCAAAGATAATACAGAGAGATTCCACGTACTCCTCACCTGGAGTCCCCAGTGGAGGTAACTATGGAACAATACTAAAAGCAGAAAGTTGACATTGCTGTGTGTGTGCCAGTGTTCCATAGATTCTATGTGTCATCATGTGCAGACTCATGTAACCACCATCACAATCAATATAAAGAATTATTGGGGCCAGCCCTGGGGCCGAGTTAGCACATAGCACAACCAGAAGGGCCTACTAGAATATACAACTATGTACTGGGGACCTTTGGGAAGAAGAAGAAGAAAAAGATTGGCAGCAGTTGTTAGCTCAGGTGCCAATCTTCAAAAAAAAAAAGAATTTCTATGTCACCACAAAGATCTCCCTCAGAAATGAATGATTAAATCCTAAGGTATGGAGTTTAGAAAATTGAGAAAATCATCCACAATTTCCCGTAACAATTTTTATTATACACATTTCCCCCAGTTGTAATTTACTATACATCATGATTTTCTATTGAATGGGCATTTTCTTTTCTTACCCTTTGGTTTTGCAGATCTCTAGATTTGAAAGTCATATGCTGCAGAACTGTTGTAAGGTAATCATGCAATTGCTCCTCCTGAAATATTCCTTTGCAGTAGTACTGACTGCTGGTTGATTGCTACACTTACATACTCTATTTTCTTTAAAGTCACAGTGTAACGATCAGAAGAATAAAAACTATCTGTTCTCCAGTAGTCCATCTATGTAACGTGAAAGTTGAGTGAGGAACTTATCCCATTTCCTTTCAGTGATTTTGATACCAGCTCAATACAAAGTTGACATAAGGGAAGCCATATTGTAGAAAAGAAACCATATTGCAACTTTAAATGACCTCTAACTAGCCCAAACAGCTCTGTAGATTTTGTGGCTCCTCCCAGCTGCTTTAAGATGATAACTTTGTTCTTTTGAGTTCCTTGGGAATATGATGACACCCCGGGCACAAAGCCTATACTGATAGCCATCATCAATGACAACTGAAAGATTAGGGTATGTGGTTGCTCCCATTCTGATGCATATCCAGTAAAACAAAGGACTATCAGGAACTGGGACCAGATGTCGGCCCCACCCAGAAACCAGCCACCTCCCCCACCTGGAGACCAGCCGGATATATAACTGGCCTGTAGTCTGTTCTGGGAGATGGTTCTTTTGAACACGAGTCAGCCATCTTCCCTCTTGCTAGCAAGCTGTAATAAAGTCCCTTCTCTCCTACCACCTTGCCTCCTGACCAATGGCATATCTTGCAGTGAGCAGACGAGCCCCCTTTCGGTAACAATTTAAGTGGTTTTCTTGCTCACTTCCATTTTGTACCAGATTATCTAGATTCCAATGATGGATAAACTCTTAAATAGGTTTATATATACATAGATATATATAAAATATATTTCATTGTTTCAGAAAAACATAAAAATTTTAAATATCAATTCTTGCAGGATATTTTCCTGACAAGGTATAAATTGTCTTTTTATAAAAGTAAAACTAGGAGCAGATCTAACTTTTGAATACATTGTTTTGCTTTGATACTGTAAAGCTAAAGACAAAAATGCAAACACCGTATTCTAGTTGGTTAATTTCTTTCTCATAGGAGTACAGGTTAGCAATTCTGTAACAACTTTACGTGACTAGTTTACACATAGAGTTTAGCAAATAAGTAATTTCTAGATAACAGGAGACAGGTTTCTCATTGTCAGAGAAAGAAGTTACAAACAAGCAAGGGCGGAGGTGAGGTTAGAATGAACCCTGTGGTGCCAAGCGGGAGATGTGAGTATGAACTCATTTATTGTAATATGTCTAGATATATATGGATTAATATACAGATATATTTCCTAGCTTTGTCCACCAAGGGAGCCTAGCAGTGATAGTAGCAGTAGCAATGAGGACATCTGATGCCCAGATCTTGGTTTCCAAATAATATTATCAGTACAAGGAACCATGGTTCCTTGGAAAAATGACTGGTTCTAGGGCTAGACAGGAAAAATACAAGATGAGGCTGGAGCATCTTGAAGTACCAGAAAGGAAGGAATTGTTAAAAACAAAACAAAGGATGGGAATAAGTCAAAAGGACGCAGGAGCCAACTTCAAAGAGCTCTCAGAGGCCAAAGCTGGGAGAATTTGAGGAACAGTATAAATGACGGTATTAGATAACCACCAAAGATCAATGAATAAACACCCATGAGTTCATACTGATAGAAATGACTGAAATAACAAATCTTCCTTACAGTAGAATTCCAATTAATAAACGTAGAAGCAGGAAATCACCATGAAAACATGACAATAATAATTACAACAGGCAAGATCCACTGGTGAATACTAAAATTTTGTGAGTTAAACTTTAATACAAGATATTTTGCATAACAATACTTCAGTTTTGATGTTTTTAATTCATTAAACCAAAACTTCTAAAATAGCATCAATTTGCAAACAAAAACACTTAAAAACAATGTCTTTTGGAGAGGTATTTTAATTCTATTTGTAGGTTCAGGTGTTCAACTCATTCATCACTATAACAAACATCATTCAAAGGCTCACTCTTAATTCTAACAGAATTGATTACAATGGCCCTTCTCTTGTGGCATCTTTCATTGAGTCTTGGTAAATGTTGATAAATAATTCAATGAATTGCTAAAACGTCTGATAAGCCTTCTGAGCTGGCTAATAAACTCTTTTGGCAACCAATGTATCTTGTGCTCCATTCGTTGCACAATGATGAAAAGAGGATTTTTTTCCTTCAAAATAATTTAATTTTCAAATAATAAATGCCTGTGTGTCCATCATTAGTAATTTTGCTATTTTCTATGACTTTTCATCCTACAAACCTTACATATGGAAGCAGGAAAGCTTCATATCCTTTAACCCAATATTGTGTGGCTTAACACATCTTGAAATCACTTGTGCCAGTTGACGAAATAAGACTCTACCTTCCAATAGACATCTTCTAACATTCCAATGACTGTACTCTCATTTCACAACTGTTCCCCTTAACTTTGTTAGCACTTGACATCGTGAAATAAGGGCTAAATAAGTACATTTGCATATATGTATGAGGTTTATAATGTACTTGAACACTTGAAAAGGGAAACAAAGTAAGCCATGATAAGAACTCCAAGTGGTATAATCAACTTTACTCAAGTGTTTTTTAAAATTTACACCTAACAGCCAATGCCAAGGTTCAAAATAGCCAGATACTCTTCTTGGCTATAAGTGAACTCATTCTTACACTAAGTTAAGCAACACCCAAGGTCAGCTGTGAGGGCTTTACGTGCATTAATTAATCCTCACTGCACCCTCTTCATTGTGATTCAATACGCCTGTCCTTGTGGCACTTACATTCTAGCAGGGAACAGACAATAGGTACACAAGTGAACAAATAATCTAGTTTGTCTCAAACCCCTTTAACGGTGACCTTTGAACACGGAATCCACGGGCCAGCAGCTATCAACATTCTCCTGAAATTCATTCATTCATAAACTCTTAATCATTATTACAGTCAAAAAGGCCACTGAGTAAGCAGTCCTGGCCCTACCCACCCTTTACTGTCTATCTCCATTTTACAGAAAATGGAGATTGTGTCAAGAATCTAGATCCCTTTCCCCAAGTGCTTATAACACTTCTGCCACTCTAATACAGTACCCTGAATGCCTCCTCTACCTCATGACCCACACACCACAAACACATAGCACTGAAAGATGCATGCTTATCTTTTAATGGCTTCTCTCGTTTCAAGGCAAGAGTTTAGCTACACTTTGCTTAACAGGCACAGGAAAGGAACAGATGTAGGACTTCTCAGGAGCCTTCTTATTACGTGCTGTACCACTGGAATAGTTTTTTCTTATCTTTGACAACATTATGAACAATAAACCCACCTCTAAAGACGTACCCAGAATACTGTGTGTGTGTGTAACCTGAAATAATTATTTCCTCCATGTGAATAAGTTGTCCACTTGCTATAATGTTCACCAGTTTGATTATATTCAACTTTTAAAGGTGGGGGGGGGGAGTCTCATTGCCCACCTTCCTTATATGTAATCACTTTCATTAGCTTCTGGCTTATGCTTCCTGAATTGCCTATTTGCAAAATTGATTAAATATGTGTATGATACATACATATTTTCTTATTTTCTCTGCTTTATGAAAGGTAGCACACTAGACACCCTTGTCTGCATCTTGCTCTTGTTTTTGGGAATGGTAAAATCTTTAACAAGGTACCTACCCTTTGAGTTTATGCATCTGTAAAATGGGAAGAACACTGTGTGAGGATTAAACAGAAAAACATAAGGAACTCACCACAGGACCAGGCAGTGACATGTCCAATACAATAAATGCTACCTCTCCGCTGTTGCTACACTGTTCCTGCTGCCGCCCGTGGTGGTTAAGAAGGCTACAACTCACTACAAAGCCCCTTTAGACCGCAGATTACACGCCCAGAGGAAATCAGGAGAGCACAGCCCATCATCCCAGCTTAGATGGCTTACAGCTCTCTCCCTAAGGCAAATAAAGTTTTCAGTCACTTATTAAACACACAGGGTGACTACCCAAAGTTTATTGTTTGAGACAAATTTAAAAGGATTCCCAGAAAGCCCGTGTACATGTACAGTAGATTCTTCCAACTTCAAACAAAGTCAAGGTTTCCAAACTTCGTTATGTGTTTGAACACTCTAGTGTATCCGGAGAAGTCTAGAAAGTGTCATTGGGAGGAAAACTTTGCCTCTACCAACTTAGGTTCAAGTGGTTGAGGGCCTGTGTGCTAACAGACATATTAATAGGAGAAAAGTTTATTATATATGTATGCAGGAGCACGCTATAAGGAGTAGCTCTCTGAAGTGCAGAGATAAGATTTTATACAACAGCTTAATGGGATGGGTGAGGAGGGTGTTAAGGCTGCAGTGGGAAAGTATGGAAGGTTCTGATAGGATGTATTTACACAATTCCCTGGGAGGTCCTGATGCAAAGTCAGGCTCCACCCTTACAGAGGTCCCCTTGGAGAGGGTTATGGCAGCTGAATTCTCAGAAAGGCCTGCTTTACTCATCAAAGGGAATGCAGGAAGGCTTTTTTCTGCAGCTGCTGTTTGTTCACCTGTTGTCAGTTTAAAATAGTCTTTATGCCATCCTGGGTGTTAGTCCCTTCATTTCCCTGTTTGAAACGAAGTTTCACAGGTAAAAAACTGGGTCGATTGCTGTGGAGAGAAGATTTGGGTTAGAAGTCGGGAGGTAAGAGATCTGCAAAAGGAAACAACGACACAGATTCGAACAAGGATGAGAAAGCAGAAAAGAACAAATCCAAACACACAGCCCCATATCCCAATGAACGAGTCTCCCACTCCCGAGAACGGACCAGTCCAATTAAACGACTGTGCTTCGTTCATTTGACACAGAATGTTGACATGTTCTTTTACATGATTCACAAGAGACATTACATCTCCTGTCTTATTTACACAGAAGCGGCATTGTTTGCCAATGAGTGCACACGGTCTTCCTTGTTGGGCAGCCGGGGTACGCAGGAGATGAGGGTTTTGGAGTACAGTGGCTCATCTGGTAAATCCTGATTGGCGTGCTTCCAAGGTCTGCCCAGTGGCAGCGAATCCTTGCTCCATTACCTAATATGGAGATGTTTGAAATTGCTTCTTCTAGATCTGAAGTTCCTAAACTTGGAAAAAGGGTCCTTATTGAATTGGTCTTGAGATGCATGAGTGGATGGTCTCTGATGTCTCATTGGGTGCGTCTAATTGGTGCTTGAAGAAGCCCAGGTCTGGAATCTGGCTAGCATTTCAAGGGGTGAGAGAAGGTGCCAGGTATCCAGGTCCACAACGTCTGACCCTTTAGGTGGGAACCCTTTATATACTTTATTGCCACATAAAGAGACCAGCATTGTTCACAGACAAGGTCAGAGTGGAAGAAGTGATCCACCAGGTTGGGGTCCGGTGTCCATTGTGACCTTTGTCATTCGTCGTAGTGGCATCTGCACATCTTCATTCCCCACGAGCCTCTGTCAGGTTGTGAAATACCTTTGATTTGACTTTGGCAGTTATAGAGGCAGGTGTCATTACCTGACCAAGTCACTCCAGAATTTTGGTCTACCTACTTGTAGTCCTGGGTATTGGGCAGACCAACCAGGGGAATAGCTGAGCTGTTCCAGCTGCCATTTATGCTGCCTGTGAGCCAGGAATACTGTCCAGTGACTAGGCAACATTTGCATCATAATAATCCATATAAATGGACTCATTTATAACATCTACAGAGGGTTTGAAGGTGCCATTTGTGGAATCAAACCATAGTGTTGATGACAGTATTGTTCTGGTATGTTACCTAGGAAGGGTCCAGTGCCATTTTTATTTTCAATGCAAAGAGAAAAATTTCTCTCCAATAGCCTCACCTGAGTAAAGGATAGACCTTGAGCTTCCACAGGGGTTTCCCAATGCAAATCACTCTAGCATAGGAGGAATGAGAGTGATTTTGTCCTCCTGCTTGTGGATACCATTCCCTTTCACACATCCATTGTCCAGAATGGGTTCACCAGGTACTTGCAATGTCAGGAACAAAAACTAGTTCAGGTCTTTGTATGTTATCTAGATCTTGACATAACCAGCAATCAGATTGATTAGTTAAGGTGGCCAGGGTTTGAAAGACCAGTGTGAGTGGGTGTGGGGGTTCTGCTAGAATTGTTGAAAAAACAGCAAGTGTTAGTTGAAGCAAGACACAGTCAGAAAGGGAGCCCATAGTGGAGGAACATGGGGAGAATAGGTTAATACAAACAATCTCTAGCCAATCTTTCTGTAAATAAAAGAGGAAGAGTTTTGTTTAAATTTCTAGGTCAGAGAATTTTCCAGGTCAGGGAGAGTAGAGGTACCAAGGGAAGATAAATGGAGACAAAATTCTTGATCCAAGATCTTGGGTAAAGCTGTCTACTTCATGGTGTTGTCTGGTTCTGGAGTTTGAGTGGTTCTGGTAAGCCTCAGTTTGAGGTCACTCATAGGGATGGCCTTCTAATTGCCACGGAGTGACAATCTGGATGTAGCTTGGTGTGTTTCGCATGAATCCAAGAGGACTTTTGATGACAGTATAGATGATTAGCTGTACTTTCTAAGACCTCTCCCAGGGAGGTGACAATGCATGTTTCCTTCTAAAAACTTTGATCTACCATCTCCTGGTGGAAAGGGATGGCAAGGTTTGTCAGTCAGTGAAGACCATGCTTTCTTCACCTGTTGACAATACGCTCCAAGTATAATAGTTCTTTTCTATAACTAGTCATAGTATTGAATTGTTCACTCAAGTGCCCATAATGCTCATCCAGTCCAGGAATGGAAGGTTTACAGATGCCAACAGACACATGGTGACCAAAAACTATTTCAAAAGGGGTCATTTTGGAGTATTCTGCATCTGTAGAAGGACCAAGGATAATGCTTCTGACCACTTAAGTCTAGTTTCCCAAAAGATTTTTTCCTAGGGTTCTTTTTATTTCTAGATTTTTACATTTCACTTGCCCTGAGGATTGGGGATGGTAGAGGGTGTAAAATTTTAATGAATCTCCCAGAATCTTTGCAAGCGACTTATTTCTGCTATAAAGTGAGCTCTTTGGTCTGACTAAATTCATAAAGGGATGCCAAAAGAAGGAATAATCTAAGTTATTAGTTTATTTACAACTGCTGTGGCATCAGCATGTCTAGTTGGATAGCACAGTCCATCCACTAAATATGCAGACAATAACCCAACAGTGAGAATCACCCAAGACTGGAGGTAAACCTATGAAGTCCATGGGGAGTGCCATAAATGGCAGTGTGGGTCTTGAAGCACTCCTTGAGGTACCCTGGTTACCTCCAGAAACTCAGTGAGATTGACAGGTAGTGCACTGGAAAACAATTTGGTCAGAAATGCTGTGGATGCCAGCGGAGAACCAAATGTCTTTTCCCTGCTTGATCATTCCGCTTGCACATGTTCCATTTGATGGGAGACTAGTACCAGCCAAAAGGTCAAAGGAAAAGGGGCTAAAGGAAGTCCATTTGGTCCAATGTATAATCCATCTGATAAATGCTTGGCACCCTTTTGTAGCTATTTCTTTTTCAGGTTGTGGGGCACTTGCCTGACGGCTAGTAATACACAGTCAGGGATAAGGGGAGGCACGCAAGCTGGGTGGGGAAAGGATGGGATGGGGACCCACTCTCAGCTGCCCTTTAGCAGCTTTGTTAGCCTTATCATTTCCTATAGATATTGTGCCATGTTTCCTCGGTATGTGTTGGGCAGTGAACTCTACCAATTTCAGTACGAAGACAACCATCCTGTAACAGGGAAGCAATGATATGCCCATTGGTGACAGAAGCACCTGCAGAGGTCAAGAATCTGTGGAACTTCCAAAGAGTGCCAACAGCATGAGAGCCAAAGGCAGATCTAGTCAGTGCAAACATTGGTAGTTTTCTCTTTTGCCAATGTATAAGCTTTAGTAAGAGCGATGAGTTTGGCAACTTGGGCTGATTTTATAGTGGACAAAAGTGTGCTGCAAGTGTTTCATGTGGAGAAACTACAGCCAAGTCAGTTTCCCTGACTGGCTCATTAACAAGAGCCATCACAGACTAGAGCAAGTCTGAATGGCTAAAGGAAGCATCTAAGAGGTCTTTTTGTGGTTTAGAAAGCATCTCTATGGTTGTAAGGCAACTACAGAGAATAGAGTAGGGTTGTTTATCATCGGAATGGGTAATAGCGTAGCTGTGTTTGGAGTTTTAGGAGTACAAGATGACGGAGGGGTTGGTTGACAGGGCCTGTTCATAGGTGGTGTGTCTTTCAGCAGAGAGGTGCCATTGTATAGACTTGTAAGAGAGTTGACACAGCATGCAGAATATAAAGGTGAAAGGGGAAACTTGTGTAAGGGCACTGGTTTGTTAATCGAGGTGGCAGCTGAGGCACAGCACATAGGCATTGAGGCAGGCTTGAAGTCACAGGGTCCAACTGATGAGAAATATTCTACGGGATGCTTCTGAAAGGAAAAGACTTGCCCTAGAATCCCTGCAGCTATCCCAGTATTTTCACGGCAATATAGGTTACAAGGTTTGTCAAAACTGGGTAATCTGAGGGCTGGGGGGAGCACGGGTGGACAACGCTAGTTTCAATGCTTCAGAGGAGGCCCATGCCTCAGCAGAGGGTTCTGTGGTTGTATTTGGGAGGGCACATAAAAGTTTGGCAAGGGCAGCAAAATGGGAATCCATTGGTGGCAGTAGCCAGCTACTCACAAAGATCTGTATAATCATTCATCTTTGGGAGAGGGAGGGACAAAATTGATTCAAGGCGTTTTGGGGGAGGTTTTGAGTACCTGGAAATAGTTGATGGTCTGAGTAGGAAACTGCTATTTCTGCCCAGTGAAGTTGGGCTCTGGAAGCTTCACGACCTCTGTCAGCCAGTGCCTTCAGACGTTCTCAACTTACAGTCTTCAAGTCATTCTAGTGGGTTGTTCCTGCCCTCAGTGACAAATACCAACACTTTACCTCAATGTACCACCAATGCTAAGGTTAAGTTTGAATTCATCACTTGCGCTGAGCTGTGTAGAAAATATCACAAAGATGCTTAAACTGGAAGGAATTTTCTTGTGGTTCAGCTGTGACTCCAGACAGGATCCAAAGAGGAGTCTGACAATCTCCTCTCAGGGTTTTATGGAGACTTACTTTGCCCGTCTGTTTTAGCCTCTTAAGGCACTGCGTCAACCTTAAAAGGGCACAGGAAAGGGCCATGTGGGTTTTTACAGGGTTCCCCACGGTTTCCTGCGCGCCTGCTTCGTCAATATCCCATGGATCTCAGCAGTTTCTTTAACAATTCTGACAACCCACTAGAAGCAGCTGTTGTGCTGGTGAAGCCCGTGAACGTAAATTTCCTCCACGTTAAGGCAGAGCCGGATTCAGGCCCCTGCCGCAATCACGCGCCCGGGCACCCTCCGGTCGCCACTGGCCACGTGCTCGGGGCCTGGGCCACTTCACTTCGCTCAAGGACCGGGACCTACCTGCGCTCAGAAGTGAGGCCGCTGCACCCCGCAGACGCCGCACACAACCTCCGCAGGCCCGAGGTCGGTCCAGAATGGCTCTCGCCGCCGCAGGCGCGGCCGGGCCCCGAACCCGCTACAAAGTAGCCGCGGCTGCGCCCTGGGGAAGCAAAGCGCAAAGCTGTTACCGCGGCCGGGGCTGCCCACCGGGAAGCCTCCTCCGGACGGCGCCCCGCGGCGTCTGTGCCTCGCGCGGCCTCTGGACGGGCACGGCCGCCCGCCCCCCGGACCGCCGAGGGCTGCTCTACCCCTCCGTCCTGGCCGCCGGGAGCAGCGGAGCTCCGGGCGGGCAAAGCTCGAGGGGACGCGGGGCGAGCCCAGCCCCACCCGGACCGGCCGGGCGCCCCCCTGGCGTGAGGAGCCGGAGCTCCGAGCCACACTCACCACCCACCTCCGCGGGAGAGAAGGGTCCACAGCCCATGGAAACATAGCAGACGAGGCTGGGCAGGAGGCGGGCCGCGGGGCGGGCTGCCAGTCCCCGGGACGGCAGGGGCGGGGGCGGGGCGGGAGAAGGGCCGCAGGGCGGACAACCAATCACAGGGAAGGCTGGGGCGGTGCGGGGTGGGAGGAGGGCCGCCGGGAGGGCTGTCAATCCCCGGGGGGCGGGGCCAAAGGAGGGCTGCTGGGTAGGCAACCAATCACCGGGAAGACTGGGGCGGGGACGGGGCGGAGAGGGGCGGGCCCGGCCATAGGCGCCCAAGGGCTTACAGCTCGGGTTTTTCTGGTTAATTGCTGCAGCAAGAGGACTAGCCGGCCGTGTGCAGAGCGTCCTTTTTTGACCCTCAGGGAGCCCGGGCGGGAAAAGAGCGTCCCTCAGGAGGGCCTTGGCCCTCGTGGATCTGGTTCTCTCAGGCCAGCGTTCCTTCGACGGGGACTCTCCTGGCGGGTTCCTAGCCGTTACCCTTTCCTCAGCTCGGCTCCTGGACCATGGCTCTGGGTCACACAGCCTCCTGGGCAGCTCTTTCGTATGCCACATTTGTATTCACTTTTGAGAGCCTATGCGCCATGCACCCTTCTAATCCCTGAATGGACGAAACAAAGCCCTTAGATTGACATTCTAGTGGAGAACAGAAATCAAGATGTAAGTATAAAATATGTCTTAGGGTGATAAATGCTAAGGAGAAAAACAGAAGTATTTATTACAACTTGAAAAACTAAAGGTAGCAAATAGTCATTCCTGTGAAGAAATGCCCCTTCTAACGCTAAGAAACAAAGAAACAACTCATCATGACTGGGGTTACTGTGCTGCTTTGGAAAATATATTTCACTGCAGAAATGACTAAATATGATAAAAGGCTCTTTACCAGGAGTGATGGCTGGTTGGCTCTCTGCACACCAGAGTAGTGTCCTATTTTGGTCTGTATTTGATAATGCAGAGGAGACCAAGATGGACAAGGGCCATCACTCTGGGGTACAGGACACATGTCCTGGTGGCAGTCACATGTGAGAGGATACACATCAAGAAGACTAATGGTCGTGGGGATGGGATAGTGGTCTTCACGCCCTTCAGCTTCCTAGGCCTGTGGCCTATTTTATCCTTCCCACTGTTTCGTCAGCTGGAGCGGACACCCCTACCCAGCAGTGCCACTCCCACCCCTCCCGTCTGGGCTCCAGTCCCACTGAACTCCTCAGCCCTCCCCAGGCTATTCTTTATTTTTTGTATCCTGCTTCTTTACTGACTTCCTCTCTCTGTCTTTTGCTCTTCTGTCTGGCTCAAGATATGGGTTTAACCACCATTCATAATACCCTTTGCTAATTTGACCCACTACCCAATCTCTAACTATGTTTATTTCATTGATTTCTCTTTTCCTCCCTCTCCCTTTTAAATTAAATTTACATTTTTTCCCCAAACTATTTTTACCTAGTAAAATATGTATGTTCCACAGTACAGTTGAGTACGGCCAGGGGTGAGGGGAACAGAGACTGTGAAATAAAGTAGAAAGAGAGAAATGGTCAATCCTTGGGAGCCATAGCCTCATGTTGGTGTGTGTATATTCATTTATAGAACCCGTATGTATTGAGAACCTACCATATGCCAAGCACTGGGGTAGACCTGGAGGTAAATAGATAATGAGGAAGAAACCCAAAACGTGGACTTTGCCCTTGTGGAATCTTTAGTCTAGTGGGTAAAACAGACATTAATACGAGACTCATATGAAAAATGTAAAAGTTTCACTTAATAAGAGACTCAAAGACTCAGCTGGAGGTTGAGGATGAGTTTGTGAGGCAAAGAGGAGCTTGGGGTATCACTCAGGTAGAGGGAAGAGTGTGTGCAGAAGTGTGCTCCAGGAAGGAGCTCAGCGTATTCATGGAAATGCAGGAAGCCTGCTGTGACTTCTGCACAAAAAGCCAAGGGTGGGGATAGAGACAGATGCAGGATATGGCATGATAGAAACTGGGCTGCAGGGAGAGATGTGATGGGGGATGCTGGTGGCTGCCAGACCATGCCAGACCTTGTAGACCATGTTAAAATGTCCATAAATGATGCTCATTAATAATGTGTTGTATAAATGCATGTCAACAAAAAGTTGATGTTTGCGACGCTGGCATATGTTCAGGTCAGCATGTTAACTATAATAAGAGCTAACCTTTGTTGCACACTTCCTCCATGCTCTGTGCACTTTTAACTGCTCTACATAGATTTTCTCATTTAATCCTTTCAGCTACCTACTGAATACAGTAGGCACATTGAAATTTGTCATTTTGCTCCCTTGGATCCGTGAATTGCAAATATTTTGTGAGAGCTACTCTGTTCCAGTCTGATAGTATAAATGGCTAGTGAACATATCAGTAATTCTAAGCACATCCAAATAGTGTAGCAGCTAGTGACTCAAGTCTGTCCTTCCTTACCACCTCCCCACCCCCAACACACACTTATACACAAATGTACAAACTTAGGAAAAGAAACTGAAATCAGAGCTGCAATGGCCACATGGTGGACACAGGATGGCAGCACGGAATTCTCAATTTCTGTAACTTTGAAGGTGCTTTTCCTTAAAAGTCGTTGTGGGATTTAATTTAGAACCCTTTAAAACCCAGAATTATGTTAAGGTAGCCATATTAGAAGTTGCATGTTGACTGGCTGAACCCAAACACTGGTGCTTGCTGTCCTATAATGTTTGATTATATTGGATTTTAAATATTGGTTTTTCTTAAAAAACGTTCTTTAAAATGATTACATGTTATCTATTATGCTTAGCATCCAGTGTATTCCATGAAATTACTATATAAATTATATTTGGTTGGTTAGTTAAACTAATTAGCATAAGGTATCCAATTGAAAGTGCAGCCAAAACAATTTAATTCTATTAGGGAAAATTGAGTGAAGAGATGGACCTGCTGCTTCTGTAGCGCAATTTAAATGAGACTGCTTGAGCTGAGTCCTGTTCTACATCAAAAAAAGAACACAAATCCCTTCAGGTTCTATTTCTGGCTTTACCACAGCTTTGCTATTATACCCAGAGCCAGATGGAACCTGTTACTTTTTTTCCATCTGCAAAATGTAGGCAATGCTTTTAGCCTTTTTCACAGGCGTGGCAGTATTAATGTGTGCCACAAATGACCTTGACCTGTTTTGTAACTGCAAATGCATTTTTATTGCCATATTTTCATGAAAAGTGAAAATCTGCTAGTTTTTTTGTGATGAGTTAATATTAGGCTAAAATGCTAAAGTCTGGAATATGTACTTTATCAGCTGCTCTTTAAAATTCCAGTTTCCAAATTTAAACAAAGGGAGAACAAGGTAAATTTTTCAAGTGATAATCAAAACAGTAGGAAGGAAGTGAAAGGGTTGCCTTATAAATTGAGATCTATTTGGTTTTTCAAAACTGCACTCTTTATTTTCAATAAGATTAGTAAGAGTATCTGAAATACATCATTAAAGGCTAGGTTGAATGAGGCTGACTTGCTGGAAAAAACAATGTCAAAAATGTCAGGATGTGGTCTCCCTGGGAGTTTACATGTCAGGCCAGTTGAGAAGTTTGTGACAATGTGCTTTAGAGCAATTGTTGATCACTCTGAGATCTTTCCGTCAATCCCAGTACTGATGCCGTGGGCCTGGGACTGATGGTGCAAGATGTAAGAAAACACTCTTAAATGTAGTGATTTTTCAGGACTCCAGCTAGTTGGAAGATTCTCTTATCCATCCTGAGTGACTGTGCTTATCTCCATCATGGTGGGAGAGTTCAGTCCTAATTTCAGCAATTAGCTCAGACACACATTGGGATTTACTTGCTTTTGAAAGAGAGAATCCAGGTCAGAATCACAGGCATGAAATCAATTACTTCAAAATATTGAGCTCGTTCGTGAGAAATGTTCAGTTCCCCACTCATATAGATGCCAAGTAGAGGTATTTCCGGTAGGATAACGTTGCTGGTGTCGCTGCTCACTTCCCCACTGTTTCCCAGGGAAGGAGGAGCTTCTTTGGGGAGTTAGAAGAAAGAACTGAGCAGGAAGGTGCAGTCTCTTCCTACTTCCAGGCTTTTGATGCCTGCTAACCTGCCAGTGCTTATGTGAATACTGTTTTCTGCAACTGAGTCTGTCTAACATACTTGCCTCGTGCCTCTGGCCATGCTGATATTAATGTTTGTTATCTGGACTCTGGGGTGAATTTTACTTAAAGAATGGAGGCAATTCCTATTCATGAAATTCTCCCAAATCAACTCTCACCTCATTTCAGTAACTCAGAGGGGAAATCACCCCTTTGCTATGTGCCGGAATTCACATAAAATTGGAAATAACGAATGTTCTGTTTTCTGCTCTTGCTCACATTCTCTGTACTCTTCATGGCAGTGGCTGTAGAAGTGCAGAGTGAATGCAAAAAGTGTAACCTTTTTACATTTGACTGTTTCTGTGGTTGGTTTAACTGAGACTGTGAGCTCCGTGAAGCCGTACCCTAGATCTAGCACAGTAGCTGACATGTATTTGAGAGTCAACACATATTTGTTGACTGAATGAGTTATTAAATTTAGAGTATTTTAATTGAAGATGTTTAAAAACCATTTTGAGGTATTTCATAATGCCCTTAATCAAATTCTAGTAGCATAGTAAGTTTACTTATAGGTGATCTAATCCATCCTGGGGGTCTTACCACACGCATTTTGGGACAGACTCATCATGGAGGCCGTGGGTGTGCAGAACTGAGGAAGCTTTTAAGCAATTATCACACACATGAGGGCACCACCACATCAGCCTGGACCTCACGTAAACACATGATACATAAATACAGAATCCCAGCCAAACTCTTCCAGATGGGAAGAGTTAGAAGGATAGAGTCCGTCCTGGACGCTGATTACAAGGAAAGTGATCGCAGCTCTCTGGGGCCTGAAGCTCCAGCCTGGGTCCTGTAACAGCTGTCATATTATTGTCTGCCTCACCTTTAGCCTGTACCTAATGAGCCCCTTTCTACTACCTGTACTTCCTCTGTACTTCCACAGCGCATACTCCAACTGCACATCCTTGCTCCAGTTGACCTAAGCCCAAGCGTCCTCCCTCTCCTTTCCTAGACGCCTGGGACTCTCATTTTCAGCCACATGTGTGAAAGGTGGTCTGCACTTCCATTTATCACTTGATTCGACACCAGGCACTAATTAAGCACCCACTGTGTGTTGGGCATTGGGCTATGTGCCTGGGAGACAAAGATGATCCAAACATGGTCCTGGCTCCCTAAGAGCTCATGGATGATAACCATACAGTAAGTGCTGTGGTCGAGGTAGCACTGAGCACTGTGGGAGACAGAAGCGAAGGCGTCAAACCAGCCTGGGAAGTGTGCCAGGGGCAAGGCCTCCATCTTCAGGTCGCCGTGTCCCAGACGAGATGGAAGTGGAGGTGGCATTGAGAATTTCCAACAAGCCCCAGACTCGCAAGGCTTTGTGAAGCTGAGCATGTGCTCAGGAGAAGAGGGTTAGTTAGACGTGGACTCTGGAGAGGAAGGAAAGGGAAGTTCTGCAGACATTACAGAAAATGTCAGGTGTTTAGATTTTTGGGCTTAGAGGACTTGCCCCTCTTTGTGATGGAACCTTGTCGGCACCCTTTTAAAATCGGTGTTAGAGAATCAAAGCTAAGAGATAAAAAAGGGTCCATTTACTAAAATTCTCTTATAATACATTAGGAAAAAATTGTGTACGTGTGCTGTAGGTGTTTTTACTACCATTTTAGAGGAGGTTTATGGTTTCCTAACGAGCTTCACTCAGTATAGGAGACATACTTGTATAGACAAGCTGAGGAAAAAGCCTGATTGACATTGATCTCAAAGGTGTTGCTGGGAAGGTTTTTTTGTTTGGTTGTCTTTGAAGTGAAGATCAGAGGTGATTCCTTGTCACCCACAAAACTTTGATGTTTTCCTGCACTACCGCTCACAGCCAGGATAGGATGTAAACACCAACATCCACAGGCAACGTCCACAATACTTTTATGACTAGGAGAGAAATTTGTTAAGGAAAATATAATTTGTTACTGCTCAGTGTGACTTTGAAATGTTCCTGGGCATCCTGGAGGGAAGCCAAGTTCTAGAACAGAAGCATTAACATTCATTGACAAACAAAGTCTATGTAAAAACCAGTTTAACTGACTGCAAATGAATGTATCAAAGTGGCAGAGAAAGGACTTGCTTTAGGGTAGTTGGAGTGGGAGGGAGTTAGGCTGTGAGTCTGGCTGCTGGGTATACTGGCCTAGGACTGAGGTTTTGGAGCTGGACAGGCTCAGCTTTGGATCCTGGCTCTGTTATTTACTAGCTGTGTGCCCTCGAGCAAATTACATCCTCTCAGCTTCCTCATAAACAAAAAGGGGGTAATAATATTGTTGTTAGTATTATGTGCAATTACATAGTTAAGGCGCCTAATATATAAGTACATGCTCAAAATGGTAGATATATTGATCTTGAGCAAAATAATCATTTCACAACATTTTAACTCTGAAGTCTTAAAGAATATAGCCTTAAATATATAGTCTTAAAGAACATAAATAAAAAGAATTTTATTTCTTTCTTTCTTTATTTATTTATTGCTGAGGAAGAGTCACCCTGAGCTAACATCCATGCCAATCTTCCTCTGTTTTTCAGTATGTGGGCTGCCAGCACAGCATGGCCACTAACAGAGCTGTGTAGGTCTGTGCCCCAGCTCTTCCTGGTATGATATTGGCTTATGTCTTTCAATCATTGTCATAGAAGGCTGAAGATGCCAGGCATGACTCATCAAAGGATATGGATGAGACCCGGTAGAGAACCTGAGGACCAATTATTCCCACATACACAACTAAGATTATTCCATATATTGCATTAACAAAGGCATCGGTGATTTCTGGTTATTTCTGGCTCTCCCTTACAAATATTATTCTTTCCTTAATTATAACCTGGTATATGTATATATGGGAAGTGAAAGTAGTGCTTATACTTTAATCAACAGAATGGTCCTCCAATCTCTGAGAATGTCCTACTATGCCTTAAAGCTTCAGGGGAAAAGAATAGGGGATTCAAAAAGGAAGAAACGCCCTGTCTGGCCCACTGGAACAACCACATCCATCTACACATCCATCCGTCCATGCATCCATGCATCCATCCATGCATCCATGCATCCATCCATCCATCCATCCATCCACTACTATGTTTTAAGCACTAGGGACACAGTGTTAAGAAGATGACTGCCCTCATAGAGTCTGCAGTCTATGGATCACTAGGGTCGCTGATTTGCCAGCCACTTTGTCCTCACATCAGAGCAAAAGAAGAACATTCTATCCCCAAAGAAGTTCATTCTAGAAAATTTGGAAAATATACAAATAAATTAAGAAAATGATAATCATCTTTAATCTGTTTCCTAGAGCTAATCACCATTAACATTTTGGTGTATTTCTTTAAGGTCTTCTGTGTTTCTGTGTGTGTCTAACAAGAGTGAAGTCATAAAGTACATAATTTTATGTCTTGTTTTATGACTCACTTAACATTACATCATGAGCAGTTTCCTATTCTATTAAGAATTTTTAAAAATATGACTTTTAGTCTTGGTTGGTGTTCCAGCCTATGGGTCTATTAAATTAATTGTTACTGAACATTTAGACTGTTCTTTTTTTCCCTTATTTTTTACTATTATAATTATACTAAAATAACATCTCCAAACAGAAAGTTTTGCCCAAATCTCCTTGGGGTTTTTCCTTAGATTTCTGGAAGTGTAATTTCTGGATCAATGGATATGAAATATCAATGCAAATAATCCATACTCTATAAATAAAATTTGGGGTGAGTTTATTATGAGCTAGGTCTGAGGACTATAGGCTGGGGGGACTTCCTTCCCCAAGGAAGGAAGCACACCCAACAAGTGGGATGTACAGAGTGGCTATATACCTTCTTGAAACAAGGAGCATACATCACATATGACGGGAATATCCATTTTACAACAATCACCAGATTGCTTTGCGAGCACAGCAGGTCAGTGGTCACAAGGTGAGCACAGCAGGTCAATATTTAATCCTTAGTTTCCAGGAAGAGATGCTTATCCTTAAGGAAATTTTGATATGGGAGGAAGCTACATCCCTATCTTTAAGGGCGCATTCCTTGTCTTTGGGACATAGTAACTGTTTAAAGCAGATGTACAACGCATGCTCAACAGGCCACATCAGGCTCTTTTGGAGAAACAAGGTCAGGCCAAATTAGTTTTAAACCAAATGGCCTCCTCATATCCTCCAGTATCTCCTATCACTTTACATTTATTTATCAGAAAGTTTTGTAGCTTTTGCCAAATCACTTTCCAGAATAGAAAAGATTCCATCCTAGAACATCTGGAAAATTAAAAAAATAGTTCAGCTCAGTGTTTGCTATCATGGATGTCAATCACAATGCCATATTTGGCTGAACAATTTTATCTCTTTATAGGTCAATGTTGGGACACAACTTTTTAAATTATAGGTTTGAGAGGGTGACTTTGAGTGAGCCGTACTGAAAACAGAGGACATTTTTGGTATTTTTCTCTTTTTTCCCCTTGTCTTTCAGCTCACTTTCTTTTTTTTTTTTTTTGAGGAAGACTAGCCCTGAGCTAACATCTACTGCCAATCCTCCTCTTTTTTTTGCTGAGGAAGACTGGCCCTGAGCTAACATCCATGCCCATGTTCCTTTTCCTTATATGTGGGATGCCTACCACAACATGGCTTGCCAAGTAGTGCTATGTCTGCACCCGGGATCTGAACTGGTGAACCCCTGGGCTGCTGAAGTGGACAGTGTGAACCCAACTGCTGTGCCACCGGGCCGGCCCCTCAGCTCACTTTCTTTATTCTCTCTCCTACGCTTTTAATTCACAGCCTTTCAACCTCCCCACCTGCCCTGCCCCCAATACCTCCACCTATGCTGTTAATCTGTGGTAACAGCCTGGTATGGATCTCTCCAAGTTTTTCCTCATGCTCATGTAATCAGATACACATTTATGTGCACACACATGTAAACAGACACACACAATCTTATTATTTTACAGAAATGATATCTCATTATACTTACTTCCACATAAAAGAAAGAAAAAAGAAAGTTGTGCTCTTGGTGGTGAGTTCAGCAGTGGTCGTTGCTGGAAGTTGAGCGCAGAGATACTGCTCCAGCCTTTCAATAATAGGTGCTTTTTAAGCACGTAACAGCTGGTATTAAATACCTTTCTAATTAAAACAGCTAGAGTAATAGCTCTTTCCTTCACCTGAATTCTGACCTTATTCAAGTGCCCTCCCTCCAAATTTCATCATTAATATACGTCATTGCTCTTAAAACTTCTTGCAAGTCTGATGGATATAAAGTGATATCTTGGTATTGTTTAATTTTTTATATGAGTCTAAGCATATTTTCTTTTTTTTTTATCTTTGCTGTTTGTGTGAATTGCTTATTCATTTCCTTTGCCATTTTCCTTTTGGGTTGTTTACCTTTATCTTATCCATCTTAAGAGCTCTTAATGTATTTTAAATTGTCTTTGTCTATCATTCATAATTCCAACCTTCAACCCCCAAATGTATTGTTTTTTAATAGTAAATAATTCCTAACCCCTTCTAAGTACTTTCCTGATTACAGGGGCAGGAAAGAGAAAAACCATATTTCTCAGACTCTCTTGCAGCTAGGAATCTGATGTGAATTAGCTTGTACATTGGTATGCACTCATGCAAGATCTGGAAGCCAGAAGTGAGATGGAAGCCATTTTCTTTGGCTATTTTGCTGGAAAGGAAGTTTGGAGAAACATGAATATTTGTGACCTGACTTTGCATTCCAGTGTTTGATTACCAACTTCCTGATTGTGAGAGCTGGGGAGGCAGTAATGGTAGCAGCAATAATTTTCTGATGTCTAGATTGCAATTTTGTTGACGTACCCTTGAAATTGGTCATATAGTGGCAGCCACCTGACTTCTGGTCCTCTGGCCCTCTTAATACTTTTTGTAAACACCTAATTCCCTGTATTAAATCCTTCTCTTCTTAAATACCTAGGGCGGTTCATGTTTCCTGCACTGTATCCTGACTGATAGACTTTATTTAAGATATCTTTGATAGTTTAAAATTTTTATATAGCAATATGTGTACCATTTTTATTTTATAGCTTATGAGACTGTTGACTTGGTTAAGAAACATCCATGACCCTAGATTATACACAGAGTCTCCTAGATTGTCTTTTAAGGTATTCATGATTTAATTTTCTATGTTCAAGTTTTTTACCATATAAGTTTCAGATCAAATTTTACTTTTTTAGATGGTGTTATGAATTGTGTCCACCCCAAATTCGTATATTGAAGCCCTAATCCCCAATGTGACTGTATTTGGAAATAGGGCCTTTAAAGAGGTAATTAAGGTTAAGTGAAGTCACAAGTGTGGGTCCCAAACCAACATGACTTGCATCTTTGTGAGAAGAGGAAGAAATTCCTGGGATCTGTGTGCACAGAGAAAAGGCCGTGTTGAGGACACCTGCAGGCCAGGGAGAGAAGCCTCTGGAGAAATCAACCCCGCTGACAGCTTGGTCTTGGACTTCCAGCCTGCAGAACTGGGAGAAAACACATTTCTATTGTTTAAGCCACCTGGTCTGTGATATTCTGTTGTGGCAGCCCTAGCAAAATGATACAGGTGGACAGGTGATTGTATCAGTATTATTTATTACTTAATCACTTTTCTTTCATTGAATTGAAATGCCACTTTATCATGTATAAATGTCTATATGTATAGGGACCAATTTATGGATTCTCTGGTTTATTTTTCTGTTTGTTTATTGCTGTGTCTATACCACACTGCTTAGATTATATTGGTTTTATGGTAAGTTTTGCTATTGGGTAAGACTAATCCCCCCTCTCTGTTCTTCTTTCTTCCCCCACTCCCATGGGTTACTCCTTGAAAAGGGTAATTTTCTCAGAGTGACACACGTACACAGCTTGACAAACCAAATAGTACGATAAAGTTTGTAACTAAAAAAGGAGCCCCCATTCTACTCTCAGTGGGATGCTGGGAAAGGTTTAACAACTGGCTCTCTGATTTGTAGAGTTTTCTGTTTCAATGGTGTAACTACTCCCAGCATAACTGATTTCAAGGGCCCGTTGTGATGTCGCTGAACAGGGAATTGGGAAGTAATGTGCCCAACTGGCTTTTCAACCTAGAACAAGTCAGCTCTAGCACACCACTGTCCATTCCTGAGTTCTTCTTCTGGGATACTTTTTAGCTGTTTTTCTGGTACTTACATCCATATCTTTAAAGATTTTATTTTTCCTTTTTCTCCCAAAGCCCCCCGGTACATAGTTGTGTATTTTTAGTTGTGGGTCCTTCTAGTTGTGGGATGTGGGATGCCGCCTCAGTGTGGCTTGATGAGCGGTGCCATGTCTGCACCCAGGATCCGAACTGGTGAAACCCTGGGCCGCCGAAGCAGAGCGCGTGAGCTTAACCACTCGGCCACGGGGCCAGCCCCAACATCCATATCTTTAAGTAGTATGCTTACCTGTCTGTTTCCTGGTGTGTAAAGTTTAGGCATTATCTGTTGATATCCTATGATGGAGGATAGGATGTCATCAAATACATTTTCTATCCCCATGCTCTCACTTCCTCTCCCAGTAAAGTTCTATCACAATTTTTATTTAAATGAATATTCAGTGTTTATTTTATTATAATTACCTATATACCCAATTACATACCTAATTATAATGTGATTATTATGATTATATCCTACTTGATGAGCTAAGTAATTTACCATGATAAAATTTCCCTTATTATACATTTTTCTAAACTTTTTTCTGATGGCTAAGTTTTCTAATTCTCTATCCTGTTTCTCCCAAATTCTCCAAGAGTAAAACCTGTGGTAAAGCTGGGACCCCTTAAAGGATGAAATTCAGTGAAAATGTAGACTAATCTGCTTGAGGCTGGCATTTGAGGCTATGAGGAAAACTATTTGTTTCTATCACTATTCTGGGTAGAAAAAATAAAAAATTATTTCACATGAAAATTTACATACCCCCCCAACACGTGGATGTAAATTTGTATTACCAGTGCAGTCAGGGAAAACCAGAAGCACAGAACTTATATTATGCTGGTCACAATTTGCAAATGCCTCCTGGCATGTGGCCAAGACAATTGCAAAGCCACTCTAGAGGAAAGCATGGGACCATCCAATTCCGGCCACTCAGGGTTCCCTGAAGATCAAGTGCAAACAAATGGAGGCTCACAATGAAACATTATCCAGCACGAGAAATGACTCATCATGAATGAAAGTCAGCAAAAATGCTCGCAAAACATTAGGTCCCTCAGGATGAAAGATATTGGAATTATTATCAACAGAAAATAAACTATGCATAAATGTTTAAAGAAATAAAAGATTTGAGTAAAAAATTGAGAAAGGAACAGAAAACTTAGAAAATTAAAATTAAAAATGTATGTATATGTTCTAAGGAAAGAATTTGCAATGAAGGTTTAGGGAAATCTTTGTGGTGGAGGTGATTTTTGAACTGGGAATTATAGAAAATGTGTCCACTTTCCTTATTACTTTTAATTCCCCTTAATTACCAAATGCTTCCTGAAATCTTTTCTCTCGCACTGTCAGGAAGGCTTCCTACGGTGATGAGGAGAAAAGAGCCTCCCTATGGTATTCGGAGTCCTGTACGGGCATGGCTGTCTTTGGGAGTTTCTTCTTTGCCTGTTGAGGTTTTCATTCAGTACTCTACTGTTTTAACCATTATAGGTTCATGGTCCATCTTCACATCTCGAAGAGTGATTCTCTCATCTATCCCAGAGTTGTCTTGGCTCTTCTTAAACATTTATTCTTTCATATTAGTATTAGAATCAGCTTGTCAAATTCCCTAGAAAATCTTGTTAGGAATTGGGTTGGGATGGCACTGAATGTATATGAGGAGAACTGAAATCTGTGGAACAATTTTATAACTGATGATTTGATAAAAGTTGCCTATGAAAACCATTTGAGCATGGTGCCTTTTGGGAGGAGGGAGAAGTTTAAAAAATTTCTTTTTTATTAGTTCTGGTAGATTAAAAAAAATTCTTTTTTGCTGTCTAGGATCTGAGCTACATTCTTGTTTGGGGAATTCCCTATTGTATCAGTCTTGGCCAAAGGCAGGACCTGTCTTCCATTATAACATTTGAAATGATCAAACATACACTTTCTTCTGCCCTCTAGCATCTAGAATATGGGAATATGCTGTAGGCTCAGCTAATGGGAACTACCTGCCTAGGATCTTAAGTCTGGAGCAAATCAGCAAAGAATCAAGGACATTATAGAGAGTTTTTTTTTTCTTTTTCTTTTTTTTAAAGATTGGCACCTGAGCTAACAACTGTTGCCAATCTGTTTTTTTTGTGCTTTTTCTCCCCAAATCCCCCCAGTACATAGTTGTATATTTTTAGTTGTGGGTCCTGGTTGTGGCATGTGGGATGCCGCCTCAGCGTGGCCTGATGAGTGGTGCCATGTCCTCGCCCAGGATCGGAACTCATGAAACCCTGGGCTGCGGCAGCAGAGCATGAGAACTTAAGCACTCGGCCATGGGGCCAGCCCCCTATAGATAGTTTTTTGCATGTGGCAATGGTATGAGAAATAGCATCAAATGTCTAGGAACAACAATGTCTAGTGGTATCATGGAGTCCTTTCCAATTACAGCATGCTTTTGACTTTGGATCTTTTGGTTTCAATTCATTGCTGTATTGATTGAGCTAATATTTTATTTTGGCTATTGCAGGTATGTTCATAAGTGAGATTGACTAGCAAAACTTTTCTTGTACTATCTTTTTTTCAGTTTTTGTAATAAACCAAGATCATTTTCTGTTGCTTGAACATAGGAACCATGGTTAACACAGTGTTCTCTTCAGATCTTCTTTTTCATATTGAATACATTTTAGTATTTCATATTTTCCTAGAAAATTATCCCGTTTCATACAAGTTTTCAATTTTATTGGCATGGAATATTCTTTGTCATAGAATACTCTGTTTCCTTCTCTAGTGCATCTGCAGTTATGATTTTCTTTTCTGCCCTAATATTTCTTATTTATGTTTTTTAAAAATCAGTGTGGCCAGAGGTCCATTTCTTTTATTGGTCTTTTCAAAGAACAAGCTTTGGGTTTTGCTGATCCTCTCCCCTGTTTGTCTTCTATTTTGTAAATTTCTTGGCCTGGACTGGACGCCTCGCTTCTTGCTGTAACCGTACAATAGCTCCCAAAGCTTTCCTGGTATCTGTTGATAGACAAAGGGTTTAGTAGATTTCTGGCTCCTAGATTCAGGCAGGGAGCCCAGTTCCAGCTTTCTGCCAAGTGTAGGGTCCATTGATCTGATGCTCAGCCCATTAATGGCATTAAAATCTCGACTCCTAAACCACTAATCCAGTCTCTGCCTTTCTGCTGGCTGCATGAATATAGTCCCTGCTTATCTCTGTGGCCATGAGTTGCTTCTTCATTTTTATCTCTTGGAGATACTCTTTTCTTATTTTTGAGCACGAATTTGTGTTTTAATTTTTTTTTCCCCCCAAAACAGTTCATCTTTTCTACTTTTTAAAAGTAGATCAAGATTCTGGTTTCTTCTGTCATCTTGACTAGAAGTCACCCATTTGTGTGTGTGTGTGTTGCTAAAACTTCAAATTTTCACCTTTGCTCTCGTTTTTCAGAATTAGCTTGATAAAAAATTTATTCCTTAGTCCTGAAGAGAAAATAGATATTAACTGTGGTTAGCATCGTCTTAGCAACCCCCAGCTGCCCCACAATTACCCCCCAGACAGAGGTCCTTCTATCAGAGATGAGGGAATGCCTCTGACCAGTGTCTCCATTGACTCTGAGAGAGGACGGCTGACATCTGCTCTGGGGGAAGTGTGAGGGTTTCCCGGTAAAGGAATGTCCTTGATGACCATCTGACTCAAAAGTGGTTGTCACAAAGAGGATTAATGCAGTGAGAGTGTCCCCACTCTCCTTGTTCCCTTCTCCTGCCCTTGTCTTGCCTTTGTCAGCTCAACTTCTCTCCTCCCTCGCTTCAAGAAGGGTCCTATCTTGGCTTGCTGACTTCCAGGCCTTTGAGAATTAACATGGAGAGCATGGGTACAAGTGACAGGGCAGGAGAGGAGGGAGGAAAGAGAAAAGAAAATAAGGCTTCCAAGGGAGACATCAAGATTCTAAAGCAGTGTCAGAATGTGAGCAAATAGGAGCCCTGAGATGATAAGGAAGAGTTGCTGTAGGATATAAATCAGCTTCTTTTATTGATCTTTGAAAATACAGTTAATGACTACGATTACTTTTAAGTACTTTCTGGTTTCCAGACTCTTTTCTTCAAATGTGCTTAATGTTCAGTTTATCAATATGAGCCCCAACTGACATCCAGGTTACGCTTCGATAACCAACTCCTTTGTTTGCTTGGGTCATAGACCCTTATCTGTGACTGGTTGAGTTTATTCTCCTTCTCACCCAGGGGGAACTTCCCAGGATTTTCTCTGGGGGGGGAGAGGGAAACACCTTTAAGGAGCTGAGAGTAGACTGACTTCTCTTTACTTGGGTAACACTTTTCATTCTTAACTTGAGCTGGATTTTCCAGGGCTCAAGAATTCTAAATACTATAGTTGAGTATTGTTGAGTAATTCTTGAAATATAGTTTATCAGTGTCATGAGACTATTCAGAATTTATATTTCATTGTTTCTTTATTTATGTATATGTGACATTGATTCCTAATTATCCCCAATATCATTGTCTTCTTTTTCCTTAATAATAAAGTTTCCAGTGTTTTAGTTGCGCACACAGTCCAGAATAAAGACCACATTTCCAAGCCTCCTTTGCAGCTTGGTGTGTCCCTGTGACAAAGGAATTTAAGTGGAAGTTGTATGTTGTCCTTCTAAAAAAAAGTCTTTAAAAGGAGAGCACATCTTTCTTTAGGTCTTCCTATCTTTCTGCTGGTTGATGTGTAGACACAAAGATTGGAGCCTAGCAGACAACATGGACCCTGGAGGACATAGCCTCATGTTGAGGATGGTGGATAAATGGGATAGAAGTCTGGATCCTTAATGATTGTAGAGTCACACTATTATCCTGGCCTGCTTCCCACTGACATCTTGCATATGTAAGAAGAGAAATACACTTCTGTCTTTTAAGCCACTGTTATTTGGGTCTTCTGTCTCATACAGCCAAAGCTAGTCCAAAATGATATACGTACCAGGCAGGCAACCATATATTGTTTGACAAGCCAAAAAATCACACTTTAATTTTGTTTATTATGTACATTCTTGAGTCGTTGAAAACCCCAAAGAACATGGCATCATAGTTGTAGATTATGTAGACTATAATTTATGGTCCATAATTGTAGACTATAATTGGATAACTACTTAAGAGTATAAGCTGCAAAGAAGCCAAGGTCATTATTGCCAAAACAACAAGAGAGTCCATTCTCCTAATAGAAACTTGATTTTGTTCAGGTATCTACCTTCCCCTTTCCGACACAGCCCAGGGGACGCTGGCCCCACCCCAGCTCTAGGGAAGGCCTCGTGATCTAAGTGTTATCCCATATTTCTCATCAGAATTTGGTTCAGGAATGGCTCTACGACCCATGTTGGGCTACTCAGACACTAGAAGCAGTTCAAGAGCTTCTGGGGGAAGTTCTTTCTCATTCGCTTGGAGACCTTCTGAAAGCTCCTCTTTCCCGCTTGCCCTGGCGGTTGCTGTTCACATCCAAGGCTGGCACTGCTGTAGCCATCTGGCTATCAGCTTGAAGAGGAAGCCAACGCAGAGGAAGGCACAGCCAGTTACGTCACAAGCACATGGAATCACAGCCATTGGATTCAGATGATCCTGAAGTGGGTTCAACCTCTGGACTTCCAGTGAAGTGAGCCAGTCAATCTCCCTGTTTTTTAAGGAAGATTGAATTGGATTTTCTATGACTTGCAATTAAAAGCATTTTGAGCCGATATAGACACATGGCGGAAATAAGCCCTCAACTAGGAGCAGAATACTTGGTTCTCCCTCCAGCCCACCACCAATTGGCTGTGTGACCTTAAGCAAGTCACTTCACTTCTCTGGAACTTACCTTCCTCATCTGAAAAAGTGAAGCTTTTGGACAAGATCAGTGGTCCTCAACCATGGGTGGTTCTGCTCCCGTATGAGATGTTTGGAAAAATGTGGGATGTTTCTCATTACCACAATAACTGTGGAGACACTACTGACATTTACCAGGCAGAGGACAGGGATGCAAACTGTCTACAATGCTTGGGAT
Source organism: Equus quagga (assembly GCF_021613505.1). Classification (NCBI taxonomy): domain Eukaryota; kingdom Metazoa; phylum Chordata; class Mammalia; order Perissodactyla; family Equidae; genus Equus; species Equus quagga. The sequence goes on along the minus strand of NW_025796728.1, from coordinate 1,834,903 downwards.
GATCCCATGCAATGAAAACTTGTCTCACCCCAAATCACTAGATATTCCTCTTATCTCTAACTGCTCTTACGACTCTTGGGTCACTTATTCAACTTATCTTAATTTCTGCTTTCTCACTCTTTACAATCTGCTGGCCTCCATTCGGCTGCCTAGATAGAGCCTTTATATCAGTGATTCTCAGTTTTGTTCCCAAGGGCAATATGCACCAGGATCTCCTTAGGGAATTGCTAAAAATTCAGATTCATGGGTCCCACCTGAGACCTGAGTCAGCATCAAGATCCCCAGGTGACACGCTGCAGTCTGTAATGTGCTTTACCTGTTTGTGCATCTTCCTAGGCCATAAAATACCAACAGTATAAAAGTTTTCTTATAAAACTTTTATAAATCGTAGGTACAGGGAACAGATTGGTGTTGTCAGCAGCAGGGGGTGGCAGGGTGGGCGAAATGGGTGAAAGTGATCAAAAGGTATAAACTTCCGGTTATAAGATGAATAAGTCCTGGGGATGTAATATACAGCACGGTGATTATATATTTGAAAGTTGTTAAAAGAGTAGATCTTAAAAGTTCTCATCACAAGAAAAAGAATTGTAGCTATGTGGTGTTGGATGTTAACTAGACTTATTGTGGTGATCATTTCATAATATATACATACATCGAATTACTATGTTGTGTACCTGAAACTAATACCATGTTATATGTCAATTATATCTCAATAAAAAAACCTTATAAGTCTTATAAAATAATTTATAAGATTTTAAAAATGAGGTCATCACCCATTTTGGTATTTGAGTTCTTTAGATAAATTATTTCTCTAACCCTCACAGAAACCTATAAAATAAGTAACTATCTTCATTTATAGATTAAAAAAATTGAAGTTCCTATCCCCATTTTACAGGTTAAGGAAAGAGCTGCCTTATCTTTATAAGCTAGCAAATGTAGGGGTGGGAGTTGAGCCCAGATTTGCTTCACCCCAAAACCTGAACCCACTCCATCATACTACACAGTCTCATGCTGTTCTCTGTCTTTGTGATATTGGCTCCAAGTAAACACACCAGAAAACTCCCCTGGCTGCTACTTGCAACTGTTCACACAAATGATGTACATCTAAAATACATGTGGCAGATGTGTGATTCAATATACTATTAATGAAAAAAAAAAAACCCAGGTTATAAAACAGTATGTACAAAATGATTGCAGGGAGGCATTACAGAATATATATATATATAGTTGCCAATCTTCCTCCTTTCCCCGCCCCCAAATCCCCAGTACATAGTTGCATATTCTAGCTGTAAGTTCTTCTAGTTCTTCTGTGAGAGCCATGGCCACAGCATGGCTACTGACAGAAGAGTGGTGTGGTTCTGTGCCCAGATCCAAACCAGGGCTGCCGAAGCAGAGCATGCTGAACTTTAACAGCTAGGCCATCAGGGCTGACTCAGAATATATTTTTCAAAGTAACTACATTGCACAAGTGTGGCAGAGATGGCTGCTAACACTCATGTTTCCCCTTCCTTAGAGTTTTCACTTAGACACAGCTGCCCAATGAGGAACTACCTTTCCCAGCCTCCTTTGTATCCAGATCAGGACACACGGCTAATTCTCACCAGTGGGATGTGGACAGAAGTGATGTGTCATTTCTGGCTTTGGGCTTTTAAGAAATGGGGTGTGCCTTTTTAATACTCCCCTCTACCATCCGTTAGCCAGGTGCAGAAGACTCCAAGGAAAGAGAGGCTATTGGACCCACAACTTGGAAGGAGCCCGGGTCCCTGAATGATCATGAGGAGGGACGGCCCTGGCTGAGCAAGACACCTACACTGAACTATTACACGAGCAGGAAATAAACTTCTGTTGTGCTATGGCATGGAAATTTGGGTTTTATTTGTTATAGCATCCTGCCTAATTCAAGAAATAGTGTTACTGTATCTAATACAAGTTACACAAACCAATAAATAATTATAATTTTTATTTTCTTCTTTTTATACATGTGTGATTTTAAAAAAACATGACATTTGGTGGGATTCAAAGTTCTAGTTATAGCAACGAGCATCCTCACTGCTTTTGACCTCTCAAAACTCATATCATATAAAGGATATTGTAGAATCCGTGGAGGAAGGAGTAAAAAGCTGGTAGATTGACTAGCTACCTCTGAACATTTCCTTTCATATGGAATCTGATCATATATAGAAAGTCATCCAAACAGCCTTGAATTAGTAGTACACCAGAAGGACAAAGAGGTATCAAAGATTCGGGAACCACCTACCGAAAAGTTTGCTTTTCCTTGAGTTGAGTGGCATTTTATACATAATAAGTATGAATAAACACGGGACAACAGGTTGCAAAGTGCTTTTAAGGGCATAAAAAAGAATGGACAAGAGATTTGCCTTTCTCTTATCATGATACCTTGAATAAATAAAGGAGGCTGAATTTAATAGCTAGCTGACTAGAAGAATCACAGGTTTTTTGAAAAGCTGAGTGGTGCCTTGTGTTTAATTTCCAGTCAGTTATGCTGCAGTGTCTTAGCCAATGACTCATAATGAGTTGCAGTAACATAATCCAAAGGTAATAAAAAGCAAAACTGATTTAACCATGAGGCTTGATAAGAACCCTGCAGAGTACATGTCAGCCACAATGTGGAAGGGTTTTAATAGGTTTAAGATTTCATCAGACATCAAAAAGAAGATGAGAGAAAGGTTTATAATTGCTTGAGGTAACAGAAGAAATCAAAATAGTTAATTGCTGACAATGAGAATTAAATCCCCAAATGAAAATTGGGTGATAGAGTTTAGCTCTAAATATAAGGGAATATTTATTTTCATGGACAATATCGAGGTAAAATGGCAATGGCATTTTGCTTCTCAGGGTTCCATGATTACCGTATTCTTTCCTTTAGCGAGGGTTTCCATGAAGATGGAAAGAGAACTTTGTGGACAGAGGCTTGATTTCAAATAGATTATTCACACTGCCTGGCTATGTCTCCACGAAACCAAAAGATCTAGATAAGGAGTATAAAGCTTTAAAAATGCCAAATGATGCCAAGGTTTCTGATGTTTCCAAATTATCCAAGTGTTTGTACAGATGCTTCCAAATATGTTGATGTAGATGTTGGCTGTTTAGTTGACAAAACTCAGATAAGTACTGGGACTTTTTATTTTTAGGACAACTATTTTTAGCATGAGTTTCTATTAATGTTTAATGATGGATGATAGAGTAACTGCTTCAAATTCCTGCCCCCAGGAGGAGCCCACATATTCAGGGAAGCCTTTGGAAAGATGCTTCTCACTTCCAGCTTCTTCTGTTACCCGTGTCACTTGAAATCCAATAAGTCCTCTAAAAATTCCTGAGTTATTCCAAAGAGGAAGACATATCAAAGATATGGAGAACCTGATAAAATGACTTCATGGGCAGCCTAGTGTTCAATAAGTACATGAGAAAATGTGGCAATTGGAAGAGAATGTTCACAGACCCATTTTACCAGGTCTGCCGCCTACCAACACCCGAAGCCACATCTTCATATTGGTGAATTTCCTATGCTCTTGTCTAAAACCAACTCTTCTGCTTTGCACTAGAGCCCATCCACTCTTGCCTACTCAAGATGTTCCAACAGTTCTCTCTCCTACATCAGAAGGTTTTCTCTCTCTCTTCAGGACCCTTCCCATAAGCATAAACACATGCCATTGTTTCTCCCATTATTTACCACACACACACACACACTGCATGTTCTTTTGACTATACATCCTTAGCTAGCTACTGCCACATTAATTTTAGAGCAAAAATCCTCAAAGATTTGTCGGTACTCACTGTCTCCAAGTGTTCTCCCATTTTTTCTTAAACCTGCTCTGATGAGGCATGTGTTCTACCCAGTCCCTCAAATCTGCTCTCATCAGGCGAGGCTGCTGAGTCTATATAAATCCATCAGTTCTCAGGCCTCTTCTCAACCTGACTTCTTAGCTGCATTTGGCACGTTGGCTCACTCCCTCATCCTTGATCCTCTTTCTTCTTCACTTGGCTTCTAGGACGTCAGCCTCGCCTAGTTTTCTGCCTATCTCGGTGCTTGCCTCTTCTCAGTCTTCTTTGCTATTTCTTCCTCTTCCTCCAATCTTTTCAAGTTGGAATACCCACAGGTTCAGTCACTGACCTCTTTCTGTAAATGCATTTTCTTGGAGATTTTATTTAATCTCGTAGCTTTGAAAAAATACCGTGCTCATTCCAATGACTACTGAATTTACATCTTCATTCTCGTCCTCTCTCCTGAATTCCAGAAGTTCATCCATCCAACTGGCTTCTCAATATCTCCACTTGGATGTCTCATAGACTCCTCAAACTTGCCACTTTCCAAACTCAACCATCTCAGTTAAAGGCAACTCCCTCCTTTCAGGCGCTCACGTCAAAAGCCAAGGAATAAATCCTTGACTGTTATTCCTCTCATACCCCACATCTGATTCACAACCCACAGGAAATACTCCTGGTGCTACCTTCAAAACATGACCAGAATCTGACCATTTTGGGCCCCCTTCACTGCTTCCACCCTGGTCAGAGTCACCATTGCCTCTCACTGCAGAGGCCCCTTACCACGCTCCCTATTTCTACTCTTGACCCTTATGGTCTATTCTCAACACAGCAGCCAGAGTGATTTTTACAAAATGTAAGCCACATCTGTTCCTCCCCTGCTCAGAACCCTGCCATAGCTCCTCACGCCATGCCCCACACAATCTGCTCCCTGGCCCTCTGCAAGGCCCACGAGATCTGCACCTGTCACCTCTCTGATGTCACCCCCGCTCTCCCCTCATGCCCTTGGCTCCAGCCATGCTGCCCTGCTGCTTCCTCTGAGGCTCCAGGCCCGCTCCTGCTTACAGCCATTATCTGCTTGCTAACTCTCTCACCACCTCAAGTCTTTGCTCAGCTGGCACCTTCTCACTGGCGCCTATTCTGATTACCCTTCTTAAAATTCCAAACTGAGCATCTCGAATTCCTGAAAATCCTTACTCTGCTCTGCCTTTTCTTTTTCCGTAGCACACTCATCACCTTCTAATATACTGGACAACTACTTGTATTTCATATCTATTATTTTTTGTCTGTCTCCTCCCTCTCCCCACTATAATGTGAGGTCCATGGGGACAAGATCTTCATCTGTTTGTTCACTGGTGCACCCCAAGTGCCAAGAACAGAGCCTGGCACACAGAGGGCTCTCAATAAATATTTGTAGAGCAGCTTGAATGAATGAGTAGAAGAATCTGGTTGTAGGAGTCTCCTGATGGTGATGTGCTGTTAGCAGCCCTAAGCACTTTATCTCACTTAATCCTCAAAACAGCCACATGACAGACAGACTTTTATTCCCCCCATTTTTCAGATGAGAAGTCTGAGCCACAGAACATTTCTGTAATTTGCCCAAGATCACCTGACTGGAGGGTGGCAGAGCCAAGATTTGAATCCAGAGTCTGAATGTTCAACTTCCCCACTATTCTTATACATTCCTGGAGTGAGTATTCTTTGGTATAGCTGTTCTAAGGGGAATTCAGCCTCCTATATGAACAGCTTTACAAATGTTCATACCCTTTATTTCAGAGAACTAATCATGGATGTGCACAAAGGCCTATCTATACCATTGTTAGTAATAACAAACAAGCAAACAAGAAAACCAGGAAAGAACCCAAGTGACGTAGAGTAGGGAACTGATTTTTTAAAAATCTGGCACATTATACAATGGAAAACTATATAGCCAATGATAATGACTGTATCAGAAACACATAAGGACGTGGAAAAACCTTCCCACCATATGTTAGGTAGAAACACAAAGACAAGAAAGCAGGATACAAAATTGTATACACATCATGGTTCTCTAATTTCTAAAAATTACATTATTTATTTATTTATTTGTCTATTTTTTGGTGAGGAAGATTCACCCTGAGCTAACATCCGTTGCCAGTCTTCCTCTGTTTTGTATGTGGGATGCCTCCACAGCATGACTGTGGAGTGGAGTAGGTCCACGCCTGGGATCTGAACCCATGAACCCGGGTTGCCAAAGTGGAGCACGTGGAACTCTAACCATTCAGCCACAGGGCCAGCCCCTAAAAATTACATTTTTTATGCACAAAAAAAGACTGGAATGATAATACCAAAATGTTAATAATCGTTCTCCCTAATGGTGTGATTATGGCTGATTTTTATTTTCTCTGTAAATTTCTGTGTAACTTTTTATAATAAGAAAAAGTTATTTTTAAAAGGAATCTCTGTCTCAACATTAAAATATGCTTTTCTATTTACATGATACATTAATAAATTTATGACAAAGTCAAACCTATCGGAATAGCTGAAATGAAAGACTGGATCCCTGTGACGTACCCACTAGGTTCTAAGAAGTTAGAATGTTACTACTGTGTTTCACATACGCAAGACTAAAACAGTTTCATTGTACTGCACTCTCCTTGTCTAGATAAACCATACTGAACGTTTCATTTAAGCACACTGGATTTTCAGCGTTTTAATAAGGTTTAGTTTTTCTTTTCCTTTCTTTCGGTGATATCCCCCAAATAGACGTTACATTCTATCTCTTTGGAGCACTTGGATCTCTTAATTGAAGAGAAGTATCTCATTCCAGAGCACAAAGCACCTCGATAAGTTGTTTCAAGAACATTGCAAATAAAACATATTTAGACTGCGTCATCACATTAAGAAATCACTGTATTAAAACACATTCCTCAGCAATTACTTACATATAAACTTTCTCTTTTAACTGCGTTCCTGGAGAATTATCTTCTTTAAAGCTCATTTTGGAAAACTTCACTCTTTTTTTTCTGATTACAACCTGTTTTAAGAGCTCTCAGAAACTTATATAGTGCAGGGAAGTACCGTCGGGTTTCTTGACATGAAAAATAAGAACAATGCCAGATTGATTAGTTAACTCACTAAACAGTGAAGGAAAAGGACACTTTTAGGTTTGCTCATGCAACTACTTGAAAGATTCAAAAAGGTTAATGTTCCTAGATTAGTGGTTATGCAATTTCAAGTGACTTTTTAAATATATAATTCTTGAAGCTCAGATAGAATTCTAGCATTCTTGTGGGTTTAAAGATGAAATGTTTAAAAGGATTGGGAATGAATTTATTAAAAGAGAGGCTGCAGAAGAGCTGACAGAAGGTGCCACACTGGAGGAGAACACACACACACACATGCATGTGCGCACACACACCCAAGTATTCACCCGGCCCCGACAGCAAACTAAGCTCAGTTCTGAGAATTTGACTCTGAGCCAATGCCTGCCCCAGGGAGTGAGTTTAGCACAGGTCGACACAGTCTGAGAGGGGAGCAGCCACTGAAGCAAGAACATAAGAGCCAGCAACCTCGAAACTGGAGACGATGGCTTCAGACCTGAATTCCATGTCGGGAATATAGGATCTAAATGGATGGAGAGGTGCGTTGTTTTCTAGAGTATCACAGGGATAAGAGGAGAAAAGTAACTAATACGTGAAAAATCTAATGGACAAGTGATTATCAGCAAAATGCCTGGCTGGAGCTGGAAGCCTGGGGGCCACCTACCACAGCTGTTTTCACTCACACACTCTTAGCACAGTCTTTCCTTGTCCTGCACTGTCCTTGTCACCTCAGGCTCACCCTCCTCCAACCCTCCTGCAGCACAGAAATGCCTTCCTTGAAGATGGCTCTCACCTGGTGACAGGAGTGGGCAGTGGGGCCAGCCCATCAGGTTTCCTAATCCCACAAAGGAAGGAAAGGCCCACCAGTGTCCCCTCAGAGCCCACTGCCCACAACCCACACTGTCGGGTATTTTTGCCTTTGACTCTGGTATCATCACATCCATTTTTCTCCCAGGGAGAGAGTCTTATCTTAGGTCTCTCGGCTAAGAAGTAGCAGCAGCACGATTTAACATCAGTTCTGCTTTTCTCCAAAACTCAGGTGCTTTTAATCACACCATAAAGCCCATCAGAGTGCTAGTCCTAAACGTAAAGGTTCAAAACTTTTTCACGAAATGTAGGTTTTAGACCCTTAACAAGTGGGGGCAAGAATTTCTGACAGAAGCTGGTTTTGAAACTCTGGTGCTTAGGCTTCCTTTTCTTTCTCCCTCTGTGTTCATTCACTCGTTCCCCTCTCTGGTCTTTCTCCCTTTACCTTTTCCTTCTTCTAATCTTAAGGGCAGGCGTTAGCCCCACCTGATATCCTGCCTTCCCTCTCTGGCGTAGACAACTGACGTTTTCTCCACCGCATGTTGCGCACAGCTTCAAAGCAAGTCCCCTCGCCACACTCTTTCTATCCAGGCTGGTGCACCAATCCCATGCTTCCTAGATGCATGGATGTGCCAGGTCCATGTTCTTGTGCATCTATTAAATACCGTCTGAATATCCAGAACACCGTGCCTCTCAGGAAGCCAGGCCAGGAGCCCCGGCTGCCCCCACCATTCCTGCAGTGCCCTTTCTGGATCTTACTTTCCTCCAATGGGTTGGAATCCCAGGCTTTTCATTTTCTCTACCCCTGTGTGAAGAAAAGAGAAAGAATGTTCAGCAGCTAGGTGGATGCAGGACAGGGACCCTTCCATGTAAAGCCCCCGAAGAACAACTGAAAATTGAACACATGCCTTAATTGTCTTCAGTTTCAAGCCTTGTGTTTTCCAATAAGAAAATGTTCTCCATGGAAACAATTGTTCTGGGGATAAAAGACGAGGTCATATGAAGGTTATATATGGTCCTATAAAAAGTCATATAAAAGACGAGGTTATGAAGGTCATAGCAGGCCCGTGGTGAGGAAGTGTGAGCGGAAGAATGACTGGCCTGGTTCACACCAGGGGCCCCGGCGCTCCAGATGGGGGTAGGGACAGGGGCAGGTATGAGCGTGGCCTCTGTCCTCCTCTGGACGCTTATGTGAGGCTGCCTTTTGCTCCAAAATCTGCTGTAACCTGAAATGAAACACCTGAGCCATAAAACAGATGGGCTGAGATTCAGGAAGGCCCACTCAGACGTCCTTACCAATGGTGAGCAGAGGTCTGTTTGTAAATAGATTAGGAGGATCAGACTGGTGGATCAAAGGTGGGTAGTTATAAAGCAGTAATATTTGCGTGTGTGTGTGTGTGTGTGAGAGAGAGAGAGAGAGAGAAGCTTGTATACTATTTCAGACACATTCAAGTGTATTTGAATAAGAGACATCAGGCTCAGCTCAGGTGTTGCCTCCTCCAGGAAGCCTTCCCTGACTGCTTCTGGCATGGCCTGCAGGGTGGGTTAGGCCTTCCTCCCACATATGCGGTAACCACTCAGCATACCCAGCAGTACATTCACTCAGTATACTCCCGAGCTTGTGAACTCCTTGAGGACCAGGACTGTGTCTTTTTTGTCTCTACAACACCCACACTCAGTCGAGGGCCTGGCACATAGTAGGCCTTCAAGCCCTGTGCATGGCATTGGAAGTGAGACTTCTTAAGATTTAGGCAGTTGGAGGCAGGGTAATTAGCAGTTTACCTTCAAGGGCTATGGAGCCAGACTTCCTGAGACAGAGCCTACCATCAGCCGGTAGTAACTGTGGGCTCTTGGGCCTCGATTTTCTCATCTGTGAAATGGAGGTGTGACTGGCACCTGCCTCTTTGGACTGGTGTGTGTTGAACAAGATAATCTTACTCTATTATTAGGTAGAGGGAGCTTTCCAGAATAGGAACAAATGAACTCTAGTCCTGTCCCGACTTTTCCTCTAACCCGGGTCTTAGAGACCAACTCATCCTAAATCCTGCCTCCCTCAGTGTGACGTGTGAACGCAGCCGGCTCTCCTGGAAACGGCATCTGGTCATGTCTCTCAAGAGTCTGGGCTCTGTGACCAGGGGCCCATGACTGCTGTCTGCTCAGGGAGCAGGTCACTTTAACTTTGGCATTTCCCAGGAAGCCGATGACATCAGCCTGGTTCTGTCCACTTATGGGCAGTGGACATCAGCCCCCTTCTACGCACTTAAGCACTTCTCGCTGGTTGCCGTCTTACAGGATGACCATCGGAAATTTGGAGTGGTGTTTATTTCCTTGGTGCTTCCAAAGCTCTAGATAGTTCACAGATTGCGTATTTCTTGGAATTAACATCCTCCCTAAAAGGATTGCTCACTCCTACCCGCTGCTAAGCCCTTTTATTATTATTACCCTACTAGCTCCCATAATGCTGTTATTAGATGGGCGGGATAGCCTCCTTTTTGTGGATCAGGAATCCAAGACCCAAACGGGAGTCTCAAGGTCACGCAGAGAGCAGCAGTGTGTGCTGGAGGGTACGGTAGGACTCAGGATCCTTCACGAGGAAAACTGTGTCCAGTTTTACAACACGTTTTGGCAGTGTAAGAAATACTCCCTTCCTTAAAACCTTTCAGGACTGTAGCACAGAGTACTGTTTATCCATTCTCCCCTCCTTCCTCAGTAATAAGGCATCTGTGTTTTAACTAGGTACATGGGCACCTGGAATAAAGACTGCATTCTCTAGCCTCCCTAGCAGGTGGTGTGGCTACATGATTCAGTTCTGGCCAGTGAGGGTAAGTGAAAATGACACGGACTCTGATAGGGAGAAAAACGTATCCTCTTTCCTCCTTTTTGTTGACTGCCATGTGGATGTGTTGGCTGGAGCTCAAGCAGCCATCCTGAACCATGAGGGAGGGGTAAACTGTATTCTGAAGATGGAATATGGAAGGTGCTGGTCCCTGATACTAGAGACAAGCATCCTATCCTCTGATGAATTATGTAAAACGTAGCTCATGTGAGGGAGAGAGATATTTCTGCCTTGTTTAATTCATTATTATTTTAGGTTCCTGTCACCTACAGCTGAATCTAACCTAAACAAAACAAGTGGTTTTCTATTGCATTGAGAAAAAAAAATCCTAGATACTCAATGAGGACTGCCAGGCCCTACATGACCCAGGCCTGGCTTATTTCCTCAACCTCTTTTTGCACCCATCTTCCTCTTTCTCCCTATATTTTAACCCCACTCTCCTTCTTTCTCACATGCTGCTCCTTCTGCTTGGAATGCTATTCAGTTGGATAACTCCTGCTCACCACTGGGATCTCAGTCTATGTGTGCCATTTTCTGAGAGGCATTCCTTGACCAAGCTCCATTTATTCTTTTCCTTTCCCATTGTTCTTTTCCATCACAGTGCCTAGCTTTTCACTGTGGAAATATATATTTTACTGCATGGTTATTTGTGTAATGTCTGTCTTGCCTGCTAGATGTTAGCTCTGAGGACTGAGGGGCCCTCAACACTGTATACCCTGCCCGTACACAGTGCCTACTTGCGGCAGGCCAGAGTTTCCAAGGATGGTGGCAACAGTATTTCCTGTCCCACATGCCCTTCTGCCGGGTGACTTGATACTCTCCCATCAAGAGGTAGAGTCTGTTTCTCCACCTCCCTGAATCTGGGTAGGCACTGTGACAGCTTTCACTCCTAGAATGTGACAGAAATGACGCTATACCTGTCCTTGGTGTGGCCCTTAACAGGCCTGGCAGCTTCTGCTTTCTACCTTTGGAAGGCAGTTGCCATGTAAGAAGGGGTAGTAGCCTGAAGCCAACATACTGTGCGAAGCCCAAGCCCGGTGGAGAAGGCCTGGAGGATGTAACCCCACGTGAAGAGGCAGGGGCCATCCTCAGAGCATCGAGGCTCCTGCTGCGGGAGGGAGCCGTCTTGGTCATCCAGCCCGGACGAGCCTTCGGATGACTGCAGGCCCAGCCACCAGCTGATTGCCACCTGTGAGACTCAGAGCAAGACCTCCCCGCTGAGCCCAGCCCAAGAACAAATTTATAAGAAGTAATAATAAATAGTTGTTAAAAGCCGTTCTGTTTTGGGCGGTTTGTTATGCAGCATAGAAAATGTGAACACTGGCACAGAGCAAGTGGTTGGTAAATATTTGTTGAACGAATGACGGATAGATTCTATTCTTTTCATTCTTTGCTGGAACGTGGAGGTCCACAGTAATTCTGAGACAGGCCTAGAACCAGAACGTCTTCCAGGGTGGAGCTCTGGCTCTGGGCCGTGCTTCCTGGAGGCCTGTGATTAAATCCTTGCAAGACAAATGCAATATGACGGCTTCTCCTGCAGGCGTGGATCCAGGAGTTGAGGATACAACATGGGCGAAGAGACTGGGGGAGTCAGCAGGTAGTCCTTGGCCTCTTTGCTCTGTGGCATGCGCCATCGTTAAACCACCATGCACACAGCTAAAACAGCTGAACAAAGAGTGAGATGGGCAGGAAGTGAGGACGTTCTTGAGATGCAAAACGATGGAGGTGAGATACAATGTCGATCACAGCCACGGCTCTCTCTGGGCAGTGGCGTTACAGGTTAATTAAAAATATTTTCTTCCTTTTCCTCATCTGCATTTTCTAAACACCTTTCAAAGCATGTCTTACTGTTTTACTAAAAATAAGAAATAGGGCCAGCCCCGTGGCCCAGTGGTGAAGTTCATGCTCTCTGCTTCAGCGGCTCAGCTTTCATGGGTTCGGATCCTGGGCGTGGACCTAGCACTGCTCATCAAGCCAAGCTGAGGTGGCGTCCCACAGAACAGAACTAGAAGGACCCACAACTAGGATATACATCTATCTACTGGGGAGCTTTAGGGAGAAGAAGGAAAAAAAAAGAAAAAAAAAAAAGAAACATTTTTATTTAAAGACTTTAGTTGTGCTGTGAACTTTGCAGAAGGCAAAAACAACCCAACCAAACTGAAATAGACAAAACAACCAAACGAAAACCCGGGCTCCAAAATTGCATTCTCCGCAGCCAGTCACTTTTTTCTTTTTTTCTTTTTTCTTTGGTCTCAAAGGCCATTATTTCAGGAAATAAAGAAATAAGCATATCGCAAAGTATCTTATAAATGATAAATGAGAGTGAGCATCAGAATGGGGTGACAAGTGGGTGGCAGCATCTGGAAACCAGGTGCAGAGCTTGCCCCCATCTTTATTTTTCTGTGGAATATTCGGCTTGGGCCATCGATGCCCAATCCAGCAGCATCCTAGACCCATCAAACCCTCTGATTTATAATTATCCAGGATTAGCTTGCCCTTTGGAACCTATTTTTGGTCATTATGCTCATTTGTGTGATTAATTATACCTTATCAAGAGACCAAGATATATTCTCTGAAAGCAAAACCTTTCCAGATTTGGGGGGAGTAATTTCCAGCTCAGCCAGCTCCAGAACCGTTTAACACTGAGTCACCAGCAGAGAATCACTGCTCCCAATGTGGGCAGCTCAGGATTTGGAAATCTGCTGAGGAAAAAGAAATTAAAACTAGAAAAAGGAGCTTGGGAATAACTCTGCCTTTTCAGTTGGGGTCTCCCAGAGTTCTCCTAAGGGCGAGTTCCTGACTGTTTCATCTCGTTTCATTCCTCAGGCATTTATTGACTCCTGCTTGAATGTCAGGAGCTGTTTGGGCCACTGGCTCCCCATGACACGTGTCATTCATTCACTCATCAATTCATTCAGTACGAATTTAGTGAGCACTTGATATGCACCGAGCATCGCTCTAGTCTACATTCCTGTGTTATATCAATGAACAAAACAGACATAAATCCCTGTCCTGGTCAAAAATTACAATAAAAGTTACACACAAGAAAATGATATTGTGTGTTAGAAGGTGGCAAGAACTATGGAAAATAAGAAAACAGAAACAGAGTAAGGGGCATCAGGAGGATGGTGGTGGTGTGTGTGTGTGAGTGCAATTTTGCAGTTGTTAAATAGAGTAATGTAGTGGGTTGAATAATGGCCCCCAAAAAGATATATCTGAATTCTAACCTCTGGAACCTATGAAGGTAACCATATTTGGAAAAAGGGTCTTTACAGATGCAATTCAGTTAATGGTCCTGTATTAGCCAGGATTCTCCAGAGAAACAGAACCAATAGGATATATCTATATCTATAACTCTATCTATCTAGATATATACAAGAAGAGACATATTGTAGGAATTGACTTATGCAGTCTTGGAGGCCAAGAAGTTCCACAATCTGCTGTCTGGAAGATGGAGAACCAGGAAAGCTGGTGGTATAATTCAGTCGGAGTCTGAAGGCCTGAGAATCTGGGGGCTGATGGAGTAAGTCCTGATCTGAGTCCAAAAGCCCAAGAACCAGGAGCGCCGATGTTCAAGGGCAGGAGAAGACAGATATGTCTCTGCTGAAGCAGAGAGAAAGCAAATTCACCTGCCTCTACCCTTTTGTTCTATTTGGGATCTCAATGGATGGGACGATGCCCACCTGTAATGTGGAGGGCCATCTGCTTTACCCAGTCTACCAATTCAAATGCGAATCTCTTCCGGAAACACCCTCACAGACACACTCAGAAACGATGTTTTACCAGCTATCTGGACATCCCTCAGTCCAGTCAAGTTGACACAAAAAATTAACCATCACAGGTCTTGAGATGAGATCATCCTAGATTATCCAGGTGGGCCCTAAATCCGATGACGGGTGTACTTAGAGGAGAAAAGGCAGAGGAAGGTTTGAGACACAGGCACAGGTAAAAAGTCGATGACAGAGACTGGCAAGTCAAGGAATACTTGCAGCCACCAGAAGCTGGAAGAAGAAAGGACGGCTTCCCCCCTAGAGACTGTGGAGTATGGCTGTGTCATCACCTCGACTTCGGGCTTCTGGCCCCCACGCTGTTAGAAAATAAATGTCTCTTGTGTTTTAAGCCACCAGTTTGTGGTAATTTGTGTTTGTAGTCCTAGGAGCAAACACAAACGGTCAGAGTAGGTTTCATGGAAAAGTGACATTTGAGTGAAGTCTTAAGGAGATGGGGAGATGAGATGTGTGAGTATCTAGGGGGAGAGCTGTTTGTGTATAGGGAATGGCCCACTCTCAGGGCAGTGTGCCTGGTGTGTGTGGAATGACACAGCCTCCGCCTGTGTGGCTGAAGCAGGAGGGGTGAAAGGGAGGGGAGTAAGAGGAGACAAGGACAGGGAAGTAACAGAGGGACCAAAGGAGGCTGACAGAACATGCAGGGCCTCTGAGGGTGTTTTAAAACCTTTGGAATAATGGTGCATGTGGAATTAACCATCAAAACACCACTACTGAGCATCTGTTACATGACTAGTACTGTGGCGGGTTCTTCATGTACTTGATCTCAGCTATTCCTCACAAAGACTTCATGAGGAAGGTTGCATTCCCTTAACTTCATGTATGGGAAGTTCTGCATTATCTACACACAGTTGCATAATTAGAGAGTAGTGGAGCTGAACCCCAGAGCCAGTCTCCTCTGCCCCAAAGCCCACACTCTTCCTACCCATCACACAGTCTTGCAAGCACATGCACCATAAGGGATGAGAAGGGAACTTCCTCAATCTAATAAAGGACATCTACAAAAAAGCTACAGCTGGCATGGTACTTAATGACGAAACACTGAATACTTTCCCCTCAGGATTAAGAACAAGGCAAGGTTTTCCAGATTCTGTATTCTTGTTCAACATCATATTGAAAGTCCTAGCCAGTGCAATAAGGCAAGAAAGAGAAATGAAGGCAAACAGATTGGAAAGGAAGAAATAAAGCTGTCCCTGGTTGTAAATTACATGAAAATCCAAGGAATCTGTTTTTTTTTTTTGAGGAAGATTAGCCCTGAGCTAACTGCTGCCAATCCTCCTCTTTTTGCTGAGGAAGACTGGCCCTGAGCTAACATCCGTCCTCATCTTCCTCTACTTTATATGTGAGATGCCTACCACAGCATGGCATGCCAAGTGGTGCCATGGCTGCACCCGGGATCCGAACCGGCAAACCCTGGGCTGCCGAGAAGTGGAACGTGTGCACTTAACTGCTGCGCCACCAGGCCAGCCCCCAAGGAATCTGATTTTTAAAAAAATTTCAAGAACTAATAAGTGAGTTTGGTAAGGTTGTAGGATGCAAAGTCAGCACACAAAATTCAATTGTATTTCTACATGCTAGCAATGAACAACTGGACACCAAAACTTTTTAAAAAAATATCACTTATAATGGTTACCCGCAAAATTAAATACTTAGGTATAAATCTAACAAGACATATATAAGGTCTGTATGAACACTAATGGATGAAAAAAAATCAAAGAAGACCTAAGTAAATGGATTGGAAGACTCAACACAGTAAAAATGTCAGTTTTTCTCAGATCGATTTAATGCTGTTCCAATCAGAATCCTAACAGAATTTTCAAAAAATATATAGATAAGCTGACTTTAAACTTTATATGGAAAATCAAAGAACTAGAACAGTCAAAACAATTTTGAAAAAAATAAATTTGGAGGAATTATACTATACAATTTAAAGACTTATTCTAAAGTCTATAATCATCAAAGCAGTGAAGCAATTAGCAATGGGTCTATTAATAAAGTGATAGACACATAAATTAATAGGACAGAATAGAAAGTCTAGAAATAGATGCACACAAATATGGCCAATTGATTTTTTGCAAAGGTAATTCAATGGAGAAAGGATAGTCTTTCAACAAATGGGGTTTGGACAATAGGACATATATATGCAAAAGAAAAAGACAGAGAAAACAGAAAAAGCAGAATAAAACAAAATTCACCCTAACTCTCACAGCTTATACAAAAATTAACTCGAAATGGTTCATAAATGTTAAGGTAAAACATAAAGTTAGACTTCAGTGGAGTGGAGTCATAGAACAAACTGGAAATTGGGTCCTTTCACGTCACTACATTAAAAAAAAGAAAAGAAAATTTACCCCCTTTAATTTGGAAGAACAAAAGGAAGTGAAAGAAAGGAAAAAATGCCAGGAAAGAAACTGGTGAATGACATGGAGGAATGTGGTCTGGGGATCTGCTAGGGAACACGAACTCTGCAGAATAGCAGTGTACTGACAGACAGACAGCCTTTGAACCCAGGCTCATTCACTCGTTTGTTCATTTGTTCAGACATTGATCGAGCCCCTCTTGTATCTGAGATGCTAAGTATACAACAGTGAACAAACTAGACACCATCTTCTTCTGTACCTCATGAAGATTACACTGAAGCACGGGAAACAGGCTTGAAACTAATAACCTAAAACACTAATAATTATGTAACAACAACTAGTGATGAGTGTTATGAAAGAAAACAGGGCATCCTGCTATGAAAGAGAAGAAAAAAGACCTACTTTAGGCTGGGTGGGGGTCAAGGCAGGTCTTTCTGAGAAGGAGTCAGAGAAGGATGAGTAGGAAGAAGCCAGGACAAGATGGATGGGGACGGGGCTCCAGGTAGCAAGAGCCTTCATAGAGGGCTCAGGTGGAAGGAACCGGTTGAACATGAGGGACAGGAAGGAGGCCCTGGTGGATGGTGGAGGGGGAAGGGAGGGTGCGGCATGAGATGCGACTGGAGAGGATATTGACGGGCTTTTATCCAAGGGAGTGACGTGATTCAACACACATTTCAAAAGATGATCCTGGCTACGTATGAAAAGTGGTCTGCTGGTAGAGAGGAAGGCAGGGGAAATAGCTGGAAAGTCTTTACAGTGGTCCGTAGTGGCCTTATAGGTGGGATGTCAGTGGAGATGGAGAAAAGTGAACAGGTCTGAGAGATATTTTGGAAGTAGTAGTGTGAACTATATGAAATTTTCAATATTTGCCTAATTTTTACTTACAAAAGTGGCACTTTCCTATGATGTGGCCTAATAGAATTGGCAGGACTTGGTAATGGACTGGATTTGGAGGATGAAGAAGCGGAAGACGTCAAGAATGACCTCCATGTTTCTGGCTTTAGTGACAGAGTATGTGGAAGCGCCCTTTATTGAGATGGGGAGGAGGGACGGGGGTGGAGTTATGGGCTCGGGTGGAAGAAGTTCAGTTTACAGACGTGAGGGTGGAGACACCTGTGTGATCTCCGGAGAGAGACACCAGTGTGGCAGTTGGATCTATGATTTGGGAGCTCAGGAGAATTCCAGCTAAGGTACGTATGTAGGGTTCAGCATATTAGATGATAACTAAAAACATGGAAGTAGATAAGCTCTAGGAGAAAGTTCAGAATGGGAAGAGCAGAGGGCCCAGGAGCTCCAACCTTTAGAGGTTGGGTATAGGAGGAGCAGCAAGAAAAGGAAGGAGTCAGAGACACAGGAGGAAAACCAGGAGAGTGTGGTGTCAGGGAGGCCAAGAGAGGAGCAGTGTGAACCCGGGAGAGAGTGGTCGATTGTGTTGAATGCTATTGAGGGGTCTCACGAGATGAGATAATGATCATGTATAGTTTAAAATCCAAGCTGAGAAAATATGTCAGCTACTTTTTCCAGTGAGCAATTTCAAAAACAGATTTCACTGTACATAAAAAATAGAATCAGTAACACCACAGACAGGAAGCATTACAATTGGTGTTGACGGGTCTAATAACACGAACACTTACCTCATATTTGTTCTGTGCCAGGCACTGTTCTAAGTATTTATATATTCACTCATGTAAGCCTCACAACCACCTCGGAGATGGGCAGGCTTACCCCTGTTTACGAATGGGGCAAGGGTAAATAACGCCCCAATCACAGGGCTAGTGTGAGGGGCCTGGGGCTGGATCCGGGCATTCTGGCCCCTGAGCTTAGTGCTCTCATTAAGGCTTGGCAGATTCCTCAACAAACGTGAAAGCTGTTTGAAAAGAATTACAGTGTCACAGTTGATGCATACAGACAGCTGCCAAAGGTGAATTCATTTTCAGTTTTAAGTTTTAGTGCATTTCCGTGTGTGTGTGTGATGTAACTTCTCTAATCCTGAGCAGATCTGTTGCCACACGTGGCAGATTGTTTCCAAGATGGTTAGAAAAATATCTCCCATCCAGTGTGCCTTTGCTTCTCCTCCGTCAAGAGTGGAGTCTAGGGCCGGCCCGGTGGTGCAGCGGTTAAGTGTGCATGTTCTGCTTCTTGGCAGCCTGGGGTTCGCTGGTTGGGATCCCGGGTGAGGACATGGCACCGCTTGGCAAACCATGCTGTGGTAGGCGTCCCACATATAAAGTGGAGGAAGATGGGCATGGGTGTTAGCTCAGGGCCAGTCTTCCTCAGCAAAAGGAGGAGGATTGACAGCAGATGTTAGCTCAGGGCTAATCTTCCTAAAAAAAAAAAAAAAATGAAGAGTCTATTTCCCTCCCCTTGGATCTGGGCCCTCCTCTGTGACTTGCTCCAGCCAGTTAGACTATGGTGGAAATGATGTTCTGGAACTTCCAAGCCCAGGCCGTCAGATGCTTTTTGCTTCTGCTTTCACTGGGGGGAAGCAGCCTCCACATAGAGAAGTGAGGCTATTCTGCTGGAGGGACAGGACGCCTGGAGAGAGAGGCCCTGGAGGACAAGACAGAATGAATCCAGGGAGGCCACAGGGGAAGTCCGAGCTCGTAGGTAGTAGCGAGGCCCCAGACAGAGGGGTGAGGCTGTCCTGGATCTGACAGCCCTGCTGAACTCTTAGGGAAATGCAGCCGCAGGAGTGAACCAGCCAACACCATGTGAAGTAGAGTCTTCACTGAGCCCTGCCCGAATTCCTGACCCACGGAGTCAAGAGCAATAATAAATGGTGGTTCTTTTAAGCCACTGAGTGCTGGGTGATCTGTTATGCAGCAACACCTAACCGGTCAAGTCCATCTGCATCCTCGCTCTCTGTTCCTGGGGAATACCTGAGGTCCAGGTAGAGCCGTTTACTTTGAGTCACAAATTTACAGAAGTCCTGGAAGGCCTGGGCTAGACCCTCTCTCTGTCTCCATTTGGCTTCATGGACCCAATAAAGGAGATCCAGCTCTGTTAACAGCTACTTCTCTGACATGAAAATATCAGTGGATTTCTTTGGATGGTGTAGTTATAGGTAATTTCCTGCATTTCTCAATTTTTCCGGAATTAGCAAAAATTGCTTCAATAATGTAGAAAGAGATGCTATGGCTCTCTTCCATACTATGGCAACTACTATTGGTAGGCTGCAGAGCGGCCATCCCCAATCCTTTTCTTCTTTCCCATTGGGCCTTAAAGAGCCAGGTCCTCATTTTTCTAGTCTCCCTTGCAGGTAGAGATGATCTTGTGACCAAATACAATCCAATAAGATACAAAGGTAAGTCTGAGGGGCTTCTGGGCAAGAATTTTCCTTTCCAGACCAAAAAAAAAAGAAGAGCTACACAGGAGACCTCTTTCTTGCTCTCCTCCCTCTGCTCCCTAACTTTGGATGTGGTCACCTAACTTGGTGATGTCTGGAGCTCCTGCAGCCATCTTGTAACCATAAGGCAATAAATCCACAGTTGGAAAAAAGTCTGCTCCAAAAAAAAAAAAAAATGGAACAGAAGGATGGAAAGCACCTGGCTTCTTGATAGCATGATTAGTTGCTGAACCAATTGGGAGACTTCCTATCTGTTCACTATTTGTTATCTAATTGACAAATGTAATTATGGCTTAAACCACTGTTAGTTTTTTTTTTTTTTTTACTTACAGCTGAAAGCATTCCTAGCTGATGCAATAACCCTGTGGGTATTTAACACTCCCTTACTAGTACTCAGTTTTCCCATGTGGCTAAATGCAATTTCTCCCTTTGTAAATTAATCCTTTTCTCTCTTGCTTTGTCTCAGTGGAAACAAAGACTTGCTGGTAACCAATCTTTGCCTAATTAAACCTTTTAGATATGTAATAGCTCTTGTTAAGAGTTAATCTTTAGTTACCCCACAATCCAGTTTGTGGGACCCATTTGCCTACCTTTAGCTGTGATGGTGGTAATGTCACTACCTGGTGGCTTTGGCAGTAGTGGATAGGTGGCATGTGTCCTGCTGCTTTCCTTCTTAGCCTCACTGAGCAGCACAGCATCATGCCCTCACCAGCCACTACACCCCCCACACAGGAAGACACCCTCAGGAAGGGCGAGGTCTGCCCAAGTCTGCCAGAAGCAAAGATAAAGGAAAACTCAGGTCAATCTCAGCCACAACGACCTAAACTAGTTTTCTGTTTTTATTTTAACTTTGTATTATGGCAATTTGAAACATATACAAAAATAGACTATACAAACATACACATACACAAAGATAAATGTATACAAAAAATAGAACAGTGTTACAAACCTCTGTGTACCTAGCACTCAGCTTCAACAATTAATAATTTGTGACTTTCTTTTTTATGCTGTCCTCCTGCCCACTTAACTACCTCCCATATTATTTTGAAGCAAATCCCAGACATTGTATCATTTTATCTATATGCATTTCAGTATGCATCTCTAAAAGCTAACAATTCTTTTAAAAGTATAACCACAATATTAATAGCACACAAAAATAATTCGTTAATATCATCATTATTCAATGTTCAAATTTCCACTAATTATCTTTTAAAAATTGGTTGTATATAATTTTTTTTAAAGATTTTATTTTTCCTTTTTCTCCCAAAGCCCCCCGGTATGTAGTTGTGCATTTTTAGTTGTGGCTCCTTCCAGTTGTGGCATGTGGGACGCCACCTCAGCATGGCTTGACGAATGGTGCCATGTGCGTGCCCAGGATTCGAACTGGCGAAACCCTGTGCCACCAAAGCGGCACACACGAACTTAACCACTTGGCCATAGTGCCGGCCCCTCATTTTTTTAGTTGACAGAAAAGTAGCACATACTCAATGAAGAACTTTTGCAAAATATAAAAAAACACATAGAAGAAAATTTCTTCTCACTCATCATCCCCAGAGCTGACTCCAGTCTATATGGTGCCATGTATGATTAGAAAAAGATGGACCTTCCCAGCAGACACAGCCCAGTGCCAGGATGGCAGCCACTGCTTGTTCTCTGGGGCAGACGCCCTGGAGCCTTGCACGTACTGGGCTGTTGCATGTTCACAGCACTGAGTGTTTCATCAATGTTTACATTTTGGAGTACAGCCTTCCAGATTTTCTATGGATATACACACAATTTTTACGTAATTCTTTTCATACTGTACATTCTGTTTTCTAAGCAGTTTTTTTAACTTAACAGCAGACCATAAACATTTTCCCATGTCATTGAATTTGCTTCCAAAGCATGACTTTCTGTGGCTGCCTTGGGGGGCATTGCACGGCTGTGCCAACACTCGTTTAAGCAGCGGCCAATTGTTTAGACCTATGGTCCTTAGAGTCCGGTGCCTGTCTTTGGGAGGTAAAACACAGGCAAAAACATCGTGTCCTTCTTGGGAGGAACATTAGAACATGCATGGGAGTTTCTGCACACGCATTGCATGATCATGAGGTTTCATTTGGTTCCACCCATGAGTTTGGGAAGAAAGCAAAGGTATGGTTCCACTTAACTCAACTCACGCCTTGTGGGGCAGGGTGAACTATCCGTTGGCATGTTTAGATTCCCAGAGCGGTTCCACAGTAAACAAGAGACTTCAGTGAAGAGCAGTGAGGCAAGGAAATAGAACATATCTATTAGGACAGTCACTCTCAAAGTTACACAACCAGGAAATTTGGGCTTGGGCAACCAGCCGCAGCCAATGTGTGAGGTTGACAGAAGGCAGCGGGCATGAGGGTTCTCTCAGACCAGTGTTGCTGGGTGTTAGAAACCCAGCCATAACTGATTTCAAGCCACCAACTAATGCCTTGTAAGAGGCATCATTACAGACTGAAGGCATGGGGCAATGGATTCTTGGAGAAATCAGCAGCTCATAATCTCCATCTCTTGGGAATTAAGATAAACATTAAGGTTAATTGCAAAGCATCCATTTGTCCAAACCCAAGGCCCACAGTCAGCCCTAAGCCACAGTATTTTCTTTTCTTTTCTTTGAGGAAGATTAGCCCTGAGCTAACCACTGCCAGTCCTCCTCTTTCTGCTGAGGAAGCCTGGCCCTGAGCTAACATCCGTGCCCATCTTCCTGTACTTTATATGTGGGAATACTTCCACAGCATAGGGTACCAAGTGGTGCCATGTCCACACCTGGGATCTGAACCGGCGAGCCCCGGGCCACCGAGTGGAACCTGCGCGCTTAACCACTGCGCCACTGGGCCATCCCCATAAGCCACAGTATTTTCTACACCAGCTCTTATCTTCCTTATGGAATCCACTGAATCAAATGACTCAGTTTAACGGAGTCATTGCGACAGGGTGAGGTCAGAGGGCAGATGTAAACCAGGAATTCCTAACCCCAGAGGCCACTCCCATGGGTCATAGAGTTTGGTAAGTACTTCAAAATCCCTGAGATGGGAAGGCCACTTAAATGGAAATGATCAGAATTACGTAGGTCAGCCTAAAGAAGGATTAAGAGGAAAAGTCCCTCTGATTTTACATCGACTCATAAATTCAAGTTTAAAAATTGATAAGGAGTCCATATCATTGAGCCTTGGTAAAGGGCATTTCTCAGGAAAAGAGGAGGCGCAGAGCGTCGGGCCTTCCTCAAAGATGAATTGCACACTGCAATGACCTGGTAGGTATTCTGAAATCCCAAACCCACAATTAGCCCTCTCTCATTGCTTCCAAGGAACTGCATTTTCATGCAGAATTTCACCCGGTTCTTGCATCAGAAGCTCTTTTAGGGGTACGTTGGCTTCCTGGGGCTGCGGTAACAAAGCACCATTAAGTGGATGACTGAAGACAGCAGAAACTTACTCTCTCACAGCTCTGGATCCCGGAAGTCTGAAATCAAGATGTTGGCAGGGCCGTGCTCCTTCCGAAGCCTCAAGGGGAGGACTCTTCCTTGCCTCTTGCAGGGTCGGGTGGCTTCATCCAGGTGTTCCTTGGTTTGTGACTGTGATTAGAATTAGAATTCTAATCTTTGCCTCATCTTCACACGGCTATCTTTCCTCTGTGTGTCTGTCTGTGTCCACATTTCCCCCCCTTCATAGGAAGCCAGTCATACTGGATTAGGGTCCGCCCTAATGACCTCATCTCAGCTCGATTGCG
The DNA here is from genome assembly GCF_021613505.1 of Equus quagga. Classification (NCBI taxonomy): domain Eukaryota; kingdom Metazoa; phylum Chordata; class Mammalia; order Perissodactyla; family Equidae; genus Equus; species Equus quagga. The sequence continues at coordinate 1,811,165 of NW_025796728.1, read as the reverse complement.
TCTATTTCCAAATAAGCTCGCATTCGTAGGCACGAGGGGTTGGGACTTCAACATATCTTTCTGGGGACACGATTCAAGCTACAACAGATGAAATGTCAAAGGTCTGGGATTATAGATCCAGCTTCATCGTCAACTGCTGTGAGATCCTGAGCAAGTCATTTCCCATTCCTGGGCTCCAGGTGTCCTCAACTGTCCCCACAGGTACCCTTGTGGCCTGCAGATTCAGTGCAGTTTGAACAAGAGCCTAATTTATTTCACATTAGCCAAAGAGAATAGACTCACGTGGTAAGGCTCTGCCAGGGTGGGAGCAGCCTCACAGCTCTGGGAGGCAATGCCAGGACCTGGCTGGAGGGGCTGTGTTCCTACCATGGCAGATCCAGGACAGTGGATGGGAATGAAGGGCACAGGAGCCCTCCAGCAGTCCCTGGCAAGGCCTCTTGTGGTGCCAGCAGCCAGGCCCTTAAGTAAAGAGCAGCAGCCAAGTTGCCATGCTCCTTTGCCCAGGTGCCACAGGCTGCCAGCCCCTGGGATAGCAGTCACGTCATCAGCCCTGGAGCCCAAGGAGCACAGTCAATGGATCTTGGCTTCCAAAGCTTCCCATAAAACCAGCACCAACAGGTGAGACCCGCCCAGCTCAGACAAGCCAGTGCGATGAATTCCAACTACATGTGCCTCCCCTTAGCCCAGCTTAAATATTTAGACAGCCACGGTGCGTGTGTGCTCCATATGCGAGGCTGTGAGTGGGTGAGAGGGTTTTAGCTGGAGGTGAGGCTGAAGGAAGCTGACATGTTATTGAATGGAGGGCTGCAGAGGCGAAGCCGGGCAGCTACACATTCCAGGAATGCGGATGTAGTGCTCTCAGTGTGTATCTGAGGCTGACAGGGTTTGACAGTCTCCATCTGGGAACAATAACCCGCCAGCAGCAGGCCAGGCTGTGCAGAGGGCTGCTCTGACCCCCCACTCTGCCCTTCTTCTTTCCCTCCGTGCCCTGGGCTCCGAGTGAGATGGGGAGCTGTGGGGAGGGGACCGTCCCTCCTTACTCTGCCGGCCCTGGGCTGCAGGCAGGAGTCCTGGAGCAGCCAGGCCTGGGGGGCCAGCTCACCGAATGCTTGCAATTCCAGGAGCAGCGGGCTGAGGACAGAATCCATTTTCCCCCACTCTGGGAGACCTGGATGGAATGCTCTGGGGGGAGGCAATTTGGGATGCCAACTGATCACCCAGCCGGCTGCACGGCTGCATGGGGCGGCAGCGAGGCCTGGGGGGCGGCCATGGGTTTACGTCACATTTAATACCTTGGCCTTTCTTTGTGTGAATGGGGGAGGGGGCTTTCCTCTGTGAAGTTCAAAGCACCGTTCACAAACTTCCTCTGCTAATCCTCACTCTGATCTGAATTTTGTTGTGTAACTAAACTGATTACAAGAATTTGGTGAACAGACTTCCTCATGCTTTGCCCCCGCGGGTTCACCAGCCTGGGGGCGAGACAGGGAAGTGGGAGAAGGTAGGTTAGGGCATAGACAATGTTGGAGTGAGAAGGAGACTAGGGGCCACATCACACAGCCCAGCATAGTCCTGGTTATTTTTTTGGTAAGGAAGAGTGGCCCTGAGCTAACATCTGTTGCCAATGTTCCTCTTTTCGCTTGAGGAAGATTGGTGCTGAGCTGACATTCATGTCAATCTTCCTCACCTTTATGTGGGATGCCGCCTCAGCATGGCTTGACCAGTGGTGCTAGGTCTATGCCAGGGATCCGGGCCTGCAAACCCTGGGCCACTGAGGCGGAGCATGCGAGCTTAACCACTATGCCAGCAGGCCGGCCCCCATAGTCCCAGTTTAAACATGTAAGGCTGAGGGGAGCGGACATGGGAAGATGTGTAGGACTTCACGATCTCTTTCCTGGTCCCAGAAGGACATTTGTGACTACCTCCCGGGTATCTCCAGAGGCCGTTCGGACACAATGTGCCCAGAACTGAACTCAGTGTCGCCCTTCACCCTACTCTCTCCCTGCAGTACTGCCCTCAGACCTGCTGTCCCAGGCCCTCTGCCCTGGGGGCACTTGGAACCTCCTCTCTTGCTGCTTTTGGCTCTGCTCCTTCTCACAGGACATGGCCACCCCGAGCTCTCGCCATCCCTCAACAATACTTACGTTCCAAGACTCCAGAATTCCCCGCCCAGGCAGCTCGGAGCTTCTTCCAGGGTCTGGCCATCCTCTGGGGGGCACACTCCACTGCAGGCACAGGGGCAGCTGTTTGTCGGGAGGGCGGCGTGCGGGGAGCTGGGCTGTGCAGACCAGAGTGTCCACAAGCCTGACTCCTCATGGTGCAGGCGGAGGGGCAGGCTTTGGCTGCAGGTCCTGGCCTGTCCCTCTGTGTTATCCAGCCCCAGGACATACCACCATCCAGAGTTTCTGAAGCCAGAAACCTACCAGTGTGTTTGAATCCCTTCTCCCATCCCAAACAGATCCTCCTCATCAACCAGCTTCTCTCGATGCCACCTCCAGGATGGCTCTTGCATGCGTCCCTTTCTCTCCATCCAAATGGCCTCTGCCTTTCTTCTGTTCTCCTGGTTGAAGCAACAGCCTCATCGCTGGTTTCCCTGCTCCACACCTGCCCCTCTCCTGTTCATTCTCTGCCCTGTGGCCAGAGGGGTCTTTCATCCTCTGATCTTGTGAATTTCTGTTATTCACAATTTAAATAACCTCCGCTTGAACTTCAGCTCCCAACTTGGAGCTCATCCCTGTGGAAGCCTTCTGTGACGCTCCTGGATAGGGTCAAGGACCCTGCTGACGAACTGCCAGGGGGCCTCATACTTGGCCCCCAGCACCTCCGCACCATGCATTCTAAGTGCCTGTGAATTTTCTACAAGCCCCAGGAGACTGCGAGTGCCATGAGGATAGTGACATCACACGTGTTGGTTCTTGGGTTTAAACAATGCCTTGGGCAGCGTAGATATTTAACAAATATTTGTGGAAATTTGAAAATATTTGTTGAATGAATAAAAGATCCAGGCAGATGGCGTCATTGCCAAGACTAAGACCTAGGTTTTCTAGTCAGAACCAGACGTACGAGTGTGCCTGCTGGGCAACTTCTCAGACCACCAGTTTTTGAAGAGAGTTCCAACATTGCTGTTAAGCTAAAGTATCCTTGGAAACGTACCGACATGGAGCAAACTCTGTGTACTGGAATTCCTCTGTGGGAGAGTATAGTTAGAACATGGTTGGAAGAAATCTTTTGACATTCCCTGAGGAATATTCGAGTAACAAGTAAATACAGTGTTCTATGAAGCTTTTGTGCTAAGTGTCTGTGCAAATTTGGGGCCAGAGCAGAATTGTTCAGGACAGTAAAACAGAGGCTGTGCCACTACTAGCAGTCCTCATTCTCTGCTTTTTCTCAAACAACTCTCAGTGTCTCCATATGTAACAGAACCTCCCCTCTGCAGTGAGGAGCGGCTGTGTGGCTGAGCTCTGGCTATTGAGATATAAGCAGAATTGTTGTATGGGACTTCTGGGAAGGTTCTGTGAAAGGTAGAGTGTGTGCACGCTCTTTTTACCCTTCCTTGGTTCCTCCTTCTCGTTGCCTGGACTGTGAATGTAATGACTGGAGCCTCAGCAGCCATCTTGGATCATGAGGCAAACATGAAGGATAAAAGCAATGAACTAGGATAGTGAAGCAGAAAGCTACAAGGAGCCTGGGTCCCTGATGACTTTGTGGAGCCATCGTAGAAGCCCTCCAGACTTCTTTTACGTGCGAGAGAAGTAAACCTCTTGTTGAAGGTACTACGGTTAGGTCTCTGATGCTAGCAACTAAATAATGTTTTTAGTTGAGTCAGGGGCCAGATGACTAGCTTGCCTGGTATGCTCTATGCCTCAGTTGGGTATGCTCCTGGCCCTTAGCCCATAACTCTCCTCACTCTTCCTTCCTCTTCCCGTGTTGGCACAGCTTCAGGCACCCAATGATTCCTGTGGGTTGCCCATGAGCAATTCCGTCCCAACTTGGCAAGTTACACCCAGTCTCAGGGAATGCATTTGATGTGGCAGGAGATGGAATGCCAACAGTTATCAGTAGGGGAAATTCAAACATGAGCAAGACCCTACAAATTCTGTAAATGGATAGACTTTCTCAGAAGTTTGGGCCTTTCCCTTTGTTATGGAACCTGTTTCCTGGAATAAATTGACGAAATGTGATTGTTTTCTTGAAATCGTAGGCACATAGGATAGGATGTTCAGAGCACTTTGCACAGCTCTTCCTGGGATCCAGGGTGCAAGAGAGAAGGGGAGGGGCTGGAGAAATTATTCTTCCGGTGGGAAAGGGAGACAGGGAGGAGGTACGATGGTGGACTTGCCCGCTCCAGGCTCCCTCACCACCCAGGTGGACCACCTCTCCTACCACTGCTGACAATGCCCTCATATCCCTGTAAACGCTCCTCATCAGTTGCTGTGCCTCTTGAATGTGCAGTTGTGGCATTTTTCTGGATCTCAGAACCTGGAACAGAGCGCTATTCACCGACTGCTGTGGGATGTGTGCGAGCTCCTAAGAGGGCAGGAGCCCAAGGGCTTTGAGAAGTGCACTGACTTGCCCAAAATCACAAAGCTGATTGCCACAGAGTCAATTCAATAACAACAATGACAACAACAGTAATAATAGCAACTAAGAAATATATTATTAGTATAACATAACTTATTTGTGACGTTCTTCTTTGTACTTGACCCATTTCAACTCCTTTAATCCTCAGAACAACCTCATGGGGCATTCAGGTCCCCATTTCATAGATGAGGGGACTGAGGCATGAGCAGGTGAGACATATTCCCAAAGGCACACTGCTGGTTCACGGCAGGGCCCCTCAATCCCACGTTCTTTCTACCACAGCACAAGGGCCTTAATAAGGGTCTCCAAACTAGTTTTCGAAAAGGCACTGCTTTTCCTTGTGTCTTCCTGTGATGGTGTGCCTCCATCTGCAATGTGACCAGAAGAGAGAGGCTTTCAGGACAGACTGGAGTCACACACAGTGTCGGGGGACAGGGCACCAGCAGCAGAGAAAGCTTTGCTGCCTCCCCTCCTCCCTGCTCTGTGCTGGTCTTCTTCTGGGGCAGGGAGGGCCTTGATGGACAGCTCGGCAAGTGACATTCCCAAGGGGTGGTATGAGCAGATGACCTTTGAGCAGCTACACCTATGGACGGGTGAACCTGTAAACACCAGATGCACTGATAAAAAGCTGGGGCCTTATTTTCACAGTCAGGATCCTGTCTGAAATGTGCAACAGGGCTTGTGTGTGAAGCTTGACCAACAGCAGGTCTGTGCAGACTCATTTACAAAACCTAATTTCAGCTATCGACCGCCTACTTTCTCTCTCTTGAAATTGTAGGTTTTTGATGTAAGTATTGTTACAATCTGAATATCTCTTTATTTATGATTCTGAAACATAATCTGATGCTCCAAGGATGTGGGCTTCTGGGGATTGGGGACACTTCCTGTGACATTTCCACAGGTGAGTATTCTGGGACATGAAAGTAGGCTGGCCTAGGCCATTAGGGAGACACTCCTATGTCCAGCAGGGGCAGGAGGGGGGGGGCCCAAGCTCAGCTGTGCGTCATTTCACAAACATAATTGGACCCCTCTCTTTTTTATCTCTACTCACTCCCTGTATGACCTCACAGCTTTGAGTGACATCTCTTCACCTACGATTCCCACATTTATATCCAACTGTCTGCTCCACTTGGATGTTCAATAGACATCACAGACTTTTCATGTCCAAATTGAACTTCCAATCACCCCCTTGGAAAAAAAAGCCTCACCCACAGCTTCTTCATCTCAGTTAATGGAAACCATCTTTCAAGATTTCAGGCCAAAAGCCTTGGAGCCATCTTTGACTTCTCTCTCTCTCTCATACCCAACATTCAGACTCTCAGAAAATCCTACTGGTTTGACTTTTGAAATATTTCCAGAATTTGACCACTCTTACCATCCTCCTTGCCATGGCCTTTGTCCAAGTCACTCTCTCTTCTCACTTGGATTATTGCATTCACCTCCTAATTGGCCTCCCAGCTTCCACTCGTGGCTTCTTCCCTCTACACTCAACGTGGCAGCCATGTTGAATGAATTTGTTAAAACAAAAGTGAGATCGTGTCAATCCTCTGCTCAGAATCTTCCAGTGGCTTCTTAACCCACAGAAGAAAGCCATAGTCCTTGCTAGAATCCCCAAGCGCCCTATGATTTGCCCCGCTCCCTCCCTGTTACATGGCAGACCTCATCCTCTGTTCCCATCCCCAACGCTGTCCACTCCAGCTCCTTACCTCTCCTAGAGCGCCAGGACCACCACCACATCAGAGCCCTCACAGTGACATCCCCCTTCCTGAAACTCTGCCCCACACACCCTCCCCGCCTTGGCCACACAACCAGCTCCCTCACTTGCTTTAGGTCCTTTCTCAGTGAGGGCTTCCTGCCCATCCTCTCTAGAACATTACCTTCCACCAGCACTTCATCTCCCCTTCTCCCTGAGGTAGGCACTTGTCGCTCCTCCCAGCTTCTTCTCCTGACCAAGGCACCCACCCAAGCTGCTGTGAATGTCGGCTGCCAATGGTTCCTCCATGTCCTGCTTCTCTGGAGAATGGCCTTCAACCCAAAGGTGCTGGCTTGGCTGGGAGGTTGCAACTTCTTCCTCACCCACCCCAGGGCAGCCCACATCCAGGAAATGCCCTCACGGAAAGCAGTAGTAAGCCTTTGCTATTATTGAAACTGAAGAACATATATGGACCAGAAACCTAGCCCAGGTTGGTAACTAGCTCACTGACTAGTCAACAATGGAGAACCTCCAAGATCTGTGCCCTATCTGAATTGTCTGGTTCCGCTTCTCCAGCCCTTTAGTCACTCCTGGCTGATAGCAGTGAGGCTTTGCTAGAACATGACCCTAAGACACCTCCCTGGAAATTGTTCTAGAATTAACTTTTCGAATGAGTTAGGCAATGGCTCTCAGCTTGCTTTGACATGGTTACAACCCAGAAAAAAAACCTTTTCCCTTTGCCTGGGGCCATTTCCATCTCTATCACACATTCTGATCACTCACCCCCAACAAGGAAGAAAGCCTCACCTGAATACCTTCCACCTCTTACCTTTCCTCACGGACCTAGTTTTCAAGTCCTACCTGGATGCAGATGAATAGATTTCTCATGCTTACCTTATCATCTGACAGAGAGCGGACCAGGCAGACTGCAGGATGCAGCTAGTCACATGAGGACCTGACAGATGCCTTAGGACAAACAAGCGAGTGATTTGGGTTCCTGGGAAATCACCCGAGATAGGGGAGAGCAGACCACTGGGATCAGAAGGCACCTTTCATGGTCTCGAGTAAAGAATGAGAAAGTGGGCATCGTTTGTGGGCAAGAGAGTGAGCAGTTCAAGACTCCCGGCCTGATCAACGTGCTCGGGATTCATGCAAGTCCTGGCACCCACAGAGGTCTGAGGACTCACGCATTTATTCTCTCCACACATTTACTGAGCGCCTACTGTATAGCAGGCACTGTTCTAGCTACTGAGGATGCAGCCATGGACAAAGCAGACTGGCTGCCCTCCTGGGTGGACATCTTAGTGTGAGAGATGGACAAAGTTAAATATATGGTATGTTAGGTGAACACTAAGAAGAAAAAACAACAGAAAAGTCTTCGGTTGTGTTCCTTAGAAGCAGGGTATGAGACTGTGGGATTCGGTGCAGGCTATATTTTGGTTTTCGGGGAGAGCTCTCACATGACAGGGAGTGAAGGGGAAAAGGTCAAACAAGAGTGTGGTCTTAGGTCTAATCCACAAGAGACTCTGGAGAATTCAGATAACACTGCAGAATTGTCCCCACCTGGAGGCATGGGAGCTAGCCTTCTGTGTCCCCATATCTTTCAATCATTGGCTGTGGGCTGCCCTGGGGTGGGGGAGGGAGAGGCCGCAACCTCCCAGCCAAGCCAGCGCCTTTGGGTTGAGGGCCATTCTCCAGAGAAGCAGGACATGGAGGAACCATTGGCAGCCGACATTCACAGCAGCTTGGGTGGGTGCCTTGGTCAGGAGAAGAAGCTGGGAGGAGCAACAAGTGCCTACCTCAGGGAGAAGGGGAGATGAAGTGCTGGTGGAAGGTAATGTTCTAGAGAGGATGGGCAGGAAGCCCTCACTGAGAAAGGACCTAAAGCAAGTGAGGGAGCTGGTTGTGTGGCCAAGGCGGGGAGGGTGTGTGGGGCAGAGTTTCAGGAAGGGGGATGTCACTGTGAGGGCTCTGATGTGGTGGTGGTCCTGGCGCTCTAGGAGAGGTAAGGAGCTGGAGTGGACAGCGTTGGGGATGGGAACAGAGGATGAGGTCTGCCATGTAACAGGGAGGGAGCGGGGCAAATCATAGGGCGCTTGGGGATCCTAGCAAGGACTATGGCTTTCTTCTGGGGGTTAAGAAGCCATTAGGGCCTGGTTCTCCTGGCTTTTTATCAATGTTATGAGCAGTAACATCCTTCAATAAATTTTCTTGAGTTAAGCACAAACTCTGGAGTGACACATCTGGATCCAAATCCCAGTTCCACCGCTGACTAGTTCTGCCATCTTGGGCAAGCTGCTTAAGGTCTCTGTACCTCTACTTCCTCCTCTGGGAGAATGTGTATAGTAATAGGACCTACCAGTACCGACCTTATAGGACTGTTGGCAGTTAATACATATCAAGTTGATATGTATCAAGCACACACAACAGGTCAGCCTGATTCAACTTGAGTGGGGACTGTGAAGGGTGGGAATACCAGAAGGCGAGCCTCATTGGGACCATCTTGGAAACCAGTTAGCACGTTCCTCACAAGAGAACCGGTGTGTGGTTAGGAAGGGGGAATAGATGCCACAGAGCCCCATATCCACGTTTCCTACGAGTAAAATGGGCCAAGTCTAGTATTGACCTCACAGGGTTGTCCGGAGAATGAATGCTGAGCTGGATCCTTGGCCCCTGTGAGCAATACACAGACGTTAGCTGCTGTTGTATTTGTTTTCTATAGTTATCGAATTGCTCATCACTTTCTGGCCTAAAAAAATGTACCCAGTCAGGTTTCTCCCCTGCTTTTGCCCTAATTGGCATTTGCGTTGTTCACTCCTCATTGACTCCTGATCACTCTGCTCTTAGCACCGCCCGTGGCCAGCCGTGGTCGCTGTTCTCTCCCGCTGTTTCCCATCAACCCCCGCCCCCGCCTCACCTCCTCTTTCCTAAGACTGTGGGAGCTACTCCCTGCTGCCTTGTCTTTTCTCTCTTTCAATCTTTCCCTCTATTCAATTTCTCATCTTCCCCTTTATTATTTCTCCCCAGGACTAACTGGTTTAACTGTCACCTGGAATTTCTATCTGTACCGGTTGTCAACAGCTCTTGGAAAGGAGGAAGGCTCAAAGTCTTCCCTGCCACTCTCAGTAGATGCAGAAGGTGGGCTGACTCGTGAAAAGCGTAATAATCGTTACTATCATCTCTAACAGGAATACATTGTTTGATGATTTACAAAATAATTTCATATTTATCAAGAGGCAAAATCCTGTCCTGGGAATGGGGTAAAATCTGTTAAATTCTCAACTCCTGCGGAAGCTGCCCGAAGCTGAGCTCTCGGAAGTCCAACCCTAGGGGCTAGGTCATCTCCTAGACCTGACGGAGCCTGCAGTGAGTACAGGGCTTCTGGGCCTGGATCTGAAATCCTGAATGCTCTCCTCAGACAATCCATTGCTTGCAAGATGGGCAGTGCACCATGATTCATTCATTCAATTATTTTTAACATATTTTAAAGAATCTACTATGAATCATTTCCTCTGCTGGGTGCTGGGGATACAATAAGGAATGAGGCCAACTCTATCCCGCCCTCCTGGAGCTCAGTTTGCAGGGCTGGGGGTGTGGTGGGGGGAAGTGAAAGAGATATTAAACTAATTATTACACAAATATTTCCTTCTGTAGTTTCATTCTGGTTGTTGCAGAAGGAAGAGCACAGAATGCGAGGAGAACGTCGTACAGAATATCTGACCGTGTCACTCTGCCCCGAGTTGCCTTCCCCTGTTTTGCTCTCTGTGCCAGGCCTGACGCCTGCAGGCTGCATGCCAGGAGGAGGCTGGAGGGCGGGGTGAAGGGAGAAAATTTAAGATGTTTCTGTTCCCTTTCCCTCCCTGTCTGGGTGGTATCTTCTCCGTGGTTCCTCTGAGGCTCCTGCTCCCACCAGACAGGCCTGCTCTGGTGATGGCTCCTGCCTGGGGCCTCCTGCCTCGGCTCTGGTTCTTACCGTCTCCTCGCTTTGTTTCTCCAGCCTTCTGGTGGTAGCAGCTTCCTGCTTTGCCAATTTCCGGATTGTCCCACCATCCCCGCTTCTCAGCTCTAGCATCACTTGTGCAACAAATTCCTTGGAAAACATGCCCTGTTTAAAATCCAGAGTGGTTTTGTTTGCTTCACTGGATGCGGACTGATGTAATTACTCTTTGTATTTTCAACCCCAACTATGGCATGTGCTGTAGTCCTGCTCGTGACATGGAGCTGGGCTGTGACTTTCGCGTAAATGGTGCCTGGCTGTGTCCTGTCTTAGGTCACTGTAAAAATATGCAGCCCGGGGCTGTAGGCAGGAATGGTCGACAGCCCTGAACAGAAAGCACTCAACTGGGCTGGGGACAGGGAGAGCAACGTTGATTTCCTCACTTTTGAGATGAGGAACCTATCCTAGAACCTCAGGTTTCCTGACTCTGAGTCCATTTCCTTTTAGAACCCGCCTGTCTCCTCCAGAGTGCCACCCACTGCCCAAGCCGATGCAGTCAGTCCACACACACCCCAGGATCACCTGGCTTCATCACTACTCAAGCCAGAATTACTTGTCTGCACCCCTATAATCCATAACTTCCACCCCAGAAGTGCCGTGGTTTTCATGGTGTCCTGGGGTGAGGGGACAAAAGGTGGACTGTTACTTAGAACAGAAGTCCCAAGTCCATGGGATCTGCTAGCAGCATGGTCAGAAAGTGAGTCAGGACTGAGGATCCGGAAGGAAGGGCGTGAAGTTCCCAGGTGTGATTCTCTTGTCTCAGAGCCCCAGACCCTCCCAGTCAAGTGCCCCACTCCCCGAGGCAGCAGCAGGTTTAAAATCTACCAATACATTCTCTTGTCCTGAAGTGGCTGCTGGAGCCCAAAGGAGGATGAGGACCAGTCAGCATTTCCCTCCAGAAACAAATGTTTCTCTCATCCAGCTCTTTGCACAGAAAGCCTGATCTCCTCAGAAATGGCAGCCAGAAAAATCCGCGCTCCTCGTAATCCTACAAGTTCCCACTAATCAGATGTCTAGACAAGAATGGTCCCGGCCCCCTTTCCTGTTTGCAAATCTGCCTTGACAAGTCGTATCCTCCTGACAACGCCATTAAAATGTTCTTTATTTGCTCTGTGGGCCTTCTGAGACTTGGTTGCTGGAAACACTATCAGTTTCTGGATCAGCTCGCTTCTCTTGAAATCGCGCTCTGATATTCCTCTGCTTAAATTTCGTTCTCTTGAGAGGAGCTCTATTAACAGGCAATTAGTGCTGCTTTGAGTATAAGTAGAGGACTGTGGGGTTTGTGGCCAGATGGCCTGCGAGCCGAACTTGACTCGGGGTTACTGTGACTTTGGAGAGAATGCCTTCTCACTGTGGCCCAGACTGGTTTAGACAACACAATGTGTTCCTTTAATGCAGTGAGGAAAACCATGGAGAAAGGGGTTTCAATTTCCATCCATCCCTTTGAGACCCGGAGAGGGCCTCATTTAATTTCTCCCCCTTGGGATGCTAATGCCATGGAGGCTTAAAGCAAGATCTGATTTATATATTTTAAAATCAGCAATAGAATAACGGGATCCAAAGGTTGCCAGAGAACAGATCCCCAGCTTCTCATGTGAACTTAACCTGGACACCAGGTTCATGGTCTTCACCATCCCATCTCCCTCTAAACCCCACCCAACCCTCCCCTTACTCACTGAGAGCTGGACCTGGCAATCCTGGGCCCAGGGATGGTGTCACCCTCACGGTCACAGATGGCTGCAACAACTTCCCTTGTCTTTTTAAAAAATAGTGTCTTTAATAGTCTTGAAAAGCAGTACAGGCTTATGGCATTTGGAGCCTCTCTGCTCGGGGTCTGATGCCAGCTCTACCCTCACTGGAGGGGTCACCTCTCTGTCCCTCAGTTTCCTCATCTGTAAAATGGTCATAATAAGAGTTCCTACCTTGCAGGGTGTGGTGGAGATTAAAAGAGTTTAAACACAGGAAGTGCGTCCAACAGAATCTGGTCTGCAAGACGTGTCAAATCAGTGTTAGCAACAGTAAAAATAATTTTTAAAAAGTTTTAAAAGTCAAACATGGTAAATGGGTATATAGTGAAAAGCAAATTTTCTTTTGACCTCTGATCTGCAGACTCCTGGTTTCCTCCTCCAGAAACAACCACCATGAACGGTTTATTGGTTGCCAAACAAGAGAGATTCACAGCATATTGACGTGTAGATATAGATATTTATATAGATGCACAGTGGAGAGAGAGAAAGCTATAGATACAGATGACTCTCAGTTAAAAAATAAACAGTAGATATTAAACACTGGTCTGTATTTTTTTTTAAAAGTGTACAATAAAAAGATCTGTTGTCAATCAAGAAACAATCAAAAGATTGTTCCTGATCAATTCCTGTAGATCCGGCTCATTCTTAACAGCTGTATGGGCGCCTCTGTCTGGAGGCGTGGGGATCCGTTCGACCAGGCTCCCGCGGGAGGTGGGGCGTGGGGGTGCATTTGGGTTGTTTCATCCCATTTGCTTGATTGCTTTGGCTTCTCCCTGTGGCTCTTTCCTTCCCTCCTCCCAGCTAAAGGGGAGCACCCTTCCTGAGCCTCTTCATGAGGAAGTTGAAGCAGACCCTCCCCTCTCCTCAAATGATCAGGGCTCCAGTTAACCCCAGAAGTGACCCAGGCAGCTTCTGGCAGCAGCTCCGTCTCCAGGTTGCCGCCCTAAAGTCCACGAGAAAGGAACTCGAACACCTGGGTCTTGTCAGACTCCAAAAAGTTGGTTGACTTTTACAATGGATTGTTTTCAAGAAAGCAGCCCAGGAAGATATGCTTTGGATGTATAAAGAGTTGTCGATTATAGACAGCTTATAGCCTGCACATGTATTTGCACATCAAACTTGTTTTTCTGGTTTTTGGGAACCTGAAGTACAAGCCATTAAACTTGCACAGCCATTTATCTCACTTTCTGGTTTAGTTGTTTTGTTTTTTTTTTCAGTTGTTCTAAAAGAACGTTTAATTTTAGCATCGCAATAATGATAGCTCTGGGAAATAGTCTCCCTCCCACCCCAACAAGCTTTGAAATGCAGTAACTTCAGGTATAAATAGCCATTGGCATGTCAGAGTATTGTCCAAAGATTAAATAATAAGGCCAGAAGGAAAAATTATGTCTCCATTTCTCTCTAGAATGGGAAACATCTTTTTCTGAAAGTGAAGCCTTGAGGCAAAATTTTGGTTGTTGGTAAATTTGTTGGAAATAACCAAAAGGTCATCTGGGAGGCAGCTCTGTAATAAGCGAAGGTCAAGGTTTGCAGTGAGGTGGGCCTGCATTTGAACTTAGTAGCTGTGTCCTTTGGTGATTTGACCTCCGTGAACCTCAGAGACCTCGACTTTGACACTGCAATGAGGTAAAAGAAGGATCAAGTGGGAGAGATGAGAAGCACTGGAAATGAGCCTGGCAGGCAGCCGGCGCTCAGTAAATATTCATCACTTAAAGTGCCTGACGTCACTCTGTTTCTAAGCCCTGGGAGGCACGGGGATGATAGAAAAGACTGGCAGCCTTCCTGGTTTCTCTTTCCTTTTTCATTGTGTTTCCGTGGGATGGGAGCGAGGGAGGCAGGGCCCCCGCCCTCACAAAGGGCCAGTGTCTGTGGGCTCTGGGACATCTGGGAGGCCCATTAGGCCGAAATGGGGCCCCGCCAAGTTTTCATACGGTTTTCATATCACCAGGCTTGTTTTGACTTACATGAGCTTTCTCCCCACAATCCCTCTGTGACTCGGGAGAAAGGAAGTACGGGATGCACACAGAGAGGCAGCCGAGGGCACAAGGAAGGAAACCGCCTCCTGGGCCTGTGCAGTGACCATCTCCTCACTCTCCTTTCCAGCCTTCCAGCCTCTGGCCTGTGTTGGCTTCCCAAGGACTCAGTCATGTCTGCTGTTTCCTCCCAGAGGAGGACGAATGGGGAAATTTGGCAGGCTAACAAAAGCCTTTAGCAGTGTCTGGTCTGGCCGAGGTGGCGGTTCTTGGGCTCTGAGGGGCCCACATGGGCTGGCCCCTCCATCAGCTGCCCTTTGGCAATTGCTCCCCAGGTCAGTTCCAACTCAGTCAATTGATCGTCCAGAAATACAGGTGGGTCCAGCAAACCAGGCCTTTTCCTAGGTGCTGTGTAAATGTCATGGGTTCTGGATATAGCTTATGAGTGCTGTGTGGTAACAATAAGAATGATAATAATTAATTCAACAAATATTTATTGAGCTCCAACTATGTACCTGGCATTGTACTAGTTCTGAACAAAACAAATAACAGCTCAGTTTTATTGTGTCAGCACCGGTACAAAGCACTTCTCATATCTTATCTTAATTAGCCTGCTCATTAGCCTCATAAAGTAGATATTGTTATTAGTCTCATTCTTCAGATGAAGAAACCAAGCCTCAGAAAGATAAAGCAAGTCGCCTAAAATAAAATCACTAGAATGGAAGCCACAGGTAGGGTGGTGGGCAAAACAAACTAAGGCCAGGACCCTGACAATTGTGGGGTGATCATGACTGCCTACCGTGGATGGCCTGAAATGTCCACCCCAAGACTTCGGTTATGTGCTGCCATATCTGCTCTTAACCAATGCTTGATAAAGTCCCTTCCAGCTCTGAAATCCCGATTATAAACATAGTGTCCTGCTTGACCCCCAGCTCTTCACTGTCTAACCCATACGGCCAGGCCCAGCTTGACCCCATTCCTCTGCTTTCACCTCCACCTCAAACTGGAGGCTTTCCCCAGGTTAAGCGAGGGAGAGGGACTCTCAGCCCTGGGCAACACCCCCTCGGCCCGGGGGAGCCTGGCGTCACCTCATCTTGCAACCACTTCTAATTCCTGAGCCCTCACCTTGTTTGGAGATGAAGCCTCCATTTCCGCCATGACCACCCCTTCCCTCCACGGTCCTCCTCCTCTAAGGCCCTGTCCTGCTGCTCTGTCTGGGGCTGGGGTTCCTCCTGAACCAGGCTCCTGCTGGCAGTTTGCTAATAGGGATCGGGAAGAAAGGAGGGAGGTTTTGAAGCTCTGCTATGTGGAGAAAAGCTTCCCATTAATGATCCAATTGGGTCAGTTTGGCGGGAAATGGAAGGATCACACCCGTAGGAGTGCAGGCCTGAGGTCTGGATATCGAAATGTTGAAGTCAGAGCTGCAGAGGCTCCTCGCTGGAGCTTTGAAGTTGGAGGTGACCAATGGGAGCCTGGGGAGCTGTTGTGAACAATGGGGAATGTTCGCCAACTGTGAGCTATTGGAAGAGGCAAACATGAAGCACTCCAGGGACATTGTGTTTGTCACGATGCTACTGTGCGAGAAGTAGAAGGAGCCACATGTGCAAGGCCACAGAAGGTGGATGGAAACCCTCTGGGAGAGCCAAGGAGGCCTGTCTCAAGAGAAGACTCTCAGAGGCCTGCTGACCTGCACAGAAGGTCTTTGGTTAAGGAAGACACTGAAGAACCCCTCTCGGGAGGTTCTGTTGAGCAGTATGAAAAGATCAAAGTAATTAAAGTCGTGAGAGAGAGACGTAATTTTGGTAACCTTCAGTGACTGTGATTCTGTGGATCCAATGATTGTTCAGAAATACCACGCTGTGAATTGCCACGGAAGTACCATGGCTGTGAAGTGAGGGGAGTGTTGTCTGATGGAGAGTAGGCCAATGCTTCATCTAGCCCAAGGTGGACTCTTTGGTGGTGCACGAGATTTGGTTTTGATGGAATCCACTTTATTGACAGTCAAACCTTCAGTGGTTTTGGTGGCAGACGTGGCGGAGATGGGATATGGTGGCGATGGAGAAGGTTGAATGGATGTCGGAATTATGGAGGTGGCAGAGGCCACAACGCCTTTGGCAATTACAATTCATCTTTAAATTTTGTTTCAGGACAGGACCAAAATGTTGGAGGCAGAAACCATAGCTTTTATAGTCGTGAAGGTCATTCTTCTGGCAAACCACAAGACCAAGGTGGCTCTGGTGGCTTCAGGCCACGGTGGTAGCTAGAGTGGGGGCAGGAGATTTTAATCAGCCCTGGCAGGAAGTCAATGCTGGGAAACAAAGCTTGGTGAAGATAGCAGGAGAAGTGACAGCGAGGCTGTGCTTCAGTCAGGGCTGATGGCCATCCGACATGCACTGTGGGGCAGCCAGGGTCCCTTCTGATGAGCTACTCTGATTGCTCAGATTTTGTGCCATAAGACTGATAAATATTGCCAATATCACTCCTAGTTAAAACAGATCTGTGAGCTCAACCAAGCAGTACTGGGCCTCCTCAGCCAAATTTTACAGTGTGCCCCTTCGGGTCCAGGCCTCTGAAAGCAACCCTAAGGACTCCTCTGGCAGGGCTTCCTCCTGTTGGACCCCAAGTCCTACAGGGTCCCCAAACAGCCTGGGTTCAGAAGTCACAGGATCAGGGGACACTGGAGTCATGAGGAGACCTTAGAAACGCTCTAATCCGACAGTCGTATTTTACAGAAGGGAAAAGTGCAGTATACAGAGGGGGAGGGGCCCGTCCAAGGTTACCACGCTAGTCAGTGGAACCAGAATCGATGTCTCCACACTCTGATCTCTATCATCGCAGTTTATCTCTGTGTTGTTTTATTGGTTATTACTTCACTCCTCATTGAAACCAGAGGCTGGACCAGTTGGGATCGTACTCAGCAGCAGTCACTTAAAATGAGAGAACATTTGTTACTATTTACCTAAAGAAAGTCTGGAAGGAGATGCTTTCATTCTTTTTTCATAGACTCAAAGCTATCCACAAAGAACCAGCCTTCTGCATTACCACCAAGTTGGCTTTTCATCCTTGTGCTTGCTGTCTTACGATCACAAGATGGTTGCCACAGCTCCAGGAATTTTGTCTTCATACCAATGTCCCAAACAGAAAAGAATGGGGTGGGGGGACAAAACTATATTTCTTTTCAGCTACCTAGAAGGTGATTCCCAAAAGCTCCCTTAGAAGACTTGCCCTTATAGCTCATTGGCCACTTCTTGTGGCAAGAGAGCCTGGGGAAATAAATATCTAGCTGGGGAAAATGGGATGGTTATAGTCGGCTTAGATCAATCAGGATGTATGCTTTGGAGCTGGGCACATTTCCACCCAGAACAAAATAGGATCTTGTTGGTTAGGAAGAAAGGAGAGTGGGAAGAAAGGACAGTGGGAAGAAAGGATGGTGGGGCAAGGGGCTGGCTTCCCGAGGCAAGCTACAGAGTCTGCCACAGGGGCCATTCAGCATGGTGGAGGGAATGTAGACTTTGGGTTCAAATCCTGGCTCTACTGTTTACCAGCTGGGTGACTGTGGCTAAGTTCCTTAGCTCCTTTAGGACTCATTTTTATAACTTTAAAATGCAAGTAATGTAAATAATGTATTATTGTCTGACACAGTAGGGGCTCAGTAAATTGTGGCTATTACTATTACTGCTAATAATCCATCAAGTACTTTCTCATAAATTCAAGTATTCACATCCTCGCCAGTCTTTGAGGCAGGCAGTATACAGTGACTCCTTACACGAACCTGTCTGATCTCAGGGGGAGCAGGTGGTAGAGGTGGAACTTAGATCTGGAGATATGAACATCTCCACCCCCCTTGCCGCCCCACAACGTATTGATTGTCCAGTGCCTGTGGGCCAGCCATCGGTGATGAAAGCCCTTTCAGAAATCCCATCTAAATTCTATTTTTCCGTCTTCCAGAGAGACACTAAATGCAAGCAAGAGAAGCAGAAAACTCCCTGAGGCCCCCTGGGCAGCATACCCCGGCCCAGGCAGGCCCCGTTCTATTTCAGTATCCTGAGCCTGGACCCACATGAGTCAAGATCCCAGAAGAGATTGTTCATTTATACACGGTGGGGAACATGAGTTGGAGATCTGCTCTTCTACTCACCTGGCATTCATTTCCCATTTAGAACCAACCTGTTCTCACTCCTGATCCAACCAATGAGGGGCTGACCTCATCTGCTCTGCTCCAGGGCTGGGCCCGTGATCTGGACCTGACCAATCAGCATTTTCTATCCTCTTGGCCAAGATGATTGACTTTGGGTTGAGCATGTAACCCAAGCCAGGCCAATGAGACTCAATTTTGGAACTTTTGCAGGAGTTAGTGGGAAGGAGGTCTTCTCTCCTGACTGAGAGTTGCTAGCTGTACGGCTGGTGGACGCCTGGAGCTTCCAGGGACAACCACCTGGCCAGAGCCTGCCTGGGAAGGAAGACAGGCAAGAAAGGAGAAACAGGTCTGAGACCTACGGCCCTACAGATATTGTTGGAACCTACAAACCCAGCGGTGCCCGAACCCACCAAATCTACCTTTGGATTTTCCAATTACACAAGCCCAGAGATTCCATTTTGATCCTTAAGCCAGTTTGAATTGAGTTTCTGTCATTTTTTCTGCAGTGTCCAGACTAATTTGAGAAGGGAGATTCTTTTCCTGTCCTCCCTGGATACGATGAAAACCACTCCAGCCAGCCTTGCCGTTCCTCTGCTCCTTACTGAGACCAGTCCTGCTCTCTTAGCTAAAGGCATGGTGGATTGTTCTTCAGCAGTAAAGGGTGACACCATGATTGACCCCATCTCCAACAATGACCCAAGAATTGAGGGATTTCAGTTTGAGTAGGAGACAGCCGTGAGCAGAGGCTCTCTAGGGAAAGACTTGGAGTCTTTATTGCTTCGCTGACTCGGGCTTTCTAGGGAAATTGCTTTTCATACTTTTAAGCAGTTAGACATCTGCTGTGACATTATATAAGTAAGATGGCTTACTGCTATATACGCCATCAACATGACATTAATGTCGACTTCCTCAAAGCATCCCTGTGCTCACTGGGTACCAGGCTTGTGACTATTGGCTCATGTTCAGCAAATCACGCAGCTGATGAGAAGGAAAAGTAGAAGTTTTGCAGAAATTAGGACAATTTTTACTGACTTCACCTTTCTCACTCAAGTGTTTAATGAGGTAGAGAGAAAGGTGCCATCACAGGTTTGAAATTATTCTCCGCCACCAGCCTTCCAGGGGGAGTAAAGCCCTTTATCTATTCCACAGCACAGGCTTGAGAATCAAGCCATTCAGGTGTCTGACTGGTTTGTCTCCAGAGGGGCTGGTCCTGTTTGTACTCATTCTGATCTTTCACTGTAGAAGGAAGCAACCCACCTGGGGACTTTGTAGAGGATACTTGATGATCTGGCATCTGTCTGTAAATGCGCTTTCATTCTCACCTCTCTCTCTTCGGGACCTCTCTGCATTCAGCTTTCTTCATGTCTATTCTAAATGGGAGGACAAGAAAGTGGGCACAGATGAGCACTGGTCCAGTCCCTGGGGTCCAGCAGGCTTGGCTTTGGGGCCCTGTGCATGCATATCTTGCCCTTTTGTCTTTCTATGCTCTTCCAACCTCCAACCTTGGCTGGCTGGCCGGTTCCTATTCTTGGACTCACCCCTGACCCTATATTCATCCACACCTACAACAGTGCCTGACATACAGTAGGCATGCAATCCAGTCCACCCTGATGCACAGCTCCAAAGGCATGGTTCATATTTACTCTACATGGTGCTCCAGGGGTGCTGTTTATATAGCAAACAATGTGAATGGGACCCCCTGGAATTGCGCAACTCAGTGACTGCACTCCATATATTTTGTTGATGAATAGATGAATGAATGAATGAAATCGTTGCTGGTCATGCTTTGGCTTCTCTCTTTGGACACACAGGGTTCTCCCTCTTACTAGTTTGCCTTTAAATTCTGTTCATAAATACTGACTGGATTATAGCCTCTGGATTAATTCTGTTCCCATGTCTAACTGCTTTCCATTTAGGCCATTTGACTGCTTACTCTAACTTCTGGACAAGTTCTGCTCAAGCCATAAATCACTTAGTTTTCTGGCCCTCATCATCCTCCTTCTCCAGTTGTGTGGCCACCCTTTATCCCACCTGCCCTTTCTCTCTTTACTCCTGCTTGATCCTGCATGTGGACTTCTGCTCCTGGAACTGAGTCAAGGCACCAGGATCAGCGGTGTTAGCTTCTATGTTTTTTTGTGGAAAAACAAATGTCAGAAGTAGACCATAATTCAAAGCAATCATTAGATCGTGGTCCATTTCTGACATTAGCCATGGTCACAATGTTTCTTCTCCCTTTGGTCCCTCAAATCCTTTGGTTTGAACAGATTCTGGAGAGCACCTCTCTTGCCAACGGGCTCCATCCAGAAGGGGATGCTGGCTACTGCGAGAGCGCCTTGTGCATGTTGGAACCATGGGGTTCCCCACTGAGTTTGAGCACTAACAAGTACCAAGACTCAAGCTTCCAGCTTCCAAATGCTTCCCCAATCTGGTAACATCTGACTCATCCCATACGAGATCTCACTCCATCATAACACAATTCCTTCTGTCAGTGCAGCCCCTCCCCCCCAGCTACATGATGCCACATTCTTTCCTCCTTCAAACGCACCCTCTCATGCAAATCTCACTCCTCCTTCAAGGTCTAGCTCAACTTCCAGCTCCTCCAAGAAGCCTCCTACGACCACTCCAGCCCTATTGGTTTTCCTCTTTCTCCTTAAGTACAATTTGACACGATCTTTATGCATCATAATTTATCATGCATTTTTTCCTCTGTAGATCCTGCCTTCCTAACTAGACTATGCATTCCTTGGGGGCAGGGATCATGTCAGATTATTTCAGTGACCTTCACATGGCCTCACACACACATAGTGATTTAAACAAATAAACTTGACCAACCCTACTTCATAGCTGAATACCCAGTATTTCTGGAGTATCTTATTCTTTTTTTTTCTTTGACATTTGGAAAAGCACTAACTTTTTCAACTTTTCAGCATCACGTTGATGAGGACAATTGAAGGTAAGCATGTTTGCCAGGGAAGTAGAACGAACTTTATGTCCAAGACTGAAATAGAATCTTCTGCTGCAAACCCCTGCCAGAGCCTGTTACGTATACACGATCATCACATGGGCAGAACACACAAAGCAGTTGAAGGCTCTGTGGACGATTAAATGCTTAAGTGGAGCTGTGGCATTTGTCAACAGCCACCAGTGTTCAACAAATGTGCTGCTGGTCATGAGTGCTGGGCCTATTGTGAAGCATTATTCCTACTCTGAATGGGGCTGGCGTTATGTAATAGAAGGACAGAAGGTGGAAAAGGCAAAACACCGAGAAATAGATGAATGCCACTTTTCCTTATTTTAAGCACCTTGCAGAATACCTTGCTTATGATTGGAGTTAAATTGAATTCTACTCCACAGACTCCATTCTGAGTGGTTTCTTTTTCAGGCCTTGAGACTTCTGGGCAAAATGAAGAGGTGGTTAAACTGAATGCTTAAGTTAAATTCAAGGAATGGTATTTTTTTCTTCCTCCCCCTCTGGGAATAGGCTGAAAGTCTTGGTTTTGGCATTGCTTTTCCAGGTAACCAGTCCTTAACCTTCTATGCTCTGGCCATAAATCAACACATGTAACATCCTGGTCAAATCACAGTCCTGTAGCTGTGACCCACACAGCTCCCGGGGGGACATGCTCTTGCCCTGGTGGGTTAGATGAGAAGTCATTTTTAACACCTGCAACCTCTACCACACACACACACACACACACACACACACACACACACACAGCTCGGGACTCCAGTCTCCTTCCCAACCTGCTGCCCTCTTCATCCTTGCATTTCATACATTCCATTCCAAGTACAAACCTCCTCCACCTGCAAGTTGCATAAAAGTTGAAAAGGGGAGATAAAGGCTGAGCATAACGGAGAGTTGGCCTGGGTAGCTGGCTGAGAAGCATGTTGTGAGTTGTGGGGCTCTGGAGCCTGGGTTCAAATGCTGCCTTTTCCACTTCCCACCTGTGTCATCTTGAGCAAACTGCCTAACTTTTCTGGGCCTGGATTCCAGATCTGTAAACAGGGATGGCAACAGTATTAGCCTTGTCTTGTGGGTTTGTGGTGACAATTAAATGAGTCAATATGTATGGAGCACTTGGAACAGTGCCTGGGACAGGATATGTGCTTAATCAGTGTGAATTATCCTCATAAGGGAAGGCACATAAGCCCCCTAAGGGCCAGGATAATACCCACATGAGATAGCAAACAACAGAAAGCTGTATCTGCTGGAAAAGAAAGCTGGAATCTGCTCTGTTCATTTATTTTATTCAGCAACTGTTTATTGAGACCTAGTATGTGCCAGGCACCTGCTAGACACAGAGAATACAAAGGTGGAAAATATTGTGCAGTCCTTGCCCTTGTGAGATTCAGTCCATCTATAGACTGTCTTAGCGTGAGCTGCCCAGCCACTGGACGCCAGGTGTGCAGCACAGCGGTTGGCCCGCAGGCAGGCTCTGGGAATTATTCACATTACTCTCCTTCAGGTTGACTCCTCATGGACATCCTTGATTCACTTCTCACTTAGATTCTAGAATCAGCTACTCATTAAAATCCTAGATCAACTCACCCTCTTGGCTCTCTGAGGTGCCACCCTCCTTTCTCTGCTTCTGCTTGCCTAGATAGAATGTCGCTGCCTGAACCACACACTGCTCTCTGTCAGCTGGTCCTTCAGTTCTCTGAGGTATTTTTAGTGGATGTAACCTGCCCGTTCTGTTCTCTTCAAGCCTTCCCGACCACCACCCTGCCATTTCCTAGTCCTATCCCCCATTCTGGGCCGTTGACCTTAATTCTACTTCCCTGAAACCCAAGCTGGCCATCAGCACCACTCTCCATCTTCCTCACCTCACAATCACCCCAGATTGCAAACCCACCCTCTTCGTCCGTCTACTGGCATCAGTGGAGAGTGAGCTAAGACTGAGCCAGAGACTGGAGCAGCCCCAGAGCCTGTCTCACCCCCAAAGCCAATCTCCACCTGTATTCTCATCCCCCGACCCCCACCTCCAGTCCTGACTCCCCAGTCATCCATTTCCACAGTTCTAGCTTCCTCAGGCTCTCTCCACTGCCTCCTTTCTCAGTGCATTTAAAATGCACAGATTCATTCATTTTTTCACAAATGCCTATAATGGCTAATATGTGCTAAGCACTCTTCTAGGTTTTGGAGACAGAGCAGTGAAGAAAATGAAGTCTGCTCTTCATGGAGCTTACTCTAGTGTGGAGAGGTGGACAATAGACAAACAAATAATGTGGCCTGTCAAACGGTGAAGAATACAACAAGCTTGAAGCGAACATCCAAGGAGCGCTGGGCGTGGAGGTGACTGGGGAGGAAGGATGGAGGGAACGAGGGAGGAAGGCCATGCCTTGGAAGGGGCCTCCTGTGGGTCAGGCTGTTTCATAATGGTGAGGGAGAAGTTGCCAAGGGTCTTGATCAATTTGTTGAGAAACTCCGTGAGCCTGCTGCTGCCTGGTACAACCGTCTGGATATTGTTCCCCACCATGTTCTTGGGGGTGTGCTGTAACTGCAGGGAGCCGGCCTGCATTCTGCCCCCAAATCACTGTGGGTCTGGTTGATAATGCAGCGCAATAACTTGTCCAAAGACTTGATTCCATCTCTTGCCTGCGGATAGGGAGCAGAGGAATGCCTTAGCTCTCTCCTCTACTGTGTGTTTTGGCAAATAAACACAAGAGAGGTTTCGGCGTGGTCTTTGCAGCCTATCTCCTCATCTGGGCCCAGGTAAGGAAGAATTTGGGGAAGGAGCTGACTGAGGTATAAATACATTACTTCCCAACAACTGATTCAAGGACAACCCAGGCTGGAAAAATAACTGTTTCATTCTCATAATGCGCATTAAACTTTTATAATTTACAGGGCATTAAACTTTTATAACTTACAGGGCACTTTCATATGCCTAATCTCATTGGATATTCAGCATACCATGTGGCACAAAATCTGTTGTAATTTATTTATCATTGAGCTAAATATATTTTCCAGTTACACATTCCTTGCAAAAAAATTAAGGTATTTTTTTGTTGTTGTTTGCTTTTACAGCCAGTTAAGAATTGTCTTAAACTACTGGAGTTTTCTACTCTTGAAAAACTTAAGGTTCTCTAGTGGATAACGTTACGTTTCAAGAGAATTAATAACGGGCTTCACACAACATTCCCAGCAGAGATGCTCCGGCACGCCAACCTTCATGTTCCTCGTGCTTGGAATGCGTGATTCCTCTAGAGCTTCCTTGGGCTGTGTGCAACTTCTATTTTGGGGCTAAGTTGTTTCTTTATATAGAAACCTTGTCAAATCAAGTGAGTACATGAGTCATCGGTGCATTTCCTAAAAATCATCGCATCAAATTTTTCTCATCTGTTATCCATTTTCTTTCTTAATCAGAAGGAAAATGCATTAACAGTGCAAATATTTGGTGAAAATCCTAAACTTTCATAGACTACTGTTAGAATGAAAATGTTTTTTGGTGGTGACTGAATTTCCTACTTGTTTAAGAAACAATCACATCGCCATTTGCATTTTCACCAACTAAGTAACTTGGGGCTCCACTTCTCTAATTCATTCTATGACCTGTGGTATTTTAGACACTACTGAATGGCCTGAGACAGCGGTGCTAATTAGGGCTTAGAAAGTATGTGATGGTTACTGTAATTTTGAGAGCCAGATAAAGCAATGAGAATCAGTGGCTTTGGCTCCAAGCAGGACTTAATTCCTCTTAATTCCACTGTCCATGTGATTTGGAGAATTAGGAAAGTGAAGCTTGTTTCTTCCTCATAACATACGCGGATATTTATGAAGAGTTCAGGTTTCCTTTGAGCTTCGTTCATCATGCCAAGGAGCTGAGGCTGTGGGGAGAGGCTTTGCCTTCTGTGCAAAGACAAACAAGGATGCCTAAAGTTTCCTTAGGTGACCTTTCAGGCACCCCTAGGGGAAGTTAGAGGGCAAATATTAGGTGTGTCCAATCTGCTTAGGAATTTGAAACCAAAGGTTCTGTTAAACAATTGGTCAATTGTCTGAATCTTTCTGAACCTTTTCTGCTTATGCATGTCCCCTGCTCACAATATCTTGTCAAGTATCCCAAGAGCACTCACTCATGGGAAATCAAGGCTGATACTTATTTTTCTCTACTCCTTTGTCTTCTGTACAGACAATGGGGTGGAGAGAGAAGAGGCAGATGGCCATGCTTGTAAGATTCTTCCACCTGAGAAAAGACAGAGAAAATGATCTGAAAGAACATTAGCATTGTCTAGTTGCAATATTGTTAGACCTTTCACCTAACTAAGGGAACTCCTAACAATGGCGTTATTAATGCAGTATGTCAGTTCTAATGTTCCATGTTCTAAAAGGCTTTAGGAAAACGGGCCCTGTGAGTTTTCCTACTCTCCATGAAAACACACTAGTTGTTCCAAGTGATGTTTAAAACTTGAATTTATTCTGAGTTATTGTCATCAGATTGCTGATCCAAAATGTGTTCTATGTTCCCAGAAAAATGACTTGGGATATTAAGAGTCAAATCACTGAGAGGAGAAGGAAATCTCAGATTTTGCCCTCAGTGAAAAAAGAGATATGTTTCCACCCTTTCTTTCACCTTCAGTTTGTAAATTACATTGAGATAGAGAAAGAGGATGGAGGAAACCTTCCAGAATAAGACAGATAAAATCTGATAGAGTAGCAAGGGAATATAATTGTAGAACACTAGTCCTTCTTTCTCTGAGTGTGGAAAGGGGGAATTGTGGGCCATTTGCTACCATAGGGACCAGCCAAGGTATGTGGGAGGGGGAGGGAAGGCCCGTTGGAGGAACTGAAGGATCTTACTTTTTTCAAAGTTAAAGTGTCCTAGTCAATAGGTGAGCTTTCTGATGGCAACAGGTGTGTGTGCGTGTGTATATCCTTTTCATCTAATTGAGTTCCAATCTGTTGTCTCTCCTATTTTGCTTTTTGAACCTGGAGAGTCTGTCTTTCAGTCCAGCCTCAACTAAAAGGAAGATTGACAATTAAAAAAAAACAAACCACCGAGCGCCCACTGTGTAGCAGTCACAGTTCTCTTCAGTGGGATGCATGGAACTGCCAGGCATCTAACGCATGTGGCAGGGCCACTGGATGAAAACCCTCTATTATGCTTAGCTATATCTGCCCCTATTTCCGTACCCAGATCTCTTAGGAAATGAGCAGCTCTCAATGAATTCTCTCCCCTCTTTAATCTAAAGGCTGTTTCTGAGCCACAGTTCTCTTTAATTTTTAAAATGAAATGTTAAAAATGCTATTACAAGTTGTCCTCGACACAGACGCAGGAGATACACCTCCTGGTTTGCTGTTCCTTTACAATTCCATGTCACAGGCAACCGCCTGTCCTTTCCACTTGTCAGTCCTCTCTCTAGTCCTTTCCAAACGACCATGGAAGGCAAAGGAGCAATGGACCATGTGTTTGGAAAGCTGGTGAGTATGCCAACATCTGTGTTTCTAGAAGGAGGCCATAGGAGAAAAGATCCGCTCAGTGTGAATGTGCTGCTGTGCATGGTGGGGAGTTCCCATCCCTGGAGGGATTCTAGATTAGGTTGGACAATCTCTTAGCAGGGGTGTTGTAAGACGGAGCTGGACTAGATGCCCTATAATACATGTATATTTTTAATAGACCATTTTTTTTAGGGCAGTTTTAGAGTCACAGCAAAATTGAGCAGAAGGTACAGATTTCTCATATAGCCCCTGCCCTCACATACGCCCAGCTTCCCCCACTATCAACATCCCCCACAAGAGTGGTATATTTGTTACAATTGACAAACCTACATTGACACACATCACTATCACCCAAATCCCGTCGTTCACATGAGGGCTCACTCTTGGTGTTGTACATTCTGTGGGTTTGGACAAAAGCATAATGACATGTATCGACTAGAATAGTATCATACACAGTAGTTTCACTGCCCTAAAAATCCTCTGTACTTTATCTGTTCATCCTTCCATCCCTCCTCCCACTGGACCACTGACCTTTTGACTGTCTTCTTAGTCTTGCCTTTTCCAGAATGTCATATCGTTGGAATTATACAGTTTGTAGTCTTTTCAGATTGGCTTCTTTCACTTGGTAATTTTCACGTAAGTTTCCTCCATGTCTTTTTGTGGCTTGATAGTCCATTTCTTTTTAGTGCTGAATCTTTCGCTGTCTGGATGTACTAATATCCTTTTCCATCGTGTGGGTTTTTTTTAGAGATTGCAGGCTAGCACTGATAGGGTGCCCACCAAGGTGAAATAAAAGGAAGGGACAGCCTGACAGCTGTGATTTCCAGTGAAGGAACAATGGCTGAGCTTCAGAGCTCTGAACGGGGGATGTTGCTGATGCCTGGGGTCGGTCTCAGGGTGGCTTGTGCAGAGGCCATGACTCCACACAAACAGGATGCAAGAGGGCTTGTTCAGTACAACTGAAACATCCAACTCAAACCGGCCTAATCTCAAAAGCGACCGTGTTGACTCCCACAAGTGGGGATTTCAAGTGCTAAGTCTGGATTTTGAGGCATGGCTGAATTCAGGGCTGGAAAAGGTGCCTCAGGGTCCTGGTCCTGTCTGCCTCTTGACTTTGCTTTCTTCTGGGTTGGTTTCATTCTGAGGCAGATGCCCTCACGAGGTGGCCAGGGTGGCCACCTGGAGCTCCAGGCTCACCTTCTACCAGCTGATTAACACCAGTGCAAATGAAGCATCTCTATTCCTGGCAAATGAACTCTCATGAGGTATTTCACTGGTCCAGCCTAAATGAATCCCTGTGGCTTATTGGTACCCACCCCTGGACTTAGGGATTGGTATCACCCCATTACTATCACCCAAGTAATATGAGAGCGGGGCAGGGGAAGTTTCCAAAGGAAAACTGGGGCACTCTTACTAAAGAATAGGAAAGGATTCTGAGCAAGTGAAATCAATAGATGTTGCCTGTGGCAGACTATAGGACAACAGTTCAAAAAAACAGAGGGATGTTGATACATATTACATAAAAGCAACAAAAATAATAGTAGAACAGTGGTCTCAAAGCAATCAATGAAAAAGAATCTGATTATACTTTTCTTTTTTTTTTAAAGATTTTATTTTTTTCCTTTTTCTCACCAAAGCCCCCCAGTACATAGTTGTATATTCTTCGTTGTGGGTCCTTCTAGTTGTGGCACGTGGGAGGGCCGCCTCAGCGTGGTTTGATGAGCAGTGCCATGTCTGCGCCCAGGATTCGAACCAACGAAACACTGGGCCGCCTGCAGCAGAGTGCGCGAACTTAACCACTCGGCCACAGGGCCAGCCCCAGTGATTATACTGTTTTATAATTGAAAATTAAATGTCTGGTGGGGCCCAATCTCTCCTTTTCTGGGCCTTTATGTTCTCTGGGATGCTGGAGAAGTGTGGAGGAAATGGTCGGTTCACCTTCAACTTGCTTTCCGTTTCTAGTGCGTCTTCGTTATGTCAAGACTAGAAACTAAACATGCTTCTCAGACTCCCTTGCAGCTAGGGTAAAAGGATACAAATTCATTTCATTAACTGGACACACTCAGATAAGATTTGCAAGGCAGAAACAGAAAGGATGCCATCTTTCTGTGGCTTCGTTGCCTTCTGCTGCCAGGCTCCATTGTGGAGACACTTGGCTTTTCTGCCACATCCGGTCTCTAATTTTGTGGGTTTCAAGAGACCATAGCAATGGCAGCAGTGGAGGCCTCCTGAGTCCCTGTCTTCTTGATTCTGGAAGAGGTAGCAGCTCCCTGGATGTGCCAGTTCTACAGCTCTGGGAGTCATTTCCACAAGCCTAGCCCAGAGCCCACCACTCCAGCACTTCTGACAATGTTGGATTCAGGTTAATTCCTGCATTAAATAATTTTCTGCTTAAAATAGCTAAAGAAGTGTCTGTTTTCTGGATCTACACAGGCAGAGTTGACAAAAGTCTCAAAAAAGAAAAAAAGTCTGGTTCTTGCCTAAGGCTGGGATAGTCAGAGGGGGTGATTTGGGAGCAACCGCTGGTGGCGTGGGGAGAGAAGCTCATGGAGCTTCTATGGGGCATGGTCCCATGGAGGAAGGGAGGACTACCCAACATCTGGGGCTTATTTTGTTGATACATGTGCCCCTCCTTAGAAATCACTGGAGGTCTTCTGTTCCTTGAATTCATTCTCTCAAGATGAGACCTTTGCTTTCATTCACTCAATCTTTCATTCACAGTCCACAAATATTTACTGACCACCTACTGTTTACCAGCAAATGCTATTTCCTCTGGAAACGAAGTCACCTCAGTCCACCCTCCCCACCTCTGAGGCCCCGCCTCATACTTGCACATACATGTGCATGCATGCACATGCAAACACATATGCACACACTCATGCCTGTACACAACACACAAGCTTTTCAACCACTTTTTCACATTCTTCTTTGACTCCCACAATCCGGGTTATTAGTTTTACCATATAATCCTATAGCTCCTGAATTTCCCCTATCAAAGCATTTTCTCACAGTGTGTTGAAATCACTCATTCATTTCTCTGTCTTCCATACTAAATGTAACTTCAGTGATGGCAAAGACTGCGTCTGTCTTGTTTACCAGTGGTAGATTCAGGACCCATCATAGTGCCTGGTATACCCAGGGCCCAGACATTCAATAAATATTTATTGATGTATTCTGGTATCCTAAAGGCTTCCAGAAACTGGATTGTCTCTGGAAACCCTCAGATCAAAGATCAGCTCTAAAGATCAAAGGATGTGATAGAAACTCTGGGTGCTGAGGCAAAATTGGAACTTGGCAAAACATTTCTCTCTTTCCTCCCTGAGTTTCTCATATTTTAGCCTCCCATCCTTGTCTCTTTTAGCTCCACCAAAGAAAAAAATAAGGAGAGAGAGAGCATTTCACGTTGTAGCATTGCATTATAAGAGACATCTCATTGTGAACATCCTGGCTATTTTCTGTTATGCATCCTTTTCAGATTTTGGCTCCATTCCTTACAGGACGTGTGACCTTGGAGGAATTTTCAACCTGAGACTTTGTTTCATATTCCTAAGTGGAAGCATGGTGAATTATAGATGGCCACAAATTCTTTGACACTCTTCCTATCTAAAGGTGGAATCTATGTCTCTGCCACTTGCCCTTTAACCTGGGTGGGCTCTGTGACTGACCAATGGAATATAGCAGAAGGGATGTTGTGCCAATTTCCATGCATGGGTCTTAAGAGATTGGCAGCTTACACTTCCTGTCTTAGAATACTCACTCTAAGGGAAGCCACCTGCCATGCTGTGAGGGAGCCTGAGCTAACCAAATGGAGAGGCCAGATAGAGAGAGATGCTAGCTAGTCTCAGGCTCCCAGCCATTCCAGCTGAAATGTAGACACGTGTGTGAAGAAGTCATCTTGGATGTCTAGCCAGATGGGGTGTCAGATGATTCTAGCCCCAGCTGTCATCTGACTGCAACAACATGAGAGAGCCCAAGCAAGAGCCACTCAGCTGAGCACAGTCAACCCACAGAACTGTGAGCCACTAAGGTTTGTAGTGGTTTACTAAGCAGTGAGAGAAAACTGCAACAAGAAGCAATGATAATATCTACCTCCTGGCCTGTTATGAGGGTAAAATGAGATTTTTGTATGCTAAATCCCTAGTCCACAGCCTGGAATAAACAATTCTTCAGTATATATCAATTCTCCTGCCCCTTCTTTTTCCTTTTTGTTAATTCTGTGACTTCCCAAGAAGGGGTAATTCTCAGTGTCATCATCTAAGGTGGAGTGGGGTGGAGATGGGCTGTTTGCTAGATGTTTGGAACTGGAAGAGCTCCCCTTTATTTCCTCCAATGTTCTCCGGTTTCTCTCTTTTCTGTCTTCTTTAAAGGACAGCCAGATCATTTAGACCCAAAATAAAAATACCAAATTCAGCCTTTGTGTTTCAGACACAAAAATCATAGGCTTGGTACAGGCTCACAGGAATGAAAAATCGAGCCTGAGAAGCTAAAATGATTCAAAGCAAAATTCTGCCTGACAACTTTTCTCACATCTGGGTGTGAGTGTGTGTGTATTTGTGTGTGTGTGTAAAAGGCAATTAAAGAAAAGACTTTAGACTATGTAATTATTTTACCATGTAAGCATGATAGAATTACAGGCTTTTTTGGGGGGGGGTGTTAAAAGTACATGGTTACCTGTAATTACAGTCTTGCTAAGTTCGATTTCATAGTAGACAGAAATTCAAGTTTGACTTAAACCACGCAGAAAGACATGGTGCATATTGGAAATGCTCTTTTTCCTTCTTACTCAAATGGCTGAATTAATTTTGTTCTAGTGGTCTCCCTTGAAGTCAACCTTTTACCATGTTTACTGCTAAGGTTGTGTGTCTTGCTAATTATGTTGCTCATTCAAGAAGATTTGCTACCACAGCAGTTTGAGATGATCTTTCTATTTCCGCCTTGAATTCCTGCAAACACCTAAATGGTGATAAGCAAGAGGGTTCACCTCAGAGTCTGAGTGGGTCAGCATCATAAATTCTGTCAAATACCTGTCAATTAGATGGAGGGTGGAAGGTGCCGTTAAACTGGATGCCTGACACATGTAGATAAGGGAATTAGTTTATTTTATTTTTACATTTCAACCTTTAATATGAGTGTGGACACAAAGCCACAGTGTTTGTTGTCCTATGACCACAGGATAAAAGCCTCTGGAACATTTGGGGGCCCCCAAGGTTCGAAGGGTGAGGAGAGTAGGGAGTGGGGTAGGGGGATGGGGAGAGGTCAGCCTGAGTGTCTGCTGACATTGCGCAGTTTCAGCTACAGAATGTCGCCTGGATGAGGAACCGAGCCTACCGTGGAAGTCGCCTTTCCCTGATGAGATGTAACTTAGGGCCGGAGCTTGGATTTTATGGGAGCAAGCACACATCTTCCTTGGCATCAAGTCACTTAACCAACCTTGCCCTTCCTTATGATTAGAGAAAGCGCGGACTCTGGTTTCTGCCTCCCAATCCAGTGGGTATCCGGAGACAGAGAGGTAACTTTTACTTTCCATTCCACAGCTCTTGGAGGAGGTGTGACTGTGTGAGGCGCTAGAAAGCTTGTTCTATAATTACTTCTTGATTTGCCTCTGGGTGTGCTGCATCTGCACCCGACCGTCTGTGCGTTCACGTGAGCTTGTCAGAGGAGGAGCGATCCATCGCGCCGCCGCCAAGAGCCAGAGAACGTGGGTCTAAAACAAGACGGGTGACACTATTTTGCCCCAAAGTCAAATGTCCCGTTTCCGGTGGGTGAGTATGGGGTCTTCGTTACTGATTACCATTGTAGCCAAATCTATAATCCAAGATGCCACCCCGGATGCACCCAAGTTAGTGCAATCACGCCCCAAATTAAAGAGACAGGCTCCAAGCAGGACGGGCGACCCCGAGCACTCACACCCGGAGGCCCTGGCCTCCCGGGGCAGGTTCCCTGAGGGTGGGCAGGGACCCGGCCGCAGGTCAGTCGGCCGCAGGGAGTGGGCGGGGACAGATGCCCGGGAACTGCTCTCGGGCGCCCGGGCTGCGCGCACCGGGGCGGGGTGGCAGGGGACGGGCCTCCCCCACGCCCGCCCCCAGGCCCAGCCC
Organism: Equus quagga; assembly: GCF_021613505.1. Classification (NCBI taxonomy): domain Eukaryota; kingdom Metazoa; phylum Chordata; class Mammalia; order Perissodactyla; family Equidae; genus Equus; species Equus quagga. The sequence goes on along the minus strand of NW_025796728.1, from coordinate 1,778,506 downwards.
CGCTTTTTGGAACCCGAGGCGGCCCCAACTCCGCAGCCACAGCATCTGCCTCGTGCCCGCGCGGCGGGATCCCGGCCGACTGCTCTGCCCGGCCGCCGGCTCCGGCCCACCCATGGCCCCACTCGAGCCCGCTGCCCCATTTTCCCCGCAGCTCACGGGGGACCGCACTGGCTCCGGCGCCCACAGGGGCGCGGCGCGCGCAGAGTGGCGCCGGAGGCGGGGCCTCGCGCAGGGCGCCTGGGGATTGGCTGCAGGAGGCAGGGGGCGGGGCCGGCACCGGAGAAAACGGCGCGCGCGCAGCCGGGTGCCGTCCCAACCCCGAGCCTGAGCCCGCCGGAGCCTGCGCCGCGCCCGCCGCTGCGCCTTTCACCGCGGAGCCCCGGCCCGGTCCTCCCGCCCGCTCCTGCGCAGCGCGAGCCTATTCCCGCCCCCCAGCTCCCGTCCCGCGCGGTGCAGCCCCGGCTGGAGCGGCGATGCGCCTTATTCAGAACATGTGTACCATCGCTGAGTACCCCACTCCGGGCAGCGCCGCCGCCGCCGATTGCTGCTTGGGGGCGGCGGGCCGCCGTCTGGTCAAGATCGCCGTGGTTGGGGCCAGCGGCGTGGGCAAGACCGGTGAGTCCTCGCGCGCGGGGCAGAAGCCGCTTATCTCCGGGGCTGGACGTGGGCGGCCCCCGCTGGGAGTTGCGGATAAAGGAGCCGCTGGGGGGCGGGGAGACGAGCTGCAGCTGGACCGCTCACCCTCTCCGGTTGATCCGCTGCCCCTCGGGAGGGACCTCAGCCATCATCGCTTCCTACCCTCTCCCTCATCAGATGAGGGAAACTGGGATCCTGAACGGCCGGGGACCCTCCCGGCACCACCGGCCCAACTGGGATTAGAATTTGGGGGTTCTGGAGCCTCTGGCAGTGCCTCACATCGAAAGGAGAGTTAGTGAACGTAGCCCCTCCTGGAGATCTTTAAGGTTGGGAAAGACATTTGTCTGCGGGAAGGCTTAGGTGTGGCTCAGCCCGCCTCACAGGAGCAGGGTGGGCCAAATGACCTTTCCAGCTGGACACAGCCATAATTCACAGTGCCTTCCATGCCTTCTAGCCCCCTCTCCGTTGTGTCTGGAAGAAGGGTCAAGGAGCTGCGGGGTAGGAATTTTACTTGGTGGCCGGCTGGCTTTCTCTGGGAGAGTTGTTTTCCAGGCTGGGGGTGGGGTGGAGACCGATGAAACTTCTTGTGCCAGGGTTCACCCTCTTTGCTTTATCTTTTCGACCTGCAGCTCTGGTGGTCCGGTTCCTTACCAAACGATTCATTGGTGACTACGAACGAAATGCAGGTGAGGAAATGGCATTTGAGGAAAATGCTGTCAGCTTGCACAAGGACCGCTGTTCCCATTTTTCAGTCTCCCAGGCTCCAGAGTGACAGTCTGAGCATCAGGACCCTGCCACTTCCAACTTTGCTCACCCCCTCCGGTGCTCTCTCCTTCCCATAACTGCCATCTGGCCTCATTCCATTCCAAGCCCATTCATCATTTTATCAAGTGCCTGAAAGTATTCCCCTTGGTATGTTTTAACTATAGGGACCCCAGTTGGAAGCACCCTTTGTACTCAAGAGCCTCTCCCTTGAAAACACTCCTGCAAAAGTCATAAAAAAAAAAAAAGAAGATGGCCAGCTCCTCCCCCAATGTGTTGCCCTCTCTGCTGGCTGCCTTTCAGAGGTGACCTTTTAAAGCAAAGGCCAAAGGAGAGCAGTTGTAAACCTAAAGTTCTCTTTTCTTAACAAACAAAAATAACGAGATGGTAGAATTTTAGGAAGAGAGTTCCTGAATAAATGAGGATACTATTTCAATCCCTATGATTAAGAATAGCCAGTGAGAAGGCTTAAGGGCTTTCTACCTATGCTCTGTTAGCTAATTGCTTAATTCCTTAGACCATATGAAGTTACCTACAGGGGATTCTTTGAAATGCGCTGTATAAACCATCCCAAGATAAGGCATGGCAGCCTTCTGCTGTGATATAGAGCTGGCTCTCATTATGTCATATTTTTATTTCAATGCTAATGTCATCTATGCATTTACTAACAGTATTTGCCTATCAGGCCATTATATCTAATAGCTAAAATATAAATTTATGTCAAAGAGCAATAAAGTGCTAAAATAAAATAGACAGAAATCCCACGCATGCTGACCCAGAAAATTTGCTTCAAGGAAATCCTCTAAATAGGGAAGTTTAAAATTAGACAAATCAGTTTCCAAAAACTTTCAAACTTTGCCCTGGTTTTAATAAATCCATGAACACGAGGTTAAATATACAGTTGTTTAAAAAGAAATCTGAAATAAGCCCATGAACTAGGATAAACTAGAGCTTATTTTTGTGCATCGGTTCAGGTTATATTTTCTAAGTTAAAAAAAAATCCCACAGTGTTTTAAAAGTTGTACGAGAAGGATGAACATAATCTTTTTTTCCCCCCCTTGATAGGTAATCTTTATACCAGACAAGTCCAAATAGAAGGTGAAACCCTGGCTATTCAGGTTCAAGACACTCCAGGTGTTCAGGTGAGAAGCTCTGAGGTGTGGGACTCCGTCAGTGGGGACCTGCATGGCGGTGGAATTGTTCAGTTCTTCTCAAAGGACCTCATGCTGAAGGAGGAGAGAGATCGAGGGAGTCAGATCTAGGCTTTTAGGTGTTGTTTGACCCTTCGCTTGTATCTGGCTGTTGGTCAGTCTTAGCCTGGCTTAATTTGGGAGATTTGGCTAAGAGGCAGAAATCTTCTGTTAGGAGGATTCCACCCAGCAGGAAGGACCAAACCAAACACACTTGGAATTGGCAGACTTCCCTGGCTGTGGTTAAAAAGGTCAGGTTTTACATTTGTGTTCGCGGCATTAAAAATCAAACATCTAGGGACAGTCTCCAAATACTTGGAGTCACTTTTATGTTGCAGAAAGTTTCTCTGCAGACAAAAGAGCCATGCTGGTGTGTGCGTGTGGTTTTTTCCCTCTTGGACTGGGCAGTTATCCAGGTTTAAATGCTTCCAGCTCCTATCTTTACTTCCCCAGACTTACTGTCTAGCCAGTTAATTTCCCATTTTGTGCAACTACAAAGTCTCTCAGCGTGGAGTTCTCTGCAGGTCAATTTTCCACTTGAGTGTGGTGAGCTGCACTGTTATTTATTCCAACTCCGTGCAGCTGGATCAACATATTGTCAAGAAAGCTGAAGTGTGTGGGGATATAACTTGTTTATGGCCCGCAACCTGGCGTTACTGTGAAGGGCTCTTTTGAATTCTCTATCCAGCCAAGCCAGGGCTCTTTTTGGTACTCACCCTTCCCCTTGACGTCACCCCTGTCTTCCAGGTCCACGAGAATGGCTTGAGCTGCAACGAGCAGCTGAATAGGTGCATTCGCTGGGCTGACGCCGTGGTGATCGTTTTCTCCATCACTGACCACAAGAGCTATGAACTCATCGGCCAGCTCCACCAGCACATCCAGCAGCTACACCTGGGCACCCGGCTGCCTGTGGTGGTCGTGGCCAACAAGGCTGACCTGTTGCACATCAAGCAGGTGGACCCTCAGCTCGGACTGCAGCTGGCCAGCATGCTGGGCTGCTCCTTCTATGAAGTGTCGGTCAGTGAAAATTACAACGACGTCTACAACGCTTTCCACGTCCTGTGCAAAGAAGTGAGTCACAAACAGCAGCCCAGCAGCACGCCAGAGAAGCGAAGAACCTCCCTCATCCCCAGGCCCAAGTCGCCCAACATGCAGGACCTGAAGAGGAGGTTCAAGCAAGCGCTCTCGGCCAAAGTGAGGACTGTCACCTCCGTGTGAAGCAGGGGTGCTCAAGGGGGTTGGCCTTCCTGGAAAGAGGGCCTGAGGTTCTTCCGGGACGGGAATGTTGAATGCTGCCAGTGATTCATGGTTCCAGAAGGGGCTGGAGCAGAGGGGCCAGGAGGGCCTACGGGACTGCTGCAGAAAAGGAAGCGTTGTTCTGAGCAGGGGGACAGAATTGATGAGGCTTGAAGGAGCCCACCGAGCCACACTCTGCATATGTGAAATAGACTCTTTTTCTCTGCAGTGGGGAGCGGGCATGATCGCGGTGGATTTGGTTCTTAAGTACCTTGTAAATGATGGTCGGTTGTAGTTTTGCCAAATATATTGATGTGATTTACAATGGGAATGAAAGAACAGATTCAGCTCTCACAGGCTTTCCTTTTTTTTTTTTTTTCACTTCTTTCTTTTTTTATCCCCCCAAGAGGAAGAATTGCTTTTCTCTTACAAGTATGATTTGCATCTCTGGAACACTATTCCTTACAGAATGCCTTCCTAACCTGAAGGATACCCAGTTTTTTTTTTAAAGAACAAAGAGGAAAATACTAGCCCTCCCCCCACCCCCCCAAAAAAAGGTGGAGTTCATGGGCTGAGTGCTGTGTCGATGGAGCTCTGCAAGGGTCCCTGGCCTCGGGAGGGTGCCCCTACCTCCTGACGCAGGATGAGTCGGCTTCATTGGGCCTGTGTTGGGTGGTTGAGAACTCAACTCTTCAGCCCCAGACTTTGAGTAATTGCGAGACTGTATAATTTTTTTTAAACTCTTGCATCAGGTACAGAAAAAAAAGTGTCCAATGATTTTGGTGTGATTTTTGTAAACGGCTCACACAATGACGTCGGGTTGCGTCCTAGGCCCGGCCGAGTGGTGGCTGTGAGTGGCTAAAACGAGAGAACACTCTCTTGCAGCAAGTGAACAGATGCAGGGGCCACCGCCAATTCCCCTACATGGATGCACTTTAAAAGCCACTCGTGCTTTGACTTAAACTGTAATTAATTTATTTTATGTACAATAAATCTCATTTTAAAAGAGCAGGTGTCTGACTTGGTCGTTATTGAAATGTTGGCCTTCTGTCCCTCAGACAAAGTGTTACTCAGCATTTCATTTCTCGGGCATGTTGAGTCAGGCGTTGTGTCTGCCCAGGGTTATCTCTTACGTCTCGCAGCAAACCAGTGAGGAGCATTCTGTTATTGTCCCCGTTTTACAGATGAGGAAACAGGCTTACAAGCAAGTTAAATATCTCGTTAGAGGCTGCATCCTGTGAGTATTGTAATTTGCTGCTTTATATGCAAAGTAGCATATCTGCTGTTTATTTCCTTCGTGATCCTCCAGGTAAACCTAAGACCAATGTCTGGCTCTAAGCTTTGTGCTGTTAAGAGATTTCTCAGCCAAGCCTTACAGATCATGCTTCTGCACAAGGTGACTCCTTCTCCATGCATGCTGTATTTGGCAAACCTCTTCTTTGGGTGTGCTGCTTTCAAAAAGTGCCCTTTATCCTCATCATAGAAGCTCTTAGCCGTTGATCTGGGGCTGTTCAGGAGTCCCTGCCATGTAGCTCCTGCCACAAGGGTATGTGTGAAAACCGCCAGGCTCCCCGTCCACTTCCATCTGGGCCTGGGAGATCTTTCACGCAAGCTAAGTGAGTCACCAACTTTACCGGCAGATAATCACACCTTCTAGTTGACTGGTGCTTTCAAACATCTGATCTTCAGTCCGAAGGCTAACCCTGTGAGGAGGGTGGGAGAGGTAATCCTACCATTTCACAGGGGAGAAAAACGCTCTGAGCTGTGAGTGACGTCCTTCAGGTCACAGAAAGGACCTGAATCAATGTCTTCTACGTTCAACGTTCTTATTCCTTTATAATATTTCATATAGAAGATCCTGCGGTATATGTGGGGCTGCAGGACCAAGGGAAGCAGCCAAAATGTGTAGCTAGTAAGGGCCTCCTGTGTGGCGCTAGACTTACAAATCTGTTTTCCCAGAGCAAATTTCCTGCCTGCTCTTGACAGGGCTTCTGGTGACGTCCCAAATGCTGCATCTATGCAGGGCACTGTTCTACACTTCAAGCCTAACCCAACCTCTGAGAAGCGGGTGTGTGTTGGGGACAGGGAGGGAAATGGTGCTAATATGACTTTCTAAAAACATCTCAATTCAAAGGCAGTGACAGGTATCTGACTAGATTCTGCTCACTTTTATTTAATTATTTTTTTGGTGAGGAAGGTTGGCCCTGAGCTAACATCCATGACCATCTTCCTCTATTTTGTATGTGGGATGCCACCAGAGCATGGCTTGATGAGCAGTGTATGGTCCGCACCCGGGATCCGAACCTGCGAACCCCAGACCACTGAACCAGAGTGCACAAACCTAACCACTATGCACTGGGCCAGCCCTGCTCGCTTTTATTTTTCATTCTTTGTGGTTGTATGAACAATGTCCAGTGAGTGAGAGGTTAATCTTTATATACTTAACAGTGGTCTCCTACCCATGTTCTGGAATTGAAGATAAAGGTGCCGAGCAGGGCGTCCGTGTGTTCCGGGCCTACTGCGGCCTTCCCTGCTCCTTGCCGTCTGCTCAAGGGCCTGCAGGCCTCTCCTGCTCCCTTGTGAGCCGTACCTCCGACCACCTGGCCCCTCATGGTTGCCCCACATTTCCCCTGGGCTGGACTCAGTTTCTCTTACTTCACCTTAGAAGTTGGGGCCGGGAGGAATCTCAGAGCTCTAGTCCATCCTGGGGGATAAAGTGATTTCTTCTAGGCCGCTCTGGGAGAGAGCGAGTCCCGGCTGGAGACCACCCAAGTCCCAGTGCTGTGCTGTCTCAGGCTGACTTATTTATAGTTTTAGAAGACACCGTGTTTTCTTCTATTCTCATGAATTTAGCTTCATGTTTCATTACTTTCACGAATCTCTTTTATCATTAGTGTCTCTTAATCCCTGTTTGCTTTTAAATTTCTGAACCACAACCATATGGCCCTGAGGCACAGCCCTCTCCCACCTAGGGAGGGGACACTCCTCTGCCACCTGGGTAAGGGGAAGGAGGGACGTGGGGGAGATGGCAGGGGAGCGGAGAAAGGAGAGGAATTACAATTTATTGAGCATTTAGTGTGCCCGATTATAAATGTTCTCCTTTAATCTTTCGAAGAATCCTGGGAGGAAGGTAGTACGCCATTTCCATTCTAAAGATGAGAAAACTGAAGCTCAGACAGATTCAATTACCCGCTTAGGGCCACACAGGTAGTAATAATTGCTGTTTCTGTTGATAGGAAACCCATGTGCTGGGCACTGTGTGAGATGCTTGAAGTAATTTGTGTTCTCCACACCAACCCCACAATCCATCTTTAGTGCCTTCTACAGATCGGAGAAGGGAGGCTCAGCAGAATTAAGTAGCTGGTCCAGCTTCTAAGAGGCAATTTAGGACTCCACCCCAAGTCAGTCTGATGCCACAGCCTAAACCCCGGGCAGCCGGCCCACCACTTCCCAGCACTGACTCCTCAAGCAAAGCCCCCCCTCGGAGCTCTCCTCTTGTCTTTTGGCCCTCCCTGCCCTGGCCCATGTTCCCTGTCCTGCTTTCCTCAGGCTCCCTGTTGCTGCAGTGGGTTTGTGGCTCCTCCCTGGCCCCAGGCCCTCCTGGCTGCCAGGGCCACATCTGCTGTTGCCATCAGCTGGCTGTTCACTGGCCTCCAGTCCCAGCTCAGTAATAAAGACATCCAGGCAGGGGCGGGGGCCCAGCACAGCTCCAGCCCGTCTGCCTCAGAACCGGATCCTTGTCTGTAGTGATGTCTGGCTTTCGAGTTTCCTCTCTGGCACAAATCAAAACCATTCGGAACACTCTGTAGCCTCCTGGCGCTGTGTGCTATGTGCCCAGATGGCTAAACCATCCGGGCCCCTGGGCTCCTCGCCCCGCGGGCGTTCACACGGCGCCCCATCAGCGCATCGCCTGCCCAGCCAGCGCCGAGCCCCAGGTTTAGGAGCTATGGGCGTGTTTATAGTGAGCCCCTCGGTCTGGTGAACTGGGATTTCAACGTTCATCCTGCACCCCAAGAGAGAGAAAGCAAATGTGTTTTCTGGACAAACGAACAAGCTTGTGGGCAAATCCCTCCCAATGGGTAGCTGGGTAACTCCTGGTTCTGCCTCTGCTCTTTTGGGGAAAGGGGGGCTGCCGTAAGTCAGGACAGGGCCCTTGGGGAGTGGCCAGAAGGAATTAGAGGGCTTTATTTATCATATGAAGTAACCCAGGAAAACTGGTGTTTTCTTCACTCCTTTAGAATCTATAAAAAGAAGTTTTCAGAAAGTTCTTCTTGTCCTCATTACTCTCCTATTTTGGTGAAAAGAGAACAAGATTAGGGTTGTTACTGATTGTGGCAAGATTCCAGCCACCAACCCTCATGCTCCCTTCTCAAATACCCTCCATCATCTGTTTTTGTCTTTTTAAAATCCTTTTAAAATAGAGATGGAGTTTCTTAATGTTTCTTGGGAAGGGCCTGCAGACAACATTTGTAATACTGGATTATTTGTTGTTGAGATTCTGCTTCTGGTAACCAGGGTAACATAAATAATAGTGGTGTTGGGGGGATCTTGATGGAATTCTTTGTTATTGGGATAACATTGAAATGGAGGGGGTCGTGGTATAAACAGAGCCATTTCCATAGGCCCTGGTCCTCTGGGGACAACGGCTGGCTGACGCAGCTCCCCAGCACTTCCAAACACTTAGCTTTGCCCGCTATGTTTGCTGGGAAGTGAATTCCAGAAAGAGGGTTTACAAAGGCAGAAGTCAATTGCTATGAAGTATTTACACCTCCATCGATTGTGTTTATGAAGAGTGGCCTGTGCGGTCCTTGGCAGAAGGTTTGCATTTGTATGTGCTTGTTTTGGCTCGGGCCAGCCAATTTAGGCAGTAAACACTCAGACCCAGGCCCGAAAGAGGAGAAACCAGCACCGCCACTCAGTTCAGCCTTCGTGTGGCTGACATCCGGGAGGGAGAAAGTCCCCTTAGAATTAGTACATTTGGATGAAGTCCAAATGGTAAATTAGGGAGTCAGTCTCAGAATCCACACAACTACTTGGTGGTAACATTAATGATGGAGAAGGTTCTATCAGAGACAGAGGGCCCTGCATGCACAATCATCAGACATTTGCTACCAAGAATGGTGATTCTTATATGTACTTAGCCTCTCACCATGTGCCATGTTTTAAGTGCTTTCCACATATTAATTCTTTTAATTCTCACAACAACTCAATGCAGCAGGTCCTACCATTGTCCAATCTCATAGTCAACTGAGACTTGGAAAAATGAACTACTCTGTGGAAGAGGTGGGACTGGAACCCAAGCCATCCGATTGGGTTCCAGGCCCCACTCCTGGCTTCTGTCTTGGAAATATGTGGGACCATGGTGTCATTCCTCCCCTGTTCTCTCATCTCCTTGTGGACCCCAGGAAGGCCTCCATATTTTCTCTTCATTTGACATTATTCTTCTGTTGATACTTTATGGTTGTGTGAGGTGACTTCCTTGGTGTCCTCAAGCAGTAAAAACTCACCTTCCTTGGTGTCCGGTGCTGGCTGCTGTGTTTGGGATGGCTTCCCTCCATAGCTACCCTCTCCTGAGGTGGGCACCATCCCATACTGTCTCTGTTCACAGGTGGAGGCAGGGCTTGGAGAGAGCCACACGGCTGGGAGCGACAGAGTGGAGACATAAACCCAGGGAAGACTGTGGCGCTCTGTCCTACCCGCTGCCCCTTCACAGGGGGCAGAAGCGTGATCTGATTCTCAGCCATCCCCTCCCACCCCTGGGCAATGAGCACAGGGAGCTGGCGATCCCGGAGAGGTCTCAGGATGCTCTGCCAAGGGGCCAGTGTGGCACTTCCCGGACCCCCTTTCTCCCTGTCTGGTGAGGGCCCTTGTGGGATTTATACCAGGTGTCCTTTATGCTCCTGCTTTTAATTCAAGGGACAGTGTTCTGTCCTGTGGCTCCTACCTTCTTATTCAAACCAACTCGGGTCCCCACAAACTTCTTCCGGCTCGCCTTTTCTGCAAAGCCTTCTACTACCCGATTGCCTGCTTAGCTCAGTTCCTCCAACCAGGGACCAGAGAGATGGAAAAAGACGATTGTAAACCAAACTTTTGACACTTCCTGCCACCACTCAGAGACTGCCTTTGGCCACATTTAACATACTACGGTCATACGTCACTTAACGACGGGGATACATTCTGAGAAATGCATTGTTAGGCGATTTCGTTGCTGTGCGAACATCACAGAGTGTACTTGTACAAATCTAGAAAGTAGCCATATACTAATGTGGTATATTAGTACCATATAGCCTACACACCTAGGCTACATGGTACTAATCCTATGGGGCCACTGTTGTACATGTGGTCTGTCATTGACCGAAATGTCGTATGTGGCACATGACTGTGTTGAGAACATCTTCGGGACATAGGAACTGCTCCCTGGTAACATTTGCAATCAGGAACTTCCTTTATCATTTCAGTTTAGAAGCTTTTGAATATTCTTTTTTAAAATAAAAAAATAAACTTGTAAAAATACGTTAAATCCACAAAAGTAATACACAAATCCGTGTTAGCTGTGAAATAAATTCAAACAACACAGAAGTACATCAAGGGTGAGACTTCCCCTTTCCTTCCATTCTACACTCCTTCCCAGAGGGAACCACTTGTTAGCAGTTTGGTTTTTACATTTCCAGAAAGTTTCCTTTGCATGTGAACATATGGTTTAAAACTTAACCTTGAGCGGATGCTCACACAGGGCCCAAGCGTCAGAGAAGCCCCAGGTGCTCCTCGGGGGGAGCCGTGGAGTCAGGGATGCATCTGGCTTGCTCCTACGGTGGCCTGGAATGTGCGCTCAATATTTGGAATGAATGAATGATTGAATGAAGGAATGAATGCAGATTTGAGACACATAACTGGGTACTTTATTTTATTTTAGAAAATAGTGATGCCTGTTTTTATTATCATTCCTTTTGGACTATTGTCATTTTCTTCCTTCCTCAGATTGAAACTTCTAGATGAGAGGAATGAAAGAAGCATCTGATGTCTCCAGTATTTCAGCACCGTGCAAGAGCTGGTGTTAGGTGGAAAACACACTTGGACAAAAAAAGAGAACATTGGTGTCTATAAAATCTGCTTTGACTATGTCTCAGAATGATTTCCAACTTCACAGTTTTTCATAAAATGACAATGTTTCATAAAATGACTAAAATCAGAGACCTGTGAGTCTTTTGGCTTACATTTTATTTCCTCTACCTGTTTAATCCACACTAGAAACTGTTTTTCAGCTTTATCTCTTTATTACAAACATCTTTTAGAGATGCTAGAGATTTCCATCAATCACACACCTACAAATGTTCCAAGCGGTTACTTTTGCCAGCGTTCTTATATAATTTTACTAGGTGAATCTAGGTTTTTCTGCTATGGCCAGAAGGAAAAGTTAGATTTACAGAAAGAAAGCTTTATATTTCAATAGAAATGCTAAATTAAAAAAGTCACAGGCTTTGGGGTTCCAATCTACACTCCCTGGGACCAGATATCTTTACTGGGGCCTTTCTTCAGGAAGGTAGGAAGCCTCTTATGGGCAGAGACAGCCTCCAATCAACCTCTCTCCCACTGCCATTCCAAGTAGGCTGGCGGCCCGGGCCGTGGAACAAGCTAGAACAATGCAGCCTTTGTTGTGGCTGCCGATTTACAGCGCAGGCAGACGGCAGGCCCAGCTCAGCCACCACCCCTCCCTGCCTCACTTTCCAGAAATGTCTCAGATAAAGACAGAAACAAAGCCTCCGATCCTATTTGTAATGTTGCCTCCTCAGTTATATAATCTTAAGAAAAACCAAACTTTTCCTCACACTCATAATTCTAAAGCATGTCTAGTTTCTTCTTGAGCGACTGCAGATCAAAAGGCTTGTAATCTACCAACACTTACCAGCAGGCTTGATTTAGAATTAATGAACCTGAAGGTGGAATCAGGAAGATCACAAACAGAGGGTTAAGGATAAATGGGAATTATCACGAATTAGGCCAGCTGAAAGGCAGTTTGAGGCCTTTAGGAAAATGAAATTAAGAACTGCAGCAATCCAAGCAAAGAACTTTGCTGCAGGGTTATCAAACCCGTAGGGCAGAAATCAGTCATATCCACACTGGTAACAAGGATGCTGGCTTTGGAGGCACATCTTGAATGGCGACAGGCAGCGGTATTGGTATTTCCAGCTCAGGTAGGTCTCATCTTCTTAGCGGACGCTCAGAAGCCAAGGTCCGGATGCAGCCGGTCAGTTGCAAATAACAGCTCAGGAATGTTAAGTGGCTTCAGGAGTCGTGTGGACAGCACAATTACCTAACAACAGGAGGGGGCAAACACACAGCAGACAATTAGGGGAGCCAATTTCAGATTATTAGATGAGGAGAAAGAAACTGCAACAATTTCTTTGTGGGGAGGCACGGAGTGGGGCACTGTGCAGACAAAGGCAGAAGGCGGCAGCTTGACTGTCATCGGATGCTAGTGTTCTGGGTGGGGGGGTGCACAGTCTGGGGTGGCCTGTGGGACAGCGGGGCTATGTCTACTGAATCTTTAACCAGTGGGCACTGAGAATGGCCAAGCCCAGCCACCACGCTGCTGCTGAATTGAATTTGATCATACCATCGCTTTGCGATCCAGTAATGTGACCTCAATATCAAGGTTTCCTCCTCCGGTAGGGAGCACGCGAAGGCACACTCAAGAGGTAGATGTTGTTGTGGGTGATGATGATGATGACTGTATTAATTTCCTAGATCCAAAAACTGGGCGGCTTAAATAACAGAAATTTCTTGTCTCATAGTTCTGGAGGCCAGACGTCTAAGATCAGGTGCTGGCTCCTTCTAAGGGCTGTGAGGGAGAATCTGTTCCATGCTTCCCTCTTAGCTTCCGTGTGTCTCCACATCGTCTTCCCTCTATGTGTCCAAATTCCCCCTTTTTATACTGGATTAGAGCTCACTCTATTGACCTCATCTTAATTTGATCATCTGAAAGACCCCGAGGTCACATTCACAGGTACTAGGGGTTCGAATTTCAACATCTTTTGGGGAAGGGGTCACAATTCAGCCCATAACAAACATGACAATAATGATGATATCAGCTAAGATTTGTTAGTTCTCATGATGTGTCAGGCCCTGAGGATGATCTCATTTAATATCCATTTAATCTTCATGACAACCTTATAAAATAGGTATATATATATCACACTTATTTCACAGATAAGGAAAATAAAGTACAAAAGGTGAGGTAACTTGTCCAGGACACACAGGAAACAGTTGAGTCAGGAGTGCAACCCAGGCAGGCTGGCTCCAGCATCCCAGCGCCTGTCTGGTCACTTCTCTATCATCAAGGGCTCCAGGCAAGGCTGCCTTACTCCCCCAGTCCACATGGACCTTTGGGCCACTCCGGCCTGGCCTTCTGGGGACCTTCCTGCTTCCCTCAGTCTAGACCTTTCCTCTGGGGCAGATGGTCTCTGCGGGACTCGGAGAGCTTGTTTCCCAGGGCCGGGCTGGGGCTGTGGGTGCTTTGTAAGAGCTGGTGAGGTTCTGCACAGGCAGGTACCGTACACCCGCTAGATGAGGGGTGCCTATGGGAATGGGGAAGGAGGTCCTAGAGTCAGAACCCCAGCCCAGCACCTGAGCGAAGGGGATTGCACGGCCGGCAGCAGGCCTGGCTGTGCCTCCTGGGAGCGTGCGGGTTGGCACTGCACACTTCACTATCTCCCCTTCCCGCCCCCACAGTTGTCCCAGGTGTAACCAAGCCACTGAAGTCACCAATTCCCACTTCCTAGCTTACTGGTCAAAAACAGAGTCTACTCTAATGTGGAGGAAAAGCAGATGGGGCCGAAGTCAAGGAAGGGGAGGGGAAAAGAAAGCATTTTATAATTTTTTTGTGTTTTTTGTTAAAGAAATGAGGGTTATTAAAAAACTTTCTGTTTAAAACAAAACTTAGTCTTTGCAAGCAGCTATTTTACTTTTTCTTGAAAGAGAATTGTCTTAAAAAATATATGGTTAATGTCAGCCAAATCATATTTTTGGCAGACAAAAATACACTGAAATCTGTGCTCACATTTTTCCTTGAAAGCCATGTGATGAGAGTCTGAGGGCAGTGAGTGACTATTAGCATCGCCTGAGCACCCACACACGGTGTAGACACCACTTGACTATGTGGCTCTGAGGAGGGTCTCTGCTCACTGCTCAGGGCCTTCCACGCCAAGCCCAACAGGCGGTTAAGAATGGCGGCTCCTAGGCCAGCTCACTCATCAGACCCCCGCAGAGCCCAGCGCCACCTCTGACGGGCTATGTGTCCTGGGGAAAGTCACCTCCCTTGGAGCCTCACTCTATCTGTCCCAGAAGGAAAACAGCAGCCCGGAGCTCGGAGGGTTGTGGCAAGGATGCCATAATGTCGCGTGCGTAGAGCGCGGGAGGTACCCAGCAAGTGTGAACTGCTATTTTATTGTGGTTTTGTGATTGGGTCATAGGCCTCCCTTGGAGTCTTATGACAGCTAAGAACTCCCTAGAAAAATATACATATGTTTGTACACACAAGATTTTGAATGCAGTTTTAGGTGAGGTTTGTGGACAACTAGGATTCCTAGACCACAAGTTAAGAAACCCTTATTCAGATACTTTAAAAAGCACACGCATAAAGACACAAATCCTTTGCACACTCTCTGGCAGCAGACTCTTGTGCGGTGGTAGAGGTCAGTGTAGCCACGGTGCCAAAGGCTCCCCTCCTGCCCTCGTGACCTGCCAGTCCCCACCACCACTGCCTGCCCCTGTGGAACTTAGTTCCAACGCCAAGACAGCAGATGCCTCTCTGGCTGAGGTGAGGGCAAGTGCAAGGGCTAGAGCGAGTCTCTCGGGATGCTTGTCTTGTTGGCAGCATTAAGGAACTTGGAGAGAAAGGCTCTAGGCTCAGTTGATGTCGAAACATCTAGAGCAGCGGTAACCGAGCCTAAAGAATCCATCACTCTCGGGCTGTGTGTTGGCCTTCCAGCCACTGCTGACAGAGACTGTGGGTTCGGTCACCTCCACTGAGCTGGAACCAAAGACCGGGCCCCTCACAGCTAGCCAAGCAGGTGTTTAGACAGCATGAGGGCTGCACCAGAGGGTGTCTGGGGCCTACTGTGTGGGGGGTTGAAAAGAAACAGATGGAAAGCAAAGGCAGCATGTGAAGTCACGTAGGGGGTCTTTGAGGAGAGAAGAAAGCGGAGACCAGGGACTCTTGCCGGACAGTATAGTGGTTAAGAGCAGAGGTTCAGGAGTGTCCAATGTGAGTTGGATCCCAGCTGGGCCACTTGCCCAACAGGTGAGCCTGGAGACATTGCTTAATCACCCTGAGCCTCAGTTTCCTCATCTGTAAAGTGGGGATAGTGATGCCCACCTCACATGATTATTGTGAAGATCAAATGTGAACATATATGAACATATCTAGCACAGTGGCAGGCTCTAGAGGGGCTTAAAATGGGACCCGCCATTGTCATCTTCCTCATCATCACCATCCTCACTATCCTCATCCTCCGCTGCACTCCCTCTATTCAGCACGTGGCAGTCCCTGGGGCCAAAGCAGCCGAGGCAGAGCTGCCAGAGCCACCTTCCCCAAGTGTAACTCTGACGGTCTTACACATGGGCTTAAACCCCGACCGCCTCCTCTCCGCTCTTTGAGAGCCCAGCCCTCTTAGAGAGCATTCCAGGACTTGAGAATCTGATGGCTGCTCAGCACTCCACACCCCACCTCCTTCACCATCAGTTCCACATTCCAGCCACCCTAAACTATTTGCAGATTCACAATCGGAACTTTAAGGATGCTTCTTTATCTGGAACAGAGTGAGTTCCCCCACTCTGCCTGAAGACCTCTCAGTTGTCATCCTTAACAATCTGCCCATGTATCACCACCTCCAGGAAGCCTTCCCAGACCATCCCTCCCTGAAGCCTGAGTGTGTTCCCGTGGCTATTGGTATCACACTGTATTGATTCCTTAACTGAGTCCTCTAATTATTTCCTAACACAGTGCCTGATATATTAGCATGTCCTTGATACAGTGAGTTCATGAATGATTCAGTGAATGAACAAAACAGTAAGACAATGAAGGAGGCAGTGAGTTTAGCAACGGTCAGCAGGAAGTTTTTCACATTGAAGACTCTAGTAAAAGCTTAAATAGCTCTGGATAAATTTGTTTCAAATGAATTCAACTAAAAATCTATTTATTTAAAATTCCTATTCTGAAGAACCAGCCGGATTGCCCTACGAACATTTCGTTTACAGTGTCACAGTTGCTGCTCCTTGAGCATTTTCACACCTTAGGCATCGTTTGGGTGTCAGTCTGCTTTGGAGCATTTTCAGACTTCTTTAGTCCATTCAACTAAGGGCACTTCTGAATTATTTGTCTAAAACAGGGCTTAAAATTCTAAAAAATTAGCGAAATAGGGGAAAAAAGGTACTCAAAGATGAAACAGAAAATGCTTAAAAGACTCTGAAATTGGCCTGTGAGACCTGAAATTTAAATTTTATCAACAGTCATCAAACGTGCGATATTAGGCAAACTGAGCATTAGAGAATTTCCTTTGGAGAACTGGCTTTTCCCCAAGCAACTGAAGTCCCTGATGAAGATTTCTATCTGTGAGACAGGGACAGAGGACACCAGAGTCCCCAAGAGCCTCTGATCCAGGCCCCTAATGCAGCCTTCGGGGCTCCACCCTGGCATGTACCGCGGCTGGCAGAGCGACGCTTAGTGTGTCCTCAGCCCGCGCGGGGCTCCTACAGGAGCCGTCCAGCCTGAGCGACCCCGCCCTCCCGCTTCCTTTCCATTCTCCAGGCCGTTGCTATGATTTGTAGGTGCCAGCATCTTCCTGCCCTATTTCTGCTGAGCCCAGAGGAAGCAGGGCAGTCCAGGATTTACATTCCACAGCCCTCTGATCTCTAACATTGTGGATGGAAAGGAGCAGGAGATAAAAACGGGTTTTCTCCCTTTTTCTTTTAAACTTGGAGATTCTTCCCAGTAAAAATAACTCACATATGCACAGGCGCCAACCTGCGTATTCATCCATTTGATGAATGGGTTTTTGAGCACATAACATATTCCAGGCACTGCCCCGCCTCCACTTGCACAGGTGCTACATGCACACACACACACATTCACACACCTGTGGTAAACAGAAAAGGTTGTATTGTTAAACCAGTGGGACAGTGGACTAATTAAATGGACATGATCGAGCTTTCTGGAAAACTCACTGTCAACTGTTTGACCTGCTGTCCAATACCGTGATCTGTACTTTTTCTAAAGTTTCAATTTCAAATTATAAGTCTCTGAGCTAACTCAGGTAAAAAGAAAAATTTAAAACCCCATCCACATCTTCCTTAGAGGAAGAAAGTTCAGAATAAAATAAGTCTAGACCAAAAAAAAAAAGAAAAACCAACTTGACTTCTCTCCTTGGGGCTTCTCACCAATTTTAGAATAACCTGGAGCCAAGTTTTAGAGCCAAGATTTAGGTATCCTTGAACCCCTAAAGTTGTGCAAAATTGTGTGCATATTTCTGGGTCTTTTCTTCCTATTACACTCTTACTAAATATTCAGCTCCAGAAATGCAGAACCACATGAAAGTGGGAGCGGGCAACGTGCATGTGCCAATGAAGAGCAGTGCATGGCAGGGTCAGCTCGCCCACTTGGTCTTCCTCTGTTTCCTGAGCTGGCCTTTCCCTGTTTTTTCTGGGAGGGTCCCTCCCTGTTATTTTCCTCCCACAATCCCAGGCTTCTGCTGTCTCCTGGCAGAATTCAGCTGCCACCACCCAGCTACAGAATTCAGCCTGCAGAGAGCTGTCTGGGCATGGAGCCCCACCAGGCAGCAAGCGAGTGAGACAGAGGCAGGGGCCAGGAACATGCGCTCCAGAGCAAGGGGAAGGCTGCACAGCCTCGTGGTTGTGGCTGTTTGGGGTGGGGTGGGGAGAGCTGCCTCTCTGACCCCTTTTTTGTAGTCAGGAAAGGGGCCTTCTCCAACTGCCCACTTTCTCTCATGAGCACATCTACCAACAACCATGGGCAGAGAGCAGAGAAAAGACACCCATTTGAGAGTATGACAACAGTCCTGTGGGAAGCAGGAGTGAATGTGGTTTCTGGATTCCACTGTTTCATGCTATCCTTGTCACTTTTTATGAAAGAGAATTCCTTTCTAGATGTGCCTTAAATAGATTCTATTAGTTTCCTGTGAAGAGCTGACCTCTGAATGCCTTTCACGTCTCTGCCCACAAGACTTCTCCAGGAGGAGCCTGTGCCATCTGAAGGAACCTCTCCCTCCACTTATTCCCACCACAGCACCTGTCCAGGTTCCTGGGACACTTATCTCTGGCTGGAGTTCTTGTGTTTAATGTCAGTTCCATGAAAGCAGGAATGTGCCTGGCTTGGTCACCACTCTATCCTCGGCACAAAGAACAGGGCTTGGCACAGAGTAGACGCTCAGGGAATGTTCACTGAATAATCAGCTCATCCAAGGTAATAGCCATGGTTGTAAGTTCCTGTCTTCAGGTCCCAAAAGCACCCACATAGATAGACTCAAGACAATATGGGTTAATAGCAACTGACACAAGAGACAAAGTGGTTTCAGTTGTCCACAATCTCAGAATGAATCAACAGGTTGGTGTAGTCTCCAGAAAAGCTACTTTAATCTTATGCTGCAATAATAAAAGTAAAGTTTCTAGTGTTCAATATCTGACATTCAATGAATAATCATGATACCCAGCACCAAACCCTGTTTGAGGTTCTGAGAATAACATAGTAAAAAAGCACAAAGTCCTGCAGCTGGAGGGGAGTAAGCAAGCAGAAGAGTGGTGGGAAAAGGCCAGGTGAGGTCGTGTGGGGCCTTGTAGGCCTGGTGGGGATGACAAGAAGGTGGCCCCGATGTCTCTGCACTGATCGGTCCGCACCAAGGGATGGCTCTCAGTTCCAAATGATTCCCACTGTGGCTACGTACTATCCAGCGAACCCACAGCCAAGGGAGCGGGTTTGGCAGAATCAGCGGAGAAAGAAGACCCTGTTGAGCTTGACTCTGTTCTGGCACGGTGAAGAGACGTGAGAGGTGTAGGACGAGTGGGGGAAGGAGAAACAAGCCGGGGCTGAGGAGAGCCACCATGATAGGGCCCTCGCGTTCATGTCAAGGTGGAGGGCAGCTGTAGGAGCTGAGGAGACTCAGTTTGGAGAACAGCAGACCTGGGAAGGACATGTGGAAGAGGGATGAGCCTGATCTGCTTGGAAACTCTGTGTGGCCCAAGAGCTAGAACCAGCACGGATGGGCGAGAGCTCCCAGAAGGCGGATTTGGACTCGTCTAGAGGAGACTGCCACACCAGTGAAGCCCTCCAAGACTCAAGCAGTGGGAGGGCAAATCCCCGTCACTGGAGACGTGCAAGTGTAGACCGGACAGTAAAGACAGAATATATACATCAGGTATGCGTATTATCACTGTTTAGTTTGACGATCAAGTCAGAGTTACTCTCTTGGTTGCCAGCACGTCTTTGAGGGTCTGTTGGTGCATAGAACCCACCCCTTCAATTAGTTCACCCGAGTCTTCCAGTGGAAGTCTGAGTCTAAGCAGATAATGGAACTCGCATGCACGCCATTTCCTGTGTAGCCAGAGCAGCAAGGCCTACCTTCCACCGCACACAGCAGGAAGCTGGGCCTGTCTCAGATCTGGGCAGTCAGCTGCAGGCCAGGGCAGCTGCGAGGCTGCTGAGGTCTGAGGAAGGAGCCCCGCCTCAGCAGGTGTCACTCCAGCAAACACCCAGGTAATCCACCTCCTTTCAAAACCGTGGAGATGAAGGGCACTCTGATAAATCACTCCTCTTCAGAATCCTCCGAGGGCCTGTTAACTCTTCAGGGGGACTTTTTGCACAAAGGACAAGTAGCAGTCAAGGCTGCTCCTTAAGCCCGAAATTCTTTGCGAAGTTCTCTCTGCAGATGACTGAGCACAGGGTCAGATTGCATCAAAGCCACTGCAGATTCCAGGGCTCTGTTGTCAAACTCAGGTCACACGACTTTGAAAATGTCTGCATTTTATCCTTTTAGAGTGAGGATTAACATGTCTGTCAGGCTGTTACAACCATCACTGTTCTGAAGAGCTAAGAATGTTAGGGGCAGTGAGAAGTGTGCCCTCCAATAAAAATTAAAAAAAATGTCTTGCTCAAAAAGGCAATCACTCACTAAACAGATTCTTAACACTGCTGACAGAGAGGGTGTTCAATAAGGCAGAACTCACCACTTTATTAGAAATTTCACCAGCTATGACCATGACAGGTGATGGTAACAGTAGAAATGGTCACGGCCAATGACCGGTCACTTCCCTGCTCAAGAACCTCCTGTAACTCCCTAGATACTGGGCCCCATTCCTCAGGAGGGTGTCTGGAGACCAACAGGGCCCAGGCCTCTCTGCTTCACCAGGTGGCCCAGCCACTCCACCACCAAGCCAGCTCTCCTGCAGTCAGCGGTCAGACTGCTCCTGCCATGTGCTAGGCCTGGGAAGCCCCAGCCTTTGTCCTCAAGGAATTCATGTTTGCGTGAGGATACTATGCCAGCAAACAGGAAGCAGTCAGAGTTCAGATTTGGGATGCCAGCAGAGATGCAGGAAGGGCCCGACACAGCAGGCAGGACTTGACAGAAGGCCAGAATGGGGGCTCCCTTGGCTGGCTGAGTGGACATATCCAGTAGTAGGTGGAGGTGGGAGACAAAGGCCCCAGCAGCCCCGCAGCCAGGCCTGGGCTGGAATACCACCTGGGCTCTGTGCAGCTGTGTGGACAGCGCCCTGCATGGGCCAGCGTCCTACCTGAAGCACTGCACTTGTGTCTGTTTTGCTTTCTCCAAACCATAGGAAGTTCTCAGCTGCAAGCAGAGGCAGCAAAAGCTGAAGATAAGGCCCCAGGGGCAAGTCTTGACGGAAGGGTGATGAGGTGAGAGGCAATGGGAAGATGTCCCAGGCTCCCTGTCCTCTGGCGGGACAATTCTGAGGCATGTAATACTTGGCTCCTCGGGGCCCCCAGAAGACAGAGCCTCAGTCACCCAAGTGGTAACCAGCCCAACGATGCCGTCTTCTCTGGCTTTTCTCCCTCCACTGCCTCTCTTTTCTGATTCCCTCACCTCTGCTCCTTGGGATCACCTCCCAGGTAAACTACCTGCTCTCACATCCCTGTCTCAGGGCCTGTTTTGGGGAACCCACGAAGGCGAGGATTTTCAGCCATCCTGAGTTACAGGCCCTGCTTCGCCCGCCAGGCGAGAGCTTCCAGAAGCAGGCAGCTCCTCCTCCTGAGGTCTCTCTCCTGGTCTCCTCCGCCTCATGCCAGGAGCCACAGCCCCTCCTGCAGAGCAGGGTGGTGACTGCTCAGAAAGGGTCACTAATAACCATAGCCACCAATTACTGAGGGCTGTGTGCCAGGCGCTGTGTTGAGAAGCACATTCTCTCCCCTGATATAAGACTCAGCCACCCCAGCCCCAGTTCCTAAGCAAGAAAACTGAGATCTCACATTTCCTCTCGAAGATCACCTGGCTAGTAACAAGCAGGGGTAAGAGTTGAACCAGGCCTGTAACATCAAGAGGTCTGTGTTCTTAACCATTGGTCCACTTATTCCGAGAGCGAGATGAGACCTGGTGGGTCTATAGAGGAGAAAGATTCTTCACTTGTCATTGTCTTGACAATGCCCCTCCCAAACTCCTCCAGCTCTGTCCTCTAACTGTCACAGTGGGGAGGTGGTCCCCGGGAGTCACCCTCAATTATCTGGAGCCTGGAAAGCAGTGAAAACTCTTGAGTAATTAAGTGCTGATGGGACACCAGAGAATATATGCCTTTCAGGAATAGGGACAATAGGATCTTAGCCCTTGAAGCCCAGAGGCAGGAGAGGACTGTAAAAGGGGAGCTCTTCTCCCTCCACCCCCCCCAGGAGGAGGGCAGACAGATGGAGAATGTGACATGGGCAGGACCAGGTGGGGGAGGAGGGAGGCAGGGTGGAGATGAGGAGGCAGGATGGAGATGGGGAGCACTGAGAAGCCCATGAAGGGCCCTCGCCCGCCCTTCCCACTCTTGCCTCAGGATTCTTATTCACCGAGGACTCAGTACCTGGGTTCCTGGCTTCAGCGACGGCACAAGGTCTTTGATCATTTTGGCTTCAGAGACTGTGACCCCACCCACTACGAAGAAGATCAGGAGAGGGTGGTCGCTGGGATGAGGCCGGCTCACCTGCAAAACAGACACCCGCCATTGTCAGACAGATGGCATCATGCAGGGCACTGTGCAGCTGGGCACCATCTCCACTGCACCTCCACGGGGACCCCAGGGCTGCTATCCCCATAATGCAGGTGAGATACATAACCTTTACAGAGACCATGATTTGTTAGGGATAAGATGTGGTAGCGGTTTATGGATCCATTGACGAGGAAAATGCATAACATGTCACCTTATTACATCCCTTTAAATAAATATTCTATTGAAAGAAAAGTTAAAGGAGTAGGGGCTATTAAATCAGAAGAGAAGGCTGAGGGGCAACTATATCTTCCTTACCAGCCTTCAGGTCTCAGCAGAAACGTGCCCCTTCTTTGTTACATAGCTCCGTTTATTTCCCTCAAAGCACTTGCCACAGCCTGTGCTTATCATATTTGTTTGTTTGTTTGCTTCCTTGTTGGCTGTCTCCCCTACTAGAACATAAGCTCGATGAGGCGGGGATCTCATCTGCCTGGTTCGCTGCCGAATTCCCAGCTCACCTAGTGTGGTTTCTGGCACATAGTAGGTACTCAAGAAATGTCTGTGGACTGGATAAATAGTCAAAGTCCTAGGGAAGAGGAGGGAGTGAAAAAGATGCAAGAGACTAGGCCTACCCTCGAGGAGCTTACAGTCTTGCCCAGACTTCATGCCTTCACCTTCTGCACACCAGCCTTAGCTGAGGGCCTACTGTGTGTGGAGTGTTCTACTAGAGGCTGTGGAGAATTCCTCCTGATACTTTATGATTGCACCAATGAGGCAAAGAATACTGTAAACTAAAATGAGAATGACTCACAGTACCCCTCAGGAAATGCAAAATGAACAAATTTGACTTACTGGCTAACTAAAGGGGACAGGAGGGGGTTCCTGAAGACACTGTGTTTTGAGCTCTAGCTGGAAGCCAGAGTTGGTTTGGTGAGGAGAGGGCAGGCAAAGTGGTGTGAGCTACGTTCTGGAGGCAAGCAGTCACCGGCTGGGTGGAGGAGGATGGAGGCCCCGCCAGGACAGAGCAAGCATGGAGTCACTACAGGAAGGATGTTGGCAACTGCACCCATGGCCACTGGAGCCAGAGGTGGGAGAAACAGGCTTGACTCCAGCAACACGAGGGTAGGTGAGTGTATGCACTCATTCACACTAATGCACAAACCACCTTCTGGCCGTGGACAGTTCCCAGGAACAGTGGGGTGGGGCAGCAGGCCGAGAAGAAGCCCTTTCTCTTACCTCTGCTCCAACTCCTTTCGCAACTGTGTTCTTTTGGCTTCCTTGCCTGAATATACCCACTTTTCAACATCTTATTTTAAAAACATTTAAAAAGGTAATACATTAAGTGTTTCCAGTTACATAAATCACTCCTTGGCTACTAGAGAGGAAACTCAGAGTGGAAAGGAAGGAAGGAAGGGGGAGCAGGGAGACAGGGAGAGAGGAGGAGAGAGAGAGACAGAGAGAGAGAGAAAGAAAGAAAGAAAAAGAGAGAAAGATCTAAACTTTTTCAAAATGGGTGGTGGTGAATAATGGAAAAAGTTACAAAACTTCTTTTTTTAATAAGATTTTATTTTTTTTTCCTTTTACTCCCCAAAGACCCCCGTACATAGCTGTATATTTTACGTACGGGTCCTTCTAGTTGTGGCACGTGGGACGCTGCCTCAGCGTGGTTTAATGAGCAGTGCCATGTGCGCGCCCAGGATTTGAACTGACAAAACACTGGGCCGCCTGCAGTGGAGCACGTGAACTTAACCACTCGGCCACGGGGCCAGCCCCCAAATTTTTGATCTTCAGCAAAAGAGCCTTGACTCCTCGCCCTCCTCTAGCTTCCTGCCCTGTAACTCTCCTACCCTTGACTGCATTTGTTGACTGCTTGCTTCCACTCCACGTACCATACAGCCATGACAATCTTGCTTTGGTCTCACTATCCCCCTGGATTTTGTCTCACTGAAGTCAACAATGGCCAGGACACTTCTTTGTCTCCATTTCACTGGTCATTTCTAGGGCATTTGTCACCATTGATGACACCCTTCTTGGCTACCACAATAACTTTTTTGTTGTTCCTTCTATCTTCCTGATGGTTTTTTCTCAAATTTCTTTATAGGTTCCCTTCTTGGTCTGCCCCTTTAAGAGTTGATGCTACTGAGGGCTCCATTTGGCCCCTTGCTCTTCTCGCTTGACACATCATCTCTGAAGGACCTCATATCCCTTCATCTACTCACCTACTCACATGCCTTCAAGAATCTTTTATATACTTCCCAAATCTATGTCTTTAGCTCAAACATCTCTATTGAGTTCCTGTGGACATCTGTACCCGGATGCCTCTCAGGATCCTTAAACCCAACAGGTTTCAAATTTGATGCATGATCTTCTCCTCAAGTCTATTCCTTCTCTTGACTTTCTAAGAGCATCACCACCTTCACAGTCACCTGAGAGTCATCTTAGACTTTGCTGTCTCTTTCCTCTCTCAGACCAAGTCCTGTTAATTCTGTCCCTTCATATTTTATTGATCTCTCCTTTATTCCCACTGTCCCTGTTCTGGTCAGGCTCTCATTTCTTCTTCAGCAGGTTACTGCCACTGCCTTCTACTTTGTGTCTGTGTCCCTGGTCTGGCCATCCCCCATCCATTCTCCTCATTCCTGCCTGAGTAAGCTCTCTAAAATGCAAGTATTTATTATTGAGCAGTATACTAAATATTTTTGTGCACCATCTTATTCAATTCTTGAAAATCCTTAGGAGGAAAACACAATCATTGATGTATTTTGCAGATGAAGAAATTGAAGTTTACACATGGTAACTAAATCACCCAGGGACCAAACTCCAGAGGCTACACTCTTAAACAGCCCTCCACTCCATCACATGCTCACTTTCTCCCTGGAGAGTCTCCTAGCTCTGAGGATAAAGCTCAGATTCCTTAAGTGAGTATATAAGGCTCTCCTACTGTGGCTCTGCTGTATGCCTCTATTTTCACCTCCTCTATACACACTGTTTGCTGGAGCCATTCATAATGACTTGAGCCAGGCCTTAATGCATGGTATTTGTTTTTCTGGAATGTTTTGCTCACCATATGACATTTTATTGAATATACACACTGAAAAGTACATTTATCACAAGTGTTCAGCTCAATTTATTTTCACAAAGTAAACAAACCTGTGTGACCAGCACCCAGGACAGAAAGAAGCAGAAAGCCAGTACCCTGGAGTCCTTCTCATGCCCTGCTCCTGTCACTACATGGCCAACTGTGACTACCATCTTGACTGCAAAGACTCGACATTATACTTTGCTTCTTTCACTCAAATATATGCCTTGGAGACTTTTCCATATTAGTAGGAAAGATCTGCAGCCTGCAGGAATTTGTTGGGACCATACCAGTGGGTTTTGGCACCTGTCTATGTCCACGACATTGCAGTTGGAGTATTGTCTGCATCATGTTGTTTTATGTAACATACATAGTTTCCTGTGCATAAAGTACTTTTGCTTCCCCTTCTTTACCTCCTTCCCTCTTACTGGCTTTAAAAAGCATCCTCTTCTCTAAAAGGTTCTCCTTGATCATCTTTCAACTCCTGTGCCATGACCCAAATCTGATAGATGCTCTGCCCTGGCCTTGTCAAACGGGACTGCTACCTTGATATACCTGCCTGTCTCTTCTCCTAGAGAGCAAGCTACTGGAGGTAGGGACTGACCATCTTTATCTTGGTATTTTTGGCTCTGATCTTAGACCTAGTTTACGGTAAGCTTTCAGCAAGTGTTGCATGAATAAAATGAATGAATGAATGAATGAATGAGATCCACAGGGTAAATGGAAATGCCCTTCTTTTCTTTGAGATCTTTTAGAAACTCTCTCTGCTTTATGTCTGGTTCTTCCCGGCTGAGTAAGTACCAGCCCTACAAACTATTGTTTCTCACGTAATCCTGGGACAGAAATACAACTGGCTCCAGAATTTAAGCGGTACAGTATGTTCCCAAAGACATATGCTTTCCATAAGAGAGTCTGGACTCTGAAGTACATTGCGAGAATCTTGGAAGGATGTATTGAAAGATGAAAAGGAAAAACGTCATGAACAGCAACAACAAAGAACAATACCCTGCAGCTAAGGAGCTGAGGGAATGTTGGTTTTGGTACAAATAAACGGGTCCCGTTAATGCATGTTGCTGTTTGCTATTTTGGTTTCTGTTTAGATTTAAGTTTTGATACCAGACTTTCCTTTTAGATCCTGTCAGGTCGGCAGGCTATTGGGAAATGGAGTCTTTTCAGTCTCTTCCATCAGAATAACACATTCCTTATAATCAGCCACACACGGCTGAGTCCCGTTTGTATGCGAGCTCAGGGTGTAAGGTTCTTTAAAGATGAGATGTAAGAATCATTGCTGCCATCGCAAATGCACAGATTAATACAGCACATCAGACTCACTCTCTTTCTTCACTTTCCAAACCTTCGCAGGCTGTGATTTTAAGACAGCAGTTCTGGTCAGAGAAGACAGTTTCTCTCCACCACCCATCCCAGCCTTTGAAGCAGAGGCTGCCAAAACCTCCGTAGCTGTGGGCCCTGAGAGCGCTCTTTGATGTCCTGATTGGTTTCCATGAGAAGGGTTTCAGCTGCTTCCGGTTTCTCTGGAGGTCTCTAGGAGTTCTGGGAATCCTGCTGCTGATTCTCCTCCACCCAGTTTCTCTTTCTGTGTGACTCACTTGTCCCCAGCACGGGCAAGGGTCAGGTCCCCATTTTCCGATGACGGGCAGGAAAGGTCAGGTCCCCAGTCTCCAACAATGGGCAGCAAAGTGCAACAGGAGCTTTGGCCTGAAGGGCAGGAGGCCCTGAGAACAGCCATGCTGCCTTGGAAGATGACTTGGTAATGGCTTTTCTTCCAGCAGGAATTAGTAAGAGCCCTGCCACTGCCACGGGACACTTCAGGTCTAGCACTGTGCTTTTCACTCATCCATTCAGCCATTCAACAATTATTTATTGAGCAACTACTGTGGGCCAGACACTGCTCCAGGCATCAGGGATTCAGCGGTGAATGGACCAGAGAGGAATCCCTGCTGTCATAGCACTTATATTTCAGTCGGGGAGAAGGACACAATAAAGAAGCGAATGGCAAGGGGGGAAGGTGGTAAGTGCTATGGAGGAAAATAAAGTGGGGGGTAGGGCAAGCATTGCTTCCTGCATCCTTAGAAGCCATGCCCTAGGCGGAGGCTCCACTTTACAGACAGAGACCGTGAGGCTGAAGGGGTGACGAAGCTTGTCCAAAGTCTGCCAATCAGTGAGCTGCAGGGTTGAGATTAAAGCCTGTCTCTCTCACTGCAGGGTGAGATGCATTCCACACCCCCATTTATAAACAGATCCCTCCAACTGAAAGCACTTTTACTAGCTTTCATCTCCTAAAACTCTGTACTTTTAGTTCTTTAGCAACATCAGCCAATTACCAGCATCCTCATGGGACTCACTCATTTAATCACATTACAGAAGGTTTCCATGCTGCCAGAGGTTTCTGCTGTTTGGCTTGACCTCCTTGCCACATTTGCTCCAGTGGATGGCTTCCTCTTCTGGAAACTTCCCCCCATGCCCTCCACTTTCTAAGCCCTCTCAGTTTCTCTCCTTCCTCCCTGGACTCTTAGCGGGCTCCTCTTGCTCCATCTGCTCCATTACACGCTGCCTTCTTGACTGCTTGGGCCTCTGACCCCTGCTCTTGTCCCAATCCGCTTTCCTGGGTGACCCCATCCCCGTCCACGGTTCATGCCTCATACATGGCAGTAGCCGTAGATTGCTACTGTCGGCCCAGGCTCTGTTGAGCTACAAAGCTAAATCCTAAAATGCAAGTTTTCTTCTTCTCCGTTCCTGTTTCCCAGCCAGAGAGAATGTTAACAGCGTCCATCCAGTCATCTGAGTCCAGGCAAATGACCCTAGACAACATCCTCTCATTCATTTCCTCATACAGTCAGTACCCAGTCCTGCCCTCCTCTCGTCCTACCTGAGCTCGCACTCTCATCTTCTCACCTTCCCTCTCCAACCTGATGCTCGTCCAGCCTCATATTCCCCTCTTTCACTGCTGCCAGGGCGATCTTCACAAATTATAAACTGGTTATATATCCCTAAAAAACATTCAATGGCACCTCTTTCTTTTTGGTCAAATTTCAATCCTCTAGCCCTTTGTGATAAGCTTCTGCTTATCTCTCTGTCTTCATTTTGCTTCACCCGCTACATGCTACTCTTAGCTCCAGCCATTTGGAACTGCCTGTAATTCCTTCGATGTACCATGGCATTTCGTCACTTTGTTCCTAACTCCTACTGCTCTGACAACGTTCAACTCCTCTGGGAAGCTTTCTCTGACTCTCTGATTGAGCTCCTCCTTCTCTGTGCCCTCATATCCCATCTGGCACACCATTTATCTCTCCTCCCTGCAATCCTCAATTTTCTTGTCTGTCTCCCTAATAAACTGTAAGCTGCACAACGTAAGCTAGCCAAGGCAGGTAGGGTATCTAGTTTGTCTCTATAGTTTCCTTACCTACAACAGGGAGGAGCACATGAAAGAAGCTCTCAATAATTGCTCACAGGCAGACAAAGTCCGTAGACTGCCAAAACCAAGTTTTTGTTTAATAATTCCTACCAAAGTCCATCTCACTAGAACTTATGGATCATATTTAGCTAATCTTAGACAAAAATCAAACCCTACCTTATCGTATGGGGCATAATTAAGAAGAGAATATAAACAACGATTATAAATAGTGCTGCAAATAGAAATTCCGGAACGTGTCCTGATTTAATCAACAAAAGCAAATGCCAAGAGGTTTTCCTCTCGTCAGAAATGCCATTAAGTATAAGGGACCTAAGCCAACAGTTCATCTCTCTGAGTCTCGCTTTTCTTATGTAAACAATGAGGAGCCAGACTAGATGCCTCTGCAGGTGTCTGTCCAGCCCACATGTGAACAGTCTCCCCTACGCCTGTGGTCATGGGTGGGCTCCTGGCACCGTGTAGTTACAGTGTGATTCTGCTCGGCGACCACGGTTGTATGGTCCAAGAATGGATCCCTGACCCAGGCTGGGCCAACTCAGGACCCTTCCCTGGGAATTAAGACTCCATCTAGGACAGACGAGGCTCAATCGAAGCTGAGCGTTCAAGAAGAACCAAAGGCTGTGGCAGAGCTCCCCAGCCCTTCACTCAGCTCATCTGTATTGAGTGCCTACACTATGCTGCCCACTGTTCTTGGCATCCTCTGCAGGCCAGAGGGAGCCTCAAAGAACTGTCTGGTTTCCTGACTGCTTCCATTTCTCAGGCCCAATCCTTCCTGAGGCTGACCACATTGCTGCCCTTGGGCTTCCTGAGACACCCGTTGGCCCTCACAATTAATAATCCTTTCTTTGATTAAATTAGCACAATTTGTTGGCATCTTAATTGCAACTGAAAGAGTTTCAGCTATCATCGCCTCCGATGATACCACCACCGGCGGTTCAGGGCCTGCCCAAGCAGTTGTTCATCTCTCCTTGTGCAACTTTTTCTCCGGCTCCCTAAGGCAATGGCGCTCTCACGTCAACTCAAATAGAGGGCCTAGAGGCAAGCATTCCATCTCTTGGAGTCTTTTTCATAAATCTTTTATATTTTTTCCAATTAAGCATGGCCATATAAGAAATGGAACAAAAAAACTTCTCAGAAAATACACATAAAAGGAGTTAAAAGGGCCTCACGCAATTTCGTTAGATAAAACCCACCCTTCTCATGCCAATTCCAGCAGAGAAAGCATCTTGACAAATCATGTCCTTTAGTCAAAACAAGTTGGGGTCCAAACACATGGAGCAGATATAAAATACATTATTTTCAGGAGACTGAAATCCAAACCACAAATTCCAGAAACGCATTTTAAAAGTGCTGCCTATTAGACATGCTAGTTTTAAATTAAATTAACGTTATAGGGAGAGGGATAAGGTATGTTTCGATTTATTTATTAGATCACTATCCATCTTTCCTCTAAGGACATCAAGGTGCTCCATGCACAAGCATCTGGAGAGAAGACTTGGCTGTTTGAAGAATGTCAGCTTCTGCCAAAGCTGCTTATCCCCAGTTTGATACCCCTCCCCCCCACCCCAGGGCACTGCCCTTGGAAGCTGACAGCTTTATGTGGCTAAACACAAAATCTATCCTCTGGTTGAGGAGCGCACTGAGCTGATTGGAAACACTTTCTCAGAACCGCAGGAAAAATGATCTCGTGGGCACGCTCACTCTTCTCCCCAGCTTGTCTGCTTTACCTTACAGGGCTGGAGGGAGCGAACTTGAGAGAGCAAAGTCCTGCGGCTCCGCTTCTTGTCACTCAGGAAGTGTTTTTGCTTTTTTTTTGAGATCATATTATTAAAAAAGATGGTGGGCAAATAGAAGGCAGGCCTTTCATTACCAAAGCCTTTCATGGCTCACTTATTTTGAATCTAGGTCAGATGCATAAGTGAATTTTCTGTCCTTTAGATTGGAAGGAAAACTCTTAGAATCGGCCCAACACTGTCCGTGATGGGCTAGACAGCCAAACGGATATTTAGGTGGAGGGCAGACTGTATTTTCCAAAAGTGGCCACAACAATATTTTCTGCTCCTCGTGCTCTTGCTCCCTGTTCAAGAGGAGGAAAGTATGTCCCCTCCCCTTGAACTTGAGCGGGCATTTGTGACCGCCTCAACAAATAAAGCACCCTGGGAGGGATGCTGTGTGACTTTTAAGGCTTCCACCTGGCTCTCTCTCTGACTGAAGATCTTATCTCTCTGATGCTTCCCCTTGGAACCAGCCACCATGCCGTGAGGAAGCCCTGGCCACATGGAGAGGCCTGTGTGGAAAGGAACTGAGTCCTTCGGCTCCCAGGCCGAGCTGAGCTAGCAGCTGACGGTCGGCATCAACTTGCTGATCACGCGAGTGCGCATTCTTGGCGGTGAACCCCTCCCTGTTGAGTTCGGCTCAGAGTACAGACTCATGAACAAAGTAAATGACCAATATTATTTTAAGCCAGTGTTTTGGGACAGCTTCGTATGCGGTAATAGATAATCAGAACGGGTTGGGGGGATGAAAGCCCTCTCTGGACGGTCTGAGTCATACAGGAAAGCATGCTACAGCAATGTAAAGAAAGTGATTTTAACAAGCTGCAGGATGATGCGCGTGAGGTTCTGACTCGAGTAAGGGCAAAATCCAGCTGCTTTGACTTCCCTCTCACCAAGGATTTGCTTGATGATGAAAATCTTAGACACACAGGTATGTTTCCTAACTTTCACCGTCTGCGGACATTCACGTAAATAAGATTGATTCTGTGATCCACTTCCAAGTGTCTGGGGCGGAGGCCTCCGTTCCCTACAGCTCCGAGGCTGAGAGGGGCAGCAGCCGCCATGAGCACTTGCTCTCTCCCAGCACATGGAGACCGTGCTTCTGGAGTGTTCCTGGCAGAGCCAGGGCGGGGTTGTTTTGGGCTTCTGCCTCTGTGTCCTGGGTGGCCAGAATCTAGTCCTGCTGGCTTCTATTCCCTTGAACCATCTTGTCGTGGCACAAATACAGAATTTCACCAGCTCCCTACAGCTTGCCCTAGGAGGGGCAGTCTACAGCCCCCAAGACTGAGGAGATCAACACGTTGGACTCACGGTGGAGAAGAAAAAGGTCTAGAAAAACACATCGCAGCCTTATAAGGATGGCTTGCCATAGGCACAACAAAAAGAACACTCAGAACTCCATGTGTCTCTGGCAAGAGCAAATCAGTAGTGAAATATGAAATGCTTAGGTGTCTATCCTCCTCTAGGGGATTCACCTGTTCACTCAGCAGTTAGTCTGAATGTACCAAAAACCCAATCAGTGGCTATGGACAGGGATACAAAGATACTCAGGGGGGTTCTTTTCTCGAGAGTCAGTCTGGTTGGGATCACAAACTCATAAAAATAAGAACAGCAAATACTTATGTAGCACTTACTGTAGGCCAGGCACTATTCTGGGTGCTCTGTATTGTTGAAAAGAAAGAACAGGCCCCAAATGGAGTCACTTGCGCTAAGCCCCACATCAGCAAACCAAGACTTAACTCCTAACCTAAGTGCAGTTCCCACCTTCCCCAGGAATGAGATCTTAACCGGTCAGTCTGGAGTTTCCTGGTCCGTGCTAGTGAAGTCATGCACCTGACAGCCCCCTTTCATCCTCCAAAGGAAGGTGACCTTGTCTGAAATAATCCTTTGTTCTCTTTAGGACTTCCTTGTCCCACCTACTCTCTGCCTGTAAAAACCTGCCCCTTTCTGTAGCTCTTTGGAGCTCCTTTCTGCCTGCTAGAAGGGATGCTGCCCAACTCATCAAGTGCTGAATAAAGCCAATTAGAGCTTCAGATTTACTCAGGTGAATTTTCTTTTGTAACGGCATATATTGAGTCCTTTAATTCTCATAACAACCCTATAAGTGGATACTATTATTATCCCCATTTCACAGATGAGGAAACTTAGGCAAAACTTAGGCACAGAGAGCTTAAATGATGTGCCCAAGGTCACACAGCTAGGGAGTGGTAGAGCTCAAGTCCTAACCCAGACAGTCTGACTCTGCATGTGTTAGCACTACTCTCTGTTGCCCCTTGTAAGTAAACATTCTAAGCAGTAGAATGAAATGACTGCTGTTAGACAGCATAAACTAGATGGACTTCTATTATTTACAAAACCAAACAAAAAATTAGAGATGTTAAGCAGAAAAGCGATCCTCAAGTCTGCCCTGGTAACACTCGTCTTGCTATCTAACCAATCTGGTAAGACATTTCTCCTCTTGACTCCTTTGAGTTCTCACACTACAAAATCAGCCCCTCTGCTTCTGTTCTGTTCTCCAGAGAGACAAAGTTGGAAGAGACAGATTCCACGCTGTCTGTTTGGACAGAAGACATCGCCAGGCTTCTTTGACAGAGGCGGCAGCCGGCCGGCGTCCGTCTCCCCCCACATCAAGGCTGGGTGGCGAGTGGGAGTGGCTGGGCTGCTGCCTCTTCGGGGTTACATAACGACAAAACAATGACCAGCCTCACATAGCTTAGTGGCCACTGGAAAGGAGGGTCAAGGACTCCTTTGAGGGTCACTGGAGCTGACTGATGGAGCTGCTATCTTCTGTCCCTTATGAAGTTGCTGAAACGTAGCTTTTGGTTTAAGGGCAATTAAGTTAGACAAACCAATGACTTGAAGCCATGCTGCTTTCTGAATGAGCGTTCTAACAGGTCCACTGTGACCACCCTCTCAACCTTTAATGAGTGCCTACGGTCTGTAAGGCCTACAGCGATGCCAAGCGCTGAGGATGCAGAAAAGAGTAAGAACTAGATCAGCTCTCATTTTCAAAGCCAGAGTGTTCACATTCTTTGCTTTTTTTTTTTTTTTTTGAGGAAGATTAGCCCTGAGCTAACATCTACTGCCAATCCTCCTCTTTTTACTAAGACTGGCCCTGAGCTAATAACATCCGTGCCCATCTTCCTCTACTTTATATGTGGGACGCCTACCACAGCATGGCTTGCCAAGTGGTGCCATGTCTGCACCCAGGATCCAAACTGGCGAACCCTGGGCTGCTGAAGTAGAACGTGTGCACTTAACTGCTGCACCACTGGGCCGGCCCCTCACATTCTTTTGACTGTGACCCATAGCAAGAAATACATTGAAATCACACAGGTGTATATGTGTGTAACTGGGTTGTTTCATTCCACCTTGGTAGATGCAGTTTCACCTTGCTAGGCTGTTCTATTCTTTTTCATTAAAAATTGCTGATTATAATCTATTGAATTGATATCCTGATCCACTAACGTGCAGATCAAATTGTGCAGTTAGTATCTTTTTCCATACTAGTGTTTCTAACACGTATAATTACAAAACAACGTATAAGTGCAGCCACAGAAGCGTGTGCGAAAGGTATAGGGCCCTGAGGAAGACACGTGGGGCCTCGAGAATCCCTTCCTATGTTCTTTCTATTACCTGCTGTGGGGTATCCACATCACATCCTGTGGGAAGGTCTGCTGGCTCTATTTCCAGACACATCTCTCGCTGGCTTCCCAATCCACCTTCCTCCCCTGCAAAGTCTACAGATACTGCTTCTGGGTGACTTAAGCCAACGTCGTCTGTGGTACCATCTGTGAGTCCAAAGACAGGGCAGGGACAGACTAGCAGCTCAGCTCCCCTTCCAGCTCTCAAACTCTCCCATTTGTACGACAGTACCCTAAGCACAGGAAGGATGTCTTTATTTCATCAGGCTCTGTCTTTTTGTTTCTTTGGGGCTCAGCACCAGTGGGTCTTGAGTGAGAAGTGGGGGAAGCAGATCCCAGAGGCAAAGAGCAGGGCAGTAAGTGGCAAGAAAGCAATGACTGTTGGTTGCTCATACAGAATGAAGATGCAATGCGTAGAGGCAACTCAATGCCAGTGCACCAATTTCTTCTCCTGGGTGGGGTGGTGCACTGCCGACGAGTCCTGGGGTGAAGTCCCAGAAAAACAGGCAGGGTACCAGCAGATGAGCCCTGAGAGAGCTCCCTCACGTTGGCTGTCCTGACGACCAGTCCAGGGTGGATTTTATTCATGAGCTGTGTAGATGCTCGAAAGGGAAAGCATCTGTGCTAATGAGTAATCATGAAGAAAATAATTAATGACATATGACTATTTAACTTCCAAGAAAATGCCTGGTAGCACCTGGAGCTAAGAAATGTGGCGAAGAGCATGGGCTTTGGAATAAGACTGACCTGGGGACAAATCCTGGTGTCCCACTTCCTGCATGCTCTTTGCAAACACCTGAGAATAGAGGAAAGGATGACCCAATCCCAGCCTTCGGGAAGTTCACATCTACTGCTTGACCTTTCTGGGCCTCGATTTCCTCACGGGTAAAGCAGGGGTAATGGTAGACCCATCTCCTAGGGTTGTTGTGAGGTTTAATATGAGAATGGCTGACTCCATGGCACACACTGACCTCAGGTGAGCTGAATAACTTGGGTAGTGAGAAGCAATGGAAAACAGCACCAGGGAGACCAGTAATGGCCACGGCCATGTGAGACTCCCCCGTGCACCTTGCATCCTCCTCTCTCCATCGGCTTTAATGCAGACTGGCACACTCTCCTGATGGCTTCACCCCCATCTCGAAGACGTAGTTCTTTAGGAAATCACAGTTCCTAAAAGCCCTACTGGCCCTTTCTCTTTATGTTTATTCCAATTTTGTTCAAACCCTGAACACATGGCCCAGAGCTGACATTCCTTGCTGAGTTCTATGGAATGGTAGGAAGAGCTAGCCACTGAGGCCCCTGTAGAAACAGAACAAAAGGGCTCTCCTTCAGGGTGCTGGGGAGGGGGAGGGCTCTGCGGCCAGCCCCCAAAGACTCTCCTCACCCCCTGCAGTCAGATGAGATGCCCCTGGCAACTGAGAGCAGAGGCCTCGCAGCTGGGCACTAAGGAATGGATTCCTACAGCTGACGGGAGAGACAAATTCCTCTTTCTTAAACCCATTACTTGGAAACCTCCCTTTGAGATCAGTCTCAAGGGGCCAGAGCATTTCTTCACCAGCCCAAACTCTGTGGGGTTGAATGGAGAGAAACCTGGCAGTCTGGGCTGCTCCAGGACAGTGCCAGACTTCTTCCTAGGCAAAGTCCACTCTAGGACAGTCATGCTTCTGACCATGGGAGGAACTGCAGAAAACACTCTGCATAGTTTAAAAGGGTCATTTTAAAGTCTGATGTGTCATGATTCGTGAAACAGTGTTGGACAATGCAAGTGGATAGTCCTCTCACAACAGAGGCCTTGACAGTCGCCCAGTCTGTTAGCATGTTGAAGGCACTGTGAAGTCTGGCAGCAAAGAAGCAATTTAACTTGCTGTTTAATCCAGTGTTTCTCAAACATATTTGGTCACAGGACCCTTTTGTTAAGAAACAGTTCTTTCTATGGAACATGACAAAGAGTGAGTCAGGGCCTCCTCTCGCCTACACCACAGCTCTCCGCAAATTAGAAACACGTGCAGTGAGCAGAGACACGCGAGTCCGAGCTTCCACTCACACCCTTGGCCAGACCACGAATGCAGCAGCCGGACCGGGAAAGCACACACGGCCTGTGGGGTCATCCTCAGACCTCAGTGATCAGGGCCTGAAATCCAGGCTTGTTATTTCAGTCTTTCTTTAGGGCTACGTCCAAGCTTGTGAATGAAGGAAAAGGGTGCTCAAGTGGAGAAGGAGGGAGACCACATCCAGCCTAGAAGTTTCTATACAAACTAGCCATCAGGAAGGGCTGGACAACCCTGGGCTTACATTCAACACAGGAGCCCCTGAACACTTAGGAGAAATTGATCTGTGCTACGTTATTAAAAAAAAAAAAAAGAGGGGAAAAATACAGCAGCCACATGTTGCAACAGAAGTTGATGATAAGTGGGTCCATCAGGAAGAAGACCAGCATGTCCACTCCGGCCAGTTTACTGCTTAGTTTAGAGTCTAATTGTCTGGCTTCTATCCTCTGGCTTTTGGAATGGACTGGTTTTCCTGGAATATACCTTTACTGAACTTTGAAAGGCCAGATCTTCTGTGTAGATTAATTCCTGATTTCAAAGATGCTTTGAAGCTGGCAAAACATTCTGTTATTTCCAAGAGTTATTACAACTGCAATCCTGGCAGAGGCTGAGAAGTCAGCCTGTAATCTTGTTTATATCCTTTTAAATTTAGAAACTTTACAGTGGGTTAAAAAATAGACCATATTTGCATACTTTTCCTCCTTTCATCTTGCAAAGGCTGTTCAGCAATTTTCACCTACCCTAAATATTAGCCAGAGAAATTCCAGAACTTATCACCTGGGAGTCTGCTGGGCCAAAACAAAAGTCATTTTCAAATGGGCTTTGGGGTGATGCTAGTCATATTACTGAGCAGAGTTACTTATTGCCCTACATAATAAGCTCTAGAATTAAGAGCAAAGGACTATCACTAAGATCTATGAATAGTACATGGATTCATGTTAGGTGAAAATGTGGGCCACGAGGGGAAGTTTTCAATGGTGCTATCCCGGAGGGCTTGTGTCCTTACATACTGACCAGGAAAAATCATAGTGCTTAGGTCAAAAGAAACTGTATGAGGCTGGAAGGCCACGCTGCTTATACCCGAAAAGTCAATAAAGATTGCACCTGATTTCAGAAGAGCCAAAATACCGGAGGTTGTCTTCCATGGTACTTGCCAGGGTTAATGGGGTGCCATCATTTTCATGCCCAGCAAAGAGAGCATTACACTCAGGATGCCCTTTTCACAGTTACTTTACCTTCATGAACATGCTAAATCCAGTTTTAAGGAGATCAGTGAGGCCTGAAGACATGTGTTCAATATCAACTGGATCTGGCTTCTCGGGATGAAATATTTCCTCCACAACCTGCTTCAGCAATGGCTTATAGGAGGCCTGCAAAGACAAAATATTGTGCTGTAAGTAAAAGGGTTTGTTTGGTTGGTCTGGAGAGAGGATAGCTTTGTCTGCACCAAATGAAGCAAAACAAGTTTATTTTGATACTAAGCAATGGCTATGATTTTGTGTGTGTGAAATGACAATTATAACAACGTTGGTTTTTTGGGTAAATTTTCACCCCAATACTCTCGCACAATTTTTTGTTTCTCATACTTCCTTCTACAAGCAAATGTCTCTTACTGGAGCTATAACCATAGTACGACTAGTTTTTCAATCTAAACTTAAAGAGACAATTTTATGTATGAAGTATACTGAAAAGCAAAGTATTATCATTTGATATAGACATAAAGATGGTCTCCAGTTTTTCCTAAACATTCTTAGAATTATGCTCCCCTCTGCTAGGAACTTGAATATTTTCTTACAATGTTGCTATCCAAGCCCAAAGCAATCCCTCCTTCGTCTATGGAGGTCAACTCCAAGCATGACTTGGCCAGAATCAGAGGCCAAGATGCCGAAAAGGAATCTGACCAAAGTCAGGGCTTAGAGAAAGCAGGGCACATGGTACTATAAGAATTTCAATAGAATTAAGCTGATATCAAATTGCAAGAACTACAGTTTGATAAATGGTGCTATCCATATTTAGGCAATATTTGGAGGCCGCTGCCTCTGACAAGTTTCTGAGCATATTCCCCCACCTCTCTCCTTGGTTCTCCTTACAACCAAGCTCTTCCTCTCTTCTTCCCTTCCCATCAGTTGGACTACCTTCCTCTCCCAGCCCTGCTGCTGCCTCTGCTGCTCACGTTCCACACGGTACCCGAGTCAGGAGCGTGAAGGGTGAAGGAAGAAGGAATGTCTTTCTCAACACACTCTCCATTACCCCAATATATCTGTTTAATCTCTATCATAGGCTCGGAACAGCTAGGTTCTGACCGAGCTCAGTTGAGATGTCTTGAACTCTGCTTCTCTCTTTGCATTGGCCAAATCTGGGACCTGCCTCTAGAAAGTATTGAGGATATTTGGTGTCCTGACTTCATCTTGTTTTTCTTATAGTCATTTTTTACTCTTATTTTCCCTTTATTCTAATTTTCTTACTTAAAATATCTTAGAAATAAAGCAGGGTATAAACCATCAAAATCATAAACAATCATTTAGCTAGAATGTAACTGGTGCATTTATCAGGGATAAAAAGCAGGGAGAGATAGCAGCTGTTCAGCTGAGGGTGCAGCCCTCTGATGTTTATTAGTCAAACAGACCACTGCAGGCCCAGAGGTCTCACAGGTGAACGCTCATGAAACGGAAGGCCTGGTGAGGAACACCGATAAGACAGAAATTAAAAAAAAAAAAGGAAAAATTATGAGTGAATCTTCCTCATAATAGAGCTATACCAAGATAGATTTTTAAAATTTATCATACAGGAAAAACCCAAAGATTTGAAAACACACTCTTTTGATGAGGCCATGGGGAGACAGACACTCTCATATATTGCTGGTGGGAGCATAAATTGTTACAATCAATGTGGAGAGCAATTTGGCAATACCCATCAAAATTACAAATGCATTTGACCTAGCAATTCCATTTCTAGGAATTTATCCTTTAAATATGCTAATATATGCAAATGAGACCCATAAAAGGCTGTTTATTGTTTGTAATAGCAAAAGATTGGAAACAATTCAAGTGCCCATCAATAGGGAGCTATTTAATAAATAGGATACATCCACAGGAGGCAATGATATGAGAGTCAAGAGGGAAACTGTGTTGATACAGCAAAACAAGGTGTAGAATAAAGTATGTGAAAAAAGCAAGGAATAGTGGGTATGATGGGCTGGCATTTGTGTAGAATGTGTCAAAGGGGATATGGAAGTTTATATTTGCTGAAATATGCAAAAAAATAAACTCTGATGTGATATACAGGGACTGCCATAAGCAGTGATCATGGAGTGGGGGACCAGACAATGGACAAAGGTGAGAGGAACACCTTTCAATGTACTGTTTTTTATTTATTTATTTATTTATTTTTTAAAAGATTTTATTTTTCCTTTTTCTCCCAAAGCCCCCCAGGACGTAGTTGTGTATTTTCAGTTGTGGGTCCTTCTAGTTGTGGCATGTGGGATGCTGCCTCAGCATGGCTTGATCAGTAGTGCCATGTTTGTGCCCAGGATTCGAACGTGCAAAACCCTGGGCCACTGAAGTGGAGCGCTTGAACTTAACCACTCAGCCACGGGGCCAGCCCCAGTGTGCTGCTTTTTGAAAAAATATAGTTAAAACACCACTACAAACAGCAAGATTTTTTTTGTTTTTTTGGTGCAGAAGATTGGCCCTGAGCTTACATCTGTTGCCAATCTTTTTCTTTTTGCTTGAGGAAGACTGTCCCTGACCCAACATCTATGCCAGTCTTCCTCTATTTTACACATGGGACGCCAGCTCAGCATGGCCTAATGAGTGGTGCGTAGGTCCACGCCCAGGATGAGAACCTGCAAACCCTGGGCTGCTGAAGCGGAGCACGCACACTTAACCACTATGCTACCAGGCTGGCCCCTGATCTTTTTTTTTACTTGTTAAAAATTAATAAATTATCTATGCACGAAAGAGATTGGAGTAAAGCATACCAAAATGTTAACTAGGATTATCTCTAGGTTCTGGGAGTAGAGGACATTATTTTTTCTTTTTTCAAATTTTCCAAAATTAACAGGTATACTTCTGGAAACATAAAATAATCCAATAAATATTTTCGATGATAAAAAAAAAGGTGATGGAATGTGGAATGGCCTCTGAATTCTACAAAACCTCTTCCCTGAATAAATTGTCTGGAGGGCCCTCCTATCATGTCAGCCTTTCTGAACATTTAATCTCTTAAACAAACTTTAAACTGCTCCTCAAGGAGAAGTCCTTTGACCAACACTATGCATTATCATCATTATCATCAAATATTCATCTACTTCTTCCTTAGTAACAGAATCCAATCTTTACTCAGGCACATCGGCTAAAAGACTCCATCCTTCGGTGTTCCTTGCAGCTGGGCATGACCACGTAACTAAGTTCTGGACAATGAGATGTAAGTAGAAGGGGAGTGGGACTTTTTTTTTAAAGCCTCCTTTTTTAAAAGGGAAGGGTATGCTTTCCTCCCCTTTCTCTGTTTTGCTGCCTGGAACATAGAGGTGATGCCTGGAGCTCCAGCAGCCACTGTGGAAGACAGGGCCATTCTTTAGAGCTGCTGGAGCAGAGGGCTGGAAGAAACCTTGGCAGGCAATGACTGGTGGGACCACCATAACCATAACAGGGACAGACTAAATCAGGACCCACTTTACATGACAATACAAAACCTTGTATGTTTAAGCCATTATTTTTCAGATCTCTGCTACTTGCAACTGAATGAATGAAATTCTAACTGATACAAAGCACGAAGGGAATATAAAGAAATAAAAGGCCATTCCTTCCTTCCAGCTTACAGTTGTTTTATTAGCCTATATACAGTTATATAGAATAACTTGAAGCAGACCACAGAGAAATACACAAAGGTTTTCATGTTTAAGAGAGGAGAGAGTATGCCCCCCAACCTACAAAAGACAAAAACAGTTGTTGCTCTCCACAGGGTGCACCTTCTGCAAGAAAAGCAAGAGTAGTGATTCTGACAAGAGCTCAGACACAGGAACAAGGTGGTTCTGGAATCCAGCTAAAACCCACACTCAGTGCCTCCCCTGTGCAAGGCACAGTGTACCAGTGGTCATAGGATTGTTCTCAGGGTTCCAGCAGCCCCAGTGTAGACTGAGGAGACAGGGAAAAGAGGAAGTGTGGAGGGGTTAGGGATCTCGCTCTCCCCCTTGCCCCACTTTCAGCTAAGCTCTGGGGAATGAAGCGCCCAAGAGGAAATGCCCACTGAGCCGGGGTTCCCCTTGGGCGGTGCGCAGAGATTTGCAAGTGCTATTCCCTTAACACCTTCATTCTTTTTTTTTTTTAAGGATTGGCACCTGAGCAAACATCTGTTGCCCATCTTCTTTTTTCCTTCTTCTCCCCACAGCCCCCCAGTACAAAGTTGTATATTCTAGTTGTGAATGCCTCTAGTTGTGGCATGTGGGATGCGGCCTCAGCACGGCCTGATGAGCGGTGTCATGTCCATGCCCAGGATCCGAACTGGCGAAACCCTGGGTCACTGAAGCGGAGCACTAGCACCCAACCACTCGGCCACGGGGCCAGCCCCCAACACCTTCATTCTTGGGACTTTATGATCATTGCACATTATTGAGGAAGGTTGTACATCCTTTTGATTTTATTTTACTTTTAAGGTATTTAGGTAATATTTAGAATGAGAAAAGAAACCACAATTTAAATACAGAAAAGTAACAGATAACAAACACATCACATAATCCAGAAAAATAACGTAAATGCTTTTATTAATTAACTGCCTGACACACCTCTGTAATACTCATTTCTTGGCTACATTCTCTCTGATTTTGTTTTCATATGACAGCAATTTTGAAATATCATTTTCTATAGAGAGATGTGATAACTATTAAGCTATTGTCTCTCAACTCCAAACCCTGCCTTCTGTACTCAGTTCTGTGATGCTGGCCTGGGTCTCTGCAAACCATTGGT
Source organism: Equus quagga (assembly GCF_021613505.1). Classification (NCBI taxonomy): domain Eukaryota; kingdom Metazoa; phylum Chordata; class Mammalia; order Perissodactyla; family Equidae; genus Equus; species Equus quagga. The sequence continues at coordinate 1,736,542 of NW_025796728.1, read as the reverse complement.
GCTCTGCCATCTGGGTCTGATAGAGTCTGCCAATAGCAGGTCCTAAAGGGAGAGGGGAAGGCAGGAACAGCAAGCAGGAACCGGCCGCTCCCTGTTGATTTGCTGTCCCTGCCAGCATCCCCCCAGCAATGCCCCTGACCACTTGAACCTATCCCTTCTCTGGACTTCTAAGTCATAGGATCCAATAAATTACCTGTCTTGTTTTAGCCAGTTTGGGTTTTTTCTATTTTCGCTTGTAGCCAAAAGTACATTAAATGATATAAGGATTATTTTTAATTTAGAGATAGGTTTTCCCACTTAAATATTATATAGAAAAGACCTCTAAATTCTTTATTAAACTAGCTCAGCACAGAACAACCAAATAACACTGTCTCTTTAAAGAGCACGATTTGGGAAAAGACATCCTCAGGTCCAAAGCAGTACTGGTCTCGTGACTCCTCAGCAAACACATTTCTTAGTTTTTCCATTTAGGGTTTTAATAACGGGAACCTTTGGCTCCTTCCTCTCAGCCACTTACTTGGATTGCTTTGTCCCCCAGATCATGTCACTGAAGTCTGATTGGAATGAACTGCTTTGGCAGTGGCTTCTTGGATGACAAACCTCTGACAGTCACGGAATTCTCTCTTCAGCCAGAAGCTGCCCACTTCTCAGAAAGGACCATGAAGAAGGTGGTGACAGGAGAGACAGATGTCTTCCCCAAGTGCCCTGCTCAGAATTTTCTCATACTTTGAGGAAGGGCCAGAGGGGAGATTAGTCGTGTAGTCTGCCTCAATATTAAGAGGGCTAGCCACAGCAATTTAACTTTCCTAATCAAACATTCTCTGCCAGTTCCCCTTTTAGGGGGTAAAGGAGAGGAATTAAAAACAGACAAATTCATTCATTTATTTCTCGCTTATGTCACATCCTATGTATGTTGGCAGAAGGGGGTCTGTGCCCTAGACAACCATTCAGACACCCAGTTCCTGCCACTGAGTGGCTCCCGCACTCCCTAGGGCACTGGAATCCCACATTGAGGCCTGTACATCTCATCCGCAGATGATGAAAGAGAGAGTATGAAGGATTTCCAGAGAGATTTTAGAGGCTCAGCCTGAAAGTGATCTGTATCACTTCCACCCATAGTTCATTGCTCAGAATTAGTCACAAACCTATATTTACCTGCAAGGGAATCTGGAAAATGTGATCTAACTATGCCCAGCAGGAAAAGGAAATGGAGTTTGGGGAACATATAGCATTTTGCTTCTGCCACAGACACACTATAAAGTCTGAATTGAAACATTAATATAATTATTTCCTTAACAACTGGTAAGTTGCATGTCGTAGGCAGAGGATTATTAAGCCCTTTTCCCTTCTGCATAAGAATTTGACCCTTAGTTAAATTTCTAGCTCTGTTTCCCTGGAAACCTGATAAGGGAAGAATGTCAAACTCTAGCCAGGCAAGATTGCTTATGATAAAAAGAACCCCTGCTTAGTAAATTGCATTAGACTGGGCCAACTATAAAACACTGAATAGAAAGCCAGAGCCTTGGGCTCCTCTGAGTATGATGACTCTTGCGTCAATGGGCACGTCCCTCGGAGGGACACTGGAACTATACCTGTGGTGTTGTTCCAGAGAAACTGGCTCTTATAGGACATGAGGTTTTCAAGCCAGGGGATTCCTGCTCTCCTCCTCCCACCATGTGAGTCTAGTTCCCTCACTCCTGAGCTGTCACCTCGGGGCAAAACTCAGTAGCTCCTGGATAGCTATGTGGACTGCTTCATGGAGAGTCACAAAGACTACTCCAGAGAAGAAAAATGCCTGCTGCCCGCCGATGATGAGCTATGTTCCTGTCCTGGGCAAACTGGTGCCAAGTGGGGGCTATGACCACAGAGCCAACTTATCCATTAGGTACAGACACACAGCGCCTAGGGCCAACAAGACTCTTAGGGACTCGTGAAAATGTATTAATTTCTTCTAAAATCAAAAGGAAAAAATGAACTTTCAGGTCAAAGATAATGTTTTGATCTGTAATATTAATATATTTGTCTCCACACCAATTCACTTGTACAATATAATTTTTAACATTTTTATTTTTAGAGAAGAAAGGGCCCATGAAACCAAAAGTATGTAGAGCCATGAACATCATAACGTGGCTTCTATGACAGTGTCATGAGCTAGCCTGAAGGTTTGGCAGAGCCTAACAAGACCCCTGATGGGTGTTACACATGAAACAGCTGAAGTTTCAAAAACATCGATCTTATACCAGAAACTCTTCTTTTTTTTTTTTTCTTTATATTGTCAGTATCTCTTCCAGAAAAAACTTGGCTTTTAAAAATACCATATTTTCTATCATAATCTTAATTAAAAAAAAGAAAAATACCATATTTAATCAAAAAATGAAAAATAAAATATTTGCATCTATGTCTCTGGTTACTCTTTTGTGGTGGAGATAATGTGTGATCAAGTCTAGAAGACTCTTTAATTGACCTGATTCTAGCTCTTGAAGAAAGGTATTGCGTATAGCAGCAGTTTCTGACATTACACATAAGTCAGAGACAATTTTGAGAAGCTAGTCTAACTCCAACATCTTCTTGAACTTGGTGCACCTTCAAAGATGGCCTAAGACGTCAGTGTCCAAGGAAACCTGAGTTGTTGCCACAACCACATCCCCGTCAATTGGCACTGCAGACCTTGGCTTTGCTGGTTGGTGTTGGTACAGCCAGGGACTCTCTCTGTCCTGCTACTGAGGATGCCTCTCCCTTTATTGAAAAATTGACTGTAAACAACCAACTTCCCAGGAAAACTAGACTTGTGGAGAGGGTATTCATTTTGTTTCAATCCAAGACTGTATAGAAAAACATCTGTTCAAAACTGCTCGTGGCTTTGATTATTTCATGGCTTATTTATTTTTTGCTATTCTGTCTGATTTTTCTCTCCTTTCATCTTCTTAAAAGAAATGATTTGTTCTGCAGATTAAAAAGTGGTTCATTTGTTTGTCTTTTCATCCATCTATCCATCCATCTATCCATCCATCCATCCAACCATCCTTTAAACCAGAAGCAGATGACTTTTTAAAATTTTGAGTGTAGTCCCTTCAACTTCAACATGAGGAGAACAAAGCCCAAAGCTATTAACTAATCCACCTGCATTCACACAGGCAGTCACAAATAGACTACAGGACAGACCAAGTTTCCTGGCCCTCAGTTTAGTCCTATCTCACGTTGGTTATTTCAGGAAGAAGCCTACTAGATCTGGGGTTGGGTAGATAGAATCAGGAGGGAGAGCAGAGCTCAGCACTTGGAAAAGAACAGCTGGTGGCCAGGACTTGGGATTGTTGGCAAAGAGACTGGACCTACAGACTGTTCAGAGAGCCATATTTCACCAGGCACAAGATGAATCAAGCCTCCTTGGGCAATGCTGGTTCTAAATGCTCTTGTTCATCATGCCAGAGGCACAGAAGACAGTCAGCATCTGTGGGAAGTTTTCTCCAGCTCAGCACAGCACTTTGAGACTTCTGCCAAAGCAAGTCATGCAAGAGCCATACCATATTTTGTCTGAAAGTGCTCATAAGCTTCTTCTGCTGAGACATCTGCCTAATATCCTCCCGATGCTGCAGCTGAAGAACAGCAGCACATCAAACACTGTGGCATTTAGCAAGGAGGTTAAGCCTCCCATTAACTGGAACTGTTCTTACTTGAACATTTACAGTAAGAAACGAAAGCATAAGAAGACTAACTGCACAGGCAAAACTGGGGGCTTAGGTTTCCAGTCAACAGAGTTATGAACAAACACAACCTTTCCAAACAAATGGGAGTCAGCAATAAACTCTTGCCGTACACAGCAGCTAACAGGACAATCAGCCTAAGAATGACTCCCTTTCTGTGTAGCCCATCTCCTAGCAAAGGAAAAGACAAAATGCCACAAAAGAGGGCAGAGAGAAGGCTTATTTTGTCCTTTATTATGACTGTTATAGCAAATGCTTACACAGTGCATCTGTGTGTCAGCTCCTGTCCTAAGGGCTTTATATGTGTTAACTCATCTAATCATTAAAGCATTTTTATGAGGGAGCTACTATTATTAGCTTCTTACAGAGGAGAAACTAGGCACGGAAAGGTGAAGTGACTTGCCTAAGTTCACACAGTTAGTAGGTGACAGAGTTCGGCTATGAACCCAAATGCTGCTCTTAACCCCCTCTCACTAAGAAATGCCCTTCTGGATTAGACCTACAGTTCAGGATCCATCCATCCATCCATCCATCCACCTGCCCACCCACCCACTGACCCACTAGGTGGCAAGCATTGAGCTAGGCTCTGCAGGTACCATGGTGAGCAAACACAGGTGCTGTCTCCAGCTTTGATGGTATGTTCTTGAAGATAAGAGCTTTAGTGGCAGCCTCATGGTCTCCATCGTGCCCACTCTCCTGACTGTGGCAGACGTACTGGTTCCCTTGGAGGGCCAGGAGTGTGTGGCGACGTTCTGGGCTCATTTCCAGAGATCCAGTCTAGATCCCACTCCTCCAGCTTTTCCAGAGATTTTATAAGTACTTAACTCCTTGTATGAAATCATGTTCTTCTTAAAATGACAAGAGTGGTGTCTGCTTTCTGCTTGTGAGCTGTGACTGACACATTTTCCTAAAGGGCTAAAGGATGAAGGTTAAATAAGAGGTGACTCTAGTGCTAGCAGGGGAAACATGTGTGGATCTGAGAGCCAACTCTTATGCATTGGAGCAGGAGAGAAGTGCACTGGGAGAGAAGCTGGGGCTGGCAGGGGCCTCAAGATCCAGGGGAGATAGCCCAGATACACAGCACTGGTCAGAGCTGGAACAAGAACCCAGGGCCAGACCAGGCCTAGTGCTTTCCTGGGGACCCCAGGACATCTCAACTAGATTCTGCGTAGAAACAGCATGGAGCTAGACAGAAAGCACAAATTTTTTCCTGGGGCCACAGGGCTAAGGAACAAACTGGGAGATGGGCAGAAAGTTGCCTAGCCAAGACCCATCTTCAGAACTAGACACAGCTGGACTCTGATTCTAGCCTGGACATCTGTCCTTTCCTAATTACACACATTTTGTGTCCCAACAAATCCTCTGATATATGAAAAAGATATATGCATTCAATATATGCATGCAATATGTGTATTGCATTCAAGATGCACCCAACAAATATTTATTAAGCATCCACTGTGTGCAAGATACCACTCTAGGCACCGAGGATATGGTAGTGAGCAAACCAGATCAAAATCCTGTCCTCACAGGGCTTACATCTGTGAATAAAAACTTCTTTAAAGTAAAAAAATATTGAAAAGCCCAAACAGGTAAAAATTACCCACAATCCCATAAAAACTCTTTATATAGAGAGCAAGAAGTCAGAGGTCCTCCTGTCCATCCAACCTACCCTGTCCTCGAAAAGGTAGCTATTATAAATTTTTCCTATATTTTTAAAGACTTATTAAATATACATACCCATATACTTTTCATTTTATTTTTAACAAAAATAGAATAACGCTTTACAAAATGATCTAAACAGGTAGGTGAAAACCTAATAGATTGTGAACCTCTGTTTCAGTCTGAGTTTTCCAAGAAGCAGAGCCTGAGACAAGGATTCAAATATAGTCCCTGCTAAGCACATTTAGGTCTGCCCCATCCATTTTAATGGTTCCATGGCATGTCACTGTGTGTATCATTATTTATTTAATCCCCTGATGATACACACATCTTCCTTGCCTTGACCCCACTTCCCACTCATTGACATTTAGGATTTTTGGTGAATGTGTTGATATTATTGACTCACTGTAAGGGGAGTATACACAACAGGGAAAGTTGATTTTCCAAAGGCCATGGCTGCACGACAGGGTTCTGAGGTCTGGAGAAATGACAGTGTTGGCAGTAGGGAGATAAAATTTAGGAAACTTATCATTGTCCTTATCATTCCCAAGATTTATAGCTAGTACATGTTTATGTGAAGTTGGCCAAGTTAGTCACCATTATGATCATAAAACTGAAAAGACCTCATTACTTTAGTGGTTTATTTTCCCTTTGCCAACTTTGGAGTCACTTGCTTCTTGACATTCTTTGGTCTAAATTTCATCATATATTACCAGGTCTATCATGTCTTACTAGAACTTGTCCATTCTGCCATATTTAAGATTGGTGATCTTATTAGTAACAGAACTACATACGGTTGATTATCTGAGTGATTTCATCCGTATTTTGTGGTAGCGGTGTTCTCAGATCATTGAACAAAGAAGGATGGGAATTTATGTCACTAGGTTGAGTGCCAGTTTCTAAGATTTTTCATATCTTGGTCGCTGATTTCAGATGCCTATCGGCACCATCAATGAATATTTCTAGAGCCTCCATGAGAACAGGGTATAGTGGGAAAGGAGGTTTTGTGTTGGCAGCAAAGACCTGGCATCTGGCCCTGGCCACCTGTGTGCCTGTGGCAAGTCGCTGTGGCCTTCCTGGATCTGGGGATAATAATACGTCTCTGGCTTACTTGTTGTGAGGATCAAAGGAAAAACCAGATGTAGGCGTTCTCTTTGAGGATCAGCTACTTTATGAGTATATGGAAGGAAGAACCTGGATTTTGCTAGGCTGCAGTGGGTAACCTTAGCTCTTGGCTACACTCCCACCTGAAAGAGTCAGCACCCTGAAGTTCAACCCCTCACTATATCATAGACCCCACTCATGGCACATTCAACCCTCCAAAGAGCCTTAGCAAATTGAATGTATTTTACCCAAGATTTCATGGGGAGACGGAGAAGATTTCTTCATGCACTCCACAGCAAAACCTAATGAGCTTTTCCATCAGAAACATCTGTCCTTCCTTGAAAGCTCATCTTTGGCCACCAGCAGCATGAGTTCTGTCACCATCCTTGTCCAAGAGAGACTGTCCAGCCTTGATGGCTCCAGCCTTTCTTCACTCCTGAAGCTTTCCTTTGGGTCTTTCTATGGCTCCTCCCCTGCTGAGTTTTTGCAGAGCAATTACCTCTGTAATCTTAGATTCTTATACCATCTTCCTACTCAGTGGTCAAAATATCCTCACAAAATTTCCCTAGTCTCCTTAGAAACTGGCAGGGGAATTTTAAATAAAAAATGTTTTTTTCTGTCACAGACTCCTTTTTTCCTGCCCATAATATTATTAGGTAATTTTAGTATTCTAACTGTTCCAAATGTTCATGGACTGCTTAGATCCAGAAACTTGGGCATTATCTAAGGCCAGCCCCTCACCTGACACCTGTAGTAACGGGGGCCCAAAGAAGTGAAGGGACTTGCCTAGGGTTACAGAATAGGTCTGTGACAGTTATAAAGCAGTGGCCAAACCCCAGTCCAGCGCTCATCTCACTGCATCAGACCTGTGGTGCAAATGAATCAAGAAGCTTTCGGATTCAGGGGAACCCATAACTCTGAACTGGAAGGGGACTGGCGTTCATTTAGAACAAATCCCTCAGTTTAGAGGTTAAAATGGAAACTCTTCTTGTAGTCTCTGAACCCTAAAAATACAACACAGATTAGATGGTTACTTTAAAACGTGAGTACTTGCCTGGTGGGTATGATTTCCAGGAACATACACAGACTTAAATTGCTTCATGAGATTCCGAGCTCCAGCAACATCCCGAAGCGAAGTAAAGAGTTCGTCCACGGCAATTTTGGATTTGTGAAACGTCAGGTTAATTGAAGAGTCACAGCCTGAAACAATCCAGAGAGATTTTCTCTGGTGAACAAATCTTTAAATTCAGTTTTAATCATGACAGCTTGAGCTCGATGTAACGCAGTTGGGGTTTTTTAACCTTACTTTTTCCTGGCTGCTCACCAACTGGGCTGTTTCAACCATCCTTGAGGGGCAATGAAACACACTGAGTGTGAATGCCTCTGACAGAAGTAGAACTCAGAATTGCCTGGGATCCAGCCACTGGCTTCAAGCCCTAGACTGCAGAAGTTTCACAGAAAGAAAGCTCCCCAGGGTCTCCTACCCTCAGAACACAACTTTAGGAAAATACGAGGAGACACAAGGAAAAATACAGGAGGGTGCTGCGATGAATCTCTCTCGCTTGAATCCCACCAACAGGTTCCATAAAAAAGAACAGCGAGAACGAGAGAGATTATAGACTTTCTCCAGTAACAGAACTGGCTGGGATGGGCATCTGTCTAATGTGCTAACAAAGCATATGGTCTATTTCAAAAGGCAGCCGTTCAAAGCCGAAAAAACACAAAGGGGGCCCCATAAGAAGACTGTTCTCGGCAATGATTCTATTTCTTTTTGAAACTTATAATAGATGGATTTATTCTCTATCTTGTTAAAAGCTCATTCAACAGAGAAATGATCATGGATGTCAGGAGCTAAACAAAAACGAGAAAGATTCAAGATGAGTATATTTGACTGTCTTAAATATTGCAGAGACATTAGCTCATTACTCCTCACATCACCCTTAGAGAGAGGAGCTATTCTTTCCTCCATTTTAAGGATGAGGGAACCAAGGCGCAGAGAGGTTAAGGAACACTCCTGCCAGCAGACCCTGTCAGTGCTCTGCCCTATCTGCTCAGTCACCCTGGACATCACCTGTAGGTTTGGGGAACAGTTCCTGCGTACTCTGACTCCTACCTCAAGTACCTGCATGTCTCTCTATCTCTCTGTTTCTCCATCTCTGTCTCCCTCTCTTCCTATCTCAGGGCTCTCTGGTTGTACAAACATGCCTGGCCTTTTGTGGGGCAGGCTGGAAGTGCTGGGAAGTCAGCACTCGTGGAAACAACACAGCTTTCACATCCCTTAGGGGATAATTCTGAATTGTGGCCTTCATAGCCTTTCTGAGGGGCCCCAGCAGGACTGAGCCCCAGCTGCCCACCGCAGTTACTCACTCGTTAATGCCCCCTTTCTTGGCTTTCCTTCCTTCTCTGTCTCACTTCCCCCCTTCCTGACTGTGCTTCCTGGGACAGCTTTCCAAATACAGCATTTGCACCCACATCCTTGTCTCAGGACACCAGAGCTTCCACAGTGATTTGAACACAGGCAGCCTGGATCCAGAGCCTGCATTCCTTTTTTTTTGGAAGAGTGTTATTGAGATAGAATTCATATACCATACAATTAACTAAATTAAAGTGTACAATTCAATAGCTTTTACTGTGTTCATGTAATTACACAACCATCATCACCACAATCAATTTCAGAAGACTTTTATCACCTCAACAAGAAACTCCATACTCATTAACTGTCACTCTCCTTTCCCCCTACCCTCAGTCCCAGGCACCACTGATCTACTTTCTGTCTCTATGGATTTACCTATCCTGGACATTTCATGTAAATCAGAATCATAGAATATATGATTTTTTGTGACCAGCTTCTTTCACTTAGCATAATGTTTTCAGGATTCATCCAAGTTGTAGCATGTGTCAGTACTTCACTCGTCTTTATTGCTGACTAATACTCACTGTATGGATGTACCACATTTTGTATATCCATTCATCAGTTGATGGACATTTGGCTGGTTTCTGCATTTTGGCTATTATGACTAATGCTGCTAGTTACGCATGTAGAGTAGTCCCCCTTATCTGTGGAGGATATGTTCTAAGACCCCCAGTGGATGCCTGAAACTGGGATAGTACTGAGCCCTAAATATACTATAGTTTTTCCTGTACATACATACCTGTGATGAAGTTTAATTTATAAATTAGGCACAGTAAGAGATTAGCAACAATCACTAATAATAAAATAGAACAATTATAACAATATACTGTAATAAAAGTTATGTGAATGTGGTCTCTCTCTCTCTCATTTAATATTTTCAGACTACAGTTGTTTGTGGGTAACTAAAACTGTGGAAAGTGAAATCGCAGATAAGCGAGGACTACTGTACACATTCTTGTGTGGACATACAGTTTTGTTTCTCTTGGCTATATATCTAGGAGTAGAATTGCTGGGTATTATGGCAACTCTGGGTTTAACCTTTTGCGGAGCCACCAGGCTGTTTTCCAAAGTGAGTGTATCATTTCACACTTCCACCAGCAGTGTAAGAGGGTTGCGATTTCTCCCCATCCTAATAATGCTTATTATCTATCTCCTTGATTGTAGCTATCCTAGCGGGTGTGAAGTGAGAAGACACTGTTGATTTTAATAAAGAGAGAAAATGTTTTTAGGGAGTAGAGGTAGACCAAACAAGCCTAACCTAAATGGACTGTATCTATAGTACACAGGGACAACCAAAGGGACAGTGCAGCAGACACGGTGGGGTGGCATGTGAGTAGATGAGCGCATACCCTTAATTACTGAGGGACATTGTACAGAACAACTCTTAAGGGGAGGGCAAAAATTCTGAACTGTTTATACTCACAACACTTCTGACACCAAATATGTGGGATTTTTCCCCACCTCAACCAATTCTCTAACTCTCCAGACACCAACTGAATGTCCTCCAATTCACTTCAATTCTGACACTGACTACACAGAGTTAGTGCAGACTCCATAGTTTAAGGGGTCAATTTCACAAGACTGCTCCAACTTCAGACACCAGTAAGCCTGCTCCCACTTCAGATGCCACTTGCAAATCCCAGGTTGCCACCTGCACTCCTGACCAACCAGCCGTAAATCGAGGGTTCCCTTGACCCCTTCCTAAGGTTCAATAACTTGCTAGAATGACTCACACAACTCATAAAGCACTTTACTTACTATTACCAGTGTAATACAAGAGATGGGACTCAGGATCAGTCAAATGGCAGACATGCAGAGGGCAAGGTATGGGGGAAGGAGCAGCGAGCTTCCATGCTCTCTTCAGGGGCTCCACCTTCCTGGTACCTTGATGTGTTCACCACCCAGAAGCTCTTTGAACCCTATTGTCTAGGAGTGTTTATAGAAGTTTCATTCCATAGGCATGATTGATTAAATTATTGGCCACTGGTGATTAACTCAACTTCCAGCCCCTCTCTCCTCTTTGGAGGTTGGAAGGTGGGGCTGAAAGTTCCAACCCTCTAAACATGCCTTGGTTTTTCTGGTGACCAGCCCCGATGTGAAGCTATCTGGGGGCCTCCAGCCACCACTCATTCTATTAGCACACGAGACACTCTCATCACTCTGGAAATTTCAAGGGTTTTAAGAGCTGTATGTGTTCAGGAACTGGGGACAAAGACCAATATATATATATTTCTTACTGTATCATAAAAATTCTCTGCCCAGTCTTTGTCTCCTGGTTTCTAGAAATGCCCAATTCATTGCCAAGCTTTGTGGAAGGGAGAAAAGGTGTTGTTTTCTGAGGAGGATGTCCGTAACTTCCTCCTGATTCTTAAAGAGCTTCATAACCAGCAAAAGTTGAGATCAACACGTACAAAGCATCTACTGATGCCACACCATGCTCAGCCCCCACACTGCAGCTCTAGCTGACCCACATCAGCCCGTGCTTTAGTCAATCATCAACCAGAAGAAACCCTGGAAGGCTATAGCCTCTTACTCATTCACGTGGCTTCTTTCCTTAAACTCTCAGGCTGAGCCATTTACAATAGAGGAAATTATATCAATTATATGTGAATATATATATTATGTAATATTCTTTCAAATAAAAAAAGGCATGGAAATATTATTAGTTCTAATACCATGCATGGTATTTCGATTCCTCTAATTCAGTTAATAGGCTAAAATTTTTTACTTAAGTAATTCATTTTCTATAGAACAGAAAGACTCATACAAATTTTCATATTAGTTCTATTTCAATTTTTTGGTAAGTGAGGAATATGACATTCATCCATTAGGCTGAGTGGAACAGAACTGTCTACGGCATTATAGATTACCGAAAATTATAGATTATACATGGAAATTGTGGATTATACATTGGAATTAATTAAGCAAAGGCTGTGTAATTGCAAAGAGTTAGAACAACTGTGAAGCAGATTATTTGACAGAAGTGTTTACAGATTACTGGTAAATTGAACTCAAACAAACCCAACAGAAAATAAGACTGTCAAAGAAATTGTTGGAAGGAAAATAACAAAATCCTAAATTCACAAATAAAGTAAAACTTTTCTGAAAAATAGTCAGTTATCTCTATTGTTCAAACGAACTGGCCAAGGGCAACTTCTGTCCAAACCATCAGCTCTTTCCAACGTGGCTGTCATCCTCAGAGCAAGTGTCCTCAAGGTACATGTTTCTAGGACACCAGACCCAAGGGGCTCATTTTTATCAGTCTCTGAGCATTTTTTAAAATTACATGAAACTTCACCAAAAGCAGGATTTACATTCATTCACCCAAACCCTATAATGAAAGTTACACACACACACACTTTAGAAATGTGACCCAGAGACGATAAACGACTTGTGCAAGATCACATCGCCATCCCTGGCAAAGTCAGGGTTCAAAACGTCCCTCTGTCACAGATCTGAGTCCTCCATGTACACTGCCTCCTGCCATTTGGAATCTCCTCTGTGAATGCAGTTCATTCTGAATTCTGCAATTAGTAGCTAAAGGAGAAGCGGGTGCAAAAGCTATGACATGGGACGAATTCTTTTCTGTGATAATAGTAATAGCTATAATCACTGAATGCTCTCTTATAGAACCACTTATGCCAGGCAATATTCTAAGAAGTTTATACATATTAGCTCATTGAATCTCCACAGAAAGCCAATGAGGTATGTACCATTACCATTGCCACTTTGCATATGGGGAAACCGAGCCACAGAGAAGGTAAGTAATATGAGGTCCCTCAACTAGTAAATACTCAGGCTAAGATTCAAACCCTTGCAGTCTAACTCCAAAGACGGTCCTATTCGCCACTCCACTCTGCTGTCTTTCACATGTGCTAAGACCACATACGTAAAAGATCAAAATACACAATTCACCCTTAACATTGAAGAAATGCTTTTAAAATGGAGTGAGTGGCAAGTGCCTTTCTTCTTGGGAAGACCTGGGCCTGTCTCTGGGGGGAGGCCCTAATGGTGTGGTTTGCAGCTAGACCCCGGGCCCATCTCTTGTGGCCACACAAAGTGTGGGGTCTCACAGGCCTGGCTGCACACTCTGCTTTGGATCTCTGCTGGGTGAGGCACTGTATTCAGTTACTTCTAATAAGCCTCTGACAGCCTGTTCCATTAAGTTGGCTTCTGAGATAACAGCGTTTTGTAAGGCAACTCTAAGTGTACAATTCCAGTCAATTCTCATTTAATCCACTTAGTTAAATAGATAATAAGCCAGAAGCTGATCCTAGCCTTTAGCCAAGCCCAATCTGTACACTTCAGTTGCTTACTTCTTGATAAGGGAGGCCCCCTGTCCCCCAGGGCACTCCTGTGTTCTTCTAAAAAGGGGGATGACTCATGCCCCTGCAATTTCTTTCTCTGGGGGGCTTGGGGAATTCTTGGGCAAGGATCCAGTTACTCCTTTAGGCAACAAAACAGGGCTCCTGTGTCCATGCTACCCTCCCTCCATTCCTTCTCACCCGTCTCCACTTACTGAAGTCCCTTTACTGCCACAGAGTGAGAACAGTGCTTTCCATGGCTCTGTACACAGCAGGGACCCACACTTCCAGTAACAACAAAGTTAAAATGGAGAGAAGGCTGACTAGCTTGACGAGCCTCCTGGGACGGCTGAAATGAAGCTGTACTCCCTACTCCAGTCTGCCTAGTTCTGCCGTTCTGCTTGGTTCTCTCCGGGAGCAGGCTTGAATCTTTCTGGTGCTTGGGGAACCTTTTCAAAAGAACCTGGTCTCCAGAAAATGGACTATATTATACACAAGATTCTAAATACAAATTTCAGGGTAGCCACTAAACTAAAAAACAGAACAGAGACACAAAACATAAATAAGGAAAAATCTAAGAAACCCAGCATAAGAAATTGCAGAAGTCAATGGGTAGGCTAAAACACACAGGACGAGAAACAAAGGTAACGCAGGAAAACCGGATAATGAGTGACAGAATGACAGCATTAAGCCCTCATGCATCAACAATCACCCTCAATGTAACCAGATTGAACTCTCCAATAAAAAGACACAGAGTGGCAAAATGGATTAAAGAACAAGATCCAACAATTTGTTGCCTCCAAGAAACACACCTCAGCTCCAAGGACAAACACAGGCTCAGAGTGAAGGGGTGGAAGACAATACTTCAAGCTAGTAGCAAACAAAAGAAAGCAGGTGTCTCAATACTTATATCAGACAAAACGGATTTCAAAATAAGGCAGGTAAAGAGAGACATAGAGGGACAATATATAATGATCAAAGGGACACTTCATCAAGAAGAAATAACGCTTATAAATATCTAGGCACCCAACACAGGAGCACTAAAGTTCATAAAGCAACTATTAACAGACCTAAAGGAAGATGTTAAAAACAACACAATAATAGTAGGGGACCTCAACACCCCACTCACATCAATGGACAGATCATCCAGACAGAAAACCAACAAGGAAATAGTGGAGCTAAACGAAAAACTAAAACAATTGGACTTAATAGATATATATAGATCACTTCATCCAAAAACAGCAGAATACACATTCTTCTCAAGTGTGCATGGAACATTCTCAAGGATAGACCATACGTTGGGAAACAAGGCAAGCCTCTACAAATTTAAAAAAATTGAAATAATAACAAGCATCTTCTCCAATCATAATGCTACAAGGCTAGAAATTAATCACAAGAAAAAAGCTGAGAAAGGCACAAGGATGTGGAGACTAAACAATACGCTATTGAACAAGCAATGGATCACTGAAGAAATTAAAGAAGAAATCAAAAAATACCTGGAGACAAATAAAAATGATAACATGCCATACCAACTCATATGGGATACAGCAAAAGCTGTATTAAGAGGGAAATTCATCACAATACAGACATATCTTAACAAACAAGAAAAATCCCAAATAAGCAATCTTAAACTACACCAAACCGAATTAGAGAAAGAAGAACAAACAAAGCCCCAAGTCAGCAGAAGGAAAGAAATAATAAAAATCAGAGCAGAAATAAATGCTATTGAAACAAAGAAGGCAGTAGAAAGGATCAATGAAACAAAGAGCTGGTTCTTTAAGAAGATAAATAAAATTGACAAACCCCTAGCCAGACTTACAAAGAAAAAAAGGGAGAAAGCTCAAATAAACAAAATCAGTAATGAAAGAGGAGAAATAACAACAGACTATGCAGAAATACAACGGATTATAAGAGAATACTATGAAAAACTATATGCCAACAAAATGGATAACCTAGAGGAAATGGATAAATTCTTGGACTCCTACAATCTCCCAAAGCACACTCAAGAAAAAGCAGACAATATGAACAGACCAATCACAAGGAAAGAGATTGAAATGGCAATCAAAAGCATCCCAAAGCATAAAACCCCAGGACCAGATGGCATTCCTGGGGAATTCTACCAAACTTTCAGAGAAGATTTAATACCTATCCTTTTCAAGCTATTCCAAAAAATTAGGGAAGATGGAACACTTCCTAACACATTCTACGCGGCCAACATCACACTGATACCAAAGCCTGACAAGCACAGTACGAAAAAAGAGAACTACAGGCCAATATCGCTGATGAACATAGATGCAAAAATTCTAAACAAAATTTTGGCAACCAGAATTCAGCAATTCATCAAAAGGATCATACGTCATGATCAAGTGGGATTCATACCAGGGACACAGGCATGGTTCAACATCCACAAATCAAACAACGTGATACACTACATCAACAAACTGAGGAATAAAAACCACATGATCATCTCAATAGATGCAGAGAAAGCATTTGACAAGATCCAACAGCCATTTATGATAAAAACTCTGAACAAAATGGGCATAGAAGGGAACTACCTCAACATAATAAAGGCCATATATGACAAACCCACAGCCAACATCATACTCAATGGGCAAAAACTGAGCGCCGTCCCCCTGAAAACAGGAACGAGACAAGGATGCCCTCTATCACCACTCTTATTTAACATAGTACTGGAGGTCCTGGCCAGAGCAATCAGGCAAGAAAAAGGAATAAAAGGAATCCAAATAGGGAGGGAAGAAGTGAAACTCTTGCTGTTTGCAGATGACATGATCTTATATATAGAAAACCCCAAAGAATCCATTGGAAAACTTTTAGAAGTAATCAACAACTACAGCAAAGTTGCAGGGTATAAAATAAATTTGCATAAATCAGTAGCATTTCTATGCTCTAATAATGAACTAACAGAAAAAGAACTCAAGAACACAATACCATTCACAATCACTACAAAAAGAATAAAATACCTCGGAGTGAATTTAACTAAGGAAGTGAAAGACCTATACAATGAAAATTACAAGGCCTTTCTGAAAGAAATGGACGACGACATAAAGAGATGGAAAGACATTCCATGTACATGGATTGGAAGAATAAACATAGTTAAAATGTCTATTCTACCTAAAGCAATCTACAGATTCAACGCTATCCCAATCAGAATCCCAATGACATCCTTTACAGAATTAGAACAAAGAATCCTAAAATTCATATGGGGCAACAAACGACCCCGAATTGCTAAAGCAATCCTGAGAAAAAAGAACAAAACGGGAGGCATCACAATCCCCAACTTCAAAACATACTAGAAAGCTGCAGTAATCAAAACAGCATGGTACTGGTACAAAAACAGGTGAACAGATCAATGGAACGGAATTGAAAGCCCAGAAATAAAACCACACATCTATGGACAGCTTATCTTTGACAAAGGAGCTGAGGGCATACAATGGAGAAAAGAAAGTTTTTTCAACAAATGGTGCTAGGAAAACTGGAAAGCCACATGTAAAAGAATGAAAATTGACCATTCTTTCTCACCATTCACCAAAATAAACTCAAAATGGATCAAAGACCTAAAGGTGAGACCTGAAACCATAAGCCTTCTAGAAGAAAATGTAGGCAGTACACTCTTTGACATCAGTATTAAAAGGATCTTTTCAGACACCATGTCTTCTCAGAAAAGGGAAACAATAGAAGGAATAAACAAATGGGACTTCATCAGACTAAAGAGCTTCTTCAAGGCAAATGAAAACAGGATTGAAACAAAAAAACAACCCAATAACTGGGAAAAAATATTTACAAATCATACATCTGACAAAGGCTTAATATCTATAATATATAAAGAACTCACACAACTCAACAACAAAAAAATCAAACAACCCGATCAAAAAATGGGCAGGAGACATGAAAAGACATTTCTCCAAAGAAGATATACGGATGGCCAATAGGCACATGAAAAGATGTTTCTCATCGCTGATCATCAGGGGAATGCAAATCAAAACTACACTAAGATATCACCTTACACCCATTAGAATGACAAAAATATCTAAAACTAGCAGTAACAAATGTTGGAGAGGTTGTGGAGAAAAAGGAACCCTCATACACTGCTGGTGGGAATGCAAACTGGTGCAGCCACTATGGAAAACAGTATGGAGATTCCTCAAAAAATTAAAAATAGAACTACCATACGACCCAGGTATCCCACTACTGGGTATCTATCCAAAGAGCTTGAAGGTCAGCAATTCCAAAAGTCCTATGCATCCCAATGTTTATTGCAGCATTATTTATAATAGCCAAGACATGGAAGCAACCTAAGCGCCCATCAACAGATGATTGGCTAAAGAAGATGTGGTATATATATACAATGGAATACTACTCAGCCATAAAACAGAACAAAAGTGTCCCACTTGCAACAACATGGATGGACCTTGAGGGAATTATGTTAAGTGAAATAAGCCAGATAGAGAAGGACAATCTCTGTATGACTCCACTCATATGAGGAATTTAAAAATGTAGACAGAACAAATTAGTGGCTACCAGGGGAAGGGGGGGTGTGGGGTGGGCACAAAGGATGAAGGAGTGCACCTACAACACGACTGACAAACAATAATGTACAACTGAAATTTCACAAGATTGTAACCTATCATTAACATAAGAAAAATTTTTAAAAAAAGAACAAAGGACAAGAAATGTTGTCAAGGATGTAGAGAAAAGGGAACCCTGTACACTGTTAATGAGAATGTAAATTGAGAAAAAAAAAAAAAGAACCTGGTCTCCAGAAGTTTGGTTTTATTCCTTAGGTATTTGGGAAAATGAAGTATCCTGTATCAGGAGGCTGCAGTGTTCAAGGCCTCAGTCTGAATCAGAGCTGAAGTACCTCTCACCTAAGGCCTTCCAAATACACACACACACGCATGCACACACACTTAAGCAGGTCAAACAGAAAGCATGTCAGCTGTATGACTGGTTAAGCTAGGGGGCAGGAGGAGGGCATGGCTAGAATAGGATTTGAAATGTATCCCTATTTAGTGATATTGTTCTCCTCACAGTTCTAAATGCCCCTCACATCTGCTTGGGAAGAGCTAGGGTTAAAAACGTCATTTGAACCTGGTCAAGAGGCCCTTTTCTCATCTGGACCCAGGGTATCCAAGGCTGGCCTCCTCTTCCTTTTATTGGCCCAGAGGTTGAGAAGCTCAGGCCCACTCTCCAGTCTGCATCTCTGCTCTCCTGCCTCTTGGCACACCCCTGGCGGCAGGGGGACCACCTCTACGGGCTCCTGGGGCAGTTAGAGAAAAGGTCGGCCCGGGAGTGTGACTCGGCCAGAGCACTGGAGTCGTGACCTCCCTTATCCATCCAGCAGCCTGACAATGCCTTTTCTCTCTTTTCAAACTGTGGTTTTAATAATGGAGTCTTTTCTCATGGCTCTCAATGAATGTTTGGCAAATAGAAACAAAGCCAAACAAAATAGAAAACCACATAAACCTTAGCAAGTGGCGTCACATCTGAAGCCTTTTAGTGAGGCTGATGCATAAGACTACTTGTGAGCAGGGCAGTCCTGCAGGTATATGAGTGACACCGCAGAAGCCTCCTTTCCCAAACGCGCTTGGGACCGGCAGGTGAAGGGAAGTCATTCAAACAGGGGGAGCATGAAAAATTCCTCTCTTTCTCACACATATACATATGTGTGTGTGTGTGCATATAAATATAATTTTGTTTAAAATTAAAACAAATGTCTGTTTATTCACTAATTTTTTGAAGAAAGGCCAAGGTCTTTTCTCTGAGTATTGTCTGCTGGAGTTCTTTTTTTTAAAAAGAATGTTATGTGCTCTGTAGAATTTCCAATTTTAGTCCATTTAAAGCAGAACAAGAAGTTACAGACACCTGTAGCACAATGTGAGAGTAGAATTCTTTTAGATTTTAATGCTTTTTTTCCTTCAATCTTTTACAAGGGCCTTGTTCACATCTAATTCAAAAGCACTTTTAAAATGACTCATCTTTATTGAGTCTTTCAAAAGCGTTCAATTTGGTTTCCACTGAAACAATTTTCTTTTTGAATTCATATTCCATCAGTATGTGAGAACATTTAATTAAAGTTTGCAACTTAATAACAAATACAACCTGCAGAAGCAGGTTTGGGAACAAACATAACTGACCCTTGGGAACCACACAGCTCCAGCAGGCAGAGCAGATGTGCGGGCACATGGAGACGCCTCAGAGCTGGGAGCAGTCAGTGTTTCAAATGGGTCATGCTATTTATAGCGGGATTGCAGAACGTCAGTTATTCTGGTGAAGGGGTCATATGGAGGCTGTTGAGAACACATGAATTATACATACATATAATTTATATTCATTATATTATATAGCATATATAAATGAAAAAATATATACATGTTTCTGTGGTTCTATATTTATACTACTCAGGCAATTGTATTTGTGTCATAAATCTAATGTTTAACAACCGAGTGTGACCTTTAAGTTCCTGTCATGTAAAAAAGTCATAATCTGGGTTGTCAGACTTCAGGTCTTATCGGGCTGATTTCCCCTTTCATTGTAGAGTCCTTGCCTTCCACCACATGGCAGGGGCCCCTCAGCAGGTGT
The DNA here is from genome assembly GCF_021613505.1 of Equus quagga. Classification (NCBI taxonomy): domain Eukaryota; kingdom Metazoa; phylum Chordata; class Mammalia; order Perissodactyla; family Equidae; genus Equus; species Equus quagga. Next base: position 1,716,761 of record NW_025796728.1, on the reverse strand, counting down.
GGAGATAATGACAGAAATATGCTTGCATAAGTGTGTTAGTGAGGCTGGCCTAACAAAGAAAATGAGAGCTAGAAATATCCAGGTGAGGCCACAAAGGGCCCACAACAGAGCCCACAGAGGCTGGCCACTTCCCGAAGTCCCTCCATCAGTGTCCTCTCGGGCTCCCGGCCCACACTGACTCCAAGGGCCCTTGGTTCACTGTATGCTTCTCAGTGTCCTGTGGCCCACAGTTATCCCTCAAACGACAAAGAGGGAAAGGAGAGGAGGGGCAGCAACAAGCTCCAGTGGGAGTCGCACTCTCCTTGGTTCACCAATGATCTCTAGCACAGTAGGGCGTGCCCACTAAATATTTCTTAAATAAATGAATGGGGAAAATAGACGTAAGAGGAAAAAGAGTTGAATCAGACCAAATATGCTATAAAGCAACAGCACAGATTTTCCTGAGCAGCTGATAAATGATCTCTGCAGGAGGTTTCAAACAAAGAGCTCCCAGGTGGTTCTGAGTTATTGCAGCCACATGTGTGAGCGGATCAACTCCCAAAAAGCCTGCTTGAGAAGAGCAGCCTCACTTGGCTGCATGAATTCTGTTTGTCTGTTTAATAAGCAAAACTAAACTCTACACGGTTTAGTTTTTACATCCCTATGAGATAAAACTGTTTTAAAAAGAAAGAATTCTAAATACTAACTTTCAAGAAGTGGTTACGTCTGGCAGGGGGAAAGCAAAGGGACAGGACAGGTCATGGTGTTTATTATATAATTATGCTTTATAACATATGCATCATATAATCTTTTAAATGTATCAGCTATCATCTTAAAAAATAAAACGAAAACCAACCCCACTACTTTTTAAGCCTCCAGCAAATTCAGCTTTTTAAAACAGGTGAAAAAAGGAATAAATGACAGCTGAAATCTATTATTATTAGGCAGGTTCGGGATGTGCGGTGGACATGGAAGGACTTGTACAGTCACGAGAGAATGTGACTGCTCAGAATTCTAGGCCCCGTTCTGAGGCTTTTTGTGAGAAAACACGCAGTGGGGAAGCCTGAAGGAAGGAAAATCATCAGGAATATGCTTTGGGACCGGCACTTTTAAGGGCAGGCTGCAAGGTCAAGTTGCCAATAAGGCCTAGAAGGCAGGATGCAGGTAGTGGGATGAGTAGCCCCTTGTTTCTGAACGTCCAGGCTGCTTCAGGAAGGCCCAAGGAGACAGCAAAACAGATAATCCTGGATCATTGCAGAAACAAGGAAACAGCCCCAACTATTTCAAAGCATTTCCTCTAAGATTCCTCTGAAAAATCTCTCTAAAGCAGCTTTTCTGACTGCCTTAACTATTCTAACACAGTTTATCTTAAGCTTTTATGTGGTTAAATAAGTGAGGCACTGAGGACTTTATAAACACTGTCAGACTACCGTATCGTATTAAATTACACAATTTCATATGTTGGTTGTTATGTGATGCTATTAAATCACTCTAAATCACCTTAGACAAAGAGATCCTGAAGTTCGGCAGAGTAACTGAAATACCATGTTTAAGGCTATTTAAGAAGGTAGGCATCGCTTTTTGATTGGTTACCTAATTTCCTATTATCACCATGGGAAAATCTGATCTCTCTCATATCATTTGGACTTTGGGCCCCTTTTCTAGGAATGCAACCTGCCGCTAGTGGGAGGGATGGCCACATAGCCACTGACGCCAGAGCTCACGGTCACAAACCTTCCCATGCCCATGGAGGGCAGCACAAGGCTCCTGAGGGTACCACAGACGTGTTCTCGAACCCAGCATATCTCACTACTGGTGCTTCCAACAAGGTGGTTTTCACTCTGTTAAATTGATTCTAGTGAATTACGAACTTGCCATTGATACTATAAGAAGTCCCCTTTCAAAGCATGTTGATGTTTCTGGTGGTTCTGAATAGCGCAAAAATCTTTGCTGGACTCCCGGAGCTGATTTGAGAGATTATATGCATCTGCTTGCTTTCAAAAGCCGTCAGGTGGCAGAGCACCTGGGAGCCACACTGCACCTTACAGACACCGTGACAGGTGACTACAGCTGACCTCATCAACCGAACGAGGAGAAAACAAGGCTACATCGCATGCAGGGAAAGGCGTCGCCGCAACGTGCCCACAATTTGAGCACAGCTGGCAGTTTTTACGTTATTTGCTTGCTTCTTGTTTGTTCTTTTTGGGGTGCTATGAAAGCTGAAGCAGCAGCAAAGATAAGAAAACAGCATGGATGTACACTTATGGTGGGGAAAATTGGACCTGCTACTTTGATTTCTTTTGAGTTGAGAAAAGACCGTCATCAGTGGCCTTGAGCAGGGAGGAGAATTCCCCCAGTGCACAGCTTCAGAACCAGTGAGCCCGTACCGCATTCGGAGAGAGGGACCTGGAAGCCCAGAGGATCCTTCCACGGATAAGCCTTCCCAGTCCTGCTAGAGGCTGATCCCGTCCACCCTCCAGGAAGCGTGCCTGGTGTGCCACCACCTGCATCCACCCCCGTACCTTGCTATCCTCCACACTCTGTGCCTCCCTATACTCCAGGGTCGAGGTGTGCATTTGTGTTGTGGGTGGGGAGGATCTCCCTGATGCAGCGGCAGCGAAGGCCCAGAGCTCCCCCAAGAAGACCACCTGGAAGGCTTCCTGGAGGTGCAGGTCAAGAAGAAAGCTGTGAAGGACCATATCAAGGTGCACTATTTCTGCTCCCTCCAAATCTTAGCCCAGATCTATAGTCTTGTTGCTGGTTTTAAAAATAGTACCAAAGGTTCATTTCCCATGAAAGGTTTTTGAGAAGGTTGTACTTTGTTTTAGAAACGCCAATAAAATCGAGAGTGTGGGAATAATATGGTGTCATTTCTGGCTGTGATGTGTCACTGGGAAATACTTTCTCATCCAAGTTACATTGAATAACATCAGTCAGGGTTTGGGTTGCTGCTAATTACAGAAATCTGTGCTATAGCTAATTGTCCATTTGTAGAAAAGGATGAAATCAGAATTCAAATCACGGCACATTTAAAAGCCTTTCAAATTACTGTCTGGCCTTCCCCTGCCTCTTGTTCTCACTGTCAGTGAGGAGTTTTTAAAAATCTAACAGTCTTTTCTTTTCCAGCATGTTTCTTAAACTCCAGCCTCTCTGAGCCTGTTATCAGGAGATTTGTAAGTATCAAGAAACAATAGTGTCTTTTTATTTATATTTTTGGGGATGGCTAGGTGGTTAACAAAATGAGATCATTTTCTGATCTATTTGAGAAAAAGGAGAGAATAAAAGGGAAGCTTATTGGCCTAAAGTTTCTTTCATTCCTTTTGTTTCTTAAAAGAATAGAAGAGCAAAGAGTTTATTTTTCTTCCAGTAGCAGACAGATCAAATGAGAGCCCCCTCTTCCCTCCCCTGACACACACAAAAATCACTCTCTGCCTCATTCTAAGGTTCCACTGCACCTGTTGTTGTAAATCTCCATTGAACCCAGCCAGCATCGTACGCTTGAAATTTAAGCCCCCGCTAAATGAGGCCTCTTATCTATCATTTCTCTGTATTTTCTTTTGCAGGCAGCGTGGATCGGTGTGTAGGTTAGCCATGCCTGATTCAGAGATGGGATGAAGTCCAGAGAGGGTTGCCAAGGGGCCCATGGCATGGAGGACAAAGGTGAAAATACCACCATTCTCCTTATCTCTTTTTGAGGCAAAGAAGAGCCTTGAGCGTGGACCCCAGAAACAAATGCAGGGATCTCAGGAAGGCCTGTAGCAGACGCCTGCCTCCTGCAACTCAGGACTCAAGTCACATTTGAGTCAGAGGTGGAGTCTGGAAGGGGCAGGAGAGAAGGCAGTTGCTCTCGCTGCTTCCCTGGCCCTGAGGATGGAGCCAGGCTTCCTACTGGGGTGGAGAGGGCCACTCTCTGCAGCCTTCTGGGCTGTCCCAAGGCCAGTGCAGTCTTGGGTCCTGCAGAGTCTCTCCCTCATCCCCTTCGGCCTCTGATGGAGATAGCGCAGACGAATCACATGTCACAGGGGGACTTAAACTCTGTTGACAAAAATGAATTATCACCAAGTCTTCAGGTCTCTAGGCTTTCATCTGCTTCTGGGGAGGGACATTCTTAAGCCCACAGCTGTTTCCACAGTCACTCTATGTCCACCACGTGTCCTGGAGGGTGAGCAAGGGGACCCTGGGCTCAGAGCCGGAACTCTCTCCCCCTGAAGGATGGGCATGGGGAGGGTTAGAACCGTGAGCTACAGCCAGCTCTGTGATCTGAAGGCAGAATACACACTTAACAGTGGAGCAAGGTCTTAGCTTCTTGTTTTCCTGAAAGGGCAAGGGAGTTGAAAGTGAGTTTAGAAATAAAAACCCCAAAACAATTTCTTTTGGGCCTCCAACCAGGGAAAGAAAAAACCCCCCACGCAGATCATCCAGGTTGGTAACACCTGAATTCTCTCTTCACATGCCAGCCTACAGCTGCCTTCACTTCTGCACCAAGTGCTCGCCTCCCTCCAGGTGAAAAAAATGGTGCTCAGGACCAGGTTTCACAAACAGTTAAGTTGCCACGAAGGTATAATTGTGAGCTCATAAAATGACCAGTTCTTAGAACTGCAACAGGTTTGGCGCCTCATGCGGGGCCGGGCATCCAGGAGGTGGTCGGTAAATGGCACGTGTGGCTAGATCCAAAACGTGTAATTCTTCTGAAAAAACAAACAAACGAGCTCTATGGAGAACTGTTGCTGTGGCTTTAGGTCTTCATATTTCCAGAGGCAGCCGTGGCAGTCTGGTTTGTTGGATGTAAAAAGTCTCAGGGCTGGGTCCAGGCAGGAGACCTCTGGAAGCAGCAACTCCTTGAAACGGCCACTCCAGGGACTTCTACAAAGCCACGCCGAGGCACACCAGCAAGCGCTGAGCTCCCGCTCGCTGTGTGCTGAGCACGTTACATGTCCTGACTCGGTCCACTCTGCAGAATTTACGTTAAGAAAGGGTTGGAGAAATGTACAAGGATATAAGTTCTAAGGATGGTCACAGTCACATTGTTTATAATAATGAAAAATTGGAACAAAACACCCATCAATAGGATAAAGATTGATGTGTTTGATCTATTATTTAGTGATAAAAGAAGATAGCCATGGTAGATTAAGTGACAAGAGTAGGTTGCTGAACACTAGGTATAGTACATATGCTATAGAGTATATATACTATCATATGTCTAGCTATATCTACATGTGTACACATTCACACATACCCACACAAAGTATATAAATAAATGTATATGTGTACACATACACATCTATGTATTTTCATATACACAAATAACACAAACTTAATAGTCATTATTCATTTAAAACACCACTGTACAATAGAACTTTCTGCAATGATGGAAATGTTCTATATCTGTGTTGTCCAATATGGTAGCACTAGCTACATATGGCTACTGAGCACTTGAGTGTGGCTGGTGGGTCTGGGGAATCTCAATTTTAAATTGCATTTACTTTTAATTAATAGCCATAAGTAGCTAGCGTCTACTATATTGGACAGCACAGCTCTAGAATGTAAGCCCAATGAGGACAAAGATCTTTGTCTTAATTATTGATGTACCGGAACCTCCTAAAGTTGTGTTTGTGCCCGGCACATGGTAGGTGTGCAATCAATAGTTGTTGAATGAAACAATTACCTGTTAAGGGTTTTTACCTGTGGAATTATGGGAGCCTTCTACTTTCTACTTTATGTACTTCTGTATCGTTTTGATTTTTTAAATTAGCATGTAATTTAAGTTTTAAATTAGAACAATAAAGATATTCCAATTTTGAAAAGCAATACACATCAATCTCATCCTTTTCTTCTTCTTGGCTGCCCAAACTACTGCTCCACTTGGCTGGTGGGGAGGAAGGCTGGCCCCCGGGCGGCCGTGTAATTTACTCCTGGCTCCCTGGACCGACTTTCCCCAAATGAACATGACCGGGTGCCGCGGTTCCAACACTTGACCTCACCCCACCCCGGTCCTTGATTCATGGCAGAAATCGTACGTTCAGTTTCATTTTTCACCCTTCCATGTGGTCTTCAGGGCTTCCAAATTTCTGAACAAGGTCAACAGCAGAGTCTATATTTCTAGTGGGGAACAAAACCTGACAGAAAAGACTGATTCTGCCATTAAATTTGGGGTCAGGCACATTCTTTGTTATTTACAGGGCTGGCCACAGCTCTGATTTACACAACCTTTCTAAGTCAGTGAGCATCTTAGAATAAGACCCTAAGGTACCTCTTCTCTCTCCCTGGGCACTGTCAAGTCCTCCTGCTTTCCTGAGCCCCACCAACACCCACTCAGTTCTCTCCACAAGCCTTGGTGAATGCCACTGCCTGTCTTCCGAAGTCAGGCTGGCCCCTAAGCTCACATCCCATCTGTTCTTCAAAGTCTCACTCTAGAAGCTGATTCCAGACCACTCCTCCACCTCCTTCAGGTCACACACGCTGTCTGCTAGATCCGTGCTTCCCAAACTTCAGCTGTTTATCTCCACTTCTGCCACTTCCACGTACCCCCTGTTAAATTATTAACTTAGTCTTTTCTCGTAAGTTAACTGTAAGTCAAGTCATTTATTTATTAGTTCTATTAAGCTGATCTGATGTGCTAATATTTACTTATTTTAACACGCATCAGAAAAACCCTAACTGAAGATAGGTAATGCTCATTGGCGCACCCTGCACTCCTGTCGCAGCCTGACAGTGGAGCGCACGTGCCCTTCATGCGGGCGTGCTCTCGTGGGGGGCTGTGGATGCTCTTCTGATGCAATGGCAGCAGCATGGGGCTTTTCACAAGAAGCTCACATGCCACTCAGAGGCAGCGCCCTCTCTCCCTTCTGCTCCTCACCACAGCACCTGTGCCCAGCACCGCCCAGGGACAATTTAGAGTCAGCCAACTGCAATGAGGGGGCTCTTAGGTGCTGGCAACTGTGCTGATGACAAGTCTGCGGAGTAGGTGCTGTTATACTCATTTTCCAGATGACAACGTGGAAGCTGCGATGGCTTGAAGAAGGCTGGCTTAACGAATAACTAACTCCTTTAAGGGAAACAGCATCCTAACCCCAGGAGTCCACGGAGGCAGGTGCCTCCCTTGCAATACAATTCTGGTTTCCCAGGTCGTCTTCATGAGCACACAACCCTGAAATGCACCTTTATTCAGACCTGCTTTGCTCTGGACCAGCCTCATGGAGCCTGTGACCTTGTTACGGGGCTGTGATCAGGCCCCTGCCTCCCCCTTGCCCATGGGGTTCCAGCCACTCTGGCCTTCTCTCGTTCCTAGAAGGCCCCAAGCTCAGAGCCTTTGCCCATTTTCTTCCCTCTATCTGTTCTAGTCTTTACAATATATTAGGTCTCAGCTTAAATGCCACCTCCTCAGAGAGGCCTTTTGTGATCACCCCATCTAAATTAGGTTGCCTTTCAGTCTCTCTTAAAGCACTCTATCAACATTTGTAAATACATGTAAATTTATTTCCTTTTTTGTTTTCCCTCCCTTCTGTCCTTCCCATCAATACATACTTATTGAATGCTAGCTACTTGCGAGGCACTGAGCATACAATGTTTGCTCTCATGGAGCCTACCTTTCAGTGGGAGAAAATAAATATATACGTAAATATGCAAGTGAACAAGTCATAATGTGTCATTAGAGATAAACGCTCAGAAGAAGATAGAGATAGGAGCTATTTTAGAAATGGTTGAGAAGGGCTTCTTGGAGGAAGTGGCATTTTAGCACAGACCTTTCTGAAGTGACTAGGCAAGCACTGCAGATACCTAGGAAAGTGCTTTCTAGGCATAGGGGCAGCAAGTACAAAGGCCCTGAGGCAGGAATGTGCCTAGGGGCTTTCGGGAGAGCAAGGAGACTGAGTGGCTGAAGTGGAGTATGGAGGAGAAAAGGGGAGCAGGGGAAGTTAGAGAAAGGAAAGGTCAGAAAGGTAGGCAGAGGCAGATCGTGTGGGGCCTTGTACAGAGTCCACGGCAGGAGGCGGAAGAGGGAGCCCATGCAGATGAAGGAGATTGGGAAGGAAGACACAGCCACCAGCCCAGATAGCTTCCTGTGCTGATGAGTGGGTATTTGTGTAATGTGTGGGCCGGGGAGAGAAGCAGGCCATCTGGAAGGGGCTGCTGGCTGGGGGAGAGAGCACACAAGCTTTGAGTGGCATGTGCCCAAACATTTTCAATGTTACCCCCTGCCTTCCTGACAGTAAGAGCACAGTGAAACTGAGTGGGGCAGACAGCCACAGTAAATAGCACGACAGCCATCCACACTGCCGTAGGAGGAAGCTGGCACGTTGGCACGGCTTCATCGTCACCAGCCTTGCTGTAAGAGGCTCGATGTGGCACAGCCAGAGTCACCAGCTGAGGGTGTGAAGGGTAGTTGGTGAAGCCTGAGATCAGCATCGCTGCCAGAGCGTGTGTGAGAGAGTTGGCAGGCGGGGTTGGGTAGGAATGAAAACCCTCAGTCAGTGAGGCCGGGGACTGGCTCTGACCTGAAAATTCAAGGCTGGTCAAGGTAGACTTAGGAGGAGGAAGTTCTCTTATTATTCCAAGAAAGGAATCAAGGATTAGGCTGGCTTTCACATTTCACAAGGGTAGAGCCCATTCACTGATTCACTCAGCAAATATTTACTGAGTGCCCGACATAAGGCACTGTTCTAAGCATGGGATACCATAGCAAACAAACAAAAATTTCTGCCCGGTCAAACTTTCTTTGCATTTCGGCACTGTACCTAAAAATGATGATAATAGTTCACATTTATTGAGCACTTACAATGTGCCAAGTACTACTGCAAGTACTTTATATGTATTAGTTCATTTACTCAGAACTATCCTGTGAGGTAGCTGCTGTCATCATCCCATTTCACAGATGAGAAAAATGAGGCACAGAGAGGTTGATTAACTTGCCCAAGACCACACAGCCAACTAACGGCAGAACCATAATTTGAACCCAGGCAGTCAGGACCCAGAGCCCAGACTCTTCAATGTTACATTTTTACCACAGCAGGAAATCAATAAACAAATGAGTGATTAGGATAAAAAGTATAGCAGAAACACAGTAAAATAGTGCAAATTTAAGTAAATAGCTATGAGAAGGGTCAGTTTAAATTATGCCAAGGTTAACTTCTAGGTTATCTGGAAAGAAACAACACTTTTATTACTGCAGGTGTATGCTGATACGAGGGCCAATCCAGTCGTCGGCAGACTCCTAAAAGGCAGGGCCTTGGCAGCCTGTGGTGATGAATATTTAAGACTGGACTGCACCTCCAGCGCCCCACAGCTAATAATTACAGTTAATATCCTTAAATAACTTGTGCTCTCGAGAGGGCCGTACACTCACCATTACAGTCTCTCTGATCTTACTCGTGGGCTCAACAGGGCTCCTTCTCAATCTAGGTCGAAGTAACTTAGGATTTCATTGTAGCTTAAGGTCCCCTCATCTTAAACACTGCTGAGGTCATCACTGGTGTCCAGCAACACCGCAGTTCTCTTTCTGGTGTGTGGTGGGATTGCACGCCTCCCTGAGTGAGGGGGGACCATGGGCTTTACTTCGGGCAGTAAAAAATGAGTGGCAGTGACATGTGCCACTTCTGAGTGGAAGCCTTGAAAAGCCAGGATGCAACTTACCCCCGTCCTTCCAGCTATCTCGGTGATAAGAGAAGGCTGCACGGAGAGGAAGCCTGTGGCTGGCTGGCGGGGTCCCCACGGACCCAAGGTGGATACACGGCACAGACAAGAAACTAACCATTGTTGTTTTAAGCCACTGGGATTCTGGGGTTGTTTGTTTTTAGCCTATCCTAACTGATACAAACACCAACCCTCCAAATTCTGGGTGAAAAAGAGGAAAATGAATAAAGAATTGATACAGCCAATTAGAAGGGAAATGAAAACAAGCACTGACCATTACTATATTTTAGATATCTACAGGTTATCACCTAATCTTCTTGGCAACACCGAGAAATGTATTACCTCCATTTTACAGACGTGGAAACTGAAGTTCAGAGATGGAAAGGGACTTAGCCAAGGTTTTATAGGTAGTAAGTGACAGAGATGAGTTTCAAATTCAAGTCTGTCTAAATCTTGTGATCCTGCTATGCTGTCTACAAAAAGCACACACAACTAGATTACTCTAAGAGCCAAACCTAGGAACTCCAGGTGGGAAAGGCATTTGGTCATTCAGTCATTCACCAAACACGAGCAGCATGTGTGCTGGGTGTGTGTCAGGCACTGCAATAGGATCCTCCGAGTGACTAAGATAGTTATGGCCCCTGCCCCTGAGGAGCTGACACTCTAGTGTCGGTCACAGACAGGTGAGTGGCAGTTTCAGTGCGGTGGAATAAGAGTTATTTGGCTCAGGGAAGGCTCTGGGGGACTTGGGAGTACACTCAAAGCCGTGGAAGGAAAAAGACAGCAGAGAAGGGAAAGCTGGAAAAGCAAACGGGATATAATGGCAAAATAAAGACGTGTCATTAACGTAATTCTCATTCTGCTCAGATCTGCACACATTTGGTAAGAATATGCCATACACCTCACCCTGGCACATAGCATGATGGTGGCATGCTGCCACTGGCTGATGACAACAAGGGCACCCATGAATGTCAGGAGGGGTGCCTCCGCCCTGCTGGTAACAGCAGCCCCCAGCCCAGCTGGCTCAGGAATTCAAACCAGGGCAGGGAGCACACATTCCTGGGGCAGCTGGCACCCCACCTACAGAGGACTGGGGGCAATTTGCTCACAGGGAAGCCTGCTCAGCTGTGACTCTTTGTCATACTCACCAGACCTTGTACAGTGCCTGTATGCAACAGTCACTCAACCAACGTTGATGGTCACCTGAAGGAGGATGAACAGCAGCAGTGGAGGTGGAAAGCCTTCTAAGGAAGCCTGGAGGCCTGTGAGCACCAACACATCTGAGACCCTTGACGACCAGTAATGGACCTCGGAATGGCCCAGGCTGCTTCCGATTACACTTAGCATGCAGGTCTGAAGTCTGAGCTTTAGGAGACCCCTCCCATTTGGAAATGAAGAAATAAATGGCTCTCCTGGGTGGAAAGGTCTCTGGGTAGGGGTCACTAGGCCACATCCAGGCCCATGGGGTCTGGGGAGAGAATGGAGTCCTCTGTTGGAAGTTCATGGTATAGTTTGTGTCTCTGAGCAGTTTAACAATCCAGCCTCACAAGGGTTAACGCCTCAAGGAGGAGATTAGAAGATGATCGGACAGGACTCTTGCAACCTGGAGATTCTAAGTGCAGCTAGAAAGGGGCACATGGCTGCCATAGTGAGAAACATGAATCACTGCTCCTATGGGTTTAAATTTCAGAAGGGATCCTTGCTGTCCCTAAGCCATGTAATCTCTGAGGGCTCACACAGGGGCCAGTCTGTCCTGAGGCAATGGGCAAGGGGCTTCTTGTTTTAGGACCAAGGGTTAATGAGGGGAAGATACAAACTGATAGGAAGTTGGGAGGGAAGGGTGTTTCCAGTGGTGGAAAGATATGCTGCTCTAAGGGAGTAGGAACAAGCATTGGTCTATTGGGGATGGGGTGTGGGGGTGTGGTCAAGACCTTCAGGCACACTCTTCCCTCTGGTAGAAAGGTCCTTCCGGACCCTGTGCCTGGTGAAGTCTCCTTTTTCTTGCTGTACTGGCTCAGAGGTCACCTTTCCCCTGCTATCTCGCTTGATGCTCCCTGGCCCTAGAGAGCAGCTTTGCAGCTGAGGTGCTGAAACCCTCTCTCCAAGCCCAGGAGTGACATTGCTAAATGCTGGCCCTTTTTCCTGCATACGCGGGAAGCGCCTTCCATCCCTTCTTAGCACAGCTCCAGAAAGCCACTTCCAGCTGACTGAATTAAATCAATACATATTTATGGAGTATCGACTATGCAGTAGGCATGGTTTCAAGGAGACGCACCTACGAAAAGCAACAGCGTTCCTGCTTCACAGATCTTACATTCTAGTCGAGGAGACGGACAGTAATCAAATAGACATACAGGCAAAAGTTAGAATATAATCAGTGCTATGAATTAAACAAAGCAGCGCCTGGCAGATGGGGGGCCTGCTTTTCTGACATCTCTTTCAGCTTCCTTTGGTGGGTCTTTCTGCACAGCAGAGGTTGGAAAACTAAACACTCCACTCCTTGGACTTCTTGCCCAGGAGCTTAGATGCTCTGGCACAGCGGTCTCAAAGATCCCAGAAATACTGTATTAGACCACCATCCCACTGTGTCGACCCTACCATTTCCATCACTGGACAAGGAGCTTCTGGAAGTCAGGCACTCACATTGGGTTACTAATTTGACACATAGAAGGCACACACAAATGCTCGTGAATAAATGGCTCCATCTGACACAGACCACCCAGCTTAAACAGAAGGCCTGCCCTGTGGGAAGTTCAGAAAGTTAAGTCATGAGAACAAATTACCCACTGGATGGTGAATGCTAGGAGCCATGTTAACACTATATATTAAAGAGAAGCTACTGCTGGTTCTTCAGCAGGGGTGAGAGCTTGATGAAAACGGTATGTGAGAGGGAACAGTTTTCTAGTGTCTCTGTGGGAAAGGACTAGAGTGCGCAGAAAGTGGAGGTGAAGGGTTAAAATATTGACTCTAGATGGTAGAAAGGAGATAGCCAAAGAAAAAGGAAAGTCAAGGGCAAAAGCTGCTATCTCACTAAGGGACAGGACGTGATGGGCCAGGGGGCATGATGGAGAAGCTGGCAAGAGTAGGTTAGTCTGAAAGAAGTTGAGTTCTGATTCCAGTGCTGATATTATCTGAGAGGAGCTGGGAGTTGATCTGGAGATCAGATCAATTTAGTTACCACACAATATAATGAAATGAGAGCCTAAACATAAAAGCTCCAGGATGGCAAAATGTCACTGGTGACCATCTTGGCTAGAGAACCTGACTTAGGAAAGGTGGAATCATGTGGCTGTTAGGAGAATGGGCTCCCAGACCAGGGAGACTGGTGTGATTCCTAGTTTTGCCAAGAACTAGCTGTGTGGGCCTGGACAAGTTACCTGACTTCTCTGGGCTTCATCAGTTAAATATGGATGATAATAGTACCTCCTTCAGAGGGTTGTTGGGGGGAGTAAATGAGTTAGTATATTGAAAGTTCTTGAAACAGTGCCTGGCATGTGGTGAAAGGTAGCTATTATTAACGTTCTCTTTTGGTGGTACTCTCACTGAGCAGCATCTCAGGGTGAGGATATGGAAGGCAGAGGGGCTAAAGTCCAAAGAGAAAGCATTTGCTCTAATGAACACTGCTTAAACAAGTGGGCCAGTGGCCTGGCCTTGGAAATATTTTAGCTATCCTGAGAATTTTGATATGAGAATATTCCTCATCAAAATGGGATTTGCCTACATAACATGGTCTATGGATAGCTAAACATATGACCTATATAAATAAAATAAATAAAAGGGAAAAGCCGAAAAATAAAAAAAGCATTAAGCAGAAGGGCATTTGGCATTATTTGAATTTGATGTTACTCTGCTGCTATTAAAGAAAATCTTCTAAAACGGTAAAAAGTAATTAAAACAAAACAAAGGTGTGGGAGTAGCCCAATGATCAGGATGGCGTGCCTAATACAAGAAGGCAAGCTGCAGCCCCCAGCTTTGCTGGCGTTAGCGACCAACAGCATGTCTTATGGAATGTGCTGAATTCTAAATGTCTCATATTAAAGTGACCGTGTCAGTCACTCACAGTTTTCAAAATCCCTGTTGAAGATAGGCATTGGGCTTACCCGTTATGTAAACCCAAACCTGGCATAAGAGGGCTGACACGAAGAGAAAACCTGAGCTCACCTTGCAACGGCTCTGTATGATCCATCTCGGCTTCCTTCTTCTTTCCCAACCCTTCAGTGAGCTGAAAATAGAACCCCTAGGGAGGGGTCAATTCAGACACATGGTACATCTTTATTTTTAGCCCACTGAGAACATTTTATTTACCAAACAATATAATGAAATGAGAGCTTAAACATAAAAGCTCCAGAATGTCAAAATGTCAATGGTACAGACAATTACTCAGCAGATAAACCCTTAGAAATTGACAAGGATGAGATGTACTAAAAATATTCTCAATGGACTTTATTGAGTGATATAGAACACTTGTAATTTTAAACACATTCTGTCTCTTTTAGTTGTGTCTGGATAACAGAATTAAGTATAAGACCTCTCAATACTTATTTATGTCAATTAAGACCAAGACTGAGAATTCTTTTATTTTTTAAAAGACATATTACCACTTATCTCATTTTTAAAAAGATTTCCATACTGGAACAATGTTATTGAATTCAACACCCAGAAGGTCACTGGTTGCAGGAGAGGACATTGAAAATGATAATTGCTTTAAAACAACCATGTCTTGGAAACTTTAAGCTCCCTCTCATGCCCCGAATAGCTGGGATCTAAGAGTAGAACCTTGACAAACAGGGCTAAATACTAAAGGAAGAGACCGTAAGGCAAAAAAGAATAATACCAAATTATACTCTCTCACTCCTTCAGAGTTCACGCCAGAGAACCTTGCGACACTGTAAACAAAGAGATGTTATGACTCTTCCATAAAAGAGAATCTAATTGCCTACACTGTTGTTCTAATGACACATTTATCATCTAAACTTGCTCTCGATGACATCATTGGCTGGCCTCTCTTCTCATGCGTCTTAACTGACATCACAGATGGGCTATTTCAACTTTCGAATCTGGTTTTAAATACATTTCAGTTGATTGGTTAGGCACCGTTGCCTAATGCTTGAACACACACATCCCTCTGAGCAGAGCTGTAGGTGGGTGAGGTGACCTCCGGGTCAACTGCTGGACAGGGAAAGCTGTCCTCCTGCTCATGGCCCTTCCTGCAGTTACTCAAGGTCTTTGAGCTACTTCAAGGTAATCAAACCTTGCGTCTACCCTAAGTGCAGATATTTCTTGACCACCTCCTCCCTCCTGAGCCCCATTCCCTCGAGGCCTGTTTACTCCTGTCAACTAGCTAACCTCACAGAAGAATCATAGAACATTAGAGCTGACAGGGTCCATGGAGGCCACCCAGTGCTCTCATGGTACAGACTAACTCCTTTCTGTTAGTGTAGGTCTCTTTGCAAAGGGTCAGTGCTTAACCCGCAGGGACTTGTTTTCCTAAAGAAGTTTCCAGTCATCAATTTATACCAGTAGGAAAAATATTTTCCAGAAGCCACTGTCTCCTCGCCTCTCATCATGTAATGGTCACCACTTTTTCCCCAGCATGTAGCACAAAGCTGGTTGCCATAGTAGCCACTTGTTCTGCCTTCAAATTGGGCTCTGGAGGCATTACTGACTTGAGGCATATTTACAGTGGACCTAAACATGAGCATATAAGCAGATAAAGGGTTCCTCTGTGTGTGTGTATGTGTATGAATTTATTAATATGACAATTCTTTTTTTTTTTTGAGGAAGATTGGCCCTGAGCTAACAGCTGTTGCCAATCTCTCTCTCTCTTTTTTTTAATCCCCAAAGCCCCAGGACATAGTTGTTTACTCTAATTGTAGGTCATTCTAATTCTTCTATGTGGGATGCCTCCACAGCATGGCCTGATGAGTGGTGCATAGGTCCACACCCAGGATCCGAACCGGCAAACCCTGGGCCGCCAAAGTGGAGTACGTGAACTTAACCACTCGGCCACAGGGTTGGCCCCTCTGATAAGTCTTAAAAGGCATTAAATATTAAATCTCATTAAATCAAAATACATTATAGTTTTTTTCCTTCACTATTACTTGCAAACATTTTCAAGCTTGATAATATCAAGTATTGGTGGTAATGCACAGGGTTGGTGGAAATGTAGATTAGTATAGTAATTTTTAAGGGGAATATAGTGGTATCTAACTAAAATTACAAATATGCAGGCCCTTTGACCCAGTGACTCTACTTTTAGGAATCTACCCTAGAAATAATCTTACTTAGGTACAAAAAGTATACAGAATGGTGGTCATTATGCATAAGACTGTTATTGAGAATAATTAGAAACAATTATTTAATACTTGTATCTATGGATAATGATTAAATTAATAACATGGAATAACATGCAGCTATTAAAAATAGAACAAGGTAGATCTCTATGTCGAGTCCTGGAAAAAACTCTAAGATCTATTAAGTGGAAAAAGCAAGTTGTAGAACAATTTGCAGACTATAATATGATATATGCTTTAAAAAGCCCTGTATACTTCTAGGTAGACCTGGGTACATACATCTGTATGTGAGCCCTTAGAAAACAGTGTGGAAGATTACAGTCATGTGCCACATAATGATGTTTTATCAACAATGGACCACATATACAACGGTGGTCCCATAAGATTAGTCCCACATAGCCTAGGTGTGTAGTAGGCTATACTGCCTAGGTGTGTGTAAGAATGCTCTGTGATGTTCACGTGATGACACAATCTCCTAATGATGTGCTTCTTAGAACGTATCCCTGTCATTACGTGATGCATGACTGTATATCCAACCTGAGGATGAGGGTTACTTACGGAAAGAGGAGTGGAGTTAGAAAAGGGAGACATCAAGAGGAATTTGTGCTTTTATCTGTAGTGTTTAAATTTTGTTCAGTGAGACTATATTCATATAATACGAGTGTTATGAATTTTATTTAATTATACATTTAACTTCCCTTCTTTTAGAGAACTAAAAGCCTCGCCCAGAAAAATCTAGTTGCCTCCTATGTCTATAGCCCGAGCCCCTACTTAAGATTTTCTTCCCCAAACCCTCTTCCCTCGCAACACATACACGTGGAATTTAGCCATAATCATCCCGGATCCTTGTCATGGAAATAATTATTAGGCTGTAACACTGACCTTTTCATTAATGTTTCTTTTTTCATCAACTCTTAGTGTTAATCCATGGGAAACAAGTTGTGCTTCTGCTAGAGCCAAGGGCAAAAAACACAAATCCAACAAACACCTCTACCAACAAACCAAACCAAGGGGACAGAATTCCTTATCAATAAAAGTTACAGCTCCCACTAGAACATGGCCTTCTCACAGGCTTCAGGAATAAGATATTCCTGGGCATACTTCCCAAGAAATGTAAAACAACACAAGTTTCGAATGGAATGATTCTTTTACTGACTTTAAATTTAACTCTCTTTTTTTCTCCAATGTTCCTCTTATAGAAAAACTCATGAGAATTGTAATATTCTTTCCTTTTTGTTCAAGAAGAAATAATGACTTAGGGATTTATGCATCAAACATTTTTTTTGTCTTATTCCTCTCTCACTCTTAAATTAACTGGATTTTAAAAGTAAATGCTGCATCCTTTTATTTTATTTTAACAGTATGCATTTATTTTTTTGGCGAGGAAGATTGGCCCTGAGCTAACATCTGTTGCCAATCTTCCTCTTTTTTTTCTCCTCAAAGCCCCAGTACCTACTTGTAAGTCCTTCTAGTTCTTCTATATGGGATGCTGCCACAGCATGGCTTTATGAGCAGTGTGTAGGTCTGTGCCCAGGATCCCAACTGGTGAACCCTGGGCTGCCGAAGCCGAGCACGTGAACTTAACCACTTGGCCACGGGGCCGGCCTCCTGCTGCATCCTTTTAAATCATCTTCTAGATCTTATAGTTTAAGGAGAAAATAAAAGCCTATGAGTTTGGAATGATTAAATAGTGGAAAAGTGAAATAGGGTAATTTTAAGAAGTTGAGAGAATAGACGCTTGCTTCGAAAGCACAGAAAATTGTCATAGATGGCTAATACAGAATCTTTTGGAGTGGCTCCAGGTGATCTATACTTTTAGTGCCACAGTTGGTTCTGATGGTCAGTCAGGTATGTTTTCCTTCTTGGTATAAAATGCATCTTTTAAAACAGTCACTATCACCCATGGGTACCATAGGTCTATCTCAGAACGATTGCAAAAATATCCTTAAAATTTCATAGCAAAATATTTAAAAATTTTCCATTTAAAAAATAAATATATTCTGGGTCCAGCCTGGTGACATAGTGGTTAAGTTTGCACACTCCGCTTCAGCGGCCCGGGGTTCATGGGTTCAGATCCCAGGCATGGATTACACACTACTCATCAAGCCAAGCTGTGGTGCCATCCCACATACAAAACAGAGGAAGACTGCCACAGATGGTAGCTCAGGGCTAATCTTCCTCACACACACACACACACAAAATAAACAGATAAATAAATAAATATATTCCATTGAGTACTTTTAGGATAGGGAATGCCATGTTTCAAAATTACCAGAGGCTAGAGTATTCCAACTCTAAAAAGCTTGGGAATATCTGCCCCCTTTACTTCTCCTAAAAATCGTGTTTGACATATAAATCTCAAATTCATTATTCCTTCTTGAACAAAGAGAAAGGAGTATGACGATTCTCATGATAATTGGAACTAAAGATGATTTACCATGACGGTGACTATGATTAAAGTCATGAGCAATCCCCACAGTTTTTATCCTCCCACTCAAAAATATTATATATGCTTCTGTACTTTAACATAATACAGCTACTTATTTTATTTTCTTGAACATCTTAAGAGTTAAAAGAAATAGGCACTCCTCCTTTAAAGATCCCTACTTCACAGTATCAAAGCCTTCCAGAATGAAGGATTAGCGTTATTACTCTTCAGAATTCAGAGATTATTTTTCTTTGCATCTTAGGTACTTATGGTAGGAAAGCTGGGAGGAACAGGAAAGTACTTATCAGAGAAGGGTAATAATCTTTGGAATGAAATTGGCTGGGATGTGTCAAACTCAGCAGGCTTGAGGACACTATTCTTGCTTTCCCATTATTCTATTTTGAATCTCTTGTCTCGCTGGCAGAGTTTCCAGCCTGTGAGACTGCCCACTGCGCCCCCGTGTATGTGAGCGCTGTCACGCAGCCCACCCAGGAACCCAGCTAAAGAGCGGAGTGGGCCCTTGCACTGTTCTTACATGTTCTCTTCTCCCTGATTACATATATTTGATCACTGAGCTAGAAAAACATCTTGGTGAATTGCACTGCAATAATCATTTCCCACCTGGCTCACCATCGAGGAAAAGATCTCTTGTAGCGCACCCAAAGTTCAGTCAAGGATGGCCATTTGGAAATTGCTCTCCATTCACAGGGAAACTGCCAGACAGAAGCCAGGCATCGTTTTATTATTCAGAATGAGCGCTGGCCTTTATACCACTTGTGGCAGATCAAACTCAAGTTCCATTAGGGGTTAAGATTGTAAAAATGTAAATTCTCTCCAAATTAATCTGTTAATTCAGTACACTTACAATGAAAATCACAAAAGTGAGGGAGATGTATGCGTGTGTGTGAAATTTAACAATTTGATTCTAAAACTTCTATAGGAGAACAAAGGGTTAAGAATAACCAAGGCAAATTTGAAGACGAACAAGGGTCATTATGCATGTATAGTAATTAAGACAGTGTGGTCTTGGCACAGGAATAGACAGAGGAATGAAACAGAGAGCCTGTAAAAAGTTCCACGCATGTACAGAAACTTGATATACGATCAAGATGATGCCGAAATTCAGTGGGGAAAGGATGAACTACTCAAGTGGTGTTTGGACATAATCAGTATAAAATTTGATCCTTATATCAGAATTTATATGGAAAAATAATCCTGGGGTATTAAAGACCTAAATGTGAAAAACCAAAAGTTTTAGAAAAATTGAAAGATACCATAAAAAAGTGAAAACACAAAACTTACGCTAATATAAGATATTTGTAACACATAAATCCAACAAAGTTTATGTAGACAAATGAAGAAATCAGTAGAAAAAAGACAATCAAGTAGAAAAAGAGACAAAGAATATGAACAGGCAAATCACAGAAGAAATCATGAGAACTGTGGAAAATATGCACATATATGCAACTTTACACATAATCAGGGAAATGAGAGGGACACAGATTTAAAAGTCTGATACCCCCCAGGTCCGTCAGGGATACGGCGGAGGCCGGGAGCCTGAGGTGAGAGAGTGTAGTTGGGAAATGAGACCCAAATGAAAGGCCACCAAGGGCCTGGAACACAGCAAGTCTCCCTGGATGTGCTTTCTTTCCTCTTCCATCTCACTGGAGCATGGTTCTTAAGGAGCACAGCCACAGCTTCCCCAGCACCCTCAAAGGGCCCGTCGCCCCTAAAACCCTGAGGAGTCGCCACGGGGCAGCTGCAGCACCGCACAACAAACGAGGGCTTTGGAATCAGGGGACCTGGACCTACTGTGGACCTCTGGACAGCTTCTTCAACTCTGAGTCTCAGTTTCCTCTTTTGTAAAGAGAGAGAACTAAACCTTAACGTGATCTTGAAGATGTGCATGGGCTGTGAAAGTGCAACGTAAGCTGTGCTGAACTACACAGATGCCAGTCAGTGCTGACAGCCCACCGCCCGTGGCGCTGCGCCAAGTCTCTTCACTGTGTTACTGTGTACTTCACAGACGGAAATATCCTCATCCTTCCCAACTCCTACTTCTATGTACAAAGCTATGACCCCAGAGGATGCAGCCACCAGCATAAGTAACCAACAGGAGAAAATGCTGGATCCATTCTTTTTCCTGCCAGTGTGTAACCTTCATGGGGGTGGACAGGCTAGATTTAAAACAATGGGCGGGTGGATTCTTTCTGTGTCTATTTCCAGGGTTGTAATGTATATTCTCGTTCTCCCACATCCTGCCTTCTCTTTTCTTCTCTCTACACAGGCATTTTTAATACTAATTTATTAAAAGCAGACATTTTAAGACATAGCTTAAAAAGACTCTCTTGCATCACACAGGCTGAGTTAAAATCCTGCGCATAAAGGCTTCTGGAGGAGAAACACAGGACAAACAGCCAGATTTGACTTTGATAGATGTTGCTGAGCCAACAACTCTCTGTGGGACCTGAGGCAAAGCCACACGACCTCTTTGGGACTCCGTGTTCTCATTGTAAGTTCTTATAGCATACTAAAATACCCTCAGAACACTAGTTTACTATATATACACATGTTTATTTTTTATATTTAATACTTATATTTATATGTTTATATTTTAACAGTGGGATCTTTTCCAATATGTACATCACGAAAATTTGGTTCAGGGTTCAGAGCCGAGGAACCCCGGGCCTGCCCAGGTCTCTTTATGGATGCACTGCATTCATCTCCAACAACCATTTGTGGCTTCAGCTGTTGCCAAAAAGCAGCCACTTTCCCTTTTGATGTCTGAGACCCATTACTTTCATTTTTTACTTAACCAACAGGTGTTTCCAGACTCTTTTCTTTATGGGCTGTCTTCCCTCAGGGTTCTGGGCAGACAGAGTTTCTCCTACAAGATGACGGAGAGGCACAGAGAAATAAATTTCCCCTGGTCCACTAACTCTACTGTTGGAACTACAGTCTGTTGTGACCACCCTGAAGCCTTGACCTTTCCCGCTTCTTGGAAGATATGGGATATGTGGGTGAACCACAAGGGCCGGGCCTGAATGTTCCAAGGAAACAATGACAGTGCAGATCTTTCATCCTTTGATTTAGGGCCTAAATATACCAGGCCTGGACCACCAAAATGTCAGGGTGGGCAAGATGTCTTTGAACCTTGGTGCAGAATCCAGGAGAGCGGAGGGCAGTCCAGCTTCTGGGGAGAGAGTGTCATGCCAGGCAGGCGAGGCCTGGCATTGCAGCAGGCCTCTCAAATGCGCTCAGTAGAGCTGACTGTGCGTCTGCGCTGGGCAGAAGTGGTGGACCAATAGCCTCAACAATACATCAGGACACCCAACAGCACAGTAGACACTAGTGGACGGGGTATCGGACAAAATGAAGAAGCCCCTAAACTAAATCTGGGGACAAAATAAGAAGTAGGTTACCCTGAGAGTGGCACTAGTGTGGCAAGATAATATTTTTAAATATTAATGGATTTCACATACATGTATAAAATCACATTTCTTTTGACCCTACAACCCATCTCCTCTCAGTCAGTCAGATGTTGAGTTCTGAACGTTAGGTCCTGAGGATACTCAAGGGATTGAAAGAGGCAGAGGGAGGCTTCGTGCTCCCCAAACTAGAGAAAGGTCCCTGGGTCAGAGGTGGGGTGGTGGTGTGTAGGGGTGGAGCGGAAGGAGAGTAGAGCTGATGGGGAAGCAAAGAATAAACGAATGTTATAGATTCCTAAGAAAAGGGTGAGCCACTCTCTATCCATCTCTGCAACAAAGCCTTGGGGGCAAGTGAGAGAACCCTCAGACATGTTTGTAGGCTTATAGAACAAAGGACATCTATGCTTCACCTCTTGAATGAGCCCAGGAAAGCAGAAGACCCAGAGCAGAAATGGCTGTGTCACATGTCAGATGAGGTCACAGAGTTTTCCATGGCCCAGAGTGGCATGGCTGTAGAGGAAGCCTCGAACAGACTCTCAGAGTTCCCTGGGCCCTTGCTCAAGGGCAGCAGAAAGCTTCTTTTGGCCTAATAGAGCTCAAAGAGACTTGGAGAGCGAATGTGAGCTGGGCTCAAAGAGAACTTCCAAACAACCACCCACCAGGGCTTTGTGGACTGACAGTGCCGATCCAGTGGGATGAAGGATGTCACTGGGATATCCTCAGGGACAGATATCACCTGTGGAACAGGCACCAACTCCTCATAGCCTGGGCCCCCGGAACTTAGACATAACTCTGGAAAAGGGGGATGAGGGACATGGAGTTGCCAGACAGTGAGTTTCCACCACCCTGGGGAATAGGAGCACAATGTATAAATTAAGAGAGAGGAATAAATTTTTAAGTTGCGTCTGTTATATACCTAAATGTTTATCCTGAGATTAGTTCCCACTACACTGGTAAAAATCAACTCATAATAGGTGAGTCTAACTTATTACTAACCCACCTAGGGGGTGCTTTTGTTTAATTAATTCATTCATGCCTCCCCACCCTCCTTCCCTCTCTCCCTCCCTGACTTATCAAACAGCCAGGTATTCTCTAAGCACCAGCAATGTTGTTGTTTTTTTCCCCCCAAATCCCATATACCTGTTTTCTACCCTCAAGATTTAGTAATTTAGCTGGGAGGGGGAGAGGAAAGGAAGGGCAGAAACAGAGACACTGACACCTAACTCTAACACACTATGGTAGGGTCTATCGTGGTGGTGCATACTAAGTGGTCTAGGAATACAGAGGAGAGCTTGCTCATCTGAGACTGGGAGGTCTTTGAAAACTAGCAACTCCTATCTAGCCAGTCAGTACCCTTAGGAAAACTAGCTTATGATCATAAATTTGTAATCTACTTAGTTATATGGACAATGTTGGGGGATGGATTATGGAAGAGACATCATCTACATATTGAATATCCATGTGATCCATCTCACTTTCCAGCCCCATAGGCAGTTAGGAGAAGCCATGACTAGTTCTTGCCAATAGGCTGTAAGAAGGGATACCTACCCCAGGAGCTTGCACGACTCTCCAGCTCAGCTCTGCTCTTTCCCTACCATTGCGTGGGCAGAGACCTCTGATTCCAGGTGGTGTAACGTCAAGATGTCTGATCCTCCATCAGTCTGGGTCTTCAAGGAAATGTGTGAAACAGAGAACTCACTGAGCCACACTGATGTATAATATGAGCAACAAATAAGTTCTTAACTGAATTAAGTCCTTGAACTTTTGGGCTTATTTTGTTACTGCAGCATAATGTAGAAGATCCTGACTAATGGGGATAATGATAATGGATTAAAAGCAGGAGGTGGATTATTAAAATGCACTTCAACACTGTTCAGAGGAGAAGGTGCTCTGCCCCCAGGTGACTTGTACTTTGAGAACAACCTCCTGAAAGAGATGGTGGAGCGACAGGTAGTAGTGTGGTATCTGTGTGTAGGAACAGTACCTAGTGATGGGTTCAGATACTGGGTTGGGAAAAAGAAGCCTGAAATGGGGGCAGAAGAGAGGAGGAAAGCAGAAAAGCCACACTTCTGCTTTCTGTCTGTCTGTCTGTCTGTCTGTCTAATAGAGGCCAAAAGCCACTCCCTACCAACATCCTTTTCCACCCCCTACCCTAGACGGTCCCATGTGGGGCCCAGACAGTAACACATCACAGTCAGGGATCTCTCTAGGGGGCAATCTAAAGGTAGCTGCTCTCCTCTCTGCAGCCCCCTCAAGTCTACCGCAAGGGAGTAAATACCTTTGAAAGGTAACAACTCCTATAAGAGAAACAAAGCAAATCAGCTAAACAAAGCCAGTTTCACTTCACTCTGGAATAAAGCTTATCCCCGCACCCCCCACATCAAACATAGACTTTAAAATGTTTCCATTATTACTGCAACAATTTTAAAATATCATTTGAAATAAGTAGTAACCACAGATGAGCAGCACCTAGGTGAACTGAGCATCAGGGAGCAGCTGTTCAGACTGCTGGAAGCATTTTTCATTCCTGATACGTACCTCAAGATTCAGTGTGGGACAAGAAGGTTGATAGGTTTACAATCTGTTAGTGATAAGGAGACGCATGTTGGAAACAGGTCCCCTAGAAAAACGATAATCGTTTCATTCCCTGAAACATTACTTAAATTCTCCCCTGCTTTCCCCCAGATAAAAATAGAAATCTTTATGTGACCTAAGTATTCCCTGGGAAAGTCACT
This sequence comes from Equus quagga, assembly GCF_021613505.1. Lineage (NCBI taxonomy): Eukaryota > Metazoa > Chordata > Mammalia > Perissodactyla > Equidae > Equus > Equus quagga. The sequence goes on along the minus strand of NW_025796728.1, from coordinate 1,692,271 downwards.
GAATAGCAGGGAACTGATGACAAAATGACAACTGGCATCTTGAAATCTAGTAAATGTATTTTTTTAGTAGCTGTAGAATAGCAGAAAAGTGTTTACAACTTTACTGTGTCCCATAGGACTAGCAACTCACTCTGCTGGTTAGGTCGGATATAAAGGCCTGTTGGAAAAGGAACAACACGACAAACATCGGCAACAACAACTACAACAACAGCTGCGTTATCTGAGCACTTGTAAAGCGCCAGGCCCTGGGCTCCACCCCTCACCTCCTCAATCCTCACAAGGACCCCTTGAGGGAGTTATTGTTATAACTGTCCCCATCTGGCAAATGAAAACCTCTAAAAGCAGTCATTTCACTACAATAGTTTCAACGATAGAGTAGTAAAGAATGTGCACCCAGCTTAGTTTGTTTTACACCCTGTAGACCTGGTGTCAGTTTATACCAATGACTGTGAGTTGGAGTCACAGGACAGCCAGCCTGGAGTAGAAGAGAAAGGAAGGAAGGACCCTCTAGCATGTCTGCCACGTAAGGAAGTTCTCAGGCTGCACTGGACACCCATCCTGCTAGGTATAAGTACCTCCCATCTAAAAATAAAGAAACAGAAGCTCCAGGAGTTTAGGTCACCTCACCAAAGTCACACAGCCCTAAGCAGTGGAGCAGGGGCTGGGGGGCAGGGGCGGGGGGTTCAAGCACGGCTTCAACATGCCTTGTGAGTTGTGGGGAGAGCCTCATATGGAATCCTGGCCACTGCTTGTCTGTAGATGGGCATCACATTTGTGACCTGGCAAAGTCCTTTCCACTATCAGAGCATCAGTTTCCTCCTCCAGGAGATAGGGATTGTGAGGGAGGAATGAGAAGATGAATACCAACAGGCTTTGTAAGCTCTCAGGAGCTGCGCAGTGTGAGGACATGAGTGGAAGAGTAGGAGGGTGGCAGTAAAACACCAAATAAAGATAAAATCCTCAAGTAGGTAATTACTAATGGATTTATATTAGAGTTTACCCAGAAAAACAACTTCCTCCAAGCCAACAACAATACCAGGATATCCAAAAGCTGAAAAGGCTGGGCAGGAATATCTGATGAATAATAACAGTGACAGACTACAGTGATGGACACATGAGCACTGTTGACTACTTGAGGGTTTGGCAAAACATTTTGTAGTGTAGTGGTTAAGGCCACTGATTCCCATGCTAGGCTGTCTGGGTTCAAATCCCAGTTCTGCCACCTACTGGCTGTGTGACCATGGGCGAGCTCCCTTACCTCTGTGCTTTTGGTCCCTCATCGCAGATGCGGACACTCCAAGTACCTATGCAGTGGGCTTGGTGTGAGGACTATAAGCATGAACACCTGAGGAGAGCCTGGCATAGCACACTGCTGTCTCAGTGCCTCCACCCTCCCTCTTCCCCCATGCCTTCTACTCCTGTCCATTCTCCTCCATTCTCGATGGTTAACCAGCTTTCTGCCACCATCAGCTACACTTCAGTGGCAGGTGTCCAGGGCAGCTGGCTATGGTCCTGCTCCTCTGGAAACTTAAAGTTATCACCTAAACTTGAAAAATTTAGTTGAACCAAATGAAACTGCTGTTATGGTAGGTCAGATATGGGCGAAAATCAGCAATTTCATATATTTCAACCTAATATGCATGGGAAAAGAAAATCCAAGGCTCAAAAAAGCAGAAAAAAAAAAAAAAAAAAAAAAAAAAAGGAACAAGCAGTCTAGCAAAAATCATAAAAGGAGAGTCTGAAAAAAATGTAAATAAAATAACCATGGCTTACACAGCTGCATCAGTATCAAAGAAATGCATAAATTAAGTCCAGGATCTAATCATGTCCTTTAAGCACAAACATTAGCTCAAGAGGCAGGCAGGTTTGCACATGTACATATCTGACTAAGAAGTGGGAAGAGGAGGTAATTTTTTAGGGCCATAATAGAGACACGGAGGGGCTCTCTCCTCTCCCAAAGAGCCAGCTCCTATCCGCATGGCCGCACGCTCCTCTTTCATCTGCTGCTTCTCTTCCCTGCTCCTTTGGACCCACTAAAGAGAACCTCAACCCTCCTTCTTCCCCCACCCCTTCTACTCCTGATGTCAAAGGCTTCTCCCACGCTGTACCCTTGTCTCCAGACTTCCTCACTCCATCTATTGGCTACTTTCCTCCCACCCTCAAGGGTCACCTTCCATCCCCTCTCTCCCACAAAGGCAGCCCTGTTTAGGAGGAAGAGGAGGGCAGATCCATGGCCAGGCTTTCCACAGCAGGCAGCTGGTGTTCAAGGATTTTCCCTTTGTACTTGTGTTGGACAGGAGGGCCGAGGGCGGTGGGTTTTAGCACAAGCAAGAGGTCTTGCCAGCACCTTTCTCTTCCTGCACACTGCTGGTCTTCTTTCTGCCAGTTTTGCCAAGGCCATCTCCCAGAAGCAAAATATATGACGATAATATAAGACACCAGATCCCACAGGCTCCATGTGAAACAACTATCATTATTATAGCTAATATTTATTACGTGATTACTAATGTGAACCTATGCTAAGCCATTTATGTCTTTTAGAACATTTACTCCTCACAACAGCCCTATAAAACAAGTGCTATTATTATCCCTATTTTTCATATGTGGGAACTGAGCCACAGAAGGGTTGTGATTTGATTAAGGGGCCACCATTGGTAGGTGACAGAACTGGGAGTCCAACCAGGCAGCTGGATTCCAGAGCCCCTGCTCTTAGCCTTACTCTAAATACCACCGAGAATCAGTCTCATTTTGCCATAACCTTGCAGGACGTTCATAAAAAGACTCTGGCAGCAGATTCTACCTCAGGATTTGGAACAGAAAACATTACATACTTACATACACAGAAATAGAAAAACATGCTTTTCCATGATGGTACTCTGGGACAAAGTCAGTTGTCAACCATAATTATTTGGGGCTGAGAAAAATATTCTTTATACTGCCTGAAATAGAATGCTGTATTCAAGGGAAAGGCAGCTATTTGGCTATGGGCACACTTCCCCAGGACAGAAGATAGTCAATTGTCCACAATAGGTTGAGGTACCTATTGCTGTGGTCAGCTACACTATGGGAACTTCCGATTTGTTGGTAAAGTGAAGGCTACAGCAGGTCCCAATCTTCCTCCTGGCCTCAAGGTCTCTGAAATGTCAAATAAATTGGAATAAATTTCTCCACAGCCAGAGCTCTAAGTCTGGAAGAAGCCCAAGATCGCCTTTATGAGCTCAAAGAACTGTCATCCCTGGAAACAGCGGCTGTCTCCCCAGCAGCATGTCAGAATCACCTGTCACACTTGGAAGGAAAGTCTCCTTCCCCTTGGAGAATGGAAGAGAAGAGGCTGCTGAGGGGTCAGCAAAGAGGGCAATGACTTCATAACAGAGGTCAAAGGGACTACATTAGATAGGACTCTTGATCACAAATGACAGAAATCCAACTTAAATTATCTAAAGGCAAAGAGGGGAATTTATTGGCTCAAGTAACCAAGCTGAAGGAAGGGCAGGTGGCCAGCTGGGTCCTGGGACAGTGAAACCCACCAGGACAGTGGAACACACCCACCATGCCCTTTCTGTGTCTTGTCTCTTCTTCTCTCTGATGAGCAGCTTAATTCTTCTGCAGACTGATGTCTTCCATGAAGCATGAAAATGTGGTTGCCAGCAGCTGTCATGAGTACATCTTCCTAGCTTCATGGCTAAGGAGGTAGGCTCTTCCTTTCATTTCAATTGGTAAAGTCCTAGACAAGAAATCCACTGGCCCAGTTGTGTGGCCAACAAGGTGAGGAACTGTGATAGAAAGCCCTCACTAAACTCAAATGGAAGAAGAGGAAGAGGAGTTCCTCATGAAGGAGCCTCAAAAGGAGGACAGGTGTGAGGCAGGCAAAACCACAGATGTCCACCAAAGGATCTTGCTGTCATGGGCCCTCGGGCCTCTGCAGTACTGCAGGGAGCAGCCCCAGGGGGAGCAGCCAGAAGGGTGGCCAAGGGAGAAGTGATAAAGGGGACAGAGTTGCTGAAATTGTGGCAGAATTGTACTGGAGTCAGAATGAAACATTTCTTCACACGCTAGGTCCTTGATGTTTCAGGGGACTCATGCAGCCTGGGAGACTAAAATCCCATTAAGGAGGAGGGCAAGTGGATCAGAGACGCCCCACAATTCCAGAAACCATCCTGGGCTTCAAATGCAAGTATTGCCATTCCAGAGGAGTGGGATGCAACCATAATATGCCAGGAGGGTTGGAAAAAGTAAGAGACCCATCTGGGCTCAGCACCTCCACCTGTGCAGTGCAGAGGCCACTCTGACAGCCAGCCTGGGAAGCATACCACCTGGGGCTGCATGCGCTGGGTGTGCCATTCTATTGACAGAAATAACTCTGGCACACCGCATAAACATCAGATGAACATGAAAGCCGCAACATCTGGAGAACTGTCACCATCTGCCACTCTAAGAGGAACACTGAAAGAATCAGCAGGATAGGAGCAGTATGGGGTCTGAGTTAAAAAAAAAAAAGCGTCGGCAGCTGCTGCCAGCTCTCAGTTGCTGAGAACAGCAGCGGTTCTTCCTGACGTGGTGGTTTATGGGCTCTCACAAATCCCAGCTGACCCCTCACAAAGGCTGAGGCCCACATACCAAGCGGCTCCAATGGCGTCGTCGCTCACCCAGCACGTTTACGAGGCTTTGTTCCTCTCTCTGCCGCAGCCTCACAATGGCAAGCGCACACCAGGTCCCACAGCCAGAAAAAGGAGGAAGGAGCGATGGAGGCCACTCCTGGATATCTCAGCAAAAGTATTCTCCTTGTGCCTGGCTTCTTTGACTCAATCCTCATTTGATTGAGACTTCAACAGAGACAAGAGACGAGACTTCAAGACGCAGCTTTAAGGGCTGGGCCAGGTGCTCCAGGTTTAGACAAAAACCCAAATCCGGTAGACATATGTGCTTACATCACCAAAGTTATACTCATATTTTCACTTGTTAATATAAATCTAACTTAACTGGCCCAAGCAGGACTTAGGCAGGGCTGTTTTTTATTAACTGGGTGCTTGTTGCTGTTTTTACAAGGACACCATGAAACCTGACAGACGGCTTCCTTGTGTGGTTGAACAGTAAACGTGATTGTTAGGATCCCAGTTGCCATCTCCAGGCACTCCTTGGAACACAAGTTCTTTGTCCATGAGAAATAAAGTCAGACACAAAGGAAAAAAGGGTCATTCTCTCCTATTGCATCAAATTTGTTCCTTTAAACTAAAAAGGGCTATTTTCGCTCCCCAAGGTGGGGAGGAAAAACAATGACACTCTTGGGTGCAATTAGAAAATATGCCCATGCATAAACATTTGATCCTGGTCTTTATTACAAGGTTATGAACCTGTGCTTACATGTTGAACTCTGACTGGGCTGTGAGGCCCTTTTGTTAATATCATAAGGCAGGTACTACCTGTTTATTTCTGGTCAGGAAAGGAATTAACTAAGCTCTTATCCCAGCTCTGTCTCCAATCAGGTACTTTTCTCACTTAGTAATTGAGGAGGGGAGGGTGCTGGACAGATGTTTGCTGAGGTTCCTTTCAACACTAACTTTCTACAGCACGGCAATGTTTTCTATGTGCTCCAGAAGGTCACATTACTGACTTTTCATTAGTGTTTCATCCTCTACCCCCAACAACTGCTTTTGTCTGCTACCATCTGATCCATCATCTCCGTGACAGACTACCTCCCTCACAGCCACCCAGAGCAAAAGAAAGCTCCCAGATGGGCGGCCTAACTTGGGGACAGTGGAGTCCTCGGTCAGTCACCCACTGACAGAACTGCAGGAGGAAACAAGCAGCTAGAGCTGAGGAAAGCTGTACAGCTCTGGAGAACCTCTCTTGTTTCCCAGAGACCCCTTGCCAGTCCATCCTAAATGGCCCTTATACCTTCTGGCAAGCTCTGCAGATAAATACAGTTTAGTCAGGGAAATAATTTACCATAAATAATAACAATAAGCTGAAAATAATACTTGAGCATTAACCTGAACTTATTATGTATTAGGCATTATGCAAAGTGCTTTTTACATGTATTATCATACGTAATCCTTCCAATGACCCTTGGAAATAGATGACACTATGACTCCTGCTTTACAAGTAAGGAACTAAGGCTTAGAGAGGTAAAGTCTATAACGGCAGTGTGATGCCCAGCAGGTCATGTCACAACTACTGGCTGAAGTTTCTTCATGCCTAAAAGCAGAAAGATGGCCTGGGTCAGTATTTCCCATAGTGTGGCGTACAGACCACACTCACCAATCACCTGGGGTGCTTGTTAAAATGCAAATTCCTGGTGTCACCCCAAATCTACAACATCAGAATCCCTGTGGGGGTAAGGCCCAGGAATTTGTTTAACAAGAACCCCAGGTGATTCTTTTTTTTAGGTATGCTTTTTTTGGTGAGGAAGATTGGCCCTGAGCTAACATCTGTTGCCAATCTTCCTCTTTTTTTTTTCTGCCCAAAGCCCCAGTACATAGTTGTGTATCCTAGTTGTAAGTCCTTCTAGTTCTTCCATGTGGGACGCTGCCACAACACAGCTTGATGAGCGTGAACTGGCGAACCCCGGGCCACCAACGTGAAGAACCGGAACTTAACTGCTATGCCACCAGGCCGGCCCCACATGACTCTTAAGCATATTAAAGTCTGAGAACTCCAGGGATATGACTCCCAAATCCCACTCAGCTCTATTATAATGGCCTGTGCTTTCCTTTTGTTAGCAATTCTTCAAGAATGCAAGCTTTCCTCTTTCATTGGACCCAAAGTTAACCCCAAAATGCCATGAACATCTTCTTTAGATCAGCTTTATACAACACAAGATCTTATTACATATACGACACAGGCAAATTCTTCATTCTCTAAAATGTTTAAACCAGACCAAACAAATTCCTCCCATTTAGAAGGAATGCAAAAACAAGATGACATGATCTTAGCTAAAAGAATTTTCTTAAAGTTATTTTACAAATAGAAGTCAATAAACATATGGAACTAGTTACTGAGAAAATGGTCACTGGATCAGAGAACATTGACAGTACATGAGAGAGAGAGAGAGGGAGGGAGGGGGGAGACGGAGAGGAACGGAGGGGTAGACAGGGAGAGAGAGGAGCGAGGGGAGAGAGGTGTTTCTACATTGAAATAACACACACACATGCACATTAGATCATACACATAGAAGAAAACAGGTAAAATTAGGCTGTAAGTGAAGTGTGAGGGCAAATAGGCCTTATTTTCACTGAGAACAAGCAGGTCTTGTCACCTTAGGCCATGGGCTTGACTTTTTCTCCTAATTCATGTCCTTATTTCCCTGAAAAATGCCCCTCTTACCCCTTTGTCTTCATTCTTTCCTCTAATTTGCCTTTTGGTCTATTTATTTTTGTCCTTTCCTGCTGAAACTAAGGTCAGAGCGCCAAAATAGCCTGCACTTGGTGCACCTTGTAATTTCATCATCTCACTGCTCAGCATGTAATGATGCAAATCCCCTTAGCTGAGGCCTCAACCCTGGCCACCAAGATGGCCAAATGCCTGCGTCAATCATGCGGCCACCAGGCCCAGGGGCTGCCTGCTGATACGGTTCCTGGACACACACATCTGCTTTTCCCATGCACCTTATCCCTCTTTCTGACACACACACGCACACTAATATTAGCAAAAGCCACCACCACAACAAAAGTTTATTAAGTATCAATTGTGCGAAGCATAGCCCTAGATGCAATGAGGAAAACCAAGATGGAAAGATGCATGAGATGTCGTCTCTGCCTTTGAAGACCTTAGCACCTAGTTATAGAGACTTGGAACACTCCAGAAAGAAAGTAGTTCAGGGGTCACAGTGAGTAGACTGGTTATAAAATGGTCTCCTGGGGGACATAGGACCTGAGCTGGGCCTTGGGAGAGAAGCTGAGGCGAGTTGGCAGAGCATTACCACTTCATTCTTTTTGGTTTTTTAAAAAATTTTTTGAGGAAGATTAGCCCTGAGCTAACTACTGCCAATCCTCCTCTTTTTGCTGAGGAAGATTGTCCCTGAGTTAACATCAATCCCCATCTTACTCTACTTTATATGTGGGATGCCTGCCACAGCATGGCTTGATAAGCAGTGCATAGGTCCATGCCCCGGATCCAAACAGGAGAATCCTGGGCTGCTGAAGTGGAATGTGTGAACTTAACCACTGCACCACCAGGCTGGCCCCAATTCCTGCTTCTTTTGATCACAGTACCCTAATTTTCCTTAAATTTGCCATTAGCTCTTCTGATTCAGGTGGGGCTGAACTTGACCTTGCTAACCAAAGCACCCTATCCACCTGGCCACTGCAAGGGTTCAGAATGGGTACATGATCCAGATCAGTCCAACAAGACTTGATCCTGAGACTTCTGCAGGAACCATGGGTAAACAGAAGCTCTACTTTCTCCATGGTTATTTGCTCAGAGGATATAATCCTGGAGCTATGTGGCCAATTTACTACCGTGTGGAGGGGGTGACATGAGATTGAAACCGACAGAGGAGAGGAGAACCAAGAAGACAGACTCCTGAGGATGGACATCGAGGAAACCAGCTCTGTCCCTGGACTGTTTACTTAACATGAGCTAGTTTAGTTTTTGTTTTTTAAAGCTAGTTTGGTTGATTAGCAGTCATTTGTAACTTGGAGGTAGAAATGTGCAGGAGTGTTCATGGAATATTGGGAAAACCAGCCTCACTAGTTGATGTTGGTGAAAGACCAGCTGGAAGGGTAAATCAGGGCCAGAGTTTGCAGGAAACAGGAGGGGCAGATGAATGCAAAGCTAGGGAACAGGAACTTTCTATTCTATGGGGAAGAGAAGCCACTGATGACTTAGGAGAAGGGAATACTGATGCAAGAGGAAATGTTTTAGTAAGGGGTCATGCATGAAATAGGAGGGAGAACAAGACGAATTCCCTGGTTTCTTCCAACCTTGAGATGGTGTGTAGATGGCAGTAGCTGGTGATAGTCTGCAGCATGGCTTAGACAGGGGGAGACTGGAAACATGTTCACAAGGCAGTGTCGCCTCCAGTGTGATGATGAGAATGAGGAAGGGAGGCTTGGAGGGACACGGTAAAAGAACTAGTCACTTTGGTGACTAGCTGTGGAAGGCAAAGGAAAGAGAAGGCAGACAATATTGAGTGTCTGCACCTCTGAGTTGGGAGGATGGTGGTTCCACTAACGGAAAGTAGAGGTGAAGCTGGTTTGAAAGGGGGATGAATTCTTCTCGCTGAGGCTTAAGAGGGAAGCATTTGAAGAAGTGGGACTGGAGTTCAAAAAGGGCCATGGTACTCCCTCAACCTCTCTGTATAGGGCTGGTTAAGATGGCCTCCGAGGTCATGGCCAATTCCACAGCTCCCTGATTCCAGGAGGGAGGTCACGGTTGCAAATGCAGATTTGGGAGTGAAGGAAACTCACAGTTCTTAGTGACCTCACAGGGCCCCTAGCACAAGCTCCAACCCAACCAGGAATCTCTTTTCCAGAAATTCTGACAGATGGCCATTCAACTAGAATAGTTTTCACTCCTGGCACCTTACAAACTCTTCAGGCCATCAACTTTGTCGCCAGGTAACTTTAATATAAAATGGTTCCTTTTATTAAGCTGAAATAGACTTCCCTATACATTCAATCCATAGGTTGTAATGTTCCCCTCTAAAGGTGACGCAGTTAAGAAGAGCATACTCGGCTGAAGAGTGGGATGGCAGAGGTAATTTCCCTTGGTCACACTCTCAATAAGTGCCTGTCCTCCCATCTACTTTTTCTTTTTTAAGTAATATGTTAAAATGGCAGTTGTGTTACGACTGTGATGAAAACAGTGTAGGGGAAACAGCCCGACCACGAGATAGAGAAAGAAAGCAGTCAAAAGTCGAACATTCTTGCCTCTTCCTCCTCCATCTCCTTTAATCAGTGGGAGGAAACTTGCCTCATCCCAGGCTGGCTTCCCAGATGATGGAATTTGGCTGTCTCTGAAACAAAGTATAATCTCTTTTACCCAGAACAGCCTACCCAATATTTCATTATCATGGTCGTTGTGAATCTTTCTTTCCCAAATTAATTATCTCCACGGATGACATAGCTGAAGTTCTAAGCTTGGATGAGATCCCAAAAGGAGAGAGAACAGAAAGAAGGGCCAAGGCCTGAAATTCACATAAAAGTGACTTGTTTATATACAAGCTCATTGATTTCCTTCTTTCTCCTCCCCCAGCACAACACACACATACTGGCTTTGTTTAAATCAAGAAGTTACTAAACAAACATGGGTTTGAGCAAGTTTAAATCTCCAAAATGCTCTGTTGGTTACTAAAGCATTTTAATTACCCTGTATTAAAAAGAACAAATGTATTTTCCTAAGTTTGCAACTTATTATCAGAAATGCCCTGGTCACTAATCAAGAAAAAATTTACAAGTGAGGTTACTATTGGCATCATATGAGATCATCTGCTTTCTGATTGAAAAAAGACAATATTTCTCTCCATCATTATTTTTGCTGCTGTTTTCTTCTGATGCAAACAAGGTCAGAGAAGCAACAGAAATATTTGGGGTCACTCACCCTACTGCTTTAAAAATATTTACACGTACTTAATTCTTTTGCATTGAGAATTTGTGGTAAAGTCCTTGAACTGCCTTCTCTTCCCCATTTCTTGGAGCCAGGTTCTAAACGCACTCTGTCTTTCTGAGAATACCCATGACCTTGACTTTGCATTTTGTTTTCATGATTTCCCCCACCTACAATGATTGTTATCCTAAATCAAACTACTTCAGATATAAGTATCTAAGATACAGTTACAAAGTCAACTGTGTTCAAAAGTCTCTCCATCAAATGAACTAAATTCTCTCTCTTCTAACCTTGATTATCTATTTGGTTTTCTCAGGAACAGGGGAAAAGAATTTCTCTGAGATAGGTATCTCTTCTGTAAACTCAATGAGCAGCCGACTATGTTTCTCTCTCAGCCTCAGTTCTGCCCTCCACAAGATATGGTATTGATAAGAACAGAAGGAGTGGGCAGAGAAAATTTTGCTTTCTGATTCTTAAGTTAGATAAGACAAGAAGTAATAACTATGGAACTTTAAAGTTCCATGCTGTGTAGTTAACTGAATGGTTAATCAAATATATGGAAATCAAAAGATGCATAAGAAAAACATGGGAGTGAAGGATTAGTCACACATTTGTCCTTCCCAAATTATGTTATTCTCTTGTGATTAATTGGGAGAAAGACTAACACAAAGATTTATTGAATTATTTCCATTGAAAAGCTCAACAATGGGTTAATTAAAAGCAACACATCTTTCCCTAAAGCAAACCACTTAGCAATGTTCTGGGCACCAATTTTAGAAATGGAAAGCTTCCAACCTGTTATGTTCCAAGACTTTTCAGTTAATTAGTGCAGAGAAATTATTTTTATCTACGCATCATGTAAAGATTCAAAACCTAGGTCAGGAATTTTTCTGCCTATTGTTAGTTGTTTAAGTTCTGGACTGGCTGAAGGCAGAGGAGTTCAGTAGAAGGGTGAAGATGTCTGCATCACCAGATCAGATCCCATACAGTGTTCAGCCATTAGTAGTGACCACTAATTGTTTTAGCCAACAGGTCCAAATGTTTCAAGATACTAAAGAGAGACACTTTGCTATACTAGGAGGAGCCTCACACTTTCCTAAAACAAATGCCTCTTCCAGTGGCCCCTGGAACATCCTGGTTATCTCCATCCATGTTTCCAGACACATTCTGTGAGAGTTGCAACTGAGTGGCTTGAGTTTTCATTTCACTGAGTGAATAATTCAGGCCGAACAATATCGGTTTGCAATGTGAAGACAATATACTCAAGTACTACAATCCACCTTATATTGCAAAGAAAATATTGATCTGGGAGGATTTAGGGGAAAAAACGGACTCAGAGTCAGAAGGGATCCTTGAATCTTTTAATCCCATCGAATGTAGTTGGTTGCCTGACCTTTACTGCAGTGCCTCTAATGATGGGCCAGCACAAAACAGGATAGTCTGAGAAAAGCATTTTAAATAAAATAACAACCATGTTAATGTAGTCTGTAACTTAGAAAACTGTATCAGTTTAGATCCCATCCCACAACAGAAGAAGCCTCACAGAAGCTGTGGATAGTTACAAAGACTACATTAATTACATGATTCCTGACCTCAAAGGCAGAATATATGGTAGTAAGTAGATGCGTTAAAAAAAAAAAAACTCACATAGTAACCAAAGCTGCACAAAGATACACACACACATGAGTGTTGATGCCATTTATTCCATGTTGTGACCATTCACTCAAAAAGCGTTTATTGAACACCTATATGTGCCATAACCATCATGACTGGTGGAGGCTGAGATGGAGAATATTAGAGTCTCATATGAACCATTCTCACATCCTGGTGCATGTCTGCCTTTTTTTGGGTGACATATTGAAAGTACCCCAATAAATGAAGTGGACTATGAAAGCTCAAAAATATGAGGGGGTCTAATATTGACATTTTTCATAGCATATTACTGATTTTGAAGATTTCTTCACTTATGGCATAAATGTTATTTCCTGATTTTCTGCCTCAGCCCAGGGCCCTTGGTCCTTCTGGCAGCCCCATCCTGATGCCCACTTTCCTCCAGCTGCTGAGTGCATGTTCCCTTTATTCTGTCCCCATCACACTAGGCCTACATCATTTCCCCATCATTCTGCCCACACAGTGACATGTGTTCCTGCGTCCCCCGCAGCTTCCACACCCTCTTCCTACGTTGTTTGGTCAGAATCTGTGCATGCCCAATTTTTATAGCACTGTGCAGATATTTAAAATGATGCCAATACTGCTGACAATTTGGCACCCAGAGCGGGTAGAGCAGGGCACACGTACTGGAAAAAGGACTGTTCTGTGCCCACTTCTACTCTTCCATGCCTCCTCTAGCATTTCCTTCTGTAGCCAGGGTGTCTGGCTGGGTCAGGCCTTGAGGCAAACACCTCACCACTGTATATGATTTGATTTCATTTGGTTTAACAGTTGTTATAGAAGGAGCTTAGTTATAGTTATGGTAAGAAGATCATAGTTTGACTCCTTCCTCTATCACTTATTACTCAAATGATTTGATTCTAGTTTCTTCATATAATACTCCATGGTAGTAATACTACGAGTTATTAAGAGGATTAAAACAACATGGGTAGACACGCCAAACACAGAACTTCATGGGTGCTAAAAATGTGTTGAACTTAGATCTGATTCATAAAATCTTTCTAGGAACTTTTAGGGACAAGAATTTAAAATAGTAAATCTTATTAAAAAATGACATCTGATTTACAATATCAGCTTGACAGTTCAGTCCTGACATGCTACTTAGACCGCCAGACCACCAGGATGCTGGGGCCAATGCTTCATGCCCTATACCATTCTGTCCGTTCCTAATTGCTTGCTTTTTGTTTTGCTTTAAGTAAACGTCTAAGGATTCAGATTTAGTAATCTTCCCTCTTTGGAATTTAAAACACCCTCAATTGATTATATGTGTGTTTTCATGTTTTTCTCCTACATGTGTGGGATCAGTGTGAGCATGGGTCCACCTGATGACCTGAACCGTTTCCCAGAAGTGTCAACGGTCATCTGCTCAGCTGCTGCTGTGATCAAGCTTCTGATCCCTTAAGTCCTTTCCTCCTTCCTACGTTACCCTCCAAACCACATTTACAATCTCTGCTTTCAGACGCATAATGGTCTCTCCAGCAATCTCAACTACCCCTTAATCTAGCCAGAGCAGCTCACTATCTGGTTCTTCCCGTCTTCTACAGCTATTTTTAAAAAACAAACTTTATTTTGTAGAATAGTTTTAGATTTACAAAAAAATTGTGAAGGTAATACAGAGATTTCTCATATACCCTTGAACCTAGCTTCCCTATTATTTACATCTTCCATTAGTATGACGCATTTGTTACTATTATTGAACCAAAATTGATACATTTTATAATTGAAGTCCATATTTTATACAGACTTCCTTAGTTTTTTAAAAATTGTGGCATAATATACATAACATAAAATTTACCATTTTAACCATTTTTAAGTGTACAGCTGAATGGCATTAAGTACATTCATATTGTTGTGCAACCAGAACTCTTTTCATCTTGCAAAACTGAAACTTTGTGCCCATTAAACAATAACTCTCCATTCTTCCCTCCCCTCAGCCCTTGGCAACAACCACTCCACTTTCTCTCTCTATGAATTTGACTATGCTACGTATGTCATAGAAGTGCAATTATACGGTATTTGTTCTTTTGTGACAGCTTTATTTCACTCAGCATAATGTCTTCAAGGTTCATCCATGCTGTCCATCTTCTGCATCTTCAACCAACTTCAAAAAGGTATGTTCCTACACACTCCAGATCTTTCCACCATGGCTTCACTCTACTTTCTGATTCTCCACTATGGAGTTGGCCCTCTTCTACAGGGAACCCCAGCTTGGCTTTATTTCTGGAATCTTGTCCTAAATCCCATTTAGCATCTGGGACCTAGAACCCCTCCTAGAACTAACATTTTTAAAGCACTTACTACAAGGCAGTCTTTGTTTTAAGCCATATACACATATTATATAATATGTATAATATATACATATACATATACAATATGTATCATAACAAAATACATAAACCGTCTTGTTTAATCTTCACACCACCCTCGTAAGGTAGGTACTATCATCAATCCCATTTTACAGATCAGGAAACTCAAGCATAGGGAGATTAACTAATGTGCCAAAGGAATACAGTTGACAAATGGCAGTCCCAGAACTAGAAGCCAGGCAACCTCCACGTCCTGTCATGTCTTTTAGTTCCTACAGGTCCTGGCTTTCCTTCCATGGGGGAAGCAGTTCAGCTCTCTGGACTCCTAAGATGTCCACAAATGGACTCATTTCCTCATAAACCTGTAGCTGCTGCTGATTCCTGTCAGAACCTCTCTCCATTACCTTGTTTGCCAGTTGGGTCCTGGTGGTAGCGGTGTTTTCCTGAGCAAGGCGGAGCTTCTGAGGCCCTCTGGCCCTGGGGACCACCCGACTCTGGAGCCTATGCCTCGTGCCCTGCTCTGTCGATTCTGTCCCCTCCCCTTCGCTATCTCACTCCCATCGGCGCTGAGTTGCTTCCCACTTCCAATATAACTTCAGCCAGATCCTCTCAGCCATTAATTTTTCAGTTAAACATAATTATTTGACTACAGGCCAGGTGGCTCTAGTCTCTCACTGACATTTTACTTTATAATCTGGAAGATTGGCAATACACAATGATTCAATTCAAAAGCCACAATGGTGCTTTGACCTGGATTAACAGAGGAAATTTTATAATTGGCAAATGCCATTGCCTTCACAGGAGCAGCACAACCTTCAGTGTACTCTCATTTCATGTCTAAAGTCATCTCTGTTCTCACCTGGACACAACTACTGTGTGCTGGGCACTGGGTGAGGGCTGACAGTACAGGTTACTGTCATTCAGGTGTGCAGAGAGGGCTGTTGCTGGACATTTTAAACGCTGGGCACAAAAGGCACTCTTAGAAAAAGGCACACAGTCAGGCTGCAGCAGGAAGGGGACGAGGTACTTATGACAACAACCTGAGTTTAAATGGCAGCAAATCAGAGCATGCAGGCACGTTTGGTTGTATTGCTGAGCTGGGCTGTATTAGTGTCTGATTTTCCAATCTGTGGCCACAGGGCAAACAGGTGCTCAGTAGTGTCAGTACGTGCATGCGTGTGTGTTCAGCATTTGTGCATCTGGCTGGCATGGAAGATAGATACTATCATAAATTCTTTACCACAAAAGAGGAAGACTGCACAGAGGTGGTCAGGAACCTAGCTACAGGAAAGTGGGTGTGACAAGACCTCTGATTTACTTCCATTACTGCAAGACAGAATTGGAACATGGTGGGGAGGAAACTGCTGGTGTAGGGCTTGGTAGCAGACTGTGCGTGTGTGTGTGTGTGTGTGTGTGAGTGTGTGAGTGCAAGAGGCAGCCAAAGGCTACTTGGGGATGGTTCAATAGAGCACATTCAGATATAGATTCTAAACTCACATATGAACGCATCGCTTCTGGCTAAATATGTAACAGCAGGAAAACAGTTTAGTAAATTACAGTTCACGGTAGAATAAAATACAGTTACAGAAGTCATAAGGGGTGTTCTCGAATATTCCATTTCTTGTCCTTCCAGGCACATGGTAGATGCACAACTTCATCTCCTAAGTTGGCTTGACTACGTCACTCGCCTCGGCCCCTGGAAAGTTGCTGAGGTACTGGGTGTTACTTCCAGGCAGAGTTTTAAGGGCCTGTCTGTAATATGCTATTTCCCCTTCTGCCTCAGTGATTATGAAAGTGTGTGTCATGATGGGGCTGGATCCCTCGGGTCTGAGCCTGAGTGACTATGAAAAGCAGAGCCCTCTGCTGACCTGAGTTAGAGATGCACAGTGAGTGAGATGGGAACCTGAGTTGTATTAAGGCCCTGGGTTCGGGGGACTGTGTTACTGGACTTACTCTACTGACCAATAAGAGCTGCAAGCATATTATGGGAAACATACACAGGTTGAGCCTGGAATGGAAGACAACATGCAAAAATGAAAATCATTGTTAGTTTTTCTAAAAGGGGCAGTTTCCTTTAATACGGGTTACATTTTTTTCACTATAAAAATGTTCAAAAAGGATAGAAAGCTCAAGGAATATGAAAGAAAACAATTAGCTGTTTCTAACATTCTGTTCTTACACAAATTTGGATTTATAGCAGAAGGCTTTATAAAAGAAAGCACAGGGAATAAACTTCAGCTATTCTGCCGAAGGGTGGTACTGTATTTAAATTAAGCAACCTGTACCTAGCAGGTTTTTTTTTTTTCCTTTTTCTCCCCAAAGCCCCCCGGTACATAGTTGTATATTCTTCATTGTGGGTCCTTCTAGCCATGGCACGTGGGACGCCACCCCAGCGTGGTCCGATGAGCAGTGCCATGTCCGCGCCCAGGACTCGAACCAACGAAACACTGGACTGCCTGCAGCGGAGCGCAAGAACTTAACCACTCGGCCACGGGGCCAGCCCCTGTACCTAGCAGTTTTAATAAATGGAATTTGTTAGAGGAGCCATTTCTCTTGTCCAGAGTCAAGTAGAAAATTAGTTCCTCCTTTGAAGTCATAGGAAATTTTGTTGTCCCCTCACCCCCAGCTTTCTCTTTAAGCAGAAGTATCATCTCCAAACTCAGATCTCTCTCTCCTAGGGCTTCACCTGCTCCTGAAATACTGAGAAGTCTGGTAGAGGGAAGAGGGGCTGCAGCACAAACCAGAAATACTGTCGACACAAATAATCTATAATCAATCTATAAATCAAAATTGGGGTGAGTTTATTATGAGCCGGGTCTGAGGACTATAGCCCAGGGCCTTTCTTCCCCAAGGAAGGAAGGGCATCAAAGAAGTGAGGTGTACAGAGTGGTGATATACCATCTTGAAACAAAGAGTATACATCACATATGCCAGGACTATCTCCTTTACTACCGTCATGAGATGCTTAGCTGGCACAGCAGGTCAGTGGTCACAAGGTGAGCACAGCAGGTCGGTAATTGATTCTTAGTTTCCAGGAAGAGATGATCATCCTTAAAGAAATGCCAATATGGAGGGAAGTTACATCCCCATCTTTAAGGGCATCATTCTTGGCTTTGGGACATAGTAACTGTTTAAAGCAGATGTACAATGCATGCTCAACAGGCCACGTGAGGCCCTTTTGGAAAATAAGTCAGGCCGAATTAGTTTTAAACCAGATGCCTTCCTTATATACTCCAATATCCTATTGCTTTTCATTTATTTATCAGTACAAAGCCTGATGAGCTATGCAGAAAGTAGGCTCAGTGAAGTCAGATTGCCAAGAGAGCCCTGGCCTTGAAGGAGCTCACATTACTAGTGAGCCAAACACCTACAATGTGTGACAATCTGCCACTTTACTGACGTGTGGATATGAATACCTTGGGCAGATGGCAGGTGTGGGAGCTCCACTCATAGGAAGTGAGCCCAGCCAGCTGCCTGCATCTACAGCTCATCCCAGCCTTACTGTTTGCTCATGCTGAGAGGGATTACAGAGCTGAGATTCTGGCACTGAGTCTGGGGACAGGCAGCCTGGATGTGAATCCTCCTTCTACCACTTCCTAGCTGGGTAATCTTGGGTGAGTTATTTAACCTCTCTGTGCTTTAGTTTTCTCATCTTAAAAATGGAGGTAATAATAGCACCTATCTCAAAGGTTGTTGGAGGATTAAGAGAGTCATATATGTAAAGCTTTCAGGATGGAGCCTCACACGGTGAGCACTGTGTCAGTTATTATCTCATTGCTGTTATTACTCTTACGGAAGTCATTGGAACTCCCTTGAGATGGCAACTTTTACTTCGAACAACTGGCCCACTGGAGAGTTAACTCCTCATACTGCCTCTGGCAGTGAAGAAAAGCATAAGGAGTTGTGCATAACTGACAATTCTTGGTAGAAATTACAGTATCTTTGTGTAATATTCATAGCATCATTAAAGTTCTGAAAGGGCCACGTATACTCGACTGCAGTTTACGAGAGAAAGTACGTACTACTATATCATCATTTATGAACCTGAACATTGGCTAATGCTTAGGACATAGTTCTGAAGAATAGTAAGGGTCTACCATATTCTACCCAAAAATAGAGAGGGTCGGCAGTCACACTCCTTCACAAGGTTGAGGAGGTGAGAACTTGGGGGAAGAGTGACAATCGTTACTAGCAGAGCATAGCTACAGCAGCAGAGGGTGCATTTGGATCTCCTGAGATCTCCGGGCCAGACCATGGGCCAGAAAAAAGATACAGGCATCTGGCAAGGAAGGACTGAACAAGAGGGCATCACGTTTCCTTCTACATGACTCCATTCAGTTAAAGATGGAAAGCTCTGGGGACTTGCCTGGTGTTGTAGTAGTAAGTTCGCACGTTCTGCTTTGGTGGCCTGGGGTTCGCTGGTTCAAATCCTGGGTGCAGACCTACGCACCATGTGTCAAGCCATGCTGTGGCAGGCATCCCACATAAAATAGAGGAAGATGGGCACAAATGTTGGCTCAGGGCCAGTCTTCCTCAGCAAAAAGAGGAGGATTGGTGGCAGATGTTATCAGGGCTAATATTCCTCAAAAAAAAAAAAGAAAAGAAAAAGATGGAAAGCTTCTGAGGCAGATACCGTTCAGGAATAAAGACTGGACTGGTTGGTTTCTCTTGTGTTGTAGCTCCTGGGAGGCTGAACATACAATAACAAGGAAAACTGATAAGAGTTTAGTAGAAGAGTTAGTAGACTGACACAGCCTCACTCATTGTTCAGGATGTAAGTAAGGAATTCTGAAGCCAGGGCTATCCTGTCAACGAATTCTGACAGCCTAAGGAGGAGGAACAGACTACGGCAGATGACAAAAACCCTGCAAGGCTTTTAAAATTTTTTTAAATTCATCTTAATTTGTTTTTATTCCTAAGATGTGCTTTTTTAGTAAGGAAGATTGGCCCTAAGCTAACATCTGTTGCCAATCTTCCTGGTTTTTTTCTCCCAAAGCCCCAGTCCATAGTTGTATATCCTAGTTGTAGGTCCTTCTAGTTCTTCTGTGTGGGATGCAGCCTCAGTATGGCTTGATGAGTGATGTGTAGGTCCACACCCAGGATCGGAAATGGCGAACCCTGGGCCGCTGAAGAGGAGCATACAAACTTAACCACTACGCCACCGGGCTGGCCGGTGAAAGGTTTTTGATGTGTTGTTGGTCAGAAGCCTGGAGTCATGCATAGCACTGAAAGGGGTTTGATTTCAAAGTAAGATTCAGGGTGATTTCTTTACTTGCTTATTTTCTGTCTGTGCCCAATAGATTTGTGCTCCAAGAACAGAGACCTACACAAAAGAGTCAGTTTTGTTCACTGCTGTGTCTCCGGTTCTTAGAGCAGTGCTTGGCACGTAGAGAGTGCTCAGTCATTACTTGTAGAAAGGAGAAGGAAGGAATGAAAGGAGCATTGTGGAGAGGGCAGCAGGGTAAAGCAAATGGTCATCATAACTGAGGAAGAGCTGAATCAGGAGCCTCAAGGCCAATGGGCCCAACATAGAAGTTTGTTCCAGAAGTTGCAAAGGGTCAAGCCTGAGACAACACTGGAAGTCACCCCCAGAGCAAGAGAGTGTGCTCATGGCCCAGACAGAATTCCTCTGGATGCCTGGCCACTGCTCTCCCTGGTGCTGTTCCTATTCTCACGGCCGACAGCCACTTCTAACACACATTCCAACCAGTCCCTGGGAGTAAGGTTCAAGTTATGTATTAGTCTAAGCCCAGCTTTCTCACGTGTAAAGCAGAAGTAATATATCTTTCATGGCGGTTGTGAGGATTAAGTACAATAATGTACATAAAGTACATAGCACAGCACTTATATATGACTAGGACTCAACAAATGGTAGCTATTATTATCATTATTATTATTATAGGAGTATCAAATCATATAGATGGCTTGTCTCTTTAATGTTTGTTTTTAGATTTTTTCCCTAATTATTGGATGCTTTTTATGATTAGTTGTTTTGAAAAATAAAAGGGTATATTTTACTTTAAAACAAACAAAAATGAAAAAAGGAAGGGGCCGTGGATAAAGGATAAGCAGAGTGACATCAACCTCAGGTAAAATGTGTGCTTTATAGAGTGGACCCTCAATAACTCTTTGGTTCTGGCCCCCTAGGAATAAAGCTGCACTTAAAGTGCGGCAGAGTTGAAAGGTACCACGCTAAGGTAAAGCAGGGGCAAAATAACCCCACCCCCAAAATGTGTTGCAGCTACTGTGAGCTATTAAACAACAACTCTGTTTTTCTTTGAAAGTAGTTAATAGTCAGGTAAAATATAAAAAGATACTTTGGGACTCAAAAGGGGCTAAGGAAGTCACCCTGCAGCCCTGCACCTGCCTGCTCCCGGGGGATGCAGACTTCTCCCAAACTGATGGGTGTGAACAATATACCAGGTGCGCAGGCTTGCCAGGCGCTGAGGCAGTGACACAACCCATACTCTTTTCTATCTCTACTATTTGCAGGATGTTCTGAGGTTGTCTTTACAAAAGGATACACATGCATATTTTTTTCCTTCTGTGTCATTACGGCTCCACACTCACATGTCCCATGATGAGGTGCTTTAAACATACACGAACCAAATGAGGAACTTTCCTATGACCACTAGGAGACTTCATCTGTACATACCACATCTCACTTACAAGATGCCTTGGGTGATTGAAATCATTAATTCAGAAATAACAGGGTCAGTTTTGCCAGACAGAAGACTGCTATAAAAGAAAATTGGAACAGGATTCTGACATTCGTCCTGGCAATGAACCTCACTGCGGTATGTTGTTGAGAACATAGTTAATCCCAATTATTTACATTCATAAAAGGAAGAGACACACTTAGAAAAAAATCGCTAATGTAAAATCAAGGTCATTTTCCCTTTGGAAAGAAGTTAGAGACACATATTCAGAAACATACAATAATCTGAGTTGATTCCCATACGGCACGTCTCCCCTCAGCACATCTTCTCAGGCCAGAAACCTGGCAGTTGATCAAGACTGCTCCCACTCCCTTATTGTCCTTACCATTCAATCGCTAATTCCTAAATCTACATCACAGCCCTCTCTTATCTGCTTCCCTCATTTAGGTTTTCATCATTTCTGGATTGATTCTCATCTTTTTTTTGTTTTTGTTTTTGAGGAAGATTAGCCCTGAGCTAACATCTGCTGCCAATCCTCCTCTTTTTTGCTGAGGAAGCCTGGCTCTGAGCTAACATCTGTGCCCATCTTCCTCTACTTTATACATGGGACACCTACCACAGTATGGCGTGCCAAGCGGTGCCATGTCCACACCTGGGATCCAAACCGGTGAAGCCCGGGCCACCGAGAAGCAGAACTTGCGAACTTAACCGCTGCGCCACTGGGCCGGCCCCTGGATTACTTCTCATCTTATTCTGTTCAGAGCTGTGGCCTAGCACAGGTCCCAGTGGCACATTTATATTGACTACAAAGCAATGGTGTCCCCTGCAGTTGGCAATATGGCAGTCCTGCCCTCTTAGTCACCTTTTAAAATGTAAATATGGTTATATTGTTCCATTTCTTAAAATCTTAAAAATTAATGATAATGATGTTGAAGATGATAACAGCAGGTACATGCCATGTGCTAAGCTAACTAAATATTTTGCGTGTCTTAATTTGTTTAGTTTTCATGACAACCCAATTAGTCCCATTTTAAAGATTATTCCCATTTTACAGATGATGAAAGGAGGTGCAGAGGTGTTGGGTAACTTGCCCAAGGTTACAGAGCTTTAATGTCTCCTTTTCACTTGGAGGTAGAATAATATAGTGATTCATAGAAGGGATGAAGAGATGGCAGACCCGGGGTAGAATCTTAATTGCATCGGATTACATGAGTTATTTACATTATATTACATGAGTGGCATTGTGAGGTCTCAATAAGTTAGCTAGTATCATTGTTCTTATAAGTATTTCAGGATACAGTTCAAACTTTATGGAATATATGCAGGTCATACCAGGCCCTTCATGACATGGTGCCTGCCTCTTTCCCCAGCTTTATCTCTGGCCAAAGACATTCTAGAACCCTGGCTGTTCCCCAAAGGACACTGGCAATGCATGTTTGTCTGCATATCTTACTTCCCTTCTTCAAATACTGCCTTCTTCATTGGCAGGAAAATACTATTTATCCATCACACTTTGTCTGATCCCTCCATGCTGAGACAAGCACTTTGTTGCCCCAGAACCCACCTTCTTATATTATTTTAGCAGATCTCTACCACAACTTGTTTGCATCTGGGTCTGCATGCTGGGCTGTGAGCCCCTTGAGAGCTGGGCCCAGGATCCACTTACTGTAGTCTGGTATGTGGCAGGTGGCTGGCATCTAGTAGATACTCAACAAAGTTTGCAGAACTGGATTGAATTGGTGTGGGGTTGGCTCAGTTTATAAATAAACGTATTTCAAGAATTCATCTTCACTTTCTGTAGTATACTGGTTTAGGAACATATTATAATTTATTATCTGCTATAGGCAATGGAACAAAGGAAATTTGGCCCAGAATTCTGATTTGGGTGCCTGACAATAGGAAATTGGAAACCTGACAATACTGTCCTGTTGATGAGAATAGTATAAACCTTGAAAATGCATTTTTAATAAAAGATGGTTAGAATGCCAATTTAGATACGTACCTGCATATAACTGGTGCATTCAGATAGAACCTGGTGAGAGAGAAGTAAATTTCCTTTCTAAGGATTAAGTCTCCTGCCCTGCTGTAATTTTAGGCTTTAAGGGTTCTCATATGGTATAAACATCCCTCTATTAATTGAAAACATTGCTGGTTAACATATACATCTCAATTTCAAAGCATTTTATATTCCTGTACTATACTTGGAAAATATTTTCCAAAGGGCATGTGGCTAACCTCTCATATTATTTCAGGATCAGTGCTTGGTAGAGGGTTATTAAAAGATAAATTCAAGAGGACTTCTGTCTTTTCAAAGGAAACGGGAAGGTCACTGCTGCACAAGGATCCAGCTTCTTCTTTTACAGAAGAGAAAACTCAGACCCAGAATTTGAGTGACTTCCTCAAATCACACGGCCTTCAGGCAGAGGCAGCGTCATGTGGGAAGGTCCTGAGTCAGAAAGAACTGGGAATGGGTGCAGGGTAAGGCAGGGGATGGGCAGGGCTTGGTGGGCCACCATAAGGGGTTTGGATGGCATTCCAAGTTCAGTGAGCAGCAGTTGAAGGGTTTCATGCTGAAGAATGTTAGGATCTGATCCGTGTTTTCAAACATAAAGACCACACTGCTGCTGGGAGGAGAAAGACCAGCTGAAGGCCCTTGAAGCCATGCAGATGTGAGATGGTGGGGGCCTAGGTGAGGGTGTGACAGTGCTGTTGGAAAGAAGGGAATGGGTGGAGATATATTCTAGAATTGGAATCAAGAAGACTCGTGGGAGGTAAGGAAGAAGGAGGGATCAGGGACGACTCTTAGGTTTCTGGCTTGGGTGGATGGGGTACTATTTACGGGAAGAAATAAGGGCAAGGAACCAAGAACTCAGCTCTGGACATGTAGCAAAGGGAGGCTGGAAGTGGAAACAGTGCAATAGATGGGAATCAATTCGTGTCTGGCACAGAGTAAGTGTGGTGGCAGTGACGTTGTTTTTATTACTGCCATTTTCACCACCACCCCAGTGGGGTTACTAAGGCCAAGAGGGAAATAGATCAGAATTACGATGTAGTTTGTACAAGGGCTGGTTTGACTACAAAGTGAGTGACAAACACATTTATTGGTAAATTGATGCAAATGTCTTGAATGTTCAGTATAAATTGGCATGCACGGAAATGACATTGATTTTGAGGACTCTCCTGTTTGACTAGTCTGAGGCTTGGTTTGGATTATAGCCATTAATGATGATGAAGCTTGTACAAAATTTGTTACTGAATTTTCCCACTCCTCCAAAGTAAACAGCTTTAATTTATAATAAATAGTTTATCAGTATAAATCCTGCATTCCCGTTTGATAACTTATTGGAGGTTATTTATCCATTCTCTAAAAATGGATACATTTACAATATAGTTCAAAAGTGTCTTTCACTGTCAGCAGAAACTGAACATCAACTTAGGAGAATATACCTTTATTTTGTTTTGCAGCATCATGATTTTTAGCGAGCTATGTGCTCTGACACTCCTCTACTGCTCTCTACTGTTCAAAATTATTCAGCAGCCAGCTCAGCTTGCACACACAGTAATCCACCAGGGAAGAGTAGCAACCTTTACTTTCTCTATACTTCATCCCAATTTATTTTAGGGAGATTTACATGGCAGAAATATTCAAAATAATAATCCATGTGGGGCAACAAATTTTTTTTAGAAAAATCCATTTTCAAGGATTTCCATGGGGCACTATTTATGATCATTATTCCCTATTCTCTTTTAGACAAGGTATTTTTATTGAGTTCCAGTGTGAACTACTTTACTATAAAGGCTTTTGACAATGTTATGGTTCAACCTACACAAGGTATGCTTCAAAGTCTTTAACATAAGACCTGGATGCTTGTCAGACAAGAGTCTACAAAAGTTCACAAGTATAGGGACAAAAGGGCATGATAACTCTGCTCAGCCATTTAAGGGCACCTGATCCTACAAAACCACATTCAGATGTTGAATATTTACATTTGTCATTTTCAATGGCTACAGAACTGGCTTTAAAGGCAGATACAACTAAAACCACTGTACAGCAGAGATTTGCAATAAGCAATATTTATGACTCTTTCTGTGTTACATGTCCTAAAGGGGGAAAAAGCTGTATTTTAAAGCAGCCAAAATAACTTTAAAACCACAGACGTATGTGTGTGTATGTGCGCATGCAAATGTTCAAAGGAGATGTATTCACTTTAGCTTCGTGCAGACTTATCTCAAATACCAAGATCTAATTTAAACGGCCTGAACAACCTCCATTTTCCAGACAATTGCTATTTATCTTTATCCACAGAATAAAGTGGCCTGTAGAGGGTCTGTCCTCAGTTCCAGGAATTGAGGGCTCAGTTTCCATGGCTCTTTCAATTTGTCAATTCTAATTTACAGCACTCATCCACATCATGAAAATGGTGACCTCTGCTGGGAAAAGTCAAGAGGAACTGGAGTCACCAGTCCTCTCCTTGTCTCTGATTTTGTTCTAGGACCCAAAACATGGAAAAAGAAATATTCATATTTGCTTCAGGAGTAAATCTGGTACCTAGCTGTCAGTAAACAGGCCCTCATTCAGACTGATGCTCTGATCTTGTCCATCCTGAGAATTTAGACTGTTTTGTTGGACATCCGTTTCCCTGATAGAAAGCCTCACTCCAAATATTGACTCCACAAAGCTTTTTGACTGAATAAATAGGGTTATCGGTTTACTACTTCTCTGCAAAGCAGCTGGAGTGACCAGTGTGCATGAAGGAGAGTGTAGGGGAAGCGTGCACCTTTCAAAAGACACGTCTCAGACCCACTCATTGTTGCTTCTGCCACCTTCCCAAACAGGAAGCCGGTGAAATAGGTTGTAAATATGACCCTAGTTGGTGAGTTACGCCAAAGGTATTTCTGGTGAAACTCTAACTTTGGGAGAGGCAGAGGCTGTGTTGGATATACTTGTATTGAAACAAAAGGGAGGAACACATATAACATAAAAATCATTGACCTAGCAAGGTGAAGAATTTGAGCATTGGTTTGTCTCTAAGAGCCCCTCTAAGTGCTGGTCTATAACATGATGACGTCAACACACGTCACAAAGCCACTGTTGTCAATGGTGTCCTGCAAACATTGCTATGAGGATCCAGTGTGCTGTTAATTCTTTATCAGGGAAACAAAAGAGCCACAAAGTGATTGACACTGGAATAAAACTCTTTACAATGGGACTAGACTCATTAAAGAGCTTACAAAGGTTTAAGTTGCTGTGAAACTATGGTCTCTTGGGGGCACATATGACGTACGAGTGAGCATTATATAACAGAATGAAAGGAAAATTGCTTGTCAACTGTGAATCCTAAACAGATCTAAGTACTTCTTCTTGTTGAATCATCAATGACAAACCCTTAGGTCAGCAGAGGACTAAAACTCTTTTATCATCCTGATATAGAGGGAGGGGGCACCCAGAGCCACATGTAATGTGTAACCTCAGGTTCTCAATACTTAATGTTGAGTCCTCCTTCCCCATCGGCTGTCCTGGACTTTCCAAATTGCTTTAAAGAAATGCAGCTGGATTTTGTACCCTTCCTAATCATGTAGCAGACAGGAAAAATGATTTTGCTCACTTGCCTACACCTTTTATAAGCTAAAGTGTGAAGGAACTATCAAAACCTTCTGAAACCTATTAAGCTGAATTCTGTCGCCAGTAACACATTTATAGCTTTTTAAAAAAGCTATGGGGAATTTTCAGCAGGACATGTGTATTTAAAAACACAACTCACTCATTTAATTGGAAGCCATACAGCCAAGCCTCAGACAATTTAGTTTTAAAATTTCTCTTGGGGTTTTAAGGGTATTGATCATAAAATACTTATTTAATATTGTTCAACTGTGTGCCTGCTCCCTGGCATTAGGGGTAATCCTCACCCTGCTCTGACTCTGGAGAGCTGAACATAATATTCAGCATGTGTTTGTGAAAACAAATGAACATATTCAGCATTTTCAGAGCACAGTTTAGGACATTTCTACTGCAGCAAAGTCATTTTAGTTATGTCCAATAAATATTTATCTCATTTGGCATGGTACTTAGCTCCATATTTTATTAATTAGTCTTATGTTTCATCCTAAATACTAAAATAGAAGTCTTTCAAGTTACTGAGGATCCCAAATGCATTTATAATGGAATGCTAATATCGTCCTTGTGACTGTGGGGATTTCGGTGTTGATAAATTCGAGGGTGTTTTGGAGTAATGTCTAGTGCCTTATAGCAGTATTTTACAAAACCATGGCAGTTTTATTCTATTAAGAAATCACACCCCCAAAGGCGTCTGGAAAACTTCCTTCAGAAGATTTCAAAATGCCAGATGCAAATATTTTTGCATTTAAAAAAAAACTTCAGGAACACAAACATCAAGTGTTTGTGATTTTAGAAGACCCAAATATCTGTCTGGAATTCTGGGTCAGAGTTAGCAGGTTAGTGTCGAGTTAGGTTTTAAAAAGTTTCTCCAAATATGTAACAGACGACACTCTGCAATTCCAGCTATGTTCACCCATTCTAGAACAAAGCCCTAAACACACTCGGGAATTTCCAATCAGGTCAGAAAAACACCAGAGAGAGTGAGTTGGGGCTGGGATTTTTAAAAACGCTGAGGACATCGCCAAGAAACCATTTGTCATTAGACACCGAGTGGGCAGAAGTGCATACAACTCCTCCCACTGCTCTGCCTTTGCTCGTGTCCCTGCCTGACATCAGGCGCGGTGCACAGGCGAGCCAGCCTGCTCTGGCCGCCTCCCTGGGATGTGGTAGGTATCTCAGGCTGGAAGCTGAACCTCATTTCCTCCCTCCAGAGCTGACCCTCTGTGCACCCTGGAGGAGATCCCACCTTGCCCTCTCCCTCTCCCTTCCCTGGGCAATTTAGAGAGGAAAAATGAAAAAGTTTTCTTACAGCTGCTGATCGTATGAAAGGTTTTTAAACTTCTTGTGCCTTCCACTTTGTGTATCCAGGGAAAGCTTGATGATGTGAATCCACTTCTGCAATTTTGTGGCTAATAATGATGGCTCAAGTTCAAGCATGACTCTGAGTGTGCGGTATGAGTTAACAAGTATTCTCTCAGCAACGACTGCATGCTGGGTAGTGCAGGGAATGCCAAGAGAAGTCAGTCACCATTCCTCATCTCAAGAAGCTTGGGCTCTAGTTGTGGGATTATAAAAATACCTAATTCAAATTTTAAAATTTCTAAACTGCAAGGCAGAATTCAGTATTAGTGATGAGAGGTTAAAAAAAAAAACCCATGTGAAACTGCCAACATTTGAACATTTTTTAATCTATAAAATCGGAATTTCATATGGCTCAACCTAATACTTTTTGATAATTTGGAGCTTGATACATGATATTTTGAAACTTAGTTGCAAACAACAATGGTTTGAAAGGATTTTAAAAAGAATGATTATGTATCACTTCTTCTCTCCCTTCATTTTATTACATTTGTATTTCTAAAATAAAGAAAAGCAAACTCTCATTTTCAAACGGCCATCCCTATGTTCACAAATCTTTCTCTTTAAGACAATATTTTTCCACATCTTGCTCTCCTTCTCAAAATCTCCAGAGCACAGGTTTCTACAGTTTCTCTTTAAACAGAGCTCATGGCAAGGTGAGCCATCTCACCTGAGGAGGGAACCGATCAGAATGGAGGACCGGCAAACTGCCGGCATCACCGGTGCCCCTTGTAAACTGGAATAATTGATAAGTTCTTCACCAAGCCAGCTCCAAGCAATAGTGTTTCTGCTCAGATTCACTTATTCCTATCTTTTCATTTGCTTGAGTTATTCTTTGTGCTTTCTACACCGTTAACTGAGAAGGTGGTGGCACACACAACTACCCGCCCTCCATAACAAGAAAACAGCAAAACACCAGGATGCAATTCCCTCTCATCAAGCTGACCAACTGCAAGAGCTGGAATAGCACTTCTCCGCATCGAAGGAACTGCAAGTGAGAGACCGCCAGCGATGGGGCCATCTCCAAAGACCCGAGCAGAGTGCACACGTAAGACAAAGAGCCACGTTGAGGTATCTGCCAAGGCCGGAGAGCATGATGCCAGCTCATTGCAGCGTCAGAAAGGTAAGACTTTCCTGCCCCTCTCTCCTGTCCCATCTCTCCAAACTCCAGCCTCGCAGGGGTAGGAAATGGCAGCTTATCAGCCTCAGGAGGAGGAGGAGGAGAAACCCTGCCTGAGGGAAGAGAGAGGCAGCCGGTCACACCTCCCTCCTTCAACTGAGCAGGCAGAAGCTGGGAGAGAGAACATGCCTCAAAATGAGTCAAGTTTGAAGTTTTGACTATGACATGGGGTTGGACATACAGATTATTAAATTGAGACTGTTTGCGACTCATCAAGGAGACCAGAAAAAGTTATGGACTTGCCCAAATATTCGTCCAGGGCTAGGAGAAGAACTAGGCCCCACTGAATCATCTAAAGCCACACTAAGAAACAAAGTGAGCTTGCTTTATGATCTGACATCGTGAGCCATGCTGATCCAATGTACTAGTTACATAATTTAGAAGGCCTGTCTGTCTGTCCTGGGGCTCTAGAAAGGATTGAAGTCCACATGATCAAGTCTAGGAGGGAAGGGCGGCTGCTGATTCTCAGGTTGTTCAACATAAAAAAATCAGGCTTCAACTTATGTAACATTTGTTTTATAGTTTGGTTTCCACTTATCTCACTACCTTAACCTTAAGGTAGAGATTGACATCTTCTGAGGGATGCCAAACCTCCATTCTCATAGCATTTCCTGAAGGCTGTGGCTGAATCTACTCCATTTCTGCATTTATTTCCATTTAGGTAAACTGACCTGGAGGCAATAAAGGAATACATTTCCCTTTACTATGTAATAAATCCACTCCAGCATGCTTTTCATGTGTTTATTTTCCTTCTCTTCCTTGACGTAATCTTGCCGCCCTAAACCCCCACTTTTTTGCTAATGCAATGAGACTTTTTCTTGACTATAAAGATGTGTATTACTATTTTCTGTTGCGTGAAAATAATAGCTAAAATTTATTGACCCTCTACCGGTTCCAAATGCTTTATATATTTTCTCTCTAACCATTACGATAATCCTGGGGAAAAGATAGCAGCATCCCTGACAGACAGAAGGAGGAAATGGAGCCTCAGAGAGGCCAAGTTGGTTGCCCCAGTTTATAAAGTTAAACATCAGGGAGCTGGGACTCTCCCCCGAATGTGTCCAGTCCCTAGGTCCATTTGCTTCCGGAGGATGAACAAAGTGGGCAATCATTGTAAGAATGGAACGGGAAACGTGGCTGATGTTCCGAGTTCTGAGAAGGGCTGGTGGACTATTTGGTTAGTCTTTTCATCTCTTTTGGTGGAATAAAAACCACGCTACATCCATCTGCTTATCTTAAAGGGATATTATGAGGCAGATATGCCGCTATTGATAAAGCACACGAAGGCGAGGTGATATGAATAGTACTATTAACAGTATAACTTCAGTTATGTTTTTATCTACACTATAATTTCCTTTATAGCATTATATTGTATCATATCATATATTATTTCAGCATTTGAAATGCTATAACTTAAGAGTTCAACTTACAATAAAGACACTCTATAATTCTTAGTGTGTTCATTTTAAATATAATGCAAAAAAAAAAAAAGGATAAAACTGCCATGGAATGCTTACAGTAGTGACTTCAGAGGAGCTCATTAATTTCTATCAGGCAAAACTTGTGCTCCTTTGTTTATATAACATAGATGTGATCTAATGTATGTTTTCCATTTCTGCATTGAATTATATTCATCCTGAGTTCCTTCTTCCATTTCTTGTATTCTACTTTCTTCCCAAACTGCCTGATGCCTCTTGTTTGTTCAAAATTCAGCCCTTTCTGTTGGCTGACTGATGACTCCTCTTTCCTGTACCCTCCCTCCCCCCACCCTCGAGATGCCCACTTCCTGCCCTCTCGGCATGTTCGTCCAGCTGTTTGCCTCCCTTTATGTTTTCCTTCTCTGACCCCCCTCCTCTGTCTTCACTGTGAACATTCTGGCATCATCTCCCTCCTTCCCTCTCTCCCCCTCATCCTTCATGTCTCCTTCAACTTTTCCTCATTATTGCTGCATTTATAAATAGCCTCCAAGTAATCTATCATTTATCCAAACTCTCTCAGATAATCTCTTGACTCATCTCACAGACAGTAGTTAACTACAGCAGGAAAATTTACCATGCTCATTTATTATCCTCTTAGAAGGAGTGCTGAAAAGAGACATCGTACCTGATTCAGAGGCTCCTGAAGGAGGAATTGGTGATAGTTAATAAGAAAGCTGTCTTCTTATGTCTGAGGATAACTGTAAATATGTTTCTAAAGGGACAAAGCTGCTGCAAAACTATATAAGGCTCTGAATGATAGTAATCCCTGTATGCCCAATGTGTGTCACTAGTCTTGTTTCATCATTACAATTAATAATGACTTCTTATTGTGCACCTACCATGTGCCAGCCCTGTTGTAACCATTTAAAGTGAATTATCTAATTCAGGGCTCTTCACACAGTTGTGCAGTTTGTGTGCTGCACTGAGGAGTCCAGTAGAAGGGAGAGCTGAGGCTGCTTGTCAAATCATAGGCAGAGGCTATCATTACTTCATTTTTCAGATGAAGAAACTGAGGCACAGATAGGTCGAGTAACTTGCCCAAGTGGAAGAACCACATAAATTACAATGTTAATTTTGACAAATGTATAACCTGTCATCCTGTATACTGTTCCCTTGCTAGACCATAAACAAATTGATCCTGTCCTCACTATGTAGGCACTATGTCTACCTCGTTCATTCTTGTAGCTACTATATTTGGAATGAATGAAAAAATAAAGGGTAAATGTCATGAAACACTGAAAGGGTTGGTTTTTCCAACAAAAGAGACTTACAGTGATCTTGAAGAAAATGTCCACTGTTTTAAGCAGCAGTCTAATGCTAAGTTAAGCATTAGTTTAGGTCTTAAGCATCAGTTCCACCTTCACTTCCATCAGAACAGGGCTGAGGTGGTAGGGGAGGGTGTGGGAGAGCCTAGACAAAGCCACCTGAAGATTTGGCTGCAGGGAACAATATAAGGCAGGCCCCTCCTGTGCAGAATCAGGTCATCATGCTGATTAGAGGTAGAGAGTGGGCTGGAGGAGGGAGAGAGGTCCAGTAAGGGGTATTGGAGGACATCCTGGGGGGCTGAGTAGATCTGGCCTGCAGGAAACCTTGTTAACAGGCAATATACGGAGATACAGGGAAGAGACGGTTGGTGTCCAGTGTGCTTGGGGAGAAGCAAGTTTCATAACAATGGCAACCATGCATTAACGAATGACTCAGGCCCTGTGTGTTGTAGGTATTATTTCATCTTCACCAAAACCTGTGGGACTGGAATTATTATTCTTCCCATTTCAAGATAAGGAAATTGAAGTTAAGTAAGTTGTCCAGGTTTTAAAGACAGTAAAGGCAGACTCTGGATTCATTCTCAGATCTGCTGATTTCAAAGTCCACACTCTTGCTCTTCTACCTTAGGAGGAGAGAGTGGGGTTCAGAAGGAGACCTTGTAGGATC
The DNA here is from genome assembly GCF_021613505.1 of Equus quagga. Lineage (NCBI taxonomy): Eukaryota > Metazoa > Chordata > Mammalia > Perissodactyla > Equidae > Equus > Equus quagga. Next base: position 1,659,524 of record NW_025796728.1, on the reverse strand, counting down.
AGGGTTCGAGAGGAGAGCCCCTACCACCAAGAGGACGAGAAAGGTTGGAAGAGGATGGAAGGTTCCTGAGCCCAGAGGATTAGGAAAATTACACAGGTTTTTGAGGACGAACTCAGCCTAGGGGAAGAAGATTGGCACCCAGAGACAAAACTTTGGTTAAGGTCAGGGGAGAGGAGTTGATCACCAGAGACTGATTAGGAGCCTGGTTACTACTGCCACAGCACATATCTGAGCAGAACCAGCCTCAAGGTCACTTGGCGTGGCTCCACCCAACTGCCAAGTGAGGGAAATGCCTTTAATTCTCTCTGGTTCTGGAACCTGGGGTGGAGTTGTAGCTCTGGAAAAGGGGTCCTGTGCAGGCAGGAAGTCATTCTAGCATTAAAATGTTGAGTTCAGATTATTCTATGTGCCAATATTTGTCCCGAAGCTATCTCAAATCCTTTTGGAATGAAGTGGGGTATAAATTTAAAAAACGTATGTCTGTACAGTGGATACATTTCCCCAAGCAACCTTAAAAAGTGTGTGTGTTTTTCTTAAGTATGTTTCTTTTCTTTAATTGGATCTTTTATTTATGTGCTGCAACTAAATCATCAAAATTCTTTTGGTGGCTCACGAGGATGCATGTCTAAAAGCAGCTCTGTGTTTTGGCCTCAAGTGTGTTTATAGGCTCCACGTAATCTTTTACATATGTTGTTTCTCTCCTCAAAATGACTGCTTCTAGAAAACTGCAGAAAGAGACAGTGGAAAATGGCTGGCACACGTGGGTCGTTTGGTGAAAACAGCATGCCATGCCACACGACCTGGGGAAAAGTCAGCAATATTGCTGGATTCCACCCCAAGTTTCTAAACTGCAATGATCAAAATGGCCATAAAATTAATTGAAATCACTTTTACTCTCCAGGACAGGTACTATTCTTTTGATACTGAAATTATTCACAGACTGCTTTGTACCTGACAACAAATACCCTCAGAAAACGAGCTGGAGACAGAAGAAAGTATGGGAGATAATGGGTGTTGTCAAAAAGATGACTGGTGGCCCAAACTGCAGGTCTGCTGGCAGTGCCACGGGGAGGGGCTGAGGGCACAGGTGTGCCTTGCCTGGCCCCTTTATCCGTCCTCCCTGTCCCGAGGCTGGCCCGACTTTGGACAACTGGGTTTGGAGCGGGCAGGACTGGAGGCCACTCCAGTCTAAAGGGGCACCCTCAGACTGAATGGTTGAGGGAGAGATGACAAATATCCTGAGGACTGTGGATCACAGTGGGGTATACCTGAGGGAGCCCAGGTATTCTGGACAAGTTTTGGATAGACTATGACCAAACTTAGAGGATCCCTATTTTTTCTGCAGATTGCTTTGTTACTTTACTTTTCCGCAAAGTCCTAATATTTCACTAACATCTTACACAGCCTCTGACCACCCTGAAATTATGAGGGGAAGTAGAAAGAACAGGGGACTTGGAGCCAGAGAACTGGATTCTACTTCTGGCTCTGCTAGTACTGACGTTCAGCGAGTTAATTAAACTCTCTGGCACCAGCGTCCTTATCTGTCAAGGGCGGAGGATGGACTGCAAGACCCAGTGTTCAGTGAGGAACTTGGAGATCATCTGGCCCATTCGACAAAGGGACCCCTCTTGAGAGATGAGTAAACTGAAGCATCAAACGGCCACGTGCTCCCCTGGAATCTCAGGGGGTGGGGCCTGCTCTCCAGTTCCAGAGCTCTCCCCCTTCCTCCACCCCACTCTACATGGACACCACACTGTCGCCAAGTGAAGTCCTGTCTGCCTGGGAGATCCCACAGAGCGACGAAGACTGACATCGTTTCTGCTCTCACTCTTGACAGTGAAAAGGCACTCACTCATTAACACTAGGAAAGAATGAGAGTATCTGCATAACATAAAGTACATTTATCATCATCATCATCAATGTTATAAGAAAAAAACCTACAAATACTTATTGTGTTAATGATACCACTAACATCTGTTGCTGGAGAAGAAGTGACGTACCTCTAAATAATATCTACTATAAGAAAAGAAGCAAATTGATGCCACAGAATAACTATTGTGTTTACTTCTGTCTCCCCTTCTAGATTCAGTTTCTTAAGAGCGAGAACTGAGTCATTTCTGTTTGAGAAGCACTCAGCATCATGCCTGGGCCTGGTGAAACAATGAGAAAGTTAATCGATCCTTGCGTTCTGTGCATTCCACTGCTGTGTGGTCTCTCACACACTCCGTCAGAGGCTGCCCCCTTGCCTCTGCTCCAGAACCCAGTGAGGCAGGAGAGTCGGTAGCTAACTGTGAGGCCCTGGTGGTGGCAGACGAAGGCTGGTCCTGCTGATGGCAGGAAAGACACTGAGTTGGGGTTTCTCTCCACCCCACACATAACCAAAGTGGCATTCTGATCCCTTTTGACCACTGCTCTGTGCCTCAACAATATTAAACAGATGACTGAAGTACTGGTACTGCCTTTTGAGTCACTTTCTTCCCCAATCTCTGGTTAAAGGAGAATAAGTCCCAAATAAAAGGTCACTTCGGATTGCAGAAGCACTTATTCACACATTTACAACTCTGAGTCAGACAGGGACCAGGCTTATTATTTGAATTTTTAAATGCTGAAGCAGACAGAGGAGCCCACAAGGTCATGCTGACATTCCAAACCTCTCTTCGCTGTTAGGACCCACTGTCTCCCGGGGCTGGAGCAAAAAGATCTTGGGGATCTGATGCACAGACGATAACAGAGCAATGATAAAAGTCCTCCAGCTGGAGCTGACTGCCCTGAGCGTCACTGGAGCCTCCATCCCATTTCCTGTGCCGCCCATACTGGAAACACATTGGAGTTATTCTCCCTTTTAAAAACGCTGTTTTATGTTTCAGCTTTCAAGATGTCCTAGTTTCTGCATCACAGCATCTTCACAAACTAACTCGATGTGTTTCATGTTCATCTGGAAAAAGCCCTCCCCTCCTGCCCTCCTAAGGAACGAGGGAAGACGCTGGCTTAGGGGATAAGGAGCTATAGGGGTGTATGGGGTTTGGGGTGAGAACAGGGAGAACAAAATGAAATTCTGACTAATTTGGCCCACCTCATCTCAGAAAACCAGAACTCTATGAATTATTTATGATTCTCCTGACCCCCACTGCAATGCAGATTGTGGTTCTTGCCAAGAACAAATTAGGCTGTCTGCATCTGTTACTCTTCCCAATCAAGCAACCTCCTTGAGTGAGGAAAGAGAAAGGTCAGCAGCCAGGACAAAGAATCAGCCCAAGAGAAGGAGAAGATAAGGCTGCATTCCAGGGCTTCTATTGGAAAAGCTGCTCTTTGGAAGCACAGGCAAATCTCCTTTCAAAACCTAGAATGAGCAATTGGTTGCATTTGTGTGTCTAAAAAACTGAGAATAGCAGTGTCATAGGGCACACGTCAAATGTTTAACTTTTATTTTGCTTCAGGGGCATGCATGACTTCCCGCCAGCTATTGATTAGGTTTGGCTCAGGGGACCATGACCTTCTTCCCCCAAACCAAGGGCTTCTCCATGCCGTACTGCTGGAGATATTCAGGCTGGACCCCTCTAAGCCCACTCGGGAACTTTCCCTATGCCCTTGCCTGAGTACAGCACGTTGCTATTGTTGGCTCCATATGGAGCTTTTGAAGGGAGCTCCAGGCTCCCCTCCTCCCACTCAACCCCCAAAAGAGGGGCTCTCTGGAGAGAAATCAAGGCATAAAAGAGCTTCGGGAAAACACAGGTGGGCCCTGACAGTAGGGGCAACTGGAACTTTCCATCATAGGAATAAAAAGGCGAAAATCCTTTTGTGGTGCGTTCTCTCGTCCTTCCCAGGAGCAGGAGCAGAGAGAGAAGCCTTATGCCTATGGGGGCTCACCTGCAGTAGAACCGGGCAAGGAGGTTGAGGGGACCATGCAGGCAAGTGCTGATCTCACCTTCAGAGGAAAGCTGAGATGGCCTTTTCATCCCCCCCACCTGCTGGGCGTATGGCTCCGGGAAAAGAGGCTCCTTCACCTCCCTGGGAAATAGGCCATAAGCAAAAACAGACACAGAGATTCCTGCATGGGGTAACTGACTCCCCAGTGTAGACAGTCCGATAGGAATTGCAGCCAAGCCCAACTATTTTGGAGGAGAATGCCTTTGCCCAGAGGGTCTTCTATGAGATTTGGGATTCCGAAATTTGGGATGCTGGTAAATTCTCTTTTCAAGAGAGACACAATTAAGAGTTAAGACATTGTCTTGATGTGACCATTAATCAAAAGTAGTAATAAAGTTATTTTTCTTATATTCTTCCTTGTTGGATGATCTAATTCTTTCAAACACCTGGTAGAATATTGGTATAAATCCAAGGGACTTTTGAGTTGATGAAACTCAACCCCTTTATTTTACAGATGAGCAAATTAGGATCCAGAGAGATTATCTAGCCAGATCACATTGCTAGTTAGTAGTGAAACTGGGACCAGTGCACAAAGAAAGCTACAGTTATTAGCAAGGGCTGGGATCATCAAAAAACATTTAACACTGAAGAGGGAAAGTCTTAGCAATCATTCATCAGCTATTTAGCAAGGCCCTCTCTGTGCCAGGCGCTGTGGGGTGCACTGTGGAGTAAGACAGATACAGCCTCTGATCTCGCAGATGTAAAGTATTGTAATGTTTCCGAATGATGGGAAAATGGAAGCAAGGCTAGTTTTATTTTAAGAAAGAATTATCTGGGGTGTTCCTTTGAGCACTTCATGTCATGAGAAAGTTGTAGTTATCATGGCAAAATCACACTCAGCTCCCAGAGTCTCTCAGCCATAAGTGATTATCACTCTCTCCTTCATTCTCAAAGGCATATTTCCATATTCAAAATGAAAGAGAATATTAATTTCAAAAGACCTATCTCAACTTTCCTAGTGCCTACCCCTTTACCTTCAGCCAAAGAAATAACCGTAGGTGGGGAATTCCTTTCTAGCTGGATCCCACAAAAGGGAGACAGATATTCACTGATTGCTGACATGAGCAAAAGAGTCACAAATGTGCCATGCATTTATTTTTGATTATGCAATAAATGAAAATCTAGAGTGATGTTTCAAAATACTATTTGAAACGTCTTCCAGTAATAATAATATTGACATGGGAAGCTATTAAATACTGTTTAACCTAAACTCATTCTGGGCGCTGTAACCCATCCCAACAGTCCCTGAGTCATAGGACTGGAGAAAACATGTTATGAAGACATTCTCATCTGAAGCAAAAAGCACCTTATCCTCTTCTGTAAATCCAACCATATATGCGCTTTCTACAATTTCCCTCTGAAATTTAATTTGAGGGCAGCTTGAGTAAGCAATAAAGGGATGATCATAGAATCAATTTTTAAAGAATCGAATGATTACTACTTTCAAAAACATAAGATGGCCATTCAAAATTGACAAGAGTGTCGGCAAGTAAAATCCATGAGGACCTACTGAATTGACAGGGACTACACATAACCATCATCTCAAGCGCTTGTGCCCTAAAACCTTGCTTACACTAATTGTTTTGAATCCCTCATTTCAAAGAACAAAGAAAAATTCAGTCCATCACTAGCATGAATTAGCACAATTCAAAAATTAATAGAGTGTGAATTAACTCACTTGTATTCCATTTAATAACTCGCATCACATTGCAGGATGCTTCTATTCCTCCTGTCCAGAGGCAGAGCACTCCTAAAATGTCTGGGCGGAGGGAGGCAACACCAATCTGAAGGAATTGTGGGAGATCTATTCACCAGATAAGGCCATTATTTTTCTTTGCTTTGGTTTCTACCTTGACAAAATATTTGTAAAAACAAACTAAGACTCATATTCTGTATTCAACACAGCTGACTTTATACATAGACATGTGTCTGACAGTCAGAAAACATCTTTCCCTCTGGACCCTGGGAGCAGGGGGAACATCATGCTGTATGTCGAAGAGGTCAGGTTTCTCCTGCTAACCCCTACCACATACTGTAACACTGCGCTCTGGTCTGTCTCAAAGGGAACGTGGGAAGCCTCAGGGTGAACCCTGGTGGCCTCACTGAAGCCCTTCATGCTCTGCCCTTTGCATACCCACTCAGCTTTACCTCCCACTACTCTCTAAATTCCATTCATAACTGTGGCCAGTTCTCAACTTTCTCCCCTTTGCGTATGCCATTCCCCCTACCCAGAACATTCTTTTCTCTATCCTCTTCATTCGGCTAACTCCTACTTATCTGTTGAGTTCAGTTTAGATGTCACTTCTTCCTGGAAAGCCTTCCATGGACTTCTGGTCTTATTAAATTTTGAACACAGCTGAATCCACTGAAAAGATCTGAACCAGAGTTTGCAGCAACTGGTCCCACAGACATTGCGCTAAACAACTACATTGTTAATAGTGTGCCACCTAGACCACCAGTCACTGATTTTGACTCACTCTGGGGAAGCCCAAGAGGCGCCAGGGCTGTGCGGGAAACCATGCACCATTCTTTCTCCCACGAGGGGAACTGATATTTTGCAGTGCATGCAAACCAACAGACTAGAAAGGGGTTTTATTTCTTAAAGTTTGGCATACTCAGATGTCAGGAAAATTAAAAAGCCTCTTTTCTCTCTGCAAGGTAAGTCATACTTCGTGTAACATTCTGGCTGAGAACAGCTGGGTTATGTTTCCAATTGTCCCCCTCGCCATTTGTTAGGCCCGTTTCCCCTCATCTGTTATATCTGGCTTTCACCTGTGGGAATCAAAGACCGCCTACGCCAAAGACGCCAGTAGAAATTTTACGATGAACCTGGCATTTGGACAATAATAAGGGGGAGCACTAAGGGAATACCGCAGTCATTTTTGCCTCTAAGTCCCTTACACGTTGAGCAAAAGAGAAATTAATTTCACCTAAGGCATCAGAAATACAGATAAATTGTCTTGACTGATTTTATTGTCCTCTACAACTGGAAGAGTCTCCATTTCATATCCTCACTCCTTTGACCTTCTGCCTTATACTTCATGTCCACGTCTATAATGTCATTCTTCTTTTAAAGATTGGCACCTGAGCTAACATCTGTTGCCAATCTTCCTTTTTTTCATTCTTCTCCCTGAAGCCCCCCAGTACATAGTTGTATATTCTAGTTGTAGGTCCTTCTGGTTGTGCTATGTGGGATGCCGCCTCAGCATGGCTTACTGAACGGTGCCATGTCCACACCTGGGATCTGAACTGGTAGAACCCCGAGTGGCTGAAGCGGAATGTGTGCACTTAACCACTCAGCCACGGGGCTGGCCCCTATAATGTCATTCTTGGGTTAACTATGACATTCCTGAAATCACCTGAAGAAGACGACGCATCTGCTGTGTCATGATCGACATGACTCTGAGTCAGCTCACTGTGGAGAGTGTAAAAAGGTGTCAAAGGTGAATTCTTTGGTGTTCTCTCTGGTCCCTCCTGGACTGTTCCTGGTAGTGAGGGAGTGTCAGCCTCAGAGATTCTGGGACACTCTGTACCCTCCTCTAGGCAGCATGTCACAAATGGTCTCTTTACCTGTGTGCTCCACACAAGCAGAGAGTACTTCAGGGCTCCATTTTTCAAATCTTTACAGTCTCCTTCAGCATCAGGCTCCCAGCACAGTGCTCAGGGCACAGCAGAGGCTCCCTAAATGTTGGGAATGTTGGGGGAGACGGGACCTGTGACTTCACATGCTTTCACAGGGTGTTCCCTTTGGTACCAGTCAGAGGAGAGCACAGGATGGGAAAGGCTGGAAGAAATGCCTGGAAGACCTATTAGGCAGACAGGTGATAAATACTTGAGTTCTGTCAGAGGTCACAAACATTTTGCCTCCAATATCTAAAAACTCAAAAGATTTCATATACAAATAGGCATTTCCATCTTCTCTTGAAAAATTCAATCTTGCAACTGGCCTCACCCTAACTCGGCAGCAATCGGCTGGAGCAGAACAGCAGCTCTCCCTTTAGACGGGACACGGTCCCCGACCGTCCACCTTTTGAGTTCATAACTACCTGTGGCTCCTGAAGCATTTGTGTGTACCCTGTTCTCCTGGAGGACAGATTAGAGGCCCAGCCAGATTGTGCACGGGGGCGGGGGCAAGGGGAACCAGAAGCTGAATCCTGAGTCCTGAAGTTCCCAGGACAGAGCACTGAGCATCACAACATCCAGAATCCTGGCCTGTCCTCCAGGCCAGCCTGCTGCCCCCATCCTGGCTGTCTGCATCCTTTGGGCAGCATCAGTAGATTCGTCCAGCAGAGAGAAGGAAGGGTCCTTGGATGGGAAGGGCAACTGGTTGTTGCAGGACTGTTACACTAACATAGTAACCACTCAGCACAGGTTTGTTGAATGATATCTATCTCCTCATTTACTAAAACAGACCCAGATATGTACATTGAATCATATTCTCATTGGCTTTCTTTACATTTAATTTCTTTACATTGGCTTTCTTTACATTACATTACATTACATTCTTTACTGTTCTACACTGGGACAATACCTGTAAGATTTAATAAAATCACACACAGAGTGAAAGAGAATTCTAGATCCTATCCCTGAAGACATATTTCTCCATGAGTTGCATGGTTGAAGGTGTTAAAAGTCAAAGTGCATAAATGCTAAACAGGAAAAGTTCCACTGGTAACTAGGTCCCAAGAATCTAATCAGGCCAATCCTCTAGTTCGAAACTTCCAGCAGCTCCACGCTGCTTCCAGAATAAAGCCCTTGCTTTGACATATAAAGCCTTTTGTGACAGTCACACACACAGACACACACGCTCTGAGCACACCGCTACTCAACAACTTGGAGTGCCCTGAATGCCATGTCCTCCAACACCTCATGCCATGTCTGCCTGGAAAACTGTACTCAATCATCAAGACCCCCTCCTCTGGGAGACTACCCCTGACTTCAAGGGCAGACGTAGGTGGTGCTGGGCCCCACGGCGCTTTGTTGATCTGCTTTGGCCTTGGAGCCCTTTGAGGACAGGGCTGTGTTCTCATCTTCTTAAACTCCCAGGGCTTGGCATCCTGCTTAGCCCATAGTGAGAACTTAATACATATTTATTTTATGAACAAACTTTGCAATGTCTTTAAGGTTCCAAGAACAATGGAAAACGGAAAAATGAAAATAATTCTCCCTCCCTTTATTTCTTATGCCTGTGAACTGACTGTAACTCTGAAACTGCATTTCAACTCCAACACTGAAAGTGTCCAATAATCTACATTGTATCAGTTACAAATACTGTAAAAAAGGATCTTCAGGTTATTTATACTAATTTTCCCATGTAGTAAACGAATACCATAACTGCAAATGTTCACATATTTAGTACCTATAGTCTAGTATCACAGACATTCATAATATGAGAGATTACACAGTAGAACAACCACACTCCCTGCCTCCTTTGTTGACAGATGAGGAAACTGAAGCCTCAACAACATGTCCAAGGTCATGCCTCTAGTTGATGGCAGAAGTGAGACTAGAGTCAAGCCCATTGAGTATTGATCTAGAAGGATCTAGAATTCTCCTAGCATCACAGTCATTAATTAAGAACAATACATTAAGTGTTACAGTAAATGCTATGACGTTGGCTGCTTTCTTTGCGAAAAATACTAGCATTTTTGATACTCCTCAAATACAGTCTTGCAATATAGTAATCAAAGCTAACTGCAGTTGTGTAGTACGGTGCATCTTCCTTCTTAAAGACTAAGTTTCCTGAAGGGTTGTTTAGCGTTCATGCCTTTTGGGAGGAAGGAGCACGCGGCAGCCATGGAGCAGTAGAGATCTCCCTCAAAGGGCTGTTCTACAGGGATCACTCGTGTCTGTAAACTGTTGCCCTTTCTACCAGGACAGTCAAGAGAGTGCACAGTGGAACGGGGATTAACCCTAATTACCCTGAAGAGTTGACACCAAAGGCACCCTACTTCCTGTCTTTTACTGAATTGTTTTTCCATTATTTTATTACTCTTCCTCTATTTATTTGGCTTAACTAGATGGTTTGCTTGATTTGCAATGGAGAAAAAAGATGAAAATTTGACTTTTATTTACTAGTATAGGAGTTTCTACTGTTGCACTAAGACCTTGCTTATCTTTATTACAATAATTAAATCAGTTTTCCAGATAAAGGGTAAACTAGTTAAATTATTATTTTAGTAATTTAACCTTTTAATAGTGAAACAGGTATGTAGGACAATACAAGAGGGTGAAGTGTAATTCAAACTTAAATAATTTAAACTTAAATGCCCCCATTGACTTTAAATTCATATATATTTCTGTGTGTAGGCGTGTGTACGCGTAGGTATATTCACAGAGGGGAGAGAGCCTGCATTTATCAAGCACCAAGCACTGTGCTAGATACTTTACAAACAACATCTCACTTAATCTTCCTAGCAAATTTTGAGAAATGAATTATTATGCTATTTTACAGATGAGGAAACTGAGGGTCTAAGAGTTTTGTAACTGGCCCAGGTTCACATAAGTAATAAGCTGTAAAGCTTAGATTTGAATCTAAGGAATCTAACTCTGAAGCCAATGTTCTTTCCACTGTATGCTACTGAGTGGTCTTGCAGTTAATGAGACCATGGAATAATCTGACAGCTCAGTTGGGCTGTCAAGAAGGGGAGGAGGGGAAGAGGGAGGCCAGGATTACATGGTACAACAAAGGCAGCATCCAAGCAGGGGCAGGCACCAAGAGAGGCCATTTGTGAGAAGTCCACGGTTAAGGGGAGGATGCGGGGAGAACCTTGTGGGCAGAATAACAAAGAATTATTACTCTCCCCCTTTCTCTCCATAAAGGCTTTAAGTGGTACTAGCTGGATTTCCAAGTCAAGCAGGGAGCCAAAGGTGAGGACATGTCAGAGAACACAGATTTGCCTGCTGGGCTTAGAAGGCAGGGAGGGGATGTAACAACCAGACAGCACCAACGCTGCTTGTCTGACAGAGCACCGGGCAGTGTAACTTTCCCTCCTGTTAACAGCAACAACTACGACTATGGTTACTATCACCACCATCGCCAATCTTGTGTTTATTCAACATCTGATTCAATCCAACTTATATTTCTTGGTACCTCCTTTGGCCCTGATATGGTTCTAGACAATGGGTCTAAGGGTGCAGGCAAAGAAAAGACAATCCCTGCCTTCTGGAGCTCCAGATCTGTAAACAATTGTATAAACAACAGGTCCCTACTATATCTTAAGGTCTACAAGAACAGAGATCTTGTCTCTCTCCCACTCCCCTCCCTTCCTTTTTTCCTTCATACCACATGCCAGGCACTGTTCTTGGTACTGGGAATACAGCAATAAACAAGAGAAAGATCTCTGTCCTTATGAGCATATGTTCTAGAGCTGTGCTGTTCAATACAGTAGTCACTAGCCTCATGTAACTCTTTAAATGTAAATTTAAATTAATAAAATTACACATTTAGTTCTTTGGTTGCACTAGCCACATCTCAAGTGCTCAACAGTCACATGTGGCTAGTGTCTACCAGTGGACAGTGCAGATATAGAACATTTCCAGCATCACTGAAAGTTCTATTAGACAGCACTGTTTTGGAGTCTTATTTTGGTTACAGCTTTAGAGTCTAGTACTATGCCTGGCACATAGTAGGTGCTATTAAATAGTCATTAAATGTTAAAGTAGTGTGATAAGTACAACTGTAAACGTACATCCCAGAACAGAAATAGCACAGAAGAGGAAATATTTTACATAGTAGGATGGGGTCAAGGAATACCTCCCAGAGGAGCGAGGAATTGGTGATAGGACTTGAAATATATTAAACGTTTTGATATACATTTGGTCAACAAAGGCAGCTTGCTACAATTCTAAGGGAAGAATGGAAGCGGATTCCTTCCAAAGTTAAATGACAACTTTAATGACAGCACTGGTCAGCTGCTTCTTGGATGGGAGAGGCTGAAACGTGGGGGAAGAGGAAAAGGGCACAATAACAGCTTTCAAACTCCTGAGGAATTCTCATTAGGAGGAAGTAAACAAAAAGCATGCCCTCCCTATTTTAGGAAATAAACAGTTTGCAATAAATGCCTGAAATAGTCCTGGTTCTTCAGTATTACTATGCTCTTCAAAATGAATGCTCTGGGAGGCCTCCCTTTTAATCTGCAAATATGCCGGTCAGAGCCTTCTATAAAAAGAAGCAGTACTTAGGTGTCCATTCCTTAGCCACAAAAGGACACTGAATAACAACATACACACGGTATGTGGTCAGTGATGGAGACCTCTGGGGTCTGATTCAGAAGCGCTCTGGTCTGGAGCTGTCCGATCCAGTGGGCATCTCAGCTACAGGAGAACCAGAAGATTGGAGAGTGTGGAGAGGAGACGTAAACAAGCACCCTGCGGAGGCCTGTCAGGCCGACTTCAATTACCAATGTCTGTCTGCTTACCAGAGAAGCAGAGAGGCAATCTGGTTATATCTTGCATGAAGGTGACCTGGTGGCTGGCCAGACACCCACTGTCATTGTCATCAGAATAATTCCCATAACTAACACTTAAGATAGCTCTTACTCAATGCCAGACATTGTTTAATTCATTTCATTCCTATAATAACCCTACCAGATGGATATTATTATGATTCCTTTTGACAAATGGAGGAAATAAGGCACAGGGAGGTTAAGTAACTTACCCAAGGTCACACAACTAACTAATAAGTGGTACAGCTGGAATTTGAAAGCATTGATCATGTGTCAAGTGTGGTTGGAGGGGCCAAAGAGGGGCAGGGTGGTGGGAGAGTCAACACTTGCTTATACTGTTGCTAGAAGCTTTCCGAGGTGAAGCCCCTTCCTGACACCCTAGTGTATCACTGGAAGTGAGGAGGGTAGAGAGTCAGGGAAACTGCTCACTGTTGACAGTATTTTCAGCGCTTAAGTATCCACCACTCCCCTCCCCCCCTTTTTTTTCCCTGAAAGCTCAGTGCTCTTGGGAGAGACGGGGATTTCTACTCTTGACTTTGGTCATGACTCCCTTCCCTAAATCCATGGAGGCCAAGGTAAGAGATGTTGAATAGATCTGCAAATACTGTATTTTTCCACGAAGTCCCAAGGGGAGTGAACAAGAGTGACCCACTACAGCTTAGCTCTGCTGATGGGAAAGCCCCTGGCTTGCTGCTGGAGGTCAGGCATCTGACCCTGCTTAGCAAGGACCAAGAGCACCAATCATGGCCACCTCTGTGCCCCACCTACTTACAGTTTTTCCTACTCACAAGGAAGAGTGTGTGAGGTCCCCCTCTCCTTGTACATAAACTGAAGCGACAGCTGCCAGCACCATCAGCTCTTCAGGTTCCTTTATCGGCAGGTATGCCCACTACACCTTTACAAATACAGCAGCCCCCATCTTAGGAAAGGTGATCCATTTTCTTAAATTGGTGTCTATTTCTTGAAGTCCTTTGGTGCCATAAAGAAGAGTCAAACTACAATAAGATGAAATAATAAACTTGCAATCAAAGAGACCCAAATTGTACCCCATTGAAAAAATAAGGCTTATGTGCTCTTAACATGACTGAACCAAGCTTCTTGGCCGTGCTTTACAGTAACACTCAGATTCTACTGAAACCTTCCAAATTTTGTATGCCTTCACAAATGTAAAAGGCATCATCCCCAACATGGCATTCTGCTGTGTACTCCACAGTGACACTCGCCTTTGAATAAGCACCACTGCGTGTCATGCACTCCACCCCACACTCCGGGAGAAAAGAGGGGGCCAGAGCTCTGTGTGCTCCTGGCAAAACCTTCCTCTTCCCCCATCCCTGCCTCTCCGTTAACACGCACAGTCTCACCGCCACAGTCTGCCTGGGAGACCATCGGGACTAACCTTAACCTGTCCTGCACCCCTTTTTACTTCTCTCACCCAAGGCTCCCAGTCATTCCTCGTCACTCCTGCTCCCAATATGGCTCAGCACGTCACTCCTCTGCCTCCATTCCCTGCTGCCCAACTTTCAAATCTCTGTGCCTTCTGGAACTCATGCCCATTAGCAGCAAGATCCTCTGTATTCCCAACTTCTTGAAACTTCCCTTCACCTTCTTGCTCCTCCCCAAAGCAGGCTCTCCGCTGGCCCACAGCCCTCTCAAGCAGTGGTGGTTTTCTCTCCCACAAACTTCATGCCACTGGGTCTAGGGGTGAAGTAGATATTTTTCTTTAGTTGGCAGCAGTAACTATATTGCCATCAGCAGCCATGTTTTAGGAATATGTATAGATTTTACTTGTTAGGCTTCACAGGCAAATTGTTTTAAGGGATTAACCCAGTCCAAGTGCAAGAAGGCCTCCCAAGTCCTTGCTGAGTTACTCAAGTTGCCTTACTTAGTTAACTTAGCGAACTTGAGCAAAGTGGATTCTTTAAATCCACTTATCAAGTACAACCTATACTGAGCTAGGTGTTAAAAGAAGTTTAAAATATAGACTCTACCCTCCTCAAACCTTATCTAGCTGGGGAAACAGGAGTTCATGTGGGAAATGACTCAGGGCACGTGAGTGGTTTCCAAAAGGTCATACGTAAAAATCAACTTCATGCAGGGGTCCCAGACTCAGTGCTCCAAAAGTTGGGAAGGAGCATGAGTGCAGGACCAGGCTGGGCAGAGACCCTGGCCAGCTGGAGAGCACACCCCAACCTGAACAGGGCAGCTCCTACTTACCTCTGGCTAACTGCTGCCATGGCCTGTGGGTTCTGATAGTCAGATAGTCCATTTTTTAAAGAGGCACTAGAAATGCAGATTTAAAAGTGAAATCTGAGTTTTAAATGATAACTGGTAACTCAAAAATTTAAAAACACTGATAGAGGTAGCTTAGTGTAGTGTTAAGAGCATGGATTCTGGAGCTATACTGCCTAGGTTCAAATCCTAGCTCCAGAATTTACTATTGGTGTATCCCCGGGCAAGCTACCTAACTTCTCTGTGTCAGCATCCATATTTGTAAAATGGAGATAATGATAGTACCCACTTCCTAACTCTATAACTAGCTTAATAGTGCCTGGAAGAACTCCATGGAAGTTTGATAACTGGCCAACAGTAGCCAATCAGGTTGCCAATGGGAAGCTTCTACTCCTTAGTCATCCTTCCTGCACACCCACGAAACATCAGCTCTAAGTATGAAGAGCCTCAGTGTTAGGGAACTTAAGTCAGTGTACAAGAGAGCATTTTTAGGTGCTTATGAGTGGGAGATGGTGTAAGAGCTAGGAGATCTCAAGAAGAGATTCATGTGGAATGAAGAAGCTTCTTGAAGGAGAACCCGAGCTGGGCTCTACTGTACAGCGCTATTGGTTAGACAGCAAAAAAGAGAAGGTTACAGGAAGGTGGGTATTTCAGTCAGAGCCTCTGCAGGAAACAGATGACAATGACACACTGAAACTAGGTAATTTGAGGAGAGTTTACTAAAAGGGCTATTTACAAAGAAGTGGGCAGGGCTTAAGAAAACTAACAAGCAGAGATACAGTACTCCAGGGCTAGTAACAACAGAGGCCGCGCCCAGGCCTGAAGAGGCCAGGAAAGGAGGCAGTGTCCTGAACACAAGAAAGGAGCCCTATGGAGGGGGTGGCCTGACAAGAGGTGGGGGGATAAATACCCAAATCTCATTCTCCTCCTAAAATCTACAGCAGATGCCTCTCCATTAACTGAGCCCAAGCAGAAGCCATAGGAAAGGGAACTCATTGGTATAGTCTATACACCATGACCACCCCCGCCCCCATTCCCCTTCTCCCTCCCCATCCCTGCACAAAACAGAGTGGAGAAGAGAGGGGAGTGGAAAATGTCCAGCACAACGGGGAAGATGAAGCAAAAGGAACAGAGGCTAAAATGTCCTGGAGAGCAAGAAAGCTATTCTAAGCCTTTGTTTTTCAACCTAACATATTCATTTACTCTCCCTAAAGTCCAATAAATAACAGGAAAACATTCTGCAATGTTGGAAGGACACTGTGGCTATACATACATGCTCAGCGAGGTGGGGAAGTGAGAGAAAGGAGGAAGAGTCAGCCAGTGGCTCAGAGGATGGAGAGGTGAATGCATCGAACACGTTTCAAAGTAGTGAAAGGTTTCTAGGGAAAAATCATGCACACAAGTCTACAAAACTGTTGAATCTGAATGGTTAGCCAGGTTTTTGGAGACAAGCTATAGAAAGCAGCTGATACTGTCTTAATGGACATGAAGTCAAACTTTAAATAATGGAATGTGACTGGCCAAAAAGTCCAAGAGAAGTGTTTTCCAACTGTCACTATCCTGCAGAACTATGGGCTTGATTCAGCCAAAACTTAAATGAGTTGCCTCCTTGTACTTTCTCTTTTGATGGTGTGTCTTATGTCCTGATAGAACAATCTAGGCCCTGACATGGAGTCTTGGTCTCAACAGCAGCTTCCTAAAGCACTGTGTGGACTACAATGGCTTTCCTTTGGATTGGGAGCCTCACCTCCCAATTACCTTTGATAAACCTGCCATGGTCTATAAGTAGCTATAAACTCCTACTCCTTGCAAACTATGCTTTTCTTCCTCTATTGGCTCTCAAAGGAACAAATTTCACATTGTCAGGGAGCACTTCCTGTCTTTGGGACTAACTTCCTTCCGGAGACCTTAAAGATCTTGGATTGCAGTCTCCCCAGTAGCATTTTGAAAAGTCCTCATAGGTACTAAGTGAACAAAGGATTTGATGGTCAAATGAGTTTGGGAAATACTGGTTGAGATGCACAAAAGTTAAAAAGGCTTCCCTTAAGGATGAACTTCTGAGAACTTTTAATTTCAAATGCAAATGATTGAATAGTGAATCTACTGGAAGATACGGAATGCAGAGATTTTCAAATTGACTTGGCTAAATAATACTTTCTTTCAGCAAGCAGCTTGCAGGACAGGTGTGCTGCTGAACACACTTTGGAATGTGGATTAGAAAAAATGAAACGATCCAAAGAAGGGAAATGTCTTACTCAAGGCTTTCCAAGTGATTATGGCTCTCTCCTGCTTCTACTAGTACTGAGATTTAGTGTTGACCTCATACGTAACCTTCTTTTCATAGACATAACTAGTCTGAACCTCCATTTCTGCAGGCTGAAGAATCTCAACCTTTTTGTTTTTTCCTAATATGGCATGAGTCCTCTCTCACCATCACCCCTTGCTCCTCTTTATCATTTTAATTGCATTTCTCTGAAACTTTGCCCAATTCTAAACTATCTTTCTTGAGGAACAAGGCCAGGAACAGCATACACATTCCAGGTAGGAACACAGGATGGCTCTGTACATGTTTTCAGTCTGGTTTCTTGTAACTTTCCCAAGGACCCAACATTGCATTGGCCCTCTGGCCCACGGGAGCTCAGTGTGCTTTCTGGGGCTGCACTGACAGCTTGGAGCACATCATCTTCTAAGTCAAGGGCTTATGTTTCATTTCCTGCCCTAGATTAGGCTCCAGACCATCCATCCCACCTCATATCTCCCACAGCGTCCAGCCTCCCACATGATTACTGAATCCCAAAGAGTCTTGCATTTGCTTTGCCGAGTTGATATTTTAGAATTTTCTTCCTTAATTATTATCCTGCTCTTGCTCCAAAGAAATCACATTCACTACATTTCCATAGCTTTGCAGGATCTTCTTGATGTTTAGCCCCAACATTTAACTTTAGAACTATGCCAAATTTACAGTTATTTTCTCTAAGCGACTTAAAAAGATTTTCTATAGACTGTTTCTTAGGGCCTCATACCGCTTCTTCTAGATACAACAGAGATTTATATCCAGTTAGAAGATTGCCTTTAAAACAAACGATGGCTTTTACACAATAGGAAAGATGCTGGCAATTAAAAGAACAAGAGCCAAGCAAACAGGTTTGTGTTTTAGATGCAGACACACTGAGTTCTGCCGAACATCAAGCCTGGACTGGGGAAACCAGCTGCTTCTTACGCTACAGCAATGAGGACAGAACATTCCTGGCAGGAAGCCCTGTCCTTGGGGGCAAGTTGCCTTTAAATTATACCTCCCAGTACCCGGCATAGTTCTGGGCTCAGAGTAGATGCTCAGTAAACATTTTTTAAAGGAATAAATGATTGAATAAAGGAATGAACAAGTGAACAAAGGAACATTCTGGAAAAGGAACATCTTAGGGGTGGTATTGGTCTCAGCTCCCAAGCGGAAGTTTTCAGTTCTCTGTTCCTTTTCCCATTCCTTGGGATCCAGTCCCTCCAACACATCCTCTGTACTCGGAGGACATTCTTCAGATGCCCAAACAGTGGGAGGTAGTCTAGTCAGTCCTGCCTTAAGATAATGAAAATTTAAAATTCCCCCACTTCTTTTGTTCTAAGAAGAATTAAGGCTGTAAAAGCATTAACAGCAAACTCTTAAAAATTCCTTTAGGAAATAAAGGTGACATTTGTTTCTACAGTGTACCTTGAAAAAGCATTCAGTTCAAATACTGTTCTAAAGAACTAAATATGTCTAATTTCATATTTTACATTTGGACTCTATTTTTCTCCTCTAAAAAAGGAAAAAAGACAGCAGAATATTGTGGTGGTTAGTTCATGGAACAATTGTTACTATACTGTATCTATTTCCATGAGGATTTTGTTATGGGGCTGTGCTCTCAACAGACCCTTCTTTCTAAATCTCTGTGCACTTTATGAATTTCACTCCATTTCAGCTTTTTTTCCCCCAAAGAAGTCACTCAGGCTCCTTTAATAATACCAGTAAACAGCTCCAGCCTTCCACAGCTGCAGCGCTTTACCGTCCTGGGAGATTTCAACATTACAATTCATGCTTCCAATCAAAACAGGGACAGAGCTGACATGATTTACCGAGGAGAAGGACTTGATTAGGGACCAGCACACTACCAAGCAAATATTAAACAACTACAGGGAATTTTTAATATGCAATGCTCCCTCTGTTCACAACAAAAATAAGCCAGAAATGATTTCCTGTGCTACAGCTAAGTGAAATGGAAGCTTGTTTTCAAGGTTCCCTGTGTGTTGAGCACATTTCAGCAAAGCAGCCTTCACCTATGAGAGGCACCGGCTCCTTAAACAACTCCATCCTTCTCATTTCAAATGGAAACCAGCTGTACTTCTAAACTGTAACAAGAACACCTATGCAGAAGGTCAAAACTGGGCTGCAGGACACCTCACTGCGAAATGCATCATGCCTCTTTATCCGGATTACAGTTTGTCTGTGGTGAATTGTCAGTGACAACCTGTGGCTCGGAATTCAATTCCTTGATGCTTTCAGAGCATTATTATTTCTTCCTCTCTGGAGGTATAAATAAGCACATAATATACTACGAATTGGGGGCTAAAATAGACATTGATTTGGAGGAAGAGGATTCTGGAAGGACAAATCTGGGGATTTTCCATTGAGAATAAGTAATTTTGAAAAATAAATTTTTTTCTTTAATGGCTTAACTCCTTCTCTGGGATGATTTAGAGAACACCTCATTTGCCTCCATTCTCTGCCCCTAGATTTCCAAAACAACGGCAGAAAAGATCCTGGCAGAAGTCAAAGGGTCAATGGCTCCTAAATAGCTTCCAGGCTTAAGCATGCACCTTCAACAAGAAGAGTCCAGCCTTGCTGTAATGAGCCACCCCTCGACAAGAGATTTCCATCCGTAAAATTGAACAACTGCACGTTTAGCGCTATGAACTGCATGACTTACAAATCTCAAGGGGGTAAGTCTGAAAATGGGAAGGGCTGGGATATCTTATTAGCATAAAATCACACCCCTAGCAAAGGCAGCAGGGGTGGACGCAGAGACAGCCCTCTGATCCTGCTCCTGTGGACTGTCTTCCGTGATGTGCTCCTTAATTCCAGAAGAACCCAGGCCTATTTGTCTGGCCTGGGGGCAACCCTGATGGACTTTTTGATACAGTTCTTAAAATTAAAAAAAGAACATTCTCTCAATCTCTCTCTTTCTCTTTGTTTCTTTGTTCATGTAGGATAAAGTTCGTGCCCTTCCAGCCCTCCTTCATTTTCGTAGCTTTTCAGAAGAGAGCAACGACGACCTCTGGTTTGCTCACAAGCTCGTTCCAGCCAGTGGGCAAAAAACCCATCTGCATTTATGGAGTTAATTGACATCTATTAATTTTGCTCAGATTCTCTGTCCTCCTTCCACCTCCCTGTCCGCTGCTTTTTCTTTTTTTTTTTGAGAGAAAGCTAATGAAAACCATGTTTATGTGCTCAAAGGCACAGAGGAAATTCATTACTCTGAGGAATAGCGCACTCCACAAGTGAAATGAAAGTAATCTTATTTATGACAGGAAGGGGCCCTAGCTAGACTGAACTCCACCACATTCAGACTGTTCCACAGAAAAGAAGCTGCAGAGCGCCCGCACCAATTCCAAATGGCGGCCTCGCTGACAACACATACATTTGCAGTTCTGTGTTTGAAAACTGTGAAGCCCCAGGAAAACAACCATCTAATAGAGACAAGGCAAAAAACCTGCTTAGAAGGGACCATTCTTCCTTCACACCTTCCAGTACCTTCCTGGGACTCCTTGTTACTAAATCTAAAAAAGACACTTCATCAAATCATTTGTCCATGACATTTATCAAGTACTGGCCTGTAAATACAGCTACAATACAACACTAGTTTCATGGCCCAATTCTCTTATTATAAGGGCTTTTCACTGTAGATTCATGAACCATTTACCATGTAAATAAATAATGAAACTGTTTCAATAACATGTTTTCACAATAAATGTCCACTTGTGCCCTTGTAGACAATTCTCCTTTTCCTTTTGGAAATTCCATCAACGGAAAGTATATTTCTCATTTAACTATTGGTTTTTTTTCACCCACATATTTTTTTCTCATTCATTTAGTTAGTACCAAAGATCATTTAGGTTTATGTACTGGGGGTTGTTGGGGAGACGGTCTCTTCACTTTTTCTTCTAAACTATTCATGAGTACTCTACAAAATGTTAATAAACATTATGTGGAGTTTTGGCAGTAATAAGAAGGTTTTATAGTATTTACCATGTGGCTTCCTAGAACAACTTTTGTTGGAAAGTCCTCTGAGATCAGGCCCACCCCCTCATACACAGATGAGGAAACAGGCTCAAGGGCAGATCCTAGACTGTATATCTTCCTTTTTATTTTAAAAATATACTTTCCTATACTCCAAGAAACTTCCCGCGTTAACCACTGAAGGAAAGGATATCGCTTGGATTCTATGTAGTGAGAGGTTTTATAACCCACTCATCTATAGGAGAAGGGCTTGTCTCTTCTTCCAGTGCAAAATGACAAGTGTCAACGAAAAAATACATTATCTTCTGAAGGCACACACAGAGACGCAACACCAGAGAGCCACTGGGAATTAATTAACTAATTTGATCAACACATCTTTATTAAGTCTTGAGGTGCCAAGCAAGTGCTAGGCTCTGGAGAAAAATAGACACGCGTTCTTTACCTCGTAGCTCACAGGTGTGTAGGGGAGACAGGCAGGTAAACAGGTGAATCTGTTCACATGATGGTAGGCGCTATGGTGGGGAAACACGCAGCACTGTGAGAGAGAGGAGGCTCCTCCGGGATGAAGGGAGGGGTTGGTCTGGAGACAAGTGGCAGTGACTGTTCCAGGCAGAAGGAATAACTGGAGAAGAAAGTTTCAGAGTTTTTGGAAAGTCAAAGTCAGTGGTCCGCACTGGAGGGGAGGTAAGAAAGGGATTATGGTCAGAGGCTCCAATTTTTATTGGCCACACTTAAAATCCAAGCATTCCTTCCTTGTCTTGCCCAAATTAAAGGTTTTTAAGGGTGGTATGTAACATTATTTGCCTAGCTATTTTCCCCTGTAATCCAAGACACTGTTCTTAGTTTGGCTTTGCAATACACAAAGGTGTTTCCACTGACCTTAGAAAGGCCTTGAATTCAATTCATCCAGCACTTACCAAGCACCTCACAGGCACTACTCTCTCCACTGAGCTGCCTCAGCCCCTTGTGTGTATAAACCTCGATTGGAGCGCAGATGACACCGCATGAGGGCTCCCCCAGCCTCCCCCTGAGGTCCAGAGAGGACTGTCTTATCGACTTCTGTAGTCTGAGCACAACGCCAAACACACAGTAGGAGACCAATACGTGTGCTGAATGATACATGTGTTTGGTGGGATATAGTTCAATTCTCAAAACACAGTTAAAACGCACCTTTTTTTTTTTTTAAGTGCTTTCTACATAGCATGTTTCAGTGCAGATGGTAAGTGGACAATCAAAAAATGCTTAGGGGTCCCTATTCTCTGAATACTACCATAACTCAGCATTCCCTGCTATTAGGGTACATGGGACTATTTTTGCAAAGAGCTTAAAGTATGCACTAGAAGATTTTCCTGGGTGTAGTACCAGGTGGCAGATGTTTTGAATAAAAAGTAGACATTACAAGCTAATGATTTAGCAAAACAAACCAAAAGCCAGCAAGTCAGGAGGGAGAAGAGGAACTATGTCAAAATGTCCAGCTTTATTACAGGGTCTACTGTTTGCTACCTCAGTTTCTCATTAAGCAAAGCTCACTATATTTAAGGCAATTTTCAAAGAGTAAGTAGAGAAAAACATGGCAATGAAGACTAACCATATACTCGGAGGGTCAGGACACAGGCTGAGATTGTGACTTTATGCCTCTGACCTACCACTGTTGATCCTGAAACACCTATCATTCACCCAGAATGAGGACCTACTAAGGGCCAGGCAGCATGCTGTGCATTGGGAATACAGAGGTGAGGAACACCACAGCTCTGCCTTGAAGGAATTTATAACCTCGTAAGGGATACAGAAAAGTAAGTTTAAACAAAAGAACTACAACTAACCCAACCTTTGGAGGAAGCAGCATGAGAGTCAGGCAGCCTTCCCAGGAGAAGTGAAATCTCTCAGTGGATGTTGTCAATCATTGGGTGGTTCAGATAAGATTTGGAAAACTGATCAGCACGTGTCTTCCATCTCTACTAGAAGAACACCTCAAGTAGAGTGCCAGCTAGCACTGGCTTATCTTCCAAGATGGTAACACAGCTCTGTGAGCTCTCAGAAGCTTTGTATTCATCCTATGCTGCTAAATAATATAATTTATGAAAATATATTTTGCCTTTAAAAACTTATTAAGGGGGGATGGAAAGCAAACTGGTAAAGAGTTTGTATACTTTCATTTTCCTTCTGTAGTAACTTGTTCAGGCCACAAAGAGGCGCTGTGGGTTAAAGAATGATGGGCTTCTCTCTCCCACTCTGTAGTCTTTCTATTCTCTAGGAGGGGCTTTCAGAGAGCAAAGTGAGTTTATCTAACATCAGGAAGGCTAGCAGCTCTTGCAGGGAGGCAGATATTTGTCCAGCACAAAGTACAGATGTGTTTCACTGAAGTTCCAAAATAAATCTTATTTATGCAGAAAGAATTACATGAAGGCGGAGACTCCTTCTTAAAAGGGGGCTTCTATTACTAAAAGTAACCATTTTCCCCCTGATCCCCTCTGGGGGTGTCGGGGGATAAATAAATAAAACAAACAAAATGAAAACATTAAACAATAACAACAAAAACCAACAGAAACCCTCACAAAATAAAACAAAGCTCTCAGAATAATGAGAACATTTTTGAAAAGGACACACTGCTGGAAGCAGCTCTGATAATATTCCCCTTGGCGTTGGTTTTGGATGATCCTGTTCAAATAGGAATCTGTCTTAACCTTCATCCTGAACTCGTCAATAATCCAATGTTTGTAACATTACAGTTAGTTGCCATGGAAAGAAATCTGATGTCACAAATTTAGCTTTTTAGTTACCATCCTGGATCATATAGGAGCAGAGAGCATGAAAATCCTATCTGTCCTGCGGTAACATTTTCATTTTTTAGGAGGTCAAGTAGATTAAGAAATACTAGACAAACTGTATACTGTTACAATATGAATCTTTACAAAGTCTTCAAAATCTTTATGTAGATTTTCAAAAATACAGTACTTCACTGTGCAAAATTTTTATCTAGCTAACTCTTGAGCTCTTTAGCCATGAGTGAGTATTCAAAATCTTCTTTGCACCAGACAAAATAAACGAATCGTGTTAGAGATGAGTAAGAGGTTCTAATTAGAAGATAGGTGAAAGAAAATGTATACTTACCACTTTCTGGAACATTTAGTTTTAAGTTGGGTTTGTACGGATTTTTTTTTTAAGTCTCTTAGGGAACCTGAAAAACCATGAATCTTTCCCAAGGTGGTATTTCAGGACATTCAAAAATGCTCAAAATCTATGCTCCCTCCTGCTTCCATCCCCATTCCCTTCCCTAAAGGAGAGAAGAAGCAAAAGTGCTTGCATAATAGGCATGTTTGGGTGGGCACCATTGACTAATTATAACACAATAGGCTATTTTCTGCTTCCTAAAAATAAGGAGGGCAATTATCCAGGGGGAGGGGTGGTTATGCAATGGTACCACATGGACCACACTTCACCCACTGGAAACAAACATGGAAAACACTTCAATCACATATACAAACACAAGGAGAGAGAGGAGGAATAAAAACTAGTTAAATAAAAACATGCTGTGTGAAACAGTGAAGGAACTCATCCAAATTTCTGATGATGATGAAGATGATGCTGTTTTATAACCATAGTATTTAACATGAAAGATGAAATAGTAAGTATTATATGGGTTTTACAAACCTCAATAAAATTATTAAAAACTATTTGCCCAAACTTTCTTTTAAAGTTAACTACCAGTTAGATTTCATTAGAAAACAGACTTAAAAATATCCAACGTTAATAAGATTAAGTTCCTTTACAATTAATTTTTGGAAAGAATAAAGAGCAATTTGTTGTAGTATAAAGAGCCCTGGTTTGGGACTCAGGAGACAGAATGTGAGGTCAGCTCTATAACCCATTATTCTGTGTCCGGGGCAGGTCACTCTGCCTCACTGGTGGGTTTTATTTGTAAATGAAGGAGTTGGACCACAAGACTTCTGAGGCCTTTTCCAGCTCTATCAGTCCAGGATTTTAATTCTTATAACCAAACTCTTAGAGTTGTAATGAGTCAAGATTGGCAAAGAAAATCAGCCAAGGTCTATAGGTTGAAGACTGAAGAGGTAGCTGGCTAAAGGGAGATTTCAAAAATAAATTTTATACATTGGTGCTTTTCTCAAGTTACTGATAAATCATGGCCCACGTGGCCATATCAATTCTTATTCCTCCTACCTTTCTTTATTCAGTCTCCCACCCTCCCAGACCATTACTTCAAACCCTCTCCACTTCTCAACCCACCAATGCCTTCTCCCCCAACCTCACTGCTGGCTGGCGGCCTGGCTTCCTACTTCACCAAGAAGCAGAAGCCATCAAATGAGGCCTTCCAAGCATTCCCACCTCCCATCTTCCATGCTCTGCACCTGTGCCAGCGGTACTCTGACTTTCCTCCTGATTCAGTGGATAAACCGCCTGTGCTGCCAATGAAAACTGAAGTCAAATCATGGCCTTTCTCTGCTCAAGACCCTCCATGACCCCCTTCTCATGCAGAGCCAAAGCCAAAGTCTCTACCAAGGCCCACTAGGTCCTACCTGCTCTGCTCTCTGCCACCTCTCCTCCCACCCCGACTCGTTCATTCCACCTTCCTGGTTGTTTTTCTTGGAATAGACCAAGCAAGCCATTGCTTCAAGACCTGCTATTCCCTCTACCTATTATGTCATTCCCCCAAATATGGAAAAGGCTGACAGCCTTGCTCGCTTCAGGTCAGTTCAAATATCTCCCTTTCAGGGAGGCCTCTCCTGACATCCCATACAAAACACCGCACCCAAATCCCAATTTGTACCCTCCCTGCCCCCTTTCCCTGCTCTATTTTTCTCCCAAGCTATTATCAGCATGTGATATACTACATATTTATTTATTGTCTTCCCACACCAGAATGTAAGTTCCACGATGGCATAGATTCGCTGGATTTATTCACAGTTCTAATCCCAGGGCATGTAATATGGCCAGACACTCACATTTATTGAATGATTTAATTGATTTCTGTGACACTGTTAAGTGTTTAAGAAAAAGCTGGTGAAATTTGGATACTGTTACAGAATAAACCAAGCATTATAAACTAAAATAAACTGTTATAAATCTATTGTTCGTAGATTACTAAAATGGAAAGGGAAATAAGTAGAACGCGTACACCCAGAGAAAGGTAAATCTAAATCTTACAGCGCTCCAATATTGCTCCAAATAACATGAGATCCGAAATAAGGCAAAAATGCAATGCTCCTGACAAGCATTGCTCCTGACGGCAATAATCCAATATTCTCACACTTCAGAGGCCAATTTCCTTCTGGTGATTTCTCCCCGATTCCTCCTGAGTGGACAGAATCACTCAAGTCAGAGTGATTTATATTCAGTCAATCAATTCTCTGTTAGCAGGAAAACTCCACTGGGCCCATGATGTGCAGTTTTCACGCTTGGAGTTGCCTTTATTGCTAGACACACACTTCTGGGGAAGAGACCCAGCATATCGACTCTGGAGACCAAACAGAACCCTCCCAAAGGATGCTTAGGACGTATAAATATAACAAAACTCATACCAGCCTGACTTTGCTCATTAAAAACTATGTAATGCATGCACTCATGCTGAACACATCTTAGATTGTGTCCCTTCTTATTAGCCTTTAGACTAAGGGCAGCCATAAAAAGGTTTTTGTCATAGCCTCTTACACAGTATGTACTCAAGATGGCCAATTATTAAGCATAGCAGCCAATAAAGCTGAAGAAGTAATAACTCCACTGAATGTTCCAATTCGCACTTGATGAGTAGAGAAGGATACTCGATGAGGAAATGATTTTGGTCAGACAGGCTCTCTCATAACCAGATGATAGGAATAAACTGCAGCAAATTTCCTGGGGTACAATGTCACTCACAGTCATCAGGAGACTTAAAAAGGATTGTAGCCTTTGACCCAGTAATTCCATTTCTATGACTTTATCCTAAGGAAGTAATCAAAGATAAGGACAAAGATTTATGCACAAGCATGTTCAAAATCCGGAAACAACTGAAATGTCCTAAAATAGGACATGCTTAAATAAATAATAGTAGATCTTAGAATATAATGCAACTGTTAAAGGTATGTTTTTGAAAATAACTTGGGAAGTACTCCTGATATAAAGGTTAATTTGTATTTAAGCCTTAATTATATAAGTATTTGTATATTTATATATACAAATGCTTATGAGTTGAAAGAAATTACCGAAATATTTACAGTGATTATCTCTAGGTGAGGGGATTAAAGTTGATCTAAAATTTTTAGCTTCAGAATTTTCCACCATAAACAGATATTACTTAATTTTGATAAATACCATTGGTCTGATTATAAAATGACATTTATTACTTCATCATCAGGAGAAGAAATAAGGAGTAAGAGTCCCACTTGGATTTAAGGGATTGGAGAATCTTGACACTTGATAAATATGTATCATATTAATGTTGCTGAAATTCTCTCATTCTATCAGACATATCATTCTTATAAAAACTCACATCCAAACAGACAATATACAAAGTTATCAGCTGTGCTACTCGGCTCCCCGACCCCATCTTCCCAGCGGGTTCTCTGGTGGTCACTCATTGATTTAATTTAGATTAATATGGTAGGTCTTAGGTGGTTACTCTGCTTTGGATCCCAAGCAATGCTAATTATTATCATAAAGGACAAGCGACTCAGGAGGTTTAAAGTTCATGCACAGAGACCTCCGTCTCCATTTCTGCTATTGGCTCACCAAATTACAAGAGTCTGGTGAGCTAATATGCAAGATTCCAAACACAAAGGTCAACGCTGGGCTACTGACCTGCCTGACCCCATCTTGGAGCCAAGAACTGCAATGCAATTTTTCCTCCCACGCCAAAACCATTAGCAACCAGCTCATCTTGGTTGATTCTTTTCATTTACAACTATTTTTGAATAGATAATAGTTCTTCCAGTGCCCACACACTAAATTAGCATGTCATTTTGTGACTTTTCTTCACAGCAAAGGCCTTTAATGTGTTTGTAACACTACTATATTTGCTAATGTTAATTCACATTAATTAGATGGCATTCTCTTTCATATGGTCTAGAGTGGATCTGAAAAGCCAGTTTATACACGTCTTGTGAGTTAATGGGTCACTGTTTCAGAACAACCTTGTGATAGACAAACTAGTCAGCGCCTTGTCCAGTTGATTTTTAGAAATAATTTCCAGAGAACCTAGAAAGGGCAGACACAGGGAGAGGTTAGGAAACCGTCAGTTCTATTCTTGTTTTTCTACTTCCCCGTCCAGTCAGTCACCAAATCCAGATAATTCCCATCCAAATAGCTCTGGTGTTTGTATCCTCCAGTCCACTCCCTCTACTCTATGCCTAGAACCAGGTTTCCTAAGAGATGAGTTCAGATCTCCGAGACTGGATAGCTGTTCCCCAGAACGCTTTCCTCTTCTTCCTGGGCACACAGCTACCCTGTTTCCCAGCCTCCATTGTAGGTAGGAAGGGCCAAGTGACTGCCTGTGGGTACAAGTGACATGTACCACTGCCATACCTGGCCCATAAAGACCTCCCAGATGTGGTCCTAGTAAGCAGGCATTGAAGAAGATGGAGCCTGGGTGTCTAGGTTACTGCTCAGGTGAGAGCTAGTCATGAATACCTGTCTCTGCCCTTTGATGAAAAGTTGAGGTGGAGGGTCTTAATGCCAGGGTAGATGGTTTGGCTTTTGCTTGAATCAAAATTTTGTCCCAGACATCTCTCCCTCCAGAATTGTTCCTGTAGCCACCTCATCATCTCTCCTTAAACTGTCCAAGCCGACATCGACGTGATACACTAAAAAAACTCTTACATTCTTTTAGAAATAATTTCTACCACCACTAGCAAATACATCACTTAGATGATGAAATACCAATAATGTGAAATTTTCAATTAAAGCAGAACCCCATTTTAGAATCACAAGCATGAACTTATTGGGCCATTCAGTTGATGACAGAACTGTCCGATGTGTGAGGTCAATTTTAAATGATATTGAATGGTTTCAAATATCCTGTTGGTTTTCAACAATAAAAAATCTCAGCTGTTTTTAAAAATTGTCTTTAAGAGGATATCCTAAAACCCCAATACTGAACCTCCTATTCCTAACTTTTTAAAAAAGTGAAAACGGTAATTAACTAATTCTTTTTTTATAATGGCAACTTTCAACATATATTATTCCTGTAGATTTTGTTTAAAATTAACAGAGATTACTAACTTTTTCTAAACTCACAAATCACTCCCTGAATGGAAATATGCTGTATGGTATGAACTTTAAAAGACACGGTCCCATTCTCCTTTGAAGAGTTTACTGTCTGGTGGGAGAGAGAGAAATGCAAATAAATAATGGTGATACAATGCAGCATAAAATAAGTTCTCCAGGGGCACATAGAAGGTGAGAGTGTTGGGAAAAGCTCCTTAGAGAAGGTGACATTTGAGATCTGTCAGAATTTGAAGATGCTGGGGGAGAGGAAAGGAAGCAAGATGATGGGGAAAAACATTTTAGACCTTTTTGACTAGACTTTTCTTTTCCAGTAAATTTCTTTTACATACTTAAGCAAAATCTTGTTTTGTTCACATAAAGTAAACAGTGCTGACAGATGAACAAGGTAGTTGTTCCTCTGTAGTGCCTCTAGCCTTGGCCCTAGAGACCATAAGACAGAACCCAGGTGACACTCTATGATGACTGGTGCCAAGCCAGCAGATGGAAAACATTACTGGGCCAATTCTACTCCAATGACTGGATGCCAGCATCCCAGTGTGAAAAATGAAGAGGGGCCACAGGTCCATGTATCATAGAGCATGATGGTTAATGCCACTGGGGATGTTCTCAAGTGATTTGTGGTGGTGTCGAAAACCCTTCTCCTACTATAGTTTCTTCTTCTTTAAGCTTTGGGGCTAGGAAAAATATTATCTCTAGTAGGGTGGGGAAGGAAGTTGGACAGCAAAAGGATGTCAAATGCAAGTTAACTACTGAGAGATGCATATAAAAAGGAATAAATATTGAAAAATGTTATTTTCTCTTCCTGGGGGCCTGAATTCTTTAAATTGATAGTGGCAAGGAATAAGAGCATAGTATCTGCCTATCTTCTCTACCCATAAGTTAGCCCTGAATGCATGCCTGAGCCAACATGACCAGGACCTCTGAGGCCATTGGAGGCTGGTTATAATCAGTGTTCTGAGTATTCTTCCCAATTTGTTTGGTTTTCTGGGAAATTTGTATGTCTGTATCTATAGTGTCACAAAGAGCTACTTATCTTTTTCCATCTAGCAAGTTGGAGGTCAGAAAATACCTAATTTGGGGAATGGTATAAATAGAGAAAGGTTAAGAGACCTGGTTTTGAATCCCAGATCTGTGTGACCTTGGCAAGTTTAAACTTTTTCCTGATCTCTAAAGAGGGGATTAATTCCTGCCAAACTACCTCACAGGGTAATTTAGAGATCAAAATAGAAAACAGATAGCACTTTAGATGCTGACTGGTCAGCCAAAAAAAAATGCAAGAAGAGCTAAATTTTTCTTCTTAATGTTACGTAACAACCGCAAAATAATAATTATAAACTGTATGTGTGTAAAGATTTGGACATTTTTATTCACTGCCTTAGCACCAGTGCCTGGCACAAAGCTGGAGTGGGAGAATTATTTATTGTATAAATGAAAGACTGGGGCCAGGTAAAGAGACAGATTAAGCAGTATTTCTACACGCCTTCTGAAAACTACCCAAAAGGCGAAAGAAAGACACAGTAAACCTCTTTAGTACATCACAGACAATTGGTTTAATTTACGGTGCACGTGGGTAGTTGTGTTTTCTTGAGACCTTTGTGCAGAGGAGAGCCCCATAAATATTTAGACTCATGGGTACAGGGGTCTGAAGGTAGAATTAGACTCCAGGGAGGAAGAAATCCTTCCCTGTGATACCACATCTAATTTTAAACTCCTAGTTCCCTTCTCTCCTCCTCCGTCCTTCCTTCTGATCTGAATTTGTTCCCCCAAAGATGAGTTTTGCTGAGATAAGGAGTTGAAATCTGCAGCTGTGACTCCAATTCAATGAATTCTTGACTCTAACACTGCACTTGGGAAAATTAGGACACTAGCTCCCCAAGACATACTTTGGGAAAAGGAGTTACAGACCCATGTGAACCTGGCCCTAAAAATACTGGTGTGGCTACAGGAGGTTCCAGAAATCCTGGAGACTTAGCCTCTGCTTAGAAGGTGGAGTCTGGGTGGGCAGAATGCTCTGACATCATTCCCCTTCCCCAGATTCTAACTAAATTCACTCTTTTCTTTGGTTGCTAGGAAGCTCTATGCCAAATCTAGACCAATCTCAACTATATAGGACTCTAAGGCTTTTGTTTTATATTTTATAATTACATCAGTGATTTTCTTTATCTTACCTTTAGCTTCATTTTATTTTCTATTCTTATTTTCTCTTTGTCCTGTCATTACCACTAGTTTTATAGTATGCTTCTCTGGAAGCCACTTTGAATCTCTTTCGGCATAACATTAACAAATGCAACTCCACGTGCCCGTCCAGGAGGTTTCCAGAGTGAAAGCTGTTGTGTGTGAGCTCTGTCGCCACTGGCTGTGGCATATTCTTACCACGTGAAGTTAATCACTCAAGGGAAGACTTCGTCCCCAACATTGAAAACACCTCTCTGTTTTGGGGGGAGACTGCGGGTGGTAGGGGGAAGCTCTGCTGATGACAGGTCAGAGTTCTAGAGACGCTGTTGTTCAAGTGAATCTGAGGCTGACTTGGAACGTAAACTCCACAGTCAGCAGCAGCTCTGCTCTTGGGCATCTGGAAACAACCAACCAATGGAAACCTCCTGTTTTCAAGATGTCTGCTTTCATTAAATACTATGGCTGTGTTTCTAAAACCTAATGGCAAAGTCCTAGCCATCAAAAGGAAACCTGAAGACTTCAAGTTTCACTTACGTCCCCAATATGAAGGATTCTGGGCTAAATTTTGGCTCCAGAAAAGTTCTCTAAAGAGGTGATGGATGGCTCAATTCTTTTCTTATTCAACTCAAACATGCTAACAAACTCTGAAAACCAAAGGCTTTATCTAGCTTGTTGCAAGTAATTTGGTTAACAGGATTTAAAACCTTGTTTAAAAAATGCCATGATTGAATTGGAGGAATATATTGAAGAAAAAGATGGGGAATGGGAAGAAGTTGGAGGAAAAGTCACATAAAGTAGCTAATTAATAAATATGTGATGAGTAAATGGCTGAATGAGTAAGTGGTAGGCTAAGACACCACCAGTTCTTTATAAACTCTTGGTTTGGGCTGTTTTGAAGACTGGCTAGCCAATGCCAAATTGGGACCATTACTTTCTGCCAAAATTTTAAAAAATAAAATATTCCATTTTTTTCCTAGCATTCATTGATAACATTTTTATTAAAAGGTTCTTTTTAATGCCTATAGCCGTATCCTTTTCCTTCAGCTACTCCAAGTAAGGTTCTTAGCTGACCCATGAAATGATGTTACTGCAAAAGGGCTCCAGTATCCCTTTGCCTCTGTCCTGTAACCATTTCAGTAACCATACATTAGCCCAGATTATCCTAGGCTCAAGCAGTTTGAAGAAGGCAGTCCTTGGTAACCCAAGGCATTAATACGGCTTTTAAAATTGTGAGGGTTTCTTCCCCCCCCGCCTCGGAATATCAGCTGAGGCTCTGTGAGTATCCAGTACATTTGGCCCACTGGTTACACTGCACATTATCTATTCACAGCTGAACAGGGCACGTGTGATTGATCCAACCTGTGAGCATCTCCACAGCCCTGCTGCAAGCTTCTATTATTACAGTTAGGAGTAAAAGGAATGGAATGAAAAGAAGAAGGAGGGTGGAATAGAGGGGCAGGTGGCGTGGCCCTTCTGGGTGGCCACCTCTTAAACAGAAATCTACACTTGCTCATTTAAATACCACACTAAGTTTTTCAAATTCTCAAATCACATTTATACACTTAAAAAGATCTTTATTTCCAAGTTGTCCTGCATGAAGCACAGATGGGATATCCATTTTGCAACAAAATTAGAAAATGAGCACTAAAGCAAACATTTCTGTTAATCCACAAAAACATTTTTTAGTTTAATTGATGCCAAACAGCACTGATATTTCCAAACCAAGAAATGTATCAAAGAAAACTGAACATTCTCTGCGTTGCTAATGGAGAATGCCTAGTAAGTACAATTTAGCGATGACCCAACAGGAGGGAGACAGCTCCTTTCCAATTCCCAACATTTTAGTCAAAGCACAAGTTTTCACTTCTAAAACCTTCTCAGCACATTCTATTGTGTATCATGCCTCCTACCCCGCTCCCCAATTATCCAAGGTCATTGTATTTCCATTATACTTGCTGAAGTCTTGAGTTTAAAAAAAAAGAATTAAAAAACCTAATGAATTCGTGGAGGATAAACTACCACACTGTGAGCTTCCTGAAGACAAGGACCATGTCTTTTTAGTCACCTCTGATGGCCCACGTGGCCTGCTGCTGTGCCCCACAGGAGTTAGGAAATTTATTAACCGGAGTCCTCTCATTTAGTTCATGGTTTAATTTTTAAATAAAAGTTTGTCCAAAATCTAACCTTCGTTAAATACATGTGTGAAACTTACTTGCTTTGCACAAGGACAATTTTGTATATTAAAAGTTTCAAGAAATCTTTTTACTTAGACTGAATTATGTTCTTAAAACCTACTTGAATTAACATAGATGGTATAAACAATTAAAATTTTTCATTTTCTTCTTTCCCCTTCTCAACAAAATTCCATAAATTTTTTTTTAAAGTAAACTATCATTACCCAAACAAAACAAAACAAAACCCTCCAAATTCTTTGTGTTGAATTGTTGTTACACTAGGAGTTTTTTTCCATACTGCTTAAGTTGCTCCTCAGTTCCCCTCAGAGATACTGGGAACGCTCTGCCTTCAGAAATAGAATATTCCAGTTGTAAAGAACCTTTTGAGAAAATCTAGTCCAGGTCCTTCATTTGCAGAAAAGGAAAACTTGCCCAGACCCTACTGATAATTAGACACATAACAAAGCCCCACAGGGGCAGGAACTAACATTGAGTTTCCAATGTCTAGCATAGTGCCTGGTACACAGTAGATATTCAATAGATATTTGTTGGATAAACAGATGACCTCGCAGGAGCTAAAAATGCCATCTCTGAGTTCCCTGTCTAGTCCTTCTACACCACTATGGACAAGCCATAAGACCAGTTTTGCACTGATACACTAAATGGGAAATAAGGACATCTGGACCCATGTTGGACTTGGGCATCTCTAGGGCTGAATTAGTCTCTTGCCAACGGAGAGACCAGGAAAAAGTTACAGTGAGAATCCTACAAATCCGTCCTGGCTTACCATCATATTGCTATTTCCTAACCTCTAATTTTTAGGCAATCACTCCAGGAGCCAGGTCCTTCTGGATGTCTGAACCACTCCATAACTTCTACGCAACCAGAGTAGTAGCAACTACTTCTTCAAGGTCACTAGAATAGGACGTGGTCCAGGGCACTAGAAGAAACTTCTTAATGAAATGCAAACTTTCCAATTTAAACCATTTTAAAAAAAAAGGAAAAAGTAAGGAATGGAGAAAGTGGTTACTAAACTTTTCCAGATTTTTCCTACTAGTAAAAGTGTGAAGTTATAACTTCTCTAACCAAATGAGATGTTACTCTTTTGAAACAGCAATGTATTAACTGTCACTCTAACGACCTGACAGAAGTAATACACACCAAAATAACAGATCCTTTTAAGTTCCTATTGACTATAGTAGCAGCCAAGAGGACCCGTCTCTGAGCCAGCCTCATCCAGAACCACGCGCTTGTTTGCCTGGAGCGTTTCTAAGCTCGACAGCTCTGCAATCACATCCCCTTAGCCTTGCCCAATTCTCCCATCCTTCCAGGCTGTGTTTGTCTGCCTCCTTCCCGGGCCTGCTCAGTCCCTCAGACTACATTCTCCAAGAGTGTCTGAGGCACTGTTTATGCAGCTATCTATAGGAAAGAACTGCTCCAGCTCTGCACTGTCTCGGGCAGTGACCTTGGGAAAACGGGCCAGCCTGCATAGCGCTGGTTTCCTGATGGGCCTGGAGAAGGCGATTAGAAAGGTCCCTCCCAGCCTCCAGTGTCTATAATTCCACACACTCTTTGCATTTGTCACTTTGGCAGTTCTTTAAATTCTTCATCTGGAAATCTCGGGATGATTTCCAGAAGAGTATAAACAATTAATACACATATATTTAATGAAAAATATGTACATTTTTGGCTAATTCAGATGCTATTATTTTTTCTTTGTAGGATAGACTAGTGGTAGTAAGTATTAAAGTTTAAAAAAAATGAGAGAAAATGCTTAAAATTGTATATATTAACTTCTTTTTCAGGGAGCCAATTAGACAAAAGACTGCCACTATTTTATTTTATTGGTAAAAAAATACGAGTGCACCTTGGTAAAACTTGGTTTTGTAGAATTTTTTGTGAATGGTACTATATGTTCTTACAAAAGTTCTGCAGATATGTATTCTCTGTCCAACTAAATTATCAGGGAGGGACTGTGTCACATTCCTTCATAACATGGCTCATCACTACCTATTTGATATGGATGGAAGGAAAGAAGGATTGGAAGAAAGGAAAAAAGAAGTAGAAGAAAGAAAGATCTTCCCCAGGGTTCTAAGTTTTACCTGGTCAAGCATTTTACAGGTTAAATATAAGGGGGAGCGCCTGCCTGGCTCTTTTCAAGTTTGCAGAACTAATTTTTTTCCTGAATTCTTCTACCACACAGTTGATTCACTTACTTGATGAAATGTCCTCAGGGCTTCTGAGGGTTAGGTAGGCCGGTGTATAGTAAGGTAGTGAACTGGAGATGAGAGACAGGTAGGAGGGGGGTTATTCTCTGAACCATTTCATTGATAAATGCATATTACACATATTTTATATCTTGCTTTGGGATCCTGTTGGTTGAAAGCAAAAAAATGGCAGTCTCTAATACTCTGTTTCAATACAAGAAGACAGTCAAGCTTTTAGTAATAAAAAGATTCTATTATTTTGGGCTTAAACAAATATCAAATGTTTTTGAGTTATAAAATTTTCCTTCAGATGGGGGGTGTGTATGTGCACATACACACATGCGTTTGAGTGTAAAGGACAATCATTCTGTAATGTCACACTTTCCCTATTAGGAAGAATCTGGAAAAGTTTAACACCAATTTTCAGCTCTGAAAAAATCCTACCAAAAATATATAAACCAAAGGATGCATACATTGTTTTTTCATTAACTTGGTTCTTCACTTTGTCCAACTCTGCCTTAAACAATGCAAGTTTTTATGACCGGAGTTTAACCATAAAATACACTCACTTTGACTTCATTAAGCTATAAACAAGTGCATGGTCTAATTGGGATTTGGTAACTTCATTTCTTGGGATAAATTTAGCAGCAATATGGTAGACCTTTACAATTCATAACTCTAGAGCAGAATAAAGTATCTAAAAATATATCCACACAATATGATTAATTAATTTTGATAAGTGTACAAAGGCAGTACAATGGACAATAGATAAACTTTTCAATGAATGGTACTGAAACTATTGGACATTCATAAGAAAAAAATGAACCTCAACCAATACCTTGCATCTTATATGAAAACTAACTCTAAATGAATCATAGATCTGAAGGTAAGAACTAAAACCATAAAACTTCTAGAAGAAAACATGGGAGAAAATCATTGAGGTCTTAGGTTAGGCAAAGATTTAGATATGACACCAAAATCATAATCCATTTAAAAGTCATAAATTGGACATCATCAAAATTTAAAGCTTCTGATCTGTAAAAGACACAGTTTGAAAAGACAAACTCGATCTTGGAGAAACATTTGCAAAACAACATATGATAAAGAACTTGTATCCAGAAAATACAATCAATTCTCAAAACTCATTAATAAGAAAAGAATCCAATGAAAAAATGGGAAAAGATTTGAAAAGACACTTTACCTAAGAAGACATATGAATGGCAAATAAGTACATGAAAAGATATCCAATATCCTTAGTCACTAGGGAAATGCAAATTAAAACCACAATAAGACACCACTGCATACCTATCAGAATGGTTCAAAAAACAAAAACTGAAGATAGCAAGTGCTGGTGACAGTACACAAAAGTGGAACCCTCACACATTGCCGGTGGGAGTGCAAAATGGTACAGGCACTTTAGAAACAATCTGGTAGTTTCTTATAAAGCTAAACATATTCTTATCATGTGACCCCGTGATCTCATTCCTGGGCATTTACCCAAATGAAATTAAAGCTTACATTTACACAATAACCTATACATGAATATTTATAATGCCTTTACTCATAATTTCAAAAACTGGAAACAACTCAAATGTCCTTCAGCTGGCAAATTGATAAACAAACTGGCATGCCCACACAATGGAAGACTACTCAACAATAAAAATAAATGATGTGCTGATATATACAACTGTGATGGATCTCACACACGTTATAAGTGGAAGAAGCCATATGCAAAAGGCTACCTCCTGTATGACTCCATTTTTATGACATTCTGGAAAGAGCAAGATTCTAGGAACAGAGAACAGATCAGTAATTGCCAAGGGCTGGTGGTGAAGAAACGGGTTGACTACAAAGGGAGAGTACGGGAAAACTTGAGAGTGATGGAACAGTTCTCTATCTTAATTGTGATGGTGGTTACATGACTATTCATTCATCAAAACTCACAGAACTTTACACCAAAAATAGTGAATTTTTCATTTGTAAATTGAAAAGTGAATAAACAATTAAGATCCCATGTAAATGTCCATCAATAGAGGACAGTCCAAATAAATTAAGGGCCACTTCACAAAGGAATAAAATATTCATGTAAAAAAAGAATGAGGTAGGTTTGTACATAATAGCAAGAAAAGACATCTAGGAGAGAAAAGCAAGTTATAGAAGTGCAGACATACGGTGATTCCATTTTAATGAATACATGCATATGTTAGCATGTATGTTAGTGTATGTATGTGTATGTTAGCAACTCTACAGAAAAAAAACTATGGAGAAATATTCCCCCAAATAGCAAAAGAGATATCTTTTGGAAATTGGATGATAAAGGATTTTCATTTTCTATAATATCCATATTATAATAATGCATGGAGTTTTTAAACATTTTTTTCATAATACAAAATTATAAAGATATAAAATCTTATGTCTTGGCTAAAGACGTGCATGTATTTTCCCATAAAAGTACAGAATCTAAGTGATTTCCTGCCAGGCACTTAAAAAATAGGTTTTAGCAATAATTTGAAATGGAAGATTGATTCTGAGTTTGGAGTCAGATTTGAAGGTAAGATTGGCAGTTTCCCCTTGAGCCAGCATTTGTGTTGCCAATCAGAAACTTCCTGCCAGGGCTGAAAGAAGGTTTCATGTAATGAAGAAGGCAAACCAATATAAGACACATCCTATAAGCAGGGGTGCATGTAAAAGCAAAGCTTTTTACAGCTTCTAAACTTTAAGTCTTTTTAAACACTTGTGTTTTCTTGGATCTGAAGTTGTCTTTTCACAGAAAAATGCCTAATCACTTTAAAAGCACATATATCTGTTCCAGGCCAGAAAACTTATCTTGGCCACGCAAGGCAATAAAATCTATGATAAACATGAAATGAATATAATGTCACAGTTCAACCAAACTCTGGGAAATATAGATCTTGGATACTTTCATGGAACGTTCCAATTCTACGTAAGCCAGAATATGGAAGTTTTTCTTAAGATTTCATTCAGCAAAAATAAAATGGCAGTATTATGGATTTTTTTTTTAATGTTGGCCAATGTTAGGCTTTAAGTGTAACATTTTTTGAAAATTAATTGGAAACACAAATTTACTCTTCAAGAGTCACATGGTTCCAAGAATTTTCCTTAATAAAAACAGCACGTTGAAGAGATACTTCTGAAAAGAAAAATGAATACAAGTCTAGAAAAATACCTGTTTTCTGCTTTACTGAGCTATTTACTGGCATTCACTGGAATCCAATAAGAGAACTGTGTAGGTGTAGCCGTGGCTGCTCCACGCCCAGCCCTGGGGTTGGCACATCATTTGATGAGTCTGAAGAGGATCCCACAGCCCGAGGAGTCTGCCAAAACGAAGCCACCTTTCCTTGGCCCGTCCTCAACTGTAAAGGAAACTGAATTTTTTTGGACACGGCTTTTTCAGATTGATAGTTGGGCTCCTGGATATTTCCTTACAGATGTTCATATGTTCACAGAAGAGCTTGTTTTAAACAGCTTTCATTTGAAAACAGTCTGGTTTTAATGAAAGTGGGTTTGAATAGAAAGTTTTACGTAGCAATCATGCCTTACATCTGAAGCCTCTGTATCTTCTCCATTAGGAGTTTCATTCTAAGTACAAAAGGAGAAGGAGAAAGAACATAGAAAATAAAACACCAAGTTGTTGGAAAATATATATATTTATAGCATTTTAATGCTGACAAAAATACTCCTTCCAACAGAATTTGTATTCTGAGATTTCCTTCTATGTTACCAGAGATTTTCTCTCATTGCACCCTCAGTGGTAGTTTGGTTGCTCTAGTCTCCTCCTTCAGAATTCTGAAAAGCTCTTCCATACTTTCACTTTCCATTTCATTAAAGAGGAAGAGTGACTGATTCTTCCTTAGTGGGGAGCCCATTTGAAATCAGAGATTGGCTCTAAGGCCATGATGTAAAACATATACTACAGGTGTTTGGGGCTGGCCCCGTGGCCGAGTGGTTAAGTTCGCGCGCTCCGCTGCAGGTGGCCCAGTGTTTCATTGGTTCGAATCCTGGGCGCAGACATGGCACTGCTCATCAAACCACGCTGAGGCAGCGTCCCACATGCCACAACTAGAAGGACCCACAACGAAGAATATACAACTATGTACCGGGGGGCTTTGGGGAGAAAAATGAAAAATAAACTCTTAAAAAAAAAAGCAAAACATATACTATAGGTGCTCAATAAATGTTCATTCTCCCTTTCTCTCTCACCCTTTGCTCTTCACTCTCTCATTTCCAATCCAGGTTGCCTATCTGATTATCAGATTATCAAAATAAGAGCTTTAAAACACCAATTTAATCAAGTAACTTCCTTGCTCAAAATTTTCCAGTGGCTCCCAACTGCCCACAAAATGTAATTTAAACTTCTCTTCCTGGCATTCAAGGCTCTCAATAATATAACTCCAATATACTTTAAAATTCTCTAGCACATTTTTAAGTCAAATTTCTAGTGGACCAGTCTTCTCACTGATTCCTGTCTTGAAATGGCAGGCCCTAAGCAAATCCTTCATGATCCTCAAGTTCAAGCATATCTTTTGCAGGAGGACTGGCTGCCCTACTCTTGCTTCTGCTAGATCACAAGAGCCATAGTAATAGCTGCCACGTAATTGGTGCCTCCTTCACATCATGCACTTCCTATACGTTATCTCACTTCATGATCATAACAACTTATAAAGGAGGCATTTTGATCCCTATTTTACTGAAGAGGAAACTGGAGCTCAGTGACATTGACTCAAGACCATGTTGCTGTTACAGAATGGTGAAAACAGGATTCTCTCCTAAGACTATCTGACCCTAGAACCACTGCTCTTTCCCTGTCTCTGTGCTGCCTTCATCTCTCTTCTTCTCTGAACCTTGACCAGATTTATCTTTGGCATCACTTATTTGACACTTAATCTCATTCTGTCTTGAATGGCTAATTACATGGTTCACTTGTGCTTATCTTCCCAGTGTAGCTGTTAGAGGGCAATGATTTCACACTCCTAACAAACCACCTCCACCAGCATCTAGCACAGTGCTCTGGACACAGCAACGATGCAGTGGGTGAGTATGGTCTGAAAACCTACACGTAAATTCTACATACATATCCCTTTCTGAACTGGATTCTCCCTGCTTCCTATTTCTGTTAATAGCACTGCTACTCTTTGCTGAGTTAATGTTATCAAATGAAGAATATATCTTTACATCTTTAGCCCATGTAACTACTAAAGAGTATGACTCATAAAGGATATGAAAAGGGAGGTGAGCTTGACTCTAACATCATTTGTCTAGCATTAATGAAAAAATAGAGTTAAGTAAATTATCTGAAGAAGGATCTTTATTTATAAACAATCCACATTGGAATTTGATATTTTTTCTCTAATCACACCTCAATTTCATAAGATGGGGTTCATTCAAACCAAAATTTAATTTCCTACAATGTAAGAAAGATGAAACAATTTGAGATTCTATAACGTTTCATTATGGAAGCTAGCTAGTGTGAAAAATAGAAATCATGTAGCTGTGTTTAACATAGATACTTTGCCCTGACTACTTTGGCTGAAAATTTCCTTAAAATGCTCTAAATTGTGCAATGATAAATGTTTCGATCCCTTGGGTTTCCTATCTTTTCTGCAAACCAGAGCCACATTAAGTTCTTACAATGCACACTTCTTACTCATTGCCTCCTAGTAGCAGGTTCATTATGGAAGTTTCGGCACTGCCAACAAGCATTGTGCTTTTCTAACGGATCATATCTTACTGATGAATTTTGTAAGGAATCTTTTACCAAGAGTGAAAATGATAACTAATTTTCAAAATGAAAGCTGAAAGATTTTAAACTTTTTGATATTTTTTTTGTGAATGAGATAAACCCTTGCTGAACCTAAATAATTGCTCAGGTTTTAGATGTTTATTCATTTCCCTTATTTGGTGAAAAAAAAAAACAAAACAAAAAGAGAAAACCACAGGGACTATTCAGTCTATAAATCTGCTACTAGACATATGCTGTGAGTATTTTCATAACGACTTTTATTATGTGGTCTTTAAGCATCGTATCCATGCCAGCTTGGTGGACTGGAATATAAAACACATCTTTTAGAAAAAGCTATTATTGAGTCAATAACATGCTAATTAAAAGGGCCTGTGCAACCATCTGTGGGATCCCCAATAGCAGACGCTTGTTTCCAGAACCCTCAGTGCTGCTGTATCTTATGTTGTCTCTAACAGCTTTATGGATGCCTGAAACGTTCTCACTGATGATGATGGGAACAAAGGTGTTGGTGACCCTGGTGGATTCATAAAGTATGTTTTACACTTAACAGGGATTCACAATTGTTGCACATAACTTGGTAGACTTAAAGAGTTTCTACGGAGTCAAGTTGTTCCAATGACAATTCTATGCAGCATAAATCAACACCACGTTACATTTATCTATTTACAACACTCGTACACAGAAAAACAGCATTGAAATCAGGAGATGAGATGTTCTGTATGAGTAGCTAAGTGAATAACTTGTGCACCCCAGTTTAGTCCTTTGGGAGGTGTAAGAATTTAGTTTTGCAAGATACATATTGGGTGAAGATGAGAGGAACACAGAGAATGAGCCACATTGCCTCTGGCTTTGAAAATGAAAGATATCATTTTGTACATGTGTTTTTGGGGTGGTTTGATGTAGCTCTTAAGAAATGCACAAATTATTGCTTTAAAAACTGTGCTTTACTATTTCACTGGTAATAAATTACTTGGAACTGGTGGTGCCAAAATACTTGAGTTTTGTTCTTGTCAAGTATTCTGTAGCACAGCTCTATTCCATAGGCCTTACTCAGCTCTTCATTTCCATCATCTGCTGTCCTCAGGAGTTTCCTTGTTTCTTTATTTGTCCTCTTTTCAGTACAATAGCATGGAGCACAAAACAGTCCACTTTGTTAAGATAAGCTGAGAGATCAATAGGCTATGCCAAAATATAAAATGTCTCAAATATACTTAGAGCCAAGACCTGGTCTCATGGGTCTAATCAAGGCAGAGCTGGACAGTGCTTCCATGACTTCCAGACCATTTGGTAATTGATAATCCTGATGTGATTTACAAAGCTGGTCTTGGTTGGACTGTTACATGATTTTCTTCATTCTGTACATACCATGGCAGTGGAATTGCCACCAGTTCCCCAACCCAAATCTGGAAGTATATGAAATCATTGCTCTGGTTTCAACACCCTGATATTACAGACATTTTTTTCTACGCAGAAAGTATACACAGAAATAAATGTATAAGGCTTCTCCTAAAGACAAACAAACTCAACTGAGATCTGAGAACACTGGGCTCTGATTCCCATATGGCCACAATCAGCTAGAGCTAAGCAAGTGTGCCCAGACCCTATCGTATAACTCAGGTCCCCTTTCACATTTCCATCACCTGTCTGGTCCCTGTGAGCATCTGAGTTTGCAATCTATGTAGAATTTGAGTAAGATATGTTGTACAAGGTCTTTAATACTCTTATGCTTTCCATATTTGTATAAATCAAA
The DNA here is from genome assembly GCF_021613505.1 of Equus quagga. NCBI lineage: Eukaryota > Metazoa > Chordata > Mammalia > Perissodactyla > Equidae > Equus > Equus quagga. The sequence continues at coordinate 1,616,369 of NW_025796728.1, read as the reverse complement.
CCCAACCTGGCTTTTACCAAGGTATATGCCTAATTTTAGCATGCCGTTGAATGCATAAATGTGTTTGAGAGTTGATGGGGATAGAGCAGAGGAAAAGTGCTAAGATTAGTAGAAGAATCAAGCTCTTGTCTTCGTTCCTTTAGGCTCCTTTCCAGGCCTCAGTTTCCAAAGAGTCTGTAAGTGTCTGATTTATGTCATTAAAAAAATAATGAGGTCCAGAAAAACCAAAATTCATATTTATATGTGTTACATATCAACTGGAGTTCACCAAAGCAACAAAACGTGCCACTTAGATAACAGAGTTAGTGCTAATATTTAGTTGAAGAGTATTCTCATTTTCAAGGCAAGTCACTTAAAAAAATAATAATAATAACCATTTGTTTACCTATGTGTATCAGTGTTTTGGCAATATTTTGCAATTTGAGCAGAAATTGCTGCTGCTCAACAATACTGACGTGCTCCTTTCTATTTCCCAGTCCTGCTTAAGTTTGGTTGGCCACCTGACTAATTCTGACCAATAGGAGTAAATAATTTGTGTAATCTCCAGGCTAGTATGCTTAAGTGTGCTTCTCCCTTCTTCACTCTCTCCCTTCCTCCCCGCTCGCTTTACCCCATTTTCCTGCCTCAAGGATAAGTCAGCAGAGCCTCAAGGTGAAAGTGCTTTGGTCCCTAAGCCACTAATTAGAGGGGAGTTGCCTGACCCATGTCAGATTTTGATGTGAGGGAGAAATAAACTTCTGTTATATTACACTGCAATTTCAGGATCTATTTGCAATGTCAGCGTAACTTAGCTTGTAACATAACAACCAACATAGGATAGACAAACAAATTGGATGCCAAAGCTCATATAAGACTGCAAGTGTCATCCATAACCCATAATTTCAAATTTTTTTATTTATCAAAATGGCTTAATTCATTATAAGCATCATATTAAGCTTATATTAAACTTAGGAATTTTTAAAGGCCTCATTGCTGTTACCATTTTTGTAATACTTTTACATATTTTAACTTATAAAATATATTTATACTAATAAAACACTAATATATTCTGTTTCAGATATTAAAGCTCAATGCAAAATTTATGTGGAATAAAAAGGATCTCACTTCTAAAAGTGTTGGAAAATCACTAGTCTAGATGATAGCAAAGGTTCCATAAAATAATAAGACTCAACAATAAGTTCAGTACTTATCTCTGCACAACAAAAGCAAAACCACTGCCTCAAAACAACAAAGAAGTAGAAACCATATCTATGAAAGTCATGCTATTTCATTGATTTCACATTCTGCCAGATGTAACAGATAGTAAGAATTACCAGGAGCTGTAGGAAATCTCAAGAGAATGGATTAATTCTGTTATTCTTTTACTTAGTTTTTAGAAAAGGAACATGAGGCTACTAGTAATAGAAGTCACAATATGGACCTAAAACACATGGACCTAAAACATGTGGCCACAGTTCCATGTCTCAATGCCACACATCGGGATTGTGATACTGTCTGTATTAATCTATTTCTGAGTAATAAATTACCTTAAAAATTAGAGGCTTAAACAATAATAAATATTCATTATCTCACAATTTCTGTGGATCAGGAATTCAAGAGTGGCTTAGCCGGGGGGTTCTGGTGCTGCAGGCTCTGCTTCCAAGATAGCCCATTCACATTGCTGGCAAGTTGGTGCTGAGTGTGGCAGGAGGCTTCACATGGAGAGGAGGACCTCCCCATGTGGCCCTCTCTCATGACTGAGTGTCCTCACAGTGTGATGGCTGGCTTCCTCAAGAGAGAGTGATCCAAGAGAGAACAAGGTGGAAACCACAGTATCTTTTATGACTTAGCCTTGGAAGACACTCTGTCATTTCTGCAATATCCTATTGGTTATGCAGGTCTGCCCTTTTCAGTGTGGGAGGAAACTACACAAGGGTGTGAATATCAGGAAGTGAGAACCATTGGGCACCATCCTCAAGGCTGGCTACCACACAGTTCTCTCCAAAGCAGAAAGTCTTATCCAGAATTAAACACGTAAAGCAGACAACTGTTCAAACTGTTTATCTTTTGGGAGTGAAATGTCTCTCCAAATACGTTCACCTTAATCATGCTTTTCAAAAAAACGTCATATTTGGGGGAAAACACTGTAGAATTTTAATGAAAACTTGCATATTCACAAAGGGACAGGCTGGCCTCTGAATAATAGACTTTCCACTGGAAAATGTGCAGTTAAAAGGAACCAGAAAAATCTGTTAACATAGTAAGTCTGTTATTAATCTTCTTATGTACTCATATCCAATTAAAACAAAGAAACTTTTCAGCTTGGCTCAACATATCATGTACTTTGCCTTTCTCAATCCATTAGCAAAAAAGGAAGTATGTATTGGACTTTCTGGAAATTGGAACTTTAAGGCAGGATCTAAATATCACGATAAATAAATAAAATAATGTGTTCAGGAAAACATATATGGAAAAATTCTAGTACAAGACAAAATATTCTCTGGGAAAACGACCCTACTTATTAAACTACATTCCTCTCTGTTTTTTCCCCAACCAATTTTTTTTCCAGCTGAACATGACCATTTTATCCTAATTTCCTCGATTTATGCAAATATCAGATTTCCAAATGTAGCAACCTAATGGAGCCCCCAAATCACTCTGAGCTGACTGCCTTTCTTGGAGCAGCCTCTTGCAGCCTCTTCCTGGGACTAGGGGATCGCCATCCAAATGTTATTTCTTGGAGCAAGGTTGGGCTGAATCTTCACAACTTGAAGTACAAGGACTTATTCTGTCTTTGGGACAGAGAAACCAGAAAGCACCTGGATTTTATATGTTAGAACAATAATAGAGCCATGGGCACTATTTCAAAAAATAAATACCACCTCACCATTCCTGACCATGGCAGTGGGCTTAGCTATCAACAGAAAAATCAATTTTTATTATAAATTAATCAACTTCCTATTAAAGAAAACAGGGGTGAGAGGGAAGGAGGCTAGGAAAACATCTCTGTAGAGCTCTGCTTCAAAATGCTAAAGGCAAGTGCAGGTCAGATGGAACCAGGAAAAGCACTGTGCGGAATCAGATGAAGGCCGCATCAGTGCAGAGTGAAGGAAAAGTGAGGCTTCGAGCCAAAAAGAGGCTGGAAACAGATGGCAGCAAAATTAAAGCATCTGATTAGTCTGGAGATCTTAGGTGGCTGTCAAGTAACAAATATAAATGAATTAGGGAGACTTGACACATAAGAAGCCGTGTTGAAAAAAGAAACCAGTCATACTTAAATAAATAATTGTTGGCTATGTTGCTGTGAAATTTCATGCATTTGTAAAGAAAGATGAATTAAACTGAAGAAATAGAAAATGAAAAAATAATAATTATCTGGGAGAAAATTTTTAGGTAATTATAACAAAACACTAGGGTTAGAGGGGGGAAGATGTTAAAGTGTGCTAGAGGTGTTATCTTGTTGAATAAAAAAAGAAATTTGCAAAATTGTATTACTTTTAATACAGTGTTACTTTTAATATTGTTCCATTTTTGTGTATACAAAATATATAAATATATACTGCATAGAAAAAGCTTTGTTAGCACACACAGCAGAGTTTTGAAGTGGTAACATTGGGAACATCTGTCTACTTCCGTATTATTTAAATTTTTCAAAATGAGCTCTTTTCAAAAAATATCCCTTTTTTGTTTTTTTTCTGAGGAAGATTTGCCCTAAGCTAACATCTGCTGCAAATCTTCCTCTAGCTTGTATGTGGGCCACCACCACAGCATGGCCACTGACCAGCGGTGTAGGTCTGCACCCAGGAACTGAACCTGGGCTGCTGAAGTGGACTGTGCCAAATTTAACCACTAGGCCACTGGGGCTGGCAGGAAAACATACCCTTTTTTAAATAAAAACTTGAAACAATAGTAAATTTCTCAAAATACGGAATCTCTTATTTTTTGACAATATGCTGACCATATGCTTCCTGCATCTTGTACGTAAAACATTCACAGTTAATGTTAGGCTTGTGGCAGCCCTAGAGCTCACTGTGACCTCCCTTTAAGAACTGGCCTTTGAGCTGCAAGGAGTGCAGTTAGTGGACAGCCTTCAGTTGTTTCCCATTGGCATCCTCCTGGCGTCTGAGCCAAGGCCAAGGCCACACTCCACTAGGCAGTATCAGCCAATGACTGAGGACGCTGAAGGCATGGTCACCTAGGGCCTGGTCAGTTCCTCCTAGAAATCTCCTCTGACAATCTTTGCTTCCAAATTCCTCCTGGGTGGGTCACGCCTTTGTCAGACCTGCGTCCTGGTCTGAGGCTCTTCCTTCCTTAGTCTTGCCTCTGCCTCCTTTCCTTTCACAGTTGTCAGATCTACATATTAACCAAAAGCTTTCTCTGCTCAGTCCTGCTTTCTCCCTGTGTTATCTTTCAAACCCACTACCCCACAAAGCTCTGGCACTTCTAACTCTTTCTCAGCACCTGCTTCTTGGAGGACTCAACCAACACAGATATCTTTGGGGATTTTATACACTTTTCAAGCCCTCTTCTTTTTTCTGAGAACTTCTCTCTCTACTTCCACTCCATAATCCCTTGCCAAGCCTTGTTTTTATTATATGGCTTCATCCTGACATTATTGGCTGTGTCCGGAGCAGACACATGAACCAAGCTACACCAACCGTTATTGTAACTGTAATGAATTCTTCCCAGTCTCCCTTTGTCTTGTGCGTGCTAGCTCAAGGAGATTTCTATTACTTGTAACCACAATTCTTAATGAATACAGTCAATGACTGTGTCTCTCACTTCCCATATACTTGTGCATTAGGCTTTATCTTACCGAGGTTCCTGAGAGCAAGCCAAAAAGAAAACACTACTTTCCCAGTGATTTCCATCATAAAATGACAAGTTTATACCCTTAAAAGGTTTGATTCCAAGAAATGAGGACAGCATGATGTTACACTGATAAGCACTGATTTTGAGTCTGGAGACCCAGTTACAAATTCCAGCTTTGCCACTAACTGGTTATGTGTCGCTGCGCAAGCCACTTTACTTTTCTGGGGCTTGGTTTTGTGCTTTACAAAGCGTGGGGACTGTAGACTAATTTATTTCTAAAGTCCCTTCCAACTCAGTAATTCAATAATGTGCCTAGTACTGTTTCTCCAGAGACTATGACAGTATCTGGCCCATAATACATGCTCAATAAATATTTTCTGAATTGAATAAATTAATAAGTAATTATGAATTTTAAGGATATTTTTGCAACTTTAGAAGCAGGTAAATAAAACATTTAATCTTGTGGGCAAAAGGAATACGACTTTTCTGTCTTCCAAATTTTCTGTAGTTTCTGGAATTTTGTTTTCTCCCCTCTCCAGCTCAGGCCTCTCATCCAATATTTTAGCTCTCTTGCAAGCACCCTTGTCCCTGTCACAAACTTCTCCTGCTGGATCTGGACTCGAGTTAAGCCTCTTCTCCTATCCTCCTGTCCTACCTCAGGTTTGCTGAGCAAGTGACATGAAAAGCACCATGCCATAATAATGTGGATTGTACTCATTTGTTTATTGTCGTCTCTCCCAGCTGGAATGTAGCTCCATGAGGACATGGATCTTTGTCTGTTTTGTCCACTGCTGTATCTTCAGTGCTTAGGACAGTGTACTGCACTTGGTAGGTACCTAATAAATATCCGTTGATTGAATGAATGAGTGAATGAATGAATAGTAATTCCAAACATGGGTTTCTTCTTCAGAAAAGCTATTTGGGCTGGAGATTTAAATGTGAGAATTTTGAAAAGGGCATTGGGAGTGCCAGGAGAGGGGAGGGGGCATTTGTAATTTTAAATAGGGTAGGAGACATTCCAGCAAAGACCTGTAACAGATGAGGGAAGGAGCCATTCTTTCACTCACTAGGGTCCTGGGTCCCCTGTTTTGGCTTGAACACAGTCCAAAACAACAGCAGTAACAACAACCCTACCTGAGGCAGACCCAACAGCAAGTGCAAAGGCCCTGAGGCAGAAGCAGTGTTGGCCTGTTTGAGGACACTATGGAGGCCTGTGTAGCTAAAGTAGAGTGAGCAAGGTAAGAATAGCAGGAGGTGAGGTCAGAGGAAACACAGCAGTTGGGGCTCATAGGCCACTGGGGAGACTTTGGCTTTTAGTGTGGTGAGGAGCCACTGAAGGATCTTCTAAGAAGAACGACATGGTCGGAATTACGTTTTTCATGGACAATTGTGGCTGCTGTGATAAGAAGAGATTGCAGCAGAGCAGAAGCAGGGGCAGGGGGACCAGTTTGGAGATAACATAATTAGGCCTGTTAGACAAACATCCCACGGTCCTTCCAAAGCTATTTATTAGCCCATGTCGAACCCTCGGTGTCCTTCCCAGGCTCGTTACTTTCACCTTGCCGTCCAATCTTCAAAAGTAGTAATGATTGGCCCCTAGTTGCCCAATCTAGAAACCTTCTTCTTTTACAACTCGCCCAGATCCTGCTGACTCTCCCGCTTAAGCACCTTTGGAAGCTGTCACCTCCTCTCATCCCACCTCAATGGCTCAGCTATCCCTGGCCTGAACCATGACTGTACCCTCCTAACAGGCGTCCTTGTTTCCAGTTTTGCCTCTCAGAAGAGTAATTTTTTCAAGATCCAAATGTGATCACATTACTCCTCAGCTTCTATGATTCCTCGCTGCTTAAAGAATAAAACTATCCTGCTTTGCAGGATATACAAGGCCGCTCACGAAGTAGCTTTTGCCTAGCCGTTCAGGTTCGGCATTCGCTAGCTGCTCTCGTGTATCCCGTCATCTAACCTGAGTAGAAAAGTGGTTCAAAATACTCTAACCACAGAAACTGGGATTTAGTGGGTCTCGGATTTCATTTCCCCTGCTCCCTCTTCACCTCCTTCTTTTTAGCTTTACAAAGCTCCCTCGGTGATTCAATGCAGTCAAGATGAGAGTGACTAGTTGCCACATTATATGCTTACAGTTCTGTCCCCATCCTAGACAGAGTTCATTAGGAGGCAAGAATATTTCTTATTGTCATTTTTTCCCCATCCTATGCCAGCACATAAGTTGTATCCACCTAACTCCCCACCCCAACTCCTACCCCGATTCCTCCCAAAAGAAAACCTGCCTTGGGTCTGGAGTGACCTGCATTAACTCATAGTCGTCTTAGTACAAAACTATGCTACTAAAAATAAGCAAAGCTACTGCAATAGAAAATTCAACTGACGAGTCTGCCTTTGTAGTCAGTGGACAACAGCAGGAGAAGAGCGATGCTATTCCCAGTGCCAAAGTGTGTGCCCCAGTATATCACGGAAAAGAGGTGAGTTTCACAAACACTCAGGTTACCTGGAGAAGAATTCAGGCACAGTTATGGCATTTTACTTTTTCCTTTGTACTAGATTTTACTAAAATTGTTGCTTTGACTGCATGTACTCTACTGGGATTTATATGTGTTTTATAGTATGGCTTTTTAGTTATTAACATTCAGTGACATATAGTAGTGGTATCTGCTTTTCTAACCCCATAAGTACGGTACGGGCATCTCATTTATCAGTGCAATTTGGGTTTTGTTGCCTGCCAACACATTTCCTGTTAGATATGTAATCTAGCTTTAAAAGTGTAATTTTGAGGGTTAGTAACATATTACCAGATATCTAGAACTTGAGATTTCATACACTATACAAATATATCATATATATGAATGTCTTTTCTCACTCTCTGTATAATAAAACATACTTAAAATTTTATTTTGCACAAAGTTTCTTTATAAAATTAGATTGCAGCTTATATATCTACATTTCTTACATTCTGCCAAATAAGCAGAATGTAGCTAAGCTTTGTGGGCTTAGCGCACACTCCTGGCATCTACACAGCAGGTACACTTACTGAGTGAAAAACGCTCATGGAATGACTGAATGAATTAATCTATCCCCTAATTAGTCACATATTTTGGAAAATAAAAAAGTCTATGGCTATCTCAACATAAGTCCCTATCAACTAAGAAAATCTATAATATGCCTTGAAATGCTCATCATAGGTTAATTCTCTCATAGTTATAATCTAACTTCTTAAGATATAAAAGTTCACTGACTGTCCATAAAACAAAAAAATCATAGCTTGGGTCAGGCCCTGCGGCGTAGTGGTTAAGTTCACGCGCTCCGCTTCAGCAGCCCAGAGTTCGGTGGTTCAGGTCCCAGGTGCAGACATACTTGCCACTCACCAAGCCATGCTGTGGCAGCATCCCACATAAAGTAGAGGAAGACTGGCACAGATGTTAGCTCAGCAACGACCTCCCTCAAGCAAAAAAGAGGAAGATTGGCAACAGATGTTAGCTCAGGGCCAATCTTCCTCACCAAAACAAAACAAAAAAACCCCCATAGCTTTGTAGGGCTGGAAAGTCTCCCAGAGATCATTTAACCGACTATCCCATTTTAAAGATGAGGAAACCAAAAGATCAGAGAGGTCACTTAACTATCCAAGTTCACACAGCTACTAAGGGGCAAAAGTGGGAAAAGAATCAGCTCTCTATATTTTCAATTTAATTTTTATTTCTATTGTATTACGAGGTGGACAAATCTATACTGAAAACTCCTTTCAAAACAAATCTTCAGTACCTATAATAGTAGAGTCAGCAATGGCATGGATGATTTTAAATTATATATCATTTTTTAAAGAGCATATAAATATACTCTTGTGATATCCAGAAGATCATAAAATAACAAGTCCTGGAAAACAATATTTCAAAATGAGCTGGAAAGTTCTGATTTTAATAGTACCTGGCCCTCCCACTTTAACAATGCTATGTGTTCTTGCAATGATGTGTATGGTAATTATTTCCCCAAGTTTTGATTTCATTTTTCATATTCGACAAATGTTTATTGAATGTCTACTAAATTTCAAGAATTGTTCTAAGACTTGAGGAGAGCAGATTAAAAAAAAAGACAAATTTCTTCCTCCCATGGAGCTTACTGTCTAGTGCTTTTTGCAAAGTAAGAGCCACCCAATATGAATGTATCATTACACCTCTCCTCTGTTATTCTCAAAAGAGAAAACACAGTACTCTTTCAAGCATCTTCTTTATAGGTTATGTTTCCTCTTGACCCTTAACTATCTGCTCCCCACTATATGCTTTCCCCTGTACACATTCATACACACTCACAGGCATACGCACGCACACGCTCCTGCCAGGGGACTGATAGGTTACACCTTCTCACAATTTTAAAAATCAGAATGACTAAAATCTTCTCCTATATTAGGCTTTGTGGTTCTACTTTAGGTTGTTTACATCCAAAGAAAGCTATGAAAGACACTCCTTTCTTTCAAGAGCCCCACAGAATGTTTTACTATTTTGTCTCCTTAGAGAAATGAGGTTGAAACCTCTGAAATGGGTACCCAAGACAGGTAACCCCCTAGATTTAAACTGATAACATTTTGAAGAGGTGTCTAATTCTTCTGGACATGTGACAGCTCCCAGCCCAGACTGGCCTCCTGCTCTGAATGGCTGAATTCAAAGTAGTGTGGCACTGGCTGGCGATCACTGAATGTGGCCCAGGCATTCAGCCAGTGCGTAAGATCCAGTGGCTTCTGGGGCAAGGTGGCTTAAAATTCCTCGAATTAAGTACTCTAATTAAAACATAGTGGCTCACTTTAATCTTTGTGGTATTATCTTAACCTAAAAAAATAAAAAGAAACCATCATAACATTAATCTTGGGGACTACTTTTAGCTTGCAGAGTGAACCAGATGAGCAGTTGACTGAGAAATAATATCCCAAAGATATATGAGAATATATGAGAACATATCCCAAAGAATGAGACCAAAGAGTAGAGTAACTGCTTTTAACCCAGTTTGGTTTATTTATCCCAAGAGACTTCACATGTTTATTTCCATGTGGAAAGGGACTTTATTGCTAGAAACAGATTTCAACCTTTGTGAGTCTGGAATTTACCAGCGAGGGCAAGAGCACATCTATGATACCAAGAACGTCTGTCCAGCATTGCCATTAGAGCTCTTGTGCTATGGAACTCTATCCGGCGTACTCATAATCTTAATGGAGGTGGATGCTGATGAGGAATGCACAGTGACCTGGATGCAGATTATTGGTAGCGACAGTAACAACAGCAATAACAACACTTGCATAGTGCATACCATATGTCACGCATGTGCTATGCATTTTTCATAGCCTGTATTAACTTATTCAATCCTCGGGACAGACCAAAGTGGTAGGTTACAGAGGTTCAGTAACTTGTGCAAGCTCACACAGAGGAACTGGGATTCAAATACAGGCAGTCTGACTTCCTGGTGCTTTAAACCACTATGTGTCACTGCCATTAGCCACCCCCCTTACCAAGTGATAGGATGACGTATAAGAGTAAGAAGAGAGGCAGCAGGGCATGGTGGCTGGAAGGAATGTGTCAGTTAGAATTGTGGGATCTCGCCAGGCCCTTCCCTTGCGCCCAGCCATCTAATCTGAGTCTGCGTTGATCTTCCTATAAAACCTCTAATAATGGTATCTGCTCTTACTACCTCATGTCAGAAAATTATACAAAATACTTTAGGAAAAAGGCCATAAAAATGTTTCTTTAGAAAAGTAGAATATAAAAATTGTCTATTAAAAGTATATAAAAATACAGAGGCAAAATCTGTTTTTCAGTGGAAGGATTATGGGTTCTTTCTTTGGTTGCTAATTTTATTTTAGGTCATGTTAATTTTCTTCTTTTGGCTTTTCAGCATTTAAAAATTTCTTCAATTAACATGTATTCATTCATATGTTCATTGACTCAGCCAACAAATATTTATTTACTCTTGCTATAGGCCAGACACTCTATTGAGGTTAAAAAGAAAAAAGAAAAAGTAATGGAAGATACTTTGACATATGTACGCAAGTCCACAAACACTCTAACTTAAGTGCAATGGTAAAAATTGTTGTATAATGAAGGGAAGGAATTTTTTTCCTTTAAAACTCTAGCTTTCATATTGTTTCTATGTCTACTTTTTAAATCAGAAAATTAAAAAAGTCTTAAAAAGACCTCTGAGTACTTAAGAGAAACAAAATCTTATGGGGGATAGCTTATCCCCCAATAATGCTGGACAAATGAGGTGTTGATTAGACATTTTCAAAATGGCAGACGGGGCCATCAAGGGCACTGCTTTCTACCAGCTCCAGATTAAGTGGCGGCAAACCTTGCCAGCAACAGTCTGGCTAAATAGCTAACGTGATTAACTGAATCAAGACAGACAGTAGAGGCCATGAGGAATATTTCAAGATGACAAAGACCTCAGAATTGGAGCATGTTATTCTGCTTCAATAATACAGATAACATCTCAATGTCTGGAACTGAAAAGTACAGCCCTTCCCTTGGAGCCTGATAGTTTTACATATAGTGGTAGGAGGCTATGAAGGAAGAACAGAAACCAGGAAAAAGCCACACAGATAATGCACCTGATTGCCGACACCATCTCTGACCTCGCTCCAATCCATTCTCCACACTGAGGGCAGCGTTTCATAAAACACAGATACGATCATGATACTCCTAGGCTGAAAATCCTTCAATGGCTTCCCACTGCTTTATTTCCCCAAATCTTCTATTTGGAGGGCTCACCAGGCCCTGGATCATCTGGCTCCTGTCTCCTCATTCTCTGTGGGCTTCAGCCATGCTTCCTTGAGTTCCTTGAAATCCAGTGTCCCTTCTTGCTCCCTCTGAAACCTGCTCATTTCTTCCGTCTATCCACTTCCTGCCTTCTGTCTGGTGGCAGTGTAACTGTCTCTGCCCTGGAGACGCCCTCCCTGAGCGCCTCTTGATGAGGTCAGGTCTCTCTTGGTAGCTAGTCTCTCATAACATCATGCTATTTTCCTACATAGTGCTTATTACAATGTTATAAGTAAATACCCATTTGTGTGATTGTTTTATTTCTCTGCCTGTCTTGGCTAAACTGCAAGCTCCATGAGGCAGAGACCACATCTGTCTCCTCCCCACTGTGTCCCCAGTGCCTGGCACAATGCAGTACTTATGACACTTAGCGGATAAAAGAACGACTAAAAGCAACAGAAGTTCTAACACATTTTCTATCATTGCAGCAGACTGGCTAGATGCCGGCTCCTTACGTCTTTTCTTCCTGGTACTCAGGAGAACATTGATCCGCCTACCTTCCTTCCAGCCGGGTTCTAGGGCATATGACTCTGCTCTGGCCAATGAAATGTGTGCAGAAGTTATTTTTGCCCCTTCCAGGACTAGCAACAGAATGCTGCACACAATCTTATAGACCACTCTTTCCCCCAGCAGTGTGGCTGGAAGCTAAAGACTCAGAGACAGTGGGAGCACCCAGGGGAAGGAGCCCAGGTCCCTGAGATGCCTCTTAGAGGAAGGCCACCTCAACTATTCTGGGCTTGGTTTGAGTGAGAAAATAAAACTTTACTAAGTGAAGCCACTTTGATTTCTTTTTTTTAATTACAATGGCTAGGGTTAATTACTCTGATTAATATAATTGCTTATGTCATTAACTTGTTTCTCAGCCTGAATACAGAGTAAAGCTAATGACATCGAAGTAGACTAGTGATGTATCAAAGTGTTAATTCCTGCGAAGTTAAAATCCTGAGGTTTAATAACATTAAAAGAAGACTTCAATTAAAGAAGAAAGTAAGAATTTTAAAATTAGTTCTGCTGAGTACTTCCCCCCATATCCTATTCAAGGGAAGGAAGTTCAGAAAGTTTAGGATGCAAGGAAAACATGCAGACCTGAACATGTTAAAAATGAGATGAGGCCATCAAAGAATAATGACTAGTCCCTCAATTACAGCTAATTTTCCTATAGGGCCCAAATCTGTGGGTCAGATAGTCAGCATTGGGCTCCCTTTCTTTCCAAAAAAATGCAGCAGGGAATCTAATTGTTTTAAAAATGCAAAACAGATCACATCACGCCCCTTCTTAAATTATTTCAAAGGCCTGACATTGCTTTTATAATAAAATACAAAATCCTGGGGCCGGCCTGGTGGCATAGTGGTTAAGTTTGCATGCTCCATTTTGCTAGCCCAGGGTTCACAGGTTCAGATCCTGGGCATGGACCTAGCACCACTCATCAAGCCACAGTGTGGTGGCATCCCACATAAAGAAGAGGAATATTGGCACAGATCTTAGCTCAGCGACAATCTTCCTCAAGCAAAAAGAGGAAGATTGGCAACAGATGTTAGTTCAGGGCCAATCTTCTTCACACAAAAAAAGATAAAAATATAAAATCCTTAAAAGGCAACAAGCCCTCACATGATTGAATCACTGTCCACATTTCCAGCTCCAGCTCTGCCACTCTCCCCGATTCCCTCTTCATTACAGATACACCAACTTTCTTTTAGTTTCTGGAACTTTGAGGATTTCCTCCCACCTTAAGGCCTTTAGTTATGCTGTTCCCCCCTCCTTTCTCCTGCTAACTCCTGCTCATCCTTCAGTACTCAGACCAACTGTCACTTTAAGGAAGCATTCCTCAACCCTCCAGATTAGGGCAGAATCTTGATTGATGGCTCATTACAAACTTCTTGTCACATGTCCCAATGTCTGGTACCTTGTAAGTTCTCAATAATCATTTGTTAATTGATGAGGTGAAGGGTCACAGGAGGCAGTGAAGTGTAAAAAGGACATAAAGACTTTAAACCCTTGAGCCAATCTTCACTTAAGATATTTGGGATCTTAAATGTCCCAGCTACTGACAGATCCTTGGTCCTTCAGGTGGGACAGTGGGACGGCCTCAACTTAAAGCCAAAATGGTAATCGAGACTTATACAATGAGCGTTTTGTTAAGAGGGCAGAAATGAAAGTGGAAAAGGAGTCCATTCTTGGTGTACTTTCAGGTAATTTTAGGTCAACAATTGAAAAATAGTAGTCACAAGTGATTGCAGAGGTATTTTCATACAATGCAATACTACAGAGCATTCAAAAAGGAACAGGTGACTGCTACAGGCAACAACATGATCTCACAGACAAGATGTTGAATAAAAGAAGCTAGACACAAAACAGCACATACTACATGAATCCAGTTATACAAAGCTCAAAACTGGCAAAATTAATATATGGTGATAGAGATCAGAATGGTGGTTACCTCTGGGGGCACTGATGGCAGGACATACGTGGGAGCTGCTGGAAATATTATAGATACATGTAGGTGCACACGTAGGAAAAATTCATTAGGCCGTGGACTTGGGATTTGTGCACTTTACTGTATGTAAGTGGTACTTTAATGAAAAAGAAAACAGGAACTTCGTTGGTGAAAACCTTGCAACGGCTCTATCACAGTCTCTAGGATAAAGTGTACATTCCTCAGACAGACAAAGATGTTTGCAATCTAGCCTTTGCAGACGCTCTCGTCTCAACTCCCAATGCTCCACACTTGCACAATATACTCCAGTCACATGCTTCTCCCTGAAATTCTCTAAACATGGCACTCCATTGCTCACCTCCATGCTTTTGCATCTGCTGTTCTCTCTGCTAGAGAGGAATCGGCTCACTGTCCGCCTGACCCCCTCATAGGCATCAGGGAATAGCTCCACCCTGCCCCCTTGGTAAAGACTCCCTAGCTCCCCGGGGCCGAGTCAGGAGCATCTTCTCCTTGGTCCCCCATGTATTTTTCATCTCTCCTATAATTTATGACAATTATCACTCTGTATTTTAGTTGACTTTTTACATGTCTGCTTCCCTCACGAAATTTAAGGCTCCTCGAGGGCAAGAATCATGTATTAATCAGCTCTGTATCCTTACTTCCTGCGTGGTGGCTATCACATAGAATATGGTGCCTGATAACTATTTGCTGAAATTGAATTGAAAAATACACAGTAAGACATATATCAGGTAGCAAAGAACAAGAGGACATTTTAACTAATGTTATTTTAAAGAAACTAAAACCCTTTAGACTATAAGGAGCCAGAGATGAGTGAAATAAAGAATCAAAATGAATAGTTTAGTCATCAAAAAAGAGGTCTTTTTTTTAGAAGTCCAACTTTAAAAAGTTAAACTTAACAGATTGAGGGGAGAGAAGTGGCAATGATGATAATTTAGGGGTTTGTGTTTGTGGGTGTAGGGCATGACTTGGGTCAGGATATTCAGAGTAATAGCAGTAATAATACCTAATTGCAGTATCTAACATTCATTGAATGCTTACTATCTACTAGGCAATTTGTATTCATTATCTATTTTATCTTCAAAGCAACCCCTTGAAGGTTTGTTATTAATCTCCATTTTACATATTAGGAAACTGATGATCCAAGAGGGTAAGTAGCTTGCTGGAGGTCACACAGACAGGATGTGGCAGAGTTCAGATTCTAACCCAGGACTGTGAGGCTCCAGAGCCTGTGGCAGTGGGATTGTGATCAATGACACTCTCAAAAGTGCATCTCAGAAGCCCACATCACAGCAGGGTGATAGGCAGAAAAGTGACACGGCCTCTCTCCCCTGTATCCACTTGTAGCATTTAAACATCCACAGCTGGAGACCTACCCTTGGGAAAGAAAGTCTGGGAGTCCCAGAGGTATGGAAAGTAACCTAAAAATAGGCCCCATTACAAAACCACATATGAAACTGTGTGGCAATTTCCTGTAAGGTATTCATCCCAGTACCTACTAGGATAAAACAGAACCACCCTAGAGGAACCCACAAGAAGACATAGCTGAAGAAATGGTTACTGGTGTCCACGTGCCAAAAAGGAAAAAAAGGAGAGAGAGAAAAGGAAATACTAGGACTCACCAGAATCTTAGGACGGACACATGGCTCCTGCAGTAACCCACAACAAACATTATACTAAATGCCCTGACAAGCCAAATGCCATTTGGTTTATTTTGGGCAAATCTTGGGCACAGTATATTTAGTGTGGCTTCCTAGGGTTCTGGGTATTGGAGTATGTGCCCATTTACTTGGCCTTTCTGCCAACTGGCTGCAATGAAAATGACCTTTCTGGCCACAGCAGACCACCATCAGAATAACCACCAGCCTCTTAGAGACTCTTAATGTGGTTCATTCCTTGTCCCGGTACTTAATTGCAAAGGAAGGGTAATAAAATGCCCCCAAACGGACATGTGGATCCCTGGCACCTTTAGCAAATTATGTTGCCAGAGTTTTTTTAATATGTTATTCCTCAAGGTAGCTTCCAAAACCAACATTTCCAGGGTGTCCTGCTATTCTGCAATATAGCTAAAAAAAATTTCTTTTCAGGTCATAGGGGAAGGCAAACAGACACATTCTTTACATTGATAGGCCTAGAAAAATAACAATGCACTGTCTGTATTACACAATGGGGCCTTGTATTTTTACAGCTAAGCTGCATTAAAGTACAGCCAGTGGACCTAGACTAAATCAATTTAATGACCTCAGGTGAGGACCCAGGGGATGTCCATTCTTAGGGCAAATCCCAACCATTCAGCCTCAGCTAGAGTTTAGCATTGGGCCCCATCAATGTCTCTAAAATGTTAATGTGAAATGTATGTTTTGGCCCTCAAAGAAATGACAGCTCCTGGACTTAAGGAAAGGAAAAATAGTAGATTTCATAGGAAAGTGCTGCTTCTGTTTTATCCACAACAAAGGGACTTACATTTAATATTTTTTCTAAATATTATTTAATTACATTGCAGAATCATATGTGAAATACAATTTGAACAATAACAAGTAGGGTGAACTATCAGGACCCCTTCCTAGAGACAGGATTTTCCATCATATATTGTGTGTTTCTTTCTAATTATTCAGCTTCTCTAGTAAAGAATTATTATTAGTCACTAATAATTTACATTTCTATACTTTCCTCCACCTCCTCCAGTTTTAGATTCTTGTGGTATGCTAAAACACAGTGATGAAAGGAAGAGAAGAGTAGCGGTAGTAATAGAGGAATAGGGGAGACCAAGGGATGGAGAAGGAAGAGAAAGAATGAGGATGTGGAAGGAGATACTGGGAAAAGGAGGAAAGTTGAGTACAGCTGATAAAGACAAAAGTATCAGGGACTGGGAGCTTGCTCATTAAAGCAGAGAGAAGGTACGTGCCATTCAAGGCTGGGAGGGAGGGTAACTAGAGACCCCCACATTAGTTTTTCAATGTGGTCAAGCATAAAAATAGAGTCATCTATACCTTGTGCTGTTAGCAGCCAAAAAGTAAAGTTATCAACACTAATGTTGAGCAGCTAAAAGGCAATGCAGAGACTTTCAGGAACTTGACCCCAGCTTACAGGGTGGAGACAGTTTAGAGGGCAGAAAAGTACTTGGCACTCTCAGGACAAGCCATCTCCCGAATTCAGGCAAAGGGAATCTCTCCCTCATCCTCAGCACCTGATTTCCCCGTGTAACTAACACTATCAGAGAATCTGGCCCTTCAACAGGCAGTCAAAGTTATTACTAACTTAGTTAATTACAGATATGATTAACTTTAACAGTCTACTTTAAATAACAATGTGAAGACAGAGATGGTGCTATTAAATAGATTATTGAAATAATAAGAGTTCTATTTCATTTATAAGTAGTCCTTTACTAGTATGTTTTGATATAATTGTGGGGGGCAGAGCAGGAGATTAATTTATTTTAAGAAAAGATCTGAATTAATGTTGTATTTAGTAAAACAAAAATAATACTTGATTTAAATATACAAGGTAGTCAGACAGGCCAGTTGACTGTGTCTTCAGTTCAAATACATATAATATCCCAGGGAAAATGGTTATTTTAAAGACACGCAGAATTTCAGGAACAAAGTCCATATAGCAGTGGATGGGCTGCACATTGGAGTCACCCAGAGAGCTTTAAAAATTGTTATTCCCAGGCCACACCCCAGGCCAATGACATCAGAATCTCTGGAGGTAGGATCAGGCACCAATAGTTTTAAAACTCATCAGGTGATTCTAATTTGCAAAGTTCAAAACTACTGTCAAAAAGAAAAGCAAGATCAGGCCTGCCCAGTGGTGTAGTGGTTAATTTTGCACGCTCCGCTTCAGTGGCCTGGGGTTTGCAGGATCCAATCCCAGGCACGGACCTACACACCGCTCATCAAGCCATGCTGTGGTGGCATCCCACATACAAAACAGATGAAGACTGGCACAGATGTTAGCTCAGGGACAATCTTCTTTAAGCAAAAAGAGGAAGACTGGCAACAGATGCTAGCTCAGGGCCAATCTTCCTCACCAAAAGAAAAAATAAAATAAAATAAAAAAGAAAAGCAAGATCACCCCTAACATACTGCCCTTAACTGAATCTTTTGCTTGGATCTTTGAGTTTTTATCCTTTATCAATTGCTTAAGAAACAACAGTTGAGAGTTTATATCCTCTTGTCCACCAAGCCTCCAAAACTGGCAATAAGGCAGTGAACAAGGTACTAACCCATAATGACAAGAAAACAGGACAGGAGATGACCTTGACGCAAGACGAAAAGAAACTTTTGGAAGAGGGAAAGCACATGGTGAGAAAACCATTGAGTAGCATGCCACTCAGCCATGGCACCTCAGAAACAGGAATTGGGGTACCAGGAACCACTGTAGGCCAGGTGTACAGTGGAGGCAGGTGGTAGAAGAGGTTGAACATTTGTACCAGGAGAAGTTTAGACCGTCAGATTTCTTCCCCAGATCAACCCCAGCTATTTGACTGATCTCTCCCTTGCCTCCAAGGAAACAGGAAGTTAATCTTGGATAAAATGAATTAGAGAGAGATTCCCCAAACCAGGAACACCAGAAACAGCAAAGAGTGAGGCTAAGACAAGGAAAACAGGGAGATTCTGTGAAATACTAGAAAGTGATACTTACCTGGCCCGTCTTTCCCCAAGCAGCTCCCTGAATGCTGGCAGTGAGGCTTAAACCTGCAGGAGGCGACTGAAAGGGAGTTCTTGACCTTTCTTATTGTGCCACAGGCACCTCTGGCAGTCTGGTGAAACCCACAGAACCATTACCAGAATGATATTTTTGAATTTATAAAATAGAATACATAAGATTGCTAAGTTAAATATACTAAAATACAATTCCCAAAATAGAAGAAAATTGTTATATTAATATATGTTTCTTTATTGCCATATAAAATAATAAGATCTAGTGTTGGGTCCAAAACTGTTGTATTTCAAATTATTGATGAGCATAAATAATCCCTAAGGATATCTGCAACCATAATAATGTGATAAGAAAATATCTTTTTTTTTTTGAGGAAGATTAGTCCTGAGCTAACATCTGTTGCCGATCCTCCTCTTTTTGCTGAGGAAGACTGGCCCTCAGCTAACATCGTGCCCATCTTCCTCTACTTTCTATGTAATACGCCTACCACAGCATGGCGTGCCAAGCAGTGCCATGTCCGCAACTGGGATCTGAACTGGCAAACCCCAGGCCACCAAAGCGGAATGTGAGCAATTAAATGCTGTGCCATTGGGCCGGCCCCAGAAAATATCTTGATTGTTGTTGGTAAAAAAGTCATAAATACTGTTAATACTATTGTGACTTGTGGGCTACATTCATAATTGAAATAACGGCTAATTTCAGCTAGAGGTTACCTTAGAAAAAAATGTAAATTTCTTTTCCCATCCAAGGTTATGAGAGACTGCAGACCTAAGAATTTAGACTGTAGATCTCAGACTTTAGACCTAAGAAGCCCTGGGCTGGAAGACTTCTCCCTAGAAAACTGGACCAACCTGAGGGAAAAGGCCACAGATAATGCTTTTTAGGGGCAGGGGCCTGCAGGCTAGCCCTCCAGTTAGTGAGGCCCCCCAGGCTCAAACAGCATTCCTACCATGTACAGAACATCCAGTGGCCCCTCCAGTGCCCTACTCTTAAATATGAATAGGGTCACCAGATGTCTAAGAGAAGCTCCAACATGAAAGACAGAGATCAAAACAAATAGAATAAAGAAATTCAGACGATATACAAATAATGCCTGGAATTACCAAAATTATAAGCAACGCCTGTAGAGAGAAGAGAAGATATGACATCAATGAAGCAAGAACAGGATGCCTTAAAAGGAAACACTCAGGGAGCAAGAAAGAGTTCTCATAAATTCAAACTGATAGAAGAAATCATTTGAAAAAACCAAGAGAAGGGATGAAAGAGAAAGTTGAAGAAATCTTATAGCAAGAACAAAAAGAAAAATGAGGTGGAAAATAGGAGAGAAAGAAAAAAGAAAACTCAAAGAATCATTCCAGAAAGTCCAATATATGAACAATAGTATAGAAAAAAGGAGAAAAGTACCAAAGAAAGAATATAAGAACATTTCTCAGATTGAAGGACATGAGTTTCCAGATTGTTGCCAAAGGATAATACAGCTTATTGGATAAAAACAGAATTCCCTAAACAATACTAAGAAAGATGTTTTTCACTCAATTGAATTGAGTGGTCTTTTTTATTCATTTGTGTTAATATTTCCAGAATAGAGTGAAAGCATACACAGCTTTGGCAAAATGTCTAAAGTCACAGTCAATGCCGCCAGATGTCATTCACCTACTATTTAGTAAATTATTCAAATAGTTAGCAACAATTGCAAAATATTTGCCACTATTAAAGAATTCCTAGGTTATCTTGTCCAGCATTCACTTGCTGAGCAGATGGAGCAAAATGAAAACCTGGGGTACTTCTGGAGGTGGGTGGGAGGTGAGTGGAGGAGTGGGGAGCAGATAGTGTCTAGTAGACAGTAGCAGACAGAAAACGGGTGGAAACAAGGGAAAATAAAAACGTTGCCTTTGCTCAAGAAAGCCAGTCAATATCCGATCAGCCTTAATTCCTCCTTGCAGGGAGATGCAGCTGAGCATCGACAGGTAAATGGAGGACACTGCCCGGCTTTGAGACCACTAGATCACTCTGGGACCTATAGCTCCACCTTCTTTTAGCCCACATCTGGGATCTTTCCCACCACCTGTTTGGGGATTTATCTCCTCAAACAAATATACAAGCAAACAAAGCTGTGAATAAAGTATCTTTTGTTTGGTCACAACGGGATAATAGATGTTTTAGAATACTTGTGTAAATGAAAGTAATAATAATTATTATTATCAATTGAACTCTTACTATATGCTAGGCCTTGTGCTGGTTAAATCCTCCCACAGCTGCGAAAGGGAGGTGTCATTAGCCCCATTTTGCAGATGAAGAAACCGAGAAAAGGACAGAGCGACCATTTAGAACTACCATGGGACTGGCATGATAACATCATGTCTCATTTAATCGCCAAAGCAACCATATGAGATAGACATTTTTACCCACCTGAGAAATGAGGAGACTGAGGTTCAGAGACATGAAATATCCGAGGCCCCGTAAGGACAAACTGGTAGAGTCGGGTATGGAGTCTCCTTCTGTCTGACTTCAGAGCCCGATCACTTAGCACCAACTTAAACAAATACTTACAACAGAATCCAGTTTAAGATTAGTAATAAACTCTATTTTGCAAATGCTTTCGGGTAAAATTTTCTTCCTCCCCTTTTTCTTGAGTAAGGTTAGCCCTGAGCTAACACCCATGTCCATCTTCCTCTACTTTATATGTGGAACACCTGCCACAGCATGGCTTGACAAGTGATGTGGAGGTGAGTGCTTGGGATACGAACTGGCGAACCCTGGGCCACCGAAGTGGAACATGCGAACTTAACAGCTATGCCACCAGGCTGGCCCCACTTTTCTCTCCTTTTTTCCTGGCTGTGGCTCAGAAAAGGTAATCTGCAGGCCCTTTTTTCTATATAGACAAGTTTCAAAAACTGATTCATTGCAGTGTAGCTCAATTCAAGACTCCTTGACATGGCAGGAGGTTGACTGAGATGACTTCAGTAACTCTCAGAACAAATTTACTACTCCTTGTGATTTTGCAATCGGAAATTTTATGCAATAAGAAATCCTCAGATCTACAGTAACTAGATTTATAAAGCAAATTCTTCCTTCTTTTTAATTGATAATCTTTCCATTTTAAGTGGGAAGAACAGAATCTCACAACAAAAGGGTTCTTGGGCTCACTTTGTCTAATTTTCTCTTTTGTTTACAAATGGGGCCACTGAAGTCCAGAAAAATGATTCCTTCAAATAAGCCAAAACATTTTTTTTTCCTACTTAAACCAAGACAATATGCCGTGCTCATTGGATGTGGAATTAATGAAGAACAGAAAAAGATAAAAAAAAAAAAATTAAAAGATGTAGAATTAGGTCAGAGTGCCAAGGAACCAGAGGCCAGTTAAGTCCACTTCCTCTCTGAAAAAGACATTGTGCTTTGTATTATTCCATAGTTATCACAGGGCTACCGGGGAGGGCCACTGGGCCCAGCCTCTGATCCACGAAGGACCTCAAAATGTGGATGTGTGGCATGATATGTTATTGACCTTTTTCATTCTCATTCTCTCATGAGTGCACAGTGGCTACCTGACTTATGATGCAAAAGGAGATGGGAGAATCCACCTGTCTTCTATGGAGGAAGACATCCAAGAAATTTGCAAAAATTTAAAACAATGGCACTCATTACATATATGTATTTTTCGTTTTTGAAAGTATAGTTATTTTTTTATAGATATGTCACCATGTTAACATGTAATAGATTTATTATTACCAGGTTTAATTTCTAATAGATAAAACTTATATAAACAAAAGCTCTTTGGGATTTCTCAATTATTTATGAGTGTAAATAAGTCCTGAAGACCATAAAGTTCAAAACCGCTGCTTTACTGGGTCACAAGCCACAGAGTGAACTGTGAATTCAGAATTTATCCTGTAACTATTTCGTGAGTAGCAAAAATACACTACATTATATTTTTGGTTAAAAGCATTAATCAGTGCTTTTATATAAATAGCATATAATAGAAATATCCAGTGGAGAAATACAAATATTTGAAACATGCCATAACTTTTATAAGCCTGTTTTGACATTTCTCTATTTGAAATGTGCCAAGAGCTTAACAAACATCAAACCTTTCACGAGTTCTAAAGAAACTCTGGTTCTGAAACTTGAGTTCTGAAGAAACTCATTAGTGAAGAAAACACAAAACTGAACTCTTACGTTCTGGCATTGCCAATACTAATGGCTAATACTTATTGAGCTCTTACTCTGTGCCAGGCCCATCTCTAAGTGCTTTCCACTTATTCTCTCACTGAGTCCTCACAACAATACTAGAGGATGCTTGTCCAAGGTCGGACTTCTGGTAAGAGGGAGAGCCAGGTGGTCTGTCTCCAGGGTCCTTGCTCCAAACTGCTGAGAGACCACTATGACTTCTCCAGGCCACTCCTGTCCTAGGAACCTTCCTCTCCCACTTGCCAGAATAGAAGGCATTTGGAATGCAAATGAGGAGACAGGGTATACAAATCAAAAAGGCTTTTAAGAGTGTGATGGGATGTGGAGGAGAGTCCATGATTCTGCCTTCTGTTGCCTTTACATTGTGGGTTCCTTTAGGGCAGAGTTCTGCTTACTGCAGTTATGTTATTCATTCATTTGGAAAATAATACCCTATGTGTGAGGTGCTTCAGGGCTGGGAGATCAGACGGTAGTTTTTAAGGACTTTTTCCCTGGGGAGGTGTGTCACAGGAAATTCTCATAAAGGCAATATGTCCCCTATTTCCATTATGCAAATCTGATTGCCTCACTCAGTCCTCCTTCAGCACTTTAACAGGAAACGTGATACTAGTAGACAAGTTGGTACAAGAGAAACAATAAGTCACTTTTCGTAAAACCACAGTTGGACAGAGGAGTGAGACAGCCAGCTGGCCTGATATTATTATATCCAGATGTGGTGCAAATCTTCAGTCCAGGGAGGTAGCAAGATGCCGTTAGGTGATTTAAAAATATATATTATTATTATTATTGTAATTATAAAATATAATACATAATAATCATAGTAGTAGTAGTAGTCCCTCATGGAAGAGTTATCTTTGCTTCCATCAGCCCTTTCTGTGTAGACAACAGCTGAGTTGGAAATCTTCCTCTGCATTTCTGCTCAAACTCAAATCTTAGTTATCAGAGAACCAAACAAAGAATTATAGGTATTTTTGCTTAAGTATCACAACATGCATACCTAGTAGCAAAAATATTATTTCCAGTCAGTTGGGGAACTCAGGAATGGGAAGAATGGCATTCTCACTGATAACCAAAATCAGGAACTCTTCCTACCTGTGTTTTTAGAAATTTACTCAAATATTACGACCTTTATCCCTCCATGATATGCGTGTAAAATTATGACTCAGTGGCGACACACAGAAAAAGAAAGTGTTTTCACTTCAAGTGCGAGGAGATGAACTATCCCGGGAACATTTGCTTCTGAGTCCCCTCCAGGGATCGAGTCTCTTGAGTAACAAGACTGGTATCATTACATGGAACCCCTATAATTTAATAGATGTGCAGTGCTATGAAAACACTATTACAAATGCGAAATGTCCTTGCCTACCAGAAAGAAGAATCATTATCTATTAATTTCCTGAGTTCTTTTCACATTGAGATGACAAAATGGAAGCTTCATTTACAAAAATATATGTTCATACTTAAAATATGTAAGATAAAGTCCTGCATATAATAATAGGAGCTTAAAATATGCTTATTAATAACATGGTAAGGATTAATTTAGCAATTTCATCTTCTTCACAAGTGGAAATAGCATTTGGAATAATGTTTTTCTTAGACTTTATTCATAATTTATTTATGAACACTAATTTTATGACTTTCAGTTTTAAATGGTTAAAACTGTATAATCTATCTCTATTTTACAAGTTCTAATACAAACAACCCAGAGTAATTATTCTCTATGCAATTTAACCCCCAATGTAACAATTCTCCAAAGCTAATAAGAGAAGCATAGTTCCTTAGAGAAAAGATACCATAAATACATTTAAAACAATAATTCCCATTTTATAAAGAGATAAAAAGGGAAGGAAGGAGAGGGGTCTGATTTCACTTTCATAAATTCATTTAATGATCCTAAGGAACAAATACTACTTTCCCCTTTAAGAGAGAAGGAAAGTAGAGCTCAGAGAGGTGAAGTTAGTTGCCCAAAGTCTCAAACCGGACAAACAGGGAAGTTAGGATTCAAACCCAAATCTGTCTGACTCTAGGACAATACTGCTTATCTCTCACTAAACGAGAAAAATGAAACACCATTCTATAACTTGAATAAGATTCACTGTTATTTAATGAAAGTGCCCAGAATTTACTCAAGAGCTTTTCATCTTAAACAACTTTCTTAATCACTAAAATTAGATTTAATTGATTAAATTAACCCTCTAGGACCACCCCAGATGAATATAACCAGCTCTTGGAAAAGGCTGCCTCTGGCAAATTCTATGCTTATCAGAATTTTATTTAGCTAAACTCAAGGCATCAGTTTTCTAGTCTGGATTTTCTGTCATTTGTGGCTAATTTTGAGGCAAATTGCAGTCTCAAACTCCATTTTCCTTCTTCCCTTAAGAAGTTTGTTCTTTATTTAAATCATCAGTGTTATCTCCAGTTTACCTTCATTCTTTTGGCAATAGCTCCCAACGCATCCATTTTTGATCACACATCTGAATGCAGCAGGAAAGCTGCTATTAAAGAATCTTCTAACAATATCCTGGTGATGCAAATGATCTTGCTGAAATTGTAAATCGATAGAGGGGTTTATTATTTGGGCAAAAGTCCTGAAGACATAATATGACAATAAGACATAAGACATTTATGTCTTATTTTCAAAACTACAAGCAACATTGTTTACTTTCTAAACCAATCTTGGGAAACTCTGATGACAATCCAGGAGAAAGTTCTAGATCATTGAAGGTCTTTGAAAGCAGACGTGAGACAGTAAGGCACAATGGTTGAAAGTGAAGGCTTTGTTGCTGAATAAGCTCACTTTCAGAAGATACCCTAATGCAATGAACTGTGACATTATCTACACGGAAAAATAAACAATCACAGTCTTAAAATATGCTCCTACGAAGTTTCAATTCTAGCCCCACTACTATTTATGACACCTTGGGTAAGTTTCTTAACTTACTTGGGCTTCAATTTCCTCATTTGAAACATAGACATAAAAAAGGCACTGATTTCCTAGGGTTCAATGTGATAATCCAGGTAAAGTAGTTCGTTTAGTGCTTGGCACATAGAAAGTGCTCAGTAAATTATAATTTATAATTAAAAATATTATAAATATTTTCTTTTGGGCCATCTATAATTTTCCATTAGGATAAGTGCTTCTAGAAGCTTACTATGTAAGTATGCTCCTTTTAGAAAATAGCCAATTAGATTTTCCAATACTTACAGAAGGCAAAAAAGGGGGAAAATGCAATCAGAAAAATATAGAGAAAGGGAGGGGAGAGAACTCTAGTCATGGCAGCAAATACCTTGAGAGTAGCAGGGACATTTTCAACAGAAGATCATCTCAGTAGAATAATTATTACACAAATGACAAGCATGTAACTAGCAGTGGGCATAGATTGCTTATACCAGTTAGCACAATAAATTCAATATGGCTCTTTAAGAATATTTATATCATATATAAATTAATTTAGGGATATGGGCCAGGGAAGTAACCTGGTGAAAAGGATAACAGACACAAACTTTGGTCTAAAAATGAAAGGGAAATCTGGAAAGAAAACGAATACCTCTACTGTAAGAACACCTATAATATACATAATGTCAGCTGTCAGATGAGGAGAAAGCATGGAAAAATCTCTTCAATCCTGCTGAGAAACCATCCTAGCAAACCATCAATAATACTCTGGTTCATCCAATAGATGTTATTATTTTTCTTAAACTAGGCTTCATCATATTAAAAGACATTAACTGTTATTCTGCTTTTATATTAATAATATCACATTTCAAAATACGTTATAGTATCTTTTAGATCGACATTATTCAAAAACATTACCATCTATTCCAAATTTTTTTGGCTTAAAAAATAATTTTATAATAATTTTCTCTCTTTCCATTTAATTTCTGATACCATATCTTACTGAAAGAGAGTTTTGTTTCTAACTTAAAAAAATTAAATACACATACTGCTTCCTGTTGCTATTCCACTATCATACTATACATTTTGTCATTTTTCAACAGTTTTTAACACAAGCACAGTACAATCCTATGCATTGGAGAAATGAATAAATTCGCTGACTGAAGGTTAAAAAAGAAAATGATCTACTGAGCCCTCGAATAACACCATATGTTTTTCACCCATTTTCTTGCTACTGTATTCACTGAACAGCTCTTACAAGAATAAAACCTTAAGGAACATGAACTTATGGCAAGACCAGACAGAATATTCTGGAACCATGCTTTGAAGTAAAATCATTCCCTTAACATCAGGAGATTTAATACTACCATTTCACCATGAAAATAATCACAGATGAATGTTCTGACCAGGACTAATTGTCTTTGAAGTTCTCTAAATTCGAGCATTAAAAACAGTGCTTGACAAAACTCTTTACCTTATCAAAAAATTGCAAAGAAAACAACTTGAGGGCAAGACTCAATCTAATTTGGCTTGTATCTAAAATCAAAGCTGCAACGTTAAGCAAAATTAAAAAGTGTATGAGAATCATATGATTAAGACAACCTAAATTTGAGAGCCTGACCTTTGGTGCTTATTTTACAGTTATCACGGTGATGAAATAACTGTTGGCTGACAGCAGCCATTTAGCAATCAAAATCAGAATAATCAATACGTGTGCTCTTTCCTTGTGATCGTTGTATGACATGTGTTCAAATTCTGTACCAGAAAGTGCAGCTGTAAAAACAAATTTTATAGCTGAAGCAAAGCACAAAAAATGAATATCATAGGTTCAGAAGAAAATTCACTTGCACCTGGATGAGTCCTTTGGGGTGTTCGGGAGTCGGAACATTAAAAACTGAAGGCTTTTCTCAGTGCTCTAGTAGCCCCCATCCAAACAACAAAATTAGACAGAGCTTCAGCACACCCTGTTCCTTTTGTCTGGAAAACCCTTCACTCTCCCTGCCTTGTTCATTCAACTCACCCTTCAGATCTCAGCTGAAGTGTTACTTCCTTGAGGATGTCTTTCCCAACTTCCCAGATTCGCCCTCCTATAATAAGTGTAACTTTCTTCCATATCACTTGTCACAGCTGCAAATTTACATTTCTATGTGTGGTTATTTGGTCATTTCTCTCCCATTAGACTGTAAGCCTCACGAGGCAAAGAGGTCATGAATGCTTGTTCTCATCATTATAGCCCCAGAACATAGCATAGAGCTGGGCACAGAGTAGATATCTAACGCATGTTTATGGAGTGATGAAAGGGAAGGGAAGACCTAATTATAGGTAGCTACTACTGGTTGGTTAGGTAATGATGACTAGAATTCTACCCCAAGCCAAGCACAGGATAGTGGTATTCCCCTCACCAATCTTACTTGGTTCTCTTCTACCTTCTTCTCTCTTCTTTCTCCCATAGCCTCATGCTACAGGGAACATGGAGGCTGACATACAGGACTGGGATGGAGATCTCAATCCTACATATCTTGGTCTTCTAGCTCCTGTACTCATCTCAAACATGCTTTACTCATCCTGGACCTCACACCTTGCTGTTTGGTCAATATGGTCAGTATTCATACTTCCATTTCAATAAGGGGTTTCTAGAGGCAAGATCTTAACCAAAAGAGTAGTTTTAATGGCACTGTAGCAACCTTTTGGAACGATGTGTGTGTTGAACTGATTTCTCAATGAAGCCACTGATGATAGGACCTTGAGGACGGGGATCATCACTAACTCTTACAGGAATCCATGGGGTAAATAACATGTATCGGCCTATGACTAGGAGTGGGAGGGAGCTGATAGAGTTTGGAGTTCAAGAGGCCAACAGGAGTCGACCAGAGAGAGAAATCCACAAGGTCAGGTCCTAACAGTCTTCAGAGTACTCAGTGAGCCCTTACTGCTTTCTAGACTACAGCCAGAAACATCCTGCTCATAAACACTGCCCTATAGCTTGTGAAAACTGAAGTATTAATGAAAAACGTGCTTTACGACATAACACGTGATGGTGAGAAAAAAGATGGCCAAGCAGTGCAAGTGTAAAGGGGCTTTTTAAATTTTAATTAATAGATTTTATTTTTAGAGAAGTTTTAAGTTTAGAGGGAAATCGAGTGGAAAATACAGAGTTCTTGTATTACTCCCGCCCTCCCTCCACAGTTTCTAAAGTGTCTTTTTTAAAATATAAATTTAACTGCCAAAAATAAAATGCTTTAAAATCTGCCCCCTTTGTTTCATGTTAATTGGTAAATTTACTAATTAACTTATTTTAAACGACTTTTCAGTTTAGTTCAGAAGTAGAAAAGTTAACAAATATTGATGAAAGAAAGAAAAGGAGAAAAAAGAAGAAAGAAAAACTTAAACATAATCCTCTCACTCAAAGATACAAAAAGCATATTGGTGTATACCTTTCTACACATTTTCCTGTGTATGTATTTTTAATTTTTTTAAAAAAACTGGGATAACATTCCACAT
Organism: Equus quagga; assembly: GCF_021613505.1. Classification (NCBI taxonomy): domain Eukaryota; kingdom Metazoa; phylum Chordata; class Mammalia; order Perissodactyla; family Equidae; genus Equus; species Equus quagga. The sequence continues at coordinate 1,587,073 of NW_025796728.1, read as the reverse complement.
ATTATTTTGGTTAAAGAGATGATAGTTATCCATACAATGGGATATCCTGGCCATCTTCGCACTTTATTATATATTCTTCAACATTATTTTTAATGGTAGCATAATATTCCGTTTTATGGATAATCATTTCTCTATTTAACCAATGCCTCCTAGCTTTGGACATTCAATATTTATTTGTGAAATTAGAAGCATCTATTTTCCCAAATTCACTCTTTTATACATCTTTAAAGAACGGCAATTTGTTGGGTGGGAAAACCAATGCAGTGAAACACTAGACAATTTATTTTCATCTTTATACAAGATACTAGTGTTGGCAAGGCAGGAGAGAAGAAAAGCTCTTCCTATGACCCTTGTTTAAGTTTAGACGGATGTGCGCGGTCCAAGGCCAGCAAAGTGATAAATAGGTTTTGGCAGCTCATTCTCCCTACCTTGACTAGTATTACAGTGTGTCATTGCAGTGGATCATTTAGAACAGGAAGCCAAAGACACTGTGTGGTGTTCTCCCAGGGCAAATTCACAGATATCTCATAGAAGGCTTTGGCAAGATTCTCAGTACGCACAGAGAAGCATAGAAAGTGGCTTTATTTTTAAGGCTCAGATTCAGCTGAAGGATCCGCTAGAGAATCCAGAGAAGGGAATGCCTGGGCTTGAGTTAAAATAGCTGGTTTATTCTCGCTTTCACAGTGCACAAAAGCTTTACTGATTTGCCCAGCAGTCATCTGCTAATCTCACACCTTGAGATAAGCAAAACACACACACATCCTCATTAACATTGAGTCAGCGACTCTGAAGGAAGGATATCCAGGAGACTGAATTTCTACTTCACATTGAGCTACTATATTTTCATATCTCATTGCAATTCAGTGTAGCTATCAGCCCAAGAAAGGCAAGGCAAAGAAGCTTCTTCAACAAAAGCTGCAATATATCAAATTTACTGTGAAATTTCCTAAATGCTAGGCTTCAAAATCGCAGTAGTCAGTCATGGCTATAAAAATTTACCTTCTAAGTGAATGTTTTATTTTTAAAAATAGAGCTCTGTGGTGAAAAAAAAGCTACTTTTGTTTATCCATTTTATTATGACTAACTTTTCTCCAAAATGAGAGAAGCTTACTAGTCTTTTTTTCCTAGTAATAAAAGTAATGCAGCACAATACTACAAAAATACATAAACAATCTAGAAAGGAATACTTCAGAAAGTAAAGATCACCTTTAATCCCATCATCCAAAGACAGAGGCTATTAAATAGTTGGCTGAGGCTTAAATATTTTTAAAAACATACATTAGACATACTTGCTTTGTATTCTTCCTTCCCACTTTAACAACAGAAATATATATATTTCTGTGTCACTGAATTTTACTTTTTACAGCTACATAATTAACAATTTTTAGTACTTAAAAAAATCCTGACATATTTTTACTTTGACAATTAAATTAGTAAGACTTTTTTTGATCATGTGTTTAATGTTGACATCTGACTTGTTTCTAAAGAAAGAAACTTCTAAGTAGACATTAATTAAAATAACTAACCCATCCATTTACAGCTACAAATTTCTGCATAAGCAAAGACTATGCACAATAAAAACAGAAATAAAACCATTAAAATGTCTAAAACTTGTTTGCTTTCTTAGAGTTGGTTTTATCAGTTGTTTACTTTTGAAACGGATTAAATTAGAATTTTTGACATTTTATGTGTTGCTCAACATGTGTTACTTAAAATGAGTTAAAAAAATCAGATGATTTGTACAAAGCAAAAGTATTAAAAGCAAAAACTTTAATAAGAAAGATGTTCACTAGGCTTTATTAATTTGAAATTAAATTATGAAAAGCAAAAGTCGATTAATTCTCAAAAAGAATCTTAATTAGTATTAAAAGTGATGAAAGAAGAAAAGGGTATAAATAAAATTTTAAATTGCTTAAGAATCTTTTAAGTAATACATCATAGGCAGAATGCATGAAAAAGAAGTCACTGACCTATGTAAAGTGACTGATTTATGAGGGTAAATTAAAATAATAAACCATCATTATCAAATGGCATCTATGCTGTGTATGCAAAGCACCAAGTCTACGTTTAT